>NC_133521.1:50825000-53325000 GCF_049354715.1 Callithrix jacchus | reverse complement strand
GCCCTATTCTACTCTGTTTTGGAGTACATACACCAACTCCATATGCTCTCTCATTTAAAATACAGAAATTCTATATTTAAGCGAATCGAAAAAAATCTAAATATTATCTAGGCACCGTAATGTTAAAAACAAAACTGCTCTGAATATTATCTGTCAGAATAAATATACAATGCACTTTTCTACTCTGTTTTGGAGTATATATGCCAACTCAAGGTGCTCTCTCATGTAAAATACGAACATTCTAATTTACGTCTATCGAAAAAAATCTAAATAATATCTAGGAGCCCTAAAGTTAAAAGAAAATGTCTCTGAATATAGTCTGTTAAAAATATATACAATGCCTTATTCTACTCTGTTTTGGAGTATATACACCAACTCAATATGCTCTCTCAGGTAAAATACAGAAATTCTATATTTAAGCGAATCAAAAAAAAATCTAAATATTATCTAGGCAACTTAATATTACAAGCAAAATTGCTCTGAATACAATCTATCAGAAAAAATATAGAATGCCCTTTTCTACTCTGTTTTAGATAATATACACGAACTCAATATCCTCTCTAATGTAAAAAACAGTAATTCTATATTAAAGAGAATCGAAAAAATCTAAATATTATGTAGGCACCACAATGTTAAAAGCAAAATTGCTCCGAAGAAAGTCTGTCAGAAAAAATATATAATGCGCTTTTCTACTCTGTTTTGGAGTGTATACACCAACTAAATAGGCTCTCTCAGGTAAAATACCGAAATTCAAATTTTACGGGAATCGTAAAAAATCTTAATAATATCTAGGCGCCCGAAAGTTAAAGGAAAATGGCTCGAAATATAGTCTGTTACGAAAAATATACAATGCCTTATTCTACTCTGTTTTGGAGTATATACACCAACGCCGTATGCTCTCTCATGTAAAATACAGAAATTCTATATTTAAGCGAATCAAAAAAAATCTAAATATTATCTAGGCAACCCAATGTTAAAAGCAAAATTGCTCTGAATATAATTTGTCAGAAAAAAAATACAATGCTCTTTTCTACTCTGTTTTGTAGTATATACACCAACACTATATGCTCTCTCATGTGAAATACAGAAATTCTATATTTAAAAGAATCAAAAAATATCTAAATATTATCTAGCCTCCCCAATGTTAAAAGCAATATTTCTCTGAATATAATCTGTCAGAAAAAATATACAATGCCCTTTTCTACTCTGTTTTGGCGTATATACTCCAACTCCATATGCTCTTTCAGGTAAAATACCAAAATTCTAATTTTACGCGAATCGAAAAAAGTCTAAATAATATCTAGGCGCCCCAAAGTTATAAGAAAAAGGCTCTGAATATACTCTGTTAGAGAAAATATACAATGCCTTATTCTACTCTGTTTTGGAGTATAGACACCAACTCCATATGCTCTGCCTTGTAAAATAACGAAATTCTAATTTTACGTGAATCGACAAAAATCTAAATATTATCTAGGCACCTTAATGTTAAAAGCAAAATTGCTCTGAATATAATCTGTCAAAAAAAATATACAATGCCTTATTCTACTCTGTTTTGGAGAATATACACCAACTCAGTATGCTCTCTTATGTATAATACCGAAATTCTAATTTTACGTGAATCAAAAAAGTCTAAATATTATCTAGGCACCCGAATGTTAAAAGCAAAATTGCTCTGAATATAATCTGTCAGAAAAAATATACGATGCCATTTTCTACTCTGTTTTGGAGTATATACACCAACTTAATATGCTCTCTCATGTAAAATACCGAATTTCTAATTTTACGTGATTCGTAAAAAATCTAAATATTATGTAGGCACGCCAAAGTTAAAAGAAAATGGCTCTGAATATAGTCTGTTAGAAAAAATATACAATGCCTGATTCTACTTTGTTTTGGAGTATATACACCAACTCAGTATGCTCTCTCATGTAAAATAAAAAAATTCAAATTTTACCCGAATCGAAAAAACTACATATGATCTAGGCACCTCAATGTTAAAAACAAAATTTCTCTGAATATAATCTGTCAGAAAAAATATACAAGGCCTTATTCTACTCGGTTTTTGAGTACATACACCAACTCAGTATGCTCTCTCATGTAAAATACAGAAATTCTAATTTTACCCGTATCGAAAAAATCTAAATATTATCTAGGCACCCCAATGTTATAAACAACATTGCTCTGAATATAATCTGTTAGGAAAAATATACAATGTCCTATTCTACTCTGTTTTGGATTATATACACCAACTCAGGCTGCTCTCTCATATAAAATACAGAAATTCTAATTTTACGCGAATCGAAAAAAAGGTAAATAACATCTAGGTGCCCCAAAGTTAAAATAAAATGGCTCTGAATATAATCTGTTAAAAAAAATATACAATGCCTAATTCTACTCCGTTTTGGAGTATATACACCAACTCCATATGCTCTCTTATGTAAAATATAGAAATTCTAATTTTACATGAATCGAAAAAAGTCTAAATATTATCTAGGCACCCCAATGTAAAAAGCAAAATTTCTCGGAACAATATCTGTCAGAGAAAATATACTGTGCCCTTTTCTACTTTGTTTTGGAGTATATACATCAACTCCATATGCTCTCTCATGTAAAATACCAAAATTCAAATTTTACGTGAATCGAATATAATCTAAATATTATCTAGGTACACCAATGATAAAAGCAAAATTGCTCTGAATATAATCTGTCAGAAAAAATATACAATGCCCCATTTACTCTTTTTTGGAGTATATACACCAACTCAATATGCTCTCTCATGTAAAATACCAACATTCTAAATTTAAGCGAATCGAAAGAAATCTAAATAATATCTAGGCGCCGCACAGTTAAAAGCAAATGGCTCTGAATATAGTCTGTTAGAAAAAATATACAATGCTTTATCTACTCTGTTTTGGAGTATATACACCAACTCAGTATGCTCTCTCATGTAAAATACCGAAATTCTAATTTTACCCGAATCGAAAGAATCTAAATATTATCTAGGCACCCCAATGTTAAAAACAAAATTGCTCTGAATATAATCTTTCAGAGAAAATATACAATATTCTCTTCTACTCAGTTTCGTAGTATATACAACAACTCAATATGCTCTCTCATGTTAAATACCGAAACTCTAAATTTACGTGAATCGAAAAAAATGGAAATATTATCTGTGCACCCCAATGTAAAAAGCAAAATTTCTCGGAACAATATCTGTCAGAGAAAATATAAAGTGCCGTTTTCTACTTTGTTTTGGAGTATATACACCAACTCAATATGCTCTCTCATGTAAAATACAGAAATTCTAATTTTACACGAACGGAAATAAAATTAAAATATTATCAAGGTACCCCAATGTTAAAAGCAAAATTTCTCTCAATATAATCTGTCAGAAAAAATACACAATGCCCTTTTCTACTGTGTTTTTGAGTATATACACCAATTCAATATGCTCTCTCATGTAAAATACCGAAATTCTAAATTTACGTGAATCGAAAAAAATTATACATATTACCTAGGCACCCCCATGTTGAAAGCAAAATTGCTCTGAATATAGTCTGTCAGAAAAAATATACAATACCCTTTTCTACTTCGTTTTGGAGTATATACACCAACCCAATATGCTCTCACATGTAAAATACCGAAATTCTTATACGTGAATCGATAAAGTCTAAATATTATATAGACACACCAATGTTGAAAGAAAATGGCTTTGAATATAATCTGTCAAGAAAATATACCTGCCCTTTTCTCCTCGGTTTTGGAGTATACGGACCAACTCAATATGCTCTCTCATGTAAAATACCAAAATTCTAAATTTACATTAATCAAATAAAATATAAATATTATCTAGGCACCCCAATGGTAATATCAAAATTACTCTGAATGTATTTCGTCAGAAAAAATATACAATGCCCTTTCTTACTCTGTTTTAAAGTATATACACCAACTCAATATGCTCTCTCATGTAAAATATAGACATTATAAATTTATGCAAATTAAAAAAATTCTAAATATTATCTAGGCACTCCAATGTTAAAAGCAAAATTGCTATAAATGTAATCTGTCAGATAAAATATACAATGCCTTTTTCTTCTCTGTTTTGGAGTATATACACCAACTCAATATGCTCTCCCATGTGAAATACAGAAATTCAAATTTTACACGAATCGAATAATATCTAAATATTATCTAGGCACCTCACTGTTAAAAGCAAAATTGCTCTAAATATAATCTCTAAGAAAAAATGTACAATGCCCTTTTCTATTCTGTTTTGGAATATATACACCAACTCAATATGCTCTCTCACGTAAAATACCGAAATTCTAAATTTACACGAATCGAAAAAAATCTAAATATTATCTAGGCACCCCAATGTTAAAAGCAAAATTTCTCTGAATAGAATCTGTCAGAAAATATATACAATGCCCTTTTCTACTCTGTTTTGGAGTATATACACCAACTCAATATGGACTCTCATGTAAAATACCGAAAATATAAATTTACGCAAATTAAAAAAATTCTAAATATTATCTATGTACCCCAATGTTAAAAGAAAAATTGCTCTGAATATAATCTGTCATAAAAAATATACAATGCGGTTTTCTACCCTTTTTGAGTATATACACCAACTCAATATGCTCTCTCATGTAAAATACCGAAATTGTAAATTTACGAAAATCGAAATGACTCTAAATATTATCTAGGCATCCCAATGTTAAAATAAAATGGCTCTGAATATAATCTGTCATAAAAAATATACAATGTTCTTTTCTTCTTTATTTTGGAGTATACACACCAATTCAATATGCTCTCTCATGGAAAATAACGAAATTCTAAATATACGGGAATCGAAGGAAATGTAAATATTATCTAGGCACCCCAATGAATAACCAAAATTTCTCGGAACAAAATCTGTCAGAGAAAATATACTATGCCCTTTTCTACTCTGTTTTCGATTATATACACCAACTCAATATGCTCTCTCATGTAAAATAACAAAATTATAAATTTACGCTAATCAAATGAAATCTAAATATTATCTAGGCACCCCAATGTTAATAGCAAAATTGCTCTGAATATAATATATCAGAAAAAATATACAATGCCTTTTCTACTCTGTTTTGGAGTATATACACCAACTCAATATGCTCTTTCATGTAAAATACCGAAGATCTAAATTTACTTGAATCGAAAAAAATCTAAGTATTATCAAGGCACCCCAATGTTAAAAGCAAAATTTCTCTAATTATAATCTGTTCAGAAATAATATACAATGCCCTATTCGACTCTGGTTTGGAGTATATACACCAAATCAATATGCTCTCTCACGTAAAATACCGAAATTCTAATTTTACGCGAATTGAAAAAAATCTAAATATTATGTAGGAAAACCAGTGTTAAAAGAAAATAGATCTGAATATAATCTGTCAGAAAAAATATACAATGACTTTTTCTACTCTGTTTTGGAGTACATACACCAACTCAAAATGCTCTCTTATATAAAATACCGAAATTCAAAATTTGCGCTAATTGAATAAGATCTAAATATTATCTAGGCACCCCAAAGTTAAAAGAAAATGGCTCTGAATATAGCCTGTCAGAAAAAATATACAATACTATTTTCTACTCTATTTTGGAGTATATACACCAATTCAATATGCTCTTTCATGTCAAATACCGAAATGCTAAATATACGCGAATCGAAGAAAATCTAACTATTATCTAGGCAACCCAATGTAAAAAGCAAAATTTCTCGGAACAATATCTGTGAGAGAAAATATACAGTGCCCTTTTCTACTTTGTTTTGGAGTATATACACCAACTCAATATGCTCTCTAATGTAAAATACAGAAATTCTAATTTTACACGAACGGAAACAAATCAAAATATTATCTAGGTACTCCATTGTTAAAAGCAAAATTGCTCTGAATATAATCTGTCAGAAAAAATACATAATGTTCTTTTCTACTCTGTTTTGGAGTATATACACCAATTCAATATGCTCTCTCATGTAAAATACCGAAATTCTAAATTTACGTGAATTGAAAAAAATCTAAATATTACCTAGGCACCCCAATGTTGAAAGCAAAATTGCTCTGAATATAGTCTGTCAGAAAAAATATACAATACCCTTTTCTACTATGTTTTGGAGTATATACACAAACCCAATATGCTCTCTCATGTAAAATACCGAAATTCTAATTATACGCGAATCGAAAAAATTCTAAATATTATCTACGCACCCCAATGTTAAAAGCAAAATTACTCTTAATATAATCTGTCAGAAATAATATACAATGCACTTTTCTACTCTGTTTTGGAGTATATACACCAACTCAATATGCTCTCTCATGTAAAATACCGAAATTCTAAATTTACAAGAATCGAAATAAATCTAAATATTATCTAGGCACCCCAATGTTAACAGTAACATTGCTCTGAATATTATCTGTCAGAAAACATATAAAATGCGCTTTTCTACTCTGTTTTGGAGTATATACACCAACTCAATATGCTCTATAATTTAAAATATGGAAATTCTAAATTTACGTGAATCGAAAAAAAATCTAAATATTATCTAGGCAACCCAATGTTAAAAACAAATTTGCTCTGAATATGATCTGTCAGAAATAATATACAATGCCCTATTCTACTCTGTTTTGGAATATATACACCAATTCATTATGCTCTCTTGTGTAAAATACTGAAATTCTAAATTTATGCTAATCGAAAAAAATCTAAATATTATCTAGGTACCCCAATGTTAAAAGCAAAATTGCTCTCAATATAATCCGTCAGAAAAAATATACAATGCCCTTTTCTACTGTGTTTTGGAGTGTATAAACCAACTCAATATTCTCCCTCATGTAAATTACCCAAATCCTAACATTACTCTAAGCATCTCATAAAGTGCACAAGACCCCCTTGATGTTGTTTTTTATAACTAGGGGATTACAGATGACATTACTCACGATATGACTGCGGCTGTTTGCCGGTCCTGTGATAATGTTTCTAATATCCAGAGAAGGAGAGGGGAATGTTTCTGCCCATAGGCAAATCCTCTGAATACGGCAAGAGGAGTACACCGTGCTGTGATATTTTCACTAATGTAAACAAGAAAACAATTATATTGAATTAAATATTGCAGGGTGTTAACACCCCCTATAATTTTCCTTGTAATTTCAAGGGGTTGAGGAGGACATTTTTGTCAAAATGGCGGAGGTGTAACTTCAGCTATTGTCTACTATATAATAAAAAACGATAAAATTATTATTTACATATGATATGATTGCCAGTATCATATTACACCACATTTTCAAAGTATCTGGGCCCCAGCAGCTGTGGGCATGGCAGCCAAGCTAGGGTGTCCTATGCAACCAGGTTGGGCATTGCAGCTGCTATGGGCCCTTTGTGATTTGTCTGGGGGCTGCTTCGGGCCCTCTGGCAGTGGCTGTGGTAACAGCCACATAGCCAGAGGGTCTCTCAGCATCCAGGGAGGGCCTGGCGGCTGCTACTGTCACTATGGCAGGGGCTATGGGCACAGCCACCTAACCAGGGGGTCCCTACGTAGCCAGGGTGGGGCTGCAAGCTGCTAGAGGCCCTTTGGTGGGAGGTGTGGGGATACCCTGCTCTTCACAGGTACACAGTTTGCACCTATTTCTACATGTGTAGATTGTTTACATAATGGGCACATATTTGTACACATGTACATATAATATTATCACAATAAACATATATGTACATAATATGTGTACAATAAATATGTACTTTATACGTACCTAATATAAACAATATGTACTTTTTGGTGATATTATGTGATATCTACATATTATTGATTATATATCTTATTGTGATAATATGTATGTTACCACTGAAATTTTTAGAAATGTACATAGAGTACACTTTATGTACCTATGCATTGTGTACACATTATAGAAATAAATAGGTACATATCTTACAGATTATGTACAGTTTTTCTACATGTGTATTTTGTACACATATGTACAGCAGAGTAAATGTACAGACTATACCTATTTTATACATTTATTGTGATATGTCAATAAATGTACACATGAGTACATTCTGGGATATAATTTTTAGCATATTAGACAGGAATTACACCGGTGACCAAAGTGGGTTTACACCCAGGTGCGCACATAGTTTATACATGTACATGTTGTGCTTATTATGTACTCATGTACAGAATGTACATGTCTACATTATATATACATAGGTGTACGCAGCATACATAGGTACATACTGTGCACACATATGTACACGTGCATATATTGTACATCTGTACATAATGGGTACATGATGTACATGTGTACACATCATATCACAATAAATGTAAATATACATAATGTTTGCAATATGTACGTTTATATTATGTATTACGTTTATTGTGATTATATATGCTGTTGTGATATGATATCATTGTGACATTACAAATGTACATATTATACACATTATGTACCTATGCATTGTGCACAGATTATAGAAATAGAAAGAAACATATTTTACAGGTTATGTACATTTTATTTACTTGTGTATTGGGTACACAGAGTAAATGTACAGATCTTACTTACTTTAGACCTTTATTGTGATATGCCAATAAATGTACACATGAGTACATTCTGTGATATTACATTTAGAATATAAGATAGAAATTACTCTGGTTACCAAAGTGGGTGTAAACTTATGTGTGCACATATTTTGTACATGTACATACTGTGCATATTATGTACTTGTGTACAGAAGGTAAACATCTACATTATATGTATGTATGGGTACAGAGTGTACATATGTACATACTATGTACATATATCTACACCTGAATTTATTGTACATCCGTACATAATGGGTCCATGCTGTACATGTAAACACATCATCATACCACAATAAATGGAAATGTACATAATGTGTGAAATACGTACATTTATATTATGTATTACATGTGTATTGTTATTGTATATGCTGTTCTGATATCATTGTGATATTACAAATGTACATATTGTACACATTATGGACATACCTATTGTGTACATATTATGTACACATAAATGTACATATTGTACAGATTATGTATATTTATTGTACATCTGTATGGTGCACACATATGTACATCACAGTCAACGTACATATGGTACATATTCTGTGCATTGTTTGTAATATTTCATTAAGAGTACACATTATAAGTATATTCTGGGATATGATTTTTAGTATGTTAGATAAAATTACTTTCAATATCAAAGTGGGTATACACTTATCTGTGTCCATTTTGTGATATTATCCATCATATTCTGAGTAGGTATTTCTCTCATTGTGAAAGCAGGTTTACACTCTCGGATTGCTCCAATATCAAGGCAAACTAAAACTCGTCTGTGATGTAGTTAATAATATCCTGAGGACAAAGGATGACCATACCCTGAATATTGCAGGAAGTGTACACCACCACTGTAGTATTGTTTCTAATGTTCAAAAACGGAAAGGATATTACTCCAAATATCTCAGAAAGCACACAAGCCCCCCGTGATATTGTTTCTAATAACTAGAGAATTACAGATGACATTACCCACGACGTGACTGGGGCTGTACTCTGGTCCTGGAATATTGTTCCTAATATCCAGAGAAGGAGAGGAAAATGTTGCTGCCCATAGGGAAATACTCTTAATACGGCAAGAGGTGTACACCATGCTTTGATATGGTCACTAATGTAAGCAAGAAGACAATTACATTGAATTAAGCATTGCAAGGAATGAAACTCCGCTATGATTCTCATTCTAATGTCAATGGGGGTGAGGATGACATTTTTGTCAATATGGCAGAGGTGTAACTGGAGCTATTGCCTAATATACAAAAAACAGAATAAGATTATCATTTTTATATAATATGGTTGCCAGTATCATATTACACCGGATTTGCAAAATAGCTGGGCCTCAGCAGCTGTGGGCAGAGCCCACAAGCGAGGGGACCCCTAAACAGCCAGGGTGGGCCTGGGGGCTGCTCTGGGCTTTTTGGTGGGGTCTGTGAGCACATCGACCCAGCCAGGGGTCCCCGAGCAGTCATGGTTGGCCTGGGGGCTGCTACGGGCACTCTGGCATGGGCTGTGGGCACAGACACCTAGTCAGGGGGTCCCTAAGCAGCCAGGGTGGGCATGGGGGCTGCTACAGGCATTCGAGCAGTGTTTGTGGGCACAGCCCAATTGCCAGGGGGGTCTCTAAGCAGCCAGGCTGGGCCTGGGGGCTGCTATAAGGGGGGCTTTGGTAATAGCGTGCTGTGCATCGGTACATAGTTTGCACCTATTACTACATGTGTAAATAGTTTTAATATTGGGCATATATATGTACATGCATACATATGGAGTTATCACGATAAATTTATATTTACATAATATGTGCAAAATACATATGTACCTAATGCATACCTAATGTGTACAATATGTACTTTTTCGTAATATTAGACAATATATATTACTGTGATTATATATCTTATTGTGATTAAATATATTTTATCACTAATATTTTAAGGAATGTGCATAGTGTACACATTATATACCTATGTATTGTGTACACAATATAGAAATATATAGGTACATATTTTACAGATTATGTACACTTTTTCTACATGTGTATTGTGTACACCTATGCACAGCAGAGTAAATGTACAGACTGTACCTATTTTATACATTTCTTGTGATATGCCAATAAATGTACACATTATGAGTACATTCTAAAATATAATTTTTACCATATTAAAAATTACTCCATTGACCAAAGTGGGTGTACACCCAGGTGTGTACATAGTTTACACATGTACATATTGTGCATATTAGGTACTCATGTACAAAATGTACATGTCAACATTATATGTATTTATGTGTACATAGTGTGCACATGCACATACTGTTCACACATATGTACATGTGCATATTTTGTACATGTGTACATAATGGGTACATGATGTGCATGTGTACACACCGTGATACCACAATAAATGTAAATGTACACGATGTGTGCAATATGTACATTTATATTATGTATTACTTGTGTATTGTGATTTTATATGCTGTTGTGATATGATATCATTGTAATATTACAATAAATGTACATATTGCACACATTTCGTACATACCTATTGTGTACACATTATGTACCTGTAATTGCACATATTGTACAGATTATGTACGTTTTTGGTACATCTGTATTGTGTACACATATGTACATAACACTCTATGTACATATGGTATGTATTCTGCACATTGATTGTAACATCTCAATAAGTGTACACATTATGCGTATATTGTGATATATGATTTTTAGTATATTAGATGAAAATTTCTTTCTATATCAAAGTGGGTATACACCCATGTGTGTCCATTTTTTGATATTATCCATCATATTTTAAGTAGGTATTACTCTCATTTTGAAAGCAAGTGTTCACTCTGTGATTGTTCCAATATCACAGGCAAAGTACAAGGCTTCTTTAATGTACTACCTAATATCCTGGGGACAAAAGATTATTATACCCTGAATATCGCAGGAAGTGTACACCACCACTGTAGTATCGTGTCTAATATCCAAAAACGGAAAAGATATTACTCCAAGTATCTGATAAAGCACACAAGACCCCTGTGATATTTTTTCTAATAACTAAGGGATTACAGATGACATTACTCACGATATGACTGGGGCTGTCCGCCGGTCCTGTGATATTGTTCCTAATATCCAGAGAACGAGAGAATAATGTTGCTGCCCATAGGCAAATCCTCTGAATATGGCAAGAGGAGTACACTGTGCTCTGATATGGTCACTAATGTAAACAAGAAAACAATTTTATTGAATTTAACATTGCAAGGGGTGAAACCCCCTTATGATTTCAATTCTAATGTCCAGGGGTGTGAGGATGACATTTTTGTCAATATGGCAGAGGTGTAACTAGAACTATTGCCTAGTATATAAAAAACCAGGATAACATCATTTCCATATGATATGGTCGACAGCATCATATTACACCACATTTTCAAAATAGCCGGGCACAGCGCCCTAGCCAGGGGGTCCCTAAGCAGCCAGCGTCAGCCTGGGAGCTGTTACGGGCCCTCTGGCGGGGAATGTGGTTACAGCTCCCTAGCCAGGGGGTCTTTAAGCAGCCAGGGTGGGCCTTGGGGCTGCTACGAGGGGGGCTGTGGTAATAGCCTGTTCTGCACAGGTACATAGTTTTAATAATGAACACATATTTGTATAAGTGTACACATGGTGTTATGATAAATATATATGTACATGTGCACAATACATATAGACCTAATGCGTACCTACTTTGAACAATATGTACTTTTTTGTGATATTACATGATATATATATATTACTGTGATTATATGCGTTATTTTGATTATATATATTTTATCACTGATATTTTAAGGAATGTGCATAGTGTACACATTATGTACCTATACATTGTTTACACATTATAGAAATATGTAGGTACATATTTTACAGAGTATGTACATTTTTTGTACATGTGCATTGTGTACACACATGTACAGCAGGGTAAATGTACAGATTGTACCTATTTGATACATTTATTGAAATATGCCAATAAATGTACACACTATTACTACATTCTGAATTATTATATTTTGTATATTAGATAGAAATTTCTCCGGTTACCAAAGTGGTTGTACACCCAGGTGTGTACATAGTTTATATGCGTACATATTGTGCATAGAATGTACTCGGGTGCAGAAGGTACATATCTACATTATATGTACACATGTGTAGTGTACATATGTACATACTGTACCCACATATGTACGCTTGCATATATTGTGCATCTGTACATAATGGGTACATGATGTACATGTTTACATATCATATCACAATAAATGTAAATGTACATGTTTGCAATATGTACATTTATATTGATATTACATATTACATGTGTATTGTGATTTTATATGCAGTTGTGATTATATAACATTGTGATATTACAATAAATGTACATATCGTACACATTATGTGCATACCTATTGTGTGCACATTTTGTACATATATTCGTACAAATGATAGTTTATGTACATTTATTGTACATCTGTATTGTGTACATGTATGTACATCACAGTCAATGTACATATGTTAAATATTCTGTACATTGAGTGTAATATCCCAATAAGCGTACACATTATGAGTTTTTTCTGGGTTATGACATTTAGTATATTAGATAAAAATGACTTCCAATATCACAGTGGGTATATAGCCATGTGTGTCCATTTTGTGATATTATCCATCATATCCTAAGTAGGTATTTCTCTCACAATGAAAGAAGGTGTACACTCTGTGATTGTTCCAATATTATAGGCAAAGTGCAACGCTTCTGCGATGTAGTATTTAATATCCCAGGGACAGAGGATGAGTATACTCTTAATATCGCAGGAAGTGTACACCACCACTGTAGTATTGTTTCTAATATCCAGAAACTAAAAGGATATTACTCCAAATATCTCCAAAAGCACACGAGACCCCCGTTACATTGTTCTTAATAACTAGGGGATTACAGATGACATTGCTCACGATGTGACTGGCGCTGTAAGCCGGTCCTGTGATATTCTTCCTAATATCCAGATAAGGAGAGAAAAATGTTGCTGCCCATAGAGAAATATTCTGAATACTGCAAGAGATGTACACCGTGCTCTGATATGGTCACTAATGTAAACAAGAAAACAATTATATTGAATTAAACATTGCAAGGGGTGAAACCCTCCTATGCTTTCAATTCTAATGTCAATGGGGTGAGGATGACATTTTTGTCAATATGCCAAATGTGTAACTAGAACTATTGCCTAATATGTAAAGAACCACAATAACATTATCATTTCTGTGTGATAGGTTGCCAGTATCATATTACACCACATTTTCAAAATAGCCGGGCCCCAGCAGCTGTGGGCACAGCGCCCTAGGCAGGGGGTCCCTAAGCAGCCAGCGTGGGCCTGGTAGCTGTTATGGGCCCTCTGGCGGGGGCTGTGGGTACAGCCCCCTAGCCGGGGGTCTTTAAGCAGCCAGGGTGGGCATTGAGGCTGCTACGAGCAGAACTGTAGTAATAGCCTGCTGTGCATAGGTATGTAGTTTGCACCTATTTCTGCATGTGTACATTGTTTAAATAGTAGGCAAATATTTGTATACGTGTACATATGGTGTTATCATGATACATATATATTTTCATAATATGTGCACTATACATATGTACCTAATACATACCTAATGTGTACAATACGTACTTTTTGGTGATATTACACGACATATATGTATTAGTGTGATTATATATCTTACTGTGATTATATATATTTTATCACTGATATTTTAAGGAATGGGCATAGTGTACACATTATGTACCTATGCATTGTGTACACATTATAGAAATATATAGGTACATATTTTACAGATTATGTACATTTTTTCTACATGTGCATTGTGTACACCTATGTACAGCAGAGTACATGTACAGATTGTGCCTATTTAATACATTTATCACAACAAGACAATAAA
Organism: Callithrix jacchus; assembly: GCF_049354715.1. Taxonomy (NCBI): domain Eukaryota; kingdom Metazoa; phylum Chordata; class Mammalia; order Primates; family Cebidae; genus Callithrix; species Callithrix jacchus. The sequence continues at coordinate 53,310,460 of NC_133521.1, read as the reverse complement.
TGTACACACTATGACTACATTCTGGGATTTTATATTTAGTATATTAGATAGAAATCTCTCCGGTCACCAAAGTGGGTATACACCTATATGTGTACCTAGTATATACGTGTATATATTGTACATACTGTGTACTCCTGTACAGAAGGTACATATCTACATTATATGAACATATGTGTAGTGTACATATGTACATAGTGTGCACACTTATGTACACGTGTATATACCGCAAATCTGCACGTGTGCATGATGTACATGTGTACATATCATATCACAATAAATGTAAATGTATATAATATGTGCAATATGTACATTTATATTGATATTATGTATTATATGTGTATTGTGATTATATATGCTGTTGTGATTATATGAAATCATTGTAATATTAAAATATATTTACCTATTGTACACATTATGTACATACCTACTGTGTATACATTATGTACATATAAATGTACATATTGTACAGATTATGTACATTTTTTGTACATCTGTATTGTGTACAGATATGTACATCACAGTCAATGTACATATGGTACATATTTTGTACGTTGATTGTAATATCCCAATAAGTGTACACATTATGAGTATATTCTGGGATATGATTTATAGTATATAAGAAAAAAGTTACTTCCAATATCAATGTGGGTATACTCGCATGTGTGTCCATTTTGCTGTACCTTCTATTAATCTTTGCCATTGAACATGATAGTGAGAGGAGGTTCTTTTCTCTAACAAGGTTTTCTGTTAATATAACTCAACTCTACTACCTTGTGGCCTCTGTATCTTCCATTGTAAATTGTAATTACCTATAAAAGAGAATATTTTGACATCACGCATCTACCTCTTGGATCCATCAGCCAGAGGCCTAAAATAAAAAAGACATTCACCCCACGAATTGTTATATAGTGGTTGACAACCCCACTTTCTTCTGGGTAAATAATATCCTCTCTTTAACAGTAGCTACTTACAAGATTTGTGCATAAAGAATGTGACTTTTTTATCAGTATCTAGTTTATTCTTACATTAATTTCTAAAATACTGAGAGAATATTCTGATCATTGGTTATGTACTATTTTAATTTAATTTTTTTCTCTCAAATTTTATCTTAACTGCATACTCTACCCTGTTTATAAGACTGCCCTATGGTTAAATTTAGTAGGTAGTAAATTATCCTGAGCACACAGAACACTTCCTTTTGTAATCAACTCTGAAACATCATTGAAAGAGCAAGGATATGGGAATGAGATTTATCTGGCTTTTATTTCTGGTACTTACTTGCTCTCTGACCTTGGGCAACTTATGTATTGCTCTGAGTCTCATCTTCTTCATCTGTAAAATGATCATAGTAATACCTAATTCATATGCAGCTTGGAAATGTGTAATTTAGTGATTGATATAAAGTTCCTGATACAATTTCTGACAAAATAATAGAAACCCCACGAGAGATAGCCATAACAATCAGAGTTTATATTCACATTAACTGGGATAAAATTGATCTGAAAATACAGCGTAAAAAAGCAGCCAAAAATTCACAAGCATATATTTCGCTTGCCTTTTTATACAGAGCTGGAAAATTTCTCATCATTATCTCATCCATTGCCTGCAGCACGATCCTTCCAAAACTCCTCCTAAGACCGTCTGCCAAGGTGGAACACACTGAACCGCATGTGACTCTGCCTTTTCTGACTATTTTTGCAAGACTTTTCTCATAGAGTATTATTAACAGAAAATGGGGCTGTTATCAAGGTGACTAGGAATGGTGCATTCTCAGTTCAGGCTCTGATGGAATGTCTACTTGATCTGGTGCAACTCCAGCTGTGCTCTTGGCTTTCCTCACTTTTGTGGTTCCGAGAATGCAAATATTCTCCCATGGCTTCCTTGTTTTGTCTTTCTCCATGAGGTCTCATTCAAGTATAAACATTCCCTTCAATTTTCTCAACTCATTTTATATTGTCTGAATAACCTAGATAATTTTCCCTTTCCTAAAGCTATAGACCTTCTTTTTGTGTGTAAGAACAGATTACTCACAAATGTTTACTCTCCGCTAAACATTTATGTGTAATCGGTTCTTAATTCTACACACAAAATATCATCTCTACCAACATTTTACAACTATAGTCTTTCTATAGAGAACTATGAAAGGAACTTGCTCTAAAGGAGAAACTTCCAGAGCTAAACCAGGGGTCTGACAATTTTTAACAATATGTTATTCAGTAAAAATATTTTTTCAGTTAACAGAGAAGAATGCCATGGACAAAATGGCAAAACAGAACTTTTCAGCACTTATTCCTTCACAGAAACATCAATTTGAACAGCCATCCGTGCATCAAAGTGTCTTCAAAAGAGACAAGGAATCCAGGTGAGAGGTTATAGCATGTTTGTGGAGTAGAAAAGTAAGGAAAACGGCATAAAATAGAGTATAAAAGAGAGTTTTCTATTATCTGCATTACCCCGCCCCTAAACCTGGGTAGTGCAGCATCGAAAGAGATACGATGTATGTGCAGAGAGGAGAGTAAATGTAACACCTGACTTCAACATCAACTCCAATGCCAGTCACAATTCAGTGAACTCAACACCAGGCAGGTTTCTATAGCCACAGGCTATGGGACAGACCCTGTCAACCCAAGCTCCAGGCCTTCCCCTATGGCTCTAAGATCTAATGCCTCCAACCTCCATGGCTCCTACCGACATAGGCTCCAGGCCTTCGCCACAACCAGGCCATTTATGGCTTCCCCAGGCTCCACACTGGTTACTATAGACTCGTAAGTGCCTGGATAAACAAACCTCTACATCGACACAGTGGAATATTATTCAGCAATGAAAGCAATAATCTTTGAATGTGGCTTTTGTTGCAGAAAAAAAGCACGTGAGCTATGAAGCCATTAAAAGACATAGAGGAAACTCAAATACATACTACTAAGTGAAAGAAACCAATCTCAAATGACCACTTACTATATGAATCCAACTATATGACATTCTGGAAAAGGCAAAACTATAGAGACATCAAAACGTTCAGTGATTGCTGGGGGTTGAAAAGTGGGGAAGGATAAATGGGCAGAGCATAGAGGATGTTTAGGGCAATGAAACTACTCTGTGTGTTACTATAATGGTAGACACATGCCATTACACCCTTGTCAAAACTCACTGAATATACGACAGCAAGAATGGTCCCTAATGTCAATTATAAACGGTGGGTGACAGTGATAAGTCAATGTTGGTTCATCCATTGTAACAAATGTACCTCTCTAGTGAGGAAGGCTGATAGTGGAGGAGGCTGTGCATTTGGGGAGGTGGGAATGTAGGAACTCTCTGTACTTTCCACTATGCCTCACTATTCACTTTACACTGCCCTAAAAATAAAGCGTATTTGAAAAAAGATTGAGCTGTTGATATAAGCCCAATGTCTACTTTGACGTCCAGAAATGTTTCTTTTAAAACGCTAATACACCACTTCCTGGAAGAAAATATTTGTTAACAAATTCTTTTCTAGAACAATTATTTTTGTGGGTGTTCCTGTCACAACTATACATAAAAATCAGAATATGCAGCAACATCTTGATACTCTAAAAACACAATACCAAGAACGTTAAGAAAATCATTTCTAAATTTGATCTAAGCCAAAATGTGGAGAAGCAAAAGGGAAGAAAATTATTTCTGTATAATGAGATTATAGGTTGTTTCTCCGAACTCCTCTACTGGAAAATCCAGTTTTCAGTATTTTCCAACTTCTATCATGGAGATATATAAATATAGATGTAGATATGTAGATATATAGTCATTAGATATATATTTATATATAATAAATAAACAGATACCATTTTATTTTTTATTATTGATTTATTTATTTATTTTTTGAGCCGGAGTTTCGCTCTTGTTTCCCAGGCTGGAGTGCAATGGCGCGATCTTGGCTCACCACAACCTCCACCTCCTGGGTTCAGGCAATTCTCCTGCTTCAGCCTCCTGAGAAGCTGGGATCACAGGCACGCGTCACCAAGCTTAGCTAATTTTTTGTATTTTTAGTAGAGACGGGGTTTCACCATGTTGACCAGGATGGTCTCGATCTCTTGACCTCGTTATCCACCCGCCTCGGCCTCCCAAAGTGCTGGGATTACAGGCTTGAGCCACCACGCCCGGCCTACAGATACCATTTTTAAAAGATATATTTATGTATTTTATATATTTATATAATATATACATGTTCATATATACATCATGTTATCACCATTATGGATATAAAGAAGGACATTAAAATAGTGAAAAGATTAAAATAAAATGTACCAAAATGGAAACAGTGATTTAACTCTGCCTAGCTTTATGTGATTAAACAAGGTATTTTTCAAATCTATTTTTCTTTGCTTTCTAGAGGCTTTATAATAAATCTATATTTTTATATTTAAAAGCCTAATTTTTATTAAACAAATAAAAATTCAGAAACACTGTCTTTAGAACAATTTTTAAATCAACTTGAGCATGAAGAAAATGTTATGCCTATGGTGTTGAGCATTTTGAAAGATTAGCAGAAGCAGGGATAATGTGACATTTAGCTGATCTTTCAAGGGAAGCTAGACAAATGACACATTTCGAAAAGAAAATAGTCACTAGTGTTGAAACATGGTATTGCCAGTATGATTAAGAAGGAAAGTGTCAACTTCTTCTGTGGAAAATCCTAACATTACCAAATGTAAGAAGGCAAATACTTCAACAACAGAAATGAAAAAGATCTTGATTCATTTATTTAACACTTTTTTAGAGTTTAGTCCCAAAAAGTCTATTTTGAAGAAAAGAAAAAATCTTACTCGTGTATATTACCCTTTGCAGTGAACTGGCCAAATAAGTCTATCCAAGGTACGTTGAATACCGAGCATGCTGGAAACATTTTTATTGACATCATCTCCAATCCCTACAACAATAGTGCAAGGAAAGGTTTAACATCTTCTTTTTACAGAGAGGAAAGCTGAGGCTCAAATAGGTATAGTAGCTCATTTAACATTACACATCCAATACGTGGTGGAGGTGGGACCTATACTTACATCTGTCAGACCTTAAAGTCTGTGTTCTTCTTTCTACCTCTCTGCCTCAGTCCAACAATTGGGATCTTTGCCATGATGCCTCACGAGTTCACGAGGCACTTTTCAGGAAGTTTTTGACTCAGACTTTATCACTCAGCAAGATACCTCAACTAATTTACAAAATGTGACTTGAAAAGCAGGTTGTAATTCCAAAAGCAAAAATCCAACCACAAAAGATAAAGTCTTAATCAGTAGAGCTTTACAGAAGGAAGTAATGTAGGTAGTAAGGGCACTTTCGGAAATGTCTGGAATCAGAGGAGTCGATGTATCACCTGTTAGAAATTGTACTCGCTTGGTAGCAAAATTTTCCTTGTGTTCACTTAAAATAATAGTCTTGTCGTTTTAAAACCAACGCACAGTCAGAGGGTGACTTGGATGTTTATTTTTTATTCTCCTTGCCTTCTTGTTTTAAGAATGGATTTTTCCTAAATTCTAATTATTATTGTAACTTACATAAGTGCAGCCGATTTTGCTTTTAAGGATAAAACTACATTTAAGTAGCTTTGTCTGGATTATCAAAACCAGGCCCTGAAGAAGTGAGTTCCTAAAGGGTAGGAACTTTGCTTATGTCTATATCTCAGTTGTGTTAAACAGAATAACTGGCGCAAATTAGCAAATGATGCACTGAGGAATCATAGAACAAAAGACTTTATGAAGAACTAAGTTTCAGATTCAGGGTGACGCTAAGGAGCTAGTGTACCAGAGGATGGTATGCCTTCTGCAATCACAAAAGCAGCATTCAGTCTGATCTGGGCTCTAAGAAGTGCTCCTTGAGACCTGACATTTTATCCTAACACTGCCACTAACAGGTTAAGTCAGAAAGAGTTCACTTCCCAGAGCTTTCGATTTCTGGTTTCCAAATCAGCACAATGAGAAACTGAAAAGAAGGAAAGAGGAAAAAAAGACAGGGTCAGAGATCCCTCCTGCTTGTACAATGCCATGATTTGGACACAGGGTTTGGGCAACCATGGCCCATCCACCAATTCCTGCCTGTCGTCTCTTGTCAGACAGCTCATGAGCCACGAATGTGAAAGAATTCAAAAAAGTAACAATATTTTGGGACATGTCAACAATTACATAAAATGCAATTTTCAGTTCTCATAAAAGTACTTTGGAACTCAGCCCCACTCCTTTATTACCCATTTCTAAGGCTGCTTTCACACCACAACCGCAGAGATAAGTAGCTGTGACAGAGACCATATGGGCTGCCAAGCCTAAAATATTTACTGCCTAGACCTTTCCAGAAAAAAAAAAGGATTGCTGATCTGTTACACAGACAATCAAGCAAGCGATCACCTGAGAACATTAAAATCTGTGTCTAGGACAAATGGGGCCTATATAAACTAGGGAATAATCTTCCCCACTACTTATGCAAGAACATTCACCCTTGAGAGAGAAGGCTACATGGCTTGGCAGCACTACTGCCACCAGTCCAGACTTCCCCTCACCTGTGCCCTATAAGTGACCAGCAATTCTAGGCATCCGTGGGGTAGCGGGGTGCATTCTCATGGCTGGCCCCACACCTTCCCTTCCTCCTGCTTCCTCACATTCTATTTTCTGAGTGGTTGTCAAAGGAACGCTGAATTTTGCTGTCACTTTTTCAGACCCCAATTCCACTTATGACAGTCTTGGTACCAGGAGGCATTCCAAGCTCCTATCTCATCATTACAACCGCCTGCTTCTCACTTAGTCCAGACGAGCTTGCCACAGTGCACTTGCTTTTTAATCGCTCTCTCTCTTCTTGCCTTCACCTCCTCTCCCTCCCTCTCTCCCTGGCTCTTTCTGTCACACGGGTGTGTGCACATACACAAGTTCCAATCAGATAAAAGAAGAAACACTTTTTAAGTTTCTTTCTAGGCCTATTAGAAAATTCTTTTTTTTTTTTTTTTTTTTTTTTTTTTACAAAAACAGAGCTGTTTTTTTCCATTGCAAAAGTGTGGGTGTCCTTTCTTTTGGAGAGTAACAATCATTTTCTACATGGCCTTCTGACACATTGCATGTTGTACATATGTGTGTGTGCACATGTGCATATGAGTGTTAGAGTGTGTGTGTGTAGCAGGGAGGAAAGAGATGAAGGAGAGTGTGTATGTGCATGTTGGTTCATATGAGTGTGAGTGTGTGCATGCACGTGCCTGTGTGTGTGCACATGTGTATGAGCATGCTTGTATTTGCATATGAGAATGTGCATGTGAGAGAGAAAGAAAGAATGCGTGTATGTGTGAATGTGTATGTGTGTGTATAGCAGGGAAGAAGGGGATGAAGGAGAGTATGCTAAAAAGAGAACACCTCAGAACAGTCAAATAAAAGATTCCATATCAACATCATATCTTGTTAAAATACAGGATTCCCAAGTCAGTCACCTTCAAGCTGGAAGCCTGGAGTGTAAAAAGAGTGGGTGTTCTTCTCTGACAACTTATTGTCTAAGACAATTTTATGATCAAAAATATATTCGAATAAAAGTACCTGAGAAAAGTACATAAAGAGAATATAGCAAAATGTTAACAATGGTTTTCTTTGGGTGAGAGGAAGAAGAGTCAGGTTGTGGTTGATCTGTTTCCTTTAGTTCAACTATTCTGCATTCCTCACTTTTAAATTTTGGATATTAAGCTGGAGAGAAAGAACATGAATATAAAGATGAATTCGCTGAATGGAGCAACGAATGCTGAGTTAGCCAAAAATGTATGGCTACCTTCTATATCTAATTATTTGAGGGCAAATCAGAAAACACCACTTTCAGAAAAAATTTTTTTTTTTTAGAAATGAAGTTTCGCTCTTGTTGCCCAAGCTGGAGTGCAACGGCACAATCTCGGCTCACCGCAGCCTCCGCCTTTTGGGTTCAGGCAATTCTCCTTCCTCAGCCTCCCGAGTAGCTGGGATTACGGGCACGCACCACCATGCCCAGCTAATTTTTTGTATTTTTAGCAGAGACAGGGTTTCACAATGTTGACCAGGATGGTCTCGATCTCTTGATCTTGTGATCCACCCACCTCGGCCTCCCAAAGTGCTGGGATTACAGGCGTGAGCCACCGCGCCCAGCCAGAAATTTTTTTAAATGTGTTTTATGTTATTTTCCCTTTCAGCCTAAGGACTAAAAATTGAACACAACTGGATCTGCGCCATTGCCTCAAAGATTCTTAGCCTACTTCAAGATCCATTGTCTGGACACTCCTGCTTTTTAGACAGAAAACAGGGCTAAATTCCTATTGACTTCCAAATACACAGACCCACAGATTTGTCACAGTAGCCTCTCTCTCTCACCCTGTCTCTGTCCGTCTGAGTCTCTCTTTCTTTCTCTCTCTCTTCCCTCACATCATCCCCAAATCAGAATGCATATATAAAAATTTGATTAACTGAAACATAGAATGATCAAGATTTTACTACAAGAGAATTACACAGACTTCAGCTAAGATGTTTGGTTGAATACCTGCATATGCCTTCACTCCATCATTAAACCACATTAACACGGGATGATTAAAAATAAATAAACCAACAAAGATAAAAAGAAAATAAAGACAATCCCTTCAGCATATAGAAAACTGGCAAGCAGAAGCTGTCAGTGACACCTCACAGTAGACCCAGAGATGCTAAATTTCAAGCCAGTGGCAGGAAGGCAACCAGGATCCCCAAGGGTTCAAGAGTTGGCAGCTAAATTTACCTAGGGAATTTATGTTTCAGTAGTAGGTAGATCCCAGATCCTCTCCCTAGAATCGGTGACTGCATTCCACGGTGGTGGCAGGGTGGAGGTTTCCTCTCTAAAGGGTAAAATTTGGTGTCTCTAGGCAGGAGCTCTCTAGACACAAGTGCTTAAATGTACACACTGAACAATGAGATCCTCCAGGTTTTCGTACCACTGAGTTCCAATGAGTGTGGCCGATACACTTGGTCAGAAGTTAAGACGATTTTTCTCTAGAGAGAATCTCTCTTGCTCAAGAAGAAAAGGTCTGACCCAGCAAGACCACCGCCCACAAAATGTTACAATCACAGAACTTCCATCAGCTTTTAGCTTTTCAGTGCTCCATTTTTTTCTAACACACACAGACAGCTAAGGTTCACCAGGCATCTGAGCAAAGCTTCTAACATGAATGGCCGAGACCAGAGCAACAAGACACATAAATGCAGCCTGAATGAGGACTGTGCTAGGAGATAAGACCTTCTGAAACCCATATGAATGTTCTCGAAGAGAAAAGTGTTACCATTTTCATGAAACAAGAACCAAATTTAAAGAAAAAGTAAACGCTTAGAAATTAAAAATATGACAGCAGAACTTGTGAAAAATTCTTGTTAGAATAGTAAGACAACAAAGTTGAGTAGATGAACCTTATGTCTTCCAGAAATAGCGATAAGAAAAAAGTTGAAATCCGGAAGAAAATTTGAACAGGTTCAACACTAAAATGATCAGAATTCCAAAGATAGAAATAGAGACAGACAGAGAGAGAGAAAAAGAACAGACACACGCAGCAAATAAGAAAGAGAGAGATAAACCCTAACACAGTAATTGCTGGAGACTACAACACCCAACTTTCAGCACTGGACAGATCTTCCAGACAGAAAACCAACCAATCAACATGAAATTTAATCTTTACTACAGACCAAATGGAACCGATATTCAAGGAACATTTCATCCAATGACTGCAGAATACACATTTTTTCAACTCAACACATAGATCATTCATAAGTATAGAAGATACCTTAGGTCACAAAGCAGATGCAATCACATTTGAAATCAGGACTAAGAAATTCATTCAAAACCATACACTTACATGGAAACTGAGTAACTTGCTCCTGAATGACTCCTGGGTAAATCATGACATTAAGGCAGAAATCAAGAAGTTTAAGAAGTTCTTTGAAAGTAATGAGAACAAAGGTACAACTTACCAGAGTTTCTGGGATGCAGCTAGTCAAGTAGTGTGGAGAGAAATTTATAGTACTAAATGCTCACATCAAGAAGTGAGAACTTGGGACAGCTGCGGTGACTCACTCTTGTAATCTCAGCACTTTTGGAGGCCAAGGCGGGCAGATTACAAGGTCAGGAGTTTGAGACCAGCCTGACCAACATGGTGAAACCCCATTCTACTAAAAATACAAAAATTAGCTGGTGTTGTGGCACATACCTGTAATCCCAGGTACTCAGGAGGCTGAGGCAGGAGAACTGCTTGAACCCAGGAGATAAATGTTGCAGTGAGCCCATATCACACCACTGCACTCCAGCCTGGTTGAGAGAACAACACTCCATCTCAAAAACAAAATTGAGATCTCAAGTTAACTACCCAACATCACAATTAAAAGAATTAGAAACCCAAGAGCAAAGAACACCCTCAAAACTATGCTGAGTGGGAGTGGGGAGAGAGGGCATCTCTATCTTCTGTCAATTTTTAAGGGGAATGCTTTCAGCTTTTGTCCATTCAGTATGATGCTGGCTGTGGTTTTGTCACATGTGGCTCTTATTATTTTGAGGTATGTTCCTTCAATACCTGGTTTATTGAGAGTTTTTAACACACATGAAAGTTGAATTTTATCAAAAGCTGTTTTTGCATCCATTGAGATAATCATGTGGGTAATTTTTTTTTCTTTAGTTCTGTTTATGTGACGATGACATTTATCAATTTGCATATGTTAAACCAAACTTGCATCTCAGGGAGGGTGGTTGTGACCAGGAATTTATCAGTTTCTTCTAGATTTCTCAATTTTTTCAGGTTCAGTGGCTCACATCTGCAATCCCAGAACTTTGGGAGGTCAAGGTGGTTGATCACCTGAGATTGGGAGTTCAAGACCAGCTGGATCAACATGGAGAAACCCCATGTCTACTAAAAATACATGCTTCTACAACTATCTGATCTTTGGCAAACTTAACAAAAACAAGCAAGGGGGGAAAGATTCTCCGTATTCAATAAACGATGCCAGGATAACTGGATAGCCATATGCAAAAGACTGAAACTAGACCCCTTCTTTACATTACATACAAAAATTTGCTCATGATAGATTAAACACTGATATGTAAAACCAAAAACTATAAAAGCTCTGCAAGACACGAGACAATGCCATTCAAAACATCAGCACAGGCAAAGATTTCATCATGAACATGCCAAAAGAAAAGGTAACAAAAGCAAAATTGAAAACTGGGGTCAAATTAAAATGAGAAACTCTCACACAGCAAAATATACTATCAACAGAGAAAACTGACAACCTACAGAATGTGAGAAAATGTTTGTAAACTATGCATTCCACAAAAGTCTAATATCAAACATGGGTAGGGAAATTAAATTTACAAGAGGAAAACAAACAACCCATAAAAAGGTGGGCAAAGAACATAAACAGACACTTTTAAAACAAGACATATATGCAACAAGCAATCATATTAAAAAAGCTCAACGTCACTGATTATTAGAGAAATGTAATGAAAATTATAATAAGATACCATCTGACACCAGTCATAATGGCAATTATTAAAGCAAAAAAATACACACATACTGGCAAGGTTAGAGAGAAAAACAACACTTACACACTGTATTCGGGAATGCAAATTAGTTCTGCCATTGTGAAAAAGTGTCATGATTCCTCAAAGACCGAAAGAGTGAAATACCATTTGATTCAGCAAACCTAGTAATGGGTTACTAGGTATGTACCCAAGGGAATATAAATCCTTCTGTTATAGAGACATGTGCACGCATATGTCCATGGCAGCACTGTTCACAATAGCAAAAATATGGAATCAAGCTAAATGCCCATCAATGGTAGACTGGATAAAGAAAATGTGGTACATATACAACAAAAAACACTAGGCAGCCACAAAAGAATGCGATCGTGTTCTCTTCAGGGACATAGATGAAGCTGGAGACTATTATTCTTAGCAAACTAATGCAGGAACACAAAATCCAAATACCAGATATTTTCACTTGCAAGTGGGAGCTAAATGATGAGAACACAGGAACATACAACAGGCGGAAGAACAACACACACTAGAGCCTTTCAGAGAGTGGAGAATGAGAGAAGGAAGAAGATCAGGAAAAACAACTAAATGGGACTAGGCTTAATACCGGAGTAATGAAATGATCTGTACAACAAACCTCATGACAGACTTTACCTAAATAACAAACCTGTGCTTGAACCTTTGTACTGAAATAAAAGTTAAAAAAAAAAAGGAACTTCTCAAGTTGAAAAACATAACCTCCTAGGTTTAAACACATGAACACAAACTCACACCAAGGAACATTGTCTTGAAACTCTGCAATATATGACAAAGGAAAACAGCTCTCCTAAGTTTTCAGAAAAGTTTTTTAAAAAACAGTATTTACAAAGAATCAAAAATCAGAATGATTTCAGGCTTCTCAACAGCACTACCAGAAGCTGGGAAATAATGGAGTAGTATCTTTAAAACTTGAATGGGAAATTATTTTCAATCAAAAATTCTATGCCCCACCAGTCATGTAAGTGTAAGAAGAAATAAAGTCATATTTCAGAACAATTTGCTTCAGTGTATCCTTGCTTGAATAAGTTACTGGAGGATACAGTCCACAAACAAGAGATTCAGGGCACGGGGCAGTGCAAAACAACAGAGTGGGTTTGTATTTGTATTGAAAAGACAGCAGCATTCGAGAGTTAGGGAATACTGGAGGAGGAGTTTTCTCCAGCATCCCTGGAGCCCACACCTCTCATTTCCACATTCCTATGTCCCATTGCTGCCCATGAATTCTGATCACCTATTCCTTTGATAGTGGTATTTCTCTCACCGATTAGCTGTAGTCAAGTGGCTCTTTCTTGGGCTACAGGAGGAAATCTATTGCTTTTCATTAAACATCAATTGGATTAACCTAGGCTTAAGGTCAGCATTATGCCATCAGCTGTACGTTCTTGGGAAGACATCTACTCACAAACTGGTTAAAGAACGTGGCCCTCCTACCTCTGACTTGTGTGATTCTAAGCAAGCTATTTAGCACCCTCTCATCTGTGAAACAAACATAAAGTTCTTATCTTGGGCTCCACAAACAGAAAGTGTTGAAAAAGAACAGTTTCTTCTCCTCCAAGGCCAGACCATATGGAGGACCCTAAGACAGCCACAGTCTTGGTCAGTAGGACAAACACAAGGTTCAAATTGCACCATTAAAACTGTGGCCAAACGTTTGCTCTGCCTCTGAGTCACTCACTGTCATAAAGTTCTACCGGTTCCCATTCCAGATAGAAAGTGGGCTTTTGTTGGTTTTTGTTGCGTTTGTCAAGAGATGGAGTCACCCAGGCTGGAGTACAGTGGCATGACCATAGCTCACTGCAGCCCCAAACTCCTGAGCTCAAGTGACCTTTCTGCCATGGCCTCCTGACAGAAGCTGGGCCAACAGGGCAGCAGGTATGCATCCCCACACCCAGTAATTTTTTTTTGAGTGATGGGGTACCGCTATGTTTCCCAGACTGCTCTCAAATTCCTGGCCTGAAGGAATTTCCCCATATTAGCCTCCTAAATTTCTAGGATTACAGGTGTGAGCCACTGTGCCCAACAGGTGTTCTTAAATGCAATTTCCACACTGCTATTCTGAAGAAGGGCAAGAAGCAAAGAGTCCCTCCTTGAAACATAGAAAATAAAAGCATTCACTATTAAGTGGAGGCAGAGTTGATGATCAGCCAAAACTACTTCAACTGTAATCCAGAAGTCCCATTGATACAGGAGTTCTAAAGAAATTATTTAGTCAGAGATTGAAAGTAAGGAAGTCTTTGGTAAGGTTTCCCTTTGAATAAAAAGCAGCCCCAAAACCATTTCTAACAAAGAGCGGCCTGTAAAATCGAGCTGCAGATATAGACAAGCAAGCTGGAAGCTTGCACAGGCGAATGCCTGCAGCTGTAACAATAGGAGGCTACTTGGGTGCCAGGCATGCTCAACCTGACGGCTTCATCTTCCTTTTTCTTTATCAACCACAAGTGCAGTAAGGGACAGACAACATGCACTGGCCAAGTAGAAAACCTATATGCATAAGAAGATTCGGGTGGATAGCCAGCTTCTTCACGAGCTATGTAAAGCTCTCACCTGGTCCAACCCATATTTGGACACTATGTAAGTCAAACACCACCTCCTCAACAAGTCTATAAAACCTTGTGCAGTTCACCAGAAAACCAGAAAACACACTCAGAAGCCCCTCTCTCCGCAGAAGAGAGAGATGTTCTCTTTTCTTCTTTTGCCTGTAAAACCTCCATTCTTAACCTCACTCCATGTGTATTTACGTCCTTGATTTTCATGACATGAGGCAATGTACCTTGGGTATTACCTCAGATGGACAATGCTGCTTCATCATAGTTCTGTTTTGTTCAGGTTGTGGGACAAACGGCTCCTTTCCTCTGCAACCTCAGCTCAACCTTACTCAGGCCTCCTTCCAGCAGAATCACAGAGCCAAATGAAACCCCTTAAGTCTTCTTTTAAATTGGCAGCCGCTCCAAAGAAAGCAGCATGATGAGTTTCAGGTGGCCCGGGGTGGGGGCAGTGCTACTCGGGCTTCTCCGTGCTCAGTCCCTCTCAGTTCAAAAGCGCACCACGTGGAGCAATAGACCACCTCCTCATCTGAGTTTTAAAAATAGTGGGAGGAAAAGCGCTGTCTTCATGCTTATTTCCCTGGCAGAGGGGAGGTCATAAAACACTAATTTCTAAGCAGTGGACCAGAGTTTTACTGATCTCTTCTGTTACTTACTCATGTTTACCCAGAGAAACCACATCACAAATCTGAGTCTCCTCTGGCAAGAGAAGGACTCAGATTCATGATTCTCTCAGCCCCCTTTCCACAGTGGAGTTCTGACTCCACTTCTAAAATACTTTTCTGCAAGCCTCTGTACCTCATAAATGTTTTACTATACTCGAGACAGCAAAGGGAAGCACAGATTAGCTACTGTTTTCAGAACAGTGGAAAAATGCTGTCTTCTCCACGTTTGGCATTGGAGTCAAAGATCAAGCGCCAAACAGTAGTTGTCAAGAATCCTTTCATTTACAATCAGGTTCTAGACTTTTCAAATGGTGTGGGCAAGAACCAGTTTTGCCAGAATAGGTTATTATCTACCTCTTACCTTTATAGGACAGGACTAAAAATTCTCTTTTTTAAGACAGAGTCTCACTCTGTTCCCGAGGCTGGAGTGCAGTGGCATGATCTCGGCTCACTACAACTTCTGCCTCTCAGGTTGAAGTGATTTTCCTGCCTAAGCCTCCTGAGTAGCTGGAATTACAGGGGCCCACCACTACACTCAGCTAATTTTTGAATTTTTAGTAGAGACAGGGTCTCCCCATGTTTGCCAGGGTAGTCTCCAAAGCCTGACCTTATGATCGGCCTACCTGAGCTGCCCAAAGTACTGGGATTACAGATGTGAGCCACCACGCTGGGCATTTTTTTTAATTACACTGAAGACTTTTTAAAGGGTTGTGTGTTGTATGAACTCCCTCCTCACCCAATTCTCATAAATGGGAAAATGCTGCTGCTTCATTTTAAAGCTAGTGAGCTGCCTGAACAGGAACTTCTAATTAACCATTCAAACTGATTAGCTCACGTCCCTGAAGGCTGGAGAACATGGGAACTGCTATCCCATCTGAATACAATCCAAAGGCAAAAGGCTGTGGCCAAGTTGAAATAATGGGGCAGATAGAAGCGATAAAGACTGGAGCTGGGAGTGGCCCGTACTTCAAGTTAAGCCAAACAAAGGTGTTTGCATGTTTTATATGGGCCAAATAGGAATTCCATAATCAAGAAAACCATTGATTTTAAGGAGGACGCTGCCCTGAAAAGCTTCCTGCCAGGGGTAAGGAAGAGGCTGCCCAGGACCCCCAGAGGCAGGTGGTAGGAGGGCTCCTAGTGGCTTCCTAGAAACTGTATTACCTGAGGTAGTGAACTGCTGTCAGAGATCCCTACCAGGAGAATTTCTCAGGAACGCATGAGAAAGGGCCCAAAACTGCATGCCTGCTCCTAAAATGTGACACCATAATACAGCTGAACTATTAAATAAGGCCCTATCTGTTCCTCTGTCTCTCCTTTCTCCCTGCCCCTATCCAACCCTAGAAGAGCCAGAAAGCACTGCTAAGGAGTGAGGGTGGGTGGTCATAAACAAACACACTGCCCTCCTTTCCCTTCCCACTGTGGGTTTCTCAGGCTGAGGCTGTCACAGAGGAGGAGGGATGAAAATTGTTTTCGTTGATATTTTATCATGAACATTTATGAACGTACAGCAAAGTTGAAAAAACTTTACAGTGAACACTTTAACTGTATCTTCACCAACTTGGAGTCTTGTTTTATCTCATGTCCATCCATAGATCCATCTTTCTATCCATCCAGTAATCCATTATAGTTTTTAGGCATTTTAAAGTAAATTGCAGACATCAGTAACTCAACGTGCATTAACTAGAATTTGGTACCTTTTTTTTTCCTTTTCGTGTAAAGTTTACAAATGATGAAATGCAAAAATTTTAAGTATGTATTTACCGAATTCTGACAAAAGTATACATATGTGTAACCCAAAACTCTATCAAATAAAGAACATTACTATAATCCCTGATATGGTTTGGCTGTGTCCTCACCCAAATCTCTTCTTGAATTGTAGCTCCCAGAATTCCCACGTGTTGTGGGAGGGACCTGGTGGGAGAGAATTTAATCATGGTGACAGTTTCCCCCATACTGTTCTTGTGATAGTGAATAAGTCTCACAAGAGCTGATGCTTCTATAAGAGGAAAGCCCTTTTGCTTGATTCTCATTTCTCTCTTGTCTGCCACCATGTAAGATGTCCCTTTGACTTTCTGCCGTGATGATGAGGCCTCCCCAGCCAGGTGCAACTGTGAGTCCCTTAACCCTTTTTTGAATAAAGTACCCAGTATCAGGTATGTCTTTATCAGCAGTGAAAAAACGGACTAATACAATCCCAGAAAGTTTCCTCATGACTTGTCTCAGTCTCCAGCTCTGTACCCTTGGATTTTTTTCATTGTAGACTAAGTTTGGCAGCTTTAGAAATTCCACATAACTTGAATCATGTTGTGATAACCCTATATATAAGGCTCCCTTCAGTCCACAAAATAATTTTTATATTTATCAGTCAGGTTACACATATCAGTATCTCTTTCATTTTTATTGCTGAGTAGTATTTCATGCTATGAAATAACGTAGTTCGCTACCTGATCCTCTATTTGTGGTCACCAGAAACATTTTCAACTTTTGATTATTATGAGTAAAGCTATTGTGGTCTTCTATAAGTATTTTTATTAACATGTATTTTCACTAATTGGGGTAGATTCCTAACTCGGAAATTTATTATAGATGAGATGTATATTCGTTCTGTAAGAAAATTCCAGAAATTTGACAAAGTAGTTGTACTGTTTTATAGTCCCATTAGCAATAGTTATAGTTGTGCTGTATTCTTGCCAACGTTTGGTGTTTAGTCTTTCCCAACCTAGTTATTTTGTGGGGTGTGTAGTAGTATCTCACTGTGGTTTTAATCTGCATTTCCTTGATGTTAACCATTTTGTCCCACTTGTATATTATCTTTGCAAAGTGGCTCCTCAAATTTTTTCCCCTTCTAAACAGTAATTGTTATCTTTTTTTCTTTTAGTTGTTCTGTCATCCAGGCTGGAAGGCAATGGTGCAATCTTGGCTCACTACAGCCTCTGCTTCCTGGGCTCAAGTGATCCTCCCACCTCAGTCTCCCAATTAGCTGATACCAGGCTAACTTTTTGTATTGATATTAGCCAACATACAAGGCTAATTTTTTGTACTTATTCTAGGTGTCAGGGTCTCACCATGTTGCCCAGACTAGTCTCAAACTCCTGGGCTTAAGCCATTCATCCTCCTCGGCCTCCCAAAGTACTGGCACTACAGGTGTGAGCCACTGTGCCCAGCCTTATTTTCAGGTTATAAAACTGCTTTATGTATTCTGGAAATCAGGCTCTTTACTGAAAATAGATTTATGACCATTTTCTGTCAGGCTGTGGCTTGCATATTCTTTTGTTTAATGTATCTTTTAATTTTCCCAGACACATTTTCTGAAAAATTCGTGTTAGTTTTTGTTGTATTTTTCAGATACTTTGTTCATTTCATCTAAGTTGCAGAATTTGTCACCATGACGTTGTTTATGATAGTCTCTTATTATCCTTTTCACGTCTGCAGGATCTGTAGTGATAGTTTCACTTCGCTTTCACTTCCGATATTGATACTGACCATTTGTGTTTCCTCTCTTTTTTTCATGATCAGAGTAGCTTAAGGTTTATTAATGTTGATATTTTAAAACAACCAGCTTCTTTGCTTTGTTAGTTTTCTCTATTATTTTGTCTGTCTTCAATTTGGTTTATCTCTGTACTTTTACCTTTATTGTTTCCTTCTTACTACTTCGTTGGAGTTTTCTTTGCTGTGTGTGTGTGTGTGTGTGTGTGTGTGTGTGTGTGTGTTTTCAATCTTCTTTAGGTGAACATTTATGTCATTGATTTTAGACCTTTCTCTTTTTCTTCTATTGCAGTATAAACATGTACGGCTATACTTCCCTCTGGGAACTCCCATAGCTGTAATTCATAAGTGTTGGCATGTTGTATTTTGATTATCCCTTAGAATAAAATATTTTATATTCTACCTTTTGATTTCTTCTTGGGCTTGTGTATTATATTTAATCTCCAAGTACTTGGAGCTTTCCTAGTTCTCTTATTGTTAATTTCTGTTTTAATCCTATTGTGGTCAGGTAACATACACTGCATGAATTCAATTTGATTTAATCTATTCAGTCTTGTTTTACGACCTAGCATGTGACCTATCCTAGTGAACACTACATGTACTTGAAACATACAGTATTCTGTGGTTATTGGGTGTCGTCTTCCATTGGTTTGTTTAAGATGGTGGAGAGTGTTGTTCAGGTCATCTGCATCTTGACTAAGATTTTGTCTAGTTTATCTATCAACTGCTTGGGAGATGGGTATTAAAATCGCCAATCAAAATTGTGGATTGTTTGTTTATTCCTTTAGTTCAATTTTGTTTTGTGAAAATTGACGCACAAATTATTTTTAATCCATTTTTTTGATGAAATGACTCTTCTGTAATCATGAACTATCCCTCTTTATCTTTGGAAATACTGTTTTGACTTAAGCATATTTTATTTGGTATTAATATAGCTTCTTCACACTTCCATTACTGACTGTTTGCATAGTGTATCATTTTAAATGTACTCATTTAGGGTCAGGTACAGTGGCTCACACCTGCAATCCCAGCACTTTGGGAGGCTGAGGCAGGTAGATCACTTGAGGTCAAAAGTTTAGGACAAGCCTATCCAATGCAGTGAAACCCCAGCTTTATTAAAAATACCCCAACATTTAGCTAGGAGTGGTGGCAGTTTTCCGTATTCCCGGCTACTCAAAAGGCTGAGGCAGGAGAATTGCTCGAACCCAGGAGGCGGAGTTTACAGTGAGCAGAGATTGCACCACTGTACTCCAGCCTGGGAGATAGAGTAGGACACTGTCTTAAAAAAATTCAAATGTACTTATTTAGACCTACGTATATTTGTCTTTTTTTTCTATTCAAAGTGTGTATTTCATATACAGCACTGGGTCTTGTGGGTTTTTTAAATCAATTCTGGCAGGCAATCTCTGCACTTTAATTGGAGTATGTGGTATAATTCATTAACATTTAACGTTATTAAATATAGATTTATTAGTGGTTGAATGATGTAATTGGATTCAAGCTTACAATTTAATAATTTGTTTCATTATTTTGTTTGTTTTTGTTTGCATCCGCTTCCCCAGTTTTTGTCCTGTCCCTTTTCTCCTGATGTCTTTTGGACTCTTTAAATACTTTTAAAATTTCATTTTAAAGTATCCATGACTTATTAGATGTAGTGGTTGAATATTCCTTATCTGAATTCCTTGGGACTAGAAGTGTTTTGGATTTTAAACTTTTTTCATATTTTGGAACATTTACATATACATAAAGAGATCTCTTAAAGATATAACTGAAGTCTAAACACAAAATTCACCTATGTTTACGTACACCTCATACACATAACGCAAATAAAATTTTACATATTTTTAGCAATGTTGTGCACGAATCAAAGTTTGTATACATTGAACCATCAGAAAGCACACATATCGCTATCTCAGCCATCGATGTGGATGAATTTCAGATCTTGGAATATTTTGGATTTTGGGGTTTATGGATCAGAGATGCTCAACCTCTACCTGTTTTCATTGTTGATTATTTTATGTGTTAAAATATGTAAAAAAAATGGTTAAGTTTTCAGCTGAATGAGATTTTTGAGTTTGGAAATTAAACTAAACAGGATTTTTCTTAAGTTCCAGGATACAGGTGCAGAATGTGTAGGTTTATTATATAGGTATATGTGTACCATGGTGCTTTGCTGCACCTATCAACCGTTCATCTAGGTTTTAAGCTTCACATGCACTAGCTATTTGTCCTAATGGTCTCCCTGTCTAACCCTCCTCTGACCCCCAACTGGCCCCAATGTGTGTTGTTCCCTCCCTGTGTCCATGTGTTCTCACTGTTCGACTCCCAATTATGAGTGAGAAAGTGTGGTGCTTGGTTTTCTGCTCCTGTTTTGAACTAGACAGAATTTCTTAATATCTTAAATTGCTCAGTGAAATAGAAAATATCAAAGATTCTACCCAACAGGTGGGTAAGAATGAGTCCATGTAGCAACTTTGATAAAGTTAAGGGAAATAACAAACCATTTCTGATTGCTCCCTGCCACAGCCAGTGCATTCAACCTTTTTACTGTCCTTTTATTATTTTTTCATTGTTCTTACAGTCATTATTATTTTTCCCCAAATGAAAAAATAAAAGTGGTGGGATTGATAGTGAGGAAACAAAGACTGACAGCTGCCCCTACACCTGAGTTTAACTTTTGAGAAATATAGTCAACATGATGATTTTCACACAGGGCTAGTAGGCCTTCTGCATCTGTTATAATTCCTGTTATGTTGTGGACAGAAAATAAATTCTTCTCTCCATGGGAACCTGTTAGTGATACTTGAGAACAATGTCAACTGTAGACCAAAACCGAATACAAGTGGAAATATTGGTTCTTTTTTTTTGCAGTATTCCTTTTTTAAGACCTGAGATAGGAGAATAAAAAAGGAAAGAACTATTGACATGTGCAACAACATGGCTGAATATCAAAAACATTTTCTTGACTAAAAGAAACCTTACATATGGAGTGATCACAATATAATTCTATTTCTATCAAACTTTAAAATCTGTGCTGAAAGAATATTTAAAAGTATATTTGGGTTCGGGACCGACTAAGAGGAGGCAAAACTGAACTTTCTAGTCTCTGCTGTGATCCAAAAACCATGCTATAAACTTTGTACCCAGTATCTCATTTAATCCTCAAAATCACCCTAACAGGTAGTTACTGTCACTTCCCCTGCTTCAAACAGAACATAAAGCTCAGAGAATCCAGGTACTGTTTTTTTTTTGTTGTTTTGTTTTGTTTTGTTCTGAGATGGAGTTTTGCTCATGCCACCCAGGCTGAAGTGCAATGGCGTGATCTCGGCTCACTGCAAGCTCCGCCTTCTGGGTTCAGGCAATTCTCGTGCCTCAGCCTCCCAAGTAGCTGGGACTACAGGAACACACCACCATGCCCAGCTAATTTTTTGTATCTTTAGTAGAGATGGGGTTTCACCATGTTGACCAGGATGGTCTCGATCTCTTGACCTCGTGATCCACCTGCCTCGGCCTCCCGAAGTGCTGGGATTACAGGTGGGAGCCACCATGCCTGGCCCGGTACTGTGTTTTACACCTACTTAGAAGTCACACATTCCTAAAGTTATATAAAATGTTCTAAATAAAAATGAATAAAGTAGGCAAAAAAGACCATGTAAATAGCATTTCTACAAATATCTCCTAAGACAATTTTCACATCGATGTCCAAAGACATTTACAAGAATGTTTTCCACAACACTGTTTAAAATAATAGAAAACTACAAGCAACCTAAATGTCCATGGAAGAGTTAGATTCTTTCTCTTATTTCCGTATAATGCAATACTGTGCTGATGTAGAGATATCATATTCATTTTTAAAAATTACATTCACCTTCTTCTCATGGATCCAAGGAGATATGTTAGAGAATATCTATTGCATTTGGACATAAACATAAATACAAAGGAAATAGTAGGGGCTCTCTACAAGTGGTTATATATTGATAGAGGAAGAAGAGAAAAATAAAAGGGATCATGAACTTTGTATATGCTTTGGTAGTGTCTGGTTTTGTATATAACTTGAATTTTTTCATAAATATATTTTACGGTCTGCATAATTACTAGGTAAGAAGACAAGTAAGTCACTTTAGTAAAAGTTCTTCCAATTACTGCAACTGATTTCTACAGCCAGAATGTTCCCAGAACTTGAAAAGAGGAAGCACTATAAATGGAAGGCAGAAATACTGACACTAGTGGGCCAGAGCTGGAGAGGGTGGATCTAATGCAGCAAATCCATCAGCAGTTCTCATCGCCATCTTTGAGAAACCTCACAATTTTCCGTGCGTAATAAATGAGTTAAATTGAAAACAAATCCATGACAGTGGTGCATGAGAAAGGTTACATGTGTCCCGAATAATAAAGTCTGCGCACAATATAAATTAAAACATACCATTTTACATTCATAAGATTGACAAACAAAAAGTAAAAGCCTAGGAATATCAAGTGAAGCCAAACACAAAACAAGTTTCCCCACATTTCCTGTGGGAATACAAATTGTTACAACTACTTTAAACAATTGGAAATTCATAGTAAAAATGAAGACAAGCCTCCCCTACAATTTACCAATCCCTCTTCTGGGAACACAGTAAGAGAGATTCTTCCCAAGAAACCTGTAAACAAATGTATATGGCACTATGCATGTAATTGTACATCGTGGTATTTCCATATGGTAAAGTATTATTCGGCAGGGAAAGTAAGTAGACCAGAGGTAGACATTTCAATATCAATAAGTTTTAGAAAAATAAAATTGAGTATAGGAAGCTGCAACTATATCTGTAATGCTTTGTTTTGCCAGGAAAATAAAGGGACACGTGGGGAGGGCAAAGGACAACAAAAACTAAACAATCTGAAACACATGCAGAAAAATACCCATATTTTAAAATTTTCCATTGCTGCTTATATTAGTTTCTGTCTTTTCTATACGCTTGAAGTACTTGATAATCAAGAAAATATAAAAGGCATAGGAAAAAGTATTCTGAGAAAATACATCGAAAGGTTTATGGTTATTAGATTTGGTAAGATTTTAAATGACTTTAATTTTCTTTGTTATATCTCTCTATATGTCCTAGTCATACCATATTAAATGTGTATTTCATTTATGACAATAAAAATGTATTATTTAAAAACTCATATATATGCAGTTTTATCTGACATATGATGAAACTCTACGAAACATAGATTCAGCAAAAATACTGAGAACAAGAACAAAAATAATGATATTAAGAGTTGTTGACGTTTGAATGGAGCTATGAGTGACTTTACATTTATCTCTAAACTCGATTTTTCTATAGTGGGCAAATAAAATATTTGTGAAACTAGATTAAATAGAAAGCTATAGGTTTTAAATGAAAAGGAATTCAAATAATTTTCCAGCATGATAAAATGTTCATATTCCTAAATATTACCTACTTTACAAAAGCACCAGTGATTTTAAAGAAACATTAGATGATTTTTAAAGGAAGTCAGTTATGATACTGCAGTTCATAGTGATACTGAGTGTTTGCTAGCTCCACTAATCAGGATATTAAGTTAATAGTATATAATATGCCATAAAGAAATTATATGAACAGAGGTTACTGCAAAAGGAGAACACAATGATTTTAAGTGGGCTGGTGACCTGAATTTCTTCCAGTGAGGGGAAACATCAGAGTCATTTGATCAATAAAGTGCCTTTTATAAATCTTCAGGAAATCTCCTATGAAGGCTTTAAGAAGATGGATTTCTTATTACTTCTGATGTATGTTCCCATGAAATTTTTACCATTGCCACCATGGGCCTGCCCAGCCTAAGAGATGGAAACTGTGAGTCCAGCCCACTGACGCCCACCATCAGTAAGAAGATTGCACACTGAGGAGGCCATGACCAGCCTGCTGACTGAAATCTATACTGTAAAAGGGTGATGCTGTTCCAGCAATCCTGAAACCCTGCCCTAGGATCAATGCAAAGTGGTGTCAACCTTAGAATTTCAATACGCCTAGGCAGATAGTTATCTTTAAATATAAGAACAGTATCATTTTCTGGAGAAACCAAAAGAATCCAGAAAAATTCTACAGTAGTCTACTCTGCCCTTCCTCCCCGTTCCGTCTTGTTAGTAACAGCCAAATCCAGGCACAAAGATGTCCTAACTTCTACACCTGAGGTTGCCCACAACGTGTGCTAGGTGATGCATCTTATAGAGCACATATGCAAACAATTATGGGATCTGAAAAACAATAACTCAGGCAGAAACATTAGGAATTATTGCCCCTAAGTGAACCAGTGGGAAAAAAGGAGGCTTAGAGAGTTTAAACAACTTTCCCCAGTAGCTGATAAGTTACGGTGGCCTTAGACAAGCTGACAAGAGTGGTAGCAAAAAGGCTTCAAGGATTACAAATTGTTCTACTATAAGGTTTTAAAAAGGTTTCAAAGGCAAAGAAGAGCAAATGAAGCCATGAATTTTACAATCTACATATTTTTAGCCCTTTCTCTTTTTTTGCTTTTCTAGGGTAAACTAATTAGACCCTGAAAACACATTCCCACCCACAATGCGGTCTCCATTGCTTTAGGGCCTCACCTCTGAGCAGCCAGAGGGAATGCAGCTGACCCCTTATCTAGTTAACAACCTTTTATACTCTCTCCTTTCGCTTTGCTTTCTCCATGCCAACATAAGACATACAAAGATTCTTCTGCCTCCAAGATGCTGCAGCTTTCTTCTCAGCTAGTTACCCCCAGCTAAAAATAACTGTTCCACATACTCAGAGATATATGGCAATCAAGCAACCAAGTGCCCCTTTTGCCAATGACATGTTTTTAAAAAATATGTTCAATGAGAGGCTCTTTGAAAATTATTCACTTTTTTTCTGAGTTGCAAAGGAAAACGAAAGGCAAATTATGGCTCTATAAGCAACTGTTTGCACAGATCCCATTAATTCGCCAACCACAGGGCTATTGACAAGTAGCTTTTTTCTCTTGTCATTTCGCTTACCAGGCAGAAATGATTACAAACTTAATTTCTTTGGGGGGTTATTTAGGTTAGAGAGGGCCCCTTCATAATGCAGAAATCATAAGGGCCACCAGAGACAGGAGAACAATAGCTCCCAGTGCTTCCACAATGGAGAGAGAGATAACTGAATGTCATATTCGGAAGAAATTCAAACCATCATTGATTTTTTCAGATGAAAAAACTGAAGCTCAAAGAGGTTAGGGGGTTAACCAAAGTCAGTCAGTGTTTTAGTTTGCAGCAAAGCTGAAAGCAGGCGCTAAGCATTGCAACACCTGGTGTCTTCCTTCCTCCCCTCCATCCTGCTGCTAGTGGTGTCAGTGGCAAATACAAGACAGTTCAAGGAAATGTGGTCTCAGCGAGGAGTACTAAGGACCAAGCACCAATGCATCTTGCCATTTACAACAAATTCCTTATTTAAAAGGCTTCATTTATTCACAGAAGCTGCCTCTTTTGTACATAGCCAAACACACACACATACACACACACACACACACACACACAGTGTGACAGAGATAATTTATCATTATCTGAATGCACTCAGGGTGGTCAATTTCAGCCAGAGTGAAGAACAGAGAAAGGCAGGGTCAAGGGCACTATAGAAATAGCTGTTCCTGCTTCACTTTTCAGCCCTCCTTCCCCTCCCATCAGCCCACTTTCATTACTTTTCTCTTTGATGAAAAATCTGAATATCTTGGTCAGGCAGCTCTGCTTATCAGTGGGTTCTGAATAACCCACTTTTATCAAACTTCATCTTATGGACCCAAAATATATTTGATCTTAGCAAAAAGTACCCTTATCAGTCCTAAAATGACACTGTCCCAAAGTGAATAGTGTTAGCAGCCAACTCTCTAGAACCAGAAAGAAGTATGTTTAAATCCTCAATCCATCACTTTCTAGCCATGCTGTCATGTCCAACTCATTCTTCTTAAACAATATCTCACTAAGCACACTAGGCTGTAGAAATGCACACAGATAGGGCCTTACCTTTTCTGGCTTTATTCCTGCGAGGCAGCAGTGGACACTAACATATCTGTCACTCCAGTTAATGTAAAGGTTTAACTGGTACAAGTGCTGTGCAGGCTGGTCTCTGGAACAATGAGAGCACCCAGGAGAAGGCTTTGCTTTAGTTACAAAATTCAGGAAAGGTTTCCCCTAGGGAGTGACCGAGATCAGAAGCATGAGTGGGCAAAGTAAGGACGATCTGGCATTCCTGGCAAATATGTGGTGCAGGGGGTCCTGGACCTTGGCCAGTACAAGATGCTGAGTCTTTGCAGTGCAGAGCAGAGAGGAGGGGCACGCCATGAGGACAGAGAAATGGAAAGAAGACTGTGGCCATGGTGAGGAGGTTTGTCCTCATTCTAAGAAGGACTGGGAGGTATGGGGCATGGTCTGACTTATGTGGAGGACAGACTGGAGACAACATGGACACAGACACACAGGTGGAAGGCCAGGAGGTAATCCACAGAAGGGCTGCAATGAGAATTTTAATGGAAAGAAAAAACAGAAGCTAAGGGATATTTAAGAACTAAAATCAGCAGGCCTGAATGGTAAGTTGAATATGAGAAGTGAGAGAGAAAGGGATAAACCAGAGCTCACTCATAGGACTTTGGCTTGTGTGACTGGATAGGTGGTGGCACCATTTTCTAAAAACCAGAATGGAAGAAGGAGCAGACTAGTGACTTAAACCTCATAGCCTCAGTTTTCTCATCTGTAAAATGGGAATAGTCCTACATATATCACAATGTTTTTGAAAGCATTAGAAAATATTCCTAGAAAATGAAGCCTTCATACAAAGCGGTGTATGTTTCTCCCCCAAATAAATGGGACCTATTCTTATAGGCTTCTTTTTCTTGATCTGATTGGAAACTCAGGATCTCAGATATTCATTTCTTTTCATCCTCTTCTCTGATGGCTCTACCAAATTGCTGGTTTACTGATCTCATCACCCTAAACAACGTATAGTACTCCATACTAGTCAAATAGGCAAGTTGGCAATTGCTCTTCTGAACAAATTATTGTAAATGTCACTGCTACAGTGCAGCTCATAGTGGCTCACTTGGCTGTTCAAGGGAAAAATTCTTGCAAATGCAGCTCTTATTATTTGCCAAATGTTCATGCACAAATGCATTTATTTTACCAAGAGCCTAGTGTTGGGTCATTTAAGGAGAATGGGAAAACACCACTCACAATTGAAGAGGCAAAATGGCATACATACAGCACTCCAGAGCTTGCAAACCCCTTCATAAACACTATACCAATGGTACCTCACACTGACTGCGGAGAGGCTGAGATGATGAGAAAGGGCAGGTATATTTATGATTATTTTTACAAGTAAGGTTAATTTAGACAAAGTAACTCTCTCCAGGTCACAACTCAAGGAAGAAATACATTTCTGTGATGAAAATACAAGTCTTGAGGGGACTCAAGATGGCGCTGTGAGAACAACCCAGGATTGGAGCCCGCGTAGAATTCGCAAACGGTGAGTCAGTGCTGCATTTCCAGACTGATCTTTGTTGCCCACAGAACGGGGAAACTCCCAAGTATAAAAAGACACGGGACGCCAGGCAGTAGGTCTGCCTGGCGAAGCCAGCAGCGGGGGCGGCGGCGGCCGGCCCTACCCAGCAATTCCCACAGGGCGCGCTTGTCCGGGTGCCTTGTTGAACCGGCAACCTGAGACTTGAGAGGGCTGGACTTGAGACTGAACGAGACTTGCACAGTAGCCCAGCCCAGGGGATTGCAGGGACAGATCGCTTGGGATACCCAGTGGGACGAACAAAACCGCGATTTCAAACTATCCTGGGCAGACGGTCCGAGACGCTCTGTGGGGGAGGGGCGTCCACCACTACGGAGGCAACCCGCCCCAACTGAGATACACGCCCACTGCTGACGCACCCAGCCGTTGCCGAGGCAACCCGCCCCAACTGAGATACACGCCCACTGCTGACGCAGCCTGCCGTTGCTGAGGCAACACGCTACAACGAAGAGACTCCGCCACAGGGCGTGGCGGAGACCACAGCAGAGCCGGCAGGAACAGCGCGAATCACACAACAGCAGGGCGGAGCCTCGGCAGCCAAACAGTGGCTAGTCTGCCTTTGAGCTGGGCAGGACACCTGATCGGACATCCAAAAATAAAGCCCAAACCCCTCAACACAGAGCATTTGAGAAAAAAAAAAAGGGTCGTTTAATGAGCTGTGTTGCAGCAGAATCAAACATAGCAGCCTAACAGCCCTGAATGAACAACAGAGTGCACAGCTCAGCAATTAAACCCCTATAAAGTACAAACTGTCTCCTCAAGCAGCTCCCTGACCCCTCTATATCCAAAAGACTGTCATTAGGCAGGCATCATCCTGGGACAAAGAGAGCAGAAAAAGAAACTGGTAGCATCCCTCGCTGTGCCACGGCTACTAGAGGTGCACCCCAGACAAGCAGGGTCTGGAGCGGACATCAACAGTCGTACAGCGAAGGGGCTAGACTGGTAGAAGGAAAACCAAGCAACAGAAATACTTCATCATCAACATTCTGGGTGTCCACTCAGAGACCCAAACGAAAAGTCAGCAACTACGCAGACGACCAGCGGACAAATCCACAAAGATGGGAAGAAACCAGCGCAAAAAGGAGGAAAACACCCGAAACCAGAACACCTCGCCTCCTAGAAAGGACCAAAACTCCTCACCAGCAAGGGAACAAAGCTGGACGGAGAATGACTGTGACGAAATGACGGAATTAGACTTCAGAAGATGGATAATGAGAAACTTTTGTGAGCTAAAAGATCATGTATTAAATCAGTGCAAAGAAACTAAGAACCTTGAAAATAGATTTGAAAAAAGATTCGAGGAAATGATAACAAGAATGGATACCTTAGAGAGGAATATGAATGAATTAAAGGAGCTGAAAAACACAATACGAGAACTTCGCGAAGCAAACACAAGTTTCAATAGCCGAATTGACCAAGCAGAAGAAAGAATATCTGAAGTCGAAGACCAACTCAATGAAATAAAACGAGAAACCAAGATCAGAGGAAAAAGCGCAAAAAGGAATGAACAAAGTCTCCAAGAAATGTGGGACTATGTGAAAAGACCTAACCTACGTTTGATAGGTGTACCAGAAGGGGACGAAGAGAATGAATCCCAGCTGGAAAATACTCTTCAGGACATCATCCAGGAAAATTTCCCCCACCTAGAAAGACAAGCCAACACTCAATTGCAGGAAATACAGAGAACACCACAAAGATATTCCGCAAGAAGAGCAACCCCAAGGCACATAATCGTCAGATTCAACAGGGTTTAAATAAAGGAGAGAATACTAAGGGCAGCCAGAGAGAAAGGTCGGGTCACCCACAAAGGGAAGCCCATCAGACTCACAGCAGATCTCTCGGCAGAAACACTACAAGCCAGAAGAGAGTGGGGGCCAATATTCAACATTCTTAAAGAAAAGAACTTTCAACCCAGAATTTCATATCCGGCCAAACTGAGCTTCAGAAGTGAAGGAAGAATAAAATTCTTTGTGAACAAGCAAGTACTCAGAGATTTTGTCACCACCAGGCCTGCTTTACAAGAGCTCCTAAAAGAGGCACTACACATAGAAAGGATCAATCAGTACCAGCCATTCCAAAATCACACTGAATGCTAAAGAGCTTCAACATAATGAAGAATCTACAACAACTAACAGGCAAAACAGCCACTTAGAATCAAAATGGCAGTATCAAATTCACACATAACAATATTAACCCTAAATGTAAATGGACGAAATGCACCAATCAAAAGACACAGACTGGCAAATTGGATAAAAATCCAAAACCCATCAGTGTGCTGTATCCAGGAAACCCATCTCACATGCAAGGATACACAAAGGCTCAAAATAAAGGGATGGAGGAAGATTTACCAAGCTAATGGAAAGCAAAAAAAAGCAGGAGTTGCAATTCTCATCTCTGATAAAATAGACTTTAAAGCAACAAAGATCAAAAGAGACAAAGAAGGCCATTACATAATGGTAAAAGGATCGATACAACAAGAAGAGCTAACGATCCTAAACATATATGGACCCAACACAGAAGCACTGAGATACATAAGGCAAATTCTTAATGACTTACAGAAGGACTTAGACTCCCACACAATAATAGTGGGAGACTTTAACACTCCACTGTCAATACTAGACAGATCAACCAGACAGAAAATCAACAAGGATACCCAGGGCTTGAACTCAGACCTGGAGCAAGCAAACCTGGTGGACATTTACAGAACTCTCCACCCCAAATCCACAGAATACACATTCTTCTCAGCACCACATCACACCTACTCTAAAATTGACCACATAATTGGAAGTAAAGCACTGCTCAACAAATGCAAAACAACTGAAATCATAACAAACAGCCTCTCGGACCATAGTGCAATCAAGTTAGAACTCAGAATTCAGAAACCGACCCAGAACCGCACAGCTTCATGGAAACTGAACAACTGGCTCTTGAATGTTGACTGGGTAAACAACGAAATGAAGGCAGAAATAAAGAAGTTCTTCGAAACCAATGAGAATGAAGACACAACGTGCCAGAACCTCTGGGACACATTTAAAGCAGTCTCTAGAGGAAAGTATATAGCAATAAGTGCCCATATGAGGAGAATGGAGAGATCCAAAATTGACACCCTATCGTCAAAATTGAAAGAGCTAGAGGAGCAAGATCAAAAAAACTCAAAACCCAGCAGAAGACAAGAAATTACTAAGATCAGAGCTGAGCTGAAGGAGATTGAGACACGAAAAACCCTTCAAAAAATCAATAAATCCAAGAGCTGGTTTTTTGAAAAGATCAACAAAATAGACAGACCACTAGCCAGATTGATTAAAAAGAAAAGAGAAAACAACCGAATAGATGCAATAAAAAATGATAAAGGGGAAATCACCACAGATTCCACAGAAATTCAAACCATCATCAGAGAATATTACAAACAACTCTATGCACATAAACTAGTAAACCTGGAAGAAATGGATAAATTCCTGGACTCCTGTGTCCTCCCAAGCCTAAACCAGGAGGAAGCTGAAACTATGAATAGACCAATAACAAGGTCTGAAGTTGAGGCAGCAATTAAGAGCCTACCTCACAAAAAAAGCCCAGGTCCAGATGGGTTCACAGCCGAATTCTACCAGACACACAAGGAGGAGCTGGTACCATTCCTTCTAAAACTATTTCAAACAATCCAAAAAGAGGGAATCCTTCCCAAATCATTTTATGAGACCAACATCATCCTGATACCAAAACCCGGCAGAGACCCAACGAGAAAAGAAAACTTCAGGCCAATATCCATGATAAACATAGATGCAAAAATCTTCAATAAAATATTGGCAAGCCGATTGCAACAGCAAATCAAAAAACTTATTCATCATGATCAAGTAGGATTCATCCCAGGGATGCAAGGCTGGTTCAACATACGCAAGTCTATCAACGTAATTCACCACATAAACAGAACCAAAAACAAAAACCACATGATTATCTCAATTGACACAGAGAAGGCATTTGACAAAATTCAACAGCCCTTTATGCTAAAAACCCTCAATAAACTCGGTATCGATGGAACGTATCTCAAAGTAATGAAAGCTATTTATGACAAACCAACAGCCAATATCATACTGAATGGGCAAAAACTGGAAGCATTCCCTTTGAAATCTGGTACTAGACAAGGATGCCCTCTCTCACCACTCCTATTCAATATAGTACTGGAAGTTCTAGCCAGAGCAATCAGGCAAGAAAAAGAAATAAAGGGTATTCAAATAGGAAAGGTGGAAGCCAAATTGTCTCTATTTGCAGACGACATGATAGTATACCTAGAAGACCCCATCGCCTCAGCCCAAAAACTCCTGAAACTGATAAAAAACTTCAGCAAAGTCTCAGGATATAAAATCAATGTGCAAAAATCACAAGTATTCGTCTACACCAATAACAGACTTAAAGAAAGCCAAATCAAGAGCGAACTGCCATTTGCAATTGCTACAAAAAGAATAAAATACCTTGGAATACAACTCACAAGGAACGTAAGGGACTTCTTCAAGGAGAACTACAAACCACTGCTCAACGAAATCAGAGAGGACACAAACAGATGGAGAAACATTCCATGTTCATGGTTAGGAAGAATTAATATCGTGAAAATGGCTATACTGCCCAAAGTAATTTACAGAATCAATGCTATCCCCATCAAGCTACCATTGACTTTCTTCACAGAACTGGAAAAAACCACCATGAACTTCATATGGAACCAAAAGAGAGCCCGCATAGCCAAGTCAATTCTAAGCAAAAAGAACACAGCGGGGGGCATCACACTACCGGATTTCAAACTATACTACAAAGCTACAGTAATCAAAACAGCATGGTACTGGTACCAAAACAGAGATATAGACCAATGGAACAAAACAGAGGCACCGGAGGCAACACAACATACATACAACTATACAATCTTTGATAAACCTGACAAAAACAAGCAATGGGGCAAGGATTCCATGTTTAACAAATGGTGTTGGGAAAACTGGCTAGCCATGTGCAGAAAGCAGAAACTGGACCCCTTCCTGTCACTTTACACTAAAATTAACTCCAGATGGATTAAAGACTTAAACATAAGACCTGGCACCATAAAAACCCTAGAAGGAAATCTAGGCAAAACTGTCCAGGACATAGGAGTAGGCAAGGACTTCATGAACAAAACACCAAGAGCATTGGCAACAAAAGCCAAAATAGACAAATGGGACCTAATGAAACTCCACAGCTTCTGCACGGCAAAAGATACAGTCACTAGAGTGGATCGGCAACCAACAGAATGGGAAAAATTTTTCGCAGTCTACCCATCTGACAAAGGGCTGATATCCAGAATTTACAAACAACTCAAGCAGATTTACAGGAAAAAAACAAACAAGCCCATTCAAAAGTGGGCAAAGGATATGAACAGATACATTACGAAAGAAAACAAAATTCTAATTTTACGTGAATCGAAAAATATCTAAATATTATCTAGGCACCCCAATGTTAAAAACAAAATTGCTCTGAATATAACCTGTCATAAAAAGTATAGAATGCCCTTTTCTACTCTCTATTGGAGAATATACACCAACTCAATATGCTCTCTCATGTAAAATGCCCAAATTCTAATTTTACGTGAATCGAAAATAATCTAAATTATATCTAGTCGCCCCAAAGTTAAAAGAAAATGGCTCTGAATATAGTCTGTTAGAATAAATGTACAATGCCATATTCTACTATGTTTTGGAGTATATATACGAACTCAGTATGCTATCTCGTGTAAAATAAAGAAATTCTAATTTTACTTGAATCAACAAAACCTAAATATTATCTAGGCACACCAATATTAAAAACAAAATTGCTCTGAATATATAGTGTCAAAAAATATACAATGCCCTTTTCTACTATGTTTTGGAGTATGTACACCAACTCCATCTGCTCTCTCCTGTAAAACAGAGATATTCTATATTAAAGGGAATCGAAAAAATTCTAAATATTATATAGGCACCCCATTGTTAAAATCAAAATTGATCTTAATATAATCTGTTAGAAAAAATATACAATGCCCTATTCTTCTCTGTTTTGGAGTATACACACCAACTCCATATGCTCTCTCAGCTTAAATACAGAAATTCTATATTTAAGCGCATCGAAAAAAATCTAAATATTATCTAGTCACCCCAACGATAAAAGCAAAATTGCTCTGAATATAATCTGTCAGAAATAATATACAATGCCCTTTTCTACTCTGTTTTGGAGTATATACACCAAATCAATATGCTCCCTCAGGGAAGATACCAAAATTCTAATTTTACGCGAATCGAAAAAAATTTAAATAATATCTAGGCGCCCCAATGTTAAAAGAAAATGGCTCTGAATATATTTTGTTAGAAAAAATATAAAATGCCTTATTCTACTCTTTTGGAATATATACACCAACTCAACATGCTCTCTCATGTAAAATACAGAAATTCTATAATTAATCGAATCGAAAAATATCTAAATATTATCTAGGCACCCTAATGTTAAAAGCAAAATTGCTCTGAATATAATCTGTAAGAGAAAATACACAATGCCATTTTCTACTCTGTTTTGTATTATATACACCAATTCAATATGCTCTTTCATGTAAAATACAGAAATTCTAATTTTACCCAAATCGAAAAAATCTAAATATTTTGAAGTCACGCCAATGTTAAAAACAAAATTGCTCTGAATATAATCTGTCATAAAAAATATACAATGCCTTTTACTACTCTGTTTTGCAGTATATACACCAACTAAATATGCTCTCTCATTTAAAATGCCGAAATTCTGATTTTACACGAATCGAAAAAACATCTAAATAATATCTAGGCGACCCAAAGGTAAAAGAAAATGGGTTTGTGTCGTTTGTAGGGACATGGAATAATCTGGAAAACATCATACTCAGCAAACTGACACAAGAACAAAAAATGAAACACCGCATATTCTCACTCATAGGTGGGTGATGAAAAATGAGAACACATGGACACAGAAAGGGGAGAACTAAACACTGGGGTCTATTGGGGGGAAAAGTGGAGGGCCAGTGTTAGGGATAGGTGGGGAGGGATAGCCTGGGGAGAAATGCCAAATGTGGGTGAAGGGGAGAAGAAAAGCAAAGCACACTGCCATGTGTGTACCTACGCAACTATCTTGCATACTATGCTCATGTACCCCAAACCTAAAATCCAATAACAAATTTAAAAAAAAAAAAGAAATAAAATGGCTCTGAATATAGTTTGTTAGAAAAAAATACAATGCCTTATTCTACTCTGTTTTGGAGTATATACACCAACTCAGTATGCTCTCACATGTAAAATACCAAAATTCTAAATTTACATGAATCGATAAATATCTAAATATTATGTAGGCACACGAATGTTAAAAGCAAAATTGCTCTGAATATAATCTGTCAGAAAAAATATACAATGCCTTTTTATACTCTGTTTTAGACTATATACACTAACCCAATATGCTCTCTCATGTAAAATACAGAAATTATATTTTTACGCAAATCAAAAAAAATCTAAATAATATCTAGGCACCATAAAGTTAAAAGAAAATGGCTCTAAATATAGTCTGTCAGAAAAAATATACAATGCCTTATTCTACTTTGTTTTGGAGTATATCCACCAAATCAATATGCTGTCTAATGTAAAATAACGAAATTCAAATTTTACACGAATCGAAAAAATCTAAATATTATCTTGACACCCCAATGTTAAAAGCAAAATTTCACTGAATATAATCTGTCCGAGAAAATATACAAGGCCTTATTCTGCTCTGTTTTGGAGTACATACACCAACTCCATATTCTCTCTACTGTAAAATACAGAAATTTTATATTTAAGCGAATCGAAAAAAATCTAAATATTATCTAGGCACCCCAATGTTAAAAGCAAAATTGCTCTGAATATAATCTGTCAGAAAAAATATACAATGGCTTATTCTACTCTGTTTCGAAGTATATACACCAACTCAGTATGCTCTCTCATGTAAGATACAGAAATTCTAATTTTACGTGAATCGAAAAAATCTAAATATTACCTAGGCACCCAAATATTAAAAATAAAACTGTTCCGTATATTATCTGTCAGAGAAAATATACAATGCCCTATTCTACTCTGTTTTGTAGAATATACACCAACCCCATATGCTCTCTCATGTAAAACACCGAAATTCTAACTTTACGCAAATCGAAAAAAATCTAAATAATATCTAGGCACCCCAATGTTAAAAGAAAATGCTTCTAAATATAGTCTGTTTGAAAAAATATACAATGCCTTATTCTACTCTGTTTTGGAGTATATACAGCAACTCAGTATGCTCTCTCAAGTAAAATACAGAAATTCACATTTTACCCAGTTCGAATAAATCTAAATATTTTCTAGGCACCCCAATGGTAAAAACAAAATTGCTCTGAATATAATCTGTCAGAAAAAATATACAATGCCCTATTCTCCTCTGTTTTGGAGTATATACACCAACTCCACATGCTCTCTCATATAAAATACAGAAATTCTATATTTAAGCGAATTGAAAAAAATATAAATATAATCTAGGCACCACTATCATAAAAGCAAAATTGCTCTGAATGTTATCTCTCAGACAAAATATACAATGCCCTTTTCTACTCTCTTTTGGCGTATATACACCAAATCAATATGCACTCTCATGTAAAATAACGAAATTTTAATTTTACGTGAATCGAAAAAAATCTAAATAATATCTAGACGGCACAAAGTTAAAAGAAAATGGCTCTGAATATAGTCTGTTAAAAAATATATACAATGCCCTATTCTACTCTGTTTTGGAGTATATACACAAACTCAGTATGCTCTCTCATGTAAAATACCGAAATTTTAATTTTACGTGAATCCATAAAATCTAAATATTATCTAGGCACCCCAATGTTAAAAGCAAAATTGATCTGAATATAATCTGTCAGAAGAAATATACAATGCACTTTTCTACTCTGTATTGTTGTATATACACCAATTCAATATGCTCTCTTATGTAAAATACAGAAATTCTAATTTTACCCGAATCGAAATAATCTAAATATTATCTAGGCACCCCAATGTTAAAAGCAAAATTGCTCTGAATATAATCTGTCTGAAAAAATTTACAATGCCCTTTTCTACTCTGTTTGGGAGTATCTACACCAACTCAATATGCTCTCTCATATAAAATACCGAAATTCTAATTTTACGCGAATCGAAAAAAATCTAAATAATATCTAGGCACCCCAAAGTTAAAAGAAAATGGCTCTGAATATAGTCTGTTAGGGAAAATATACAATGCCTTATTCTACTCTGTATTGGAGTATATACACAAACTCAGTATGCTCTCTCATGTAAAATACCGAAATTTTAAATTTACGTGAATGAAAACAAATCCAAATAATATCTAGGGACCCCAATGGTAAAAACTAAATTGCTCTGAATATAATCTGTCAGATAAAATAAACAATGCCATATTCTACTGTGTTTTGGAGTATATGCACCAAATCCATATGCTCTCTCATTTAAAATACAGAAATTCTATATTAAAGTGAATCGAAAAAAATCTAAATATTATCTAGGCACCCCAATGTTAAAAGCAAAATTGCTGTGAATATAATCTTTCAGAAAAAATATACAATGCCTTATTCTACTCTGTTTTGGAGTATATACACCAACTGAGTATGCTCTCTCATATAAAATACCGAAATTCTAATTTTACAAAAATCAAAAAAAATCTAAATATTACCTAGGCACCCGAATGTTAAAATCAAAATTTCTCTGAATATAATCTGTCAGAAATAATTTACAATGCCCTTTTCTACTCTGTTTTGGAGGATCTACACCAACTCAATAAGCTCTCTCATGTAAAATAGCGTAATTCTATTTTTACGCGAATCAAAAATTCTAAGTAATATCTAGACGCCTCACAGTTAAAAGAAAATGGCTGTAAATATAGTCTGTTAGAAAAAAATACAATGTCCTTTACTACTCTGTTTTGCAGTATATACACCAACTCAATATGCTCTCTCATGTAAAATACCGAAATTCTAATTTACGCGAATAAAAAAAATCTAAATAATATCTAGAAGACCCAAAGTTAAAAGAAAATGCCTCTGAATATAGTCCGTTAGAAAAATATACAATGCTTTATTCTACTCTGTTCTGCAGTATATAAATTAAGTCCATATGCTCAATCATGTAAAATACAGAAATTCTATATTAAAGCAAATCGAAAAAAATCTAAATATTATCTAGGCACCCCAATGTTAACAACAAAATTGCTCTGAATATAATCTGTCAGAGAAAATATACAATGCCCTTTTCTACTCTGTTTTCTAATATATACACGAACTCAATATGCTGTCTCATGAAAAATACAGAAATTCTAATTTTAAAAGAATCGTAAAACCGAAATTTATCTAGGCACTCCAATGTTGAAAACAAAATTGCTCTGAATATAATCTGTTGGAAAAGATATACCCTGCCCTATTCTACTCTGTTGTGGAGTATATATACCAACTCAGTATGCTCTCTCATGTCAAATACTGAAATACTCATTTTAGGTGAATCGAAAAAAATCTAAATATTATTTAGGAACCCCAATGAAAAAAACAAAATTGCTCTGAATATAATCTGTTAGAATAAATATACAATGCCCTATTCTACTCTGTTTTGGAGTATATACACCAACTCAGTATGCTCTCTCATGTAAAATACCAAAATTCAAACTTTATGTGAATCGAAAAAATTCTAAATATTATCTAGGCACCCCAATGTTAAAAGAAAAATTGCCCTGAATATAATCTGTCATAAAAAATATACAATGCCTTTTTCTACTCTGTTTTGGAGTATGTACACGTGCTCAATATGCTTTCTCATGTAAAATACTGAAATTCTAATTTTACATGAATCGAAAAAAATCTAAACAATATCTAGGCACCACAAAGTTAAAAGAAAATGGCTCTAGATATAGTCTGTCAGAAAAAATATACAATGCCTTATTCTACTCTGTTTTGGAGTATATACACCATCTCCATATGCTCTCTCATGTAAAATACCGAAATTCTACTTTTACCTGAATCGAAAATATCTAAATACTATCTTGACACTACAATGTTAAAAACAAAATTGCACTGAATATAATCTGTCAGAAAAAATATACAATGCCTTATTCTACTCTGTTTTGGAGTACATACACCAACTCCATATGCTCTCTCATGTAAAATACAGGAATTCTATATTTAAGCAAATCGAAAAAATCTAAATATTATGTAGGCAACCCAATGTATAAAGGATAATTTCTCTGAATATAATCTTTTAGAAAAAATATACAATGCCCTTTACTACTTTGTTTTGCAGTATATACACCAACTCAATATGCTCTCTAATGTAAAATACAGAAATTCTAATTTTACGCGAATCGAAAAAAATCTAAATGATATCTTGCCGCCCCAAAGAAAAAGAAAATGACTCTGAAAATAGTCTGCTATAAATAATATACAATATATTATTCTACTCTGTTTTGGAATATATACATCAACTCAATATGGTCTCTGATGTAAAATAACAAAATTCTAATTTTACGTGAATCAAAGAAAATCTAAATATTATCTAGGCACCGGAATGTTAAGAGTACAGTTGCTCTGAATATAATGTGTCATAAAAAATATACAATGCCCTTTTCTACTCTGGTGTGAGTAGATACACCAACTCAATATGCTCTCTCATGTAAAATAAAGCAATTCTAATTTTACGCAAATAAAAAAATCTAAATATTATTTCGGCACCCCAATGTTAAAAGCAAATTTGCTCTGAATATAGTCTGTCAGAAAAAATATACAATGCCCTTTTCTACTGTGTTTTGGAGTATACACATCAACTCAATCTGCTCTCTTATGTAAAATACCGAAATTCTAATTTTATGCGAATCGAAAAAAATCTAAATAATATCTAGGCTCCCCAAAGTTAAAAGAAAATGTCTCTGAATATAGTCTGTTAGAAAAAAATATACATTGCCTTATTCTACTCTGTATTGGAGTATATAAACAAACTCAGTATGCTCTGTCACGTAAAATTCAGAAATTCTAATTTTACGTGAATCAAAAAAAATCTAAATATTATCTAGGCACCCCAATGCGAAAAACAAAATTGCTCTGCATATAATCTGTCAGAAAAAGTATACAATGACCTATTCTACTCTGATAAGGAGTATATACACCAACTCAGTATGCTCTCTCTTGTGAAATACAGAAATTCTAATTTTACGTGAATCGAAAAAAATTTAAATATTTTCTAGGCACCCCAATGTTAAAAGCCAATTTGCTCTGAATATCATCTGTCAGAAAAAATATACAATGCCCTTTTCTACTCTGTTTTGGCGTATATACACCAACTCAATATGCTCTCTCATGGAAAATATGGAAATTATAATTTCACACGAATCGAAAAAAATCTAAATAATATCTAGGCGCCAGAAAGTTAAACGAAAATGCCTCTGAATATAGTCTGTTAGACAAAATATAAAATGCCTTATTCTACTTTGTTTTGGAGTCTATACACCAACTCAGTATTCTCTCTGATGTAAAATACTAAAATTCTAATTTTACGTGAATCGAAAAAAATCTAAATAATATCTAGGCACCCCAATGTTCAAAACAAAATTGCTCTGAATATAGTCTGTCAGAAAAAGTAAACAATGCCTTATTCTACTCTGTTTTGGAGTATATGCACCAACTCCATATGCTCTCTCATGTAAAATACAGAAATTCTATATTTAAGCGAATCGAATAAAATCTAAATATTATCTATGCTCCCCAATATTATAAGCAAAATTGCTTTATATGTAGTCTGTCAGAGAAAATATACAATGCCCTTTTCTTCTCGGTTTTGGAGTATATACACCAAATCAATATGCTCTCTCATGTAAAATACGGAGATTCTAATTTTTCGCAAATTGAAAAAAATCTAAATAATATCTAGGTGCTCCGAAGTTAAAAGGAAATGGCTCTGAATATAGTCTGTTAAAAAAATATACAATACTTTATTCTACTCTGTTTTTGAGTGTATACACCACCTTAGTTTGCTCTCTCATGTAAAATAGAGAAATTCTAATGTTACCCAAATCGAAAGAATCTAAATATTATCTAGGCACTCCAATGTTAAAAGCAAAATTTCTCTGAATATCATCTGTCAGACAAAATATACAATGCTTTATTCTACTCTGTTTTGGAGTATAAACACCAACTCCATATGCTCTCTTTTGTAAAATACAGACATTCTATATTTAAACGAATCCATAAAAATCTAAATATTATCTTCGCACCCCAATTTTAAAATCAAAATTGCTCTGAATATAATCTGTCAGAAAAAATATACAATGCCTTATTCTACTCTGTTTTGGAGTATGTACACTAACTCAATATGCTCTCTCATGTAAAATACGGAAATTCTAATTTTACGTGAATCAACGAAAATATAAATATTATCTAGGCACCCAAATGTTAAAAGCAAAATTTCTCTGAATATAATCTGTCAGAAAATATATATGCTCTCTCATGTAAAATACCGAAATTCTAATTTTACATGAATCGAAAAATATCTAATAATATATAGGCCCCCCAAAGCTAAAAGAAAATGAATCTGAATATAATCTGTTAGAGAAAGTATACAATGCCCTATTCTACTCTCTTTTGGAGTTTATACACCAACTCAGTATGCTCTCTCGTGTAAAATACCGAAATTCTAATTTTACGAGAATCAAAAAAAATCTAAATATTATGTAGGCACCCCCATGTTAAAACAAAATTGCTCTGAATATAATCTGTTAGAAAAATATACAATGCCCTATTATACTCTGTTTTGTAGTATAGACACCAACTTCATATGCTCTCTCATGTAAAATACAGAAATTCTATATTTATTCGAATAAAATAAATCTAAATATAACCTAAGGACCCCAATGTTAATAGCAAAATTGCTCTGAATATAATCTGTCAGAAAAAATACACAATGCCTTATTCTACTCTGTTTTTGAGTATATACACCAACTCAGTGTGCTCTGTCATTTAAAATACCGAAATTCTATTTTTACGTGAATCGAAAAAAATCTAAATATTATCTAGGCAACCCAATAATAAAACAAAAATTGCTCGGAAAATAATCTGTCAGAAAAAATATACAATGCCCTTTTCCTCTCTTTTTTGGAGCATACACACCAACTCAATATGCTCTCTCATGTAAAATAACAAAATTCTAATTTTATGAGAATGAAAAAAAATCTAAATAGTATCTAGGTGCCCCAAAGTTAAAAGAAAATGGCTCTGAATATAGTCTGTTAGGAAAAATATACAATGCCTTATTCTGCTGTGTATTGGAGTATATGCAACAACTCCATATGCTCTCTCATTTAAAATACAGAAATTCTAAATTTAAGCGAATCGAAAAAAATCTAAATATTATCTAGGCACACCAATGTTAAAAGCAAAATTGCTCTGAATATAATCTGTCAGAATAAATATACAATGCCCTATTCTATTCTGTTTTGGAGTATATACACCAACTCAGTATGCTCTCTCATGTAAAATACAGAAATTCTATATTTAAGAGGATCGAAAAAAATCTAAATATTATCTAGGCACCCCAATGTTAAAAGCTAAATTGCTCTGAATATAATCTGTCAGAAAAAATATACGATGCCCTTTTCTTCTTTGTTTTGGAGTATATACACCAACTCAATATGCACTCTCATTTAAAATACCGAAATTCTAATTTTACGTGAATCGAAAAAAATCTAAATAGTATCTAGGCGCCCCAGAGTTAAAAGAAAATGGCTCTGTATATAGTCTATTAGAAAAAATATACAATGCCTTATTCTAATCTTTTTTGGAGTATATGCACCAACACAGTGTGCTCTCTCATGTAAAATACCGAAATTCTAATTTTACCAAAATCGAAAAAATCTAAATATTATCTAGGCATCCCAATGTTAAAATCAAAATTTCTCTGAATATAATCTGTCAGAAAAAATATACAATACCCTATTCTACTCTGTATAGGAGCATATACACCAACACCCTATGCTCTCTCATGAAAAATACCAAAATTCTATATTCAAGCGAATCAAAAAAAATTAAATGCAATCTAGGCACAACAATGTTAAAAGCAAAATTGCTCTGAATATAATCTCTCAGAAAAAATATACAATGCCCTTTTCTAATCTGTTTTGGCGTATATACACCAACTCAATATGCACTCTCAGGTAAAATACCGAAATTCTAATTTTAGGTGAATCAAAAGAAATCTAAATAATATTTAGACGCCACAAAGTTAAAATAAAATGGCTCTGAATATAGTCTGTTAGAAAAAATATACAATGCCCTTTCTACTCTCTTTTGGAGTATATACACCAACTCAGTATGCTCTCTCATGTAAAATACCGAAATTCAAATTTTACGTGAATAAAAAAATCTAAATTTTATCTAGGCACCCCAATGTAAACAACAAATTTG
Organism: Callithrix jacchus; assembly: GCF_049354715.1. Classification (NCBI taxonomy): domain Eukaryota; kingdom Metazoa; phylum Chordata; class Mammalia; order Primates; family Cebidae; genus Callithrix; species Callithrix jacchus. The sequence goes on along the minus strand of NC_133521.1, from coordinate 53,267,184 downwards.
CACTGAATATAGTCTGTCATAAAAAATATACAATGCCCTTTTCTACTCTGTTTTTGAGTATATACACCATCTCCATATGCTCTCTCTAGTAAAATACCGAAAATCTATATTTAACCGAATCGAAAAAAATCTAAATACTATCTAGGCAACCCAATGTTAAAACCAAAATTTCTCTGATTATAGTCTGTCATTAAAAATATACAATGCCCTTTACTACTCTGTTTTGCAGTATATACACAAACTCAATATGCTCTCTCATGTAAAATACCGAAATTCTAATTTACACGAATAGAAAAAAATCTAAATAATATCTAGGCGACCCAAAGTTAAAAGAAAATGCCACTGAATATAGTCCGTTAGAAAAATATACAATGCCTTATTCTACTCTATTTTGGAGTATATAAATTAACTCCATATGCTCAATCATGTAAAATACAGAAATTCAATATTAAAGCAAATCAAAAAAAATCTAAATATTATCTAGGCACCCCAAGGTTAACAACAAAATTGCTCTGAAAATAGTCTGTCAGAGAAAATATACAATGCCCTTTTCTACTCTGTTTTGTAATATATACACGAACTCAATATACTCTCTCATGAAAAATACAGAAATTCTAATTTAACCAGAATCGAAAGACCAAAATTTATCTAGGCACCCCAATGTTGAAAACAAAATTGCTCTGAATATAATCTGTTGGAAAAAATTTACCCTGCCCTATTCTACTCTGTTTTGGAGCATATATACCAACTCAGTTTGCTCTCTCATGTCAAATAGTGAAATACTCATTTTAGGTGAATCGAAAAAAATCTAAATATTATTTAGGCACCCCAATGGAAAAAACAAAATGGCTCTGAATATAATATGTTAGAATAAATATACAATGCCCTATTCTACTCTGTTTTAGAGTATATACACCAACTCAGTATGCTCTCTCATGTAAAATACCAAAATTCAAATTTTACGTGAATCGAAAAAATTCTAAATATTATCTAGGCACCCCAATGTTAAAAGCAAAATTGCCCTGAATGTAATCTGTCATAAAAAATATACAATGCCCTTTTCTACTCTGTTTTGGAGTATATACACGAGCTCAATATGCTCTCATGTAAAATACTGAAATTCTAATTTTACGTGAATCGAAAAAAATCTAAATAATATCTAGGCACCACAAAGTTAAAAGAAAATGGCTCTAAATATAGTCGGTCAGAAAAAATATACAATGCCTTATTCTACTCTGTTATGGAGTACATACACCAACTCCATATGCTCTCTCATGTAAAATACAGAAATTCTAATTTTACCTGAATAGAAAAAAATCTAAATATTATCTTGACACCCCAATGTTAAAAACAAAATTGCACTGAATATAATCTGTCAGAAAAAATATACAATGCCTTATTCTACTTTGTTTTGGAGTACATACACCAACTCCATATTGTCTCTCATGTAAAATACAGAAATTCTATATTTAAGCGAATCGAAAAAATCCAAATATTATCTAGGCGCCCCAATGTTAAAAGAAAAATTGCTCTGAATATAACCTGTCAGAAAAAATATACAATGGCTTATTCTAATCTGTTTTGGAGTATATACACCAACTCAGTATGCTCTCTCATGTAAGATACAGAAATTCGAATTTTACGGGAATCGAAAAAAATCTAAGTAATATCTAGGTGCCCCAAAGTTAAAAGAAAATGCCTCTGAATATAGTCTGTTAGAAAAAATATACAATGCTTTATTCTACTCTGTTTTGGAGTATATACACCAACTCAATATCCTCTCTCATGTAAAATAGAGAAATTCTAATTTTACCCTATTTGAAAAAATGTAAATATTTTCTAGGCACCCCAATGTTAAAAACAAAATTGCTCTGAATATAATCTGTCAGAGAAAATATACAATGCCCTTTTCTACTCTGTTTTGTAATATATACACGAACTCAATATGCTCTCTCATGAAAAATACAGAAATTCTAATTTAACCAGAATCGAAAAACCAAAATTTATCTAGACACCCCATTGTTGAAAACAAAATTGCTCTGAATATAATCTGTTGGAAAAAATGTACCCTGCACTATTCTACTCTGTTTTGGAGTATATATACCAACTCAGTATGCTCTCTCATGTCAAATAACGAAATATTCATTTTAGGTGAATCGAAAAAAATCTAAATATTATTTAGGCACCCCAATGGGAAAAACAAAATTGCTCTGAATATAATCTGTTAGAATGAATATACAATGCCCTATTCTACTCTCTTTTGGAGTATATACACCAACTCAGTATGCTCTCTCATGTAAAACACCAAAATTCTAATTTTACATGAATCGAAAAAATTCTAAATATTAGCTAGGCACCCCAATGTTAACAGCAAAATTGCTCTGAAAATAATCTGTCAGAAAAAATATACTATGCCGTTTTCTACTCTGTTTTGGGGTATATACACGAGCTCAATATGCTCTCTCCTGTAAAATACTGAAACTCTAATTTTACATGAATCGAAAAAAATCTAAATAATATCTAGGCACCACAAAGTTAAAAGAAAATGGCTCTAAATATAGTTTGTTAAAAAAAAATATACAATGCCTTATTCTACTCTGTTTTGGAGTATATACACCAACTCCATATGCTCTCTCATGTAAAATACCGAAATTCTAATTTTACGTGAATCAAAAAAATCTAAATATTATCTTGACACCCCAATGTAAAAAAAAAATTGCACTGAATATAATTTGTCAGAAAAAATATACAATGCCTTATTCTACTCTGTTTTGTAGTACATACATCAACTCCATATGCTCTCTTATGTAAAATAGAGAAATTCTATACTTAAGCGAATCGAAAAACTCTAAATATTATCTAGGCACCCCAATGTTAAAAGCAAAATTGCTCTGAATATAATCTGTCAGAAAAAATATACAATGGCTTATTCTACTCTGTTTTGGAGTATATAAACCAACTCAGTATGCTCTCTCATGTAAGATAAAGAAATTCTAATTTTACGTGAATCGAAAAAATCTAAATATTACCTAGGCACCCAAATGTTAAAAACAAAATTACTGTGTATATAATCTGTCAGAGAAAATATACAATGCCCTATTCTACTATGTTTTTGAGTATATACAACAACCCCATATGCTCTCTCATGTAAAATACCGAAATTCTAATTTTACGCGAATCGAAAATAATCTAAATAATATCTAGGTGCCCCAAAGTTAAAAGAAAATGCCTCTGAATATAGTCTGTTAGAAAAAATATACAATGCCTTATTCTATTCTGTTTTGGAGTATATACACCAACTCAGTATGCTCTCTCATGTAAAATACAGAAATTCTAATTTTACCCAATTCGAATAAACCTAAATATTTTTTAGGCACCGCTATGTTAAAAACAAAATTGGTCTGAATAAAATATTTCAGAAAAAAAATACAATGCCCTATTCTCCTGTGTTTTGGAGTATATAAACCACCTCAATATGCTCTCTCATTTAAATACCAAAATTGTATATTTAAGTGAATTGAAATAAATATAAATATAATCTAGACACCACTATGTTAAAAGCAAAATTGCACTGAATATAATCTCTCAGACAAAATATACAATGCCCTTTTCTATTCTCTTTTGGCCTATATACACCAACTCAATATGCACTCTCATGTAAAATACCGAAATTCTAATTTTACATAAATCGAAAAAAATCTAAATAATATATAGGCGCCACAAAGTTAAATGAAAATGGCTCTGAATATAGTCTGTTAAAAAAATATACAATACCCTATTCTACTCTATTTTGGAGTATATACACCAACTCAGTATGCTCTCTTATGTAAAATACTGAAATTCTAATTTTACCTGAATCGAAAAAATATAAATATTATCTAGGCACCCCAATATTAAAATTAAAATTGCTCTGAATATAATCTGTAAGAAAAAATATGCAATACCCTATTCTACTCTGTTTAGTATATAAACCAACGCCATATGTTCTCTCATATAAAAAATACCAAAATTCTATATTTAACCGAATCGAAAATATCTAAATGCAATCCAGGCACCACAATGTTAAAAGCAAAATTGCTCGGAATATAATCTCTCAGAAACAATATACATTGCCCTTTTCTAATTTGTTTTGGCTTATATACACCAACTCAATATGCACTCGCGTGGAAAATACGGAAATTATAATTTCACGCGAATCAAAAACAATCTAAATAATATCTAGGCACCCCAAAGTTAAATGTAAATGCCTCTGAATATAGTCTGTTAGAAAAAATATAAAATGCCTTCTTCTACTTTGTTTTGGAGTCTACAAACCAACTCAGTATTCTCTCAGATGTAAAATACCAAAATTCTCATTTTACGTGAATCGAAAAAAATCTAAATAATATCAAGGCACCCCAATGTTAAAAACAGAATTGCTCTGAATATAGTCTGTCAGAAAAGATAAACAATGCCTTATTGGACTCTGTTTTGAAGTATATGCACCAACTCCATATGCTCTCTCATGTAAAATACAGAAATTCTATATTTTAGTGAATTGAAAAAAATCTAAATATTATCTAGGCACCCAAATGTTATAAGCAAAATTTCTCTGTATATAATCTGTCAGAGAAAATATACAATGCCCTTTTTTACTCTGTTTTGGAGTATATACACCAACTCAATATGCTCTCTCATGTAAAATACGGAAATTCTAATTTTACGCGAATCGAAAAAAATCTAAATAATATCTAGGTGCCCCAAAGTTAAAAGGAAATGGCTCTGAATATAGTCTGTTAGAAAAAATACACAATACCTTATTCTACTCTGTTTTTGAGTATATACACCAACTCATTTTGCTCTCTCATATAAAATAGAGAAATTCTAATTTTACCCAAATCGAAAGAATCTAAATATTATCTAGTCACCCCAATGTTAAAAAGAAAACTGCTCTGAATATAATCTGTCAGACAAAATATACAATGCCCTATTCTACTCTGTTTTGGGGTATATACACCAACTCCATATGCCCTCTCATGTAAAATACAGACATTCTATATTTAAGTGAATCGAAAAAAATGTAAATATTATCTAGGCACCCAAATATTATAAGCAAAATTGCTCTGTATATAATCTGTCAGAGAAAATATAAAATGCCTTATTCTACTCCGTTTTGGAGTATGTACACCAACTAAATATGCTCTCTCATGTAAAATACCGAAATTCTAATTTTACGTGAATCAACGAAAATCTAAATATTATCTAGGCATCCGAATGTTAAAAGCAAAATTTCTCTGAATATAATCTGTCATAAAATATATACAATGCCCTTTTCTACTCGGTTTTGGAGTATATACACCAACTCAATATGCTCTCTGCTGTAAAATACCGAAATTCTAATTTTACATGAATCGAAAAAAATCTAAATAATATCTGGGTGCCCCAAAGCTAAAAGAAAATGGCTCTGAATATAGTCTGTTAGAGAAAATATACAATGCCCTATTCTACTCTCTTTTGGAGTTTATATACCAACTCAGGATGCTCTCTCGTGTAAAATACCGAAATGCTAATTTTACGAGAATAAAAAAAAATCTAAATATTATGTAGGCACCCCAATGTTAAAACAAAATTGCTCTGAATATAATCTGTCAGAAAAATATACAATGCCCTATTCTACTCTGTTTTGTAGTATAGACACCAACTTCATATGCTCTCTTATGTAAAATACAGAAATTCTATATTTATGCGAATCAAAAAAAATCTAAATATAATCTAGGGACCCCAATGTTAATAGAAAAATTACTCTGATTATAATCTGTCAGAAACAATATACAATGCCTTATTCTACTCTGTTTTGGAGTATATACACAAACTCAGTGTTCTCTCTCATGTAAAATACCGAAATTCTATTTTTACGTGAATCGAAAAAAATGTAAATGTTATCTAGGTATTCCAATGTTAAAAGAAAATGGCTCTGAATATAGTGGGTTTTTAAAAATATACAATGCCTTATTCTACTCTGTTTTGGAGCATATACACCAACTCAGTATGCTCTCTCATGTAAAATACCGAAATTCAAATTTTACCTGAATCGAAAAAAGCTACATATTATCTAGGCACTCCAATGTTAAAAACAAAAATGCTCTGAGTATAATCTGTCAGTAAAATATACAATGCCCTTTTCTACTCTGTTTTAAAGTATATAAACCAACTTAATATGCTCTCTCATGTAAAATACAGAAATTCTATATTTAAACTAATTGAAATAATCTAAATATTATCTAGGCCCACCAATGTTAAAAACAAAATTGCTCTGAATATAATCTGTCAGAAAAAATATGCAATGCCCTATTCTATTTTGTTTTGGAGTATATACACCAACTCCATATGCTCTCTCATGTAAAATTCAGAAATTCTATATTTAATCGAATCGAAAAAAATCTAAATATAATCTAGGCACCCCAATGTTAAAAGGAAAATTGCTCTGAATATAATCTCTCAGAAAAAATATTCAATGCCTCTTTCTACTCTGTTTTGTAGTATATACACCAACCCAATGTGCTGTTTCATGTAAAATACAGAAATTATAATTATACCCGAATCGAAAAAAATCTAAATATTATCTAGGCACCCCAATGTTAAAAAAAAAATTTCTCTGAATATTATCTGTCAGAAAAAATATACAATGCCCTATTCTACTCTTTTTAGGAGTATATACACCAACTCAGTATGCTCTCCCTTGTGAAATACAGAAATTCTAATTTTACGTGAATCGAAAAAAATTTAAATATGATCTAGGCACCCCAATGTTAAAAGCAAAATTTCTCTGAATATAGTCTGTCAGAAAAAAATATACAATTCCCTTTTCCACTTTGTTTTGGAGTATATACACCAACTCAATATGCTCTCTTATGTAAAATACCGAAATTCTTATTTTACGGGAATCGAAAAAAATCTAAATAGTATCTAGGCGTCCCAATGTCAAAAGAAAATGGCTCTGACTAGAGTATGTTAGAGAAAACATACAATGCCTTATTCTACTCTCTGTTAAAGTACATAAACAAACTCAGTATGCTCTCTCATGTGATATACCGAAATCCTAATTTTAACAAAATCGAAAAAATCTAAATATTATCTAGGTACCCCAATGTTAAAAAAAAATTGCTCTGAATTTAATCTCTCAGAAAAAATATACAACGCCATATTCTACCCTTTTTTGGAGTATATAAACCAACTCCATATTCTCTCTGATGTAAAATACCGAAATTCTAATTTTAAGCGAGTCGAAAAGAATCTAAATAATATCTGGGCACCCGAATGTTAAAGGTAAAATTGTGCTAAATATAATCTGTCAGAAAAAATATACAATGCCCTTTTCTACTCTTTTTTGTAGTATATAAACACACTCAATATGCTCTCTCATGTAAAATACCGAAATGATAATTTTACCTGCTTCGAAAATATCTAAATGTTATCTAGGCACCACAATGTTAGAAACAAAATTTCTCTGAATATAATCTATCAGATAAAATATAGAATGCCCTATTCTACTCTGTTTTGGAGTATATACAGCAACTACATATGCTCTCTCATGTAAAATACAGAAATTCAAAATTTAAGCGAATTGAAAATAATCAAAATATTATCTAGGCACCCCAATGTTAGAAACAAAATCGCTCTGAATATAATCGTTCAGAAAAAATATCCAATGCCCTTTTCTACCCTTTCTTCCAGTATATACTCCAAAACCATATGCTCTCTCATGTTAAATACAGGAATTCTAACTTTACGCCAATCGAAAATATTATAAATAATATCTAGGTGCCCGAAAGTTAAAAGAAAATGGCTCTGAATATACTCTGTTATAAAACACATACAATGGCTTATTCTACTCTGTTTTCTTAATATATACAACAACTCAATATGCTCTATCATGTGAAATACAGAAATTCTATTTTTACCCCAATCTAAAAAAATCTAAATATTATCTAGGCACCCAAATGTGAAAAGCAAAATTGCGCTGAATATAATCTGTCAGATAAAATATACAATGCCCCTTTCTCCTTTTATTGTAGTATATACACCAACACAATATAATCTCTCATGTAAAATACAGAAATTCTAATTTTACCCGAATCGAAATACATCTAAATATTATCTAGGCACCCCAATGTTAAAAACAGAACCGCTCTGAATATGATCTGTCAGAAAAAATATACAATGCCCTATTCTATTCTGTTTTGGAGTATATACACCAACTCCATATGCTCTCTCATGTAAAATACAAAAATTCTATTTGTACCAAAATCAAAAAAATCTAAATATTATCTAGGCACCCCAATGATAAAAACAAAATTGCTCTGAATATAATGTCTGAGAAAAAATATACAATGCCCTATTCTCCTCTGTTTTGGTGTGTATACACCAACTCAATATGCTCTCTCATGTAAAATACAAAAATTCTATATTTAAGCTAATCGAAAAAAATCTAAATATTATCTAGGCACCCCAACGTTAAAAGCAAAATTGCTCTGTATAAAATCTGTCAGAAAAAATATACAATGCCCTTTTCTACTCTATTTTTTTAATATATACAACAACTCAATATGCTCTCATATGTAAAATAGAGAAATACTAATTTTAAAAGAATCGAAAAAATCTAAATATTATCTAGGCACCCCAATGTTAAAAACAAAATTGCTCTGAATATAACTGGTCAGAAAAAATATACAATGCGTTTAATACACTGTTTGGTGTATATACACCAACTCAATATGCTCTCTCATGTAAATTACTGATATTCTAATTTTACGTGAATCGAAAAAAATCTAAATAATATCTAGGCCCCCCAAACTTAAAAGAAAATGGCTCTAAATATAATCTGTTAGAAAAAATATACGATGCCTTATTCTACTCAGTGTTAGAATATATACACCAACTCCATATGCTCTCTCATGTAAAATACAGAAATTCTATATTTAAGCGAATTGAAAAAAATCTAAATATTATCTAGGCACCCCAATGTATAAAGCAAAATTGCTCTGAATATAATTTGTCAGAAAAAATATACAATGCCCTTTCTTACTCTTTATTAATATATAAACCAAGTCAATATGCTCTCTCATGAAAAATACAGAAATTCTAATTTTACCCGAATCGAAACAATCTAAATATTATCAAGGCACCCCAACGTTATAAACAAAATTACTCTGAATATAATCTGTCAGAAAAAATATACAATGCCTTATTCTGTTCTGTTTTGGAATATATACACTAACTCAGTATCCTCTCCTATATGAAATACTGAAATTCTAATTTAAGGTGAATCGAATATATAGAAATATTATCTAGGCACACCAATGTTAAAAGCAAAATTGCTCTGAATATAATCTGTCAGAAAAAATATACAATGCTCTTTTCTACTCTGTTTTGGAATATATACACCAACTCAATATGCTCTCTCATGTAAAATTCCGAAATTCTAATTTTACGCGAATCGAAAAAAATCTAAATAATATCTAGGCGCCCCAAAGTAAAAAGAAAATGTCTCTGAATATAGTCTATTAGAAAAAATATACAATGTTTTATTCTACTGTGTTTTTTAGTATATACACCCACTCAATACACTGTCTCATGTAAAATACAGAAATTCTATATGTAAGCAAATCGAACAAAATCTAAATATTATCTAGGCACCCCAATGTTAAAAACAAAATTTCTCTGAATATACTCGGTCAGAAAAAATATACAATGCCCTATTTTACTCTGTTTTGTAGTATATACACCACCTCAATATGCTCTCTGATGTAAAATACAGAAATTCTATATTTAAGTGAATCGAAAATAATGTAAATATAATTTAGGCACACCAATGTTAAAAGCAAAATTGCACTGAATATAATCTCTCAGAAATAATATACAATGCCCTTTTCTACTACGTTTTGGATTATATACACCCACTCAATATGCTCTCTCACGTAAAATACCGAAATTCTAATTTTACGTGAATGGAAAAAAATCTAAATAATATCTCTTAGCCCGAAAGTTAAAATAAAATGGCTCTGAATACAGTCTGTTAGAAAATATATACAATGCCTTATTCTACTCTGTTTTGGATTATGTACACCAACTCAGTATGCTCTCTCATGTAAAATACCAAAATTCTAATTTTACACAAATCGAAAAAAATCTAAATAATATCTATTCGCACCAAAGTTAAAAGAAAATGGCTCAGAATAGAGTCTGTTAGAAAAAATACACAATGCCTTATTCTACTCTGTTTTGGAGTATATACACCAACTCAGTATGGTCTGTCATGTAAAATTCAGAAATTATAATTTTACACGAATCAAAAAAATCTAAATATTATTTATCACCCCATTGTTAAAAACAAAATTTCTTTGAATATAATCTGTCACAAAAAATATACAATGCCCTATTCTACTCTGTTTTGGAGTATATACTCCAACTCAATATGCTCTCTCATGTAAAATACAGAAATTCTATATTTAAAAGAATCGACAAATATTTAAATAATACCTAGGTGCCCCAAAGTTAAAAGAAAATTGCTCTGAATACAGTCTGTTAGAAAATACATACAATGCCTTATTCTACTCTGTTTTGAATTATGTACACCAACTCAGTATGGTCTCTCATGTAAAATGCCAAAATTCTAATTTTATGTGAATCAAAAAAAATCTAAATATTATCTAGGCACCTGAATGTAAAAAGCAAAATTGCTCTGAATATAGTATGTCAGAAAAAATATACAATGCACTTTTCTACTCTGTTTTGGAGTATATACACAAACTCAATATGCTCTCTCCTGTAAAATACCGAAAGTCTAATTTTACGCGAATCGAAAACAATTTACATAATATCTAGGCGCCCCAAAGTTAAAAGAAAATGGCTCTATATATAGTCTGTTAAAAAAATATACAATGCCTTATTCTACTCTGTTTTGGAGTATATACAACAACTCATTTTGCTCTTTCACGTAAAATAGAGAAATTTTAATTTTACCCGATCGAAAAAATCTAAATATTATCTAGGCATCAGAATGTTGAAAACGAAATTGCTCTGAAAATATACTGTCAGAAAAGATATACAAAGCCTATTCTACTCTGTTTTGGAGAATATACACCAACTCCATATGCTCCCTCATGTTAAATACAGAAATTCTATATTTAAGCAAATCAAAAAAAATCTAAATATTATCTAGGCACCCCAATGTTTAAAACAAAATTGCTCTGAATATAATCTGTCAGAAAAAATATACAATGACCTATTCTATTCTGTTTTGGAAAATATACACCAACTTAATATGCTCTCTCACGTAAAATACAGAAATTCTATATTTAAGTGAATTCAAAAAAAACTAAATATTATCTAGGCACCCAAATGTTAAAAGCAAAATTGGTTTGAATATAATCTGTAAAAAACAATACAATGCCTTTTTCTATTCTTTTTTGAAGTATATACACCAACTCATTATGCTCTCTCATGTAAAATACCGAAATTATAATTTTACGTGAATTGACAAAAATCTAAATAATATCTAGTCTCCCCAAATTTAAAAGAAAATGGCTCTGAATATAGTCTGTTAGAAAAAATATTCAATGCCTTATTCTTCTTTGTTTTGGAGTATATACACCAACACAGTATGCTCTCTCATGTAAAATACAGAAATTCTAATTTTACGTGAATAGAAAGAAATCGAAATATTATCTAGCACCCCAATGTTAAAGTAAAATTGCACTGAATATAATCTGTCAGAAAAAATATACAATGCCCTTTTCTACTTTTTTTTGGAGTATATACACCAGCTCAATATGCTCTCTCCTGTAAAATACAGAAATTCTAATTTTACGCGAATCAAAACAAATCTACATAATATCTAGGCAACCCCAAAGTTAAAAGAAAGTGGCTCTGAATATAGCCTGTTAGAAAAAATATACAATGCCTTATTCTATTCTGTTTAAAAGTATACACACAAACTCAGTGTGCCCTTTCATGTAAAATAAAGAAATTTTAATTTTACACGAATTGAAAAAATCTAAATACTACCTAGGCATCCCAATGTTGAAAACAAAATTAGTCTGAATATAATTTATCAGAAAAATTGTACAATGCCCCTTTCTACTTTTTTTTGGAGTATATACACCAACTCAATATGCTCTCTCATGTAAAATAGAGAAATTCTATATATAAGCGTATCGAAAAAAATCTAAATATAATCTAGGCACCCCAATGTTAAAAAGAAAATTGCTCTGAATATAACCTGTCAGAAAAAATATACAATGCCCTTTTCTACTCTGTTTTGGAGTATATACAGCAACTCAATATGCTCTCTTTTGTAAAATACCAAAATTCTAATTTTACGCGATTTGAAAAAAGTCTAAATAATATCTAGGCACCGCAAAGTTAAACGAAAATGGCTCTGAATATAGTCTGTTAGAAAAAATATACAAAGCCTTATTCTACTCTTTGTTGGCGTATATACACCAAATCATAATGCTCTCTCATGTAAAATACTGAAATTATAATTTTACGTGAATCGAAAAAACTCTAAATAATATCTAGGCACCCCAAAGTTAAAAGAACATGGCTCTATATATAGTGTATTAGAACAAATATATAATGCCTTATTCTACTTTGTTTTGGAGTATATACACCAACTCAGTTTGCTTTCTCATATAAAAGAGAGAAATTCTAATTTTACCCAAATAGAAAAAATCTAAATATTATCTAGGCACTCCAATGTTAAAAACAAAATTGCTCTGAATATAATCTGTCAGAAAAAATATACAACGCCCAATTCTACTCTGTTTTGGAGTATATAAACCACCTCCACATGCTCTCTCATGTAAAATACAGAAATTGTATATTTAAGCGAATCGAAAAAAAATCTAAATATAATTTAGGCACACCAATGTTAAAAGCAAAATTTCTCTGAATATAATCTCTCAGAAAAAATATACAATGCTCTTTTCTACTAAGTTCTGGAGTATATACACCAACTCAATATGCTCTCTCATGTAAAATACCAAAATTCTAATTTAACGTGAATCGAAAAAGATGTAAATAATATCTAGGTGCCCCAAAGTAAAAAGAAAATGGCTCTGAATACTGTCTGTTAGAAAAAATATACAATGCCTTATTTTACTGTGTTTTGGGGTATATACACGAACTCAGTATTCTCTCTCATGTAAAATACCGAAATTCTAATTTAACGCGAATCGTAAAAATTCTAAATAATATCTAGGCGCCCCAAAGTAAAAAGAAATTGGCTCCGAATATAGTCTGTTAGACAAAATATACAATACCTTATTCTACTCTTACTTGGAGTATATACCCCAGCTCAGTATGCTCTCTCATGTAAAATACAGAAATTCTAATTTTACCTGAATCGAAAAAATCTAAATATTATCTTGGCACCCCACTGTTAAAAACAATATTTCTCTGAATATAATAAGTCAGAAAAAATATACAATGCCCTATTCTACTCTGTTTTGGAGTAGATACACCAACTCCAAATGCTCTCTCATGTAAAATACAGATATTCTATATTTAAGCGAATCGAAAAAAATATAAATATTATCTAGGCACCCCAATGTTAAAAACAAAATTGTTTTGAATATAATCTGTCAGAAAAAATATACAATGCCCTATTCTACTGTTTTGGAGTATATACACCAACTCCGTATGCTATCTAATGTAAAATCCAGAAATTAAATATTTAAGCGAATCGAAAAAAATCTCATTATCTAGGCACCCCAAAGTTAAAAGCAAGATTTCTCTGAATATAATCTGTCAGAAAATATATACAATGCCCTATTCTACTCTGTTTTGGAGAGTATACACAAATTCAGTATGCAATCTCATGTAAAATACAGAAATTAGAATTATACACGAATCGAAAAAAATATACATGATATTTAGGCGCCCCAAAATTAAAAGAAAATGGCTCTAATTATCGTCTGTTACAAAAATATACAATGCCATATTCTACTCTGCTTTGGAGTATATACACCAACTCAGTATGCTCTCTCATGTGAAACACAGAAATTCTAATTTTACCCGAATCAAAAAGATCTAAATAATATCTAGGTACCCAAATGTTAGAAACAATATTGCTCTGAATATAATCTGTCAGAAAAAATATACAATGCCCTATTCTACTCTTTTTTGGAGTATATACAACAACACTATATGCTCTCTCATTTAAATATAGAAATTCTAAACTTATGGGAATCGAAAAAAATCTAAATATTATCTAGGAACCCCAATGTTAAAAGCAAATTTGCTCTTAATATAATCTGTCACAAATAATATACAATACCCTTTTCTACTGTGTTTTGGAGTACATACACCAAGTCAATATGCTCTCTCATGTAAAATAAAGAAATTCTAATTTTACGGGAATCGAATAAAATATAAATATTATCTAGGCACCCCAAGTTTAAAACAAAATTGCTCTGAATATAATCTGTTAGAAATTATATAGAATGCCCTATTCTACTTTCTTTTGGAGTATATACACCAAGTAAATATGCTCTCTCACGTAAAATACAGAAATTCATATTTTACGGGAATCGAAGAAAATCTAAATATAATCTAGGAACCCCAATGTTAAAAGCAAAATTGATCTGAATATAATCTGTCAGAAAAAATATACAATGCCCTTTTCTACTCTGTTTTGGGGTACATACACCAAGTCAATATTCTCTCTCATGTAAAAGAGAAATTCTAATTTTACACATATCAAAAAATCTAAATATTATATAGGCACCCCAATGATAAAAGCAAAATTGCGCTGAATATAATCTGTCAGAGAATATACACAATGCCCTTTTCTACTCTGTTTTGGAGTATATACACCAACTCAATATGCTCTCCCATGTTAAATACCGAAATTCAAATTTTACACGAACTGAAAAAATCTAAATATTATCTAGCCACCCCATTGTTAAAAGAAAAATTGGTCTGAATATAATCTTTCAGAAAAAATATACAATGCGCTTTTATACTCTGTTTTGGAGTATATACACCAACCCATTATGCTCTCTCATGTAAAATACCGAAATTCTATATACACGCGAATCGAAAAAAATTTAAATATTATCTAGGCACCGCAATATGGAAAGAAAATGGATCTGAATATAATCTCTCAGGGAAAATATACAATGCCCTTTTCTACTCTGTTTTTGGGTATATAAACCAACTCAATATGCTCTCTTATGTAAAATACCGAAATGCTAAATTTACGCTGATAAAATGAAATCTAAATATTATCTAGGCTCCCCAATGGTAATAGAAAAATTGCTCTGAATATAATCTGTCAAAAAATTATACAATGCCAATTTATACTCTGTTTCGGAGTATATACACCAACTCAATATCCTCTCTTATGTAAAATACTGAAACCCTAAATTTACTCGAATCGAAAATTATCTAAAAATTATCTAGGCACCCCAACGTTAAAAGCAAAATTGCTATGAATATAATCTGTCAGAAAAAATATACAATGCCCTATTCTACTCAGATTTGAGGTATATACACCAACTCAATATGCTCTCTCATGTAAAATACCGAAATTCTAATTTTAAGGGAATCGAAAAAAATCTAAATATTATTTAGGAACCCCAATGTTAAAAGCAAAATTGCTCTCAATATAATCTGTCAGAAATATTATACAATGCCCTTTTCTACTGTGTTTTGGAGTATATACACCAACTCAATATGCTCTGTCATGTAATATATCGAAATTCTAATTTTAAGGGAATTGAAAAAAATCTAAATATTATCTAGGCACCCCAATATTAATAGCAAAATTACTCTGAATATAATCTGTCAGAGATAATACACAATGCCCGTTTCTACATTTTTTGGAGTATATACACCAACTCAATATGCTCTCTCATGTAAAATACAAAAATTCTAATTGTACACGAATTGAAAAATATAAATATTACCTATGCACTTCAATGTGAAATACAAAATTGCTCTGAATATAATCTGTTAGAAATAATATACAATGCCCTATTCTACTCTCTTTTGTAGTATATACACCAACTCAATATTCTTTGTCATGTAAAATACAAAATTCTAAATTCACGAGAATCGAAAATAATCTAAATATTATATAGGAACCCCAATGTTAAAAGCAAAATTGCTCTGAATATAATCTGTCAGAAATAATATACAATGCCCTTTTCTACTCTGTGTTGGAGTACATACACCAAGTCAATATGCTCTCTCATGTAAAATAAAGAAATTTTTATTTTACGTGAATCGAAACAAATCTAAATATTATCTAGGCACCCAAGTGTTAAAAGCTAAATTGCTCTGAATATAATCTGTCAGAGAATATACACAGTGTACTTTTCTACTTTGTGTGGAGTGTAGACACCAACTCCATATACTCTCCCATGTAAAACACCGAAATTCAAATTTTACACGAACCGACAAAATCTAAATATTATCTAGGCACCCCATTGTTAAAAGCAAAATTGCTCTGAATATAATCTTTCAGAAAAAATATACAATGCCCTTTTCTACTCTGTTTTGGAGTATATACACCGTCTCAATATGCTCTCTCATGGAAAATACCGAAATTCTAAATTTACGCAAATCGAAAAAATCTAAATATTATCTAGCACCCCAATGTTAAAAGCATATTTGCTCTGAATATAATCTGTTAGAAAAAATATACAATGCCCTTTTCTACTCTGTTTTGGAGTACATACACCAACTCAATATGCTCTCTCATGTATAATACTGAAATTCTAATTTGACACGAATCGATGAATATTTAAATATTATCTACGCACCCCAATGTTAAAAGCAAAATTTCTCTTAATATAATCTGTCAGAAAAAATATACAATGCCTTTTTCTACTCGGTTTTGGAGTATACACACCAACTCAGTATGCTCTCTTGTGTAAAATACCGAAATTATAATTTTACCCGAATTGAAAAAACTGAATATTACCTAGGCACCCCAATGTTAAAAACAAAATTGCTCTGAATATAATCTGTAAGAGAAAATACACAATGCTTTTCCCTACTCTGTTTTGGAGTATATACACCAACGCAATATTCTCTCTTATATAAAATACCGAAATTCTAAATTTACGCGAATTGAAAAAAATCTAAATATTACCTAGGCACCACAACAATAAAAGCAAAATTTCTCTGAATATAATTGGTCGGAAAAAATATACAGTGCTTTTCTCTCCTCAGTTTTGGGGTATATACACCAACTCAATATGCTCTCTCATGTAAAATAAAGAAATTTTTAATTAATGCAAATCGAAAAGAATCTAAATATTACCTACTCAAACCAATGTTAAAAGAAAAATTGCTCTGAATATAATCTGTCCGAAAAAATGTACAATGCTCTTTTCTTCTATTTTTTGGAGTATATACACCAACTCAATATGCTCTCTCATGTAAAATACTGAAATTCTAAATTTACACGAATCGAACAAAATCTAAACTTTATCTTGGCGCCCCAATGTTAAAAACAAAATTTCTCTGAATATAATCTGTCAGAAAAAGTATACAATGCCCTTTTCTACTCTGTTTTGGAGTACCTACACAAACTCAGTATGCTCTCTCATGTACAATACCGAAATTCTAATTTTACAGGAATTGAAAAAAATCAAAATATTATCTAGGCACCCCAATGTTAAAAGAAAATGGCTCTGAATATAATCTGTCAGAAAAAACATACAATGCCATTTTCTACTCTGATTTACAGTATATAAACCATTCAATATACTTTCTCATGGAAAATACAGAAATTCTAATTTTACCGAAATTGAAAAAATCTAAATATTATCTAGGCACCCCAATGTTAAAAGCACAATTGCTCTGAATACAATCTTTCAGAGAAAATATGCAATGAACTATTCTACTTTGTTTTGCTGTATATACACCAACTCAATATGCTCTCTCATATAAAATATCGAAATTCTAACTTGACGCGAATCAAAATAAATCTAAATATTATCTAGTCACCCCAATGTTAAAACCAAAATTGCTCTGAATAAAATCTGTTAGAAATAATACACAATTCCCTATTCTATTCTGTCTGGGAGTATATACACCAACTCAATATGCTCTCTCAAGGAAAATACCGAAATTCTAAATTTACAGGATTCGAAATAAATCTAAATATCATCCAGGAACCCCAATGTTAAAAGCAAAATTGCTCTGAATATAATCTGTAAGAAAAACTATACAATGCCCTTTTCTACTCTATTTTGGAGTATATACACCAACTCAATATGCTCTATCATGTAAAATACGGAAATTCTAATTTTACGCGAATTGAAAAGAATCTAAATATTATCTAGGCGCCCCAATGTTAAAAAAAAAATTGCTCCGAATATAATCTGTCAGAAAAAATATACAATGCCTTATTATACTCTGTTTTGCAGTATATACACCAACCCAATATGCTCTCTCAGATAAAATACAGAAATTCTATATTTAAGCGAATCGAAAAAAATCTCAATATTATCTAGGCATTCCAATATTAAAAGGAAAATTGCTCTGCATATAATCTTTTAGAAAAAATATACAATGCCCTATTCTACTTTGTTTTGGTGTATATACATCAACTCAATATGCTCTATCATATAAAATACCCAAATTATAAATTTAAGAGAATCGAAAACAATCTAAATATTATCTAGGTACCTTAATGTTAAAAGCAAAATTGCCCTTAATATAGTCTGTCAGAAAAAATATACAATGCCCTTTTCTACCCTGTTTTGGAGTACATACATCAACTCAATATGCTTTCTCGTGTAAAATACCGAAATTCTAAATTTATGCGAATCCAAAAAAATCTAAATATTATCTAGGCACCCCATTGTTAACAGCAAAATTGCTCTGAATATAATCTCTCAAAAAAAATATACAATGATCTTTGATACTCTGCTTTGGGGTGTATACATCCACCCAATATGCTCTCTCATGTAAAATAACAAAATTCAAATTTTACTCAAATCGAAAAAATCTAAATATTACCTACTTACCCCAACGTCAAAAGCAAAATTTCTCTGAATATACTCTGTCAGACAAAATATACAATGCTTTTCTCTCCTCAATTTTGGAGTGTATACACCAACTTAATATGCTCTCTCATGTAAAATATTGAAATTTTAAATTAATGCGAATCGAAAAAACTCTAAATATTACCTAGGAATCCCAACGTTAAAAGAAAAATTGTTCTGAATATAATCTGTCAGAAAAAATGTACAATGCCCTTTTCTACATTGTTTTGGAGTATATACACCAACTCAATATGCTCTCTCATGTAAAATACTGAAATTCTAAATTTACGAAATCGAAAAAAATATAAATCTTATCTAGGCACCCCAATGTGGAAAGAAAATGGATCTGAATATAATCTGTCAGAGAAAATATACAATACCCTTTTCTTCTCTGTTTTTGAGTATATACACCAACTCAATATGCTCTCTCTTGTAAAATACCGAAATTCTCAATTTAGGCTAATCAAATGAAATCTAAATATTATCTAGGCACCCCAATGATAATAGCAAAATTTCTCTGAATATAATCTGTCAGAAAAAATATACAATGCCATTACCTACTCTGTTTTGGGGTATATAAACGAACTCAATATGCTCTCATGTAAAATACCGAAATTCTAAATTAATTCAAATCGAAAAAAAACTAAATATTATCTAGGCACCCCAATGTTAAAAGCAAAATTGCTCTGAATATAATCGGTCAGAAAAAATATACAATGCCATTTACTACTCTGTTTTGGTGTATGTACAAAAACTCAATATGCTCTCTCATGTAAAATACCAAAATTTTAATTTTACGTGAATCAAAATATATCTAAATATAACATAGGCACCCCAATGTTAAAAGCGAAATTTCTCTGAATATAATTTGACAGAAAAAATATACCATGGCCTTTTCTACTCTGTTTTGGAGTATATTCAACAACTGAATATGCTCTCCCATGTAAAATACCGAAATTCCAATTTTATGCGAATCAAAAAAATCTAAATATTATCTAGGCACTTCAATGACAGAAGAAAATGGCTCTGAATATAATCTGTCAAAAAAATATACAATGCCCTTTTCTACTTTGTTTTGGAATATATACATGAACTCAATATGCTCTCTCATATAAAATATCGAAATTGTAATTTTACAAAAATCGAAATAAATCTAAATATTATCTAGGCACCCCAAAGTTAAAAGCAAAATTGCTCTGAATATAATCTGTCAGAAAATATATACCATGCCCTTTTCTACTCAGTTTTGGTGTATAAACACCAACTCAATATGCTCTCTCATGTAAAATACAGAAATTCTAATTTTACGTGAATCGTAATTATCTCCATATTATCTAGGCACCCCAATGTTAAAAGCACAATTACTCTGAATATAATCTGTCAGAAAAAATAAACAATGCCCTTTTATACTCTGTTTTGGAGTATATACACCAACTCAATATGCTCTTTTATATAAAACACCGAAATTCAAATTTTATGCAAATCCAAATAAATGGAATTATCTAGGCACCCCAATGTTAAAAGCAATATTGCTCTGAATATAATCTGTCAGAAAAAATATACAATGCCCTATTCTACTCTGTTTTGCAGTATATACACCAAATCAATATGCTCTCCCATGTAAAAATCGAAATTCTAATTTTACGAGAATCGAAAAAAATCTAAATATTATATAGGCAATCCAATGTTAAAAGCAAAATTGCTCTGAAAATAATCTGTCAGAAAATATATACAATGCCCATTTATACTCTGTTTTCGAGTATGTAATCCAACTCAATATGCTCTCCCATGTAAAATACCGAATTTCTAATTTTACGCGAATCGAAAAAGTCTAAATATTATCTAGGCACCCCAATGTTAAAAGCAAAATTGCTCTAAATATTATGTGTCAGAAAAAATATACAATGTCTATTTCTACTCAGTTTTGGAGTATATACACCAATTCAATATGCCCTCTCATGTAAAATACCGAAATTCTAATTTTACACGAATCAAAAAAAAATCTAAATATTATCTAGGCACCCCAATGTTAAAAGAAAATGGCTCTGAATATAATCTGTCATAAAAAATATACACTGCTATTTTCTACTTTCTTTTGGAGTATATACACCAACTCAATATGCTCTCTCATGTAAAATGCCGAAATTCTAATTTTACAGGAATCGAAAAAAATCTAAATATTATCTAGGCACCCCAATGTTAAAAGGAAAATTGTGTTCTCATTTTTCATCACCCATGGACATAGAAAGCGGAGTACTAAACACTGGGGTCTATTGGGGGAAAAGGGGAGGGCCAGTGGGAGGGGGAGGTAGGGAGGGATAGCCTGGGGAGAAATGCGAAATGTGGGTGAAGGGGAGAAGAAAAGCAAAGCACACTGCCATGTGTGTACCTACGCAACTGTCTTGCATGCTATGCTCATGTATCACAAAACCTATACTCCAATAAAAAATTAAAAAATAAATAAATAAATAAAAAAAATTGTGAATATGATCTGTCACTAAAAATATACAATGCCTATTTCTACTATTTTTTGGAGTATATACACCAACTCAATATGCTCTCCCATGTAAAATATTGAAATTCTAAATTTACATGAATCGAAAAATATCTAAATATTATCTAGAAACCCCAATTTTAAAACCAAAATTGTTCTGAATATAACCAGTCAGAAAAAATATACAATGCCCTTTTCTACTGTGTTTTGGAGTATATACAACAACCCAATATGCTCTCTCTTGTAAAATACTGAAATTCTAATTTTATGTGAATCCAAATAAATGTAAATAATATCTAGGCACCCCAATATTAAAAGCAAAATTGCTATGAATGCAATTTGTCAGAAAAAATATACAATGCCATTTTCTACTCTATTTTGGAGTATATACACCAACTCAATATGCTCTCTCAGGTAAAATACCGAAATTCTAAAATTATGCGAATCGAAACAAATTTAATATTATCTAGGCACCCCAATTTTAAAAGAAAAATTTCTCTGAATACAATTTGTCAGAAAAAATATACAATGCTCTTTTTTACTCTTTTTTGATGTATATACACCAACTCAATATGCTCTCTCAGTAAAATACCGAAATTCGAATTTTGCGTGAATCAAAAAAAATCTAAATATTATCTAGGCACCACAATGATAAAAGAAAAATTTCTCTGAATATAATCTGTCAGAAAAAAATAGAATGCCCTTTTCTACTCTGTTTTGGAGTATATACACCATCTCGATATTCTCTCTCATGTAAAATACCGAAATTATAATTTTATCTGAATCGAAAATAATCTAAATATTATCGAGGCATTTCAATGTGAGAAGAAATTGGCTCTGAATATAATCTGTCAGAAAAAATATACAATGCCCTTTTCTACTTTGTTTTGGAGTATATACACCAACTCAATATGCTCTCTTATATAAAATACCAAAACTGTAAATTTACGTGAATCGAAATAAATCAAAATATTATCTAGGCACCCCAATGTTAAAAGCAAAATTGCTCTGAATATAATCTGCCCGAAAAAATATACAATGCCCTTTTCTACTTTGTTTTGGACTATATATACCAACTCAAAATGCTCTCTCGTGTAAAATACCAAAATTCTAATTTTACGCAAATCAAAATAAATCTAAATATAATCTAGGCACCCCAATGTTAAAAACGAAATTGCTTTGAATATAATCTGACAGAAAAAAATATTCCATGCCCTTTTCTACTCTGTTTAGGAGTATATTCACCAACTCAATGTGCTCTCCCATGTAAAATACCTAAATTCTAATTTTATGCGAATCGAAAATATCTAAATATTATCTAGGCACCCCAATGTTAAAAGCAGAATTGCTCTGAAGATAATCCGTCAGAAAAAATATACAATGCCCTCTTCTAATCTGTTTTCATGTATGTACACCAACTCAATATGCTCTCCCATGTAAACTACCGAAATTCTAACTTTACGTGAATCGAAAAAAGTCTAAATATTATCTAGGCAACCCAATGTTAAAAACAAAATTGCTCTGAATATTATCTGTCAGATAAAATATATAATGTCTCTTTCTACTCTGCTTTGGAGTATATACAACAACTCAATATAACCTCTGATGTAAAATACAGAAATTCTAATATTACGTGAATCGAAAAAAATCTAAATATTATCAAGGCAACCCAATGTTAAAAGAAAATGGCTCTGAATATAATCTGTCATAATAAATATACACTGCTATTTTCTATACGTTTTTGGAGAATATACACCAACTCAATATGCTCTCTCATGTAAAATACCGAAATGCTAATTTTACGGAAATCGAAAAAAATCTAAATATTACCTAGTTACCCCAACGTTAAAAGCAAAATTTCTCTGAATATAATCTGTCAGAACAAATATAAAATGCTTTTCCCTACTCACTTCTGGAGTATATACCCCAACTCAATATGCTCTCTCATGTAAAATACCGAAATACTAAATATACGCGAATCAAAAGAAATCTAAATATTATCTAGTCACCTTAATGTTAAAAGCAAATTTGCTCTGAGTATAATCTGTCAGAAAAAATACACAATGATTTTTATACTTTGTTTTGTACACCAACTCAGTATGCTCTTCCATGTAAAATACCGGAATTGTAATTTTACTGGAAGCGAAAAAAATCTAAATATTACGTAGGCAGCCCAATGTTAAAAGCAAACTTGCTCTGAATATAATCTGTCAGAAAACATATACAATGCCCTTTTGTACGCTGTTTTGGAGTATATATACCAACTCAATATGCTCTCTCATGTAAAATACCGAAATTCTAAATTTACGTGAATCGAATAATATCTAAATATTATCTAGGCATGCCAATGTTAAAAGCAAAATTGCTCTGAATATAATCTGTCAGAAAAATATACAATGCCCTTTTCTAATCTGTTTTGGAGGATAAACACCAACTCAATATTCTCTCTCACGTAAAATACCAAAATTCTAATTTTACGCAAATCAAAAAAAATCGAAATATTGTCTAGGCACCTGAATGTTAAAAGAAAATGCCTCGGAATATAATCTGTCAGAAAAAATATAAAATGCCCTTGTCTACTCTGATTTAGAGTATATACAGCACCGAATATACTTTCTCATGGAAAATACAAAAATTTTAATTTTACCCGAATCGAAAACATCTAAATATTATCTAGGCACCCCAATGTTAAAAACAAAATTACTCTGAATATAATCTGTCAGACAAAATATACAATGCCCTATTCTACTCTGTTTTGGAATATATACACCAACTCAATATGCTCTATCATGTAAAGTACCGAAATTCCATATTTACGCGAATCGAAAAAAATCTAAATATTATCTAGGCACCACAATGTTAAAAGCAAAATTGCTCTGAATATAGTCTGTCAGAAAAAACATACAATGCCCTTTTCTACTCTGTTTTGTAGAATATACACCTACTCAATATGCTCTCTCATGTTAAATACTGAAATTCTAATTTTACGCCAATCAAAAAAAATTTAAATAATATCTAGGTGCCTCAAATTTAAAAGAAAATGGCTCTAAATATAGTCTGTTAGAAAAAATATACAATGTCTTATTCTATTCTGTTTTGGAGTATATACACCAACTCAGTGTGCTCTCTCATGTAAAATACCAAAATTCTAATTTTACACGAATCGAAAACAATCTAAATAATACCTATGCAACGAAAAGTTAAAAGAAAATGGCTCTGAATATAGTCTGCTATAGAAAATATACAATGCCATATTATTCTCTGTTTTGGAGTATATACACCAACTCAGTATGCTCTCTCATGTAATATACAGAAATTCTATATTTAAGCGAATCCAAAAGAATCTAAATATTATCTAGGCACCCCAATGTTAAAGACAAAATTGCTCTGAATAAAATCTGTCAGAAAAAATATACAATGCCCTTTTCTACTCTGTTTTGTAGTATATAGACCAACTCAATATGCTCTCTCATGTAAAATACAGAAATTCTAATTATACCTATATCGAAAAAATCTAAATATTATCTAGGCAACCCAATGTTATCAACAAAATTGCTCTGAATATAATCTGTCAGAAAAAATATACAATGCCCTATTCTACTCTGTTTTTGAGTATATACACCAACTCAGTATACTCTCTCATGTAAAATATTGAAATTCTAATTTTAAGTGAATCGAAAAATATCTAAATATTATCTAGTCACCCCAATGTTAAAAGCAAAACTGCTCTGAATACAATCTGTCAGAAAAAATATATAATGCTCTTTTCTACTTTGTTTTGTAGTATATACACCAACTCAATATGCTCTCTCATGTAAAATACCGAAATTCTAATTTTACGTGAATCGAAAACAATCTAAATATTATCTATGCACCCGAAATTTAAGAGAAAATGGCTCTGAATATAGTCTGTTAGATAAAATATACAATGCCTTATTCTACTCTGTTTTTGGGAATATAAACCAACTCAGTATGCTCTCTCCTGTAAAATACCGAAATTCTAAATTTACGTGAATTGAAAAAATCTAAGTATAATCTAGGCACTCGAACGTTAAAAGCAAAATTGCTCTGAATATAGCCTGTCAGAAAAAAGATACAATGTCCTATTTTACTCTTTTTTGGAGTATATACACCAACTAAATATGCTCTCTCATATAAATTCCGAAATTTTAATTTTACGCGAATCGAAAAAATCTAAATAATTTCTAGGCGCCCCAAAGTTAAAAGAAAATGTCTCTGAATATAGTCTGTTTGAAAAAATATACAATGCCTTTTTCTACTGTTTAGTAGTATATACACCAACTCAGTATGCTCTCTCATGTAAAATACCAAATTTGTAATTTTACACGAAACGAAAAAATTCTAAATAATATCTAGGCGCCCCAAAGTAGAAAGAAAATGTCTCTGAATATAGTCTGTTATAAAAAATATACAATGCCTTATTCTACTTTGTTTTGGAGTATATACACCAACTCAGTATGCTCTGTCATGTAAAATAGAGAAATTCTAATTTTACACAAATTGAAAAAATCTAAATATTATCTAGGCACCCCAATGTTATAAAAAATTGCTCTTAATATAATTTGTCAGAAAAAATATACAATGCCCTATTCCATTCTGTTTTGGAATATATACACCAACTCAGTATGCTCTCTCATGTACAATACCAAAATTCTAAATTTACGTGAATTGAAAAAAATCTAAATAATATCCAGGCACCCCAATGTTAAAAGCTAAATTTCTCTGATCATAATCTGTCAAAAAAAATATACAATGCCCTCTTCTACTCTTTTTTGGAGTATATACACCAACTCAATATCCTCTCTCATGTAAAATACCGAAATGGTAATTTTATGCGAATCAAAAAAAAATCTTAATAACATCTAGGCGCCCCAAAGTTAAAAGAAAATGGCTCTGAATATAGTCTGTTAGAAAAGATATAAAATGTCTTATTCTAATCTGTTTTGGATACACCAACTCAGTATGCTCTTTCATGTAAAATACCAAAATTCAAATTTTACCCAAAACAAGAATATCTAAATATTATATAGGCACCCCAATGTTAAAAAAAAATTGCTCTGAATATTTTCTCTCAGAAAAAATATACAATGCCCTATTCTACTTCCTTTTGGAGTATATCCACCAACTCAATATGCTCTCTCATATAAAATACCGAAATTCTAATTTTATGCGAATCAAATATTTCTATATAATATCTAGGTGCCCCAAAGTTAAAAGAAAATGTCTCTGAATATAGTCTGTTATAAAAAATATACAATGCCTTATTCTACCCTGTTTTGGAGTATATACACCACTTCAGAATGCTCTCTCATGTAAAATACCAAAATGCTAAATTTACGCGAATCAAAAAAAATCTAAATATTATCTACGCACCCGAATGTTAAAAGCAAAATTGCTGTTAATATAATCTGTCAAAAAAAATATACAACGCCCTTTTCTACTCTCTTTTGGAGTATATACACCAACTCAGTATGCTCTCTCATGTAAAATACCGAAATTCTATATTTAAGCGAATCCAAAAAAATCTAAATATTATTTACGCTCCCGAATGTTAAAAGCAAAATTGCTCTGAATATAATCTGTCAGAAAAAATATACAATGCCCTTCTTTACTCTGTTTTGTAGTATATACACCAACTCAATATGCTCTCTTATGTAAAATACAGAATTTCTAATTTTACCCAAATCAAAAAAATCTAAATATTATCTAGGCACCCCAATGTTATAAACAAAATTGCTCTGAATATAATTTGTCAGAAAAAATATACAATGCCCTATTCTACTCTGTTTTGGAGCATATACACCTACTTAGTATGCTCTGTCATGTAAAATACCGAAATGCGAATTTACGCAAATCGAAAAAAATCTAAATATAATCAAGGCGCCCCATAGTTAAAAGAAAATGGCTCTGAATATACTCTCTTAGATAAAATATACAATGCGTTATTCGAGTCTGTATTGGAGTATATACACTAACTCAGTATGCTCTCTCATATAAAATACCGAAATTCTAATTTTACGTGAATCGATAAAATTCTAAATATTATTTAGTCACCCGAATGTTAAAACCATAATTTCTCTGAATATAATCTGTCAGGAAAAATATGCAATGCCCTTTTCTACTCTGTTTTGGAGTATATACACTTACTAAATATGCTCTCTGATGTAAAATACCGAAATTCTAATTTTACGTGAATCGAAAAACATGTAAATAATATCTAGGTGTCCCACAGTTAAAAGATAATGGCTCTGAATATAGTCTGTTAGAAAAAATATACAATGCTTTATTCTACTCTTAAGTAGTTTATACACCAACTCAGTATGCTCTCTCATGAAAAATACAGAAATTCCAATTTACGTGAATCGAAAAAAAATCTAAAAATTATATAGGCACCCCAATGTTAAAAACAAAATTGCTCTGAATATAATCTGTCAGAAAAAATACACAATGCCCTATTCTACTCTGTTTTGGAGTATATACACCAACTCCATATGCTCTCTCATGTAAAATACAGAAATTCTAAATTTAAGCGAATCGAAAAAAATCTACATATTATCTAGGCACCTTAATGTTAAAAGCAAAATTGCTCTGAATATAATCTGTCAGAAAATTATACAATGCCCTTTGCTACTCTGTTTGGTAGTATATACACCAACTCAATATGCTCTCTCATGTAAAATACCGAAATCCTAATTTTATGCGAATTGAAAAAAATCTAAATAATATCTAGGTGCCCTAAAGTTAAAATAGAATGTCTCTGAATATAGTCTGTTAGAAAAAATATACAATGCCCTATTCTACTTTGTTTTGGAGTATATAGAACAACTCAATATGCTCTCACATATTAAATACCGAAATTTTAATTTTACGCGAATTGAAAAAAATCTTAATAAAATCTTGGCGCACCAAATTTACAAAAAAATGGCTCTGAATATAGTCTGTTAAAACAATTTACAATGCCTTATTCTACCCTGTTTTGGGGTATATACACAAAGTCAGTATGCTCTCTCATGTAAAATACCAAAATTCTAATTTTACGCGAATCGAAAAAAATCGAAATAATATCTAGGTGCCGTAAAGTTAAAAGAAAATGGCTATGAATATAGTCTGTTAGAAAAATATAGAACGCCTTATTCTTCTGTTTTGGAGTATATACTCCAACTCAGTATGCTCTCTCATTTAAAATACAGAAATTCTATATTTAAGAGAATCCAAAAAAATGTAAATATTATCTAGGCACCCCAATGTTAAAAGCAAAATTGCTCTGAATATAATCTGTCAGAAAAAATATACAATGCCTTCTTCTACTCTGTTTTGTAGTATATACACCAACTCAATATGCTCTCTCTTTTAAATACTGAAACTCAATTATAGGCGAATCAAAAAAAATCTAAATAATATCTAGGCTCCCCAAAGTTAAATGAAAATCCCTCTAAAAATAGTCTGTTAGATAAAATATGCAATACCTTATTATACTCTGTTTTGGAGTATATACCCATACTCTGTGTGCTCTCTCATGTAAAATATCGAAATTCTAATTACACATGAATCGAAAATAATCTAAATATTATCTAGGCACCCCATTGTAAAAAACAAAATTGCTCAGAATATTATTTGTCATAAAAAATAAACAATGCCCTATTCTACTCTGTTTTGCAGTATATACACCAACTCCATATGCTCTCTCATGTAAAGTACAGAAATTCTAAATTTAAGCGAATCGAAAAAAATCTAAATATTATCTAGGCACCCGAATGTTAAAAGCAGAATTGCTCTGAATAAAATCTGTCAGAATAAATATACAATGCCATTTTCTACTTTTTTTTTGTAGTATATAAACCAACTCAATATGGTCTCTCATGTAAAATACCGAAATTCTAAATTTACACGAATCGAAAAAAATCTAAATAATAGCTAGGCGCCCAAAAGTTAAAAGAAAATGACTCTGAATATATTTTGTTAGGAAAAATATACAATGCCTAATTCTACTTTGTTATGTAGTATATACATTGACTCAGTATGCTCTCTCATGTAAAATACAGAAATTGTAATTTTACCCGAATCAAAAAATCTAAATATTATCTAGGCACCCCAATGTAAAAAACAAAATTGCTCTTAATATAATCTGTCAAAAAATATACAATGCCCTATTCTACTCTGTTTTGGAGTATATAAACCAAATCAGTGTACTCTCTCATGTAAAATGACAAAATTCTAAATTTACGTGAATCAAAAAAATTCTAAACTTGATCTAGGCACCCCAAAGTTAAAAATAATATTGCTCTGAATATAATCTGTCAGAGAAAATATACAATGCTTTACTCTACTATGTTGTGGTGTATATACACCAACTCCATATGCTCTGTCATGTTAAATGCAGAAATTTTTATTTTACCTGAAATGAAAAAATCAAAATATTATCTAGGCACCCCAATGTTAAAAACAATATTACTCTGAATATAATCTGTCAGAAAAAATATACAATGCCCTATTCTACTGTTTTGGTGTATATACACCAACTCCATAAGCACTCTCATGTAAAATACAAAAATTCTATATTTAAGCGAATCAAAAGAAATCTAAATAGTATCTAGAAACCCCAATGTTAAAAGAAAAATTGCTCTGAATATAATCTGTCAGTATAAATATACAATGCCCTCTTCTACGCTATTTTGGAGTATATACACCAACTCCATATGTTCGCTCATGTAAAATAAAGAAATTCTATCTTTAAGTTAATCGAAAAAAATCTAAATAATATCTAGGCACCCCAAAGTTAAAAAAAAATGGCTCTGAATATAGTCTGTTAGAAAAAATATACAATGCCTTATTCTACTCTGTTTTGGAGTATATAAAACAACTCAGAATGCTCTCTGATTTAAAATACAGAAATTCAAATTTTACCCGAATAGAAAAAATTTAAATATTATCTAGGCACCCCAATGTTATAAATAAAATAGCTCTGAATATAATCTGTCAGAGGATATATACAATGCCCTATTCTACTCTGTTTTGAAGTATATACACCAACTCAGTATGCTCTCTCATGTAAAATACATAAATTCTATATTTAAGTGAATCGAAGATAATCTAAATAATATCTAGGTGCCCCAAAGTTAAATGAAAATGGCTCTGAATATAGTCTGCTAGAAAAAATATACAATGCCTCATTCTACTCTGTTTTGGTGTATATACACCAACTCCATATGCTCTCTCATGTAAAATACAAAAATTCTAATTTTACGTGAATAGAAATAAATCTAAATACTATCTAGGCGCCCCAAAGCTGAAAGAAAATATCTATGAATATAGTCTGATAGAAAAAATATACAATACCTTATTCTACTCTGTTTTGGAGTATATACCCCAACACAGTATGCTCTCTCAAGTAAAATACAGAAATTTTAATTTTACCCGAAACAAAAAAATCTAAATGTTATCTAGGGACCCCAATGTTAAAAGCAAAATTTATCTGAATATCATCTGTCAGAAAAAATATACAATGCTTTTCTCTCCTACGTTTTGGAGTATATACAACAACTCAATATGCTCTCTCATGTAAAATACCGAAATTCTAAATTTACGTGAAACGAAAAAAATCGAAATATTATCGAGGCACCCCAATGTTAAAAGCAAATTTGTTCTGAGTATATTCTCTCAGAAAAAAATATACAATGCCCTTTTCTACTCTGTTTTGGAGTACATACACCAACTCAATATGCTCTCTTATGTAAAATACCGAAATTCTAATTTGACACGAATTGAAACATATTTAAATATTATCTAGGTACCCCATTGTTAAAAGAGAAATTGCTCTGAATATAATCTGTCAGAAAAAATATACAACGCCCTGTTCTACTCGGTTTTGGAGTATATACACCAACTCAATATGCTCCCTCATGAAAAATACCGAAATTCTAATTTTACCCGAATCGAAAAAATCTAAATATTATCTAGGCTCCCCAATGTTAAAAACAAAATTGCTCTTAATATCATCTGTCAGAAAAAATATACATTGCCTTATTCTACTCTGTTTTGGAATATATACACCAACTCATTATGCTCTCTCATGTAAAATTCCGGAATTATAATTTTACCCAAATTGAAAAAATCTAAATATTATTTCGGCACCCCAATGTTAAAAACAAAATTGCTCTGAATATTATCTGCCAGAAAAAAGTATACAATGTTCTACTCTACTTTGTTTTGGAGTATATACACCAACTCCATTTGCTCTCTCATATAAAATACAGAAATTCTAAATTTAAGTGAATCGAAAAAAATCTAAATAATATCTAGGCGCCCTAAAGTTAAAAGAAAATGGCTCTGAATATAGTCTGTTAGAGAAAATATACAATGCCTTATTCAACTCTCTTTTGGAGTATATACACCAACTCAGTATGCTCTCTCATGTAAAAAACCGAAATTCTAATTTTACGTGAATCTAAAAAATTCTGAATATAATCTACGCAACCCAATGTTAAAACCAAAATTGCTCTGAATATATTCTGTTAGAAAAAATATACAATGCTTTTTTCTACTCTGTTTTGGAGTATATACACCAACTCAATATGCTCTCTCATGTAAAATACCGAAATTCTAATTTTACGGGGATCTAAAAAAATCTAAATAATATCTAGGAGCCCCAAAGTAAAAACATAATGGCTCTGAATATAGTCTGGAAGAAATAATATACAATGCCTTATTCTACACTGTTTTAGAGTATATAAACCAACTCAGTGTGCTCTCTCATGTAAAATACAGAAATTACAATTTTACGTGAATCGAAAAAAGTCATAATATTATCTAGACAACACAATGTGAAAAACGAAATTGCTCTGAATATAATCTGTCAGCAAAAATATACAATGCCCTATTCTACTCTGTTTTGGAGTATATACAACAACTCCATATGCTCTCTCTCGTAAAATACAGATATTCTATATTTAAGCGAATCGAAAAATATTTAAATATTATCTAGGCCCACCAATGCTAAAAGAAAAATAGCTCTGAATATATTCTGTCCGAAAAAATATACAATGCCCTTTTCTACTCTTTTTTTGTAGTATATACACCAACCCAATATGATCTCTCATGTAAAATACAGAAATTCTAATTTTACCCGAACCAAAAAAATCTAAATATTATTTAGGCACCCCAATATTATAAACAAAATTGCTCTGAATATAATCTGTTAGAGAAAATATACAACGCCCTATTATACTTTCTTTTGGAGTATATACACCAACTCAGTATGCTCTCTCATGTAAAATACAGTAATTCTAAATTTACGTGAATCGAAAAAATGTACTTATTATCCAGGCACCCCAATGTTAATAGAAAAATTTCTCTGAATATAATCTGTCAGAAAAAATATACAATGCCCTTTTCTACTCTGTTTTGGAGTATATACACCAACTCAATTTGCTGTCTCTTGTAAAATACCGAAATTATAATTTTACACGAATCGAAAAAATCTGAATTATATCTACGCGCCCCAATGTTAAAAGAAAATGGCTCGGAATATAGTCTATTAGACAAAATATACAATATCGTATTCTAAACTGTTTTGGAATATATACACCAACTCAATAGGCTCTCTCATGTAAAATACAGAAATTCTTTAATTAAGCGAATCGAAAAAAATCTAAATATTATCTAGGCTGTTAAAAGCAAAATTGCTCTGAACATAATCTGTCAGAAAAAATATACAATGCCCTTTTCTACTCTGTTTTTTAGTATATACACAACCTCTGTATGCTCTCTCATGTAAAATACAGAAATTCTAATTTTACCCAAATCGAAAAAATCTAAATATTATCTAGGCACCCGAACGTTAAAAACAAAATTGCTCTGAATATAATCTGTCAGAAAAAATATACAATGCCCTATACTACTCTGTTTTGTAATATATACCACAACTCAGAATGCGCTCTCATGTAAAATACAAAAATTCTAATTTTACACGATTCGAAATAAATCTAAATAATATCTTGGCGCCCCAAAGTTAAAAGAAAATTTTTCTGAATATAGTCTGTTAGAAAATATATACAGTGCCTTATTCTACTCTGTTTTGGAGTATATACACCAACGCACTATGCTCTCTCATGTAAAATACAGAAATTCTAATTTTACGTGAATCGAAAAAAAGCTAAATATTATCTAGGCACCCCAATGTTAAAAGCAAAGTTACTTTGAATATAATCTGTCAGAAAAAATATACAGTGCCCTTTTCTACTCCATTTTGGAATATATACACAAACTCAATATGCTCTATCATGTAAAATACAGAATTTTCAATTTTACACGTATCAAAAAAAATATAAATAATATCTAGGCGCCCCGAAGTTAAAAGAAAATCGCTCTAAATATATTCTGTTACAAAAAATATACAATGCCTTATTCTACTGTGTTTTGAAGTATATACACGAACTCAGTATGCTGTCTCATGTAAAGTATATACATTCTAATTTTACTTGAATCGAAAAAAATCTAAATATTATCTAGGCACCCCAATATTAAAAGAAAAATTGCTCTGAATATAATCTGTCAGAAATAAATATACAATGCCCTATTCTACTCTGTTTTGGAGTATATAAACCAACTCCATATGCTCTTTCATGTAAAATACAGAAATTCTGTATTTAAGCGAATCGAAACAAATCTAAATATTATCTAGGCACCCCAATGTTAAAAGCAAAATTTCTCTGAATATAATCTGTCAGAAAAAATATACAATGCCTCTTTCTACTCTGTTTTGTAGTATATACACAAACTCAATATGCTATCTCCTGTTAAATACCGAAATTCTAATTTTACGCGAATCAAAAGTAATCTAAATAATATCTAGGCGCCCCAAATTAAAAGAAAATGACTCTAAATGTAGCCTGTTAGAAAAAATATACAATGCCTTGTTCTACTCTGTTTTGGAGTATATACAACAACGCAGTATGCTCTGTCATGTAAAATAATAAAATTCTAATTTCACGTGAATCGGAAAAAATCTAAATATTATCTAGGCACCCCAATCTAAAAAGAAAAATTTCTCTGAATATAATCTGTCAGAAAAAATACACAATGCTTTTTTCTACTCTGTTTCGAAGTATATACACCAACACGATATTCTCTCTCATGTAAAATACAGAAATTCTAATTTTACACGAATCAAAAAAAATCTAAATAATATCTAGAATCCCCAATGTTAAAAGAAAATGGCTCTGAATATTCTCTGTAAGAAAAAATATACAATCCCTTATTCTACTCTGTTTTGGAGTATATACACCAACTCAATATGCACTCTCATGTAAAATATCGAAATTCAAATTTACCACGAATCAAAAATATCTTAATAATATCTAGGCGCTCCAAATTAAAAAAAAAATGACTCTGAATATAGTCTGTTAGAAAAAATATACTATGTTTTATTCTACTCTGTTTTGGAGTGTATACACCAACTAAGTATGCTCTCTCATGTAAAATAACAAAATTCTAATTTTACTCGAATCGAAAAGATCTGAATATTACCTAGGCACCCCAATATTAAAAACAAAATTACTCTAAATATAAACTGTCATAAAAAATATACAATGCCCTTTTCTACTCTGTTTTGTAGTATATACACTAACTCAGTATGTTCTCTCATGTAAAATACAGAAATTCTTTATTTAAGCGAATCGAGAAAAATCGAAATATTATCTAGGCTGTTATAAGCAAAATTGCTCTGATCATAGTATGTCAGAAAAAATATACAATGCCCAATTCTACTCTGTTTTGGAGTATATACACCAAGCCCATATGCTCTCTCATGTAAAATACAGAAATTCTATAATGAAGCGAAGCGAAAAAATTTAATATTATCTAGGCACCCCAATGTTAAAAGCAAAATTGCTCTGAATATAATCTGTCCGAGAAAATATACAATGCCCTTTTCTACTCTGTTTTGTAGTATATACACCAACCCAATATCGCCTCTCATGTAAAATACAGAAATTCTAATTTTACGCGAATCGAAAAAAATCTAAATAATATCTAGACGCCCCAATGTTAAAAGAAAATGGCTCTGAATATAGTCTGTTAGAAAAAATATACAATGCCTTATTCTACTCTGTTTTGGAGTATATACACCAACTCAATATGCACTCTCATGTAAAATACCGAAATTCAAATTTCACGCGAATCAAAAATAGCTTAATAATATCTAGGCACCCCAAATTTAAAAGAAAATGACTCTGAATATAGTCTGTTAGAAAAAATATACAACGTTTTATTTTACTCTGTTTTGGAGTATATACACCAACTAAGTATGCTCTCTCATGTAAAATAAGAAAATTCTAATTTTGCCCGAATCGAAAAGATCTAAACATTACCTAGGCACCCCAATATTAAAAACAAAATTGCTCTGAATATAATCTGTAATAAAAAATATACAATGCCCTATTCTACTCTGTTTTGGAGTATATACACAGACTCCATATGCTCTCTCATGTAAAATACAGAAATTCCATATTTAAGTGAATCAAAAAAATCTAAATATTGTCTAGAAACCTTTATGTTAAAAAGAAACTTCCTCTGAGTATAATCTGTCAAAAAAAATATACAATGCCCTATTCTACTCTGTTTTGGAGTATATACACCAACTCAATATACTCTCTCATGTAAAATACCGAAATTCTATATTTAAGCGAATCAAAAAAAATCAAAATATTATCTAGGCACACCAATGTTAAAAGCAAAATTACTCTGAGTATAATCTCTCAGAAAAAATATACAATGCGCTTTTCTACTCTGTTCTAAACTATATACACGAACTCAATATGCTCTCTCATGTAAAATAGCGAAATTGTTATTTTACGCGAATCGCAAAAAATCTACATGTTATCTAGGCGCCCTATAGTTAAAAGAAAATGGCTCTGTATATACTGTGTTAGAAAAAATGTACAATGCCTTATTCTACTTTGTTTTGGAGTATATACACCAACTCACTATGCTCTCTGATGTAAAATACAGAAATTATAATTTTACCCGAATCGAAAATATCTAAATATTATCTATGCATTCCAATGTTAAAAACAAAATTGCTCTGAAAATAATCTATCTGAAAGAATATACAATTCCATATTCTACTCTGTTTTGGAGTATATACACCAACTCTGTATGCTCTCTCATGTAAAATACAGAAATTCTACATTTAAGCGAAACGAAAGAAATCTAAATATTAGCTAGGCACCCCAATGTTGAAAACAAAATTGCTCTGAATATAATCTGTCAGAAAAAATACACAACGCCGTATTCTCTGTTTTGTAGTATATACACCAACTCAATATTCTTTCTCATGTAAAATATTGAAATTCTAACTTGATGCAAATCGAAATAAATCTAAATAATATATAGGCGCCCCACAGTTAAAAGAAACTGGCTCTAAATATAGTCTGTTAGAAAAAATATACAATGCCTTATTCTACTCTGTTTTGGAGTATATACACCAACTCAGTATGCTCTCTCATGTAAAATACAGAAATTTTAATTTGACCAGTATCGAAAGAATCTCAATATTATCTATGCACCCCAAGGTTAAAAACAAAATTGCTCTGAATAAAATCTTTAAAAAAAAATACAATACTTTATTCTACTCTGTTTTGGGGTATATACACCAACTTTATATGCTCTCTCATGTAAAATACTGAAATTCTATATTTAAGCGAATGGAAAAAATCTAAATATTATCTAGGCACCACAATGTTAACAGCAAAATTACTCTAAATATAAACTGTCAGAAAAAATATACAATGCCCTTTTCTTCTTTGTTTTGGAGTATATACACCAACTCAATATGCTGTCTCATGTAAAATACGGAAATTCTAATTTTACGTGAATCAAAAAAAATATAAGTAATATCTAGGTGCTGCAAAGTTAAAAGAAAATGGCTCCGAATTTATTCTGTTAGAAAAAATATACAATGCTTTATTCTACTCTGTTTTAAAGTATATACACTAACTCAATATGCTCTCTCATATAAAATGCCGAAATTTTCATTTTACCCCAATTGGAAAAAATCTTAATACTATATAGGCACACCAATCTTAAAAACAATATTGCTCTGAATATAATCTGTCAGAAAAAATATACAATGCCCTATTCTACTCTGTTTTGGAGTATATACAGAAACTCCATATGCTCTCCCATGTAAAATACAGAATTTCTATATTTAAGCGAATCGAAAAAAATCTAAATATTATCTAGGCATCACAATGTTAAAAACAAAATAGCTCTGAATATAATCTGTCAGAAAAAATATAGAATTTCCTTATCTACTCTGTTTTGTAGTATATACACGAACTCCATATGCTCTCTCATGTAAAATACCGAAAGTTTATATTTAAGCGAATCGAAATAGATCTAAATATTATCAGGGCACTCCAATGATGAAAGAAATATTGCTCTAAATATAATCTGTCAGAAAAAATATACAATGCCCTTTTCTACTTTGTTTTGGAATGTATACACCAACTCAATATGCTCTCAATTGTAAAGTACCAAAATTCTAATTTTACCCGAATCGCAAAAATCTAAATATTATCTAGGCACCACAATGATAAAAAGAAAATGTCCCTGAATATACTCTGTCAGAAAATATATACAATACCCTATTCTACTCTGTTTTGGAGTATATACACAAACACAATATGCTCTCTCATGTAAAATACAGAAATTCTAAATTTACGTGAATCGAAAAAAATCTAAATATTATCTAGGCCCACAATGTTGAAAGAAAAATTTCTCTGAATATAATCATTCAGAAAAAATATACAATGCCCTCTTCTACTCTGTTTTGGTGTATATACACCAACTCAGTATGCTCTCTCATGTAAAATTTGGAAATTCTAAATTTGCGTGAATCGAAAAAAATCTAAATATTATCTAGGCACCCCAAAGTTAAAACCAAAATTTCTCTGAATATAATCTGTCAGAAAAAATATACAATGCCCTTTTATACTTTGTTTTGTAGTATATACACCAACTCAATATGATCTTTCATATAAAATACCGAAACCCTAATTTTACGCGAATCGAAAAAAATCTAAATAATACCTAGGATCCCCAAAGTTAAAAGTAAATGGCTCTGAATATAGTCTGTTAGAAAAAATATACAATGCCTTATTCTACTCTGTTTTGGAGTATATACACCAACTCCGTATGCTCTCTCATGTAAAATACAGAAATTCTAATTTTACCCGTATCGATAAAATCTAAATATTATATAGTCAGCCCAATGTTAAAAACTAAATGGCTCTGAATATAATCTGTCAGAGAAAATATACAATGCCCTATTCTACTCTTTTTTCGAGTATATACACCGACTCCATATGCTCTCCATGTAAAATAGAGAAATTATATATTTAAGTGAATCGAAAAAAATCAAAACATTACCTAGGCACACCAATGTCAAAATCAAAATTGCTCTGAATATAATCTGTCAGAAAAAATATACAATGCCCTATTCTACTTTGTTTTGGAGTATATACACCAAGTCCATATGCCCTCTCATGTAAAATACAGAATATCTATATTTAAGGGAATTGAAAAAAATCGAAATATTATCTAGGCTTCCCAATGTTAAAATCAATATTGCTCTGAA
Organism: Callithrix jacchus; assembly: GCF_049354715.1. Taxonomy (NCBI): domain Eukaryota; kingdom Metazoa; phylum Chordata; class Mammalia; order Primates; family Cebidae; genus Callithrix; species Callithrix jacchus. The sequence continues at coordinate 53,227,988 of NC_133521.1, read as the reverse complement.
TATAAACTGTCAGAGAAAATATACAATGCCCTATTCTACTTTGTTTTGGGTTATATACACCACCTCCATATGCTCTCTCATTAAAAGTACAAAAATCCTATATTTAAGCGAATTGAAAATAATCTAAATATTATCTGGGCACCCCAATTTTGAAAGCAATATTCCTCTGAATATAATCTGTTAGAAAAAATATACAATGCCCTGTTCTACTCTGTTTTGGAGTATATACACAAACTCAGTATACTCTCTCATGTAAAATACAGAAATTTAATTTTTCGTGAATCCAAAAATATCTAAATATAACCTAGGCACCCGAATGTAACAAGAAAAAATTCTCTGAATATAATCTGTCAAAAAAAATATACAATGCCCTTTTCTACTTTGTTTTGGAGTATATAAACCAACTCAATATGCTCTCTCAGGTAAAATACCGAAATTCTAATTTTACGCCAATCGAAAAAAATCTTAATAATATCAAGGCGCGCCAAAGTTAAAAGAAAATGGCTCTGAATATAGTCTGTTAGAAAAAATATACAATGCCTTATTTTACTCTGTTTTGGAGTATATACTCCTACTCAGTATGGTCTCTCATGTAAAACACCGGAATTCTAAATTTACGTGAATCGAAAAAAATCTAAATATTATCTAGGCACCCGAATGTTAAAACCAAAATTCCTCTGAATATAATCTGTCAGAAAAAAATATACAATGCTTTATTCTACTCTGTTTCGAAGTATATACACCAACTCAATATGCTCTCCCAAGTAAAATACAGAAATTCTATATTTAAGCGAGTCGAAAAAATTCTAAATATTATCTAGGCACCCCAATGTTAAAAGCAAAATAGCTCTGAATATAATCTGTCACAAAAAAATATACAATGACATTTTCTACTATGTTTTGTAGTATATACACCAACTCAATATGCTCTCTCATGTAAAATAGAGAAATTCAAATTTTACGCGAATTCAAAAAAATATAAATAATATCTAGGATCCCCAAAGTTAAAAGAAAATGGCTCTGAATATAGTCTGTTAGAAAAAAAATACAATGCCTTATCCTACTCTGTTTTGGTGTATATACACCAACTCAGTATGCTTGCTCATGTAAAATACAGAAATTCTAATTTTACCAGAATAGAAAAAATCTAAATATTATATAGGCACCCAAATGTTAAAAACAAAATTGCTCTGAATATAATCTCTCAGAACAGCTATACATTGCCCTATTCTACTCTTTTTTGGAGTATATACACCGACTCCATATGCTCTCTCCTGTGAAATACAGAAATTCTATATTTAAGTGAATCGAGAAAAATCTGAACATTATCTAGGCAGCCCAGTTTAAAAAAAAAATTGCTCTGAATATAATCTGTCAGAAAAAAATATACAATATTCTATTCTACTCTGTTTTGGAGTATATATACCAACTCCATATGCTCTCTCTTGTAAAATACCGAAATTCTATACTTAAGCGAATCGAAAAAAATCTAAATATTATCTGGTCACACCAATTTTCAAAGCAATATTGCTCTTAATATAATCTGTCAGAAAAAATATACAATGCCCTATTCTACTCTGTTTTGGAGAATATAAAATAACTCAGTATGCTCTCTCATGTAAAATACTGAAATTCTAAATTTACGCGAATTGAAAAAAATCTAAATAATATCTAGGTGCCCCAAAGTTAAAAGAAAATGGCTCTGAATATAGTGTGTTAGAAAAAATATACAATGCCTTATTCTACTTTTTTTGGAGTATATACACAAACTCAGTATGCTCTCTCATGTAGAAATCCGAAATGTTATTTTTCCGTGAAAGGAAAAAAACCTAAATATTATCTAGGTACCCAAATGTAAAAAGCAAAATTGCTCTGAATATACTCTGTAAGAAAAAATATACAATGCCCTATTCTACTCTTTATTAAAGTATATATATAAACTCAGTATGCTCTCTCATGTAAAATACTGAAATTATAATTTTACGTGAATTGAAAAAAATCTAAATATTATCTAGGCACCCCAATGTTAAAAGCAAAATTTCTCTGAATATAATCTTTCAGAAAAAATATACAAGGCCTTATTCTACTCTGTTTTGGAGTATATACACCAACTCAATATGGTCTCTCATGTAGAATACAGAAACTCTATATTTAAGCGAATCGAAAAAAATATAAATATTATCTAGGCACCCCAATATTAAATGCAAAATGCCTCTGAATATAATCTGTCAGAAAAAATATAAAATGCCCTTTTCTACTTTGTTTTGGAGTATATACACCAACTCAATATGCTCTCTCATGTAAAATACCGAAATTCTAATTTTATGCTAATCGAAAAAAAATCTTAATAATATCTAGGTGCCCCAAAGTTAAAAGAAAATATCTCTGAATATAGTCTGTTAGAAAAAATATACAATGCCTTATTCTACTTAGGTTTGGAGTATATGTACCAACTCATTATGCTCTCTCATTTAAAATACCAAAATTCTAATTTTACGTGAATCGAAAGAAATCTAAATATTATCTAGGCACCCGAATGTTATAAGCAAAATTGCTCTGAATGTAATCTGTGAGAAAAAATAAACAATGCCTTTTTCTACTCTGTTTTGTAGCATATACACCAACTCAATATGCTCTCTCATGTAAAATACAGAAATTCTAATTTTACCCGAATTGAAAAAATCTAAATATTATCTAGGCAACCCAATGTTAAAAACAAATAGCGCTGAATATAATCTGTCAGAAAAAATATACAATGCCTTATTCTACTCTATGTTGGAGAACATACACCAACTCAGTATGCTCTCTCATGTAAAATACCGAAATTCTAATATTACATTATTCGAAAAAAATCTAAATCTTATCTAGGCACCCCAATGTTAAAAATAAACTTGCTTTGAGTATAATTTGTCAGAAAAAATATACAATGCCCTATTCTACTATGTTTGGGAGTATATACACCAACTCAATATTCTCTCCCATGTAAAATACAGAAATTCTATATTTAAGCGAATAGAAAAAAATCTAAATATTATCTAGGTACCCCAATGTTAAAAGAAAAATAGCTCTGAATATAATCTGTCAGAAAAAATATACAATGCCCTTTTCTACTCTGTTTTGTAGTATATACACCAACTCAATAGGCTCTCTCATGTAAAATACGGAATTTCTAGGTTTACCCGATTCGAAACAAATCTAAATATTATCTAGGCACCCCAATGTTAAAAGCAATATTGCTCTGAATATAATCTGTCAGAAAAAATATGCAATGCCCTTTCTACTCTGTTTTGTAGTATATACTCCAACTCAATATGCTCTCTCATGTAAAATAACGATATTCTAATTTTACATAAATCAAAAAAATCTAAATAATATTTAGGCACCCCAACGTTAAAAGAAAATGGTTCTGAATATAGTCTGTTAGAAGAAATATACAATGCCATATTCTACTTTCTTGTGGAGTATATACACCAACTAAGTATGCTCTCTCATGTAAAATACAGAAATTCTAATTAGACCCAAATCGAAAAAATCTAAATATTATCTAGGCACCCCAGTGTTAAAAACAAAATTGCTCTGAATATAATCTGTCAGAAAAATATACAATGCCTTATTCTACTCTGTTTTGGAGTATATACACCAACTCAGTGTGCTCTCTCATGTAAAATACCAAAATTCAAATTTTACTTGAATCGAAAAAAATCTGAATATTATCTAGGCACCCCAACGTTAAAAACAAAATTGCTCTGAATATAATCTGTCAGACAAAATATACAATGCTCCATTCTACTCTGTTTTGGAGTATATACACCAACTTTATATGCTCTCCCATATAAAATACAGAAATTCTATCTTTAAGCGAATCTAAAAAAATCTAAATATTATCTAGGCACCTCAATGTTAAAAGCAAAATATCTCTTAATATAATCTCTCAGAAAAAATATGCAATGCCCTTTTCTACTATGTTTTGTAGTATATACACCAACTCAATATGCTCTCTCATGTAAAATACAGAAATACTGTTTTTACCCAAATCTAAAAAATCTAAATATTATCTAGGAATTCCAATGTTAAAACCAAAATTCCTCCGAATATAACCTGTAAGAAAAAATATACAATGCCCTTTATTACTTTCTTTTGTAATATATACACCAACTGAATATCCTCTCTCATGTTAAATACAGCAATTCAAATTTTACACGAACCGAAAAAAATCTAAATATTATCTAGGCACCCCAATGTTAAAAGCAAAATTGCTCTGATTATAATCTGTTAGATAAAATATACAATGCCATTTTCTACTCTTTTTAGGAGTATATACACCAACTCAATATTCTCTCTCATGTAAAATACCGAAATTCTAAATTTACGCGAATCGAAAAAAATTTAAAAATTATCTAGGCACCCAAATCTTAAAAGCAAAATTGCTCTGAATATAATGTGTCAGAAAAAATATACAATGCCCTTTTTTAATTTGTTTTATAGTATATAAACCAACTCAATATGCTCTCTCATGTAAAATACCGAAATTCTAAATTTACACGAACCGAAAAAAATCTAAATATTATCTAGGCAACCCAATGTTAAAAGCAATATTGCTCTGAATATAATGTGTCAGAAAAAATATACAATGTACTATTTTACTTTGTTTTGGAGTATATACACCAACTCAATATGCTCTCTCATGTAAAATACCGAAATTCGAATTTTAGGCGAATCTAAAAAATCTAAATATTATCTAGGTAATCCAATATTAAAAGCAAAATTGCACTGAATGTAATCTGTCAAAAGAAATATGTAATGCCTTTCTCTACTCTGTTTTGGAGTATATACACCAACTCAATATGCTCTTTCAGAAAAATTGCAGAAATTCTAATTTTACACGAACCGATAAAAATCTAAATATTATCTAGGCATTCCAATGTTAAAACCAAAATTGCTCTGAATATAATTTGTCAGAGAAAATACACAATGCTTTTTTCTACTCTGTTTTGGAGTACATATAGCAACTCAATATGCTCTCTCATGTAAAATACAGAAATTCTAAATTTACGCAAATCATAAAAAATCTAAATATTATCTAGGCACCCCAATGTTAAAAGCAAAATTGCTCTCAATATAATTTGTCCGAAAAAATATACAGTGCTCTTTTCTACTCTGTTTTGGAGTATATACACCAAGTCAGTATGCTCTGTCATGTACAATACTGAAATTCTAATTATACGCGAATCGAAAAACATCTAAATATTATCTAGGCACCCCAATGTTTAAAGAAAATGGTTCTGAATATAATCTGTCAGAAAAAATATACAATGCACTTTTGTACTTTTTTTTGGAATATATACAGCGACTCAATATGCTCTCCCATGTAAAATACTGAAATTCTAATTTTACACGAATTGAAAAAAATCTAAATATCATCTAGGCACCCCAATATTAAAAGCAAAATTGCTCTGAATATAATCTTTTAGAAAAAATATACAATGCCCTTTTCTGCTGTGTGTTGGGGTATATACACCAACTCAATATGCTCTCTCATGTAAAATACTTAATTTCTAATTTTACGTGAATCGAAAAAAATCTGAATATTATCTAAGCACCCCAATTGTTAAAAGCAAAATGGCTCTGAATATAATGTGTCAGAAAAAATATACAATGCTTTTTTCTACTATGTTTTGGAGTATATACACCTACTCAATAGGCTCTCTCATGTAAAATACCGAAATTGTAAATTTACGTGAATCGAAAAAAATCTAAATATTATCTAGGCATCCCAATGTTAAAAGCAAAATTCCTCTGAATATAATCTGTCAGAAAAAATATACAGTGCCCTTTTTTACTCTGTTTTGGAGTATATACACAAACTCAATATGCTCTCTCATGTAAAATACCCAAATCCTAACATTACTCTAAGTATCTCATAAAGTCTACAAGACCCCCGTGATGTTGTTTTTTATAACTAGGGGATTACAGATGACATTACTCACGATATGACTGCGGCTGTTTGCCGGTCCTGTGATAATATTTCTAATATCCAGATAAGGAGAGAAGAATGTTTCTGCCCATAGGCAAATCCTCTGAATACGGCAAGTGGGGTACACCGTGCTGTGATATGACCACTAATGTAAACAAGAAAACAATTATATTGATTTAAATATTGCAAGGTGTTAACCGCCCCTATAATTTTCCTTCTAATTTCAAGGGGCTGAGGAGGACATTTTTGTCAAAATGGCAGAGGTGTAACTACAGCTATTGCCTACTATATAATAAAAAACGATAAAATTATTATTTACATATGATATGATTGCCAGGATAATATTACACCACATTTTCAAAATATCTGGGCCCCAGCAGCTGTGGGCATGGCAGCCAAGCGAGGGTGTCCCTATGCAACCAGGTTGGGCATTGCAGCTGCTATGGGCCCTTTGTTGTTTGTGTGGGGGCTGCTACCGGCCCTCTGGCGGTGGCTGTGGTAACAGCCACATAGCCAGATGGTCTTTCAGCATCCAGGGAGGGCCTGGCGGCTGCTACTGACACTCTGGCAGGGGCTATGGGCACAGCCACCTAACCAGGGGGTCCCTACTTAGCCAGGGTGGGGCTGGAAGCTGCTATAGGCCCTTTGGCGGGAGGTGTGGGGATACCCTGCTCTTCACAGGTACACAGTTTGCACCTATTTCTACATGTGTAGATCGTTTACATAATGAGCACATATTTGTACACATGTACATATGTTATTATCACAATAAACATATATGTACATAATATGTGTACAATAAATAAGTACTTTATACGTACCTAATATAAAAAATATGTACTTCTTGGTGATATTATGTGATATCTACATATTATTGATTATATATCTTATTGTGATAATATGTATGTTACCACTGAAATTTTTAGAAATGTACATAGAGTACACTTTATGTACCTATGCATTGTGTACACATTATAGAAATAAATAGGTACATATTTTACAGATGATGTACATTTTTTCTACATGTGTATTTTGTACACATATGTACAGCAGAGTAAATGTACAGACTACAACTATTTTATACATTTATTGTGATATGTCAATAAATGTACACATGAGTACATTCTGGGATATAATTTTTAGCATATTAGATAGGAATTACACCGGTGACCAAAGTGGGTTTACACCCAGGTGAGCACATAGTTTATACATGTACATGTTGTGCATATTATGTACTCATGTACAGAATGTACATGTCTACATTATATATACATAGGTGTACGCAGCATACATATGTACATACTGTGCACACATACGTACACGTGCATATATTGTACATCTGTACATAATGGGTACATGATGTACGTGTGTACACATCATATCACAATAAATGTAAATATACATAATGTTTGCAATATGTACGTTTATATTATGTATTACATTTATTGTGATTATATATGCTGTTGTGATATGATATCATTGTGACATTACAAATGTACATATTATACACATTGTGTACCTATGCATTGTGCACAGATTATAGAAACATAAAGAAACATATTTTACAGGTTATGTACATTTTATTTACTTGTGTATTGGGTACACAGAGTAAATGTACAGATCTTACTTACTTTATACATTAATTGTGATATGCCAATAAATGTACACATTATGAGTACATTCTGTGATATTACATTTAGAATATAAGATAGAAATTACTCTGGTTACCAAAGTGGGTGTAAACTTATGTGTGCACATACTTTGTACATATACATACTGTGCATATTATGTACTTGTGTACAGAAGGTAAATATCTACATTATATGCATGTATGGGTACAGAGCGTACATATGTACATACTATGTACATATATCTACACCTGAATTTATTGTACATCCGTACATAATGGGTCCATGCTGTACATGTAAACACATCGTCATACCACAATAAATGGAAATGTACATAATGTGTGAAATACGTACATTTATATTATGTATTACATGTGTATTGTGATTGTATATGCTGTTCTGATATCATTGTGATATTACAAATGTACATATTGTACACATTATGGACATACCTATTGTGTACATATTATGTACAAATAAATGTACATATTGTACAGTTTATGTATATTTATTGTACGTCTGTATGGTGCACACATATGTACATCACAGTCAACATACATATGGTACATATTCTGTGCATTGTTTGTAATATTTCAGTAAGAGTACACATTATAAGTATATTCTGGGATATGATTTTTAGTATGTTAGATAAAAATTACTTTCAATATCAAAGTGGGTATACACTTATGTGTGTCCATTTTGTGATATTATCCATCATATCCTGAGTAGGTGTTTCTCTCATTGTGAAAGCAGGTTTACACTCTCGGATTGCTCCAATATCAAGGCAAACTAAAACTCGTCTGTGATGTAGTTAATAATATCCTGAGGACAAAGGATGACCATACCCTGAATATCGCAGGAAGTGTACACCACCACTGTAGTATTGTTTCTAATGTTCAAAAACGGAAAGCATATTACTCCAAATATCTCAGAAAGCACACAAGCCCCCCCCCGTGATATTGTTTCTAATAACTAGAGAATTACAGATGACATTACCCACGACGTGACTGGGGCTGTACTCTGGTCCTGGAATATTGTTCCTAATATCCAGAGAAGGAGAGGAAAATGTTGTTGCCCATAGGGAAATACTCTTAATACGGCAAGAGGTGTACACCATGCTTTGATATGGTCACTAATGTAAGCGAGAAAACTATTACATTGAATTAAGCATTGCAAGGAATGAAACTCCCCTATGATTTTCATTCTAATGTCAATGGGGGTGAGGATGACATTTTTGTCAATATGGCAGAGGTGTAACTGGAGCTATTGCCTAATATACAAAAAAACAGAATAGGATTATCATTTTTATATAATATGGTTGCCAGTATCATATTACACCGGATTTGCAAAATAGCTGGGCCTCAGCAGCTGTGGGCAGAGCCCACAAGCGAGGGGACCCCTAAGCAGCCAGGGTGGGCCTGGGGGCTGCTCTGGGCTTTTTGGTGGGGTCTGTGAGCACATCGACCCAGCCAGGGGTCCCTGAGCAGCCATGGTTGGCCTGGGGGCCGCTACGGGCACTCTGGCATGGGCTGTGGGCACAGACACCTAGTCAGGGGGTCCCTAAGCAGCCAGGGTGTGCATGGGGGCTGCTACAGGCATTCGAGCAGTGTTTGTGGGCACAGCCCAATTGCCAGGGGGTCTCTAAGCAGCCAGGCTGGGCCTGGGGGCTGCTATAAGGGGGGCTTTGGTAATAGCGTGCTGTGCATCGGTACATAGTTTGCACCTATTACTACATGTGTAAATAGTTTTAATATCGGGCATATATATGTACATGCGTACATATGGTGTTATCACGATAAATTTATATTTACATAATATGTGCAAAATACATATGTACCTAATGCATACCTAATGTGTACAATATGTACTTTTTTGTAATATTAGACAATATATATTACTGTGATTATATATCTTATTGTGATTAAATATATTTTATCACTAATATTTTAAGGAATGTGCATAGTGTACACATTATATACCTATGTATTGTGTACAGAATATAGAAATATATAGGTACATATTTTATAGATTATGTACACTTTTTCTACATGTGTATTGTGTACACCTATGCACAGCAGAGTAAATGTACAGACTGTACCTATTTTATATATTTCTTGTGATATGCCAATAAATGTACACATTATGAGTACATTCTAAAATATAATTTTTACCATATTAGAAATTACTCCATTGACCAAAGTGGGTGTACACCCAGGTGTGTACATAGTTTATACGTGTACATATTGTGCATATTAGGTACTCATGTACAAAATGTACATGTCAACATTATATGTATTTATGTGTATATAGTGTGCACATGTACATACTGTTCACACATATGTACATGTGCATATTTTGTACATGTGTACATAATGGGTACATGATGTGCATGTGTACACACTGTGATACCACAATAAATGTAAATGTACACGATGTGTGCAATATGTACATTTATATTATGTATTACTTGTGTGTTGTGATTTTATATGCTGTTGTGATTATATATCATTGTAATATTACAATAAATGTACATATTGCACACATTTCGTACATACCTGTTGTGTACACATTATGTACCTGTAATTGCACATATTGTACAGATTATGTACGTTTTTGGTACATCTGTATTGTGTACACATAATTACATAACACTCTATGTACATATGGTATGTATTCTGCACATTGATTGTAACATCTCAATAAGTGTACACATTATGAGTATATTGTGATATATGATTTTTAGTATATTAGATAAAAATTTCTTTCTATATCAAAGTGGGTATACACCCATGTGTGTCCATTTTTTGATATTATCCATCATATTTTAAGTAGGTATTACTCTCATTTTGAAAGCAAGTGTTCACTCTGTGATTGTTCCAATATCACAGGCAAAGTACAAGGCTTCTTTAATGTACTACCTAATATCCTGGGGACAAAGATTATTATACCCTGAATATCGCAGGAAGTGTACACCACCACTGTAGTATCGTGTCTAATATCCAAAAACGGAAAAGATATTACTCCAAGTATCTGATAAAGCACACAAGACCCCCGTGATATTTTTTCTAATAACTAAGGGATTACAGATGACATTACTCACGATATGACTGGGGCTGTCCGCCGGTCCTGTGATATTGTTCCTAATATCCAGAGAACGAGAGAATAATGTTGCTGCCCATAGGCAAATCCTCTGAATACGGCAAGAGGACTACACTGTGCTCTGATATGGTCACTAATGTAAACAAGAAAACAATTCTATTGAATTTAACATTGCAGGGGGTGAAACCCCCTTATGATTTCAATTCTAATGTCCAGGGGTGTGAGGATGACATTTTTTGTCAATATGGCAGAGGTGTAACTAGAACTATTGCCTAGTATATAAAAAACCAGGATAACATCATTTCCATATAATATGGTCGACAGCATCATATTACACCACATTTTCAAAATAGCCGGGCACAGCGCCCTAGCCAGGGGGTCCCTAAGCAGCCAGCGTTAGCCTGGGAGCTGTTACGGGCCCTCTGGCGGGGAATGTGGTTACAGCTCCCTAGCCAGGGGGTCTTTAAGCAGCCAGGGTGGGCCTTGGGGCTGCTACGAGGGGGGCTGTGGTAATAGCCTGTTCTGCACAGGTACATAGTTTTAATAATGAACACATATTTGTATAAGTGTACACATGGTGTTATGATAAATATATATGTACATATGTGCACAATACATATAGACCTAATGCGTACCTACTGTGAACAATATGTACTTTTTTGTGATATTACATGATACATATATATTACTGTGATTATATGCGTTATTTTGATTATATATATTTTATCACTGATATTTTAAGGAATGTGCATAGTGTACACATTATGTACCTATACATTGTTTACACATTATAGAAATATGTAGGTACATATTTTACAGAGTATGTACATTTTTTGTACATGTGCATTGTGTACACATATGTACAGCAGGGTAAATGTACAGATTGTACCTATTTTATACATTTATTGCAATGTGCCAATAAATGTACACACTATTACTACATTCTGAATTATTATATTTTGTATATTAGATAGAAATTTCTCTGGTTACCAAAGTGGTTGTACACCCAGGTGTGTACATGGTTTATATGTGTACATATTGTGCATAGAATGTACTCGGGTACAGAAGGTATGTAGCTACATTATATGTACACATGTGTAGTGTACATATGTACATACGGTACCCACATATGTACACTTGCATATATTGTGCATCTGTACATAATAGGTACATGATGTACATGTTTACATATATCACAATAAATGTAAAGGTACATCATGTTTGCAATATGTACATTTATATCGATATTACATATTACATGTGTATTGTGATTTTATATGCAGTTGTGATTATATAACATTGTGATATTACAATAAATGTACATATTGTACACATTATGTGCATACCTATTGTGTGCACATTTTGTACATATATTCGTAAAAATGATACAGTTTATGTACATTTATTGTACATCTGTATTGTGTACATGTATGTACATGACAGTCAATGTACATATGTTACATATTCTGTACATTGAGTGTAATATTCCAATAAGTCTACACATTATGAGTTTTTTCTGGGTTATGACTTTTAGTATATTAGATAAAAATGACTTCCAATATCACAGTGGGTATATACCCATGTGTGTCCATTTTGTGATATTATCCATCATATCCTAAGTAGGTATTTCTCTCACAATGAAAGAAGGTGTACACTCTGTGATTGTTCCAATATTATAGGCAAAGTGCAACGCTTCTGTGATGTAGTTCCTGCTATCCCAGGGACAGAGGATGAGTATACTCTTAATATCGCAGGAAGTGTACACCACCACTGTAGTATTGTTTCTAATATCCAGAAACTAAAAGGCTATTACTCCAAATATCTCCAAAAGCACACGAGACCCCCGTTACATTGTTCTTAATAACTACGGGATTACAGATGACATTGCTCACGATGTGACTGGCGCTGTAAGCCGGTCCTGTGATATTCTTCCTAATATCCAGATAAGGAGAGAAAAATGTTGCTGCCCATAGAGAAATATTCTGAATACTGCAAGAGATGTACACCGTGCTCTGATATGGTCACTAATGTAAACAAGAAAACAATTATATTGAATTAAACATTGCAAGGGGTGAAACCCTCCTATGCTTTCAATTCTAATGTCAATGGGGTGAGGATGACATTTTTGTCAATATGCCAAATGTGTAACTAGAACTATTGCCTAATATGTAAAGAACCACAATAACATTATCACTTCTGTGTGATAGGTTGCCAGTATCATATTACACCACATTTTCAAAATAGCCGGGCCCCAGCAGCTGTGGGCACAGCGCCCTAGGCAGGGGGTCCCTAAGCAGCCAGCGTGGGCCTGGTAGCTGTTATGGGCCCTCTGGCGGGGGCTGTGGGTATAGCCCCCTAGCCGGGGGTCTTTAAGCAGCCAGGGTGGGCATTGAGGCTGCTACGAGCAGAACTGTAGTAATAGCCTGCTGTGCATAGGTATGTAGTTTGCACCTATTTCTGCATGTGTACATTGCTTAAATAGTAGGCACATATTTGTATACGTGTACATACGGTGTTATCATGATACATATATATTTTCATAGTATGTGCACTATACATATGTACCTAATACATTCCTTACCTAATGTGTACAACATGTACTTTTTGGTGATATTACACGACATATATGTATTAGTGTCATTATATATCTTACTGTGATTATATATATGATTATATATATTTTATCACTGATATTTTAAGGAATGTGCATAGTGTACACATTATGTACCTATGCATTGTGCACACATTATAGAAATATATAGGTACATATTTTACAGATTATGTACATTTTTTGTACATGTGGATTGTGTACACCTATGTACAGCAGAGTACATGTACAGATTGTGCCTATTTAATACATTTATCACAATACGAAAATCAATGTACACACTATGACTACATTCTGGGTATATTTGGTATATTAGATAGAAATCTCTCCGGTTACCAAAGTGGGTATATACCTATATGTGTACCTAGTATATAGGTGTACATATTGTACATACTGTGCACTCCTGTACAGAAGATACATATCTACATTATATGAACATATGTGTAGTGTACATATGTACATACTGTGCACACTTATGTACACGTGTATATACTGCAAATCTGCACGTGTGCATGATGTACATGTGTACATATCATAATATCGCAATAAATGTAAATGTATATAATGTGTGCAATATGTACATTTATATTGATATTATGTATTATATGTGTATTGTGATTATATATGCTGTTGTGATTATATGAAATCATTGTAATATTACAATATATTTACATATTGTACACATTATGTACATATAAATGTACATATTGTACAGATTATGTACATTTTTGTACATCTGTATTGTGTACACATATGTACATCACAGTCAATGTACATATGGTACATATTTTGTACATTGATTGTAATATCCCAATAAGTGTACACATTATGAGTATATTCTGGGATATGATTCATAGTATATAAGAAAAAAGTTACTTCCAATATCAATGTGGGTATACTCGCATGTGTGTCCATTTTGCTGTACCTTCTATTAATCTTTGCCATTGAACATGATAGTGAGAGGTGGTTCTTTTCTCTAAGAAGGTTTTCTGTTAATATAACTCAACTCTACTACCTTGTGGCCTCTGTATCTTCCATTGTAAATTGTAATTACCTATAAAAGAGAATATTTTGACATCACGTATCTACCTCTTGGATCCATCAGCCAGAGGCCTAAAATAAAAAAGACATTCACCCCACGAATGGTTATATAGTGGTTGACAACCCCACTTTCTTCTGGGTAAATAATATACTCTCTTTAACAGTAGCTACTTACAAGATTTGTGCATAAAGAATGTGACTTTTTTATCAGTATCTAGTTTATTCTTACATTAATTTCTAAAATACTGAGAGAATATTCTGATCATTGGTTATATACTATTTTAATTTAATTTTTTCCTCTCAAATTTTATCTTAACTGCATACTCTACCCTGTTTATAAGACTTCCCTATGGTTAAATTTAGTAGGTAGTAAATTATCCTGAGCACACAGAACAATTCTTTTTGTAATCAACTCTGAAACATCATTGAAAGAGCAAGGATATGGGAATTAGATTTATCTGGCTTTTATTTCTGGTATTTACTTGCTCTCTGACCTTGGGCAACTTGTGTATTGCTCTGAGTCTCTTCTTCATCTGGCTTTTATTTCTGGTACTTACTTGCTCTCTGACCTTGGGCAACTTATGTATTGCTCTGAGTCTCTTCTTCTTCATCTGTAAAATGATCATAGTAATACCTAATTTATATGCAGCTTGGAAATGTGTAATTTAGTGATTGACAAAAAGTTCCTGATACAATTTCTGACAAAATAATAGACACCCCACGAGAGATAACCATAACAATCAGAGTTTATATTCACATTAACTGGGATAAAATTGATCTGAAAATACAGCATAAAAAAGCATCCAAAAATTCACAAGCATATATTTCGCTTGCCTTTTTATACAGAGCTGGAAAATTTCTCATCATTATCTCATCCATTGCCTTCAGCACGATCCTTCCAAAACTCCTCCTAAGACCGTCTGCCAAGGTGGAACACACTGAACCGCATGTGACTCTGCCTTTTCTGACTATTTTTGCAAGACTTTTCTCATAGAGTATTATTAACAGAAAATGGGGCTGTTATCAAGGTGACTAGGAATGGTGCATTCTCAGTTCAGGCTCTGATGGAATGTCTACTTGATCTGGTGCAACTCCAGGTGTGCTCTTGGCTTTCCTCACTTTTGTGGTTCCGAGAATGCAAATATTCTCCCATGGCTTCCTTATTTTGTCTTTCTCCATGAGGTCTCATTCAAGTATAAACATTCCCTTCAATTTTCTCAACTCATTTTATATTGACTGAATAACCTTGATAATTTTCCCTTTCCTAAAGCTATAGACCTTCTTTTTGTGTGTAAGGACAGATTACTCACAAAGGTTTACTGTCCGCTAAATATTTATGTGTAATCGGTCCTTAATTCTACACACAAAATATCATCTCTACCAACATTTTATAACTGTAGTCTTTCTATAGAGAACTATGAAAGGAACTTGCTCTAAAGGAGAAACTTCCAGAGCTAAACCAGGGGTCTGACAATTTTTAACAATATGTTATTCAGTAAAAGTATTTTTTCAGTTAACAGAGAAGAATGCCATGGACAAAATGGCAAAACAGAACTTTTCAGCACTTATTCCTTCACAGAAACATCAATTTGAACAGCCATCCGTGCATCAAAGTGTCTTCAAAAGAGACAAGGAATCCAGGTGAGAGGTTATAGCACGTTTGTGGAGTAGAAAAGTAAGAAAAATGGCATAAAATAGAGTATAAAAGAGAGTTTTATATTATCTGCATTACCCCGCCCCTAAACCTGGGTAGTGCAGCATGGAAAGAGATACTATGTATGTGCAGAGAGGAGTGTAAATGTAACACCTGACTTCAACATCAACTCCAATGCCAGGCACAATTCAGTGAACTCAACACCAGGCAGGTTTCTATAGCCACAGGCTATGTGACAGACCCTGTCAACCCAAGCTCCAGGCCTTCCCCTATGGCTCTAAGATCTAATGCCTCCAACCTCCATGGCTCCTATCGACATAGGCTCCAGGCCTTCGCCACAACCAGGCCATTTATGGCTTCCCCAGGCTCCACACTGGTTACTATAGACTCGTAAGTGCCTGGATAAACAAACCTCTACATCGACACAGTGGAATATTATTCAGCAATGAAAGCAATAATCTTTGAATGTGGCTTTTGTTGCAGAAAAAAAGCACGTGAGCTATGAAGCCATTAAAAGACATAGAGGAAACTCAAATACATACTACTAAGTGAAAGAAACCAATCTCAAATGACCACTTACTATATGAATCCAACTATATGACATTCTGGAAAAGGCAAAACTATAGAGACATCAAAACGTTCAGTGATTGCTGGGGGTTGAAAAGTGGGGAAGGATAAATGGGCAGAGCATAGAGGATGTTTAGGGCAATGAAACTACTCTGTGTGTTACTATAATGGTAGACACATGCCATTACACCCTTGTCAAAACTCACTGAATATACGACAGCAAGAATGGTCCCTAATGTCAATTATAAACTATGGGTGACAGTGATAAGTCAATGTTGGTTCATCCATTGTAACAAATGTACCTCTCTAGTGAGGAAGGCTGATAGTGGAGGAGGCTGTGCATTTGAAGAGGTGGGAATGTAGGAACTCGCTGTACTTTCCACTATGCCTCACTATTAACTTTACACTGCACTAAAAATAAAGCGTATTTTAAAGAAGATTGAGCTGTTGATATAAGCCTAATGTCTACTTTGACGTCCAGAAATGTTTCTTTTAAAACGCTAATACACCACTTCCTGGAAGAAAATATTTGTTAACAAATTCTTTTCTAGAACAATTATTTTTGTGGGTGTTCCTGTCACAACTATACATAAAAATCAGAATATGCAGCAACATCTTGATACTCTAAAAACACAATACCAAAAACGTTAAGAAAATCATTTCTAAATTTGATCTAAGCCAAAATGTGGAGAAGCAAAAGGGAAGAAAATTTTTTCTGTATAATGAGATTATAGGTTGTTTCTCCAAACTCCTCTACAGTTTTCAGTATTTTCCAACTTCTATCATGGAGATATATAAATATAGAAGTAGATATGTAGATATATACTCATTAGATATATATTTATATATAATAAACAAACAGATACTGTTTTTATTTTTTATTATTTATTTATTTATTTATTTTTTGAGACGGAGTTTCACTCTTGTTTCCCAGGCTGGAGTGCAATGGCGCGATCTTGGCTCACCACAACCTCCACCTCCTGGGTTCAGGCAATTCTCCTGCCTCAGCCTCCTGAGTAGCTGGGATTACAGGCACGCGCCACCAAGCCCAGCTAATTTTTTGTATTTTTAGTAGAGGCGGGGTTTCACCATGTTGACCAGGATGGTCTCGATCTCTTGACCTCGTGATCCACCCGCCTCGGCCTCCCAAAGTGCTGGGATTACAGGCTTGAGCCACTGCGCCCGGCCTACAGATACAATTTCTAAAAGATATATTTATATAATATATACATGTTCATATATCCATCATGTTATCACCATTATGGTTATAAAGAAGGACATTAAAATAGTGAAAAGATTAAAATAAAATGTACCAAAATGGAAACAGTGATTTAACTCTGCCTAGCTTTATGTGATTAAACAAGGTATTTTTCAAATCTATTTTTCTTTGCTTTCTAGAGGCTTTATAATAAATCTATATTTTTATACTTAAAAGCCTAATTTTTATTAAACAAATAAATATTCAGCAACACTGTCTTTAGGACATTTTTTAAATCAACTTGAGCATGAAGAAAATGTTATGACTATGGTGGTGAGCATTTTGAAAGATTAGCAGAAGCGGGGATAATGTGACATTTAGCTCATCTTTCATGGGAAGCTAGACAAATGACACTTTTCAAAAAGAAAATAGTAACTAGTGTTGAAACATGGTATCGCCAGTATGATTAAGAATGAAAGTGTCAACTTCTTCTGTGGAAAATCCTAACATTACCAAACGTAAGAAGGCAAATACTTCAACAACAGAAATGAAAAATATCTTGATTCATTTATTTAACACTTTTTTAGAGTTTAATCCCAAAAAGTCTATTTTGAAGAAAAGAAAACATCTTACACGTGTATATTACCCTTTGCAGTGAACTGGCCAAATAAGTCTATCCAAGGTACGTTGAATACCAAGCATGCTGGAAACATTTTTATTGACATCATCTCCAATCCCTACAACAATAGTGCAAGGAAAGGTTTAACATCTTCGTTTTACAGAGAGGAAAGCTGAGGCTCAAAGAGGTATAGTAGCTCATTTAACATTACACATCTAATACGTGGTGGAAGTGGGACCTATACTTACATCTGTCAGACCTTAAAGTCTGTGTTCTTCTTTCTACCTCTCTGTCTCAGTCCAACAATTGGGATCTTTGCCATGATGCCTCACAACTTCACGAGGCACTTTTCAGGAAGTTTCTGACTCAGACTTTATCACTCAGCAAGATACCTCAACTAACTTACAAAATGTGACTTGAAAAGCAGGTTTTAATTCCAAAAGCAAAAATCCAACCACCAAAGATAAAGTCTTAATCAGTAGAGCTTTACAGAAGGAAGTAATGTAGGTAGTAAGGGCACTTTCGGAAATGTCTGGAATTAGAGGAGTCGATGTATCACCTGTTAGAAATTGTACTCGCTCGGTAGCAAAATTTTCCTTGTGTTCACTTAAAATAATAGTCTTGTTGTTTTAAAACCAACGCACAGTCAGAGGGTGACTTGGATGTTTATTTTTTATTCTCTTTGCCTTCTTGTTTTAAGAATGGATTTTTCCTAAATTCTAATTATTATTGTAACTTACATAAGTGCAGCCGATTTTGCTTTTAAGAATAAAACTACATTTAAGTAGCTTTGTCTGGATTATCAAAAACAGGCCCTAAAGAAGTGAATTCCTAAAGGGTAGGAACTTTGCTTATGTCTATATCTCAGTTGTGTTAAACAGAATAACTGGCGCAAATTAGCAAATGATGCACTGAGGAATCATAGAACAAAAGACTTTATGAAAAACTAAGTTTCAGATTCAGGGTGACGCTAAGGAGCTAGTGTACCAGAGGATGGTATGCCTTCTGCAATCACAAAAGCAGCAGTCTGATCTGGGCTCTAAGAAGTGCTCCTTGAGACCTGAAATTTTATCCTAACACTGCCACTAACAGGTTAAGTCAGAAAGAGTTCACTTCCCAGAGCTTTCGATTTCTGGTTTCCAAATCAGCACAATGAGAAACTGAAAAGAAGGAAAGAGGAAAATAAGAGAGGGTCAGAGATCCCTCCTGCTTGTACAATGCCATGATTTGGACACAGGGTTTGGGAAACCATGGCCCATCCACCAATTCCTGCCTGTCGTCTCTTGTCAGACAGCTCATGAGCCACGAATGTGAAAGAATTCAAAAAAGTAACAATATTTTGGGACATGTGAACAATTACATAAAATGCAATTTTCAGTTCTCATAAAAGTACTTTGGAACTCAGCCCCACTCCTTTATTACACATTTCTATGGCTGCTTTCACACCACAACCACAGAGATAAGTAGCTGTGACAGAGACCATATGGGCTGCCAAGCCTAAAATATTTACTGCCTAGACCTTTCCAGAAAAATAAAAAGGATGGCTGATCTTTTACACAGACAATCAAGCAAGGGATCACCTGAGAACATTAAAATCTGTGTCTAGGACAAATGGGGCCTATATAAACTAGGGAATAATCTTCCCCACTACTTATGCAAGAACATTCACCCTTGAGAGAGCAGGCTACATGGGTTGGCAGCACTGCTGCCACCAGTCCAGACTTCCCCTCACCTGTGCCCTATAAGTGACCAGCATTTCTAGGCATCCGTGGAGCAGCGGGGTGCATTCTCATGGCTGGCCCTACATTTTCCCTTCCTCCTGCTTCCTCACATTTTGTTTTCTGAGTGGTTGTCAAAGGAACGCTGAATTTTGCTGTCACTTTTTCAGACCCCAATTCCACTTATGACAGTCTTGGTACCAGGAAGCATTCCAAGCTCCTATCTCATCACCACAACCGCCTGCTTCTCACTTAGTCCAGACGAGCTTGCCACAGTGCACTTGCTTTTTAATCGCTCTCTCTCTTCTTGCCTTCACCTCCTCTCCCTCGCTCTCTACCTGGCTCTTTCTGTCACACGGGTGTGTGCACATACACAAGTTCCGATTAGATAAAAGAAGAAACACTTTTTAAGTTTCTTTCTAGGCCTAATAGAAAATGCTTTTTTTTTTTGTTACAAAAACAGAGCTGTTTTTTTTCCATTGCAAAAGTGTGGGTGTCCTTCCTTTTGGAGAGTAACAATCATTTTCTACATGGCCTTCTGACACATTGCATGTTGTACATATGTGTGTGTGCACATGTGCATATGAGTGTTAGAGTATGTGTGTGTAGCAGGGAGGAAAGAGATGAAGGAGAGTGTGTATGTGCATGTTGGTTCATATGAGTGTGAGTGTGTGCATGCACGTGCCTGTGTGTGTGCACATGTGTATGAGCATGCTTGTATTTGCATATGAGAATGTGCATGTGAGAGAGAAAGAAAGAATGCGTGTATGTGTGAATGTGTATGTGTGTGTATAGCAGGGAAGAAGGGGATGAAGGAGAGTATGCTAAAAAGACAACACCTCAGAACAGTCAAATAAAAGATTCCACATCAACATCATATCTTGTTAAAATACAGGATTCCCAAGTCAGTCACCTTCAAGCTGGAAGCCTGGAGTGTAAAAAGAGTGGGTGTTCTTCTCTGACAACTTATTGTCTAAGACAATTTTATGATCAAAAATATATTCGAATAAAAGTACCTGAGAAAAATACATAAAGAGAATATAGCAAAATGTTAACAATGGTTTTCTTTGGGTGAGAGGAAGAAGAAGCAGGTTGTGGTTGATCTGTTTCTTTTAGTTCAACTATTCTGCATTCCTCACTTTTAAATTTTGGATATTAAGCTGGAGAGAAAGAACATGAATATAAAGATGAATTCGCTGAATGGAGCAACGAATGCTGACTTAGCCAAAAATGTATGGCTACCTTCTATATCTAATTATCTGAGGGCAAATCAGAAAACACCAATTTCAGAAATTTTTTTTTTTTTTTAGAAATGAAGTTTCGCTCTTGTTGCCCAAGCTGGAGTGCAATGGCACAATCTCGGCTCACCGCAGCCTCCGCCTTTTGGGTTCAGGCAATTCTCCTTCCTCAGCCTCCCGAGTAGCTGGGATTACAGGCACGCACCACCATGCCCAGCTAATTTTTTGTATTTTTAGCAGAGACAGGGTTTCACAATGTTGACCAGGACGGTCTCGATCTCTTGATCTTGTGATCCACCCACCTCGGCCTCCCAAAGTGCTGGGATTACAGGCTTGAGCCACCGCGCCCAGCCAGAAATTTTTTTAAATGTGCTTTACGTTATTTTCCCTTTCAGCCTGAGGACTAAAAATTGAACACAACTGGATCTGCGCCATTGCCTCAAAGATTCTTAGCCTAGTTCAAGATCCATTGTCTGGACACTCCTGCTTTTTAGACAGAAAACAGGGCTAAATTTCTATTGACTTCCAAATACACAAACCCACAGGTTTTTTTAAAAGCAAAATTACTCTGAATATAATACGTCAGAAAAAATACACAATGCCCTCTTCTACTCTGTTTTGGAGTATATACACCAACTCAATATGCGCTCTCATGTAAAATACCGAAATTCTAATTTTATGCGAATCCAAAAATATCTAAATAATATCTAGGCGCCCCAAATTTAAAAGAAAATGGCTATGAATATAGTCTGTTACAAAAAGTATACAATGCCTTATTGTACTCTGTTTTGGAGTAAATACACCAACTCCGTATGCTCTCTCATGTAAAATACAGAAATTCTAATTTTACCAGAATCGAAAAAACCTAAATATTATCTAGGCACCCCAATGTTAAAAACAAAATTGCTCTGAATATAATCTGTCAGAAAAAATATACAATGTTCTATTCTACTCTGTTTTGGAGTATATACACCAACTCCATATGCTCTCTCATGTAAAATACAGAAATTCTATATTTAAGCGAATCGAAAAAAATCTAAATATTATCTAGGCACCCCAATGATAAAAACAAAATTTCTCTGAATATAACCTCTCAAAAAAATATACAATGCCTTATTCTACTTTTTTTTGGAGTATGTACACCAACTCCAGTTGCTCTCTCATGTAAAATACAGAAATTCCATATTTAAGCGAATCGAAAAAATTCTATATATTATCTAGGCACCCCAGTGTTAAAAACAAAATTACTCTGAGTATAATCTGTTAGAAAAAATATCCAAAGCCCTATTCTTCTCTGTTTTGGACTATATACCCAACTCCATATGCTCTCTCATACAAAATAGAGAAATTCTATATTTAAGCGAATCAAAAAAATCTAAATATTATCTATGCATTCCAATGTTAAAGGTAAAATTGCTCTGAATATAAACTGTCAGAAAATACATACAATGCCCAATTCTACCCTGTTTTGGAGTATATACACCAACTCAGTATGCTCTCTCATGTAAAATCCCGAAATTCTAATTTTACGTGAATCGAAGAAAATCTAAATATTATCTAGGCACCAAAAGGTTATAAGCAAAATTGCTCTTAAAATAATGTGTACGAAAAAATATACAATGCCCTTTTCTACTCTGTTTTAAAGTATATACACCAACTCAATATGCTCTCTCATGTAAAACACAGAAATTCTAATTTTACCCGAATCGAAAAAATCAAAATATTATCTAGGCACCCCAATGTTAAAAACAAAATTGCTCTCAATATAATCTGTTAGAAAAAATATACAATGCCCTATTCTACTCTGTTTTGGTGTATATAAACCAACTCCGTATGCTCTCATATAAAATAGAGAAATTCTATATTTAAGCGAATCGAGAAAAATTTAAATATCATCTAGGCACCCCAATGTTAAAAGAAAAATTGCTCTGAATATAATCTGTCAGAAAAAATATACAATGCCCTTTACTTCTTTATTTGGTAGTATAGTCACCAACTCCATATGCTCTCTCATGTAAAATACAGAAATTCTATATTTAAGCGAATCAAAAAAAATCTAAAAATTATCTAGGTAACCCAATGTTAAAAGAAAAATTGCTCTGAATATAATCTGTCAGAAGAAATATACAGTGCCCTTTTCTACTCTGTTTTGTAGTATATACACCAACTCAATATGCTCTCTCATGTAAAATACCGAAATTCTAATTTTACGTGAATCGAAAAAAATCAAAATAATATCTAGGCACCCCAAAGTTAAAAAAAAATGGCTATGAATATAGTCTGTTAGAAAAAGTATAAAATGCCTTATTCTACTCTGTTTTGGAGTACATACACCAACTTAGTATGCTCTCTCATGTAAAATACAGAAATTCTAATTTTACGTGTATCGAAAAAAATCTAAATATTATCTAGGCACCCCAATGTTAAAAGCAAAATTGCTCTGAATATAATCTGTCAGAATAAATGTACAATGTACTTTTCTACTTTGTATTGTAGTATATACCCAAACCCAATATGCTCTCTCATGTTAAATACAGAAATTCTAATTTTACCCGAATCGAAAAATTCTAAATATTATCTAGGCACCCCAATGTTAAACGCAAAATTGCTCTGAATACAATCTGTCAGTAAAAATATGCAATGTTCTTTTCTACTCTGTTTTGTAGTATAAACACCAACACAATATGCTTTGTCATGTAAAATACAGAAATTCGAATTCAACCGGATACGAAAAAATCTAAATATTATCTAGGCACCCTAATGTTAAAAGTAATATTGCTCTGAATATAATCTGTCAGATAAAATATACAATGCCCTATTCTACTCTGTTTTAAAGTATATAAACCAACTCCATATGCTCTCTCATGTAAAATACAGAAATTCTAATTCTACCCGAATTGAAATAATGTAAATATTATCTAGGCACCCCAATGTTAAAAACAAAATTGCTCTGAATATCATCTGGGAGAAAAAATATACAATGCCCTATTCTACTCTGTTTTGGAGTATGTATACCAACTCAGTATGCTCTGTCATGTAAAATACAGAAATTCTAAATTTACGTGAATCGAAAAAAATCTAAATATTATCCAGGCACCCCAATGTTAAAAGCAAAATTGCTCTGAATATAATCTCTCAGAAAAAATATACAATGCCCGATTCTACTCTGTTTTAGGGTATATACACCAACTCCACATGCTCTCTCATGTAAAATACTAAAATTCTAATTTTTCGAGAATCGAAAAAAATTTAAATAATATCTAGGCACCTCAAAGTTCAAAGAAAATGACTCTGAATATAGTCTGTTAGAAAAAATATACAATGCCCTATTGTACTCTGTTTTAAAGTATATAAACCAACTCCACATGCTCTCTCATGTAGAATAGAGAAATACAAATTTTAACTGAATCGAAATAATCTAAATATTATCTAGGCAACCCAATGTTAATAGAAGCATTGCTCTGAATATAATCAGTTAGGAAAAGTATACAATGCCCCATTCTACTCTGTTTTAAAGTATATACACCAACTCAATATGCTCTCTCATGTAAAATACAGAAATTCTATATTTAAGCGTATTGAAAAAAATCTAAATATTATCTAGGCACCCCTTGTTAAAAACAAAATTTCTCTGAATATAATCTGTCAGAAAAAATATACAATACCCTATTCTACTCTGTTTTGGAGTATATACACCAACTCAATATGTTCTCTCATGTAAAATACAGAAATTCTAATTTTACGTGAATCAAAATAAATCTAAAGGATATCTATGCGCCCCAAAGTTAAAATAAAACGGCTCTGAATATAGTCTGTTAGAAAAAATACACAATGTCTTATTCTACTCTGTTTTGGAGTATACACACCAACTCAGTATGCTCTCTCATGTAAAATACAGAAATTCTAATTTTACCAGAATCGAAAAAATCTAAATATTATCTAGGCACCCCAATGTTAATAACAAAATTGCTCGTAATATAATCTATCAGAAAAAATATACAATGCTTTATTCTACTTTGTTTTAAAGTATCTACACCAACTCCATAGGCTCTCTCATGTAAAATACAGAAATTCTGTATTTAAGCAAATCGAATATAATCTAAATATTATCTAGGCAACCCAATGTTAAAAGCAAAATTGCTCTGAATATAATCTGTCAGAAAAAATATACAATGCCCTTTTCTACTCTATTTTGGAGTATATACACCAATTCCATATGATCTCTCTTGTAAAATACAGAAATTATACTTTTAAGCGAATTGAAGAAAAGCAAAGCACACTGCCATGTGTGTACCTACGCAACTGTCTTGCATGCTCTGCTCATGTACCCCAAAACCTATAATCCAATAAAAAAAAAAAATAAATAAAATAAAAAAAAAAAAAAAAAAAAAGAAAAAAATCTAAATAATATCTAGGCGCCCAAAAGTTAAAAGAAAATGGCTCTGAATAATATGTTAGAAAAAATATACAATGCCTTATTCTACTCTGTTTTGGAGTATATAAACCAACTCACTCTGGTCTCTCGTGTAAAATACAGAAACTAATTTTACTGGAATCGAAAAAATCTAAATATTATCAAGGCACCCCAATGTTAAAAATGAAATTTCGCTGCATATAAACTCTCAGAAAAAATATACAATGCCTTATTGTACTCTTTTTTTGAGTATATACACCAACTCTACATGCTCTCTCATGAATATACAGAAATTCTATATTTAAGCAAATCAAAAAAAAATCTAAATAATATCTAGGCGCCCCAAAGTTAAAAGAAAATGGCTCTGAATATAGTATGTTAGAAAAAATATACAATACCTTATTCTACTATGTTTTGGAGTATATACACCAACTCAGTATGTTTTCTCATGTAAAATAGAGAAATTCTAATTTTACCCGAATCGAAAAAATCTAAATATTATCAAGGCACCCCAATGTTAAAAACAAAATTGCTCTGGATATAAACTCTTAGAGAAAATATACAATGCCCTATTCTACCCTGTTTTGCGTATATACACCAACTCTAAATGCTCACTCATGTAAACTACAGAAATTCTATATTTAAGCGAATAGATAAAAATCTAAATATGATGTAGGCACCCTAATGTTAAAAACAAAATTGCTATCAATATAATCTGTCAGAAAAAATATACAATGCCCTTTTCTACTCTGTTTTAGAGTGTATACACCAACTCAGTATGCTCTTTCATGTAAAATACCGAAATTCTAATTTTACGTGAATCGAAAAAAATCTAAATATTATCTAGGCACCCCAATGTCTAAAGCAAAATTGCTCTTAATATAATCTGTCTGACAAAATATACAATCTTTTTGTCTACTTTGTTTTGGAGTGTATACACCAACTCAATATGCTCTCTCATGTAAAATACAGAAATTCTATATTTAAGCGTATTGAAACAAATCTAAATATTATCTAGGCACCGCTTGTTAAAAACAAAATTGCCCTGAATATAATCTGTCAGAAAATATATACAATACCCTATTCTACTCTGTTTTGGAATATATACACCAACTCCATATGCTCCCTCATGTAAAATACAGAAATTCTAAATTTAAGCGAATCGTAAAATATCTAAATATTATCTAGGCACCCCAATGTTAAAAGCAAAACTGCTCTGAATATAATCTGTCAGACAAAATACACAATGCCTTTTTCTACTCTGTCTTGGACTATATACACCAACTCCATACGCTCTCTCATGTAAAATACAGAAATTCTATATTTAAGCGAATCAAATAAAATCTAAATATTATCTATGCACCCCAATGTTAAAAGCAAATTTGCTCTGAATACAATCTGTCAGAAAAAATATAAGATGCCCTTTTATACTCTGTTTTGTAGTACATACACAAACTCAGTATGCTCTCTCATGTAAAATACAGGAATTCTAATTTTACCCGAATCGAAAAAATCTAAATATTATCTAGGAACACTAATGTTAAAAACAAAATTGCTCTTAATATAATCTTTCAGAAAAAATATACAATGCCCTATTCTACTCTGTTTTCAAATATATACACCAACTCAGTATGCTCTCTCATGTAAAATACAGAAATTCTAATTTTACACAAATCAAAAATATCTAAATATTATCTAGGTACCCCAATGTTAAAAAGAAAATTGCTCTGAATATAATCTGTCAGAACAAATACACAATGCCCTATTCTACTCTGTTTTGGAGTATATACACCAATTCCATATGCTCTCTAATGTAAAATGAAGGAATTCTATATTTAAGCAAATCGAAAAAATCTAAATATTATCTAGGCAACCAATGTTAAAAGCAAAATTGCTCTGAATATAATCTGTCAGAAAAAATATACAATACCCATTTCTACTCCCTTTTGGAGTATATACACCAACTCAATATGCTCTCTCATGTAAAATACCGATATTCTAATTTTAGGCAAATCGAAAAAAGTGTAAATAAAATCTATGCGCACCAAAGATAAAAGAAAATGGCTCTGAATAGAGTGTGTTAGAAAAAATATACAATGCTCTATTCTACACTGTTTTGGAGTGTATACACCAACTCAGTATGCTCTTCCATGTAAAATATCAAAATTCTATATTTACCCGAATCGAAAAAAATCTAAATATTATCTAGGCACCCCAATGTTAAAAGCAAAATTGCTCTGAATATAATCTGTCAGGATAAATATACAATTCCCATTTCTACTTTGTTTTGGAGTATATACAGCAACTCAATATGCTCTCTCATGTAAAATACTGAAATTCTAATTTTATGTGAATCAAAGAAAATCTAAATAATATCTAGGGGCCTCAAAGTTAAAAGAAAATGGCTCTAAATATAGTCTGTTAGAAAAATATACAATGCCTTATTCTACTCTGTTTTGGAGTATATAAACCATCTCAGTATGCTCTTTCATGTAAAATAAAGTAATTGTAAGTTAACCGGAATCAAAAAAATCTAAATATTATCTAGGCATTCCAATGTTAAAAACCAAATTCCTCTGAATATAATCTCTCAAAAAAAATATACACTGCCCTTTTCTACTCTGTTTTCGAGTATATAAACCAACTCCATATGCTCTCTTATCAAATACAAAAATTCTATATTTAAGCGAATCAAAAAAAATCTAAATATTATGTAGACACTCCAATGTTAAAAGCAAAATTGCTCTGAATATAATCTGTCAGAAAAAATATACAATGCCCTTTTCTACTTTGTTTTAGAGTACATACACCAACTCCATATGCTCTCTCATGTAAAATAAAGAAATTCTAATTTTACACGAATTGCAAAAATCTAAATATTTTCTAGGCACCCCAATGTTAAAAACAAAAATGCTCTGAATATAATCTGTCACAAAAAATTTACAATGCCTTTTTCTACTCTGTTTTTTAGTATATACAGCAACTCAATATGCTCTCTCATGTAAAATACAGAAATTCTAATTTTACGCCAATCAAAAAAAATCTAAATACTATCTAGGCGCCCCAAAGTTAAAGGAAAATGTCTCTGAATATAGTCTGTTAGAAAAAATATACAATGCCTTATTCTACTCTGAATTGGAGTATATATACCAATTCAGTATGCTCTCTCATGTGAAATACACAACTTCTAATTTTACCCGAATCGAAAAAATCAAAATATTATCTAGGTAACCCAATGTTAAAAACAAAATTGCTCTGAATATAATCTCTCAGAAAAAATATATAATGCACTACTGTACTCTGTTTTGAAGTATATACAGCAACTCAGTATGCTCTCTCACGTGAAATACCAAAATTCAAATTTTACGTGAATCGAAAAAAATCTAAATAATATATATGCACCCCAATGTTAAAAACAAAATTTCTCTGAATATAATCTGGCAGAAAAAATATACAATGCCCTATTCTACTCTGTTTTTGAGTATATACACCAACTCTACCTTCTATCTCATGTAAAATAAAGTAATTCTATATTTAATCGAATCGAAAATAATTTAAATATTATCTAGGCACCCCAATGTTAAACGCAAAATTGCTCTGAATATAATTTGTAAGAAAAAATATACAATGCCTTTTCTATTCTGTTTTGGGGTGTATACACCAAATCAATATGCTCTCTCATGTAAAATACCGAAATTCTAATTTTACGTGAATCGAAATAAATCTAAATATTATCTAGGCGCCCCAAAGTAAAAAGATAATGGCTCTGAATATAGTCTGTTAGAAAAAATATACAATGCCTGATTCTACTATGTTTTGGAGTATATACACCAACACACTATGCTCTCTCGTGTAAAAAACAGAAAATCTAATTTTACCCGAATCGAAAAAATCTAAATGTTATCTAGGCACCCCAATGTTAAAAGCAAAACTGCTCTGAATATAATCTGTCAGAAAAAAATACATTGCCCTATTCTACTCTGTATTGGAGTATATACACCAACTCAGTATTCTCTCTCATGTAAAATACCAAAATTGTAATTTTACGTGAATCCAAATAAATCTAAATAATATCTAGGCGCCCCTAACTTAAAAGAAAATTGCTCTGAATATAGTATGTTAGAGAAAATATACAATGCCCTATTCTACTCTGTTTTGGAGTATATAGAGCAACTCAGTATGCTCTCTCATATAAAATACTGAAATTCTAATTTCACGTGAATCGAAAAAAATCTAAATATTATCTAGGCACCCGAATGTTAAAAAAAAATTGCTCTGCATATAATGTGTCAAAAAATATACAATGCCCTTTTCTACTCTGTTTTGTAGTATATACACCAACTCAATATGATCTCCAATGTAAAATACAGAGATTTTCTATTTAAGCGAATCGAAAAAAAATCTAAATATTATCTAGGAACCGCAATGTTAAGAACTAAATTGCTCTGAATATAATCTGTTAGAAAAAATATACCATGCCCTATTCTACTCTGTTCTGGAGTATATACACCAACTCCATATGCTCTCTCATGTAAAACCCAGAAACTCCATATTTAAGCGAATTGAAAAAAATCTAAATATTATCTAGGGACCACAATGTTAAAAGCAACATTGCTCTGAATATAATCTGTCAGAGAAAATATACAATGCCCAATTGTACTTTGTTTTCGAGCATATACAACAACTCCCTATGCTCTCTCATGTAAAATACAGAAATTCAATATTTATGTGAATCGAAAAAAATCTAAATATTATTTAGGCACCCCAATGTTAAAAGCAAACTTGCTCTGAATATAATCTGTCAGAAAAAACATACAATGCCATTTTCTACTCTGTTTTGGAGTATATACACCAACTCCATATGCTCTCTCATGTAAAACACAGAAGTTCTACTTTTACACGAATCGAAAAATATCTAAATAATATCTAGGTGCCCCAAATTTAAAAGAAATTAGCTCTGAATATAGTCTGTTAGCAAAATTATACAATGCCTTATTCTACTCTGTTTTGGAGTATATACACCAATTCAGTATGCTCTTATGTGAAATACAGCAATTCTAAATTTAAGTGAATCAAAAATAATCTAAATATTATCTAGGCACAACAATGTTAAAAACAAAATTGCTCTGAATATAGTCTGTCAGAAAAAATATACAATGCCCTATTCTAATCTGTTTTAAAGTTTATACACCAACTCCATATGCTCTCTCATGTAAAATACAGAAATTCTATATTTAAGCGAATCGAAGAAAATCTAAATATTATCTAGGCACCCCAATTTTAAAAGCGAAATTGCTCTGAATATAATCTGTCAGAAAAAATATATAATGCCCATTTCTACTCGGTTTTTTAGTATATACACCCACTCAATATGCTCTCTCATGTAAAATACAGAAATTCTAATTATACGCGAATCGAAAAAAATCTAAAAAATATCTACGTGCCCCAAAGTTAAAAGAAAAGGGCTGTGAATATAGTCTGCTAGAAAAAATATACAATGCCTTATTCTACTCTGTTTCGGAGTATATACACCATCTCAGGGTGCTCTCTCATGTAAAATACAGAAATTCCATATTTAAGCAAATCAAAAAAAAGCTATATATTATCTAGGCACCCCAATGTTAAAAACAAAATTGCTCTGAATATAATTTGTCAGAGAAAATAAACAATGCCCTATTCTACTTTGTTTTTTAGTATATACACCAAGTCAGTATGCTCTGTCATGTAAAATACAGAAATTCTATATTTACATGAATCGAAAAAAGTCTAAATATTATGTAGAAACCCCAATGTTAAAAGCAAAATTGCTCTGAATATAATATTTCAGAAAATATATACAATGCCCGATTCTACTCTGTTTTGGAGTATATACACAAACTCCTTATGCTCTATCATGTAAAATACCGAAATTCTAATTTTACTCGAATCGAAAAAATCAAAATATTATGTAGGCACCTCAATGTTAAAAACAAAATTGCTATGAATATAATCTGTCAGAAAAAATATACAATGCCCTATTCTACTCTGTTTTGGAGTATATACACCAACTCCATATGCTCTCTCATGTAAAATACAGAAATTCCATATTTAAGCAAATCGAAAAAAAGCTATATATTATCTAGGCACCCGAAAGTTAAAATCAAAATTTTTCTGAATATAATTTGTCAAAGAAAATAAACAATGCCCTATTCTACTCTGTTTTGGAATATATACACCAACTCACTATGCTCTTTCACGTAAAATATCGAAATTCTAAATTTACGTGAATAGAAAAAAATTTAAATATTATGCAGGCACCCCAAAGTTAAAAACAAAATCGCTCTTTATATAATCTGTCAGAAAAAATATACAATGCCCTATTCTACTTTGTTTTGGAGTATATACACCAACTCAATATGCTCTCTCATGTAAAATGAAGAAATTCTATATTTAAGCATATTGGAAAAAATCTAAATATTATCTAGGCACCCCAATGTTAAAAGAAAAATTGCTCTGAATATTATCTGTCAGAAAAAATATACAATGCCATTTTCTACTTTGTTTTGGAGTATATACACCAACTCAATACGCTCTCTCATGTAAAATACTGAAATTCTAATTTTAGGTGAATCAAAAATAATCTAAATAATATCTAGGCGTCCCAATGTTAAAAGAAAATGGCTCTGAATATAGTCTGTTAGAAAATATATACAATGCCTTATTCTACTCTGTTTTGGAGTATATACACCAACTCAGTATGCTCTCTCATGTAAAATAAAGAAATTCTAATTCTACCCAAATCGAAAAATTCTAAATATTATCTAGGCACCCCAATGTTTAAAGCAAAATTTTTCTAAATAAAATCTGTCAGAAATAATATAGAATGCCCTTTTTTACTTTGTTTTGGAGTATATACACCAACTCCATATGCTCTCTTATGTAAAATACCAAAATTCTAATTTTAGGCGAATCAAAAAAAATCTAAATAATATCTTGGCACTCCAAAGTTAAAAGAAAATGGCTCTGAATATAATCTGTTAGAAAAAATATACAATGCCTTACTCTACTTTGTTTTGGAGTATATGCACGAACTCATTTAAAATACCGAAATTCTATATTTATGAGAATCGAAAAAACTCTTAATATTATCTAGGCAACGCAATGTTAAAAGCAAACTTGCTCTGAATATAATCGTTCAGAAAAAATATACAATGCCCTTTTCTACACTATTTTGGAGTATATACACCAACTCCATATGCTCTCTCATTTAAAATACAGAAATTCAAATTGTACGCGTATTGAAAAATATATAAATAATATCTAGGCGCCCCCTGGTTAAAAGAAATTGGCTCTGAATATAGTTTCTTACAAAAAATATACAATGCCTTATTCTACTCTGTTTCGGAGTACATACACCATCACAGGGTGCACTCTCCTAGAAAATATAAAAATTCTAATTTTACTGGAATCGAAAAAATCTAAATATTATCTAGGCACCTCAGTGTTAAAAAAAATTGCTCTGAATATAATCTGTCAGAAAAAATATACAATGCCCTATTCTACTCTGTTTTGGAGTATATACACCAACTCCACCTGCTCTCTCATGTAAAATAGAGAAATTCTATATTTAAGCGAATCGAAAAAAATCTAAATATTATCTAGTCACCCCAAAGTAAAAAACAAAATCGCTCTGAATATAATCGGTCAGAAAAAATATACAATGCCCTATTCTACTCTGTTTTGGAGTATATACACCAACTCCATATGCTCTCTCATGTAAAATACAGAAATTCTAATTCTACCCGAATCGAAAAAATCTAAATATTATCTAGGCACCCCAATTTTAAAAACAAAATTGCTCTGAATATAATGTGTCAGAAAAAATATACAATGCCCTATTCTACTCTGTTTTGGAGTATATACACCAATTCCATATGCTCTCTCATGTAAAATCCCGAAATTCTAATTTTACAGGAATAGAAAAAAATCTAAATAATATCTAGGCTCCCCAAAGTTAAAATAAAATGGCTCTGAATATAGTCTGTTAGAAAAAATATACAATGCCTTATTCTACTCTGTTTTGGGGTATATACACCAACTCAGGATGCTCTCTAATGTAAAATACCGAAATTCAAATTTTCCCCGAATCGAAAATAATCTAAATATTATCTAGGCACCCCAGTGTTAAAAAAAATTGCTCTTAATATAATTTGCCAGAAAAAATATACAATGCCCTATTCTACTCTGTTTTGAAGTATATACACCAACTCCATATGCTCCCTCATGTAAAATACAAAAATTCTATATTTAAGCGAATTGAAAAAAATCTAAATATTATCTAGGCACCCCAATGTTATAAACAAAATTGCTCTGAATATCATCTGGCAGAAAAAATATACAATGCCCTATTCTACTCTGTTTTGGAGTATGTATACCAACTCAGTTTGCTCTGTCATGTAAAATACAGAAATTCTAAATTTACGTGAATCGAAAAAAATCTAAATATTATCTAGGCTCCACAATGTTAAAAGCAAAATTGCTCTGAATATAATCTCTCAGAAAAAATATACAATGCTTGATTCTACTCTGTTTTAGGGTATATACACCAACTCCATATGCTCTCTCATGTAAAATACCAAAATTCTAATTTTACGTGAATCGAAAAAAATCTAAATAATATCTAGGCGCCTCAAAGTTCAAAGAAAATGACTCTGAATATAGTCTGTTAGAAAAAATATACAATTCCTTATTCTACTCTGTTTTGGAGTATATACACCAACTCAGGATGCTCTCTCATGTAAAATAGAGAAATTCTAAATTTACGTGAATCCAAAAAAATATAAATATTATCTAGGCACCCCAATGTTAAAAAAAAATTTTCCCTGAATGTAATCTGTCTGAAAAAAAATACAATGCCCTATTCTACTCTGTTTTAAAGTATGTACACGAACTCCATATGCTCTCTCATGTAAAATATAGTAATTCTAATTCTACCCGAATCGCAAAAATCTTAATATTATCTAGGCACCCCAATGTTAAAAACAAAATTACTCTGAATGTAATCTGTCAGAGAAAATATACAATGCCCAATTCTACTCTGTTTTGGAGTATATACACCAACTCAATATGCTCTCTCATGTAAAATACCGAAATTCTTATTCTAGGCGAATCAAAATAAATCTAAATAATATCTAGGCACCC
Organism: Callithrix jacchus; assembly: GCF_049354715.1. NCBI lineage: Eukaryota > Metazoa > Chordata > Mammalia > Primates > Cebidae > Callithrix > Callithrix jacchus. The sequence continues at coordinate 53,193,050 of NC_133521.1, read as the reverse complement.
CAAAGTTAAAATAAAATGGCTCTGAATATAGTTTGTTAGACAAAATATACAATGCCCTATTCTACTCTGTTTTGGAATATATACACCAACTCAATATGCTCTTTCATGTAAAATACAGAAATTCTAATTTTTCGTGAATCAAAGAAAATCAAAATATTATTTAGGCACCCCAATGTTAAAAACAAAATTGCTCTGCATAAATCTGTCAGAAAAAATACACAATGCCCTGTTCTACTCTGTTTTGTAGTATGTACACCAAGTAAATATGCTAACTTACGTAAAATACAGAAATTCAAATTTTACACCAATCGAAAAAATCTAAATAAAATCTAGACGCCCCAAAGATAAAAGAAAATGGCTGTGAATATAGTCTGTTAGAACAAAAAATACATTGTCTTATTCTACTCTTTTTTGAAGTACATACACCAACTCAGTGTGCTCTCTCATGTAAAATACAGATATTCTAATTTTACGTGAATCAAAAATAATCTAGATATTATCTAGGCACCCCAATGTAAAAAGCAAAATGGCTCTTAATATAATCTGTCAGATAAAATATACAATGCCCTTTACTTCTCTGTTTTGTAGTATATACACCAACTCAAAATGCTCTCTCACGTAAAATACAGAAATTCTAATTCTACCCAAATCGAAAAAATCTAAATGTTATCTAGGCACCGCAGTGTTAAAAAAAAATTTCTCTGAATATAATCCGTCAGAAAAAATATACAATGCCCTATTCTACTCTTTTTTGGAGTATATACACCAACTCCATATGCTCTCTCATGTAAAATAAAGAAATTCTATATTTAAGCGAATCGAAAAAAATCTAAATATTATCTAGGCACCGCAATGCTACAAACAAAATTGCTCTGAATATAATCTGTCAGAAAAGATACACAATGCCCTATTCTACTCTATTTTGGAGTATATACAACAACTCCATATGCTCTCTCATGTAAAATACAGAAATTCTATATTTATGCGAATCGAATAAAATATAAATATTATCTAGGCACCCCAATATTAAAAGCAAACTTGCTCTGAATATAATCTGTCAGAAAAAATATAAAATGCCCTTTTCTACTCTGTTTTGGAGTATATACACCAACTCCATATGCTGTCTCATGTAAAATACAGAAATTCTAATTTTACAGGAATCGAAAAATATCTAAATAATATCTAAGCGCCCCAAATTTAAAAAAAATTGGCTCTGAATATAGTCTGTTAGAAAAAATATACAATGCCTTATTCTACTGTGTTTTGGAGTATATACACCAACTCACTTTGCTCTCTTATGTAAAATACTGCAATTCTTATTTTACGTGAATCAAAAAAAATCTAAATATTATCTAGGCACCCCAATTTTCAAAGCAAAATTGCTCTTAATATAATCTGTCAGAAAAAATATACAATGGCCATTTCTACTCGGTTTTATAGTATATACACCAACTCACTATGCTCTCTCATGTAAAATACAGAAATTCTAATTTTACGCGAATTGAAAAACATCTAAAAAATATCTAGGTGCTCCAAAGTTAAAAGAAAATGTCTGTGAATATAGTCTGTTAGAAAAAATATACAACACCTTATTCTACTCTGTTTCGGAGTATATACACCATCACAGGGTGCACTGTCATGTAAAAGACAGAAATTATAATTTTACGTGAATCGAAATAATCTAAATATTATCTAGGCACCTCAGTGTTAAAAAAATTGCTCTCAATATAATCTGTCAGCAAAAATACACAATGCCCTATTCTACTCTTTTTTGGAGTATATACACCAACTCCACATTCTCTCTCATGTAAAATACAGAAATTCTATATTTATGCGAATCAAAAAAAATCCAAATATGATCTAGGCACCCCAAAGGTAAAAAGAAAATCGCTCTGAATATAATCGGTCAGAAAAAAATATACAATACCCTATTCTACTCTGTTTTGGAGTATATACACCAACTCAGTGTGCTCTCTCATGTTATATACCGAAACTCTCATTTTACGTGAATCGAAAAAAATCTAAATATTATCTAGGCACCCCAATGTTAAAAACAAAATTGCTCTAAATATAATCTGTCATAAAACGTTTACAATGCCCTATTCTACTCTTTTTTGGAGTATATACACCAACTTCATATGCTCTCCCATGTAAAATAAGAAATTCCTATATTTAAGCGAATCGAAAAAAATCTAAATATTATCTAGGCACCTCAATGTTAAAAGCAAAATTTCTGTGAGTATAATCTGTCATAAAAAATATACAATGCCCTATTCGACTCTGTTTTGGAGTATATACACCAACTCAGTGTGCTCTCTCAAGTAAAATACAGAAATTCAAATTTTACGCAAATCGAAAAAAATTTAATAAAATCTAGATGCCCGAAAGATAAAAGAAAATGGCTCTGAATATAGTCTGTTAGAAAAAGAAATACATCACCTTATTTTACTGTTTTTTGAAGTACATACACCACCTCAGTGTGCTCTCTCATGTAAAATACAGAAATTCTAATTTTACGTGAATAAAAAATAATCTAAATATTACCTAGGCACCCCCATGTTAAAAACAAAATTGCTCTGAATGTAATCTGTCAGATAAAGTATACAATGCCCTATTATACTCTATTTTAAAGTATATACACCAACTCCATATGCACTCTCATGTAAAATACAGAAATTCGATATTTAAGCGAATCGAAAAAAATCTAAATATTATCTAGGAACACCAATGTTAAAGCAAAATTGCTCTGAATATAATCTGTCAGAAAAATTATACAATTCCTTTTTCTACTCCGTTTTGGAGTATATACACCAACTCAATATGCTGTCTCATGTAAAACACCGAAAGTCTAATTTTAGGTGAATCAAAAAGATCTAAATAATATCTAGGTGCTCCAAAGTTAAAAGAAAATGGCTCTGAATATAGTCTGTTAGAAAAAATATACAATGCCTTATTCTACTCTGTTTTGGAATATATACAGCAACTCAGGGTAATCCCTCATATAAAATATAGAAATTCTAATTTTATCCGAATCGAAAAAATCTAAATATTATCTAGGCACCTCAATGTTAAAAACAAAATCGCTCTGAATATAAACTGTCAGAAAAAATATACAATGCCCTATTCTACTTTGTTTTCGAGCATATACAACAACTCCATATGCTCTCTCATGTAAAATACAGAAATTCAATATTTATGTGAATCGAAAAAAATCTAAATATTATCTAGGCACCCCAATGTTAAAAGCAAATTTGCTCGGAATATAATCTGTCAAAAATAACATACAATGTTCTTTTCTATTCTGTTTTGGAGTATATACACCAACTCAATATGCTCTCTCATGTAAAATACAGAAATTCTAATTTTACACGAATCGAAAAATATCTAATTAATATCTAGGAGCCCCAAATTTAAAAGAAATTGGCTCTGAATATAGTCTGTTAGCAAAAATATACAATGCCTTATTCTACTCTGTTTTGGAGTATATACACCAACTCAGTATGCTCTCTTATGTAAAATACAGCAATTCTAATTTTACGTAAATAAAAAAAAATCTAACTATTATCTAGGCACTCCAATGTTAACAACAAAATTTCTCTGAATATACTCTGTCAGAAAAAAATATACAATGCCCTATTCTAATCTGTTTTAAAGTTTATACACCAACTCCATATGCTCTCTCATGTAAAATACAGATATTCTATATTTAAGCGAATCGAAGAAAATCTAAATATTATCTAGGCACCCCAATTTTAAAAGCGAAATTGCTCTGAATATAATCTGTCAGAAAAAATATACAATGCCCATTTCTACTCAGTTTTGTAGTATATACACCAACTCAATATGCTCTCTCATGTAAAATACAGAAATTCTAATTATACGCGAATCGAAAAAAATCTAAAAAATATCTACGTGCCGCAAAGTTAAAAGAAAATGGCTGTGAATATAGTCTGCTAGAAAAAATATACAATGCCTTATTCTACTCTGTTTCGGAGTATATACACCATCTGAGGATGCTCTCTCATGTAAAATACAGAAATTCTAATTTTACATGAATCGAAAAATTCTAAATATTATCTAGGCACCCCAATGTTAAAAACAAAATTGCTCTGAATATAGTTTGTCAGAGAAAATAAACAATGCCCTATTCTACTTTTTTTTGGAGTATATACACCAACTCAGTATGCTCTGTCATGTAAAATACAGAAATTCTATATTTAAATAAATTGAAAAAAGTCTAAATATTATGTAGGCACCCCAATGTTAAAAGCAAAATTGCTCTGAATATAATCTGTCAGAAAATATATACAATGCCCGATTCTATTCTGTTTTGGAGTATATACACAAACACCTTATGCTCTATCATGTAAAATACCGAAATTCTAATTTTACCCGAATCGAAAAAATCAAAATATTATGTAGGCACCCCAATGTTAAAAACAAAATTGCTATGAATATAATCTGTCAGAAAAAATATACAATGCCCTATTCTACTCTGTTTTGGAGTATATACACAAACTCCATATGCTCTCTCATGTAAAATACAGAAATTCCATATTTAAGCAAATCGAAAAAAAGCTGTATATTATCTAGGCACCCGAAAGTTAAAATCAAAATTTTTCTGAATATAATTTGTCAGAAAAAATAAACAATGCCCTATTCTTCTCTGTTTTTGAATATATACACCAACTCAGTTTGCTCTTTCATGTAAAATATCGAAATTCTAAATTTACGTGAATCGAAAAAAATCTAAATATTATCTAGGCACCCCAGTGTTAAAAGCAAAATTGCTCTGAATATAATCTGTCATAAAAATTATACTATGCCCTTTTCTACACTGTATTGGAGTTTATACACCAACTCAATATGCTCTCTCATGTAAAATACTTACATTCTAATATTACGTGAATTGAAAAAAATCTAAATAATATCTAGGCGCCCCAAAGTTGAAAGAAAATGGCTCTGAATTTAGTCTGTTAGAAAAATATACAATCACTTATTCTACTCTGTTTTGGAGTATATTAACCAACTCAGTATGCTCTTTCATGTAAAATACAGAAATTGTAAGTTAACCGGAATCAAAAAAATCCAAATATTATCTACGCATTCCAATGTTAAAAACCAAATTCCTCTGAATATAATCTGTCAGAAAAAATATACACTGCCCGTTTCTACTCTGTTTTGGAGTATATGAACCAATTCCATATGCTCTATTATGAAATACGGAAATTCTATATTTAAGTGAATCAAAAAAATCTGAATATAATCTGTCAGAAAAAATATACAACATTCTAGTCTATTTGCAGCATATACACCAAATCCATATGCTCTCTCATGTAAAATACAGAAATTCTTTATTTAACCGAATCAAAAAAAATCTAAATATTATTTAGGCACCCCAATGTTAAAAACAAAATCGCTCTGAATATAATCTGTCTAAAAAATGTACAATGCCCTCTTCTCCTCTGTTTTGGAGTATACACACTAACTCCATATGCTCTGTAATGTAAAATACTGAAATTCTAATTTTACGTGAATCGACAAGAATCTAAATAATATCTAGGCGCCCCAAAGTTAAAAGAACATGGCTCTGAATATAGTCTGTTAGAAAAAATATACAATGCATTATTCTACTCTATTTTGGAGTATATACACCATCTAAGGATGCTCTCTCATGGAAAATACAGAAATTCTAATTTTAACCGATTCGAAAAAATCTAAATATTATCTAGGCACCTCAGTGTTAAAAAGAAAATTGCTCTGAATATAATCTGTCATAAAAAATATACATTGTTCTATTCTACTCTGTTTTGGAGTATATACACCAACTCCATATGCTCTCTCACGTAAAATACAGAAATTCTATATTTAAGCGAATCGAGAAAAATTAAAATATCATCTAGGCACACCAATGTTAAAAGAAAAATTGCTCTGAATATAATCTGTCAGAAAAAATATACAATGCCTTTTACTTCTGTTTTTTGTAGTATATACACCAACTCCATATGCTCTCTCATGTAAAATACAGAAATTCTATATTTAAGCGAATCAAAAAAAATCTAAAAATTATCTAGGTACCCCAATGTTAATAGAAAAATTTCTCTGAATATAATCTCTCAGAAAAAATATACAGTGACCTTTTCTACTCTGTGTTGTTGTATATACACCAACTCAATATGCTCTCTCATGTAAAATACCGAAATTCTAATTTTACGTGAATCGAAAAAAATCTAAATAATATCTACACACCGCAAAGTTAAAAGAAAATGGCTCTGAATATAGTCTGTTAGAAAAAATATAAAATGCCTTATTCTACTCTGTTTTGGAATACATACACCAACTTAGTATGCTCTCTCATTTAAAATACAGAAATTCTAATTTTACGTGAATCGAAAAAAATCTAAATATTATCTAGGCACCCCAATGTTAAAAGCAAAATTGCTCTGAATATAATCTGTCAGAAGAAATGTACAATGCACTATTCTACTTTGTATTGTAGTATATACACCAACCCAATATGCTCTCTCATGTTAAATACAAAAATTCTAATTTTACCCAAATCAAAAAATTCTAAATATTGTCTAGGCACCCAAATGTTCAATGCAAAATTGCTCTGAATCCAATCTGTCAGTAAAAATATACAATGTCCTTTTCTACTCTGTTTTGTAGTATAAACACCAACACAATATGCTCTGTCATGTAAAATAAATAAATTCGAATTCCACAGGATACGAAAAAATCTGAATATTATCTAGGCACCATAATGTTAAAAGCAATATTGCTCTGAATATTATCTGTCAGAAAAAATATACAATGCCCTATTCTACTCTGTTTTAAAGTATATACACCAACTCCATATGCTCTCTCATGTAAAATACAGAAATTGTAATTCTACCCGAATTGAAATAATGTAAATATTATCTAGGCACCTTAATGTTAAAAACAAAATTGCTCTGAATATAATCTGGCAGAAAAAATATACAATACCCTATTCTACTCTGTTTTGGAGTATATACACTAAAACCAACTCCATATGCTCCCTCATGTAAAATACAGAAATTCTAAATTTAAGCGAATTGTAAAATATCTAAATATTATCTAGGCACCCCAATGTTAAAAGCAATATTGCTCTGAATATAATCTGTCAGAGATAATACACAATGCCATTTTCTACTCTCTGTTGGACTATATACACCAACTCCATACGCTCTCTCATGTAAAATACGGAAATACTATATTTAAGCGAATCCAATAAAATCTAAATATTATCTATGCACCCCAATGTTAAAAGCAAATTTGCTCTGAATAGAATCTGTCAGAAAAAATATAAGATGCCCATTTATACTCTGTTTTGTAGTACATACACAAACTCAGTATGCTCTCTCATGTAAAATACAGAAATACTAATTTTACCCAAATCGAAAAAATCTAAATATTATCTAGGAACACTAATGTTAAAAATAAAATTGCTCTTAATATAATCTTTTTGAAAAAATATACAATGCCCTATTCTACTCTGGTTTGGAATATATACACCAACTCAGTATGCTCTCTCATGTAAAATACAGAAATTCCAATTTTACCCTAATCGAAAAAATCTAAATATTATCTAGGCAACCCAATGTTAAAAGCAGCATTGCTCTGAATATAATCAGTCAGAAAGAGTATACAACGCCCCATTCTATTCTGTTTTAAAGTATATACACCAACTCAATATGCTCTCTAATGTAAAATACAGAAATTCCATATTTAAGCATATTGAAAAAAATCCAAATATTATCTAGACACCCCAATGTTAAAAGCAATATTGCTCTGAATATAATCTGTCAGAGATAATACACAATGCCATTTTCTACTCTCTGTTGGACTATATACACCAACTCCATACGCTCTCTTATGTAAAATACAGAAATACTATATTTAAGCGAATCCAATAAAATCTAAATATTATCTATGCACCCCAATGTTAAGAGCAAATTTGCTCTGAATAGAATCTGTCAGAAAAAATATAAGATGCCCATTTATACTCTGTTTTGTAGTACATACACAAACTGAGTATGCTCTCTCATGTAAAATACAGAAATTCTAATTTTACCCGAATCGAAAAAATCTAAATATTATCTAGGCAACCCAATGTTAAAAGCAGCATTGCTCTGAATATAATCAGTCAGAAAATGTATACAACGCCCCATTCTATTCTGTTTTAAAGTATATACACCAACTCAATATGCTCTCTAATGTAAAATACAGAAATTCCATATTTAAGCATATTGAAAAAAATCTAAATATTATCTAGGCATCCCTTGTTAAAAACAAAATTGCTCTGAATATAATCTGGCAGAAAAAATATACAATACCCTATTCTACTCTGTTTTGGAGTATATACACTAAAACCAACTCCATATGCTCCCTCATGTAAAATACAGAAATTCTAAATTTAAGCGAATCGTAAAATATCTAAATATTATCTAGGCACCCCAATGTTAAAAGCAATATTGCTCTGAATATAATTTGTCAGAGATAATACACAATGCCATTTTCTACTCTCTGTTGGACTATATACACCAACTCCATACGCTCTCTCATGTAAAATACAGAAATACTATATTTAAGCGAATCCAATAAAATCTAAATATTATCTATGCACCCCAATGTTAAAAGCAAATTTGCTCTGAATAGAATCTGTCAGAAAAAATATAAGATGCCCATTTATACTCTGTTTTGTAGTACATACACAAACTCAGTATGCTCTCTCATGTAAAATACAGAAATTCTAATTTACCCGAATCGAAAAAATCTAAATATTATCTAGGAACACTAATGTTAAAAACAAAATTGCTCTTAATATAATCTTTTTGAAAAAATATACAATGCCCTATTCTACTCTGGTTTGGAATATATACACCAACTCAGTATGCTCTCTCATGTAAAATACAGAAATTCTAATTTTACACGAATGAAAAATATCTAAATATTATCTAGGTACCCTAATGTTAAAAAGAAAATTTCTCTGAATATAATCTGTCAGAACAAATACACAATGCCCTATTCTACTCTGTTTTGGAGTATATACACCAATTCCATATGCTCTCTCATGTAAAATGAAGAAATTCTATATTTAAGCAAATCGAAAAAAATCTAAATATTATCTAGGCAACCAATGTTAAAAGCAAAAGTTCTCTGAATATAATCTGTCAGAAAAAATATACAATGCCCTTTTCTACTCCCTGTTGGAGTATATACACCAACTCAATATGTTCTCTCATGTAAAATACCGATATTGTAATTTTAGGCGAATCGAAAAAAGTCTAAATAAAATCTACGCGAACAAAAGATAAAAGAAAATGGCTCTGAATAGAGTGTGTTAGAAAAAATATACAATGCCTTATTCTACTCTGTTTTGGAGTGTATACACCAACTCAGTATGCTCTTCCATGTAAAATATCAAAATTCTATATTTACGCGAATCGAAAATAATCTAAATATTATCTAGGCACCCCAATGTTAAAAGCAAAATTGCTCTGAATATAATCTGTCAGGATAAATATACAATTCCCATTTCTACTTTGTTTTGGAGTATATACAGCAACTCAATATGCTCTCTCATGTAAAATACAGAAATTCTAATTTTATGTGAATCAAAGAAAATCTAAATAATATCTACGGGCCTGAAAGTTAAAAGAAAATGGCTCTGAATATAGTCTGTTAGAAAAATATAAAATGCCTTATTCTACTCTGTTTTGGAGTATATACATCAACTCAGTATGCTCTTTCATGTAAAATAAAGAAATTGTAAGTTAACCGGAATCAAAAAAATCTAAATATTATCTAGGCATTCCAATGTTAAAAACCAAATTCCTCTGAATATAATCTCTCAGAAAAAATATACACTGCCCTTTTCTACTCTGTTTTGGAGTATATAAACCAACACCATATGCTCTCTTATCAAATACAGAAATTCTATATTTAAGCGAATCAAAAAAAATCTAAATATTATGTAGACACCCCAATGTTAAAAGCAAAACTGCTCTAAATATAATCTGTCAGAAAAAATATACAATGCCCTTTTCTACTTTGTTTTAGAGTACATACACCAACTCCATATGCTCTATCATGTAAAATAAAATTCTAATTTTACTCGTATTGCAAAAATCTAAATATTTTCTAGGCACCCCAATGTTAAAAACCAAAATGCTCTGAATATAATCTGTCACAAAAAAATATACAATGCTTTTTCGACTCTGTTTTTTAGTATATACAGCATCTCAATATGCTCTCTCATGTAAAATACCAAAATTCTAATTTTACGCCAATCAAAAAAAATCTAAATAATATCTAGGTGCCCCAAAGTTAAAAGAAAATGGCTCTGAATATAGTCTTTTAGAAAAAATATACAATGCCTTATTCTACTCTGAATTGGAGTATATACACCAATTCAGTATTCTCTCTCATGTAAAATACAGAAATTCTAATTTTACGTGAATTGAAAAAAATCTAAATATTATCTAGGCACCCCAAAATTAAAAACAAAATTACTCTGAATATAATCTGTCAGAAATAATATAGAATGTTCTGTTCTTCTCTGTTTTGGAGTATATACAACAACTCAATATGCTCTCTCATGTGAAATACAGAAATTCTAATTTTATCCGAATAAAAAAATCTAAATATTATCTAGGCTGCCCAATGTTAAAAGCAAAATTGCTCTGAATATAATCTGTCAAAAAATATATACAATGAACTATTCTTCCCATTTATGGAGTATATACACCAACTCCATATGCTTGCTCATGTAAAATACGGAAATTCTATACTTAAGCGAATTGAAAATAATCTAAATATTATCTAGGCACCCCAATGTTAAAAATAAAATTGCTCTGAATATAATCTGTCAAAAAATATATACAATGAACTATTCTTCCCATTTATGGAGTATATACACCAACTCCATATACTTGCTCATGTAAAATACGGAAATTCTATACTTAAGCGAATTGAAAATAATCTAAATATTATCTAGGCACCCCAATGTTAAAAATAAAATTGCTCTGAATATAATCTGTCAGAAAAAATATACAATGCCCTATTCTACACTGTTTTGGAATATATACACCAACTCAATATGCTCTCTCATGTAAAATACCGAAATTCTAATTTTACGCGAATCAAAAAAAATCTAAATAATACCTGGGCGTCCCAAAGTTAAAAGAAAATGGCTCTGAATATAGTCTGTTAGAAAAAATATCCAATGCGTTATTCTATTCTGTTTTCGTGTATATACCCCATCTCAGTATGCTCTCTCAGGTAAAATATCGAAATTCTAATTTTACGAGAATTGAAAAAAATCTAAATATTATCTAGGCACCCATTGTTAAAAAAAATGCTCTGAATATAATCTGTCAGAAGAAAAAGACTATGCGCTATTCTACTCTGTTTTGGAGTATTCACCAACTCCATATGCTCTCTCATGTAAAATATAAAAATTCTATATTTACGCGAATTGAAGAAAATCTAAATTTTATCTAGGCAACCCAATGTTAAAAGCAAAATTGCTCTGAATATAATCTGTCCGAAAAAATATACAATGGTTTTTTCTACTTTGTTTTGGAGTATATACACCAACTCAATATTCTCTCTCATATAAAATACCGAAATTCTAACTTTACGTGAATCAAAAATAATCTAAATAATATCTAGCGGCCCCAAAGATAATAGAATATGGCTCTTAATATAGACTGTTAGTAAAAATATACAATGCCTTATTCTACTCTGTTTTGCAGTATATACACCAACTCAGTATGCTCTCTCATGTAAAATACCGAAATCTTATTTAAAGCGAATCGAAAAAAATGTAAATATGTAGGCACCCCATATTTAAAACAAAATGGCTCTGAAAATAGTCTTTTAGAAAAAATATACAATACCTTATTCTATTTTGTTTTGGAGTATATACACTAACTCAGTATCCTCTCTCATGTAAAATACAGAAATTCTAAATTTACCTGAACCGATAAAATCTAAATATTATCTAGCCATTTCAATGTTGAAAACAAAATTGCTCTGAGTATAATCTGTCAGAAAAAAATATACAATGCCCTATTCTACTCTTTTTTAAAGTATAAATACCCACTCCATATGCTCTCTCATGAAAAATAAAAAATTCAATATTTAAGTCAATCGAAAAAAAACCTAAACATTATCTAGGCACTCCAATGTTAAAAACAAAATTGATCTGAATATAGTCAGTCAGAAAAAAATATACAATGCTCTATTCTACTCTGTTTTGGACTATATACACCAACTCCATATGCTCTCTCATGTAAAATACAGAAATTCTGTATTTAAGCAAATTAAAAAAAATCTAAGTATCATCTAAGCACCGCAATGTTAAAAGCAAAATTGCTCTGAATATAATCTGTCAGAAAAAATATACAATGCCATTTTCTACGCTGTTTTGGAGTATATACACCAACTCAATATGCTCTCTCGTAAAATAGCGAAATTCTAATGTTACGCAAATCGAAAAAATTCTAAACAATATCTAGGTGTCCCAAAGTTAAAAGAAAATGGCTCTGAATATATTCTGTTATAAAAAATATACAACACCTTATTCTACTCTGTTATGGAGTGTATACACCAACTCAGTATGCTCTCTCATGTAAAATACCGAAATTCTAATTTTACCCGAATCGAAAAAATCTAAATATTATTTAGGCAACCCAATGTTAAAAACAAAATTGCTCAGTATATAATCTGTCAGAAAAAATATACAATGCCCTATTCTCTGTTTTGTAGTATATACACCAACTCAACTCAGTATGCTCTCTCATGTAAAATAACGAAATACTAATTTTATGCAAATCGAAGAAAATCTAAATAATATCTAGGCGCCTGAAAAATAAAAAAAAAAGGCGCTGAATATAGTCTGTTAGGAAAAATATACAATGCCTTATTCTACTCTGTTTTGGAGTATATACACCAAATCAGTATGCTCTCTCATATAAAATACAGAAATTCTAATTTTACCCGAATTGAATATGTCTAAATATTATCTAGGCACCCAATGTTAAAAACCAAATTTCTCTGAATATAATCTGGCAGAAAAAATATACAATGCCCTATTCTACTCTGTTTTGGAGTAGATACACAAACTCAATATGCCCTCTCATGTAAAATACAGAAATTCTATATTTAGGTGCATCGAAAAAAACCCTAAATATTATCTAGTCACCCCAGTGTTAAAAGCAAAATTGCTTTGAAAATCATCTGCCAGAAAACATATACAGTGCCCTTTTCTACTCTGTTTTGGAGTATATACACCAACTCAATACGCTCTCTCATGTAAAATATAGAAAATCTAATTTTACGTGAATCGAAAAAAATCTAAATAATACCTGGGTGTCCCAAAGTTAAAAGAAAATGGCTCTGAATATAGTCTGTTAGAAAAAATATACAACGCCTTATTCTACTCTGTTTTGGAGTATATACACCAACTCACTATGCTCTCTCACGTAAAATACAGAAATTCTAATTTTACGTGAATTGAAAATAATCTCAATATTATCTAGGCACCCCAAAGATAAAAACAAAATTGCTCTGAATATAATCCGTCAGAAATAATATATAATGCCCTGTTCTTCTCTGTTTTGGAGTATATACACCAACTCAATATGCTCTCTCATGTAAAAAACAGAAATTCTAATTTTACCCAAATAAAAAAAATCTAAATATTTTCTAGGCTCTCCAATGTTAAAAGCAAAATTGCGCTGAATATAATCTGTGAGAAAAAATATACAGAGCCCTTTTCTACTCTTTTTTGTCGTACATACACCAATTCAATATGCTCTCTCATGTAAAATAACGAAATCCTATTTTTACACAATTCGAAAAAAATCTAAATAATATCTAGGCGCACTAATGTTAAACGAAAATGCCTCTGAATATAGTCTGTTAGAAAAAATATACAATGTTTTATTCTGCTCTCTTTTGGAGTATATAAACGAACTCATTATGCTCTGTCATGTAAAATATAGAAATTCTAATTTTACCCAAATCGAAAAAATCTAAGTATTATCTAGGCTCCCCACTGTTGAAAACAAAATTGCTCTGAATATAATCTGTCAGAAAAAATATACAATGCCCTATTGTACCCTGTTTTGGACTATATACACCAACTCCATATGCTCTCTTATGAAAAATACAGAAATTTTATATTTAAGCGAATTGAAAAAAATCTAAATATTATCTAGGCACACCAATGTTAAAAGCAAAATTGCACTGAATATAAAATGTCAGAAAAAATATTCAATGTACTTTCCTACTATGTTTTTGAGTATATATACCAACTCAATATGCTCTCTCATGTAAAATTCCGAAATTCTAATTTTACGTGAATCAAAAAAAAATATAAATATTATCTAGGGACCCGAATGTTAAAAGCAAAATTTCTCTGAATATAATCTGTTAGAGAAAATAAACAACGCCGTTTTCTACTCTGTTTTGGAGTATATACAACAACTCAATATGATCTCTCATGTAAAATACCGATATTCTAATTTTACGAGAATCGAAAAAAATCTAAATAATATCTAAGCGCTTCAAAGTTGAAAGAAAATGGGTCTGAATATAGTCTCTTAGAAATAATATACAATGCCTTATTCTACTCTGTTTGGGAGTATATACTCCAACTCAGTATGCTCTCTCATGTAAAATACAGAAATTCTAATTTTACCCATATCGAAAAAATCTAAAACTTATCTAGGCACCCCAATGTTATAAACAAAATTGCTCTGAATATAATCTGTCAGAAAAAATATACAATGCCCTGTTCTACTCTGTTTTGGAGTATCTACACCAACTCAATATGCTCTCTCATGTAAAATACAGATATTCTATATTTGAGCGAATCGAAAAAAATCTCAATATTATCTAGGCACCCCAACGTTAAAAGCAAAATTGCTCTGAATATAGTCTGTCAGAAAAAATATACAATGGCTTTTTCTACTCTGTTTTGTAGTACATACACCAACTCAATACGCTCTCTCATGTAAAATACCGAAATTCTAATTTTACACGAATCAAAATAATCTAAATAATATCTATGCGCCCCAAAGTTAAAAGAAAATGGCTCTGAATATAGTCTGTTACAAAAAATATACAATTCCTTATTCTACTTTATTTTGGAGTATATACACCAACTCGATATGCTCTCTCAAGTAAAATACAGAAATTCTGTATTTACGCAAATCGAAAAAAATCTAAATATTATCTAGGCAACCCAATGTTAAAAGCAAAATTTCTCTGAACATAATCTTTCAGAAAAAATATGCAATGCCCTTTACTTCTGTGTTTTGCAGTATATTCACCAACTCAATATGCTCTCTCAGGTAAAATACAGAAATTATAATTTACATGAATTGAAAAAAATCTAAAAAATATCTAGGCGACCCAAACGTAAAAGAAAATGCCTCTGAATATAGTCTGTTAGAAAAATATACAATGCCTTATTCTACTCTGTTTTGGAGTATATGAACCAACTCAGTATGCTCTCTCATGTAAAATACCGAAATTCTAATTTTGCGTGAATCGAAAAATATCTAAATATTATCTAGGCACCCCAATGTTAAAAACAAAATTTCTCTGAATATAATCTGTCAGAAAAAATATACAATGCCCTATTCTACTCTGTTTTGGAGTATATACATTAACTCTATATGCTCTTTCATGTAAAATAAAGAAATTCAAATTTTACCAGAATAGTTAAAATTTAAATATTACCTAGGCACCCCAAGGTTTAAATCAAAATTGCTCTTAATATAATCTGTCAGAAAAAATATACAATGCCCTATTCTTCTCTGTTTTGGAGTATATACACCAACTCAGTATGATATCTCATGTAAAATACCGAAATTCTAATTTACGCGAATCGAAAAAAATCTATATAATGTCTAGGCGATCCAAAGTTAAAAGAAAATGGCTCTGAATATACTCAGTTAGAAAAATACACAATGCCTTATTCTACTCTGTTTTGGAGTATATACACCAACTCAGTATGCTCTCTCATGTAAAATACCAAAATTCTAATTTTACGTGAATCGAAAAAAATCTAAATAATTACTAGGCACCCCAAAGTTAAAAGAAAATGTCTCTGAATATAGTCTGTTAAAAAAATATGCAATGTTTTATTATACACTGGTTTGGAGTATATACACAAACTTCGTGTACTCTCTCATGTAAAATATAGAAATTCTAATTTTACCAGAATAGTTAAAATTTAAATATTACCTAGGCACCCCAAGGTTTAAATCAAAATTGCTCTGAATATAATCTGTCAGAAAAAATATACAATGCCCTTTTCTACTCTGTTTTGGAGTATATACACCAACTCCATATGCTCACTTATGTAAAATATCGAAATTATAAATTTACGTGAATCGAAAATAATCTATATAATATCTAGGCGCCCCAAAGTTAAAAGAAAATGGCTCTTAATATAGACTGGTAGAAAAAATATACAATGCCCTATTCTACTTTGTTTTCGGGTATATACACCAACTCCACATGCTATCTCATGTAAAAAACAGAAATTCTATATTTAAGCGAATCGAACCAAGTCTAAATATTATCTAGGCACCCCAACGTTAAAAACAAAAGTGCGGTGAATATTTTCGGTCAGAAAGAATATATAATGCCCGTTTCTACTCTGTTTTGTAGTATATACACCAACTCAAAATGCTCTCTCATGTAAAATAGAGAAATTCGAATTTTACTCGAATCAAAAAAATATAAATATAATCTAGGCACCCCAATGTTATAAACAAAGTTTCTCTGAATAAAATCTGTCAAAAAAATATACAATGCCATATTCTATTCTGTTTTGGAATATATACACCAACTCAGTATACTCTCTCATGTAAAATACTGAAATTCTAATTTTACGTGAATCGAAAAAAATCTAAATAATATCTAGGCACCCAATGTTAAAAGGAAAATTGCTCTGAATATAATCTGTCATAAAAATTATACAATGCCCTTTTTTACTCTGTATTGGAGTATATACACCAACTCAATATGCTCTCTCATGTAAAATACCCAAATTCAAATTTTACGTGAATCAAAAAAAATCTAAAGAATATCTAGGCTCCCCAAAGTTAAAAGAAAAAAGCTCTGAATATAGTCTGTTAGAACAAATATACAATGCCTTATTCTACTATGTTTTGGAGTATATACAGGAACTCAGTATGCTCTCTCCTGTAAAATAAAGATATTCAATTTTTACCCGAATTGAAAAAATCTAAATATTATCTAGGAACCCAATGTGAAAAACAAAATTGCTCTGAATATAATCTGTCAGAAAAAATATACAATGCCCTATTCTACTCTGTTTTTGAGTATATACACCAACTCTACCTGCTCTCTCATATAAAATACAGAAATTCTATATTTAAGCGAATCGAAAAAAATCTAAATATTATCTAGGCACCCCAAAGTTAAACACAAAATAGCTCTGAATATACTCTGTCAGAAAAAATATACAATGCCCTCTTCTACTCTGTTTTCGAGTATATACACCAACTCCATATGCTCTCTCATGTAAAATACAGAAATTCTATATTTAGGCGAATCGACAATAATCTAAATATTATCTACGCACCACAACGTTAAAAGCAAAAGTGCTATGAATATATTCGGTCAGAAAAAATATACAATGCCCTTTTCTACTTTGTTTTGTAGTATATACACCAACTCAATATGCTCTCTCATGCAAAATACAGAAATTCTAATTTTATCCGAATCGAAAAAATCTAAAAATTATCTAGGCACCCCAATGTTAAAAACAAAATTGCTCTGTATATAATCTGTCAAAAAAATGTACAATGCCATATTTTTTTCTGTTTTTGAACATATACACCAACTCAGTACACTCTCTCATGTAAAATACCGAAATTCTAATTTTATGTGAATCGAAAAATATCTAAAAAATATCTAGGCACCCAATGTTAAAAGGAAAATTGCTCTGAATATAATCTGTCATAAAAATTATACAATGCCCTTTTCTACTCTGTATTGGAATATATACACCAACTCAGTATGCTCTCTCATGTAAAATACCGAAATTCACATTTTACGTGAATCGAAAAAAATCTAAATATTTTCTATGCATCCCAAAGTTAAAAGAAAAATTGCTCTGAATTTGATCTGTCATAAAAAATATACAATGCCCTTTACTACTCTGTTTTGCTGTATATACACCAACTCAATATGCTCTCTCATTTAATATACCGAAATACTAATTTTACACTTATCAAAAAAAATCTAAATATTATCTAGGCGATCCAAAGTTAAATAAAAATAACTCTGAATATCGTCAGAGAGAGAAAAATATACAATGCCTTATTCTACTATGTTTTGAAGTATATACACTAACTCACTATGCTCTCTCGTGTGAAATACAGAAATTCAAATTTTACCCGAATCAAAAAAATCTAAATATTATCAAGGCACCCCAATGTTAAAAGCAAAATTGCTCTGAATATAATCTGTCAGAAAAAATATACAATGATCTTTTCTACTCTCTATTGGAGCATATATACCAACTCAATATGCTCTCTCATGTAAAATACCCAAATTCTAATTTTACATCAATCGAAAAAAATCTAAATAATATCTAGGTGCTCCAAAGTTAAAAGAAAATGCCTCTGAAAATAGTCTGTGAGAAAAAATACACAATGCCTTATTCTACTGTGTTTTGGAGTAAATACACCAACTCCATATGCTCTATCATGTAAAAGACCGAAATTCTATATTTAAGCGAATCGAAAAAAATCTAAATATTATCTAGGCACCCCAATGATAAAAACAAAATTGCTCTGAATATAATCTGTCAGAAAAAATATGCATTGCCCATTTCTACTCTGTTTGGGAGTATATACACCAACTCAATATGCTCTTTCATGTAAAATACGTAAATTCTAATTATACGTGAATCGAAAAAAATCTAAATAATATCTAGGCATCCCTAAGTTACAAGAAAATGGCTCTGAATATAATCTGTCAGAAAAAGTATACAATGCTTTTTTCTACTCTGTTTTGGAGTATATACACCAACTCAATATGCTCTCTCATGTATAATACCGAAATTATAAATTTACGCGAATCGAAAAAAATCTAAATAATATCTAGGCGCCGCAAAGCTAATAGAATATGGCTCTTAATATAGACTGTTAGTAAAAATATACTATGCCTTATATTACTCTGTTTTGGAGTATATACACCACCTCAGTATGCTCTCTCATGTAAAATACCGAAATTAGAAATTTACACGAATCGAAAAAAATCTAAATAATATCTAGGCGCCCCAAAGATAAAGAAAATGGCTCTGAATATAGTCTGTTAAAGAAAATATACAATGTTTTATTCTACTTCGTTTTGGAGTATATACACCAACTCAGTATGCTCTATCATGTAAAATACAAAAATTCTAATTTTGCCCGAATCAAAAAAATCTAAGTATTATCTAGGCAACCCAATGTTAAAAACAAAATTTCTCTGTATATAATTTGTCAGAGAAAATATGCAATGCCCTCTTCTACTCTGTTTTGGTGTATATACACCAACTCAATATGCTCTCTCATGTAAAATACAGAAATTCTATATTTAAGCGAAACGAAAAAAATCTAAATATTATATAGGCACCCCAATGTTAAAAACAAAATTGCTTTGAATATAATCTGTCAGAAAAAATGTACAATGACCGATTCTACTCAGTTTTGGAGTATACACCAACTCCATATTCTCTCTCATGTAAAATACAGAAATTCTATATTTAAGCGACTCGAAAAAAATCTAAATATTATCTATTCACCCCTATGTTAACAACAAAATTCCTCTGAATATAATCTGTCAGAAAAAATATGCAATGCCCTTTTCTACTCTGTTTTGTAGTATATACACCAACTCAATATGCTCTCTCAGGTAAAATAATATAATTCTAATTTTACGTGAATCGAAAAAAATCTAAATATTATCTAGGCACCCCAGTGTTAAAAGCCGAATTGCTCTGAATATAATTTGTCAGAAAAAGTATACAATGCCTCTTTCTACTCTATTTTGGAGTATATACACCAACTCAATATGCTCTTTCATTTAAAATATGGAAATCAAAATTATACGAAAATAAAAAAATTCTAAATAATATCTAGGCACCCCAAAGTTAATAGAAAATGGCTCTTAATATAGACTGTTAGAAAAAATATAGAATGCCTTATATTAATCTGTTTTGGAGTATATAGACCAACTCATTATGCTCTCTCATGTAAAATACCGAAATTCTAATTTTACGCGAATCCTAAAAAATCTGAAAAATATCTAGGCGCCCCACAGTTAAAAGAAAATGGCTCTGAATATAGTCTATTAGAGAAAATATACAATGTCTTATTCTACTTTGTTTTGGAGTATATACACAAACTCAGTATTCTCTATCATGTAAAATACAGAAATTCTAATTTTACCCAAATCGAAAAAATCTCAATATTATGTAGGCACCCCAATGTTAAAAACAAAATTTCTCTGAATATAATCTGTCAGAGAAATTAACAATGCCCTATTCTACTCAGTTTTGGAGTATATACACCAACTTCATATGCTCTCTCATGTAAAATACCGAAATTCCGATTTTACCTGAATCGAAAAAATATAAATATTATCTAGGCATCCCAATGTTAAAAGCAAAATTGCTCTGAATATAATCTGTCAGAAAAAATATACAAAACTTTTCTACTCTATTTTGCATTATATACACCAACTCAATATGCTCTCTCTTGTAAAATACAAAAATTCTAATGTTACCAGAATCGAAAAAATTCAAATATTATCCTGGCACCCCATGTTAAAAAGAAAATTGCTCTGAATAAAATCTATCAGAAAAAATATACAATGCCCTATTCTATTCTGTTTTGGATTATATAACCCAAATCCAAATGCTATCTGATGTAAAATACAGAAATTCTATATTAAAGCGAATCGAAAAAAATCTAAATATTATCTAGGAACCCCAATGATAAAAACAAAATTGCTCTGAATATAATCTGTCAGAAAAAATATACAATGCTTTCTTCTACTCTGTTTTGGACTATATACAAAAACTCCATATGTTCTCTCATGTAAAATATAGAAATTATATATTTAAAAGAATCGAAAAAAATCTAAATATTATCTAGGCACCCCAGTGTTAAAAGCCAAATTTCTCTGAATATAATCTGTCAGAAAAAATACACAATGCCCTTTTCTACTCTGTTTTGTAGTATGTACACCAACTCAATATGCTCTCTCTTATAAAATACCGAAATTCTAATTTTACGTGAATCGAAAAAAATCTAAATATGATCTAGGCACCCCAAAGCTAAAAGAAAATGTTCTAAATATAGTCTGTAACAACAAATATAGAATGCCTTATTCTTTTCTGTATTGGGGTATATACACCAACAGAGTATGCTCTCTCATGTAAAATACTGAAATTCTAAATTTACGTGAATCAAAAAAAATCTAAATATTATCTACGCACCCAAATGTTAAAAACAAAATTTCTGTGAATGTAATCTGTCAGAAAAAATATACAATGCCCTATTCTACTCTGTTTCAAAATATGTACACCAACTCCATATGCTCTCTCATGTAAAATACATAAATTCTAATTCTACCAGAATTGCAAAAATCTTAATATTATCTAGGCACCCCAATGTTAAAAACAAAATAGCTCTGAATATAATCTGTCAGAGAAAATATACAATGCCCTATTCTACTCTGGTTTGGAGTATATACACCAACTCAATATGCTCTTTTATGTAAAATACCGAAATTCTAATTCTAGGCGAATCAAAAAAAAACTTAATAATATCTAGGCGCCCCAAAGTTAAAAGAAAATGGCTCTGAATATAGTCTGTTAGAAAAAATATACAATACCCTATTCTACTCTGTTTTGGAATATATACACCAACTCAGTATGCTCTCTCATGTAAAATACAGAAATTCTAATTTTCCATGAATCGAAGAAAATCTAAATATTATTTAGGCACCCCAAAGTTAAAAACAAAATTGCTCTGAAAAAAATCTGTCAGAAAAAATATACAATTCCCTTTTCTACTCTGTTTTGTAATATATACACCAACTCAATATGCTCTCTCATGTAAATTACAGAAATTCTAAATTTACCCGAACTGAACAAATCCAAATATTATCTAGGCACTGCAATGTTAAAAGCAAAATTGCTCTGAATATAATCTGTCAGAAAAAATATACAATGCCCTCTTCTATTCTGTTTTGAAGTATAAACACCAACTCAATATGCTCTGTCATGTAAAATACAGAAATTCTTATTCTACCCGAATTGAAAAAAATCTAAATATTACCTAGGCACCCCAATGTTAAAAGCAAAATTGCTGTAATATAATCTGTCAGAAAAAATATACAATGACCTTTTCTACTCTCTTTTGGGGTATATACACCAACTCAATATGCTCTCTCATGTAAAATACAGAAATTCTAATTTTAGGTGAATCAAAATAATCTAAATAATATCTAGGCACCCCAAAGTTAAAAGAAAATGATTCTGAATATAGTCTGTCAGAAAAAATATACAATGCCGTATTCTACTCTGTTTTGGAGTATATACACCACCTCAGTATGCTCTCTCAGGTAAAATACAAAAATTCTAAGTTTACGTGAATCAAAAAAAATCTAAATATTATCTAGGCAACCCAATGTTAAAAACAAAATTGCTCTAAATATAATCTGTCACAATAATTATAAAATGCCCTATTGTACTCGGTTTTGGACTATATACACCAACTCAGTATGCTCTCTCATGTAAAATACCGAAATTCTAATTTTAAGTGAATCGATAAACTTCTAAATATTATCTAGGCACCGCAATGTTAAAAACAAAATTGCTCTGAATAAAATCTGTTAGAAAAAATGTACAATGCCCTTTTCTAATCTGTTTTGTCGTATATACATTAACTCCGTATGCTCTCTCATGTAAAATACAGAAATTCTAATTTTCCACGAATTGAAAAATATCTATATAATATCTAGGTGCCTCAAAGTTCAAAGAAAATGGCTCTCAATATAGTCTGTTAGAAAAAATATACAATGCCTTATTCTACTCTGTTTTGGAGTATATACACCAACTCAGGATGCTCTCTCATGTAAAATATAAAAATTCTAATAAAAACTAAATTGCAAAAATCTAAATATTATTTAGGCACCCCAATGATAAAAACAAAATTGCTCTGAATATAATCTGTCAGAGAAAATATACAATGCCTTATTCTACTCTGTTTTGGAATATATACACCAACTCAACATGCTCTCTTATGTAAAATACCGAAATTCTAATTTTAGGCGAATCAAAGAAAATCTAAATAATATCTAGGCGCTTCAAAGTTAATAGAAAATGGCTCTGAATATAGTCTGTTAGAAAAAATATACAATGCCCTATTCTACACTGTTTTGGAATATATACACCAACTCAGTATGATCTCTCATGTAAAATACAGAAATTCTAATTTTACGTGAATTGAAGAAAATCTAAATATTATTTCGGCACCCCAATATTAAAAACAAAATTGCTCTGAATAAAATCTGTCAGAAAAAATATACAATGCCCTTTTCTACTCTGTTTTATAGTATATACACCAACTCAATATGCTCACTCACGTAAAATACAGAAATTCAAATTTTACACAAATCGAAACAAATCTAAATAAAATCTAGACGCCCCAAAGATAAAACAAAATGGCTCTGAATATAATCTGTTAGAAAAAAAATACATCGCCTTATTCTAATTTTTTTTGAAGTACATACACCAACTCAGTGTGTTCTCTCATGTAAAATACAGAAATTCTAATTTTACGTGAATCAAAAATAATCTAAATATTATCTAGGAAACCCAATGTACAAAACAAAATTGCTCTGAATATAATCTGTCAGATAAAATAAACAATGCCCTATTCTACTCTGTTTTAAAGTATATACACCAGCTTAATATGCACTCACGTGTAAAATACAGAAATTCCATATTTAAGCGAATCGAAAAAAATCTAAATATTATGTAGGCACCCCAATGTTAAAGCAAATTTGCTCTGAATATAATCTGTCAGAAAAATATACAATGCCCTATTCTACTCTGTTTTAGAGTATATACACCAAATCCATATGCTCTCACATGTAAAGTACAGAAATTCTATATTTAAGCAATTCGAAAAAAATCTAAATATTATCTAGGCACCCCAATGTTAAAAGGAAAATTGCTCTGAATATAATCTGTCAGAACGAATATACAATGCCCTATTCTACTCTGTTTTCGAGTATATACACCAACTCACTATGCTCTATCATGTAAAATACAGAAATTCTAATTTTATGCGAATCGAAAAAAATCTAAATAATATCTCGGCGCCCCAAAGTTAAAAGAAAATGACTCTGAAAATAGTCTGCTATAAATAATATACAATATCTTATTCTACTCTGTTTTGGAATATATACATCAACTCAGTATGGTCTCTGATGTAAAATAACGAAATTCAAACTTTACGTGAATCAAAGAAAATCTAAATATTATCTAGGCTCTGGAATGTTAACAGTACAGTTGCTCTGAATATAGTGTGTCATAAAAAATATACAATGCCCTTTTCTACTCTGGTTTGGAGTAGATACACCAACTCAATATGCTCTCTCATGTAAAATAAAGCAATTCTAATTTTACGCAAATAAAAAAATCTAAATATTATCTAGGCACACCAATGTTAAAAGCAAATTTGCTCTGAATATAGTCTGTCAGAAAAAATATACAATGCCCTTTTCTACTGTGTTTTGGAGTATATACATCAACTCAATCTGCTCTCTTATGTAAAATACCGAAATTCTAATTTTACGCGAATCAAAAAAAATCTAAATAATATCTAGGCTCCCCAAAGTTAAAAGAAAATGGCTCTGAATATAGTCTGTTAGAAAAAATATAGATTGCCTTATTCTACTCTGTATTGGACTATATACACAAACTCAGTATGCTCTCTCATGTAAAATACAGAAATTCTAATTTTACGTGAATTGAAAAAAATCTAAATATTATCTAGGCACCCCAATGTGAAAAACAAAATTGCTCTGCATATAATCTGTCAGAAAAAATATACAATGCCCTATTCTACTCTGTTTAGGAGTATATATACAAACTCAGTATGCTCTCTCTTGTGAAATACAGAAATTCTAATTTTACGTGTATCGAAAAAAATTTAAATATTATCTAGGCACCGCAAGGTTAAAAGCAAAATTGCTCTGAATATCATCTGTCAGAAAAAATATACAATGCCCTTTTCTACTGTGTTTTGGCGTATATACACCAACTCAATATGCTCTCTCGTGGAAAATATGGAAATTATAATTTCACACAAATTGAAAATAATCTAAATAACATCTAGGCTCCCCAAAGTTAAACGAAAATGCCTCTGAATATAGTCTGTTAGACAAAATATAAAATGCCTTATTCCACTTTGTTTTGGAGTCTATACACCAACTCAGTATTCTCTCTGATGTAAAATACTAAAATTCAAATTTTACGTGAATTGAAAAAAATCTAAATAATATCTAGGCACCCCAACGTTAAAAACAAAATTTCTCTGAATATAGTCTGTCAGAAAAAATAAACAATGCCTTATTCTACTCTGTTTTGGAGTATATGCACCAACTCCATATGCTCTCTCATGTAAAATACAGAAATTCTATATTTAAGCGAATCGAATAAAATCTAAATATTATCTAGGCTCCCCAATATTATAAGCAAAATTGCTCTATATGTAATCTGTCAGAGAAAATATACAATGCCCTTTTCTTCTCTGTTTTGGAGTATATACAACAACTCAATATGCTCTCTCATGTAGAATACGGAGATTCTAATTTTTCGCGAATTGAAAAAATCTAAATAATATCTAGGCACTCCAAAGTTAAAAGGAAATGGCTCTGAATATAGTGTGTTAGGAGAAATATACAATATTTTATTCTACTCTGTTTTTGAGTATATACACCAACTTCGTTTGCTTTCTCATGTAAAATAGAGAAATTCTAATGTTACCCAAATCGAAAGAATCTAAATATTATCTAGGCACCCCAATGTTAAAATCAAAATTGCTCTGAATATAATCTGTCAGAAAAAATATACAATACCCTATTCTACTCTGTTTAGGAGTATATACACCAACTCAATATGCACTCTCATTTAAAATACCGAAATTCTAATTTTACGTGAATCAAAAAAAATCTAAATAGTATCTAGGCGCCCTAGAGTTAAAAGAAAATGGCTCTGAATATAGTCTGTTAGAAATAATATACAATGCCTTATTCTAATCCTTTTTGGAGTATATGCACCAACTCAATGTGCTCTCTCATGTTAAATACAGAAATTCTAATTTTACCTGAATCGAAAATATCCAAATTTTATCTAGGCACCCCAATGTTAAAATCAAAATTGCTCTGAATATAATCTGTCAGAAAAAATATACAATACCCTATTCTACTCTGTTTAGGAGTATATACACCAACCCCATATGCTCTCTCATGTAAAATACCAAAATTCTATATTTAAGAGAATCAAAAAAATTTAAATGCAATCTAGGCACCACAATGTTAAAAGCAAAATTGCTCTGAATATAATCTCTCAGAAAAAATATACAACGCCCTTTTGTAATCTGTTTTGGCGTATATACACCAACTCAATATGCACTCTCAGGTAAAATACCGAAATTCTAATTTTAGGTGAATCAAAAGAAATCTAAATAATATTTAGACGCCACAAAGTTAAAATAAAATGGCTCTGAATATAGTCTGTTAGAAAAAATATACAATGCCCTTTCTACTCTCTTTTGGAGTATATTCACCAAGTCAGTATGCTCTCTCATGTAAAATACCGAAATTCAAATTTTACGTGAATAAAAAAACCTAAATATTATCTAGGCACCCCAATGTTAACAACAAATTTGCTCTGAATATAGTCTGTAATAAAATATATACAATGCCCTTTTCTACAATGTTTTGGAGTATATACACCATCTCCATATGCTCTCTCCAGTAAAATATTGAAAATCTATATTTAAGCGAATCGAAAAAAATGTAAATACTATCTAGGCAACCCAAAGTTAAAAGCAAAATTTCTCTGAATATAGTCTGTCATTAAAAATGTACAATGCCCTTTACTACTCTGTTTTGCAGTATATACACCAACTCAATATGCTCTCTCATGTAAAATACCGAAATTCCAATTTACGCGAATAGAAAATAATCTAAATAATATCTAAGCGACCCAAAGTTAAAAGAAAATGCCTCTGAATATAGTCCGTTAGAAAAATATACAATGCCTTATTCTACTCTGTTTTGGAGCATATAAATTAACTCCATATGCTCAATCATGTAAAATACAGAATTTCTAAATTAAAGCAAATCGAAAAAAATCTAAATATTATCTAGGCTCCCCAATGTTAACAACAAAATTGCTCTGAATATAATCTGTCAGAGAAAATATACAATGCCCTTTTCTACTCTGTTTTGTAATATATACACGAGCTCAATATGCTCTCTCATGAAAAATACAGAAATTCTAATTTTAAAAGAATCGAAAAACCAAAATTTATCTAGGCACGCCAATGTTGAAAACCAAATTGCTCTGAATATAATCTGTTGGAAAAAATATACCCTGCCCTATTCTACTCTGTTGTGGAGTATATATACAAACTGAGTATGCTCTCTCATGTCAAACACCGAAATACTCATTTTAGGTGAATCGAAAAAAATCTAAATATTATTTAGGCACCTTAATGGGAAAAACAAAATGGCTCTGAATATAATCTGTTAGAATAAATATACAATGCCCTATTCTACTCTGTTTTGGAGTATATACACCAACTCAGTATGCTCTCTCATGTAAAATACCAAAATTCAAACGTTACGTGAATCGAAAAAATTCTAAATATTATCTAGGCACCCCAATGTTAAAAGCAAAATTGCACTGAATATAATCTGCCATAAAAAAATATACAATGCCCTTTTCTACTCTGTTTTGGAGTATATACACGAGCTCAATATGCTCTCTCATGTAAAATACTGAAATTTTAATTTTACGTGAATCGAAAAAAATCTAAATAATATCTAGGCACCACAAAGTTAAAAGAAAATGGCTCTAAATATAGTCTGTCAGAAAAAAAATATACAATGCCTTATTCTACTCTGTTTTGGAGTATATACACAAACTCCATATGCTCTCTCATGTAAAATACCGAAATTCTAATTTTACCTGAATCGAAAGAATCTAAATATTATCTTGACACCCCAATGTTAAAAACAAAATTTCACTGAATATAATCTGTCAGAAAAAATATACAATGCCTTATTCTACTCTGTTTTGGAGTACATACACCAACTCCATATGCTCTCTCATGTAAAATACAGAAATTCCATATTTAAGCGAATCGAAAAAATCTAAATATTATCTAGGCACCCCAATGTTAAAAGCAAAATTGCTCTGAATATATCCTGTCAGAAAAAATATACAATGGCTTATTCTACTCTGTTTTGGAGTATATAGACCAACTCAGTATGCTCTCTCATGTAAGATACAGAAATTCAAATTTTATGCGAATCGAAAAAAATCTAAATAATATCTAGGTGCCCCAAAGTTAAAAGAAAATGCCTCTGAATATAGTCTCTTAGAAAAAATATACAATGCCTTATTCTACTTTGTTTTAAATATATACACCAACTCAATATTCTCTCTCATGTAAAATAGAGAAATTCTAATTTTACCCTATTTGAAAATATGTAAATATTTTCTAGGCACCCCAATGTTAAAAACAAAATTGCTCTGAATATAATCTGTCAGAAAAAATATACAATGCCCTATTGTCCTTCGTATTGGAGTATATACACCAACTCAATATGCTGTCTCATGTAAAATACCAAAATTCTAATTTTACACGACTCGAAAAAAATCTAAATAATATATAGGCGCCACAAAGTTAAATGAAAATGGCTCTGAATATAGACTGTTAAAAAATATACAATGCCCTATTCTACTCTGTTTTGGAGTATATACACCAACTCACTATGCTGTCTTATGTAAAATAACAATATTCTAATTTTATGTGAATCCAAAAAATCTAAATATTATCTAGGCAACCCAATGTTAAAAGCAAAATTGCTCTGAATATAATCTGTCTGAAAAAATATACAATGACCTTTTCTACTCTGTTTTGGAGTGTCTACACCAACTCAGTATGCTCTCTCATGTTAAATACCGAAATTCTAATTTTACGCGAATCGAAAAAAATCTAAATAATATCTAGGTGCCGCAAAGTTAAAAGGAAACGGCTCTGAATATAGTCTGTTAGGAAAAATATACAATGCCTTATTCTACTTTGTATTGGAGTATATGCACCAATTCCATATGCTCTCTCATTTAAAATACAGAAATTCTATATTTAAGCAAATCAAAAAAATCTAAATATTATCTAGGCACACCAATGTTAAAAGCAAAATTGCGCTGAATATATTCTGTCAGAAAAAATATACAATTCCTTATTCTACTCTGTTTCGGAGTATATACACCAACAGAGTATGCTCTCTCATGTAAAATACCGAAATTCTAATTTTACGGAAATCAAAATTAATCTAAATATTACCTAGGCACCCGAATGTTAAAAGCAAAATTTCTCTAAATATAATCTGTCAGAAAACATATACGATGCCCTTTTCTTCTTTGTTTTGGAGTATATACACCAACTCTATATGCAATCTCATTTAAAATAACGAAATTCTAATTTTACGTGAATCGAAAAAAATCTAAATAGTATCTAGGTGCCCCAATGTTAAAAGAAAATGGCTCTGAATATAGTCTGTTAGAAAAAATATACAATGCCTTCTTCTAATCTTTTTTGGAGTATATGCACCAACTCAGTGTGCTCTCTCATGTAAAATACAGAAATTCTAATTTTACCTGAATCAAAAAAATCTAAATATTATCTAGGCACCCCAATGTTAAAATCAAAATTGCTCTGAATATAATCTGTCATAAAAAATATACAATACCCTATTCTACTCTGTTTAGGAGTATATACACCAACCCCATATGCTCTCTCATGTAAAATAGCAAAATTCTATATTTAAGCGAATCGAAAACATCTAAATGCATTCTAGGCACCACAATGTTAAAAGCAAAATTTCTCTGAATATAATCTCTCAGAAAAAATATACAATGCCCTTTTCTAATCTATTTTGGCGTATATACACCAACACAATATCCTCTCTCATGTAAAATACAGAAATTCTATATTTAAGCAAATAGAAAAAAATGTAAATAATATCTATGCACCCCAAACTTAATAGAAATGGCTCTGAATATAGTCGGTTAGATCACATATAAAATGCCTTATTCTACTCTGTTTTGGAGTATATACACCAACTTAGTATGCTCTCTCATGTAAAATACCGATATCCTTAATTTACGTGAATCGAAAAAATCTAAATATTATCTAGGCAACCCAATGTTAAAAGCAAAATTGCTCTGAATATAATATGTCAGAAAGAATATACAATGCCCTTTCCTACTCTCTTTTGTAGTATATACACCAACTCAAAATGCTCTCCCATGTAAAATACCGAAATTCTAATTTGACGTGAATAGAAAAAAATCTAAATATCTAGACGCCACAAAGTTAAAGGAAAATGGCTCTGAATATAGGCTGTTAGAAGAAATATACAATGCCTTATTCGACTCTGTTTTGGAGTATATACAAAAACTCAGTATGCTCTCTCATGTAAAATAACGAAATTCTAATTTTACCCCAATCGAAAAAATCTAAATATTATCTAGGCACCCCAATGTTAATAACAAAATTTCTCTGAATATAATCTGTAAGGAAAAATATACAAATTTCTATTCTACTCTGTTTTCGAGTATATACACTGACTCAGTATGCTCTCTCATGTAAAATACAGAAATTCTAATTTTATGTGAATCGAGAAAAATCTAAATATTATCTAGCCACCCCAATGTTAAAAGCAAAATTGCTCTGAGTATAATCTGTCAGAAAAAATATTCAATTCTCTATTCTACTCTGTTTTGGAGTATATACACCAACTCCATATGCTCTCTCATGTAAAATACAAAAATTCAAAGTTTACTTGAATCGAAAAAAATCTAAATAATATCTAGGCGCCCCAAAGTTAAAAGAATATGGCTCTGAATATAGTCTGTTAGAAGAAATATACAATGCCTTATTCTGCTCTGTTTTGGAGTATATACACCAACTCAGTATGCTCACTCATGTGAAATACCGAAATTGTAATTTTACGTGAATCGAAATAAATCTAAATATTATCCAGGCACCGCAATGTTAAAAGCAAAATTGCTTTGAATATAATCTGTCAGAAAAAATATTCAATTCTCTATTCTACTCTGTTTTGGTGTATATACACCAAATCCATATGCTCTCTCATATAAAATAAAGGAATTCTATATTTAAGTGAATCGAAAAAAAATATAAATATTATCTAGGCACCACAATGTTACAAACAAAATCGCTCTGAATATAATCTGTCAGAAAAAATGTACAATGCCCTATTCTACTCTATTTTGGAGTATATACACCAACTCCATATGCTCTCTCATGTAAAATACAGAAATTCTAATTTGACGCGAATCGAAAAAAGTCTAAATAATATCTAGGTGCCCCAAAGTTAAAAGAAAATGGCTCTGAATATAGTCTATTAAAAAAATATAGAATGCCTTACTCTATTATGTTTTGGAGTATATACACCAACTCACTGTTCTCTCTTATGTAAAATACAGCAATTCTAAATTTACGTGAAACAAAAAAAATCTAAATATTATCTAGGCACCCCAATTTTAAAATCGTAATTGCTCTGAATATAATCTGTCAGAATAAATATACAATGCCCATTTCTACTCGGTTTTGTAGTATATACACCAACTCAATATGCTCTCTCATGTAAAATACAGAAATTCTAATTTTACGTGAATTGAAAAAAATCTAAAAGATATCTAGGTGCCTCAAAGTTAAAAGAAAATGGCTGTGAATATAGTCCGTTAGAAAAAATATACAATGCCTTATTCTACTCTGTTTCAGAGTATATACACCATCTCAGGGTGCATTGTCATGTAAAATAGAGAAATATAAATTTTACGTGAATCGAAAAAATCTAAATATTATCTAGGCACCTCAGTGTTTAAAAAAATTGCTCTGAATATAATTTGTCAGAAAAAATATACAATGCCCCATTCTACTCTGCTTTGGAGTATATACACCAACTCCACATTCTCCCTCATGTAAAATACAGAAATTCAATATTTATGTGAATCGAAAAAAATCTAAATATAATCTAGGCACCCCAAAGTTAAAACCAAATCGCTCTAAATATAGTCTGTAAGAAAAAATATACAATGCCTTTTTCTACTTTGTTTTGGAGTGTATACAACAACTCAACATGCTCTCTCATGTAAACTAACGAAATTCTAATTTTAGGTGAATCAAAAATAATCTAAATAATATCTAGGCGCCCCAAAGTTAAAAGAAAATGGCTCTGAATATAGTCTGTTAGAAAATATATCCAATGCCTTATTCTACTCTGTTTTGGAGTATATTCAACAACTCAGTATGCTCTCTCATGTAAAATACAGAAATTCTAATTTTACGTGAATCGAAAAAAATCTAAATATTATCTAGGCACCCCAATGTTAAAAGCTAAATTGCTCAGTATATTATCTGTCAGAAAAAATATACAATGCCCTTTTCTACTGTGTTTTGTAGTATATACACCAACTCAATATGCTCTCTCATGTATAATACAGAAATTCTAAATTTACCCGAAACGAAAAAATCCAAATATTATCTAGGCACTGCAATGTTAAAAGCAAAATTGCTCTGAATATAATCTGTTAGAAAAAATATACAATGCTCTCTTCTATTTTGTTTTGTAGTATAAACACCAACTCAATATGCTCTGTCATGTAAAATACAGAAATTCTAATTCTACCCGAATCGAAAAAAATCTAAATATTATCTAGGCACCCCAATGTTAAAAGCAAAATTACTCTGAATATAATCTGTCAGAAAAAATATACAATGCCCTATTCTACTCGGTTTTGGAGTATATACACCAACTCAGTATGCTCTCTCATGTAAAATACCGAAATTCTAATTTTAAGTGAATCGATAAAATTCTAAATATTATCTAGGCACCACAATGTTAAAAACAAAATTGCTCTGAATAAAATCTGTCAGAAAAAATTTACAAATGCCCTTTTCTACTCTGTTTTGTAGTATATACACCAACTCAATATGCTCTCTCATGTAAAATACAGAAATTCTAATTTTCCACGAATCGAGAAAAATCTAAATATTATCTAGGCACCCCAATGTAAAAAGAAAATTTGGTCTGAATATAATATGTCAGAAAAAATACACAATGCCCTTTTCCACTCTGTTTTGTAGTATATACACCAACACAATATGCTCTGTCATGTAAAATACAGAAATTCTAATTCTACCAGAATCGAAAAAATCTAAATATTATTTAGTCAACTCAATGTTAAAAACAAAATTGCTCTGAATATCATCTGTCAGAAAAAATATACAATGCCCTATTCTACTCTGTTTTGTATTATATATACCCACTCAATATGCTCTTTCATGTAAAACACCGAAATTCTATATTTAAGCGAATCGAAAATAACCTAAATATTATCTAGGCACCTCAATTTTAAAAGCAAAATATCTCTGAATATGATCTGTGAGAAAAAATATACAATGCCCTATTCTACTCTGTTTTGGAGTACATACACCAACTCAGTATGCTCTCTCATGTAAAATACAAAAATTCTTATTTTACGTGAATTGAAAATAATCTAAATATTATCTAGGTACTCCAATGTTAAAAACAAAATTGCTCTGAATATAATCTGTCAGAAAAATTATACAAAGCCCTATTCTACTCTGTTTTCGTGTATATACACCAACTCCATATGCTCTCTCATGAAAAATACAGAAATTCTAATTTTAAAAGAATCGAAAAACCAAAATTTATCTAGGCACGCCAATGTTGAAAACCAAATTGCTCTGAATATAATCTGTTGGAAAAAATATACCCTGCCCTATTCTACTCTGTTGTGGAGTATATATACAAACTGAGTATGCTCTCTCATGTCAAACACCGAAATACTCATTTTAGGTGAATCGAAAAAAATCTAAATATTATTTAGGCACCTTAATGGGAAAAACAAAATGGCTCTGAATATAATCTGTTAGAATAAATATACAATGCCCTATTCTACTCTGTTTTGGAGTATATACACCAACTCAGTATGCTCTCTCATGTAAAATACCAAAATTCAAACGTTACGTGAATCGAAAAAATTCTAAATATTATCTAGGCACCCCAATGTTAAAAGCAAAATTGCACTGAATATAATCTGCCATAAAAAAATATACAATGCCCTTTTCTACTCTGTTTTGGAGTATATACACGAGCTCAATATGCTCTCTCATGTAAAATACTGAAATTTTAATTTTACGTGAATCGAAAAAAATCTAAATAATATCTAGGCACCACAAAGTTAAAAGAAAATGGCTCTAAATATAGTCTGTCAGAAAAAAAATATACAATGCCTTATTCTACTCTGTTTTGGAGTATATACACAAACTCCATATGCTCTCTCATGTAAAATACCGAAATTCTAATTTTACCTGAATCGAAAGAATCTAAATATTATCTTGACACCCCAATGTTAAAAACAAAATTTCACTGAATATAATCTGTCAGAAAAAATATACAATGCCTTATTCTACTCTGTTTTGGAGTACATACACCAACTCCATATGCTCTCTCATGTAAAATACAGAAATTCCATATTTAAGCGAATCGAAAAAATCTAAATATTATCTAGGCACCCCAATGTTAAAAGCAAAATTGCTCTGAATATATCCTGTCAGAAAAAATATACAATGGCTTATTCTACTCTGTTTTGGAGTATATAGACCAACTCAGTATGCTCTCTCATGTAAGATACAGAAATTCAAATTTTATGCGAATCGAAAAAAATCTAAATAATATCTAGGTGCCCCAAAGTTAAAAGAAAATGCCTCTGAATATAGTCTCTTAGAAAAAATATACAATGCCTTATTCTACTTTGTTTTAAATATATACACCAACTCAATATTCTCTCTCATGTAAAATAGAGAAATTCTAATTTTACCCTATTTGAAAATATGTAAATATTTTCTAGGCACCCCAATGTTAAAAACAAAATTGCTCTGAATATAATCTGTCAGAAAAAATATACAATGCCCTATTGTCCTTCGTATTGGAGTATATACACCAACTCAATATGCTGTCTCATGTAAAATACCAAAATTCTAATTTTACACGACTCGAAAAAAATCTAAATAATATATAGGCGCCACAAAGTTAAATGAAAATGGCTCTGAATATAGACTGTTAAAAAATATACAATGCCCTATTCTACTCTGTTTTGGAGTATATACACCAACTCACTATGCTGTCTTATGTAAAATAACAATATTCTAATTTTATGTGAATCCAAAAAATCTAAATATTATCTAGGCAACCCAATGTTAAAAGCAAAATTGCTCTGAATATAATCTGTCTGAAAAAATATACAATGACCTTTTCTACTCTGTTTTGGAGTGTCTACACCAACTCAGTATGCTCTCTCATGTTAAATACCGAAATTCTAATTTTACGCGAATCGAAAAAAATCTAAATAATATCTAGGTGCCGCAAAGTTAAAAGGAAACGGCTCTGAATATAGTCTGTTAGGAAAAATATACAATGCCTTATTCTACTTTGTATTGGAGTATATGCACCAATTCCATATGCTCTCTCATTTAAAATACAGAAATTCTATATTTAAGCAAATCAAAAAAATCTAAATATTATCTAGGCACACCAATGTTAAAAGCAAAATTGCGCTGAATATATTCTGTCAGAAAAAATATACAATTCCTTATTCTACTCTGTTTCGGAGTATATACACCAACAGAGTATGCTCTCTCATGTAAAATACCGAAATTCTAATTTTACGGAAATCAAAATTAATCTAAATATTACCTAGGCACCCGAATGTTTAAAGCAAAATTTCTCTAAATATAATCTGTCAGAAAACATATACGATGCCCTTTTCTTCTTTGTTTTGGAGTATATACACCAACTCTATATGCAATCTCATTTAAAATAACGAAATTCTAATTTTACGTGAATCGAAAAAAATCTAAATAGTATCTAGGTGCCCCAATGTTAAAAGAAAATGGCTCTGAATATAGTCTGTTAGAAAAAATATACAATGCCTTCTTCTAATCTTTTTTGGAGTATATGCACCAACTCAGTGTGCTCTCTCATGTAAAATACAGAAATTCTAATTTTACCTGAATCAAAAAAATCTAAATATTATCTAGGCACCCCAATGTTAAAATCAAAATTGCTCTGAATATAATCTGTCATAAAAAATATACAATACCCTATTCTACTCTGTTTAGGAGTATATACACCAACCCCATATGCTCTCTCATGTAAAATAGCAAAATTCTATATTTAAGCGAATCGAAAACATCTAAATGCATTCTAGGCACCACAATGTTAAAAGCAAAATTTCTCTGAATATAATCTCTCAGAAAAAATATACAATGCCCTTTTCTAATCTATTTTGGCGTATATACACCAACACAATATCCTCTCTCATGTAAAATACAGAAATTCTATATTTAAGCAAATAGAAAAAAATGTAAATAATATCTATGCACCCCAAACTTAATAGAAATGGCTCTGAATATAGTCGGTTAGATCACATATAAAATGCCTTATTCTACTCTGTTTTGGAGTATATACACCAACTTAGTATGCTCTCTCATGTAAAATACCGATATCCTTAATTTACGTGAATCGAAAAAATCTAAATATTATCTAGGCAACCCAATGTTAAAAGCAAAATTGCTCTGAATATAATATGTCAGAAAGAATATACAATGCCCTTTCCTACTCTCTTTTGTAGTATATACACCAACTCAAAATGCTCTCCCATGTAAAATACCGAAATTCTAATTTGACGTGAATAGAAAAAAATCTAAATATCTAGACGCCACAAAGTTAAAGGAAAATGGCTCTGAATATAGGCTGTTAGAAGAAATATACAATGCCTTATTCGACTCTGTTTTGGAGTATATACAAAAACTCAGTATGCTCTCTCATGTAAAATAACGAAATTCTAATTTTACCCCAATCGAAAAAATCTAAATATTATCTAGGCACCCCAATGTTAATAACAAAATTTCTCTGAATATAATCTGTAAGGAAAAATATACAAATTTCTATTCTACTCTGTTTTCGAGTATATACACTGACTCAGTATGCTCTCTCATGTAAAATACAGAAATTCTAATTTTATGTGAATCGAGAAAAATCTAAATATTATCTAGCCACCCCAATGTTAAAAGCAAAATTGCTCTGAGTATAATCTGTCAGAAAAAATATTCAATTCTCTATTCTACTCTGTTTTGGAGTATATACACCAACTCCATATGCTCTCTCATGTAAAATACAAAAATTCAAAGTTTACTTGAATCGAAAAAAATCTAAATAATATCTAGGCGCCCCAAAGTTAAAAGAATATGGCTCTGAATATAGTCTGTTAGAAGAAATATACAATGCCTTATTCTGCTCTGTTTTGGAGTATATACACCAACTCAGTATGCTCACTCATGTGAAATACCGAAATTGTAATTTTACGTGAATCGAAATAAATCTAAATATTATCCAGGCACCGCAATGTTAAAAGCAAAATTGCTTTGAATATAATCTGTCAGAAAAAATATTCAATTCTCTATTCTACTCTGTTTTGGTGTATATACACCAAATCCATATGCTCTCTCATATAAAATAAAGGAATTCTATATTTAAGTGAATCGAAAAAAAATATAAATATTATCTAGGCACCACAATGTTACAAACAAAATCGCTCTGAATATAATCTGTCAGAAAAAATGTACAATGCCCTATTCTACTCTATTTTGGAGTATATACACCAACTCCATATGCTCTCTCATGTAAAATACAGAAATTCTAATTTGACGCGAATCGAAAAAAGTCTAAATAATATCTAGGTGCCCCAAAGTTAAAAGAAAATGGCTCTGAATATAGTCTATTAAAAAAATATAGAATGCCTTACTCTATTATGTTTTGGAGTATATACACCAACTCACTGTTCTCTCTTATGTAAAATACAGCAATTCTAAATTTACGTGAAACAAAAAAAATCTAAATATTATCTAGGCACCCCAATTTTAAAATCGTAATTGCTCTGAATATAATCTGTCAGAATAAATATACAATGCCCATTTCTACTCG
The DNA here is from genome assembly GCF_049354715.1 of Callithrix jacchus. Lineage (NCBI taxonomy): Eukaryota > Metazoa > Chordata > Mammalia > Primates > Cebidae > Callithrix > Callithrix jacchus. The sequence goes on along the minus strand of NC_133521.1, from coordinate 53,154,575 downwards.
GTTTTGTAGTATATACACCAACTCAATATGCTCTCTCATGTAAAATACAGAAATTCTAATTTTACGTGAATTGAAAAAAATCTAAAAGATATCTAGGTGCCTCAAAGTTAAAAGAAAATGGCTGTGAATATAGTCCGTTAGAAAAAATATACAATGCCTTATTCTACTCTGTTTCAGAGTATATACACCATCTCAGGGTGCATTGTCATGTAAAATAGAGAAATATAAATTTTACGTGAATCGAAAAAATCTAAATATTATCTAGGCACCTCAGTGTTTAAAAAAATTGCTCTGAATATAATTTGTCAGAAAAAATATACAATGCCCCATTCTACTCTGCTTTGGAGTATATACACCAACTCCACATTCTCCCTCATGTAAAATACAGAAATTCAATATTTATGTGAATCGAAAAAAATCTAAATATAATCTAGGCACCCCAAAGTTAAAACCAAATCGCTCTAAATATAGTCTGTAAGAAAAAATATACAATGCCTTTTTCTACTTTGTTTTGGAGTGTATACAACAACTCAACATGCTCTCTCATGTAAACTAACGAAATTCTAATTTTAGGTGAATCAAAAATAATCTAAATAATATCTAGGCGCCCCAAAGTTAAAAGAAAATGGCTCTGAATATAGTCTGTTAGAAAATATATCCAATGCCTTATTCTACTCTGTTTTGGAGTATATTCAACAACTCAGTATGCTCTCTCATGTAAAATACAGAAATTCTAATTTTACGTGAATCGAAAAAAATCTAAATATTATCTAGGCACCCCAATGTTAAAAGCTAAATTGCTCAGTATATTATCTGTCAGAAAAAATATACAATGCCCTTTTCTACTGTGTTTTGTAGTATATACACCAACTCAATATGCTCTCTCATGTATAATACAGAAATTCTAAATTTACCCGAAACGAAAAAATCCAAATATTATCTAGGCACTGCAATGTTAAAAGCAAAATTGCTCTGAATATAATCTGTTAGAAAAAATATACAATGCTCTCTTCTATTTTGTTTTGTAGTATAAACACCAACTCAATATGCTCTGTCATGTAAAATACAGAAATTCTAATTCTACCCGAATCGAAAAAAATCTAAATATTATCTAGGCACCCCAATGTTAAAAGCAAAATTACTCTGAATATAATCTGTCAGAAAAAATATACAATGCCCTATTCTACTCGGTTTTGGAGTATATACACCAACTCAGTATGCTCTCTCATGTAAAATACCGAAATTCTAATTTTAAGTGAATCGATAAAATTCTAAATATTATCTAGGCACCACAATGTTAAAAACAAAATTGCTCTGAATAAAATCTGTCAGAAAAAATTTACAAATGCCCTTTTCTACTCTGTTTTGTAGTATATACACCAACTCAATATGCTCTCTCATGTAAAATACAGAAATTCTAATTTTCCACGAATCGAGAAAAATCTAAATATTATCTAGGCACCCCAATGTAAAAAGAAAATTTGGTCTGAATATAATATGTCAGAAAAAATACACAATGCCCTTTTCCACTCTGTTTTGTAGTATATACACCAACACAATATGCTCTGTCATGTAAAATACAGAAATTCTAATTCTACCAGAATCGAAAAAATCTAAATATTATTTAGTCAACTCAATGTTAAAAACAAAATTGCTCTGAATATCATCTGTCAGAAAAAATATACAATGCCCTATTCTACTCTGTTTTGTATTATATATACCCACTCAATATGCTCTTTCATGTAAAACACCGAAATTCTATATTTAAGCGAATCGAAAATAACCTAAATATTATCTAGGCACCTCAATTTTAAAAGCAAAATATCTCTGAATATGATCTGTGAGAAAAAATATACAATGCCCTATTCTACTCTGTTTTGGAGTACATACACCAACTCAGTATGCTCTCTCATGTAAAATACAAAAATTCTTATTTTACGTGAATTGAAAATAATCTAAATATTATCTAGGTACTCCAATGTTAAAAACAAAATTGCTCTGAATATAATCTGTCAGAAAAATTATACAAAGCCCTATTCTACTCTGTTTTCGTGTATATACACCAACTCCATATGCTCTCTCATGTAAAATACAGAAATTCTATATTTAAGCGAATCGAAAATAACCTAAATATTATCTAGGCACCTCAATTTTAAAAGCAAAATTTCTCTGAATATAATCTGTGAGAAAAAATATACAATGCCCTATTCTACTCTGTTTTGGAGTATATAACGCAACTCAGTATGCTCTCTCATGTAAAATACAGAAATTACATATTTAAGCGAATCGAAAAAAATTTAAATATTATCTAGGCACCCGAATGTTAAAAGCAAAATTGTTCTGAATATAATCCGTCAGCAAAAATATACAATGCTTTTTTCTACACTGTTTTTAGTATATACACCAATTCAATATGCTCTCCCATGTAAAATACAGAAATTATAATTTTACACAAATCGAAAAAATGAAAATGTTATGTAGGCACCCCAATGTTTAAAACAAAATTGCTCTGAATATAATCTGTCAGAAAATATTTAAAATGCCCTATTCTACTCTGTTGTTGAGAATATACAACAACTCCATATGCCCTCTCCTGTAAAATACAGAAATTCTATATTTAAGCGAATTGAAAAAAATCTAAATATTATCTAGGCACCCCATGTTAAAAAAAAATTGCTCTGAATATAATCTGTCAGAGAAAATACACAATGCCATTTTCTACTCTGTTTTGTATTATGTAAACCAGCTCAAAATGCTCTTTAATGTAAAATACAGAAACTCTAATTTTACGCGAATTGAAAGAATCTCAATATTATGTAGGCACGCCAATGTTAAAAACAAAATTTCTCTGAATATAATCTGTCAGAAAAAATATACAATGCCCTATTCTACTCTGTTTTGTATTATATACACCAACTCCATATGCTCTATAATGTAAAATACAGAAATTCTATATTTAAGCGTATCGAAAAAAATCTAAATATAATCTGTCAGAAAAAATATACAATGCCCTATTCTACTGTATTTTGGAGTATATAAAACGACTCAATATGCTCTCTCATGTATAATACAGAAATTCTATATTTTAGCGAATTGAAAAAATCTAAATATTATCTAGGCACCTCAATGTTAACAGCAAAATTCCTTTGAATATAATCTGTAAGAAAAAATGTACAATGCCCTTTTCTACTCTGTTTTGGAGTATATACACCAACTCAATATGCTCTCTTATGTAAAATACGGAAATTCTAATTTTACTCAAATCGACAAAAAAAACATCTAAATATTATCTAGGCACCCCAATGTTAAAAACAAAATTGCTCTCAATATAATATGTCAGAAAAAATATACAATGCCCTATTCTACTCTGTTTTGGAGTATATACACCAACTCCATATGCTCTCTTTGGTAAAATACAGAAAATCTATATTTAAGTGAATCCAAAAAATTCTAAATATTATCTAGGCACACCAATGTTAAGAACAAAATTGCTCTGAATATATTCTGTCAAAAAAATATACAGTATCTTATTCTCTGTTTTGGAGTATATAAACCAACTCCATATGCTCTCTTTTGTAAAATACAGAAATTGTATATTTTAGAAAATCGAAAATAAGCTAAATATCATCTAGGCTCCCCAATGTTAAAACCAAAATTATTCTGAATATAATCTGTCAGAAAAAATATACAATGCCCTTTTCTACTCTGTTTTGGAGTATATACACCAACTCCATATGCTCTCCCATGTAAAATACCGAAATTCTAATTATATGTGAATCAAAATAAATCTAAATAATATCTAGGCGCCCCAAAGTTAAAAGAAAATCGCTCTGAATATAGTCTCTTAGAAAAAATATACAATGCCTTTTTCTACTCTGTTTTGGATTATATACACCAACTGAGTATGCTCTCTCATGTAAAATACTGAAATTCTAATTTTACGTGAATCGAAAAAAATCTAAATATAATCTAGGCGCCCGAATGTTAAAAGCAAAATTTCTCTGAATATAATCGTTGAGAAAAAATATACAATGCCCTTTTCTACTCTGTTTTGGAGTATATACAACAACTGAGTATGCTCTCTCATGTAAAATACAAAAATTCTAATTTTACCTGAATTGAAATAAATCTAAATATTATCTAGGCACCCCAATGTTAAAAGCAAAATTTCTCTGAATATGGTCTTTCAGAAACAATATACAATGCCCTTTTCTATTCTGTTTTGGAGTATATACAAGAACCCAATATGCTCTCTCATGTAAAATATCGAAATTCTAAATTTACAGAAATCGAAAAAATCTAAATACTATTTAGGCACCCAATGTTAAAAGCAAAATTGCTCCGAATATAATCTGTCAGAAATTATATACAATTTCCTTTCCTACTCTTTTTTAAAGTATATACACCAACTCAATATGCTCTCTCAAGTAAAATACCATAATTATAAATTTACGCAAATTAAAAAAATTCTAAATATTATCTACGCACCCCAATGTTAAAAGTAAAATTGCTCTGACTGTAATCCATAAGAAAAAATATACAAAGCCTTTTTGTACTCTGTTTTGGAGTATATACACCAACTCAAAATGCTCTCCCATGTAAAAAAAAAATTCAAATTTTACACGAATCGAAAAAAATCTAAATATTATCTAGGCCGTCCAATGTTAAAAGCAAAATTGCTCTGAATATAATCTTGCCTAAAAAATATACAATCCTCTTTTCTATTCTGTTTTGGAGTATATATACCAACTCAATATGTTCTCTCATGTAAAATACAGAAATTCTAAATTTACGCGAATCAAAAAAAATCTAAATGTTATCTAGGCACCCCAACGTTAAAAGCAAAATTGCTCTGAATAAATTCTTTCAGAAATAATACACAATGCCATATTTTACTCTGTTTTGGAGTATATAAACCAATTCAATATGCTCTGTCATGTAAAATACCGAAATTCTAATTTTACGGGAATCGAAAAAAAATCTAAATATTATCTAGGAACCCCAATGTGAAGAGCAAATTTGGCCTGAATATAATCTGTCAGAAAAAATATACAATGCTCTATTCTACTTTGTTTTTGAGTATATACACCAATTCAATATGCTCTCTCATGTAAAATATTGAAATTCTAATTTTACGTGAATCGAAAAAATCTAAATATTATCTAGGCACCCAATGTTAAAAGCAAAATTGCTCAGAATATAATCTGTCAGAAATAATATACAATGCCCTTTCCTACTCTGTTAAAAGTATATAAACCAACTCAATATGCTCTCTCATGTAAAATACAGAAATTCTAATTTTAGGTTAATGGAAAAAATCTAAATATTATCTAGGCACCCCAATGTTAAAAACAAAATTGCTATTAATATAATCTGTCAGAAAAAATATACAATGCCCTATTCCACTCTGTTTGGAGTGTATACACCAACTCAATATGCTCCCTCATGTAAAATACCGAAATTCTAATTTTACGTGAATTGAAATAAATCTAAATAATATCTAGGCGCCCCAAAGTTAAAAGAAAATGTTTCTGAATATAGTCTGTAAGAAAAAATATACAATGCCTTATTCTACTCTGTTTTGGACTATAAACACCAACTCAGTGTGCTCTCTAATGTAAAATACAGAAATTCTAATTTTACCCGAATGGAAAAAATCGAAATATTATCTAGGCAACCCAATGTTAAAAACAGAATTGCTCTGAATATAATCTGTCAGAAAAAATACACAATGACCTATTCTACTCTGCTTTGGAGTATATACACCAATTCCATATGCTCTCTCATGTAAAATAGAGAAATTCTATATTAAAGTGAATCGAAAAAAATCTAAATATTATCTAGGTACCACAGTGTTAAAAGCAAAATTGCTCTGAATATGGTCTGTCAGAAAAAATATACAATGTTCTTTTCTACTCTATTTTGTAGTATATACACCAACTCAATATGCTGTCTCATGTAAAATACCAAAATTCTAAATTTACGCGACTCGAAAGAAATCTAAATATTATTTAGGTACCACAATGTTAAAAGCAAAATTTCTCTGAATATAATCTGTCAGAAATATTATACAATGCCCTCTTCTACTCGTTTTGAAGTATATACACAAACTCAATATGTTCTCACAAGTAAAATACCGAAATTCGAATTATACCGGAATCGACTAAAATCTAAATATTATCTAGGCACCCCAAAGTTAAAGGAGAATGGCTCTGAATAAAATCTGTCAGAAAAAATATACAATGCTTTTTTCTACTCTGTTTTGGAGTATATACACCAACTCAATATGCTCTCTCATGTAAAATACCAAAATTCAAATTTTAAATGAACTGCAAAAAGTCTAAATATTATCTAGGCATTCCGATGCTAAAAGCAAAATTTTTCTGAATATAATCTGTCAGAAATAATATACAATGCCCTTACCTACCCTGTTATAAAGTATATACACCAGCTCAATATCCTCTCTCATGTAAAATACGGATATTCTAATTTTACTTGAATCGAAAAAAATCTAAATATTATCCTGGCACCCCCAATGTTAAAATCAAAATTGCTCTGAATATCATCTCTCAGAAAAAATGCACCATTCTACTCTGTTTTGGAGTATGTACACCAACTCCATATGCTCTGTCACGTAAAATACAGAAATTCTATATTTAAACGAATCGAAAAAAACCTAAATATTATCATATTTATTATGATATTACCATATCATAGGCACCCCAATGGTAAAGCAAAATTCCTGTGAATATAATCTGTCAGAAAAAATATGCAATGCCCTTTTCCACTATGTTTTTTAGTATATAAACCAACTCAATATGCTCTCATGTAAAATACCGAAATCCTAAATTTACACAAATCGACAAATATAAAAATAATATCTATGCGCCACAAAGTGAAACGAAAATAGCTCTGAATATAGTCTCTTAGAGGAAATATACAATGCCTTATTCTACTCTCTTTTGGATTATATACACCAAGTCAGTATGCTCCCTAATGTAAAATACAGAAATTCTAACTTTACGCAAATCAAAAAAAAATCTAAATATTATATAGGCACCCCAATGTTATAAGCAAAATTGCTCTGAATATAATCTGTCAGAAGAAATATACAATGCCCTTTTCTACCCTGTTTTGTAGTATATACACCAACTCAATATGCTCTCTCATGTAAAATACCGAAATTTTAATTTTATGCGAATCCAAAAAAATATGAATAATATCTTGGCGCCCCAAATTCAAAATAAAATGGCTCTGAATATAATCTGTTAGAGAAAATATACAATGCCTTATTCCACTTTGTTTTGGAGTATATACACCAACTCCATATGCTCTCTCATGTAAAATACAGAAATTCTAATTCTACCCGAAACGAAATGATCTAAATATTATCTAGGCACCCAAATGTTAAAAAAAAAATCGCTCTGAATATATTCTGTCAGAAAAAATATACAATGCTCTATTCTACTTTGTTTTGGATTATATACACCACCTCAGTATGCTGTCTCATGTAAAATACCGAAATTCTAATTTTACGTAAATCGAAAAAAATCTAAATATTATGTATGCACCACAACAGTAAAAGCAAAATTGCTCTCAATATATTCTGTCAGAAAAAATATGCAATGCCCTATTGTACTCGGTATTGGAGTATATAAACCAACTCAATATACTCTCTCACATAAAATACCGAATTTCTAATATTACACAAATAGAAAAAAAAATCTAAATAATATCTAGGCGCCCCAAAGTTAATAGAAAATGTCTATGAATATAGTCTGTTGGAAAAAATATACAATGCCTTATTCTACTCTGTTTTGGAGCTATATACATCAACTCAGTGTGCTCTCTCATGTAAAATACCGAAATTCAAATTTTATGTGAATTGAAAAAATCTAAATATTATCTAGGCACGCCAATGTTAAAACAAAATTTCTCTGAATATAATCTGTCAGAAAAAATATACAATGCCCTATTCTACTCTGTTTTTGAGTATATACACCAACTATACCTTCTATATCATTTAAAATAAAGTAATTCTATATTTAATCGAATCGAAAATAATTTAAATATTATCTAGACACCCCAATGTTAAAAGCAAAACTGCTCTGAATATAATTTGTAAGAAAAAATATACAATGCTCTTTTCTACTCTGTTTTGGGGTGTATACACCAAATCAATATGCTCTCTCATGTAAAATACCGAAATTCTAATTTTACGTGAATCGAAATAAATCTAAATATTATCTAGGCACCCGAATGTTAAAAGCAAAATTGCTCTGAATATAATCTGTCAGAATAAATATACAATGCCCTTTTCTACTCTTTTTTGTAGTATATACACCAACTCAATTTGCTCTCTCATGTACAATACAGTAATTCTAATTTTACCAAAATCGAAAAAATCTAAATATTATCGAGGCACCCCAATGTTAAAAACAAAATTGCTCTGAATATAATCTGTCGAAAAAATATATAATGACCTATTCTACTCGGTTTTGGAGTATATACCCCAACTCAGTATGCTCTCTCATGTAAACCGAAATTCTAATTTTACTTGAATCGAAAAAAATCTAAATATTATCTATGCACACTAATGTTAAAAACAAAGTTGCGCTTAATATAATCTGTCAGAGAAAATATACAATGCCCTATTCTAATCTGTTTTAAAGTATATACAACATCTCAATATGCTCTTTTATGTAAAATACAGAAATTCTACATTTAAGCGAATCTAATAAAATCTAAATATTATTTAGGCACCCCAATGTTAAAAGCAAAATGGCTCTGAATATAATCTGTCAGAAAAAATATTCAATACCCTTTTCTACTCTGTTTTGTAGTATATACACCAACTCCATATGCTCTCTCATGTAAAATACAGAAATTCTAATTTTACGCGAATCGAAAAAGATCTAAATAATATCTTGGTGCCCCAACGTTAAAACAAAATTGCTCTCAATATAGTCTGTTAGAATAAATATACAAACTTATATTCTACTCTGTTTTGGAGTATATACACCAACTCAGGATGCTCTCTTATGTAAAATACAGAAATTCTAATATTATGTGAATTAAAAAAAATCAAAATATTATCTATGCACCCCAATGTTGAAAACAAAATTGCTCTGAATATAATCTGTCAGTAAAAATATAAAATGCCCTATTCTAATCTCTTTTAAACCATATACACCAAGTCCATATGCTCTGTCATGTAAAATACAGAAATTCTATATTTAAGTGAATCGAAAAAAATCTAAATATTATCTAGGCACCCCAATGTTAAAAGCAAAATTGCACTGATTATAATCTGTCAAAAAAATATACAATGCCCTTTTCTACTCAGTTTTGTAGTATATACAGCAACTAAATATGCTTTGTCATGTAAAATACAGAAATTCTAATTCTACCCGAATCGAAAAAATCTAAATATTATCTAGGCACCCCAATGTTAAAAGCAAAATTGCACTGTTTATAATCTGTCAAAAAAAATATACAATGCCCTTTTCTACTCTGTTTTGGAGTATATACACTAACTAAATATGCTCTCTCATGTAAAATACCGAAATTCTACTTTTACGTGAATCGAAAAAAATCTAAATAATAACTAGACGCCACAAAGTTAAAAGAAAACGGCTCTGAATGTAGTCTGTTAGATAAAATATACAATGCCTTATTCTACCCTTTTCTGGAGTATATACACCAACTCAGTATGCTCTCTCATCTAATTTACAGAAATTCTAAGTTTACGTCAATCAAAAGAAATCTAAATATTATCTAGGCACTCCAATGCTTAAAACAAAATTGTTCTGAATATAATCTTTCAGAAAAAATATACAGTGCCCTATTCTACTCTGTTTTAAAGTATATACACCAACTCCATATGCTCGCTCATGTAAAATATGAAAATTCTATATTTAAGCAAATCGAAAAAAATCTAAATAATATCTAGGCACCCCAATTTTAAAAGCGAAATTGCGCTGAATATAATTTGTCAGAAAAAATATGCAATGCTTATTTCTACTCGGTTTTGTAGTATATACACCAACTCAATATGCTCTCTCATGTAAAATACAAAAATTATACTTTTACGCAAATCGAAAAAAATCTAAAAAATATCTAGGCGCCCCAAAGTTAAAAGAAAATGGCTGTGAATATAGTCTGTTAGAAAAAATATACAATACCTTATTCTACTCAGTTTCGGAGTATATACACCATCTCAGGGTGCACTCTCATGTAAAATAGAGAAATTCAAATTTTACTGGAATCGAAAAAATCTAAATATTATCTAGGCACGCGAAAGTTAAAAACAAAATCGCTCTGAATATAATCTGTCAGAAAAATATACAATGCCTTATTCTACTCTGTTTTGGAGTATATACACCAACTCCATATGCTCTCTCATGTAAAATACATAAATTCTATATTTAAGCAAATCGGTAAAAATCTAAATATTGTCTAGGCACCCCAATGTTAAAGAAAATTTGCTCTGAATATAATCTGTCAGAAAAAATATACAATGCCCTTTTCTACTTTGTTTTGGAGAATATACATTAACTCAATATGCTCTCTCATATAAAATACCGAAATTCTAATTTTAGGTGAATCAAAAATAATCTAAATAATATCTAGGCGCCCCAAAGTTAAAAGAAAATGGCTCTGAATATAGTGTGTTAGAAAAAATATACAATGCCTTATTCTACTCTGTTTTGGAGTATATACACCAACTCAGTATGCTCTCTCATGCAAAATACAGAAATTCTAATTTTACGTGAATCGAAAAAAATCTAGATACTATCTAGGCATCCCAATGTTAAAAGCAAAATTGCTCAGAATATTATCTGTCAGAAAAAATATACAATGCCCTTTTCTACTCTGTTTCGTAGTATATACACCAACTCAATAAGCTCTCTCATGTAAAATACAGAAATTCTAAATTTACCCGAACCAAACAAATCCAAATATTATCTAAGCACGGCAATGTTAAAAGCAAAATTGCTAAGAATATAATCTGTCAGAAAAAATATACAATGCCCTCTTATATTCTGTTTTGTAGTATAAACACCAACTCAATATGCTCCGTAATGTAAAATACAGAAATTCTATTCTATCCGAATCGAAAAAAATCTAAATATTATCTAGGCACCCCAATGTTAAAAGCAAAATTGCTCTAATATCATCTGTCAAAATAAATATACAACGCTTTTTTCTACTCTGTTTTGGAGTATATACACCAACTCCATATGCTCTCTAGTGTAAAATACCGAAATTCAAATTTTAGGTGAATCAAAATAATCTAAATAATATCTAGGCGCCCCAAAGTTAAAAGAAAATGACTCTGAATATAGTCTGTTAGAAAAAATATACAATGCCTTATTCTACTCTGTTTTGGAGTATATACACCAACTCAGTATGCTCTCTCATGTAAAATACAGAAATTCTAATTTAATGTGAATCGAAAAAAATCTAAATATTATTTAGGCACCCCAATGTTAAAAACAAAATTGCTCTGAATAAAATCTGTCAGAAAAAAATACAATGTTCTTTTTTACTGTGTTTTGTAGTATATACACCAACTCAATATGCTCACTCACGTAAAATACAGAAATTCAAATTTACACGAATCGAAAAAAATGTAAACAAATTCTAGACGCCCCAAAGATAAAATAAAACGGCTCTGAATATAGTGTGTTAGAAAAAAAATACATCGCCTTATTCTACTCTTTTTTGAAGTACATACATTAACTCAGTGTGCTCTCTCATGTAAAATACAGAAATTCTAAATTTACGTGAATCAAAAATAATCTAAATATTATCTAGGCACCCCAATGTTAAAAACAAAATTTCTCTGAATATAATCTGTCAGATAAAATATACAATGCCCTATTCTACTCTGTTTTAAAGTATATACACCAACTTCATATGCACTCTCATGTAAAATACAAAAATTCGATATTTAAGCGAATCGAAAAAAATCTAAATATTATCTAGGCACCCGAATGTTAAAGCAAAATTGCTCTGAATATAATGTGTCAGAAAAAATATACAATGCCGTTTTCTACTCTGTTTTGGAGTATATACACCAACTCAACATGCTCTCTCATGTAAAATACAGAAAGTCTAATCTTAGGCGAATTAAAAAAGATCTAAATAATATATAGGAACCCCAAAGTTAAAAGAAAATGGCTCTGAATATAGTCTGTTAGAAAAAATATACAATGCCTTATTCTACTGTGTTTTTGAGTATATACAGCAACTCAGGATGTTATCTCATGTAAAATATAAAATTCTAATTTTTCCCGAATCGAAATAATCTACATATTATCTAGGCAACCCAATGTTAAACACAAATTTGCTCTGAATATAATCTGTCACAATAATTATAAAATGCCCTATTCTACTCGGTTTTAAAGTATATACAACAACTCAGTATGCTCTCTCATGGAAAATACCGAAATTCAAATTTTAAGTGAATCGATAAACTTCTAAATATTATCTAGGCACCGCAATGTTAAAAACAAAATTGCTCTGAATAAAATATGTCAGAAAAAATGTACAATGCCATTTTCTACTCGGTTTGAAGTATATACACCAACTCCATATGCTCTCTCATGTAAAATACAGAAATTCTAATTTTCCACGAATCGAGAAAAATCTAAATATTATCTAGGCACCCCAATGTTAAAAGAAATATTGCTCTGAATACAATATGTCAGAAAAAATATACAATGCCCTTTTCTACTCTGTTTTGTAGTATATACACCAACACAATATGCTCTGTCATGTAAAATACAGAAATTTTAATTCTACCCGAATCGGAAAATTCTAAATATTATTTAATCAACCCAACGTTAAAAACAAATTTGCTCTGAATATAATCTGTCATAAAAAATATACAATGCCCTATTCTACTATGTTTTGTATTATATATACCAACTCAATATGCTCTTTCATGTAAAATACAGAAATTCTATATTTAAGCGAATTGAAAAATATCTAAATATTATCTAGGCACCCCAATGTTAAAAGCAAAATTGCTCTAAATATAATCTGTAAGAGAAAACACACAATGCCATTTTCTACTCTGTTTTGTAGTATATACACCAACACAATACTCTCTGTCATGTAAAATACAGAAATAAAAATTTTACCCGAATCGAAAAAATCTAAATATTATGAAGGCACGCCAATGATAAAAACAAAATTGCTCTGAATATAATTTGTTAGAAAAGATATACAATGCCCTATTCTACTCTCTTTTGGAGAATATACACCAAATTAGTATGCTCTGTCATGTAAAATACCGTAATTCTAATTTTATGTGAATCGAAAATAATCTAAATATTATCTAGGCACTCTAATGTTTTAAACAAAATTGCTCTGAATATAATTTGTCAGAAAAATTATATAAAGCCCTATTCTACTCTGTTTTCGAGTATATACACCAACTCCATATGCTCCCTCATGTAAAATAAAGAAATTCTATATTTAAGCGAATCGAAAATAATCTAAATATTATCTAGGCACCTCAATTTTAAAAGCAAAATTTCTCTGAATATAATCTGTCAGAAAAAATATACAATGCCCTATTCTACTCTGTTTTAGTGTATATAAAGCAACTCAGTATGCTCTCTCATGTAAAATACAGAAATTCAATATTTAAGCGAATCAAAAAAAATTAAATATTATCTAGGCACCCGAATGTTAAAAGCAAAATTGCTCTAAATATAATCTGTCAGAAAAAATATACAATGCCCTTTTCTACACTGTTTTTAGTATATACACCAATTCAATATGCTCTCTCATGTAAAATACAGAAATTCTAATTTTACCGAATCGAAAATATCAAAATATTATGTAGGCACCCCAATGTTTAAAACAAAATTGCTTTGAATATAATCTGTCAGAAAAAATATAAAATGCCCTATTCTACTCTGTTTTGTAGAATATACATCAACTCCATATGCTCTTTCATGTAAAACACAGAAATTCTATATTTAAGAGAATTGAATAAAACGTAAATATTATCTAGGAACCCCACGTTAAAAAAAATTTGCTCTGAATACAATCTGTCAGAGAAAATACACAATGCCATTTTCTACTCTGTTTTGTATTATATAAACCAACTCAATATGCTCTTTAATGTAAAATACAGAAACTCTAACTTTACCCGAATTGAAAGAATCTAAATATTATGTAGGCACGCCAATGTTAAAAACAAAATTGCTCTGAATATTATCTGTCATAAAAAATATACAATTCTTTATTCTACTCTGTTTTGGAGTATATAGACCAACTCAGTATGCTCTCTCATGTAAAATACCGAAATTCTAAGTTTATGTGAATCGAAAAAAAAATCTAAATATTATCTACACACCCCAATGTTAAAAACAATATTGCTCTGAATATAATCCGTCAGGAAAACTATACAATGCCCTATTCTACTTTGTTTTTGAGTATATACACCAACTCCATATGCTTTCTCATGTAAAATACAGAAATTCTACATTTAAGCCAATCGAAAAAAATCTAAATATTATCTAGGCACCTCAATGTTAAAAGCAAAATTTCTCTGAATACAATCTGTCAGAAAAAATACACAATGCCTTATTCTACTCTGTTTTGGAGTATATACACCAACTCCATATGCTCTCTTATGTAAAATACAGAAATTCCACAGTTAAGGAAAACAAAATATATCTAAATATTATCTAGGCAACCCAATGTAAAGAGCAAAATTTATCTAAATATCATCTGTCAGAAAAAATACACAATTGCATTTTCTACTTTGTTTTGTAGTATATACACCAACTCAATATGCTCTCTCATGTAAAATTTCTAAATTCTAATTTTACACGAATCAAAAAAAATCTAAATAATATTAAGGCGCCCAAAAGTTTAAAGAAAATGGCTCTTAATATAGTCTGTTAGAAACAATATACAATGCCTTATTCTACTCTGTTTTGGAGTATATACACCAACTCAGTATGCTCTCTCATGTAAAATACAGAAATTCTAATACTACCCAAATCGAAAAAAACTAAATATTATCTAGGCACCCCAATGTTAAAAGCAAAATTTCTCTTAATGAAATCTGTCATAAAAAATATAGAATGCCCTGTTCTACTCTGTTTTGGAGTATATACACCAACTCCATATGCTCTCTTATGTAAAATACCGAAATTCTAATTTTACGCGAATCAAAAAAAATCTAAATAATATCTAGGCGCTCCAAAGTTAAAAAAAATGGCTCTGAATATAATCTGTTAGAAAAAATATACAATGCCTTATTCTACTTTGTTTTGGAGTATATACACGAACTCAGGATGCTCTCTCATGTAAAATACAGAAATTCTAATTTTACCCGAATCGAAAAAATCTAAATATTATCTAGGCACCTCAATGTTAAAAACAAAATTGCTCTGAATATAATCTGTCAGAAAAAATATACAATGCCCTATTCTACTCTGTTTTAGTGTATATACACCAACTCAGTATGCTCTCTCATGTAAAATACAAAAATTCTACGTTTAAAAGAATCGAAACAAATCTAAATATTATCTAGGCACTCCAATGTTAAAAGAAAATAGCTCTGAATATAATCTGTCAGAAAAAATATACAATACCCTTTTCTACTCTGTTTTGTAATATATACACCAATTCCATATTCTCCATTATGTAAAACACAGAAATACTATATTTAAGCGAATCGAAAGAAATCTAAATATTATCTAGGCACCCCAATGTTATAAGCAAAATTGCTCTGAATATAATCTGTCAGAGAATATACACAATGCCCTTTTCTACTCTGTTTTGTAATATGTACACCAACTCAATATGCTCTCTCATATAAAATTCTAATTTTACGTGAATCGAAAAGAATCTAAATAATATCTAGGCTCCCCAAAGTTAAAAGAAAATGGCTCTGAATATATTCTGTTAGAAAAAATATACAATGCCTTATTCTATTCTGTTCTGGAGTATATACACCAACTCAGGATGCTCTGTCATATAAAATAGAGAAATTCAAATTTTACCCAAATCACAAAAATCTAAATATTATCTAGGCACCCCAATGTTAAAAACAATATTGCTCTGAATATAATCTGTCAGAAAACTTTTAAAATGCCCTATTCTGCTCTTTATTGGAGTATATACACCAACTTCATATGCTCTCTCATGTAAAATAAGAAATTCTATATTTAAGCGAATCAAAAAAAATCTCTCATGTAAAATACCAAAATTCTAATTTTACGAGAATCGAAAAAAATCTAAATAATATCTAGGCAACTCAAAGTTCAAAGAAAATGACTCTGAATATAGTCTGTTCGAAAAAATATACAATGCCCTATTCTACTCTGTTTTAAAGTATATAAACCAACTCCACATGCTCTCTCATGTAGAATAGAGAAATACAAATTTTACCTGAATCGAAATAATCTAAATATTATCTAGGCAACCCAATGTTAAATGCAGCATTGCTCTGAATATAAGCAGTCAGAAAAAGTATACAATGCCCCATTCTACTCTGTTTTGGAGTATATACACCAACTCAATATGCTCTCTCATATAAAATACAGAAATTCTATATTTAAGCGTATTGAAAAAAATCTAAATATTATCTAGGCACCCCTTGTTAAAAACAAAATTTCTCTGAATATAATCTGTCAGAAAAAATATACAATACCCTATTCTACTCTTTTTTGGAGTATATACACCAACTCCATATGCTCCCTTATGTAAAATACAGAAATTCTAAATTTAAGCGAATCCTAAAATATCTAAATATTATCTAGGCACCCCAATGTTAAAAGCAATATTGCTCGGTATATAATCTGTCAGAGAAAATACACAATGCCATTTTCTACTCTGTGTTGGGCTATATATACCAACTCCATACGCTCTCTCATGTAAAATACGGAAATTCTATATTTAAGCGAATCGAATAAAATCTAAATATTATCTATGCACCCCAATGTTAAAAGCAAATTTGCTCTGAATAGAATCTGTCAGAAAAAATATAAGATGCCCTTTTATACTCTGTTTTGTAGTACATACACAAACTCAGTATGCTCTCTCATGTAAAATACAGAAATTCTAATTTTACCTGAATTGAAAAAATCTAAATATTATCTAGAAACACTAATGTTAAAAACAAAATTTCTCTGAATATAATCTTTGTGAAAAAATATACAATGCCCTATTCTACTCTGTTTTGGAATATATACACCAACTCAGTGTGCTCTCTCATGTAAAATACAGATATTCTAATTTTACACGAATCAAAAATATCTAAATATTATCTAGGTACCCCAGTGTTAAAAAGAAAATTGCTCTGAATATAATCTGTCAGAACAAATACACAATGCCCTATTCTACTCTGTTTTGGAGTATATACACCAATTCCGTATGCTCTCTCATGTAAAATGAAGAAATTCTATATTTAAGCAAATCGAAAAAAATCTAAATATTATCTAGGCAACCAATGCTAAAAGCAAAATTTCTCTGAATATAATCTGTCAGAAAAATATACAATGCCCTTTTCTACTCCCTTTTGGAGTATATACACCAACTCAATATGCTCTCTCATGTAAATTACTGATATTCTAATTTTAGGTGAATCGAAAAAAGTCTAAATAAAATCTACCCGCACCAAAGATAAAAGAAAATGGCTCTGAATAAAGTGTATGAGAAAAAATATACAATGCCCTATTCTACTCTGTTTTGGAGTGTATACACCAACTCAGTATGCTCTTTCATGTAAAATATCGAAATTCTATATTTACGCGAATCGAAAAAAATCTAAATATTATCTAGGCACACGAATGTTAAAAGCAAAATCGCTCTGAATATAATCTGTCAGGATAAATATACAATTTTCATTTCTACTTTGTTTTGGAGTATATACAGCAACTCAATATGCTGTCTCATGTAAAATACCGAAATTCTAATTTTATGCGAATCGAAGAAAATCTCAATAATATCTAGGGGTTTCAAAGTTAAAAGAAAATGGCTCTGAATATAGTCTGTTAGAAAAATATACAATGCCTTATTCTACTCTGTTTTGGAGTATATACACCAACTAAGTATGCTCTTTCATGTAAAATAAAGAAATTGTAATTTAACCGGAATCAAAAAAATATAAATATTATCTAGGCATTCCAATGTTAAAAACCAAATTCCTCTGAATATAATCTGTCAGAAAAAATATACAATTCCCTATTCTACTTTGTTTTGAAGTATATACACCAACCCCATATGCTCTCTCATTTAAAATTCAGGAATTCTATATTTAAGCGAATCGAAAATGTTCTAAATATTTTCTAGGCACCCCAATGTTAATAGAAAAATTGCTACGAATATAGTCTGTCTCACAAAATATAAAATGCCCTTGTCTACTTTGTTTTGGAGTATATACAGGAACTCAATATGCTCTCTCATGTAAAATACCAAAATTCGAATTTTATGTGAATCGAAAAAAATCTAAATAATATCTAGGTGCCCCAATGCTAAAAGGAAATTGCTCTGAATATAGTCTGTTAGAGAAAATATACAATACCTTATTCTACTATGTTTTGGAGTATATACACCAACTCAGTATGCTCTCTTGTGTAAAATACAGAAATTATAATTTTAGCCGAATCGAAATTATCTAAATATTATCTATGCACCCCAATGTTAAAAACAAAATTGCTCTGAATATAAACTGTCAGAAATAATTTACAATGCCCTATTCTACTCTGTTTTGGAGTATATACAACAACTCAATATGCTCTCTCATGTAAAATATAGAAATTAAATCGTTAAGCAAATCAAAAATATCTAAATATTATCTAGGCACCCCAATGTTAAAAACAAAATCGCTCTGAATATAATTTGTAAGAAAAAATATACAATGCCATTTTCTACTCTGTTTTGGAGTATATACACAAACTCCATATACTCTCTCATGTAAAATACAGAAATTCTATATTTAAACGAATTGAAAAACATCTAAATATTATCTAGGCACCCCAATGTTAAAAACAAAATTGCTCTGAGTATAATCTGTCAGAAAAAATATCCAATGCCCTATTATACTCTGTTTTGGAGTATATACACCAACTGCATATGCTCTCTCATATAAAATAGAGAAATTCTATATTTAAGCGAATCGAAAAAAATCTAAATATTATCTAGGCACCCCAATATTTAAAGCAAAATTGCTCTGAATATAATCTGTCATAAAAATTATACAATGACCTTTTTTACTCTGTATTGGAGTATATACAACAACTCAATATGCTCTCTCATGTAAAATACCCAAATTCAAATTTTACGGGAATCAAAAAAAATCTAAAAAATATCTAGGCTCCACAAAGTTAAAAGAAAAAAGCTCTGAATATAGTCTGTTACAACAAATATACAATGCCTTATTCTACTATGTTTTGGAGTATATACAGGAACTCAGTATGCTCTCTCCTGTAAAATAAAGATATTCAAATTTTACCCGAATCGAAAAAGTCTAAATATTATCTAGGAACCCAATGTTAAAAACAAAATTGCTCTGAATATAGTCTGTCAGAAAAAATATACAATGCTTTATTCTACTCTGTTTTTGAGTATATACACCAACTCTACCTGCTCTCTCATATAAAATACAGAAATTCTATATTTAAGCGAATTGAAAATAATCTAAATATTATCTAGGCACCCCAAAGTTAAACACCAAATAGCTCTGAATATACTCTGTCAGAAAAAATATACAATGCCCACTTCTACT
Organism: Callithrix jacchus; assembly: GCF_049354715.1. NCBI lineage: Eukaryota > Metazoa > Chordata > Mammalia > Primates > Cebidae > Callithrix > Callithrix jacchus. Next base: position 53,134,813 of record NC_133521.1, on the reverse strand, counting down.
CTGTTTTTGAGTATATACACCAACTCCATATGCTCTCTTATGTAAAATACAGAAATTCTATATTTATGCGAATCGACAAAAATCTAAATATTATCTACACACCACAACGTTAAAAGCAAAACTGCTATGAATATATTCGGCCAGAAAAAAATATACAATGCCATTTTCTACTTTGTTTTGTAGTATATACACCAAATCAATATGCTCTCTCATGTAAAATACAGAAATTCTAATTTTACCCGAATCGAAATAATCTAAAAATTATCTAGGCACCCCAATGTTAAAACCAAAATTGCTCTGTATATAATCTGTCAAAAAAAATATACAATGCCATATTGTCCTCTGTTTTTGAATATATACACCAACTCAGTACACTCTCTCATGTAAAATACCGAAATTCTAATTTTACGTGAATCGAAAAAAATCTAAATATTATCTGGGCACCCCGATGTTAAAAGCAAAATTGCTCTGAATATAATCTGTCATAAAAATTATACAATGCCCTTTTCTACTCTGTATTGGAGTATATACACCAACTCAGTATGCTCTCTCATGTAAAATACCGAAATTCAAATTTTACACGAATCGAAATAAATCTAAATAATATCTAGGCGACCCAAAGTTAAAAGAAAGTGGCTCTGAATATAGTATGTTAGACAAAATATACAATGCCTTATTCTACTCTGTTTTGGAGTATATACACCAATTCAGTATGCTCTCTCATGTAAAACACAGCAATTAATATTTTACCAGAATCGAAAAATCTAAATATTATCTAGAAACCCCAATGTTAAAAACTAAATTTCTCTGAATATAATATGTCATAAAAATCATACAATGCCCTTTTCTACTCTGTTTTGGAGTATATACACCAACTCAATATGCTCTCTCATGTAAAATACCGAAATTCTAATTTTACATGTATCGAAAAATACCTACATAACAACCTGGTGACCCGAAGTTAAAAGAAAATGGCTCTGAATATAGTCTGTTAGAACAAATATACAATGCCGTATTCTACTATGTTTTGGAGTATATACACCAACTCACTATGCTCTGTCATGTAAAATAGAGAAATTCTAATTTTACCCGAATCGAAAAAATCTAAATATTATCTAGGCACCCCAATGTTAAAAACAAAATTGCTCGGAATATAATCTGTCAGAAAAAATGTACAATGCCCGATTCTTCTGTGTTTTAAGGTATCCACCAACTCCATATGCTCTCTCATGTAAAATACAGAAATTCTATATTTAAGAGACTTGAGAAAAATCTAAATACGATCTAGGCACCCCTATGTTAAAAACAAAATTGCTCTAAATATAATCTGTCAGAAAAAAAATACAATTCCCTTTTCTACTCTGTTTCGTAGTATATACACTAACTCAATATGCTCTTTCATTTAAAATACGGAAATTCTAATTATACGCGAATCGAAAAAAATCTAAATAATATCTAGGCACCCCAAAGTTAACAGAAATTGGCTCTTAATATAGACTGTTAGATAAAATATACAATGCCTTATATTACTCTGTTTTCAAGTATATACACCAACTCAGTATGCTCTCTAATGTAAAATACCGAAATTCTAATTATACGCGAATCGGAAAAAATCTAAATAATATCTAGGCGCCCCAAAGATAAAGAAAATGGCTCTAAATATAGTCTGTTAGAGAAAATATACAATGTCTTATTCTACTTTGTTTTGGAATATATACACCAACTCCCCATGCTGTCTCATGTAAAATACATAAATTGTATATCTAAGCAAATCGAAGAAAATCTAAATAATATCTAGGCACCCAAATGTTAAAAGAAAAATTGCTCTGAATATAGTCTGTCAGAGAAAATATTCAATGCCCTTTTCTACTCTGTATTGTAGTATATACACCAACTTAATATGCTATATCATGTAAAATACGGAAATTCTAATTATACGCGAATCGAAAAAAGTCTAAATAATTACTAGGCGCCCCAAAGTTAAAAGAAAATGTCTCTGAATATAGACTGTTAAAAAAATATGCAATGTTTTATTATACACTGTGTTGGAGTATATACACAAACTTCGTGTACTCTCTCATGTAAAATATAGAAATTCTAATTTTACCAGAATAGTTAAAATGTAAATATTACCTAGACACCCCAATGTTTAAATCAAAATTGCTCTGAATATAATCTGTCAGAAAAAATATACAATGCCCTTTTCTACTCTGTTTTGGAGTATATACACCAACTCCATATGCTCTCTCATGTAAAATACCGAAATTATAAATTTAGGCGAATCGAAAAAAATCGAAATAATATCTAGGCACCCCAAAGTTAAAAGAAAATGGCTCTTTATGTACTCTGTTAGTAAAAATATACAATGCCTTATTCCACTCTGTTTTGGAGTATATACACCACCTCAGTATGTTCTCTCATGGAAAATACAGAAATTCTAAATTACGTGAGTCGAAAAAAATCTAAATGTTATCTAGGCACCCGAATGTTAAAAACAAAATTGCTCTGACTGAAATCTGTCAGAAAAAATATACAATGCCCTATTCTACTCTGTTTTGGAGTATATACACCAACTCCATATGCTCTCTCATGTAAAATACAGAAATTCTATATATAAGCGAATCGAAAGAAATCTAAATATTATCCAGGCACCCCAATGTTAAAAACAAAATTGCTGTAGATATAATCTGTCAGATAAAATATACAATGCCCGTTTCCACTCTGTTTTGGAGAATATACACCAACTCAATATGCTGTGTCATGTAAAATACGGAAATTCTAATTTTAGCAGAATCGAAATAATCTAAATATTATCTAGGCACCCAAATGTTAAAAACAAAAATGCTCTGAATATAATCAATCCGAAAAAATATACACTGCCCTATTCTACTCTGTTTTGGAGTATGTACACCAACTCAATATGCTCTTCTGTAAAATAACGAAATTCTAATTTTACGCGAATCGAAACAAATCTGAATAATATCAAGGCGTTCCACAGTTAAAAGAAAATGGGTCTGAAAATAGTCTGTTAGAAAAAATATACAATGCCTTATTCTACTCTGTTTTGGAGTATATACACCAGTTCAATATGCCCTCTCATGTAAAATACAAAAATTCTATATTTAAGCGAATCAAAAAATATCTAAATATTATCTAGGCACCCCAATATTAAAAGCAAAATTGCTCTAAATATAGTCTGTCAAAAAAAATATACAATGCCATTTTCTACTCTGTTTTGTTGTATATACATCAACTCAATATACTCTCTCATGTAAAATACAGAAATTCTAATTTTACCCGAAGCGAAAAAATCTAAATATAATCTAGGCACCCCTATGTGAAAAACAAAATTCCGTTGAATATAATCTGTCAGAAAACATATAGAATGCCCTATTCTACTCTGTTTTGGACTATATAACCAACTCCATATGCTCTCTCATGTAAAATAAAGAAATTCTATATTTAAGCTAATCGAAAGAAATCTAAATATTATCCAGGCACCCCAATGTTAAAAACAAAATTTCTCTGGATATAAACTCTAAGAGAAAATATACAATGCCCTATTCTACTCTGTTTTGCGTATATACACCAACTCTACATGCTCACTCATGTAAACTACAGAAATTCTATATTTAAGCGAATAGATAAAAATCTAAATATTATCTAGGCACCCTAATGTTAAAAACAAAATTTCTCTCAATATAATCTGTCAGAAAAAATATACAATGCCCTTTTCTACTCTGTTTTGCAGTGTATACACCAACTCAGTATGCTCTCTCATGTAAAATACCGAAATTCTAATTTTACGTGAATCGAAAAAAATCTAAATATTATCTAGGCCCTCCAATGTCTAAAGCAAAATTGCTCTTAATATAATCTGTCTGACAAAATATACAATGTTTTTTTCTACTTTGTTTTGGAGTGTATACACCAACTCAATATGCTCTCTCATGTAAAATACCGCAATTCTTATTTTATGCAAATCGAAAAAAATCTAAATAATATTTAGGCACCACAATGATGAAAACAAAATTTCTCTGAATATAATCTGTCAGAAAAAATATACAATGCCCTATTCTACTCTATTTTGTAATATATACACCAACTCCATATGCTGTCTTATGTAAAATACAGAAATTCTAATTTTAGCAGAATCGAAATAATCTAAATATTATCTAGGCATCCCAATGTTAAAAACAAAAATGCTCTGAATATAATCAGTTAGAGAAAAATACACAATGCCCTATTCTACTCTGTTTTGTAGTATATACACGAACTCAATATGGTCTCTAATACAAAATACATAAATTCTATATTTAAGCGAATCGAAAAAAATCTAAATATTATCTAGGCATTCCTATGTTAAAAGCAAAATTGCCTAGAATATAATCAGTTAGAAAAAATATACAACGCTGTTTTTTACTCTGTTTTGGAGTATATACACAAACTCAATATGCTCTCTCATGTAAAATACCGACATTCTAATTTTACGTGAATCGAAAAAAATCTAAATATCCAGGGGGCCCAAGTTAAAAGACAATGGCTCTGAATATACTCTGTTAGACAAATTATACAATGCCTTATTCTACACTTATTTGGAGTATATACACCAACTCAATATGTTCTCTCATGTAAAATACCGAAATTCTAATTTTATGCGAATCGAAAAATATCTAAAAAATATCTATGCGCCCCAAAGTTAAAAGAAAATGGCTCTAAGTACAGTCTGTTAGAGAAAATATAAAATGCCTTATTCTACTCCGTTTTGGAGTATACACACCAACTCAGTATGCTCTCTCAGGTAAAATACAGAAATACTAATTTTTCCAGAATCGAAAAAATCTAAATATTATCTAGGCACCCCAATATTAAAAACAAAATTTCTCATAATATCTGTCATAAAAAATATACAATGCCCTATTCTACTTTGTTTTAAAATATATACACCAAATCCATATTCTGTCTCATGTAAAATACAGAAATTCTATATTTAAGCAAATCGAAAATAATCTAAATATTATCTAGGCACCACAATGTTAAAAGAAAAATTGCTCTGAATATAATCTGTCAGAGAAAATATACAATGCCCTTTTCTACTTTGTTTTGTAGAATATACACCTACTCAATATGCTCTCTAATGTTAAATACCGAAATTCAAATTTTATGCGAATAAAAAAAATCTGAATAACTAGGTGCGCCAAACTTTAAAAAAAATGGCTCTGAATATAGTCTATTAGAAAAAATATACAATGCCTTATTCTAATTTGTTTTGGAGTATATACACCAACTCAGTATGCTCTCTCATGTAAAATACAGAAATTAGATATTTAAGTGAATCGAAAAAAATCTAAATATTATCTAGGCACCCAAATGTTAAAATCAAAAATGCTCTGAATATAATCTGTCAGAAAAGATATACAATGCCCTTTTCTACTCTGTTTGGTAGTATGTACACCAACTCAATATGCTCTCTCATATAAAATACAGAAATTCTAATTTTACCCGAATCAAAAAAATCTAAATATTATCTAGGCACCCAAATGTTAAAAACAAAATTGCTCTGAATATAATCTGTCAGAAAAAGTATACAATGCCCTACTCTACTCTGTTTTTGAGTATATACACCAACTCTACCTGCTCCCTCATGTAAAATACCGAAATTCTAATTTTTCACAAATCGAAAAAAATCTAAATAATATCTAGGCGCCCCAAAGTTAAAACCAAAATTGCTCTGAATATAATCTGTCATAAAAAATATACAATGCCGTTTTCTACTCTGTTTTGGAGTATATACACCAACTCCATATGCTCTCTCATGAAAAATAGAGAAATTCTATATTTAAGCAAATCGAAAAAATCTAAATATTATCTACGTACCCCAATGTTAAAATCAAAATTGCTCTGAATATAATCTTTCAGAAAAAATATACAATGCCCTATTCTACTCTGTTTCAAAGTATATAAACCAACTTTATATGCACTCTCATGTAAAATAGAGAAATTCTATATTTATGGAAATCGAAAAAAATCTAAATATAATCTTGGCACCCCAAAGATAAAAGCAAAATTGCTGTTCATATAATCTCTCAGAAAAAATACATAATGCCCTTTTCTACTCTGCTTTGGAGTATATACACTAAATCAGTATGCTCTCTCATGTGAAATACAGAAAATCAAATTTTAGGCGAATCGAAAAAAATCTAAATAATATCTAGGCGCCCCAAAGTTAAACGAAAATGGGTACGAATATACTCTGTCAGAAAAAATATACAATGCCCTATTCTACTCTGTTTTGGAGTGTATACACCAACTCCATATGCTCTCTAATTTAAAATACAGGAATTCTATATTTAAGCGAATCGAAAAAAATCTAAATATTATCGAGGCACCCCAATGTTAAAAGCAATATTGCTCTGAATATAGTCTGTCAGAAAATATATACAATGTCCTTTTCTACTCTGTTTTGGAGTATATCCACCAACTCAATATGCTCTCTCATGTAAAATATCGAAATTCTGATTTTACATGAATCGAAAAAATCGGAACAATATCTAGGCGCCCGAAAGTTAAAAGAAAATGGCTCTGAATATAGTCTTTTAGAGAAAATATACAATGCTTTATTCTACTCTGTTTTGGAGTATATACACCAACTATGTATGCTCCCTCATATAAAATAATGAAATTCTAATTTTCCCGAATCGAAAATAATCTAAATATTATCGAGGCACCGAATGTTAAAAACAAAATTGCTCTGAATATAATCTGTCAGAAAAAATAGACAATGCCGTATTCTACTCCTTTTTGGAGTATATACACCAACTACATACGGTCTCTAATGTAAAATACAGAAACTCTCTATTTAAGCAAATCGATAAAACTCTAAATATTATCTAGGAACCCCAATGTTAAAAGCAAAATTGCTCTGAATATAATCTGTCAGGAAAAATATACAATGCCCTATCCTACTCTGTATTGGAGTATATACACCAAATCCATATGCTCTCTCATGTAAAATATAGAAATTATATATTTAAGCGAATAAAAAAAATCTAAATATTATCTAGGCACCCCAATGTTAAAAAAAAAATGCTCTGAATATAATCTGTCAGAGAAAATATACAATGCCCTATTCTCCTCTGTTTTGAAGTAAATACACCAACTCCATATGTTCTCACATGTAAAATACAGAAATTCTATATTTAAGCGAATCGAAAAAAATCTAAATATTATCTAGGCACCACAATGTTAAAAGCAAAATTGCTCTGAATATAATCTGTCAGAAAAAATATACAATGCCCTATTCTACTCTGTTTTGGAGTATATACACCAACTCAATATACTCTCTCAGGTAAAATACCGAAACTCTAATTTTAAGCGAATAGAAATAAATCTAAATGATCTCTAGGCACCCCAAAGTTAAACGATAATGGCTCTGAATATAGTCAGTTACAAAAAATATAGAATGCTTTCTTCTACTTTATTTTGCAGTGTATACAGCAACTCAGTATGCTCTTTCCTGTAAAATACCGAAATTTTAACTTACCCGAATCGAAAAAATCTAAATATTATCTAGGCACCCCAATGTTAAAATCAAAATTGCTCTGAAGATAATCTGTCAGAAAAAATATACAATGCCCTATTCTACTCTGTTTTGGAGTATATACAGCAACTCCATGTGCTCTCTCATGTAAAATACAGAAATTCTATATTAAAGCGAATCGAAAAAAATCTAAATATTATCTGGGCACCCCAATGATAAAAACAAAATTACTCTGAGTACAATCTGTCAGAAAAAATATCCAATGTCCTATTTTACTCTGTTTTGGATTATATACACCAACTCCATATGCTCTCAAATGTAAAATACAGAAATTCTATATTTAAGCGAATCGAAAAAAATCTAAATATTATCTAGGCACCCCAATGATAAAAGCAAAATTTCTCTGAATATAACCTGTCAGAAAACATATGCAATACCCTTTTTTACTCTGCTTTTTTGTATATACACCAAATCAATATGGTCTCTCATATAAAATACCGAAATTCTAAATTTACGTGAATCGAATATAATCTAAATATTATCTAGGCACCCCTATGTTAAAAGCAAAATTGCTCTGAATATTATCTGTCAGAAAAAATATACAATTCCCTTTTCCACTCTGTTTTGGAGTATATACACCAACTCAATATGCTCTCTCATGTAAAATACAGAAATTCTATATTTAAGCGAATCGAAAAAAATCTGAATATTATCTAGGCACACCAATGTTAAAAGCAAAATTGCTCTGAATATAATCTGTGAGAAAAAATATACAATGCCCTTTTCTACTCTGTTTTGGAGTATATACACCAAATCAGTATGCTCTTTCATGTAATATACCAAAATTCTACTTTTTTGTGAATCGAAAAAAATCTAAATAATATCTAGGCTCCCCAAAGTTAAAAGAAAACGGCTCTAAATATAGTCTGTTAGAAAAAATATACAATGCCTTATTCTATTCTGTTTTGGAGTATATACACCAACTCAATATGCTCTGTCATGTAAAATACCGAAATTCTGATTTTACGTGTATCAAAAAAAATCTAAATATTATCTAGGCACCCCAATGTTAAAAGCAAAATTTCTCTGAATATAATCTATCAGAAAAAATATACAATGCCCTTTTCTACTTTTTTTTTTTAGTATATACACAAACTCAATATGCTCTCTCATGTAAAATACAGAAATGCTAATTTTACACGAATCGAAAGAACATGAATATTATCTAGGCACCCCAATGTTTAAAACAAAATTTCTCAGAATATAATCTCTCAGAAAAAATATACAATTCCCTCTTCTACTCTGTTTTGGAGTATATACACCAACTCAGTATGCTCTCTCATGTAAAATACCGAAATTCTAATTTTATGCGAATCGAAAGAAATCTAAATAATATCTAGGCGCCCCAAAGTTAGAAGAAAATGGCTCTGAATATAGTCTGTTATTAAAAATATGCAATGCCCTATTCTACTCTGTTTTGGTGTATATACAGCAAATCCATATGCTCTCTCATGTAAAATTCAGAAATTTTATATTTAAGTGAATCGAAAAAAATCTAAATATTATATAGGCACCCTAATGTTATAAATCAAATTTCTCTGAATATAATCTGTAAGAAAAAATATACAATGCCCTCTTCTTCTCTATTTTCGAGTATATACACCAACTCAATATGCTCTCTCATGTTAAATACCGAAATTATAATTTTACGTGAATCAAAAGAATTCTAAGTATTATCCAGGCACCACAATATTAAAAGCAAAATTTCTCTGAATATAATTTGTCAGAAAAAATATACAATGCCCTTTTCTACTCTGGTTTGGAGTATATACACCAGCTCAATATGCTTTTTCACTTAAAATACCGTTATTATAATTTTAGGTGAACCGAAAATTCTAAATAATATCTAGGTACCTTAAAGTTAAAAGAAAATGGCTATGAATATAGTCTGTTAGAAAAAATATACAATGCCTTATTTTACTCTGTTGTGGAGTATATACACCAACTCAGTATGCTCTCTCATGTAAAATACCGAAATTCTAATTATATGCGAATCAAAAAAAATCTAAATAATACCTAGGCGCCACAAAGCTAATAGAATATGGCTCTTAATATAGACTGTTAGTAAAAATATACTATGCCTTATATTACTCTGTTTTGGAGTATATACACCAATTCAGTATGCTCTCTCATGTAAAACACCGAAATTATAATTTTACGAGAATCGAAAAATATCTAAATAATATCTAGGCGCCCCAAAGATAAAGAAAATGGCTCTGAATATAGTCTGTTAGAAAAAATATACAATGTCTTATTCTACTTTGTTTTAGAGTATATGCACCAACTCAGTATGCTCTCAAATGTAAAATACAGAAATTTTAATTTTACCCGAATTGAAAAAACCTAAATATAATCTAGGAACTCCAATGTTAAAAACAAAATAGCTCTGAATATAAACTGTCAAAAAACATGTACAATGCCCTATTCTACGCTGTTTTGCAGTATATACAGGAACTCAGCATGCTCTCTCATTTAAAATACAGAAATTCTTAATTTACGTGAATCGAAAAAAATCTAAATATTATCTAGGCACCCGAATGTTAAAAGCAAAATTGCTCTGAATATAATCTGTCAGAAAAAATATACACTGCCCTATTCTACTCTGCCTTGGAGTATATAAACCAAATCCATATGCTCTCTCATGTAAAATACAGAAATTCTATATTTAAGCAAATCAAAAAAAATCTAAATACTACCTAGGCACCCGAAGGTTAAAAACAAAATTGCTCTGAATATAATCTGCCAGAAAAAATATACAATGCCCTTTTCTACTCTGTTTTGTATTATATACACCAACTGAATATGCTCTTTCATGTAAAATACCAAAATTCTAATTTTACCCGAATCAAGAAAATCTAAATATTATCTAGGCACCCCAATGTAAAAAACAAAATTGGTCTCAATATATTCTGTCAGAGAAAATATACAATGCGCTATTCTACTCTGTTTTGGAGAATATACACCAACTCCATATGCTCTCTAACGTAAAATACAGAAATTCTATATTTAATCGAATCGAAAAAAATCTAAGTATTATGTAGGCAACCCAAAATTAAAAGGAAAATTGCTCTGAATATAATCTGTCATAAAAAATATACAATGCCCTTTTTTACTCTGATTTGTAGTATATACACCAACTCAATATGCTCTCTCATGTAGAATAAGGAAATTCTAATCTTACCCGAAACGAAACAATCTAAATATTATCTAGAAACCCCAATATTAAAAACAAAATTTCTCTGAATATAATCTGTCAGAAAAAATATACAATGCCCTATTCTACTCTGTTGTTCAGTATATACACCAACTCAGTATGCTCTCTCATGTAAAATTCCGAAATTCTAATTTTACGTGAATCGAAAAAAATTTAAATAATATCTAGGCGCCCCAAAGTTAAAAGAAAATGGCTCTCAATATAGTCTGTTAGAAAATATATAGAATGCCTTACTGTACTCTGTTTTGCAGTATATACATCAACTCAGTATGCTCTCTCACGTAAAATACAGAAATTTTAATTTTACGTGAATCAAAAAGATCTAAATATTATCTAGGCACCCCAATGTTAAAAGCAAAATTGCTCGTTATATAATTTGTCAGAAAAAATATAGAATGCCATTTTCTACTCTGTTTTGGAGTATATACACCACCTCAATATGCTCTCTCATGTAGAATACAGAAATTCTAATTTTACGTGAATCGAAAAAAATCTAAATAATATCTAGGCGCCCCAAACTTAAAAGAAAATGGCTCTGAATATAGCCTGTTAGAGAAAATATACAATGCCGTATTCTACTCGGTTTTGGAGTATATACACCAACTCAGTATGCTGTCTCATGTAAAATACAGAAATTCTAATTTAACGTGAATTAACAAAAATCTAAATATTATCCTGGAACCTTAATGTTAAAAACAAAATTGCTCTAAATATAATCTGTCAGTAAAATATAAAGTGCCCTATTCTACTCTGATTTGGAGTATATACACCAACTCCATATGCTCTCTCATGTAAAATACAGAAATTCTATATTTAAGAGAATTGAAAAAAATCTAAATAGTATCGAGGCACCCCATTGTTAAAAGCAAAATTTCTCAGAATATAATCTGTCAAAAAAATATACAATACCCTTTTCTACTCTCTTTTGTAGTATATACACCAACTAAATATGCTCTCTCATGTAAAATACAGAAATTCTAATTTTACCCGAATCGAAAAAATATAAATATTATCTAGGCACTCCAATGTTAAAAACAAAATATCTCTGAATATAATCTGTCAGAAACATTACAGAATCCCCTATTTTACTCTAATTTGGAGTATATACAAGAACTCAGTATGCTCTCTCATGTAAAATACTGAAATTCTAATTTTACCCGAATCAAAAAAAATTGAAATATTATCTAGGCACCCCAATGTTAAAAGCAAAATTACTCGGAATATAATGTGTCAGAAAAAATATACAATGCCCTTTTCTACTCTGTTTTGTAGTATATACACCCCATTAATATGCTCTCTCAAGTAAAATACAGAAATTCTATATTTAAGCAGATCGAAAAAAATCTAAATATTATCTAGGCACCCCAATGTTAATAACAAAATTTCTCTGAATATAATCTGCCATAAAACATATACAATACCCTATTCTACTCTGTTTTGGAGTATATACACCAACTCAATATGCTCTCTCATATAAAATACCGAAATTCTAATTTAAGTGAATCGAAAATAATCTAAATATTATCTTGGCACCCGAATGTTAAAAGCAAAATTTCTATGAATATAGTCTGTTAGAAAAAATATACAATTCCTTATTCTACTCTGTTTTGGAGAATATACACCAACTCAGTATGCTCTCTCATGTAAAATACAAAAATTCTAATTTTACGTGAATCGAAAAAAATCTAAATATTATCTAGGCAACTCAATGTTAAAAACAAAATTGCTCAGAATATAATCTTTCAGAAAAAATATAGAGTGCCCTATTGTACTCTGCTTGGAGTATATACACCAACTCCATATGCTGTCTCATGTAAAATACAGAAATTCTATATTTATGCGAATTGAAAAAAATCTAAATATTATCTAGGCAACCCAATATTAAAAGCAAAATTGCTCTGAATATAATCTGTTAGAAAAAATATACAATGCCATTTTCTACTCTGTTTTGTATTATATACACCAAATGAATATGCTCTCTCATGTAAAATACCAACATTCTAATTTTACCCGAATCAAAAAAATCTAAATATTATCTAGACACCCCAATGTAAAAAACAAAATTGGTCTCAATATATTCTGTCAGAGAAAATATACAATGCGCTATTCTACTCTGTTTTGGAGTATATACACCAATTCCATATGCTCTCTCATGTAAAATACAGAAATTCTATATTTAATCGAATCGAAGAAAATCTAATTATTATCTAGGCAACCCAAAGTTAAAAGGAAAATTGCTCTGAATATAATGTGTCATAAAAAATATACAATGCCCTTTTTTATTCTGATTTGTAGTATATACATCAACTCAATATGCTCTCTCATGTAGAATAAGGAAATTCTAATCTTACCCGAAACGAAACAATCTAAATATTATCTAGGAACCCCAATATTTAAAACAAAATTGCTCTGAATATAATCTGTCAGAAAAAATACACAATGCACTATTCTACTCTGTTTTGGAGTATATACACCAACTCCATACGCTCTCTCATGTAAAATACAGAAATTTAAATTTTACGTGAATCGAAAAAATCTAAATACTCTCTAGGCACCCCAATGTTAAAAGCAAAATTTCTCGTAATATACTCTGTCAGAAAAAATATACAATAACCTATTTTACTCTTTTTTGGAGTATATACACCAATTCCATATGTTCTCTCATGTAAAATACAGAAATTCTATATATAAGTGAATCGAAAAAATCTAAATAATATCTAGGCGCCCCAAAGTTAAAAGAAAACGGCTCTGAATATAGTCGGTTATAAAAATTATACAATGCCTTGTTCTACTCTGTTTTGGAGTATATACACCAACTCAGTATGCTCTCTCATGTAAAATACCGAATTTCTAATTTTACGTAAATCGAAGAAAATCTAAATATTATCTAGGCACTCCAATGTTAAAAACAAAATTGCTCTGGATATAATCTGTCAGAGAAAATATACAATGACCTATTCTACTCTGTTTTGGGATATATACACCAACTCAATATGCTATCTCATGTAAAATACAGAAATTCTATATTTAAGCGAATTGAAAAAAATCTAAATATTATCTAGGCACCTTAATGTTAAAAGCAAAATTTCTCTGAACATAATCTGTCAGAAAAAATGTACAATGCGATTTTCTACTCTGTTATGGAGCATATACACCAACTCAATATGCTCTCTCATGTAAAACACCGAAATTCTAATTTTACGCAAATCCAAAAAAATCTAAATAATATCTAGGCGCCCCAAAGTTAAAAGAAAATGGCTCTGAATATAGTCTGCTAAAAAAATATACAATGCCTTATTCTACTCTCTTTTGGAGTATATACACCAACTCAGTATGCTCTCTCATGTAAAATACCGAAATTCCAATTTTAGGTGAATCGAAAAAAATCTAAATATTATCTAGGCAACCCAATGTTAAAAGCAAAATTGCTGTGAATATAATCTGTCAGAAAAAATATACAGTGCCCTTTTATACACTGTTTTGGAGTATATACACCAACTCAATATGCTCACTCATGTAAAATACCAAAATTATAATTTCACGTGAATCGAAAATAATCTAAATAATATCTAGGTGCCCCAATGCTAAATGAAAATGACTCTGAATATAGTCCGTTAGAAAAAATATACAATGCCTTTTTCTACTATGTTTTGGAGTATATACACAAACTCAGTATGCTCTCTCATGTAAAATACCGAAATTCTAATTTTACGTTAATCGAAAAAAATCTAAATATTATCTAGGCACCGTAATGTTAAAAACAAAATTGCTCTGAATATAATATCTCAGAAAAAATATACAATTACATATTCTACTCTGTTTTTTAGTATCTACACCAACTTTATATGCTCTCTCATGTAAAATACAGAAATTCTATATTTAAGCGATTGGAAAAAAATCTAAATATTATCTAGGCACCCCAATGCTAAAAGCAAAATTGCTCTGAATATAATCTGTCAGAAAAAATATCCAATGCCCCTTTCTACTCTGTTTTGTAGTATATACACCAACTCAATATGCTCTCTGACGTAAAATAGGGAAATTCTAATTTTACACGAATCGAAATAAATCAAAGTAATATCTAGGTGCCCCAAAGTTAAACGAAAATGGCTCTGAATATAGTCTGTTTGAAAAAATATACAATGCCTTATTCTACTCTGTTTTGGAGTATATACACTAACTCAGTATGCTCTCTCATGTAAAATAAAGAAATTCTAATTTTACGTGAATCGAAAAGAATTTAAATGTTATCTAGGCACCCGAATGTTAAAAGCAAATTTTCACTTATTATAATCAGTCAGAAAAAATATAAAATGCCCTTTTCTACTCTGTTTTCTAGTATATACGTGAACTCAATATGCTCTCTCAAGTAAAATAACGAAATTTTAATTTGTCACGAATCGAAAAAAATTTAAATAATATCTAGGCGCCCCAAAGTTAAAAGAAATTGGCTCTTAATATAGTCTGTGTGAAAAAATATACAATGCCTTATACTACTCTGGTTAGTAGTATATACACCAACTCACTATGCTCTCTCATGTAAAATACCGAATTCTAATTTTAAGTAAATCGAAAAAAATCTAAATATTATTTAGACACTTGAATGTTAATACCAAATTCCTCTTAATATAATCTGTCAGAAAAAATGTACAATGCCCTCTTCTCCTTTTTTGTAGTATATACACGAACACAATATGCTCTCTCATGTAAAATACAAAAATTCTAATTTTACGCGAATCGAAAATAATCTAAATAATATCTAGGCACCCAAAATTTAAAAGAAAATGGCTCTGAATATAGTCTGTTTGAAAAATATACAATGCCTTATTTTACTCTGTTTTAAAATATATACACCAACTCAGTATGCTCTCTCATGTAAAGTAATGAAATTCTAATTCTACGTGAATCGAAAACAATTTAAATAATATCTAGGCACCCCAATGATAAAAACAAAATTGCTCTGAATATAATCTGTCATGAAAAATATACAATGACGTATTCTGCTCTATTTTTTAGTATCTAAACAAACTCCATATGCTCTCTCAGGTAAAATACAGAAATTCTATATTTAAGCGAATCGAAAAAAATCTAAATATTATCTAGGCACCCCAGTGCTAAAAGTAAAATTGCTCTAAATATTATCTGTCAAAAAAAATATACAATGCGTTTTTCTACTTTGTTTTTGGCTATATATACCAACTCAATATGCTCTCTCATGTAAAATACCGAAATTCTAATTTTACGCGAATTCAAATAAATCTAAATAATATCTAGGTGCCCCAAAGTTAAAAGAAAATGGCTGTGAATATAGTCTGTTAAAAAAATATACAATGCCTTATTCAACTCTGTTTTGAAGTATATACACAAACTCAGTATGCTCTCTCATGTAAAATACCGAAATTCAAATTTTAGGCAAATCCAAAAAAATCTAAATAATATCTAGGCGCCCCAAAGTTAAAAGAAAATGGCTCTAAATATAATCTGTTAGAAAAAATATACAATGCCTTATTCTACTCTGTTTTGGAGTAAATACACCAATTCAGTATGCTCTCTCATGTAAAATACCGAAATTCTAATTTTACGTGAATAAAAAAAAATCGAAATATTATCTAGGCACCCCAATGTTAAAAGCAAATTTGCTCTTAATATGGTCTGTCAGAGAAAATATACAATGCCCTTTTCTACTCTGTTTTGGAGTATATACACCAAATCAGTATGCTCTCTCATGTAAAATACCAAAATTGTATATTTTAGTGAATCGAAAAAAATCTAAATGTTATCTAGGCACCACAATGTTAAAATCAAAATTGCTCTGAATATAATCTGTCATAAAAAAATATACAGTGTTCTTTTCTACACTGTATTGGAGTATCTACACCAACTCAATATGCTCTCTCATGTAAAATACTCAAATTCTAATTTTACGAGAATCGAAAAAAATCTAAATAATATCAATTCGCCCCAAAGTTAAAAGAAAATGGCTCTGAATATAGTCTGTTAGAAGAAATATGCAATGCCTTACTCTACTATGTTTTGGAGGATATACACGAACTCAGTATGCTCTCTTGTGTAAAATACAGAAATTCTAATTTTACCTGAATTGAAAAAATCTAAATATTATCTAGGCACCCCAATGTTAAAAACAAAATTTCTCTGAATATAATCTGTCAGAAAAGATATACAATGCAGTTTCCTACTCTGTTTTGGAGTATATACACCAACTCCATATGCTCTCTCATGTAAAATACAGAAATTCTAATTTTACGTGAATCGAAAAATATCTAAATATTATCTAGGCACCCATTGTTAAAAGCAAAATTTCTCTGAATATAATCTTCCAGAAAAAATAAACAATGCCATTTTCTACTATGTTTTGGAATATGTACACAAACCCAATATACTCTCTCGTAAAATACGGAAATTTTCAATTAACGCTAATCAAATGAAATATAAATATTATCGAGGCACCACAATGGTAGAAGCAAAATTGCTATGTATATCATCTATTAGAAAATATATACAATGCTTTTTCTAATCAGTTTTGGAGTATATACACCATCTCAATATGCTCTCTCATTTAAAATACCAAAATTCTAAATTTACGCGAATTGAAAAAAATCTCAATATTATCTAGGCTCCCCAAGATTAAAAGCAAAATTGCTCTGAATATAATCCGTCAGAAAAAATACACAATGCCCTTTTCAACTCTGTTTTGGAGTATATACAACAACTCAATATGCTCTCTCATGTAAAATAAGAAAATTCCAATTTTACGCGAATCGAAAAAGATCTAAATATTATCTAGGCAAACCAATGTTAAAAGCAAAATTGCTCTGAATATAATCCCTCAGAAAAAAATCTACAATGCCCTTTTCTACTCTATTTTGGAGTATATAAACCAACTCAATATGCTCTCTCATGTGAAATACCGAAATTCTAAATTTATGCAAATCGAAAAATATCTAAATATTATTTAGGCACCCCAATGTTAAAAGCAAAATTGCTCTGAGTATATTCTGTCATAAAAAATTTACAATGCCGTTTTCTACTCTGTTTTGGCGTATATACACCAACTCAATATGCTCTCTCACGTAAAATACCGAAATTCTAATTTGACTAGAGTCGAAAAATATCTAAATATTATCTAGGCACCCCAGTGTTAAAAGAAAAATTGCTCTTAATATAGTCTGTCACAATAATTATACAATGCCCTATTCTACTCGGTTTTGAGGTATATACACAAACTCAGTATGCTCACTCAAGTAAAATACACAAATTCTATATTTAAGCAAATCGAAAATATCTAAATATTATCTATGCACCCCAATGTTAAAAGCAAAATTGCTCTGAATATAATCGGTCAGAAAAAATAGACAATGCCCTTTTCTACTCTGTTTTGTAGTGTATACACCAACTAAATATGCTCTCTCATGTAAAATACAGAAATTCTAATTTTACCCGAACCTAAAAAATCTAAATATTATCTAGGCACCCCAATGTTAAAAGCAAAATTGCTCTGATTATAATCTGTCAGAAGAAATATACAATGCCCTCTTCTATTCTGTTTTGTAGTATAAACACCAACTCAATATGCTCTGTCATGTAAAATACAGAAATTCTAATTCTACCCGAATCGAAAAAATATAAATATTATCTAGGCACCCCAATGTTAAAAGCAAAATTGCTCTGAATATAATCTGTGAGAAAAAATATACAATGCTCTTTTCTACTTTGTTTTGGCGTATATACACCAACTCAACATGGTCTCTCATGTAAAATACGGAAATTCTAATTTAAGGTGAATCAAAAAAAATCTAAATAATATCTAGGATTCCAAAAGTTAAAAGAAAATGGCTCTGAATATAGTCTTTTAGAAAAAATATACAATGCCATATTCCACTCTGTTTAGGAGTATATACACCAACTCAGGATGCTCTCTCATGTCAAATACCGAAATTCTAATTTTACCCGAATTGAAAATAATCTAAATATTATCTCGGCACTCCAGTGTTAAAAAAAAATTGCTCTGAATATACTTTGTCAGAAAAAATATGTAATGCCCTCTTCTACTTTGTTTTGGAGTATATACACCAACTCCATATGCTCTCTCATGTATAATACAGAAATTCTATATTTAAGTGAATTCAAAAAAATCTAAATATTATCTAGGCACCCCAATGTTAAAAACAAAATTGCTCTGAATATGATCTGGCAGAAAAAATATACAATGCCCTACTCTACTCTGTTTTAAAGTACATACACCAACTTCATATGCACTCTCATGTAAAATACAGAAATTCTATATTTAAGCGAATCGAAAAAAATCTAAATATTATCTAGGCACGCCAATGTTAGAAGCAAAATTGCTCTGAATAAAATTTGTCAGAAAAAATATACAATGACCTTTTCTACTCTGTTTTGGAGTATATACACCAACTCAGTATGCTCTCTAATGTAAAATACCGCAATTCTAATTTTACGTGAATCGAAAAAAATCTATACATTATCTAGGCACTTCAATGTTACAAATAATATTGCTCTGAATATAATCTGAAAGAAAAAATATACAATGCCCTATTGTACTCTGTTTTGTATTATATACACCAACTCAATATGCTCTTTCATTTAAAATACAGAAATTCTATATTTAAGCGAATCGAAAAATATCTAAATATTATCTAGGCACAACAATGTTAAAAGCAAAATTGCTCTGAATATCATCTGTCAAAAAAAAAAACAATGCCACTTTCTACTCTGTTTTGTAGGATATACACCAACTCAATATGCTCTGACATGTAAAATACAGAAATTCTAATTTTATAAGAATCGAAAAAAATCTAAATATTGTAGGCATTTCAATGTTAAAAACAAAATTGCTCTGAATATAATCTTTAAGAAAAAATATACAATGCCCTATTCTACTCTGTTTTGGAGTATGTACACCAACTCAGTACGGTCTCTCATATAAAATACCGAAATTCTAATTTTACCCGAATCGAAAAAATCAAAATATTATGTAGGAAACTTAATGATACAAACAAAATTGCTCTGAATATAATCTGTCACAAAAAATATTCAATCCCTTATTCTACTCTGTTTTAGAGTATATACACCAACTCAGTATGCTCTCTAATGTAAAATACCGCAATTCTAATTTTACGTGAATCGAAATAAATCTATATATTATCTAGGCACTTCAATGTTAAAAACAATATTGCTCTGCATAAAATCTGTCAGAAAAAACATACAATTCCCTTTTCTACTTTGTTTTGGGGTATATACACCAACTCCATATGCTCTCTCATGTAAAATACTGAAATTCTAATTTTAGCCGAATTGAAATAATCTAAATATAATCTAGGCACCCCCATTTTAAAAACAAAATTGCTCTGAATATAATCTGTCAGAATAAATACACAATGCCATTTTCTACTCTGTTTTGTAGTATATACACCAACTAAATATGCTCTGATATGTAAAATACAGAAATTCTAATTTTACCCGAATCAAAAAATCTAAATATTATGTAGGCACCCCAATGTTAAAAACAAAATTTCTCTGAATATAATCTGTTAGAGAAAATATACAATGCCTTATTCTACTCTGTTTTGGAGTATGTACACCAACTCAGTATGCTCTCTCATATTAAATACCGAAATTCTAATTTTACGTGAATCGAAAAAAATATAAATATCATCTAGGCACTTCAATAATAAATAAAAATTGCTCTGAATATAATCTGTTAGAGAAAATATACAATGCCTTATTCTACTCTGTTTTGGAGTATATACAACAACTCAGTATGCTCTCTCATGTAAAATACAGAAATTCTATATCTAAGCGAATCAATAAAAATCTAAATATTATCTAGGCACCCCAATGTTAAAAGAAAAATTGGTCTCAATAAAATGTGTCAGAATAAATATACAATGCCCTTTTCTACTCTTTTTTGGAGTATATACACCAACTCCTTATGCTCTCTCATATAAAATACGGAAATTCTATATTTAAGTGAATTGATAAAAATCTAAATATTATCCAGGCACGCCAATGTTAAAGCAAAATTGCTCTGAATATAATCTGTCAGAAAAAATATATAATGCCCTTTTGTACTCTGTTTTGTAGTATATACACCAACAAAATATGCTCTCTCATGAAAAATACAGGGATTCTAATTTTACCCGGATCGAACAAATCGAAACATTATCTGGGCACCACAATGTTAAAAACAAAATCGCTCTGAATATAATCTGTCAGAGAAAATATACAATGCCCTATTCTACTCTGTTTTGGAGTATATACACCAAATCCATATGCTCTCTCATGTAAAATACAGAAATTCTATATTTAAGGGAATTGAAAAAAATCTAAATATTATCTAGGCACCCCAATGTTAAACGCAAAGTTGCTCTGAATATAATCTGTCAGAAAAAATATACAATGCTCTTTTCTACTCTGTTTTGGAGTATACACACCAACTTCATATGCTCTCTCATGTAAAAAAGCGAAATTTTAATTTTACGCTAATCGAAAAAAATCTAAATAATATCTAGGTGGCCCAAAATGAAAAGAAAATGGCTCTCAATGTAGTCTGTTAGAAAAAATATACAATGCCATATTCTACTTTGTTTTGGAGTATATACACCAACTAAGTATACTCTCTCATGTAGAATATGGAAATTCAAATTTTACATGAATTGAAAAATTCTAAATATTATTTAGGCACCCGAATAACAAAAGCAAAATTGCGCTGAATATAATCTGTCAGAAGAAATATACACTGCCCTTTGCTACTCTTTTTTGGAGTATATACACCAACTCAATAAGCTCTCTCATGTCAAATACCGAAATTCTAATTTTACCTGAATCTAAAGCAATCGAAATATTATATAGGCGCCCCAAAGTTGTAAGGAAAAGGCTCTGAATATAGTCTGTCAGAGAAAACATACCGTGCCTTATTCTACCCTGTTTTGGAGTATATACACCAACTCAGTATGCTCTCTCATGTAAAATACCAGAATTCTAATTTTATGTGAATCGAATAAAATCCAAATATTATGTAGGCACCCCAATGTTAAAAACATAATTGCTCTTAATGTAATCTGTCATAAAAAATATACAATGCCCTATTCTACTCTATTTTAAAATATATACACCAACTCCATATGCTCTCTCATGTAAAATACAGAAATTATAATGTTACCCGAATTGATAAAATCTAAATAATATCTAGGCACCCCAATGTTAAAAACAATATTGCTCTAAATATACTCTGTCAGAAAATATATACAATGCCCTATTCTACTCTGTTTTGGAGTATATACACCAACTCCATATGCTCTCTCATGTAAAATATCGAAATTCTAATTTTACCCGAATCGAAAAAATCTAAATATTATCTAGGCACCCCAATGTTAAAATCAAAATAGCTCTGAATATAATGTCAGAAAAAATATAAAATGCCCTATTCTACTCTGTTTTGGAGTATATAAACCAACTGCATATGCTCTCTCATGTAAAACACCGAAATTCTATATTTAAGCTAATCGAAAAAAATCTAAACATTATCTAGGCACCCCAATGTTGAAAGCAAAATTGCTCTGAAAATAATCTGTCAAAAAATATAAAATTCTCTATTCTACTCTGGTTTGTAGTATATAAACCGACTCGATATGTGCTCTCATGTAAAATACCGAAATTCTAAATTTACGTGAATCGAAAAAAATCTAAATATTATCTAGGCACCCCAATGTTAAAAGCAAAATTTCTCTGAATATAATCTGTCACAAAAAATATACAATGCCCTTTTCTACTCTGTTTTGGAGTATATACACCAACTCCATATGCTCTCTCATGTAAAATACAAAAATTCTATATTTAAGCGAATCGAAAAAAATTTAAATACTATCTAGGCACCCCAATGTTAAAAACAAAATAGCTCTGAATATAATCTGTCAGAAAAAATATACAATCCTGTATTCTACTGTGTTTTGGAGTATATAAACAAGCTCCATATGCTCTCTCAAGTAAAATGCAAAAATTCTCTATTTAAGTGAATCGAAAAAAATCTAAATATTATCTAGGCACCCCAATGTTAAAAACAAAATAGCTCTGAATATAATCTGTCAGAAAAAATATACAATCCTGTATTCTACTGTGTTTTGGAATATATACACCAACTCCATATGCTCTCTCAGGTAAAATGCAAAAATTCATTATTTAAGCGAATCGAAAAAAATCTAAATATTATCTAGGCACCCCAATGTTAAAAACAAAGTAGCTCTGAATATAATTTGTCAGAAAAAATGTATAATCCTGTATTCTACTGTTTTTTGGAGTATGTGCACCAACTCCATATGCTCTCTCAGGTAAAATGCAAAAATTCTCTATTTAAGCGAATCGAAAAAAATCTAAATATTATCTAGGCACCCCAATGTTAAAAACAAAATTGCTCTGAATATTATCTGTCAAAAAAATATACAATCCCGTATTCTAATCTCTTTTGGACTATACAAACGAACTCCATATGCTTTCTCATATAAAATACAGAAATTCTATATTTAAACAAATCAAAAAAAATCTAAATAATATATAGACGCTCCAAAGTTAAAAGAAAATGCCTCTGAATATAGTCTGTTAGAAAAAATATACAATGCCTTATTCTACTCTGTTTTAGAGTAAATACACAAACTCAGTATGCTCTCTCATGTAAAATACAGTAATTCAAATTTTACTCGAATTGAAAAAATCTAAATATTATTTAGTCACCCCAATGTTAATAACAAAATTTATCTGAATATAAAGTGTCAGAAAAAATATACAATGCCCTATTCTACTCTGTTTTTGAGTATATACACCAACTCTACCTGCTCTCTCATGTAAAATACAGAAAATCTATATTTCAGAAAATCAAAAAAAATCTAAATATTATATAGGCACCCCAATGTTAATAGCAAAATTTCTCTGAATGTAATCTGTCAGAAAAAATATACAACGCCCTTTTCTACTATGTTTTGGAGTACATACACCAAATCAATATGTTCTCTCATGTAAAATACCGAACTTTTAATTTTACGTGAATCGAAATAAATCTAATTATCTAGGCACCCCAATGTTAAAAGCATATTTGCTCTGAATATAATCTGTCAGAAAAAATATACAATGCCCTTTTCTACTCTGTTTTGGAGTATATACACCAACTCAATATGCTCTCTCATGTAAAATACAGAAATTCTAATTTTACACGAATCGAAAAAATCTAAATATTATCTAGGCACCCCAATGATAAAAACAAAATTGCTCTTAACATAATCTGTCAGAAAAAATATACAATGCCCTATTCTACTCTGTTTTCGGGTATATACAAAAACTCAGTATTCTCTCTCAAGTAAAATACCGAAATTCTGATTTTACGTGAATAGAAAAAAATCTAAATAATATCTAGGCGCCCCAAAGTTTAAAGAAAATGGCTCTGAATATAGCCTCTTAGTACAAATATAATATGCCTTATTCTACTCTTTTTTGGAGTATATACACCAACTCAGAAGGCTCTCAAATGTAAAATACAGAAAATATTATTTTACTTCAATCGAAAAAATCTAAATATTATCTAGGCACCCAATGTTAAAAACAAATTTACTCTCAACATAATCTGTCAGACAAAATATACAATGCCTTATTCTACTCTGTTTTGGAGTATATACACCATCTCCATATGCTCTCTCATGTAAAATACAAAAATTCAATATTTTAGCGAATCGGAAAAAATCTAAATATTATCTAGGCTCCCCAATGTTAAAAACAAAATTGCTCTGAATATTATCTGTCAGAAAAAATATACAATGCCCGTTTATACTCTATTTTGGAGTATATAAACAAACTCAATATGCTCAATCATGTAAAATACCGAAATTCTAATTTTACGCGAATTACAAAAAATCTAAATTTTATCTAGGCACCCCAATGTTAAAAACAAAATTGCTCTGAATATAATCTGTCAGAAAAAATATACAATCCCCTTTTCTAGTTTATTTTGGAGTATACACACCAATTCAATATACTCTCTCATATAAAATATCGAAATATTAATACACGGGAATCGAAGAAAATCTAAGTATTATCAAGGCACCCCAATGTAAAAAGCAAAATTTATCAAAACAAAATCTGTCAGAGAAAGTATACAATGCTTTTTTCTACTCTTATTTGTAGTATATAAACCAACTCAATATGCTCGCTCATGTAAAATTCCCAAATTTTAATTATACGCGAATCGAAAAAAGTCTAAACACTATCTTAGCACCACAATGTTAAAATAAAATATCTCTGAATATAATCTGTCAGAAAAAATATACAATGCCCCATTATACTCTGTTTTGGAGTGTATACACCAACTCAATATGCTCTCACATGTAAAATACCGAAATTCTAAATTTACGCGAATCGAAAGAAATCTAAATATTATTGAGGTACCCCAATGTTAAAACAAAATCTCTCTGATTATACTCTGTCAGAAATAATATAGAATGCTTTATTCTACTTTCTTTTGAAGTATATACACAAACTCAATATGCTCTTTCATGTAAAATACCGAAATTCTAATTTTACGGGAATCGAAAAAAATCTAAATATTGTCTAGGAACCTTAATGTTAAAAGCAAAATTGCTCTGAATATAATTTGTCAGAAATAATATACAATACCTTTTTTTACTCTGTTTTGGGGTATATACACCAACTAAACATGCTGTCTCATGTAAAATACCGAAATTGTAATTTTACGCGAATCGAAAAAAATCTAACTATGATATAGGCACCACAATGTTAAAAGCAAAATTGCTCTGAATATAACCTCTCAGAAAAAATATACAATGCCCTTTTCTACTCTGTTTTGGAGTAAATACACCAACTCAATATGCTCTCTCAGGTACAATACCGAAATTGAAATTTTACGCTAATCGAAAAAAATCTAAATATTATCTAGGACCCCAATGTTAAAAGAAAATGACTCTTAATATAACCTGTCAATCAAAATATACTATTTTCTTTTCTACTGTGTTTTGCAGTATATACACCAACAGAATATGCTCTCTAATGTAAAATACGGAAATTCTAATTTTACGTAAATCGAAATAAATCTAAATATTAACTAGGCACTTCAATGTTAAAAGCAACATTGATCTGAATATAATCTGTCAGAAAAAATATACAATGTTCTTTTCTAAAAAGTTTTGAAGTATATACACAAACTCAATATGCTCTGTCAGCTAAAACACCGAAATTCTAAATTTCCGTGAATCGAAAAAAATCTAAATTTTATCTAGGCAACCCAATGTTAAAAACAAAATTGCTCTGAATATAATCTTTCAGAAAAAAATATACAATGCCCTATTCTACTCTGTTTTGGAGTATATACACCAACTCAATACGCTCTCTCATGTAAAATACAGAAATTCTAATTTTACCCGAATCGAAAGAATCTAAATACAATCTAGGCACACCAATTATAAAAACAAAATTGCTCTGAATATAATCTGTCAAAAAAAATATACAATGCCCTATTCTCCTCTGTTTAGGAATATATACACCAACTCAGTATACTCTCTCATGTAAAATACCGAAATTCTCATTTTATGTGAATCAAAAAATATCTAAATATTATCTAGGCACCCCAATGTTAAAAGCAAAATTGCTCTGAATATAATCTGTCATAAAAATTATACAATGCCCTTATCTACACTGTACTGGAGTATATACACCAACTCCATATGCTCCCTCATGTAAAATATTTACATTCTAATATTACCTGAATTGAAAAAAATCTAAATAATATCTAGGCGCCCCAAAGTTGAAAGAAAATTGCACTGAATATAGTCTGTTAGAACAAATATACAATGCGTTATTCTACTATATTTCGGAGTATATACACTAACTCAGTATGCTCTCTCGTGTAAAATAAAGATATTTTAATTTTACCCGAATCAAAAAAATCTAAATATTATCTAGGCACCCCAATGTTAAAAACAAAATTGCTCTGAATATAATCTAGCATAAAAAATATACAATGCCCTATTCTACTCTGTTTTTGAGTATATACACCAACTCTACCTGCTCTCTCATGTAAAATACAGAAATTCTATTTTTCAGCGAATCGAAAAAAAACTAAATATTATCTAGGCACCCCAATGTTAAAAGCAAAATTGCGCAGAATATCATCTGTCAGAAAAAATATACAAGGCCCTATTCTACGCTGTTTTGGAGTACATATACCAAATCAGTATGCTCTCTCATGTAATATAACAAAATTCTAATTTTACGTGAATCGAAAATAATCTAAATAATATCAAGGTAAACCAAAGTTACAAGAAAATGTCTCTAAATATAGTCTGTTAGAAAATATATACAATGCCTTATTCTACTCTGTTTTGGAGGATATACACCAACTCAATATGCTCTCTCATGTAAAATACAGAAATTCTAAGTTTCCCCGAATCGAAAAAATCTAAATATTATCCTGGCACCCCAATGTTAAAAAAAAAATTACTCTGAATATAATCTGTCAGAAAAAATATACAATGCCCTATTCTACTCTGTTTTGGAGTATATACACCAAATCCATATGCTCTCACATGTAAAACACAGAAATGCTATATTTAAGCGAATCGAAAAATATCTAAATATTATCTAGGCACCCCATGTTAAAAGCAAAATTGCTCTGAATATAATCTGTCAGAACAAATATACAATGCCCTATTCTACTCTGTTTTCGAGTATATACACCAACTCCATATGCTCTCTCATGTAAAACACAGAAATTCTATATTTAAGCGAATAAAAAGAAATCTAAATATTACATAGGCACCGCAACGATAAAAGAAAATTGCTCTGAATATAATCTGTCAGAAAAAATATACAATGCCCTTTTCTACTGTGTTTTGTAGTATATTCACCAAATCAATATGCTCTCTCATGTAAAATACAAAATTCTATATTTAAGCGAATCGAAAAAAATCTAAATATTATCTAGGCACCCCAATGTTAAAAAAAAATTGCTCTGAATATAATCTGTCAGAAGGAATATACAATGCCCTTTTCTACTTTGTTTTGGAGTATATACACCAACTCCATATGCTCTCTCATGTAAAATAGAGAAATTCTATATTTAAGTGAATCGAAAATAATCTAAATATTATCTAGGCACCCCAATGTTAAAAACAAAATGGCTCTGAATACAATCTGATAGAAAAAAATACAATGCACTATTCTATTCTGTTTTCGAGTATATACACCAACTCAATATGCTGGCTCATGTAAAATACAGAAATTATACTTTTAGCCGAATTGAAATAATCTAAATATAATCTAGGCACCCCAATTTAAAAACAAAATTGCTCTGTATATAATCTGTCAGAATAAATACACAATGCCATTTTCTACTCTGTTTTGTAGTATATACACAAACTAAATATGCTCTGATATGTAAAATACAGAAATTCTAATTTTATCCGAATCGAAATAATCTAAATATTATGTAGGCACGTCAGTGTTAAAAACAAAATTTCTCTGAATATAATCTTTCATAAAAAATATACAATGCCCTATTCTACACTGTTTTAGAGTATGTACACCAACTCAGTATGCTCTCTCATGTAAACTACCGAAATTCAAGTTTTACCCGCATCGAAAAAATCAAAATATTATGTAGGCAACCTAATGTTAAAAACAAAATTGCTCTGAATATAATATGTCAGAAAAAATATTCAATTCCTTATTCTACTCTGTTTTGGATTATATACACCAACTCAGTATGCTCTCTCATGTAAAATACCGAAATTCTAATTTTACGTGAATCGAAAACAATCTAAATATTATCTAGGCACTTCAATGTTAAAAACAAAATTGCTCTGAATATAATCTGTCAGAAAAAATATACAATGCCCTATTCTACTCTGTTTTAGATTATATACATCAACCCCATATGCTCTCTCATGTAAAATACCGAAATTCCAATTTTACGCGAATCGAAATAAATCTAAATAATATCTAGGCGCCCCAAAGTTCAAAGAAAATGGCTCTGAATATAGTCTGTTAGAAAAAATATACAATCCCTTATTTTACTCTGTTTTGTAGTATATACACCATCTCAGGATGCTTTCTCATGTAAAATAGAGAAATTTTAATTTTATCCGAATTGAAATAATCTAAATATTATGTAGGCACGTCAATGTTAAAAACAAAATTGCTCTGAATATAATATTTCAGAAAAATATATAATGCCCTATTCTACTCTGTTTTGGAGTATATACACCAACTCAGTATGCTCTCTCATGTAAAATTCCGAAATTCTAATTTTACCCGCATTGAAAAAATCAAAGTATTATCTAGGCTCCCCAATGTTAAAAGCAAAATTGCTCTGAGTATAATCTCTCAGAAAAAATATTCAATGTCTTATTCTACTCTGTTTTGGTGTATATACACCATCTCAGTATGCTCTCTCATATAAAATACCAAAATTCAAATTTTACGTGAATAAAAAAAATCTAAATATGATCTAGGCTCCCCAATGTTAAAAGCAAAATTCCTCTGAATATAATGTCTGAAAAAATACACAATGCCCTTTTCTACTCTGTTTTGGAGTATATACACCAACCCAATATGCTCTCTCATATAAAGTACAGAAATTCTAAATTTACAATAATCGAAAACAATCTAAATATTATTTAGGCATCCAATGTTAAAAGCAAAATTGCTCTGAATATAATCTTTCAGAAAAAATATGCAATGCCCTTTACTTCTGTGTTTTGCAGTATATTGACCAACTCAATATGCTTTTTCCGGTAAAATACCGAAATTATAAATTTACGAAATTAAAAAATTTCTAAATGTTATCTAGGCAACCCAATGTAAAATGCAAAATTGTTCTGAATGTAATCTGTCAGAGAAAATGTACAATGCCTTTTTCTACTCTGTTTACGAGTATATACACCAACTCATTATGCTCTCCCATGGAAAATACAGAAGTTCAAATTTTAAACGAACCTAAAAAAATCTAAACATTATCTAGGCATTTCAATGTTAAAAGCAAAATTGCTCTTAATATAGTCTGTCAGAGAAAATACACAATGCCCTCTTCTACTCTTTTTTGGAGTATATAAACCAACTCAATATGCTCTCTCATGTAAAATACCAAAATTTTAATTTTACCTGAATCGAAAAATATCTAAATATTATCTAGGCACCCCAATGTTAACAGAAACATGGCTCTGAATATAGTCTTTCAGAAAAAAATATACTATGCCCTTTTGTATTCAGTTTTGGATTATATACACCAACCCAATATGCTCTCTCATGTAAAATACCGAAATTCTAAATTTACACGAATTGAAAAAAATCTAAATATTATTTAGGCACCCAATGTTAATAGCAAAATTGCTCTGAATATAATTTGCCAGAAAAAATATACAATTCCCTTTCCTACTCTGTTTTAAAGTATATACACCAACTCAATATGCTCTCTCATGTAAAATACCAAAATTATAAATTTATGCCAATTAAAAAATTCTAAACATTATCTAGGCACCCGAATGTTAACAACAAAATTTCTCTGAATGTAATCAGTCAAAAAAATATACAACGCCTTTTTCTACTCTGTTTTGGAGTATATACACCAACTCAATATGCTCTCCCATGTAAAATACAGAAATTCAAATTTTACACGAACCGAAAAATCTAAATATTATCTAGGCATTCCAATGTTAAAATCAAAATTGCTCTGAATATAATCTCTCAGAAAAAATATACAATGCCCCATTCTACTCTGTTTTGGAGTATATACACCAACTCCATATGCTCTCTCATGTAAAATACAGAAATTCAATATTTAAGCGAATCGAAAAAAATCTAAATATTAACTAGGCACCCCAATGTTAAAAGCAAAATTTCTGTCAATATAATTTGCCAGAAAAAATATACAATGACCTTTTCCACTATGTTTTGCAGTATATAAACCAACTCAATATGTTCTCTCATGTAAAATACCGAAATCGTAAATTTACACGAATCGAAAAATATATAAATAATATCTACGTGCCCGAAAGTTAAAGGAAAATGGCTCTGAATATAGTCTGTTAGAAAATATACAATGCCTTATTCTACTCTGTTTTGGATTATATACACCAAGTCAGTATGCTCTCTAATGTAAAATACCGAAATTCTAATTTTACGCAAATCAAAAAAAAATCTAAATAATATCTAGGCGCCCCAAAGTTAAAAGAAAATGGCTCTGTATACAGTCTGTTAGAAAAAATATACAATGCCTTATTTTACTCTGTTTTGGTGTATATACACCAACTCAGTATGCTCTCTCATGTGAAATACAGAAATTCTAATTTTACATGAATCGATAAAAATCTAAATATTATATAGGCACCCAACGTTAAAATCAAAGTTGCTGAGAATATAATCTGTCAGAAATAATATACAATGCCCTTTCCTACTCTGTTATAAAGTATATAAACCAACTCAATATGCTCTCTCATGTAAAATACAGAAATTGTAAATTTACGCAAATTAAAAAATTCTAAATATTATCTAGGCACCCCGATGTTATAAGCAAAATTCTTCTGAATGTAGTCTGTCAGAAAAAATATACAATGCCTTTTTCTACTCTGTTTTCGACTATATACACCAACTCAATATGCTCTCCCATGTAAAATACTGCAGTTCAAATTTTACACGAACCAAAAAAAATCTAAATATTATCTAGGCATTCCAATGTTAAAAGCAAGATTGCTCTGAATATAGTCTGTCAGAGAAAGAACACAATGCCCTCTTCTACTCTTTTTTGGAGTACATAAACCAACTCAATATGCTCTCTCATATAAAATACAAAAATTCTAATTTTACCTGAATCGAAAAAAATCTAAATATTATCTAGGCACCCCAATGTTAAAGCAAAATTGCTCTGAATATAATCTGTCAGAAAAATATACAATGCATTTTTCTACTCTGATGTGGAGTATATACTCCAACCCAATATGTTCTCTCATATAAAATAGAGAAATTCTAAATTTATGATAATCGAAAAAATTCTAAATATTATTTAGGCACCCAATGTTAAAAGCAAAATTGCTCTAAATATAATCTGTCAGAAATAATCTACAATTCCCTTTCCTACTCTGTTATAAAGTATATACACCAACTCAATATGCTCTCTCAGGTAAAATACCGAAATTATAAATTTACAAAATTAAAAAAATTCTAAATGTTATCTAGGCAACCCAATGTAAAAAGCAAAATTTTTCTGAATGTAATCTGTCAGAGAAAATATACAATGCCTTTTTCTACTCTGTTTTCGAGTATATACACCAACTCATTATGCTCTTTGATGTAAAATACAGAAGTTCAAAGTTTACACGAACCTAAAAAACTCTAAACATTATCTAGGCATTTCAATGTTAAAAGCAAAATTGCTCTGAATATAGTCTGTCAGAGAAAATACACAATGCCCTTTTCTACACTTTTTTGGAGTATATAAACCAACTCAATATGCTCTGTCATGTAAAATACCGAAATTATAATTTTACCTGAATCGAAAAATATCTAAATATTATCTAGGCACCCCAATCTTAAAAGCAAAATTGCTCGGAATATAATCTGTCTGAAAAAATATACTATGCCCTTTTTTACTCTGTTTTGTAGTATATAAACCCCATTAATATGCTCTCTCAAGCAAAATACAGAAATTCTATATTTAAGCGGATCGAAAAAAATCTAAATATTATCTAGGCACCCCAATGTTAATACCAAAATTGCTCTGAATATAATCTGACAGAAAAAATATACAATGCCCTATTCTACTCTGTTTTGGAGTATATACACCAACTCAATATGCTCTCTCATGTAAAATACAGAAATTCTAATTTTACGTGAATCGAAAATAATCTAAATATTATCTTGGCACCCGAATGTTAAAAGCAAAATTTCTCTGAATATAGTCTGTTAGAAAAAATATACAATGCCTTATTCTACTCTGTTTTGGAGAATATACACCAACTCATTATGCTCTCTCATGTAAAATACAGAAATTCTAATTTTACGTGAATCGAAAAAAATCTAAATATTATCTAGGCAACTCAATGTTAAAAACAAAATTGCTCAGAATATAATCTTTCAGAAAAAATACACAGTGCCCTATTGTACTCTGTTTTGGAGTATATACACCAACTCAATATGCTGTCTCATGTAAAATACAGAAATTCAATATTTATGCGAATTGAAAAAAATCTAAATATTATCTAGGCACCCCAATATTAAAAGCAAAATTGCTCTGCATATAATCTGCCAGAAAAAAATATACAATGCCCTCTTCTACTCTGTTTTGTAGTATATACACCAACTGAATATGCTCTTTCATGTAAAATACCAAAATTCTAATTTTACCCGAATCGAAAAAAAATCTGAATATTATCTAGGCACCACAATGTAAAAAACAAAATTGCTCTCAATATATTGTGTCAGAGAAAATATACAATGCCCTATTCTACTCTGTTTTGGAGTATATACACCAACTCCATATGCTCTCTCATGTAAAATACAGAAATTCTATATTTAAGCGAATCGAAAAAAATCTAAGTATTATCTAGGCAACCCAAAGTTAAAAGGAAAATTGCTCTGAATATAATCTGTCAGAAAAAATATACAATGCCCTTTTTTACTTTGATTTGTAGTATATACACCAACTCAATATGCTCTCTCATGTAAAATAAGGAAATTCTAATCTTACCCGAAACGAAAAGATCTAAATATTATCAAGTAACCCCAATATTAAAAACAAAATTGCTCTGAATATAATCTGTCAGAAAAAATATACAATGCCCTATTCTACTCTGTTGTTCAGTATATACACCAACTCAGTATGCTCTCTCATGTAAAATACCGAAATTCTAATTTTACGTGAATCGAAAAAAATCTAAATAATATCTAGGCTCCCCAAAGTTAAAAGAAAATGGCTCTCAATATAGTCTGTTAGAAAAAATATACAATGCCTTATTCTACTCTGTTTTGCAGTATATACATCAACTCAGTATGCTCTCTCATGTAAAATACAGAAATTTTAATTTTACGTGAATCAAAAAAATCTAAATATTATGTAGGCACCCCAATGTTAAAAGCAAAATTGCTCGTAATATAATCTGTCAGAAAAAATATACAATGCCCTTTTCTACACTGTTTTGGTGTATATACACCACCTCAATATACTCTCTCATGTAAAATACAGAAACTCTAATTTTACTCGAATCGAAAAAAATCTAAATAATATCTAGGCGCCCCAAAGTTAAAAGAAAATGGCTCTGAATATAGTCTGTTAGAGAAAATATACAATGCCTTATTCTACTCTGTTTGGAGTATATACACCAACTCAGTATGCTGTCTCATGTAAAATAAAGACATTCTAATTTTACGTGAATTAACAAAAATCTAAATATTATCTAGGAACCTTAATGTTAAAGACAAAATTGCTCTGAAAATAATCTGTCAGTAAAATATAAAGTGCTCTATTCTACTCTGTTTTGGAGTATATACACCAACTCCATATGCTCTCTCATGTAAAATACAGAAATTCTATATTTAAGCGAATTGAAAGAAATCTAAATAGTATCGAGGCACCCCAATGTTAAAAGCAAAATTGCTCAGAATATAATCTGTCAAAAAAATATACAATGCCCTTTTCTACTCATTTTTGCAGTATATACACCAACTAAATATGCTGTCTCATGTAAAATACAGAAATTCTAATTTTACCCGAATCGAATAAATCTAAATATTGTCTAGGCACCCCAATGTTAAAAACAAAATTGCTCTGAATATAATCTGTCAGAAACATTACAGAATCCCCTATTCTACTCTATTTTGGAGTATATACAAAAACTCAATATGCTCTCATGTAAAATACTGAAATTCTAATTTTACTCAAATCGAAAAAAATTGAAATATTATCTAGGCACCCCAATGTTAAAAGCAAAATTGCTCGTAAAATAATCTGTCAGAAATAATATACAATGCCCTTTTCTACCCTGTTTTGCAGTATATACACCAACTCAATATGCTCTCTCATTTAAAATACCGAAATTCTAATTTTACGCTAATCTAAAGAAATCTAAATAATATCTAGGCGCCCCAAAGTTAAAAGAAAATGGCTCTGAATATACTCTGTTAGAAAAAATATACAATGTCTTATTCTACTCTGTTTTGGAGTATATACACCAACTCTGTATGCTTTATCATATAAAATACAGAAATTCTAATTTTACCCAAATTGATAAAATCTAAATATCATGTAGGCACCCCAATGTTAAAACCAAAATTGCTCTGAATAGAATCTGTCAGATAAAATACACAATGCCCTAATCTACTCTATTTTCGAGTATATACACCAACTCCATATGCTCTCTCATGTAAAATACAGAAATTCTATATTTAAGCGAATCAAAAAAAACCTAAATATTATCTAGGCACCCCAGTGATAAAAGCAGAATTTCTCTGAATATAATCCGTCAGAAAAAATATACAATGCCCTTTTCTACTCTGTTTAGGTGTATATACACCAACTCAATATGCTCTCTCATGTAAAATACGGAAATTCTATATTTAAGCGAATCGAAGAAAATCTAAATAATATCCAGGCACCCCAAAATTAAAAGAAAATGGCTCTGAATATATTGTATTAGAAAAAATATACAGTGCCCTATTATACTCTGTTTTGGAGTATATACAAGAACTCCATAAGCTCTCTCATGTAAAATACAGAAATTCTATATTTAAGCGAATTGAAAAAAATCTAAATATTATCTAGGCACCCCAATGTTAAAAGCAAAATTGCTCTGAATATAATCAGTCAGGGAAAATATACAGTGACGTAATCTACTCTGTTTTAGAGTATATACACCAACTCAGTATGCTCAATCATGTAAAATACTGAAATTCTAATTTTACGTGAATCGAAAAAAATCTAAATATTATCTAGGCACCCCAATGTTAAAAGAAGAATTACTCTGAATATAATCTGTCAGAAAAAATATACAATGCCCTATTCTACTCTGTTTTTGAGTATATAAACCAACTCCATATGCTCTTTAAGGTAAAATACAGAAATTCTATATTTAAGCGAATCGAAAAAAATATAAATATTATCTAGGCACCCCAATGTTAAACGCAAAATTGC
Organism: Callithrix jacchus; assembly: GCF_049354715.1. Taxonomy (NCBI): domain Eukaryota; kingdom Metazoa; phylum Chordata; class Mammalia; order Primates; family Cebidae; genus Callithrix; species Callithrix jacchus. The sequence continues at coordinate 53,098,783 of NC_133521.1, read as the reverse complement.
TCTGAATATCATCTGTCAGAAAAAATATACAATGCCCTTTTCTACTTTATTTTGTTGTATATACACCAACTCAATATACTCTCTCATGTAAAATACGGAAATTCTAATTTTACGCAAAACGAAAAAAATCTAAATAATATCTAGGCTCCGCAAATTTAAAAGAAAATGGCTCTCAATATAGTCTGTTAGAAAAAATATACAATGCCTTATTCTACTCTGTTTTGGAGTATATACACGAACTTAATCTGCTCTCTCATGTAAAATACAGAAATTCTAATTTTACCTGAAGCGAAAAAATCTAAATATTATCGAGGCACCCCGATGTTAAAAATAAAATTGCTCTTAATGTAATCTGTCAGAAAAAATATACAATGCCCTATTCTACTCTGTTTTGGAGTATATACACCAACTCAGTGTGCTCTCTCATGTAATATAACGAAATTCTAATTTTACGTGTATCGAAAAAAATTTAATAATATCCAGGTACCCCAAAATGAAAAGAAAATGGCTCTGAATATATTGTATTATAAAAAATATACAATGCCCTTTTCTACTCTGTTTTGGAGTATATACACCAACTCAGTATGCTCTCTCATGTAAAATACCGAAATTCTAATTTTACGTAAATTGAAAAAAATTTAAATAATATCTAGGTGCCCCAAAGTTAAAAGAAAATGGCTCTGAATATAGTCTGTTAGGAAAAATATACAATGTTTTATTCTACTCTGTTTTGTAGTATATACACCAACTCAGTATGCTCTCTCATGTAAAATACCGAAATTCTAATTGTACGTGAATAGAAAAAAACTAAATATAATATAGGAACCCCAACGTTAGAAGCAAAATTGCTCTGAATATAATCTGTCAGAAAAAATATGCAATGCCATTTTCTACTGTGTTTTGGAGTACATACACCAACTCAATATGCTCTCTCATGTAAAATGCCGAAATTCTAATTATACACGATTCGAAAAAAATCTAAATATTATCTAGGCACCCAAATGTTAAAAACAAAATTGCTCTGAATATAATCTGTCAGAAAAAATATACAATGCCCTATTTTACTCTGCTTTGTAGTATATACTCAAACTCAATATGCTCTCTCATGTAAAATACAGAAATTCTATATTTCAGAGAATCGATTAAAATCTAAATATTATCTAGGCACCCTAATGTTAAAAGCAAAACTGCTCTGAATATGATCTGTCAGAAAAAATATACAGTGCCCTATTCTACTCTGTTTTGGAGTGTATACACCAACTCAGTATGCTCTCTCATGTAAAATACCAAAATTCTAAATATACGCGAGTCGAAAAAAATCTAAATAATATTTAGGCGCTTCAAAGTGAAATGGAAATGGCTCTGTATACAGTCTGTTAGACAAAATATACAATGCCTTATTCTACTCTGTTTTCGAGTATATACACCAACTCAGTATGCTCTCTCCTGTAAATTTCCAAAATTCTAATTTTACGTGAATCGAAAAAAATCTAAATATTATCTAGGCACCCGAATATTAAAAGCAAAATTGCTCTGAATATAATCTGTCAGAAAAAATATACAATGCCCTTTTCTACTCTGTTTTGGCGTATATACACCAACTCAGTATACTCTCTCATGTAAAATACCGAAATCCAAACAGTACTCTAAGTATCTCATTAATTGCACAAGACCCCCGTGATGTTGTTTTTAATAACTAGGGGATTACAGATGACATTACTCACGATATGACTGCAGCTGTTTGCCGGTCCTGTGATAATGTTTCTAATATCCGGAGAAGTAGAGGAGAATGTTTCTGCCCATAGGCAAATCCTCTGAATACGGCAAGAGGAGTACACCGTGCTGTGGTATGGTCACTAATGTAAACAAGAAAACAATTATATTGAATTAAATATTGCAAGGTGTTAACCCCCCCTATAATTCTCTTTCTAATTTCAAGTGGGTGAGGAGGACATTTTTGTCAAAATGGCGGAGATGTAACTACAGCTATTGCCTACTATATAATAAAAAAGGATAAAATTATTATTTACATATGATATGATTGCCAGTATCATATTACACCACATTTTCAAAATATCTGGGCCCCAGCAGCTGTGGGCATGGCAGCCAAGCGAGGGTGTCCCTATGCAACCAGGTTGGGCATTGGGGCTGCTACGGGCCCTTTGGTTTGTCTGGGGGCTGCTACGGGCCCTCTGGCGGTGGCTGTGGTAACAGCCACATAGCCAGAGGGTCTCTCAGCATCCATGGACGGCCTGGTGGCTGCTACTGACACTCTGGCAGGGGCTGTCGGCACAGCCACCTAGACAGGGGTCCCTACGTAGCCAGGGTGGAGCTGGAAGCTGCTATAGGCCCTTTGGAGGGAGGTGTGGGGATACCCTGCTCTTCACAGGTACACAGTTTGCACCTATTTCTACATGTGTAGATCGTTTACATAATGGGCACATATTTGTACACATGTACATATGTTACTATCACAACAAACATATGTACATAATATGTGTACAATAAATATGTACTTTATACGTACCTAATATAAATAATATGTACGTTTTGGTGATATTATGTGATATCTACATATTATTGATTATATATCTTATTGTGATAATATGTATGCTACCACTGAAATTTTTAGAAATGTACATAGAGTACACTTTATGTACCTATGCATTGGGTACACATTATAGAAATAAATAGGTACATATTTTACAGATTAGGTACATTGTTTCTACATGTGTATTTTGTACACATATGTACAGCAGAGTAAATGTACAGACTATACCTATTTTATACATTTATTGTGATATATCAATAAATGTACACATGAGTACATTCTGGGATATAATTTTTAGCATATTAGATAGGAAATACACCGGTGACCAAAGTGGGTTTACACCCAGGTGCTCACATAGTTTATACATGTACATGTTGTGCATAGTATATACTCATGTACAGAATGTACATGTCTACATTATATATACATAGGTGTACGCAGCATACATATGTACATACTGTGCACACATATGTACACGTGCATATATTGTACATCTGTACATAATGGGTACATGATGTACATGTGTACACATCATATCACAATAAATGTAAATATACATAATTTTTGCAATATGTACGTTTATATTATGTATTACATTTATTGTGATTATATATGCTGTTGTGATATGATATCATTGTGACATTACAAATGTACATATTATACACATTATGTACCTATGCATCGTGCACAGATTATAGAAATAGAAAGAAACATATTTTACAGGTTATGTACATTTTATTTACTTGTGTATTGGGTACACAGAGTAAATGTACAGATCTTACTTACTTTATACATTTATTGTGATATATGCCAATAAATGTACACATTATGAGTACATTCTATGATATTACATTTAGAATATAAGATAGAAATTACTCTGGTTACCAAAGTGGGTGTAAACTTATGTGTGCACATACTTTGTACATGTACATACTGTGCATATTACGTACTTGTGTACAGAAGGTAAATATCTACATTATATGTATGTATGGGTACAGAGCGTACATATGTACATACTATGTACATATATCTACACCTGAATTTATTGTACATCCGTACATAATGGGTCCATGCTGTACATGTAAACACATCGTCATACCACAATAAATGGAAATGTACATAATGTGTGAAATACGTACATTTATATTATGTATTACATGTGTATTGTGATTGTATATGCTGTTCTGATATCATTGTGATATTACAAATGTACATATTGTACACATTATGGACATACCTATTGTGTACATATTATGTACACATAAATGTACATATTGTACAGATTATGTATATTTATTGTACATCTGTATGGTGCACACATATGTACATCACAGTCAACGTACATATGGTACATATTCTGTGCATTGTTTGTAATATTTCAGTAAGAGTACACATTATAAGTATATTCTGGGATATGATTTTTAGTATGTTAGATAAAAATTACTTTCAATATCAAAGTGGGTATACACTTATGTGTGTCCATTTTGTGATATTATCCATCATATCCTGAGTAGGTATTTCTCTCATTGTGAAAGCAGGTTTACACTCTCGGATTGCTCCAATATCAAGGCAAACTAAAACTCGTCTGTGATGTAGTTAATAATATCCTGAGGACAAAGGATGACCATACCCTGAATATCGCAGGAAGTGAACACCACCACTGTAGTATTGTTTCTAATGTTCAAAAACGGAAAGGATATTACTCCAAATATCTCAGAAAGCACACAACCGCCCCGTGATATTGTTTCTAATAACTAGAGAATTACAGATGACATTACCCACGACGTGACTGGGGTTGTACTCTGGTCCTGGAATATTGTTCCTAATATCCAGAGAAGGAGAGGAAAATGTTACTGCCCATAGGGAAATAATCTTAATACGGCAAGAGGTGTACACCATGCTTTGATATGGTCACTAATGTAAGCAAGAAAACAATTAGATTGAATTAAGCATTACAAAGAATGAAACTCCCCTATGATTTTCATTCTAATGTCAATGGGGGTGAGGATGACATTTTTGTCAATATGGCAGAGGTGTAACTGGAGCTATTGCCTAATATACAAAAAAACAGAATAAGATTATCATTTTTATATAATATGGTTGCCAGTATCATTTTACACCGGATTTCAAAATAGCTGGGCCTCAGCAGCTGTGGGCAGAGCCCACAAGCGAGGGGAACCCTAAGACGCCAGGGTGGGCCTGGAGGCTGCTCTGGGCTTTTTGGTGGGGTCTGTGAGCACATCGACCCAGCCAGGGGTCCCTGAGCAGCCATGGGGCCTGGGGACCGCTACGGGCACTCTGGCATGGGCTGTGGGCACAGACACCGAGTCAGGGGGTCCCTAAGCAGCCAGGGTGGGCATGGGGGCTGCTACAGGCATTCGAGCAGTGTTTGTGGGCACAGCCCAATTGCCAGGGGGTCTCTAAGCAGCCAGGCTGGGCCTGGGGGCTGCTATAAGGGGGGCTTTGGTAATAGCGTGCTGTGCATCGGTACATAGTTTGCACCTATTACTACATGTGTACATAGTTTTAATATCGGGTATATATATGTACATGCGTACATATGGTGTTATCACGATAAATTTATATTTACATAATATGTGCAAAATACATATGTACCTAATGCATACCTAATGTGTACAATATGTACTTTTTTGTAATATTAGACAATATATATTACTGTGATTATATATCTTATTGTGATTAAATATATTTTATCACTAATATTTTAAGGAATGTGCATAGTGTACACATTATATACCTATGTATTGTGTACACAATATAGAAATATATAGGTACATATTTTACAGATTATGTACACTTTTTCTACATGTGTATTGTGTATATTTACTATGCACAGCAGAGTAAATATACAGACTGTACCTATTTTATACATTTCTCGTGATATGCCAATAAATGTACACATTATGAGTACATTCTAAAATATAATTTTTACCATATTAGAAATTACTCCATTGACCAAAGTGGGTGTACACCCAGGTGTGTACATAGTTTATATGTGTACATATTGTGCATATTAGGTACTCATGTACAAAATGTACATGTCAACATTATATGTATTTATGTGTACATAGTGTGCACATGTACATACTGTTCACACATATGTACGTGTGCATATTTTGTACATGTGTACATAATGGGTACATGATGTGCATGTGTACACACCGTGATACCACAATAAATGTAAATGTACACGATGTGTGCAATATGTACATTTATATTATGTATTACTTGTGTATTGTGATTTTATATGCTGTTGTGATTATATGATATCATTGTAATATTACAATAAATGTACATATTGTACACATTTCGTACATACCTATTGTGTACACATTATGTACCTGTAATTGCACATATTGTACAGATTATGTACGTTTTTGGTACATCTGTATTGTGTACACATAATTACATAACACTCTATGTACATATGGTATGTATTCTGCACATTGATTGTAACATCTCAATAAGTGTACACATTATGAGTATATTGTGATATATGATTTTTAGTATATTAGATAAAAATTTCTTTCTATATCAAAGTGGGTATACACCCATGTGTGTCCATTTTTTTATATTATCCATCATATTTTAAGTAGGTATTACTCTCATTTTGAAAGCAAGTGTTCACTCTGTGATTGTTCCAATATCACAGGCAAAGTACAAGGCTTCTTTAATGTACTACCTAATATCCTGGGGACAAAAGATTATTATACCCTGAATATCGCAGGAAGTGTACACCACCACTGTAGTATCGTGTCTAATATCCAAAAACGGAAAAGATATTACTCCAAGTATCTGATAAAGCACACAAGACCCCCGTGATATTTTTTCTAATAACTAAGGGATTACAGATGACATTACTCACGATATGACTGGGGCTGTCCGCCGGTCCTGTGTTATTGTTCCTAATATCCAGAGAACGAGAGAATAATGTTGCTGCCCATAGGCAAATCCTCTGAATACGGCAAGAGGAGTACACTGTGCTCTTTACAATTGTCACTAATGTAAACAAGAAAACAATTTTATTGAATTTAACATTGCAAGGGGTGAAACCCCCTTATGATTTCAATTCTAATGTCCAGGGGTGTGAGGATGACATTTTTGTCAATATGGCAGAGGTGTAACTAGAACTATTGCCTAGTATATCAAAAACCAGAATAACATCATTTCCATATGATATGGTCGACAGCATCATATTACACCACATTTTCAAAATAGCCGGGCACAGCGCCCTAGCCGGGGGGTCCCTAAGCAGCCAGCGTCAGCCTGGGAGCTGTTACGGGCCCTCTGGCGGGGAATGTGGTTACAGCTCCCTAGCCAGGGGGTCTTTAAGCAGCCAGGGTGGGCCTTGGGGCTGCTACGAGGGGGGCTGTGGTAATAGCCTGTTCTGCACAGGTACATAGTTTTATTTTATTTATTTATTTTTATTTTTTTTTGAGACGGAGTTTCGTCCTTGTTACCCAGGCTGGAGTGCAATGGGGCGATCTCGGCTCACCGCAACCTCCGCCTCCTGGGTTCAGGCAATTCTCCTGCCTCAGCCTCCCGAGTAGCTGGGATTACAGGCACGCGCCACCATGCCCAGCTAATTTTTTGTATCTTTAGTAGAGACGGGGTTTCACCATGTTGACCAGGATGGTCTCGATCTCCTGACCCCGTGATCCACCCGCCTCGGCCTCCCAAAGTGCTGGGATTACAGGCTTGAGCCACCGCGCCCGGCCTAGGTACTTAGTTTTAATAATGAACACATATTTGTATAAGTGTACACATGGTGTTATGATAAATATATATGTACATATGTGCACAATACATATAGACCTAATGCGTATCTACTGTGTACAATATGTACTTTTTTGTGATATTACATGATATATATATATCACTGTGATTATATGCGTTATTTTGATTATATATATTTTATCACTGATATTTTAAGGAATGTGCATAGTGTACATATTATGTACCTATACATTGTTTACACATTATAGAAATATGTAGGTACATATTTTACAGAGTATGTACATTTTTTGTACATGTGCATTGTGTACACATATGTACAGCAGGGTAAATGTACAGATTGTACCTATTTTATACATTTATTGCAATATGCCAATAAATGTACACACTATTACTACATTCTGAATTATTATATTTTGTATATTAGATAGAAATTTCTCCGGTTACCAAAGTGGTTGTACACCCAGGTGTGTACATCGTTTATATGTTTACATATTGTGCATAGAATGTACTCGGGTACAGAAGGTACGTATCTACATTATATGTACACATGTGTAGTGTACATATGTACATACTGTACCCACATATGTACACTTGCATATATTGTGCATCTGTACATAATGGGTACATAATGTACATGTTCACATATCATATCACAATAAATGTAAATGTACATCTTGTTTGCAATATGTACATTTATATTGATATTACATATTACATGTGTATTGTGATTTTATATGCAGTTGTGATTATATAACATTGTGATATTACAATAAATGTACATATTGTACACATTATGTGCATACCTATTGTGTGCACATTTTGTACATATATTCGTAAAAATGATACAGTTTATGTACATTTATTGTACATCTGTATTGTGTACATGTATGTACATCACAGTCAATGTACATATGTTACATATTCTGTACATTGAGTGTAATATCCCAATAAGTCTACACATTATGAGTTTTTTCTGGGTTATGACTTTTAGTATATTAGATAAAAATGACCTCCAATATCACAGTGGGTATATACCCATGTGTGTCCATTTTGTGATATTATCCATCATATCCTAAGTAGGTATTTCTCTCACAATGAAAGAAGGTGTACACTCTGTGATTGTTCCAATATTATAGGCAAAGTGCAACGCTTCTGCGATGTAGTTCCTAATATCCCAGGGACAGAGGATGAGTATACTCTTAATATCGCAGGAAGTGTATACCACCACTGTAGTATTGTTTCTAATATCCAGAAACTAAAAGGATATTACTCAAAATACCTCCAAAAGCACACGAGACCCCCGTTACACTGTTCTTAATAACTAGGGGATTACAGATGACATTGCTCACGATGTGACTGGCGCTGTAAACCGGTCCTGTGATATTCTTCCTAATATCCAGATAAGGAGAGAAAAATGTTGCTGCCCATAGAGAAATATTCTGAATACTGCAAGAAATGTACACCGTTCTCTGATATGGTCACTAATGTAAACAAGAAAACAATTATATTGAATTAAACATTGCAAGGGGTGAAACCCTCCTATGCTTTCAATTCTAATGTCAATGGGGTGAGGATGACATTTTTGTCAATATGCCAAATGTGTAACTAGAACTATTGCCTAATATGTAAAGAACCACAATAACATTATCATTTCTGTGTGATAGGTTGCCAGTATCATATTACACCACATTTTCAAAATAGCCGGGCCCCAGCAGCTGTACCAACAGCCTCCTAGCCAGGGGGTCTTTAAGCAGCCAGGGTGGGCATTGAGGCTGCTACGAGCAGAACTGTAGTGATAGCCTGCTGTGCATAGGCATGTAGTTTGCACCTATTTCTGCATGTGTACATTGTTTAAATAGTAGGCACATATTTGTATACGTGTACATACCGTGCTATCATGATACATATATATTTTCATAATATGTGCACTATACATATGTATCTAATACATACCTAATGTGTACAATACGTACTTTTTGGTGATATTACATGACATATATGTATTAGTGTGATTATAGATCTTACTGTGATTATATATATTTTATCACTGATATTTTAAGGAATCTGCATAGTGCACAGATTATGGACCTATGCATTGTGTACACATTATAGAAATATATAGGTACATATTTTACAGATGATGTACATTTTTTGTACATGTGCATTGTGTACACCTATGTACATCAGAGTACATGTACAGATTGTGCCTATTTAATACATTTATCACAATACGACAATAAATGTACACACTATGACTACATTCTGGGATTTTACATTTAGTATATTAGATAGAAATCTCTCCGGTTACCAAAGTGGGTATACACCTATATGTGTACCTAGTATATACGTGTACATATTGTACATACTGTGTACTCCTGTACAGATGGTACATATCTTCATTATATGAACATATGTGTAGTGTACATATGTACATACTGTGCACTTACGTACACGTGTATATACCGCAAATCTGCACGTGTGCATGATGTACATGTGTACATATCGTAATATCACAATAAATGTAAATGTATATAATGTGTGCAATATGTACATTTATATTGATATTATGTATTATATGTGTATTATGATTATATATGCTGTTGTGATTATATGAAGTCATTGTATTACAATATATTTACATATTGTACACATATGTACATACCTACTGTGTACACATTATGTACATATAAATGTAATATTGTACAGATTATGTACATTTTTTTGTACATCTGTATTGTGTACACATATGTACATCACAGTCAATGTACATAAGGTACATATTTTGTACGTTGATTGTCATATCCCAATAAGTGTACACATTATGAGTATATTCTGGGATATGATTTATAGTATATAAGAAAAAAGTTACTTCCAATATCAATGTGGGTATACTCGCATGTGTGTCCATTTTGCTGTACCTTCTATTAATCTTTGCCATTGAACATGATAGTGAGAGGTGGTTCTTTTCTCTAACAAGGTTTTCTGTTAATATAACTCAACTCTACTACCTTGTGGCCTCTTTATCTTCCATTGTAAATTGTAATTACCTATAAAAGAGAATATTTTGACATCACGTATCTACCTCTTGGATCCATCAGCCAGAGGCCTAAAATAAAAAAGACATTCACCCCACGAATGGTTATATAGTGGTTGACAACCCCACTTTCTTCTAGGTAAATAATATCCTCTCTTTAACAGTAGCTACTTACAAGATTTGTGCATAAAGAATGTGACTTTTTTATCAGTATCTAGTTTATTCTTACATAAATTTCTAGAATACTGAGAGAATATTCGGATCATTGGTTATATACTACTTTAATTTAATTTTTTCCTCTCAAATTTTATCTTAACTGCATACTCTACCCTGTTTATAAGACTGCCCTATGGTTAAATTTAGTAGGTAGTAAATTATCCTGGGCACACAGAACAATTCTTTTTGTAATCAACTCTGAAACATCATAGAAAGAGCAAGGATATGGGAATGAGATTTATCTGGCTTTTATTTCTGGTACTTACTTGCTCTCTGACCTTGGGCAACTTATGTATTGCTCTGAGTCTCATCTTCTTCATCTGTAAAATGATCATAGTAATACCTAATTCATATGCAGCTTGGAAATGTGTAATTTAGTGATTGATATAAAGTTCCTGATACAATTTCTGACAAAATAATAGACACCCCACGAGAGATAACCATAACAATCAGAGTTTATATTCACATTAACTGGGATAAAATTGATCTGAAAATACAGCATAAAAAAGCAGCCAAAAATTCACAAGCATATATTTCGCTTGCCTTTTTATACAGAGCTGGAAAATTTCTCATCATTATCTCATCCATTGCCTGCAGCACGATCCTTCCAAAACTCCTCCTAAGACCGTCTGCCAAGGTGGAACACACTGAACCGCATGTGACTCTGCCTTTTCTGACTAATTTTGCAAGATTTTTCTCAGAGTATTATTAACAGAAAATGGGGCTGTTATCAAGGTGACTAGGAATGGTGCATTCTCAGTTCAGGCTCTGATGGAATGTCTACTTGATCTGGTGCAACTCCAGCTGTGCTCTTGGCTTTCCTCACTTTTGTGGTTCCGAGAATGCAAATATTCTCCCATGGCTTCCTTATTTTGTCTTTCTCCATGAGGTCTCATTCAAGTATAAACATTCCCTTCAATTTTCTCAACTCATTTTATATTGTCTGAATAACCTTGATAATTTTCCCTTTCCTAAAGCTATAGACCTTCTTTTTGTGTGTAAGAACAGATTACTCACAAATGTTTACTGTCCGCTAAACATTTATGTGTAATCGGTTTTTAATTATACACACAAAATATCATCTCTACCAACATTTTACAACTATAGTCTTTCTATAGAGAACTATGAAAGGAACTTGCTCTAAAGGAGAAACTTCCAGAGCTAAACCAAGGGTCTGACAATTGTTAACAATATGTTATTCAGTAAAAATATTTTTTCAGTTAACAGAGAAGAATGCCATGGACAAAATGGCAAAACAGAACTTTTCAGCACTTATTCCTTCACAGAAACATCAATTTGAACAGCCATCCGTGCATCAAAGTGTCTTCAAAAGAGACAAGGAATACAGGTGAGAGGTTATAGCACGTTTGTGGAGTAGAAAAGTAAGAAAAACAGCATAAAATAGAGTATAACAGAGAGTTTTCTATTATCTGCATTACCCCGCCCCTAAACCTGGGTAGTGCAGCATGGAAAGAGATACTATGTATGTGCAGAGAGGAGAGTAAATGTAACACCTGACTTCAACATCAACTCTAATGCCAGGCACAATTCAGTGAACTCAACACCAGGCAGGTTTCTATAGCCACAGGCTATGGGACAGACCCTGTCAACCCAAGCTCCAGGCCTTCCCCTATGGCTCTAAGATCGAATGCCTCCAACCTCCATGGCTCCTATCGACATAGGCTCCAGGCCTTCGCCACAACCAGGCCATTTATGGCTTCCCCAGGCTCCACACTGGTTACTATAGACTCGTAAGTGCCTGGATAAACAAACCTCTACATCGACACAGTGGAATATTATTCAGCAATGAAAGCAATAATCTTTGAATGTGGCTTTTGTTGCAGAAAAAAAGCACGTGAGCTATGAAGCCATTAAAAGACATAGAGGAAACTCAAATACATACTACTAAGTGAAAGAAACCAATCTCAAATGACCACTTACTATATGAATCCAACTATATGACATCCTGGAAAAGGCAAAACTATAGAGACATCAAAACGTTCAGTGATTGCTGGGGGTTGAAAAGTGGGAAAGGATAAATGGGCAGAGCATAGAGGATGTTTAGGGCAATGAAACTACTCTGTGTGTTACTATAATGGTAGACACATGCCATTACACACTTGTCAAAACTCACTGAATATACGACAGCAAGAATGGTCCCTAATGTCAATTATAAACTATGGGTGACAGTGATAAGTCAATGTTGGTTCATCCATTGTAACAAATGTACCTCTCTAGTGAGGAAGGCTGATATTGGAGGAGGCTGTGCATTTGGGGAGGTGGGAATGTAGGAACTCTCTGTACTTTCCACTATGCCTCACTATTAACTTTACACTGCTCTAAAAATAAAGCGTATTTTAAAAAAGATTGAGCTGTTGATATAAGCCCAATGTCTACTTTGACGTCCAGAAATGTTTCTTTTAAAACGCTAATACACCACTTCCTGGAAGAAATATTTGTTAACAAATTCTTTTCTAGAACAATTATTTTTGTGGGTGTTCCTGTCACAACTATACATAAAAATCAGAATATGCAGCAACATCTTGATACTCTAAAAACACAATACCAAAAACGTTAGGAAAATCATTTCTAAATTTGATCTAAGCCAAAATGTGGAGAAGCAAAATGGAAGAAAATTATTTCTGTATAATGAGTTTATAGGTTGTTTCTCCGAACTCCTCTACACTTTTCAGTATTTTCCAACTTCTATCATGGAGATATATAAATATAGAAGTAGATATGTATATATATACTCATTAGATATATATTTATATATAATAAACAAACAGATACCGTTTTTATTTTTTATTATTTATTTAATTATTTATTTTTTGAGACGGAGTTTCGCTCTTTTTTCCCAGGCTGAAGTGCAATGTCACGATCTTGGCTCACGACAACCTCCACCTCCTGGGTTCAGGCAATCCTCCTGCCTCAGCCTCCTGAGTAGCTGGGATTACAGGCACGCGCCACCAAGCCCAGCTAATTTTTTGTATTTTTAGTAGAGACGGGGTTTCACCATGTTGACCAGGATGGTCTCGATCTCTTGACCTCGTGATCCACCCGCCTCGGCCTCCCAAAGTGCTGGGATTACAGGCTTGAGCCACTGCGCCCGGCCTACAGATACCATTTTTAAAAGATATATTTATGTATTTTATATATTTATATAACATATACATGTTCATATATACATCATGTTATCACCATTATGGATATAAAGAAGGACATTAAACTAGTGAAAAGATTAAAATAAAATGTACCAAAATGGAAACAGTGATTTAACTCTGCCTAGCTTTATGTGATTAAACAAGGTATTTTTCAAATCTATTTTTCTTTGCTTTCTAGAGGCTTTATAATAAATCTATATTTTTATATTTAAAAGCCTAATTTTTATTAAACAAATAAAAATTCAGCAACACTGTCTTTAGAACATTTTTTAAATCAACTTGAGCATGAAGAAAATGTTATGACTATGGTGGTGAGCATTTTGAAAGATTAGCAGAAGCAGGGATAATGTGACATTTAGCTGATCTTTCAAGGGAAGCTAGACAAATGACACTTTTCGAAAAGAAAATAGTCACTAGTGTTGAAACATGGTATCGCCAGTATGATTAAGAAGGAAAGTGTCAACTTCTTCTGTGGAAAATCCTAACATTACCAAACGTAAGAAGGCAAATACTTCAACAACAGAAATGAAAAAGATCTTGATTCATTTATTTAACACTTTTTTAGAGTTTAATCCCAAAAAGTCTATTTTGAAGAAAAGAAAAAATCTTACTCGTGTATATTACCCTTTGCAGTGAACTGGCCAAATAAGTCTATCCAAGGTACGTTGAATACCGAGCATGCTGGAAACATTTTTATTTACATCATCTCTAATCCCTACAACAATAGTGCAAGGAAAGGTTTAATATCTTCTTTTTACAGAGAGGAAAGCTGAGGCTCAAAGAGGTATAGTAGCTCATTTAACATTACACATCCAATACGTGGTGGAGGTGGGACCTATACTTACATCTGTCAGACCTTAAAGTCTGTGTTCTTCTTTCTACCTCTCTGCCTCAGTCCAACAATTGGGATCTTTGCCATGATGCCTCACGAGTTCACGAGGCACTTTTCAGGAAGTTTTTGACTCAGACTTTAACACTCAGCAAGATACCTCAACTAATTTACAAAATGTGACTTGAAAAGCAGGTTGTAATTCCAAAAGCAAAAATCCAACCACAAAAGATAAAGTCTTAATCAGTAGAGCTTTACAGAAGGAAGTAATGTAGGTAGTAAGGGCACTTTCAGAAATGTCTGGAATCAGAGGAGTCGATGTATCACCTGTTAGAAATTGTACTCACTTGGTAGCAAAATTGTCCTTGTGTTCACTTAAAATAATAGTCTTGTTGTTTTAAAACCAACGCACAGTCAGAGGGTGACTTGGATGTTTATTTTTTATTCTCTTTGCTTTCTTGTTTTAAGAATGGATTTTTCCTAAATTCTAATTATTATTGTAACTTACATAAGTGCAGCCGATTTTGCTTTTAAGGATAAAACTACATTTAAGTAGCTTTGTCTGGATTATCAAAACCAGGCCCTGAAGAAGTGAGTTCCTAAAGGGTAGGAACTTTGCTTATGTCTATATCTCAGTTGTGTTAAACAGAATAACTGGCGCAAATTAGCAAATGATGCACTGAGGAATCATAGAACAAAAGACTTTATGAAGAACTAAGTTTCAGATTCAGGGTGACGCTAAGGAGCTAGTGTACCAGAGGATGGTATGCCTTCTGCAATCGCAAAAGCAGCATTCAGTCTGATCTGGGCTCTAAGAAGTGCTCCTTGAGACCTGACATTTTATCCTAACACT
Source organism: Callithrix jacchus (assembly GCF_049354715.1). Taxonomy (NCBI): domain Eukaryota; kingdom Metazoa; phylum Chordata; class Mammalia; order Primates; family Cebidae; genus Callithrix; species Callithrix jacchus. The sequence goes on along the minus strand of NC_133521.1, from coordinate 53,083,378 downwards.
GCCACTAACAGGTTAAGTCAGAAAGAGTTCACTTCCCAGAGCTTTCGATTTCTGGTTTCCAAATCAGCACAATGAGAAACTGAAAAGAAGGAAAGAGGAAAAAAAGAGAGGGTCAGAGATCCCTCCTGCTTGTACAATGCCATGATTTGGACACAGGGTTTGGGCAACCATGGCCCATCCACCAATTCCTGCCTGTCGTCTCTTGTCAGACAGCTCACGAGCCACGAATGTGAAAGAATTCCAAAAAGTAACAATATCTTGGGACATGTCAACAATTATATAAAATGCAATTTTCAGTTCTCATAAAAGTACTTTGGAACTCAGCCCCACTCCTTTATTACCCATTTCTATGGCTGCTTTCACACCACAACCGCAGAGATAAGTAGCTGTGACAGAGACCATATGGGCTGCCAAGCCTAAAATATTTACTGCCTAGACCTTTCCAGAAAAAAAAAAAAAGGATTGCTGATCTGTTACACAGACAATCAAGCAAGCGATCACCTGAGAACATTAAAATCTGTGTCTAGGACAAATGGGGCCTATAAAAACTAGGGAATAATCTTCCCCACTACTTATGCAAGAACATTCACCCTTGAGAGAGCAGGCTACATGGCTTGGCAGCACTACTGCCACCAGTCCAGACTTCCCCTCCCCTGTGCCCTATAAGTGACCAGCATTTCTAGGCATTCGTGGAGCAGCGGGGTGCATTCTCATGTCTGGCCCCACACCTTCCCTTCCTCCTGCTTCCTCACATTCTATTTTCTGAGTGGTTGTCAAAGGAACGCTGAATTTTGCTGTCACTTTTTCAGACCCCAATTCCACTTATGACAGTCTTGGTACCAGGAAGCATTCCGAGCTCCTATCTCATCACCACAACCGCCTGCTTCTCACTTAGTCCAGACGAGCTTGCCACAGTGCACTTGCTTTTTAATCGCTCTCTCTCTTCTTGCCTTCACCTCCTCACCCTCCCTCTCTCCCTGGCTCTTTCTGTCACACGGGTGTGTGCACATACACAAGTTCCGATTAGATAAAAGAAGAAACACTTTTTAAGTTTTTTTCTAGGCCTAATAGAAAATACTTTTTTTTTTTTTTTTTACATAAACAGAGCTGATTTTTTCCATTGCAAAAGTGTGGGTGTCCTTCCTTTTGGAGAGTAACAATCATTTTCTACATGGCCTTCTGACACATTGCATGTTGTACATGTGTGTGTGTGCACATGTGCATATGAGTGTTAGAGTGTGTGTGTGTAGCAGGGAGGAAAGAGATGAAGGAGAGTGTGTATGTGCATGTTGGTTCATATGAGTGTGAGTGTGTGCATGAACGTGCCTGTGTGTATGCACATGTGTATGAGCATGCTTGTATTTGCATATGAGAATGTGCATGTGAGAGAGAAAGAAAGAATGCATGTATGTGTGAATGTGTATGTGTGTGCATAGCAGGGAAGAAGGGGATAAAGGAGAGTATGCTAAAAAGAAAACACCTCAGAACAGTCAAATAAAAGATTCCATATCAACATCATATCTTGTTAAAATACAGGATTCCCAAGTCAGTCACCTTCAAGCTGGAAGCCTGGAGTGTAAAAAGAGTGGGTGTTCTTCTCTGACAACTTATTGTCTAAGACAATTTTATGATCAAAAATATATTCGAATAAAAGTACCTGAGAAAAGTACATAAAGAGAATATAGCAAAATGTTAACAATGGTTTTCTTTGGGTGAGAGGAAGAGGAGGCAGGTTGTGGTTGATCTGTTTCTTTTAGTTCAACTATTCTGCATTCCTCACTTTTAAATTTTGGATATTAAGATGGAGAGAAAGAACATGAATATAAAGATGAATTCGCTGAATGGAGCAACGAATGCTGAGTTTGCCAAAAATGTATGGCTACCTTCTATATCTAATTATCTGAGGGCAAATCAGAAAACACCACTTTCAGAAATTTTTTTTTTTTTTTTTTTTTAGAAATGAAGTTTCGCTCTTGTTGCCCAAGCTGGAGTGCAATGGCACAATCTCGGCTCACCGCAGCCTCCGCCTTTTGGGTTCAGGCAATTCTCCTTCCTCAGCCTCCCGAGTAGCTGGGATTACAGGCACGCACCACCATGCCCAGCTAATTTTTTGTATTTTTAGCAGAGACAGGGTTTCACAATGTTGACCAGGATGGTCTCGATCTCTTGATCTTGTGATCCACCCACCTCGGCCTCCCAAAGTGCTGGGATTACAGGCGTGAGCCACCGCGCCCAGCCAGAAATGTTTAAAAATGTGTTTTAGGTTATTTTCCCTTTCAGCCTAAGGACTAAAAATTGAACACAACTGGATCTGCGCCATTGCCTCAAAGATTCTTAGCCTAGTTCCAGATCTATTGTCTGGACACTCCTGCTTTTTAGACAGAAAACAGGGCTAAATTCCTATTGACTTCCAAATACACAGACCCACAGATTTGTCACAGTAGCCTCTCTCTCTCACCCTGTCTCTGTCCGTCTGAGTCTCTCTTTCTTTCTCTCTCTCTTCCCTCACATCATCCCCAAATCAGAATGCATATATAAAAATTTGATTAACTGAAACATAGAATGATCAAGATTTTACTACAAGAGAAATACACAGACTTCAGCTAAGATGTTTGGTTGAATACCTGCATATGCCTTCACTCCATCATTAAACCACATTAACACAGGATGATTAAAAATAAATAAACCAACAAAGATAAAAAGAAAATAAAGACAATCCCTTCAGCATATAGAAAACTGGCAAGCAGAAGCTGTCAGTGACACCTGACAGTAGACCCAGAGATGCTAAATCCCAAGCCAGTGGCAGGAAGGCAACCAGGATCCCCAAGGGTTCAAGAGTTGGCAGCTAAATTTACCTAGGGAATTTATGTTTCAGTAGTAGGTAGATCCCAGATCCTCTCCCTAGAATCGGTGCCTGCATCCCACGGTGGTGGCAGGGTGGAGGTTTCCTCTCTATACAGTAAAATTTGGTGTCTCTAGGCAGGAGCTCTCTAGACACAAGTGCTTAAATGTACACACTGAACACTGAGATCCTCCAGGTTTTCCTACCACTGAGTTCCAATGAGGGTGGCAGATACACTTGGTCAGAAGTTAAGATGATTTTTCTCTAGAGAGAATCTCTCTTGCTCAAGAAGAAAAGGTCTGACCCAGCAAGACCACCACCCACAAAATGTTACAATCACACAACTTCCATCAGCTTTTAGCTTTTTGGTGCTCCATTTTTTCTAACAGACACAGACAGCTAAGGGTCACCAGGCATCTGAGCAATGCTTCTAACATGAATGGCCGAGACCAGAGCAACAAGACACATAAATGCAGCCTGAATGAGGACTGTGCTAGGAGATAGGACCTTCTGAAACCCATATGAATGTTCACGAAGAGATAAAAGTGTTACCATTTTCATGAAACAAGAACCAAATTTAAAGAAAAAGTAAACGCTTAGAAATTAAAAATATGACAGCAGAACTTGTGAAAAATTCTTGTTAGAATACTAAGACAACCAAGTTGAGTAGATGAACCTTATGTCTTCCAGAAATAGCGATAAGAAAAAAGTTGAAGTCCGGAAGAAAATTTGAACAGGTTCAACACTAAAATGATCAGAATTCCAAAGATAGAAATAGAGACAGACAGAGAGAGAGAAAAAGGAACAGACACACGCAGCAAATAAGAAAGAGAGAGATAAACCCTAACACAGTAATTGCTAGAGACTACAACACCCAACTTTCAGCACTGGACAGATCTTCCAGACATAAAACCAACCAATCAACATGAAATTTAATCTTTACTACAGACCAAATGGAACTGATATTCAAGGAACATTTCATCCAATGACTGCAGAATACACATTTTTTCAACTCAACACATAGATCATTCATAAGTATAGAAGATACCTTAGGTCACAAAGCAGATGCAAACACATTTGAAATCAGGACTAAGAAATTCATTCAAAACCATACACTTACATGGAAACTGAGTAACTTGCTCCTGAATGACTCCTGGGTAAATAATGACATTAAGGCAGAAATCAAGAAGTTTAAGAAGTTCTTTGAAAGTAATGAGAACAAACAACTTACCAGAGTTTCTGGGATGCAGCTAGTCAAGTAGTGTTGAGAGAAATTTATAGTACTAAATGCTCACATCAAGAAGTGAGAACTCGGGACAGCTGCGGTGACTCACTCTTGTAATCTCAGCACTTTTGGAGGCCAAGGCGGGCAGATTACAAGGTCAGGAGTTTGAGACCAGCCTGACCAACATGGTGAAACCCCATTCTACTAAAAATACAAAAATTAGCTGGTGTTGTGGCACATACCTCTAATCCCAGGTACTCAGGAGGCTGAGGCAGGAGAACTGCTTGAACCCAGGAGATAAATGTTGCAGTGAGCCCATATCACACCACTGCACTCCAGCCTGGTTGAGAGAACAACACTCCATCTCAAAAACAAAATTGAGATCTCAAGTTAACTACCCAACATCACAATTAAAAGAATTAGAAATCCAAGAGCAAAGAACACCCTCAAAGCTATGCTGAATGGGAGTGGGGAGAGAGGGCATCTTTATCTTGTGCCAATTTTTAAGGGGAATGCTTTCAGCTTTTGTCCATTCAGTATGATGCTGGCTGTGGTTTTGTCACATGTGGCTCTTATTATTTTGAGGTATGTTCCTTCAATACCTGGTTTATTGAGAGTTTTTAACACACATGAAAGTTGAATTTTATCAAAAGCTGTTTTTGCATCCATTGAGATAATCATGTGGGTAATTTTTTTTCTTTAGTTCTGTTTATGTGACGATGACATTTATCAATTTGCATATGTTAAACCAAACTTGCATCTCAGGGAGGGTGGTTGTGACCAGGAATGTATTAGTTTCTTCTAGATTTCTCAATTTTTTCAGGTTCAGTGGCTCACATCTGCAATCCCAGAACTTTGGGAGGTCAAGGTGGATTGATCACCTGAGATTGGGAGTTCAAGACAAGATGGATCAACATGGAGAAACCCCATGTCTACTAAAAATACACAATTAACCAGACATGGTGGCACATGCATGTCATCCCAGCTACTCAGGAAGCTGAGGCAGGAGAATAGCTTGAACTCAGGAGGCAGAGGTTGCACTAAGCCGAGATCTCACCATTGTCCTCCAGCCTGAGCAACAAGCACAAAACTTCATCTCAAAATTAAAGAAAAAAGTGCCTACAGTTGTACATAATATTCTGTGAGGGTGGTTTGTATTTCTGTGGGGTCAGTGGTAATATTGCCCTTATTGTTTTTGATGGTGGTTATTTGAATCTCTTCCCTTTCTCCTTCATTGGTCTAGCTTCAAGTTTATTATTTTTTAACCAGTATGATTTTAATAGACCAGTTACTGGGTAGTAAATTGAAACATACAGAGTGCCATCTCCAAGAGCAGTCATGATTTCATTTGGGTTCTTGAAAAATGTTAAGAAGTAGGTTGAGTTTTATTATTTTTTTCAGAAAACCAGCTTTTGAAAAATTTATGTGGAACCAAAAACAGCCAAGGCAACCCTAAGCAAGAAGAGCAAAGCTGGAAGCAACATGCTACCAGACTTCAAACTGCATTACAGGGCTACAGGAAACGACGGCATAGTACTGGTACAAAAACAAACACATAGACTAATGGAACAGAATAGAGAATCCAGAAACAAAACCAAGCTTCTACAACTATCTGATCTTTGGCAAACTTAACAAAAACAAGCAAGGGGGAAAAGATTCTCCCTATTCAATAAACGATGCCAGGATAACTGGATAGCCATATGCAAAAGACTGAAACTAGACCCCTTCTTTACATTACATACAAAAATTTGCTCAAGATAGATTAAAAACTGATATGTAAAACCAAAAACTATAAAAGCTCTGCAAGACACGAGACAATGCCATTCAAAACATAAGCACAGACAAAGATTTCATCATGAACATGCCAAAAGAAAAGGTAACAAAAGCAAAATTGACAACTGGGGTCAAATTAAAATGAGAAACTTTCACACAGCAAAATAAACTATCAACAGAGAAAACAGACAACCTACAGAATGTGAGAAAATGTTTGTAAACTATGCATTCCACAAAAATCTAATATCAAACATCGGTAGGGAAATTCAATTTACAAGAGGAAAACAAACAACGCATAAAAAGGTGGGCAAAGAACATAAACAGACACTTTTAAAACAAGACATATATGCAACAAGCAATCATATTAAAAAAGCTCAACATCACTGATTATTAGAGAAATGCAAATGAAAATTATAATAAGATACCATCTCACACCAGTCATAATGGCAATTATTAAAGCAAAAAAAAAAAAAAACACATACTGGCAAGGTTAGAGAGAAAAACAACACTTACACACTGTATTCGGGAATGCAAATTAGTTCTGCCATTGTGAAAAAGTGTCATGATTCCTCAAAGACCTAAAGAGTGAAATACCATTTGATTCAACAAACTAGTAATGGGTTACTAGGTATGTACCCAAAGGAATATAAATCCTTCTGTTATAGAGACATGTGCACGCATATGTCCATGGCAGCACTGTTCACAATAGCAAAAATATAAAATCAAGCTAAATGCCCATCAATGGTAGACTGGATAAAGAAAATGTGGTACATATACAACAAAAAACACTAGGCAGCCACAAAAGAATGCGATCATGTTCTCTTCAGGGACATAGATGAAGCTGGAGACTATTATTCTTAGCAAACTAACGCAGGAACACAAAATCCAAATACCAGATATTTTCACTTGCAAGTGGGAGCTAAATGAGGAGAACACAGGAACATACAACAGGCGGAAGAACAACACACACTAGAGCCTTTCAGAGAGTGGAGAATGAGAGAAGGAAGAAGATCAGGAAAAACAACTAAATGGGACTAGGCTTAATACCGGAGTAATGAAATGATCTGTACAACAAACCTCATGACAGACTTTACCTAAATAACAAACCTGTGCTTGAACCTTTGGACTTAAATAAAAGTTAAAAAAAAAAAAAGGCAACTTCTCAAGTTGAATAACATAACCTCCTAGGTTTAAACACATGAACACAAACTCACACCAAGGAACAGTGTCTTGAAAATCTGCAATATATGACAAAGGAAAACAGCTCTCCTAAGTTTTCAGAAAAGTTTTTTAAAAAACAGTATTTACAAAGAATCAGAAATCAGAATGATTTCAGGCTTCTCAAAAGCACTACCAGAAGCTGGGAAATAATGGAGTAGTATCTTTAATACTTGAATGGGAAATTATTTTCAATCAAAAATTCTATGCCCCACCAGTCATGTAAGTGTAAGAAGAAATAAAGTCATATTTCAGAACAATTTGCTTCAGTGTATCCTTGCTTGAATAAGTTACTGGAGGATACAGTCCACAAACAAGAGATTCAGGGCACGGGGCAGTGCAAAACAACAGAGTGGGTTTGTATTTGTATTGAAAAGACAGCAGCATTCGAGAGTTAGGGAATACTGGAGGAGGAGTTTTCTCCAGCATCCCTGGAGCCCACACCTCTCATTTCCACATTCCTATGTCCCATTGCTGCCCATGAATTCTGATCACCTATTCCTTTGATAGAGGTATTTCTCTCACCGATTAGCTGTAGTCAAGTGGCTCTTTCTTGGGCTACAGGAGGAAATCTATTGCTTTTCATTAAACATCAATTTGATTAACCTAGGCTTAAGGTCAGCATTATGCCATCAGCTGTACGTTCTTGGGAAGACATCTACTCACAAACTGGTTAAAGAACGTGGCCCTCCTACCTCTGACTTGTGTGATTCTAAGCAAGCTATTTAGCACCCTCTCATCTGTGAAACAAACATAAAGTTCTTATCTTGGGCTCCACAAACAGAAAGTGTTGAACAAGAAGAGTTTCTTCTCCTCCAAGGCCAGACCATATGGAGGACCCTAAGACAGCCACAGCCTTGGTCAGTAGGACAAACACAGGGTTCAAATTGCACCATTAAAACTGTGGCCAAACGTTTGCTCTGCCTCTGAGTCACTCACTGTCATAAGGCTCTACCGGTTCCCATTCCAGATAGAAAGTGGGCTTTTGTTGGTTTTTGTTGTGTTTTTCAAGAGATGGAGTCACCCAGGCTGGAGTACAGTGGCATGACCATAGCTCACTGCAGCCCCAAACTCCTGAGCTCAAGTGACCTTTCTGCCATGGCCTCCTGACAGAAGCTGGGCCAACAGGGCAGCAGGTATGCATCCCCACACCCAGTAATTTTTTTTTTTGAGAGATGGGGTACCGCTATGTTGCCCAGACTGCTCTCAAATTCCTGGCCTGAAGCAATTTTCCCATATTAGCCTCCTAAATTTCTAGGATTACAGGTGTGAGCCACTGTGCCCAACAGGTGTTCTTAAGTGCAATTTCCACACTGCTATTCTGAAGAAGGGCAAGAAGCAAAGAGACCCTCCTTGAAACATAGAAAATAAAAGCATTCACTATTAAGTGGAGGCAGAGTTGATGATCAGCCAAAACTACTTCAACTGTAATCCAGAAGTCCCATTGATACAGGAGTTCTAAAGAAATTATTTCATCAGATATTGAAAGTAAGGAAGTCTTTGGTAAGGTTTCCCTTTGAATAAAAAGCAGCCCCAAAACCATTTCTAACAAAGAGCGGCCTGTAAAATGGAGCTGAAGATACAGACAAGCAAGCTGGAAGCTTGCACAGGCGAATGCCAGCAGCTGTAACAATAGGAGGCTACTTGGGTGCCAGGCATGCTCAACCTGACGGCTTTATCTTCCTTTTTCTTTATCAACCACAAGTGCAGTAAGGGACAGACAACATGCACTGGCCAAGTAGAAAACCTATATGCATAAGAAGATTCGGGTGGATAGCCAGCTTCTTCACGAGCTATGTAAAACTCTCACCTGGTCCAACCCATATTTGGACCCTATGTAAATCAAACACCACCTCCTCAACAAGTCTATAAAACCTTGTGCAGTTCACCAGAAAACACACTCAGAAGCCCCCCTCTCTCTCTGCAGAAGAGAGAGATGTTCTCTTTTCTTCTTTTGCCTGTAAAACCTCCATTCTTAACCTCACTCCATGTGTATTCACGTCCTTGATTTTCTTGACATGAGGCAATGTACCTTGGGTATTACCTCAGATGGACAATGCTGCTTCATCATAGTTCTGTTTTGTTCCGGTTGTGGGACAAACGGCTCCTTTCCTCTGCAACCTCAGCTCAACCTTACTCAGTCCTCCTTCGAGCAGAATCACAGAGCCAAATGAAACCCCTTAAGTCTTCTTTTAAATTGGCAGCCGCTCCAAAGAAAGCAGCATGATGAGTTTCAGGTGGCACAGGGTGGGGGCAGTGCTACTCTGGCTTCTCCGTGCTCAGTCCCTCTCAGTTCAAAAGCGCACCACGTGGAGCAATAGAACACCTGCTCATCTGAGTTTTAAAAATAGTGGGAGGAAAAGCGCTGTCTTCATGCTTATTTCCCTGGCAGAGGGGATGTCATAAAACACTAATTTCTAAGCAGTGGACCAGAGTTTTACTGATCTCTTCTGTTACTGACTCATGTTTACCCAGAGAAACCACATCACAAATCTGAGTCTCCTCTGGCAAGAGAAGGAATCGGATTCATGATTCTCTCAGCCCCCTTTCCACAGTAGAGTTCTGACTCCACTTCTAAAATACTTTTCTGCAAGCCTCTGTACCTCATAAATGTTTTACTATACTCGAGACAGCAAAGGGAAGCACAGATTAGCTACTGTTTTCAGAACAGTGGAAACATGCTGTCTTCTCCAAGTTTGGCATTGGAGTCAAAGATCAAGCGCCAAACAGTAGTTGTCAAGAATCCTTTCATTTACAATCAGGTTCTAGACTTTTCAAATGGTGTGGGCAAGAACCAGTTTTGCCAGAATAGGTTATTATTTACGTCTTACCTTTATAGGACAGGACTAAAAATTCTCTTTTTTAAGACAGAGTCTTGCTCTGTTCCCGAGGCTGGAGTGCAGTGGCATGATCTCGGCTCACTACAACTTCTGCCTCTCAGGTTGAAGTGATTTTCCTGCCTAAGCCTCCTGAGTAGCTGGAATTACAGGGGCCCACCACTACACTCAGCTAATTTTTGAATTTTTAGTAGAGACAGAGTCTCCCCATGTTTGCCAGGGTAGTCTCCAAATCCTGACCTTATGATCTGCCTACCTGAGCTGCCAAAAGTACTGGGATTACAGATGTGAGGCACCACGCTGGGCATTTTTTTTAATTACACTGAAGACTTTTGAAAGGGTTGTGTGTTGTATGAACTCCCTCCTCACCCAATTCTCATGGATGGGAAAAGGCTGCTGCTTCATTTTAAAGCTAATGAGCTGCCTGAACAGGAACTTCTAATTAACAATTCAAACCGATTAGCTCACGTTTCTGAAGGCTGGAGAACACGGGAACTGCTATCCCATCTGAATACAATCCAAAGGCAAAAGGCTGTGGCCAAGTTGAAATAATGGGGCAGATAGAAGCGATAAAGACTGGAGCTGGGAGTGGCCCGTACTTCAAGTTAAGCCAAACAAAGGTGTTTGCATGTTTTATATGGGCCAAATAGGAATTCCATAATCGAGAAAACCATTGATTTTAAGGAGGACGCTGCCCTGAAAAGCTTCCTGCCAGGGGTAAGGAAGAGGCTGCCCAGGACCCCCAGAGGCAGGTGGTAGGAGGGCTCTTAGTGGCTTCCTAGAAACTGTATTACCTGAGGTAGTGAACTGCTGTCAGAGATCCCTACCCAGAGAATTTCTCAGGAACGCATGAGAAAGGGCCCAAAACTGCATGCCTGCTCCTAAAATGTGACACCATAATACAGCTGAACTATTCAATAAGGCCCTATCTGTTCCTCTGTCTCTCCTTTCTCCCTGCCCCTATCCAATCCTAGAAGAGCCAGAAAGCACTGCTAAGAAGTGAGGGTGGGTGGTCATAAACAAACACACTGCCCTCCTTTCTTTTCCCACTGTGGGTTTCTCAGGCTGAGGCTGTCACAGAGGAGGAGGGATGAAAATTGTTTTCGTTGATATTTTATCATGAACATTTATGAACGTACAGCAAAGTTGAAAAAACTTTACAGTGAACACTTTAACTGTATCTTCACCAACTTGGAGTCTTGTTTTATCTCATGTCCATCCATAGATCCATCTTTCTATCCATCCAGTAATCCATTATAGTTTTTAGGCATTTTAAAGTAAATTGCAGACATCAGTAACTCAACGTGCATTAACTAGAATTTGGTACCTTTTTTTTTCCTTTTGGTGTAAAGTTTACAAATGATAAAATGCAAAAATTTTAAGTATGTATTTACCGAATTTTGACAAAAGTATACATATGTGTAACCAAAAACTCTATAAATAAAGAACATTACTATAATCCCTGATATGGTTTGGCTGTGTCCTCACCCAAATCTCTTCTTGAATTGTAGCTCCCAGAATTCCCACGTGTTGTGGGAGGGACCTGGTGGGAGAGAATTTAATCATGGTGACAGTTTCCCCCATACTGTTCTTGTGATAGTGAATAAGTCTCACAAGAGCTGATGCTTCTATAAGAGGAAAGCCCTTTTGCTTGTTTCTCATTTCTCTCTTGTCTGCCACCATGTAAGATGTCCCTTTGACTTTCTGCCGTGATGTGAGGCCTCCCCAGCCAGGTGCAACTGAGAGTCCCTTAAACCTTTTTTGAATAAAGTACCCAGTATCACGTATGTCTTTATCAGCAGTGAAAAAACGGACTAATACAATCCCAGAAAGTTTCCTCATGACTTGTCTCAGTCTCCAGCTCTGTACCCTTGGATTTTTTTCATTGTAGACTAAGTTTGCCAACTTTAAAAATTCCACGTAACTTGAATCATGTTGTGATAACCCTATATATAAGGCTCCCTTCAGTCCACAAAATAATTTTTATATTTATCAGTCAGGTTACACATATCAGTATCTCTTTCATTTTTATTGCTGAGTAGTATTTCATGCTATGAAATAACGTAGTTCGCTACCTGATCCTCTATTTGTGGTCACCAGAAATATTTTCAACTTTTGATTATTATGAGTAAAGCTATTGTGGTCTTCTATAAGTATTTTTATTAACATGTATTTTCACTAATTGGGGTAGATTCCTAACTCGGACATTTATTATAGATGAGATGTATATTCGTTCTATAAGAAAATTCCAGAAATTTGACAAAGTAGTTGTACTGTTTTATAGTCCCATTAGCAATAGTTATAGTTGTGCTGTATTCTTGCCAACATTTGGTGTTTAGTCTTTCCCAACCTAGTTATTTTGTGGGGTGTGTATTAGTATCTCACTGTGGTTTTAATCTGCATTTCCTTGATGTTAACCATTTTGTCCCACTTGTATATTATCTTTGCAAAGTGGCTCCTCAAATTTTTTCCCCTTCTAAACAGTAATTGTTATCTTTTTTTCTTTTAGTTGTTCTGTCATCCAGGCTGGAAGGCAATGGTGCAATCTTGGCTCACTACAGCCTCTGCTTCCTGGGCTCAAGCGATCCTCCCACCTCAGTCTCCCAATTAGCTGATACCAGGCTAACTTTTTGTATTGATATTAGCCAACATACAAGGCTAATTTTTTGTACTTATACTAGGTGTCAGGGTCTCACCATGTTGCCAAGACTAGTCTCAAACTCCTGGCCTTAAGCCATTCATCCTCCTCGGCCTCCCAAAGTACTGGCACTACAGGTGTGAGCCACTCTGCCCAGCCTTATTTTCAGGTTATAAAACTGCTTTATGTATTCTGGAAATCAGGCTCTTTACTGAAAATAGGTTTATGACCATTTTCTGTCAGGCTGTGGCTTGCATATTCTTTTGTTTAATGTATCTTTTAATTTTCCCAGACACAATTTCTGCAAAATTTGTGTTAGTTTTTGTTGTATTTTTCAGATACTTTGTTCATTTCATCTAAGTTGCAGAATTTGTCACCATGACGTTGTTTATGATAGTCTCTTATTATCCTTTTCACGTCTGCAGGATCTGTAGTGATAGTTTCACTTCGCTTTCACTTCTGTTATTGATACTGACCATTTGTGTTTCCTCTCTTTTTTTCATGATCAGAGTAGCTTAAGGTTTATTAATGTTGATATTTTAAAACAACCAGCTTCTTTGCTTTGTTAGTTTTCTCTATTATTTTGTCTGTCTGCAATTTGGTTTATCTCTGAACTTTTACCTTTATTGTTTCCTTCTTACTACTTCGTTGGAGTTTTCTTTGCTCTGTGTGTGTGTGTGTGTGTGTGTGTGTGTGTGTGTGTGTTTTCAATCCTCTTTAGGTGAACATTTACGTCATTGATTTTAGACCTTTATCTTTTTCTTCTATTGCAGTATAAGCATGTACGGCTATACTTCCCTCTGGGAACTCCCATCGCTGTAATTCATAAGTGTTGGCATGTTGTATTTTGATTATCCCTTAGAATAAAATATTTTATATTCTACCTTTTGATTTCTTCTTGGGCTTGTATATTATATTTAATCTCCAAGTACTTGGAGCTTTCCTAGTTCTCTTATTGTTAATTTCTGTTTTAATCCTATTGTGGTCAGGTAACATACACTGCATGAATTCAATTTGATTTAATCTATTCAGTCTTGTTTTACGACCTAGCATGTGACCTATCCTAGTGAACACTACATGTACTTGAAACATACAGTATTCTGTGGTTATAGGGTGTCGCCTTCCATTGGTTTGTTTAAGATGGTGGAGAGTGTTGTTCAGGTCATCTGCATCTTGACTAAGATTTTGTCTAGTTTATCTATCAATTGCTTGGAAGATGGGTATTAAAATCACCAATAAAAATTGTGGATTGTTTTTTTATTCCTTTAGTTCAATTTTGTTTTGTGCAAATTGACGCACAAATTATTTTTAATCCATTTTTTGATGAAATGACTCTTCTGTAATCATGAACTATCCCTCTTTATCTTTGGAAATACTGTTTTGACTTAAGCATATTTTATTTGGTATTAATATAGCTTCTTCACACTTCCATTACTGACTGTTTGCATAGTATATCATTTTAAATGTACTCATTTAGGGTCAGGTACAGTGGCTCACACCTGCAATCCCAGCACTTTGGGAGGCTGAGGCAGGTAGATCACTTGAGGTCAAAAGTTTAGGACAAGCCTATCCAATGCAGTGAAACCCCAGCTTTCTTAAAAATACCCCAACATTTAGCTAGGCGTGGTGGCAGGTTTCCGTATTCCCGGCTACTCAAAAGGCTGAGGCAGGAGAATTGCTCAAACCCAGGATGCGGAGTTTACAGTGAGCAGAGATCGCACCACTGTACTCCAGCCTGGGAGATAGAGTAGGACACTGTCTTAAAAAACTTCAAATGTACTTATTTAGACCTACGTATATTTGTCTTTTTTTTTCTATTCAAAGCGTGTATTTCATATACAGCACTGGGTCTTGTGGGTTTTTTAAATCAATTCTGGCAATCTCTGCACTTGAATTGGAGTATGTGGTATGATTCATTAACATTTAACGTTATTAAATATAGATTTATTAGTGGTTGAATGATGTAATTGGTTTCAAGCTTACAATTGAATGGTTTGTTTCATTATTTTGTTTGTTTTTGTTTGCATCCCCTTCCCCACTTTTTGTCCTGTCCCTTTTCTCCTGATGTCTTTTGGACTCTTTAAATACTTTTAAAATTTCATTTTAATGTATCCATGACTTATTAGATGTAGTGGTTGAATATTCCTTATCTGAATTCCTTGGGACTAGAAGTGTTTTGGATTTTAAAATTTTTTCATATTTTGGAACATTTACATATACATAAAGAGATCTCTTAAAGATATAACTGAAGTCTAAACACAAAATTCACCTATGTTTACGTACACCTCATACAAATAACGCAAATAAAATTTTACATATTTTTAGCAATTTTGTGCACGAATCAAAGTTTGTATACATTGAACCATCACAAAGCACACATATCGCTATCTCAGCCATCGATGTGGATGAATTTCAGATCTTGGAATATTTTGGATTTTGGGGTTTATGGATCAGAGATGCTCAACTTCTACCTGTTTTCATTGTTGATTATTTTATGTGTTAAAATATGTAAAAAAGACTTAAGTTTTCAGCTGAATGAGATTTTTGAGTTTGGAAATTAAACTAAACAGGATTTTTCTGAAGTTCCAGGATACAGGTGCAGAATGTGTAGGTTTATTATATAGGTATATGTGTACCATGGTGCTTTGCTGCACCTATCAACCATTCATCTAGGTTTTAAGCTTCACATGCACTAGCTATTTGTCCTAATGGTCTCCCCATCTCACCCTCCTCCGACCCCCAACTGGCCCCAATGTGTGTTGTTCCCTCCCTGTGTCCATGTGTTCTCACTGTTCGACTCCCAATTATGAGTGAGAAAGTGTGGTGCTTGGTTTTCTGCTCCTGTTTTGAACTAGACAGAATTTCTTAATATCTTAAATTGCTCAGTGAAATAGAAAATATCAAAGATTCTACCCAACAGGTGGGTAAGAATGAGTCCACGTAGCAACTTTGATAAAGTGAAGGGAAATAACAAACCATTTCTGATTGCTCCCTGCCACAGCCAGTGCATTCAACCTTTTTACTGTCCTTTTATTATTTTTTCATTGTTCTTACAGTCATTATTATTTTCCCCAAATGAAAAAATAAAAGTGGTGGGATTGATAGTGAGGAAACAAAGACTGACAGCTGCCCCTACACCTGAGTTTAACTTTTGAGAAATATAGTCAACATGATGATTTTCACACAGGGCTAGTAGGCCTTCTGCATCTGTTATAATTCCTGTTATGTTGTGGACAGAAAATAAATTTTTCTCTCCATGGGAACCTGTTAGTGATACTTGAGAACAATGTCAACTGTAGACCAAAACCGAATACAAGTGGAAATATTGTTTCATTTTCTTTTGCAGTATTCCTTTTTTAAGACCTGAGATAGGAGGATAAAAAAGGAAAGAACTATTGACATGTGCAACAACATGGCTGAATATCAAAAACATTTTCTTGACTAAAAGAAACCTTACATATGGAGTGATCACTATATAATTCTATTTCTATCAAACTTTAAAATCTGTGCTGAAAGAATATTTAAAAGTATATTTGGGTTCAGGACCGACTAAGAGGAGGCAAAACTGAACTTTCTAGTCTCTGCTGTGATCCAAAACCCATGCTATAAACTTTGTACACAGTATCTCATTTAATCCTCAAAATCACCCTAACAGGTAGTTACTGTCACTTCCCCTGCTTCAAACAGAACATAAAGCTCAGAGAATCCAGGTACTGTGTTTTTTCTGTTTTTTTTTTTTTTTTTTTTTTTTTGAGTCAGAGTTTCGCTCATGCCACCCAGGCTGAAGTGCAATGGCGTGATCTCGGCTCACTGCAAGCTCCGCCTTCTGGGTTCAGGCAATTCTCGTGCCTCAGCCTCCCAAGTAGCTGGGACTACAGGAACGCACCACCATGCCCAGCTAATTTTTTGTATCTTTAGTAGAGATGGGGTTTTACCATGTTGACCAGCATGGTCTCGATCTCTTGACCTCGTGATCCACCCGCCTCGGCCTCCCGAAGTGCTGGGATTATAGGCGTGAGCCACCATACCTGGCCCGGTACTGTGTTTTACACCTACTTAGAAGTCACCAATTCCTAATGTTCTATAAAATGTTCTAAATAAAAATGAATAAAGTAGGCAAAAAAGACCATGTAAATAGCATTTCTACAAATATCTCCTGAGACAATTTTCACATCGATGTCCAAAGACATTTACAAGAATGTTTTCCACAACACTGTTTAAAATAATAGAAAACTACAAGCAACCTAAATGTCCATGGAAGAGTTAGATTCTTTCTCTTATTTTCGTATAATGCAATACTGTGCTGATGTAGAGATATAATATTCATTTTTTAAAATTACATTCACCTTCTTCTCATGGATCCAAGGAGATATGTTAGAGAATATCTATTGCATTTGGACATAAACATAAATACAAGGAAATAGTAGGGGCTCTCTACAAGTGGTTATATATTGGAAGAGGAAGAAGAGAAAAATAAAAGGGATCATGAACTTTCTATATGCTTTGGTAGTGTCTGGTTTTGTATATAACTTGAATTTTTTCATAAATATATTTTACAGTCTGCATAATTACCAAGTAAGAAGACAAGTAAGTCACTTTAGTAAAAGTTCTTCCAATTACTGCAACTGATTTCTACAGCCAGAATGTTCCCAGAAGCTGAAAAGAGAAAGCACTAGAAATGGAAGGCAGAAATACTGACACTAGAGGGCCAGAGCTGGAGAGGGTGGATCTAATGCAGCAAATCCATCAGCAGTTCTCATCGCCATCTTTGAGAAACCTCACAATTTTCCGTGCGTAATAAATGAGTTAAATTGAAAACAAATCCATGACAGTGGTGCATGAGAAAGGTTACATGTGTCCCGAATAATAAAGTCTGCGCACAATATAAATTAAAACATACCATTTTACATTCATAAGATTGACAAACAAAAAGTAAAAGCCTAGGAATATCAAGTGAAGCCAAACACAAAACAAGTTTCCCCACATTTCCTGTGGGAATACAAATTGTTACAACGACTTTAAACAATTGGAAATTCATAGTAAAAATGAAGACAAGCCTCCCCTACAATTTACCAATCCCTCTTCTGGGAACACAGTAAGAGAGATTCTTCCCAAGAAACCTGTAAACAAATGTATATGGCACTATGCATGTAATTGTACATCATGGTATTTCCATATGGTAAAGTATTATTGGGCAGGGAAAGTAAGTAGACCAGAGGTAGACATTTCAATATCAATAAGTTTTAGAAAAATAAAATTGAGTATAGGAAGCTGAAACTATATCTGCAATGCTTTTTTTGCCAGGAAAATAAAGGGACACGTGGGGAGGGCAAAGGACAACAAAAACTAAACAATCTGAAACACACGCAGAAAAATACCCATATTTTAAAATTTTCCATTGCTGCTTATATTAGTTTCTGTCTTTTCTATACGCTTGAAGTACTTGATAATCAAGAAAATATAAAAGGCATAGGAAAAAGTATTCTGAGAAAATACATCGAAAGGTTTATGGTTATTAGATTTGGTAAGATTTTAAATGACTTTAATTTTCTTTGTTATATCTCCCTATATGTCCTAGTCATACCATATTAAATGTGTATTTCATTTATGACAATAAAAATGTATTATTTAAAAACTCATATATATGCAGTTTTATCTGACATATGATGAAACTCTACGAAACATAGATTCAGCAAAAATACTGAGAACAAGAACAAAAATGATATTAAGAGTCGTTGACTTTTGGATGGAGCTATGAGTGACTTTACATTTATCTCTAAACTCGATTTTTCTATAGTGGGCAAATAAAATATTTGTGAAAGCTAGATTAAATAGAAAGCTATAGGTTTTAAATGAAAAGGAATTCAAATAATTTTCCAGCATGATAAAATGTTCATATTCCTAAATATGAACTACTTTACAAAAGCACCAGTGATTTTAAAGAAACATTAGATGATTTTTCAAGGAAGTCAGTTATGATACTGCAGTTTATAGTGATACTGAGTGTTTACTAGCTCCACTAATCAGGATATTAAGTTAATAGTATATAATATGCCATAAAGAAATTATATGAGCAGAGGTTACTGCAAAAGGAGAACACAATGATTTTAAGTGGGCTGGTGACCTGAATTTCTTCCAGTGAGGGGAAACATCAGAGTCATTTGATCAATGAAGTGCCTTTTATAAATCTTCAGGAAATCTCCTATGAAGGCTTTAAGAAGATGGATTTCTTATTACTTCTGATGTATGTTCCCATGAAATTTTTACCATTGCCACCATGGGCCTGCCCAGCCTAAGAGATGGAAACTGTGAGTCCAGCCCACTGACGCCCACCATCAGTAAGAAGATTGCACACTGAGGAGGCCATGACCAGCCTGCTGACTGAAATCTATACTGTAAAAGGATGATGCTGCTCCAGCAATCCTGAAACCCTGCCCTAGGATCAATGCAAAGTGGTGTCAACCTTAGAATTTCAATATGCCTAGGCAAATAGTTATCTTTAAATATAAGAACAGTATCATTTTCTGGAGAAACCAAAAGAATCCAGAAAAATTCTACAGTAGTCTACTCTGCCCTTCCTCCCCGTTCCGTCTTGTTAGTAAGAGCCAAATCCAGGCACAAAGATGTCCTAACTTCTACACCTGAGGTTGCCCACAACGTGTGCTAGGTGACGCATCTTATAGAGCACATATGCAAACAATTATTGGATCTGAAAAACAATAACTCAGGCAGAAACATTAGGAATTAGTGCCCCTAAGTGAACCAGTGGGGAAAAAGGAGGCTTAGAGAGTTTAAACAACTTTCCCCAGTAGCTGATAAGTTACGGTGGCCTTAGACAAGCTGACAAGAGTGGTAGCAAAAAGGCTTCAAGGATTACAAATTGTTCTACTATAAGGTTTTAAAAAGCTTTCAAAGGCAAAGAAGAGCAAATGAAGCCATGAATTTTACAATCTACATATTTTTAGCCCTTTCTCATTTTTGCTTTTCTTGGGTAAACTAATTAGACCCTGCAAACACATTCCCACCCACAATGTGGTCTCCATTGCTTTAGGGCCTCACCTCTGAGCAGCCAGAGGAAATGCAGCTGACCCCTTATCTAGTTAACAACCTTTTATACTCTGCCCTTTCGCTTTGCTTTCTCCATGCCAACACAAGACATACAAAGATTCTTCTGCCTCCAAGATGCGGCAGCTTTCTTCTCAGCTTGTTACCCCCAGGTAAAAATAACTGTTCCACATACTCAGAGATATATGGCAATCAAGCAACCAAGTGCCCCTTTTGCCAATGACATGTTTTTAAAAAATATGTTCAATGAGCGGCTCTTTGAAAATTATTCACTTTTTTCTGAGTTGCAAAGGAAAACGCAAGGCAAATTATGGCTCTATAAGCAACTGTTTGCACAGATCCCATTAATTGGCTATCCACAGGGCTATTGACAACTAGCTCTTTTCTCTTGTCATTTCACTTACCAGGCAGAAATGATTACAAACTTAATTTCTTTGGCGGGTTATTTAGGTTAGAGAGGGCTCCTTGATAATGCAGAAGTCATAACGGCCACCAGAGACAGGAGAACAATAGCTCCCAGTGCTTCCACAATGGAGAGAGAGATAACTGAATGTCATATTCGGAAGAAATTCAAACCATCATTGATTTTTTCAGATGAAAAAACTGAGGCTCAAAGAGGTTAGGGGGTTAACCAAAGTCAGTCAGTGTTTTAGTTTGCAGCAAAGCTGAAAGCAGGCGCTAAGCATTGCAACACCTGGTGTCTTCCTTCCTCCCCTCCATCCTGCTGCTAGTAGTGTCAGTGGCAAATACAAGCCAGTTCAAGGAAATGTGGCCTCAGCGAGGAGTACTAAGGACCAAGCACCAATGCATCTTGCCATTTACAACAAATTCCTTAATTACAAGGCTTCATTTATTCACAGAAGCTGCCTCTTTTGTACATAGCCAAACACACACACACACACACACAGTGTGACAGAGATAATTTATCATTATCTGAACGCACTCAGGGTGGTCAATTTCAGCCAGAGTGAAGAACAGAGAAAGGCAGGGTCAAGGGCACTATAGAAATAGCTGTTCCTGTTTCACTTTTCAGCCCTCCTTCCCCTCCCATCAGCCCACTTTCATTACTTTTCTCTTTGATGCAAAATCTGAAAATCTTGGTCAGGTAGCTCTGCTTATCAGTGGGTTCTTAATAACCCACTTTTATCAAACTTCATCTGATGGACCCAAAATATATTAGATCTTAGCAAAAAGTACCCTTATCAGTCCTAAAATGACACTGTCCCAAAGTGAATAGTGTTAGCAGCCAACTCTCTAGAACCAGAAAGAAGTATGTTTAAATCCTCAATCAATCACTTTCCAGCCATGCTGTCATGTCCAACTCATTCTTCTTAAACAATATCTCACTAAGCACACTAGACTGTAGAAATGCACACAGATAGGGCCTTACCTTTTCTGGCTTTATTCCTGCGAGGCAGCAGTGGACACTAACATATCTGTCACTCCAGTTAATGTAAAGGTTTAACTGGTACAAGTGCTGTGCAGGCAGGTCTCTGGAACAATGAGAGCACCCAGGAGAAGGCTTTGCTTTAGTTACAAAGGTCAGGAAAGGTTTCCCCTAGGGAGGGACCGAGATCAGAAGCATGAGTGGGCAGTAAGTGGGCAAAGTAAGGACGATCTGGCATTCCTGGCAAATATGTGGTGCAGGGGGACCTGGACCTTGGCCAGTACAAGATGCTGAGTCTTTGCAGTGCAGAGCAGAGAGGAGGGGCACGCCATGAGGACAGAGAAATGGAAAGAAGACTGTGGCCATGGTGAGGAGGTTTGTCCTCATTCTAAGAAGGACTGGGAGGTATGGGGCATGGTCTGACTTACGTGGAGGACAGACTGGAGACAACATGGACACAGACACACAGGTGGAAGGCCAGGAGGTAATCCACAGAAGGGCTGCAATGAGAATTTTAATGGAAAGAAAAAACAGAAGCTAAGGGATATTTAAGAACTAAAATCAGCAGGCCTGAATGGTCAGTTGGATATGAGAAGTGAGAGAGAAAGGGATAAACCAGAGCTCACTCATAGGACTTTGGCTTGTGTGACTGGATAGGTGGTGGCACCATTTTCTAAAAACCAGAATGGAAGAAGGAGCAGACTAGTGACTTAAACCTCATTACCTCAGTTTTCTTATCTGTAAAATGGGAATAGTCCTACATATATCACAATGTTTTTGAAAGCATTAGAAAATATTCCTAGAAAATGAAGCCTTCATACAAAGCGGTGTATGTTTCTCCCTCAAATAAATGGGACCTATTTTTATAGGCTTCTTTTTTTTGATCTGATTGGAAACTCAGGATCTCAGATATTCATTTCTTTTCATCCTCTTCTCTGATGGCTCTACCAAATTGCTGGTTTACTGATCTCATCGCCCTAAACAACGTATGGTACTCCATACTAGTCAAATAGGCAAGTTGGCAATTGCTCTTCTGAACAAATTATTGTAAATGTCACTGCTACAGTGCAGCTCATAGTGGCTCACTTGGCTGTTCAAGTGAAAAATTCTTGCAAATGCAGCTCTTATTATTTGCCAAATGTTCATGCACAAATGCATTTATTTTACCAAGAGCGTAGTGTTGGGTCATTTAAGGAGAATGGAAAAACACCACTCACGATTGAAGAGGCAAAATGGCATACATACAGCACTCCAGAGCTTGCAAACCCCTTCATATACACTATACCAATGGTACCTCACACTGACTGCGGAGAGGCTGAGATGACGAGAAAGGACAGGTATATTTATGATTATTTTTTCAAGTAAGGTTAACTTAGACAAAGTAACTCTCTCCAGGTCACAACTCAAGGAAGTAATACATTTCTGTGATGAAAATACAAGTCTTGGGGCTTCTGATTTTATCATGTGTCTATCAAAATCCCCCACCTGCCAACGTTAAGCCATACAATGTAGAACATAAAAACCATACAGCCTCTGAAACAGAGGAGAGGGGCGAGATCAAAACTCATTTGAACTTACATAATCATATTTTATCAATTCATTATTAGTCCACTATGATCATTGTGGTCGTCATTAATAGACAAGACGTGTTGAGCAACTACTACCTGCCAGACCAAATAGGAAGGACTTCATCTGTGCTGTTTCACTGAACCTTTACTTTCAACAAAGGTGCTCTTAAAAATCAGAATTATGAAAGTACAGATGAGAAAATGGAAGCCGAGAAGGCTTTAGTTGCCTAAACCTGCTCCTAAATCCCAGCCTTTTTCCAAGGCCACTCTACTAGACTTGCTTCTATGGGATCTATTGTATTCATAGTCAAATACCAATAAGGCCAAGACAATGAGTACTTTTGAGTTCTTCTGGGTTTTGGGGAAAATTTAAACAATGTCTCCTAATCTCCTGAATGCATTTAATGTATTCCGCCGATTCGATAAGCGAACAGGCATGAACGCTTATCTGAGATGATACCACTCTAGTTTCACTGTAACAGTTCATTTTGTCTAGAATATTTCTATCTCAAATGCTGATCCTCATTCTGTTACTTACTGGCTGTATATCGTTGGACAAGTGGCTTAGCAGCTCAGACACTCAATTTAGTAGTCTGTGAAGTAGGGTTGACGATAGTTCCAATAGTATAATAAAAGTGGAACCATCTGCAGAAAGCACTTGACATGGTTTCTAGAACATGGTTAGTAAGCCACACATATTAACTATGATTATTTTTTATTTTGATGATCCTTGTGACCACAGAACAGAGGTTAGCTACATTCTACAGAGAGGAAACTGGTTCTAAGATATAAAGTGTTTTGTGTAAATTCACCCAGCTTGATAGAATTAAGATAAGGAAGCACGTCTCCTAAATGTGACAGAGAAAATTTTTGTTACTAAAATCTCCAGCAACTCACTGAGGAGGTGGGTCTTGGTAGCTGAAGAATTCTGAAAGTAGAAGTGGACAGAAGCTAAAATGCTCATAGGGAAAAGATAAGAAATCAAGAAACCTGAACATGATTCAATAGTGAGCAAAGAGAAAAACAGGGGAGAGGGAGAATATGTTCAAAGGGATTTGAGAAATTTGCTCCCCACACACAATGTAAATTACTATGAAAATACTGTGTTAGAAAAAATATACAAGGCCCTTTTCTACACTATTTTAAAGTATATACACCGTCTCAATATTGGCTGTCTTGTAAAATACAAAAATTCTATTTTTATGCAGTTACAGAAAATATAAATACTCTAATTTAACCTCAAAAAATTTATTCTGAAGACACTCTGATAGAAAAAATATACAACGCAATTTTCTACTATGTTTTAAAGTATATGCACCGACTCAATATTCTCTATCTTGGAAAATATGGAAATTCTAATTTTATACGGTTACAGAATATATACATACTCATTTTAACACAAATGTTAAACACAAAATTACTAAAAATATAAATATTCTCTTTTTACCCCAACGTTAAAAACAAAATTGTTCTGACAATACTCTGTTAGAAAAAATATACAATGCCCTTTTCTATTCTGTTTTAAAGTATATACACCATCTCCATATTCCCTCTTGTAAAACATGGAAATTCTATTATTACGTGGATAGAGAAATTGTAAGTATTTCCGTTTGACTTCAATGTTAAAAACCGAACTACTCTAAAGACACTCAGTTAGAAAAAATACACAATGCTTTTTTTACTATCTTTTTTAGTATATACACAATCTCAATATTCTCTCACATGTAAAATACAAAAATTCTAAATTTACGTATTTAGACACAAATATAAATATTCTCTATGCACCCCAATGTAAAAAACAAAATTGCGTGGAAGATACTCTGTTAGAAAAAAAATACAACGCTCTTTTCTACTCTCTTATGTTGTATATATACCATCTCAATATTCTCTCTCATGTAAAATACTGAAAATCTAAATTTACGCTGTTAGAAATAAATATAAATATCCTCTATGTCCCCGAATGATATAAGCAAAATTGCTCGAAAAATAATCTGTTAGAAAAAATATACAATGCCCTCTTCCACATTCTTTGGAGTATATACACAATCTCAATATTCTTTGTCATGTAAAATAACAAAATTCTAAATATACGTGAATAGAAAAACATAAATATTATCTAATTACCCAAATACTGAAAGGAAAATTGCTCTAATGATAATCTGTATGAAAAAATATACAATGCCCTTTTCTACACTCTTTTGGAGTGTATACACCAAAACAATATGCTCTCTCATGTAAAATATTAAAATTCGAAATTTACGCAGATAAAAAATATATAAATATTATCTATGTAACACAATGTTAAAAGCAAAATTGCTCTAAAGAAAATCCGTTCCAAAAAATATACAATGCCCTTTTCTACACTGTTTTGGAGTATATACACCATATCAATAAGCTCTCTCATGTAAAATATTTAAATTCTCAATTTACGCGGTTACAAAAAATATAAATATTTTCTATGTACACCACCGTTTAAAACAAAATTGCATATAATATAGTGTGTAAGAGAAAATATACAATGCCCTTTTTTACTCTTTCTTGGAGTATATCCACCAACTCAATAGGCTCTCTGATGTAAAATACCGAAATTCTAAATTTACGCGAATCGAAAAAAATCTAAATATTATCTAGGCACGCCAAAGTTAAAAGCAAAATTGCTATGAATATAATCTGTCATAAAAAATATACAATGACCGTTTCTACTCTGTTTTGGAGTATATACACCAACTCAGTATGCTCTCTCATGTAAAATACCGAAATTCTAATTTTACGTGAATCGAATAAAATCTAAATATTATCTAGGCACCCCAATGTTAAAAGCGAAATTTCTTTGAATATCGTCTGTCAGAAAAAATATACAATGCCCTCTTCTACTCTGTTTTGGAGTATATACACATACTCAATATGCTCTCCAATGTAAAATACCGAAATTCGAAATTTAGCGAATCGAATAAAATCTAACTATTTTCTAGGCACCTCAATGTTAAAAGCAAAATTGCTCTGAATATAATCTCTCAGTTAAAACATACAATGCTCTTTTCTACCATGTTTGGGGTATATACACCAACACAATATGCTCTCTCATGTAAAATACAGAAATTCTAAATTTACACGAATCGAAAAAATCTAAATATTATCTACGCACTCCAGTGTTAAAAGGAAAATTGCTCTGAATATAGTCTGTCAGAAAAAATATACAATGCCCTTTTCTACTCTGCTTTGGCGTATATGCACCAACGCAATATGCTCTCTCATGAAAAATCTAGAAATTCAAATTTTACGTGAATAGAAAAAAATCTCAACATAATATATGTACTCCAATGTTAAAAGCAAAATTGCTCCGAATATCAACTGTCAATAAAAATATACGATGCCCTTTTCTACTCTGTTTTAAAGTATATACACAAAATCATTATGCTCTCTCATGTAAAATACCGAAATTTAAATTTTTCACGAATAGAAAAGAATCTAAATATTATCTAGGAACCCCAACGGTAAAAGCAAACTTGCTCTGAATATAGTCTCTCAGAAAATGTATACAATGCTCTCTTCTAATCTGTTTTGGAGTATATACACCAACTCAATATGCTCTCTCATGTAAAATACCGAAATTATAAATTAACATGAACCGATAAAAATCTAAATATAATCTAGGTACCCCAATGTTAAAAGCAAAATTACTCTGAATATAACATTTCAGAAAAAATATACAATGCTTTCTTCTAATTTGTTTTGGAGTATATAAAACAACTCAATATGCTCTCTCATGTAAAATACCGAAATTTTAAATTAATCCGAATCCAAAAAAATCTAAATATTACCTAGAAACACCAATGTTAAAAGAAAAATTGTTCTGAATATAATCTGTCAGAAAAAATATACAATGCCCTTTTCTACTCTGTTTTGGCGTATATACACCAACTCAATATGCTGTCTCAGGTAAAATACTTAAATTCTAATTCTACACGAATCAAAAAAAAATCTCAATATTATCGACTCACCCCAATGTTAAAAGCAAAATTGCTCTGAATACAATCTTTCAAAAAAAATATACAATGCCCTTTTCTACTCTGTTTTGGAGTATATACACCAACTGAGTATGCTCTCTCATGTAAAATATAGAAATTCTAATTTTACATGAATCGAAATAAATCTAAATAATATCTAGGCGCCCCAAAGTTAAAAGAAAATGGCTCTGAATATAGTCTGTTACAAAAAATATACAATGCTTAATTCTACTCTGTTTTGAAGGATATACACCAACTCAATATGCTCTCTCATGTAAAATACTGAAATTCTAATTTTACTTGAATCGATAAAAATCTAAATATTATCTAGTAACCCAAATGCTAAAAGTAAAATTTCTCTGAATATAATTTTTCAGAAAAAAAATACAATGCCCTTTTCTACTCTGGGTTGGAGTATATACACCAACTCAATATGCTCTCTCATGTAAAATTACGAAATTCTAATTTTAGGCGGATCGAAAAAAATCTAAATAATATCTAGGCACCTCAAAGTTAAAAGAAATTGGCTCTGAATATAGTCTGTTATAAAAAATATACAATGCCTTATTCTACTGTGTTTTGGAGTATATACACCAAATCAGTATGCTCTCTCATGTAAAATACAGAAATTTTAATTTTACCCGAATCAAAAAAATTCAAGTATTACCTAGGCACCCCAATGTTAAAAACAAAATTGCTCTTAATATAATCAGTCAGAAAAAATATACCATGCCCTATTCTACTGTGTTTTGGCGTATATACACCAACTCCATATGTTCTCTCATGAAAAATACAAAAATTCTATATTTAAGCGAATCGAAACAAATCTAAATATTATCTAGGCACCCAAATGTTAAAAACAATATTGATCTGAATATAATCTGTCAGAAAAAACATAAAATGCCTTATTCTACGCTGTTTTAAAGTATATACACCAACTCTGTATACTCTCTCATTTAAAATACCGAAATTCTAAATGTACGCGAATCAAAAAAAAATCTAAATAATATCTAGGCGCTTAAAAGTTTGAAGAAAATCGCTGTGAACACAGTCTGTTAAAAAAAATATAGAATGCCTAATTCTACTCTGTTTTGGAGTATATACACCAACTCCATATGCTCTCTCAAGTAAAATACAGAAATTCTATATTTAAGCGAATCGAAAATAATCTAAATATTATCTAGGCACCCCAATGTTATAAGTAAAATTGCTCTCAATATAATCTGTCAGAAAAATTATACAATGCCCTATTCTACTCTGTTTTCGAGTATGTACACCAACTCAATATACTCTCTCATGTAAAATAACAAAATTCTAATTTTATGCGAATCGAAAAGAATCTAAATAATATCAAGGCGCTTAAAAGTTACAAAAAATGGCTCTGAAAATAGTCTGTTAGAAGAAATATACAATGCCTTATTCTACTCTGTTTTGGAGCATATACACCAACCCAGAATGCTCTCTCATGTAAAATACCGAAATTCTAATTTTACGCAAATCGAAAGAAATCTAAATAATATCTAGGCGCCCCAAAGTTAAAAGAAAATGTCTCTGAATATACTATCTTAGAAAAAATATACAATGCCTTATTTTACTCTTTTGTGGAGTATATACACCAACTACATATGCTCTCTCATGTAAAATACAGAAATTTTATATTTAAGCGAATCGAAAAAAATCTAAATATTACCTAGGCAGCCCAATGTTAAAAGCAAAATTACTCTGAATATAATCTGTCAGAAAAAAATGCAATGCCCTATTCTCTATATTGGAGTATATACACCAAATCAGTATTCTCTATCATGTAAAATACCGAAATTGTAATTTTACGTGAATTGAAAAAAATCTAAATAATATCTAGGTGCCCCACACTTAAAAGAAAATGGCTCTAAATATAGTATGTTAGAGAAAATATACAATGCCCTATTCTACTCTGTTTTGGAGTATATACAGCAACTCAGTGTGCTCTCTCATATAAAACACCGAAATTCTAATTTAACGTGAATCGAAAAAAATCTAAATATTATCTAGGAACCTGAATGTTAAAAGAAAATTGCTCTGCATATAATGTTTGAGAGAAAATATACAATGCCCTTTTCTACTCTGTTTTGTAGTATATACACCAACTTAATATGCTCTCCCATGTAAAATACAGAGATTCTCTATTTAAGTGAATCGAAAAAAAATCTAAATATTATCTAGGCACCGCAATGTTAAGAACAAAATTGCTCTGAATATAATCTGTCAGAAAAAATATACAATGCCCTATTCTACTCTGTTTTGGAGTATATACACCAACTCCATATGCTCTCTCATGTAAAATACAGAAACTCCATATTTAAGGGAATTGAAAAAAATCTAAATATTATCTAGGGACCACAATGTTAAAAGCAACATTGCTCTGAATATAATCTGTCAGAAAAAATATACAATGCCCTTTTCTACTCTGTTTTGTACTATATACACCAACTCCATATGCTCTCTCATGTAAAATACTGAAATTCTAATTCTACTCGAATCGAAAAAATCTAAATATTATCTAGGCAACCCAATGTTAAAAGCAACATTGCTCTGAATACAATCTGTCAGAAAAAATATACAATGCCACATTCTACTCTGTTTAGGAGTATATACACCAACTCAATATGCTCTCTGATGTAAAATACAGAAATTCTATATTTAAGAGTATTGAAAAAAATCTAAATATTATTTAGGCACCCCTTGATGAAAACAAAATTTCTCTGAATATAATCTGTCAGAAAAAATATACAACACCATATTCTACTCTGTTTTGGAGTATATACACAAACTCCATATGCTCTCTCATGTGATATACAGAAATTCTAAATTTAAGCGAATCGAAAAATATTTAAATATTATCTAGGCACCTCAATGTTAAAAGCAAAATTGCTCTGAATATAATCTGTCAGAGAAAATACAAAATGCCATTTTCTACTCTGTGTTGGACTATATACACCAACTCCATATGCTCTCTCATGTAAAATACAGAAATTCTATATTTAAGCGAATTGAATAAAATCTAAATATTATCTAGGCACCCCAATGTTAAAAGCAAATTTGGTCTGAATAGAGTCTGTCAGAAAAAATATAAGATGCCCTAGTCTACTCTGTTTTGTAGTATATACACCAACTCAATATGCTCTCTCATGTAAAATACCAAATTCTAATTTTATGCGAATCGAAATAAAATCTAAATAATATCGAGGTGCCCCAAAGTTAAAATAAAATGGCTCTGAATATAGTCTGTTTTTAAAAATATGCAATGCCTTATTCTACTGTGTTTTGGAGTATATACACCAACTCAGTGTGCTCTCTCATGTAAAATAAAAAAATTCTAATTTTAAACGAATCTAAAAAATCTAAATATTATATAGGCAACCCAATGTTAAAAACAAAATTGCCCTGAATATAATCTATCAGAAACAATATACAATGCCATATTCTACTCTATTTTGGAGTATATACACCAAATCCATATGCTCTGTCATGCAAAATACAGAAATTCTATATTTATGCGAATAGAAATAAATCTAAATATTATGTAGGCACTACAATGTTAAAAATAAAATTGCTTTGAATATAATCTGTCAGAAAAAATATGCAATGCCGTATTCTACTCTGTTTTGGTGTATATACACCAACTCCATATGCTCTCTCATGTAAAATACCGAAATTCTAATTTTACGTGATTTGAAAAAAATCTAAACATTATCTAGGCACGCGAATGTTAAAAGCAAAATTGCTCTGAATATAATCTGTCAGAATAAATATACAATGCCCTTTTCTACTCTTTTTTGTAGTATATACACCAACTCAATATGCTCTCTCATGTACAATACAGTAATTCTAATTTTAACAAAATCGAAAAAGTCTAAATATTATCGAGGAACACCAATGTTAAAAACAAAATTGCTCTGAATATAATCTGTGAAAAAAATATATAATGACGTATTGTACTCGGTTTTGGAGTATATACACCAACTCAGTTTGCTCTCTCATGTAAACCGAAATTCTAAATTTACTTGAATAGAAGAAAATCTAAATATTATCTAGGTACCCCAATGTTGAAAGCATAATTGCTCTGAATATAATTTGCCAAAAAAGACATAGTATGCCCTTTTCTACTCTGTTTTGTAGTATATACACCAACTCAATATGCTCTCTCATGTAAAATTGAAAAATTCTAATTTTAGGCGGATCGAAAAAAATCTAAATAATATCTAGGCGCCTCAAAGTTAAAAGAAATTGGCTCTGAATATAGTCTGTTAGAAAAAATATACAATGCCTTATTCTACTCTGTTTTGGAGTATATACACCAAATCAGTATGCTCTCTCAGGTAAAATACAGAAATTCTAATTTTACCCGAATCGAAAAAATCCAAGAATTACCTAGGCACCCCAATGTTAAAAACAAAATTGCTCTTAATATAATCAGTCAGAAAAAATATACCATGCCCTATTCTATTCTGTTTTGGAGTATATACACCAACTCCATATGTTCTCTCATGAAAAATATAGAAATTCTATATTTAAGCGAATCGAAATAAATCTAAATATTATCTAGGCACCCAAATGTTAAAAACAATATTTATCTGAATATAATCTGTCAGAAAAAATGTAAAATGCCTTATTCTACTCTGGGTTGAAGTATATACACCAACTCCATATGCTCTCTCATGTAAAATACAGAAATTCTATATTTAAGCGAATCGAAAAATATCTAAATATTATCTAGGCACCCCAATGTAAAAAGAAAAATTGCCCTAAAAATAATCTGTCAGAAAAAATATACAATGCCCTTTTCTACTCTGTTTTGTAGTATATACACCAATTCATTATGCTCTCTCATGTAAGATACAGAAATTCTAACTTTACCCGAATAGAAAAAATCTAAATGTTATCTAGGCACCACAATGTTAACAAAAAAATTCCTCTGAATATAATCTGTCAGAAAAAATATACAGTGCCCCTTTCTACTCTGTTTTGTAGTATATAAACCAAGTCCATATGCTTTCTCATGTAAAATACAGAAATTTTAATTTTACCCGAATCGAAAAAATCTAAATATTATCTAGGCACCGCAATGTTAAAACCAAAATTGCATTGAGTATAATCTCTCAGAAAAAATATACAATGGCCTATTCTAATCTGTTTTGGAATATATACACCAATTCCATACACTCTCTCATGTAAAATACAGAAATTCTATATTTAAGCGAATCGAAAAAAATGTAAATATTATCTAGGCACCCAATGTTAAAAGAGAAATTGCTTTGGATATAATCTGTCAGAAAAAATATACAATTTTTTATTCTACTCTGTTTTGGAGTATATACACCAACTCAATATGCTCTCTCATGTAAAATACAGAAATTCTAATTTTACTTCGAATAGAAAAAATCTAAATATTATCTAGGCACCCCAATGTTAAAAGAAAAATTGGTCTGAATATAATCTGTCAGAAATAATATACAATGCCCTTTTCTACTCTGTTTTGGAATATATAAACCAACTCAATATGCTATATCATGTATAATACGGAAATTCTAATTTGACGCGAATTGAAAAAAATCTAAATAATATCTAGGCGCTCCAAAGTTAAAAGAAAATGGTTCTCAATATAGTCTGTTAGAAAAAATATAGAATACCTTATTGTACTCTGTTTTGTAGTATATACACCAACTCCATATTCTGTGTCATGTAAAATACAGAAATTCTAATTTTACCCACATCGAAATAATCTAAATATTAACTAGGCACCCCAATGTTAAAAACAAAATTGCTCTGAATTTAATCTGTCGGAAAAAATATACAATGCCGTATTCTATGCTGTTTTGCAGTATATACACCACGTCCATAAGCTCTCTCATGTAAAATACAGAAATTCTATATTTAAGCGAATCGAAAAAAATCAAAATATTATCTATGCATCCAAATGTTGAAAGAAAAATTGTACTGAATATAATCTGTCAAAAAAATAAACAATGCCCTTTTCTACTCTGTTATGTAGTATATACACCAACTCAATATGCTCTCTCATGTAAAATACCGAAATTCTAATTTTTCTCGAATCGAAAAAAATCTAAATAATATCTAGGCGCCCAAAAGTTAAAAGAAAATGGCTCTGAATATAGTCTATTAGAAAAATATACAATGCCTTATTCTACTCTGTTTTGGAGTATATACACCAACTCAGTATGCTCTTTCATGTAAAATACAGAAATTGTAAGTTAACCGGAATCAAAAAAATCTAAATATTATCTAGGCATCCCAATGTTAAAAACGAAATTCCTCTGAATACAATCTGTCAGAAAAAATACACAATGCCCTATTCTACTCTGTTTTGGAGTATATAAACCAACTCCATATGCTCTCTTATCAAATACAGAAATACTATATTTAAGCGAATCAAAAAAAATCTAAATATTATCTAGACATCCCAATGTTAAAAGCAAAATTGCTCTGAATATAATCTGTCAGAAAAAATGTACAATGCCCATTTCTACTCTGTTTTAGAGTACATACAGCAACTCAATATGCTCTCTAATGTAAAATACTGAAATTCTAATTTTACGCGAATCGAAAAAAATCTAACTAATATCTAGGCATCCCAAAGTCAAAAGAAAATGGCTGTGAATATATTCTGTTAGAAAAAATATAAAATGCCTTATTCTACTGTGTTTTGAAGTATATACACCAACTCAGGCTGCTCTCTCATGTAAAATACAGTAATTCTAATTTTGCCCGAATCGAAAAAATCTAAATATTATCTAGGCACCCCAGTGTTACAATAAAAATTGGTCTGAATATAATCTGTCATAAAAAATATACAATGCCCTATTCTACTCTTTTTTGAAGTATATACAACAACTCCATATGCGCTCTCATGTAAAATACAGAAATTCTATATTTAAGCAAATCGAAAAAAATCTAAATATTATCTAGGCACCCCAATGCTAAAAGCAAAATTGCTCTGAATATAATCTGTCAGAAAAAATATACAGTGCCTTTTCTACTCTGTTTTGTAGTATATACACCAACTCAATATGCTCTCTCATGTAAAATACTGAAATTCTAATTTTACGTGAATCGAAAAAAACTTAATTAATATTTAGGCGCCCCAAAGTTAAAATAAAATGGCTCTGAATATAGTCTGTTAGAAAAAATATAAAATCCCTTATTCTACTCTGTTTTGGAGAATATACACCAACTCAGTATTCTCTCCCATGTAAAATACAGAAATTCTAATTTTACGTGTATCGAAAAAAAGTAAATATTATCTAGGCACCCCAATGTTAAAAACAAAATTGCTCTGAATATAATCAGTCAGAAAAATTATACAATGCCCTATTCTACTCTGCTTGGAGTATATACAACAACTCAGTATGCTCTCTCATGTAAAATACAGAAATTCTATATTTAAGCGAAACGAAAAACATCTAAATATTATCTACGCACCCCAATGTTAAAAGCAAAATTGCTCTGAATATAATCTGTCAGAAGAAATATACAATGCACTTTTCTACTCTGTATTGTAGTATATAAACCAACTCAATATGCTCTCTCATGTAAAATACAGAAATTCTAATTTTACCCGAATCAAAAAAATCTAAATATTATCTATGCACCCCAATGTTAAACGCAACATTGCTCTGAATATAATCTATCAGAAAAAATATACAAGGATTTTTTCTACTCTGATTTGTAGTATAAACACCAACTCAATATGCTATGTCATGTAAAATACAGAAATTCGAATTCCACCGGAATCGAAAAAACCTAAATATTATATAGGCACCCCAATGTTAAATAAAAAATTGCTCTGAATATAATCTGTCAGAAAAAATATACAATGCCTTATTCTACTCTGTTTTGGAGTATATACACCAACTCCATATGCTCTCTCATGGAAAATACCGAAATTCTAATTTTACACGAATTGAAAAAAATCTAAATAATATTTAGGCATGCTAAAGTTAAAAGAAAATGGCTCTGAATATACTGTTAGACAAAGTATACAATGCTTTATTCTACTCTGTTTTGGAGTATATACACAAACACAGTTTGCTCTCTCATTTAAAATAAATTCTCTATTTGAGCAAATCGAAAAATATCTCAATATTATCTAGGCACCCCAATGTTAAAAGCATAATTGCTCTGAATATAATCTGTCAGAAAAAATATACAATGTTCTTTTCTACTCTGTTTTGTAATAGATACACCAACAAAATATGCTCTCTCATGTAAAATACAGAAATTATAATTTTACCAGAATCGAAAAAGCAAAATATATCTAGGCACCCCAATGTTGAAAACAAAATTGCTCTGAATCTAATCTGTCAGAAAAAATATACAGCCCTATTATACTCGGTCTCGGAGTATATACACCAACTCAGTATTCTCTCTCATGTAAAATACCGAAATTCTCATTTTACATGAATCGAAATAATTCAAATATTATCTAGGCACCCCAATGTTAAAAACAAAATTTCTCTGAATATAATCTGTCAGAATAAATATACAATGCCCTATTCTATTCTGTTTTGGAGTATATACACCAACTCAACATGTTCTCTCATGTGAAATACTGAAATTCTAATTTTACGTGAATCATAAAAAATATAAATAATATCTAGGCGCCCAAATTTAAAAGAAAATGGCCCTGAATATAGTCTATTAGAAAAAATATACAATGCCTTATTATACTCTGGTTTGGAGTGTATACAACAACTCAGTATGCTCTCTCATGTAAAATACCGAAATTCTAATTTTATGTGAATCGATAAAAATCTAAATATTATCTAGGCACCCGAATGTTAAAAGCAAAATTGCTCTGAATATAATCTGTCAGAAAAAATATACAATGCCCTTTTCTACTCTGTTTTGGACTATATACACCAACTCAATATGCTCTCTAATGTAAAATACCAAAATTCTAATTTTACGCGAATCGAAAAAAATCTAAATAATATCTAGGTACCACAATCTTAAAAGAAAATGGCTCTAAATATAGTCTGTCAGAGAAAATATACAATGACTTATTTTACTCTGTTTTAGAGTATATACACCAACTCAGTATGCTCTCTCATGTAAAATATAGAAATTCTAATTTTACACGAATCGAAAAAATCTAAAAATTATCTAGGCACCCCAAAGTTAAAAACAAAATTGCTCTGAATGTAATCTGTCAGAAAAAATATACAATGCCCTATTCTACTCTTTTATAGAGTATATACACCAACTCCATATGCTCTCTCATGTAAAATACA
The DNA here is from genome assembly GCF_049354715.1 of Callithrix jacchus. Lineage (NCBI taxonomy): Eukaryota > Metazoa > Chordata > Mammalia > Primates > Cebidae > Callithrix > Callithrix jacchus. The sequence continues at coordinate 53,047,528 of NC_133521.1, read as the reverse complement.
GAAATTCTATATTTGAGCGAATCGAAAAAAATCTCAATATTATCTAGGCACCCCAATGTTAAAAGCAAAATTGCTCTGAATATAATCTGTCAGAGACAATATACAATGCCCTTTTCTACTCTGTTTTGGTGTATATACACCAACTCAATATGTTCTCTCATGTAAAATACCGAAATTCTAATTTTACGTGAATCGAAAAAAATCTAAATATTACCTAGGCAACCCAATGTTAAAAACAAAATTGCTCTGAATATAATCTGTCAGAAAAAATATACAATGTCCTATTCGACCCTCTTTTGGAGTATATACACCAAATCAATATGCTCTCTACTGTAAAATACGGAAATTCTAATTATATGTGAATCGAAAATAATCTACATAATATCTAGGCGACCCAAAGTTAAAAGAAAATGGCTCTTAATATAGACTGGTAGAAAAAATATACAATGCCTTATTCTACTGTGTCTTGGAATATATACACCAACTCAGTATGCTCTCTCATGTAAAATATAGAAATTCTAATTTTAAACGAATCGAAAAAATCTAAAAATTATCTAGGCACCCCAAAGTTAAAAACAAAATTGCTCTTAATGTAATCTGTCAGAAAAAATATTCAATGCCATATTCTACTCTGTTTTAGGGTATATACTCCAACTCCATATGCTCTCTCATGTAAAATAGAGAAATTCTATATTTGAGCAAATCGAACAATATCTCAATATTATCTAGGCACCCCAATGTTAAAAGCATAATTGCTCTGAATATAATCTGTCAGAAAAAATATACAATGCCCTTTTCTACTCTGATTTGGAGTATATACACCAACTCAATATGCTGTCTCATGTAAACTACGGAAATTCTAATTACATGCGAATCGAAAATAATCTATATAATATCTAGGCGCCCCAAAGTTAAAAAAAAATGGCTCTTAATATACACTGGTAGAAAAATACACAATGCCTTATTCTACTGTGTTTTGGAGTATATACACCAACTCAGGATGCTCTCTCATGTAAAATAAAAAATTCTAATTTTACGTGAATCGAAAAAAATCTAAAAAATATCTAGGGTCCCCAAAGTTAAAAGGAAATGCCTCTGAATATAATCTGTTAGAAAAAATATACAATGTTTTATTCTACTCTGTTTATGAGTATATACACCAACTTCGTGTACTCTCTCATGTAAAATACAGAAATTCTAATTTTACCGAAATAGTTAAAATCTAAATATTACCTAGGCACCCCAATGTTTAAAACCAAATTGCTCTGTATATAATCTGTCAGAAAAAATATACAATGCCCTATTCTACTCTGTTTTCGAGTATATACACCAACTCAATATGCTCTCTCATGTAAAATATAGAAATCCTAATTTTACCCGAATCAAAAAAATATAAATATAATCTAGGCACCCCAATGTTAAAAACAAAATTGCTCTGAATATAATTTGTCAAAAAAATATACAATGCCCTATTCGACTCTGTATTGCAATATATACACCAACTCAGTACACTCTCTCATGTAAAATACCGAAATTCTAATTTTACGTGAATTGAAAAAAGTCTAAATATTATCTAGGCACCCCAATGTTAAAAGCAAAATTGATCTGAATATAATCTGTCATAAAAATTATGCAGTGCCCTTTTTTACTCTGTACTGGAGTATATACACCAACTCAATATGCTCTCTCATGTAAAATACCCACATTCAAATTTTACGTGAATCAAAAAAAATCTAAAAAATATCTAGGCTCCCCAAAGTTAAAAGAAAATAGCTCTGAATATAGTCTGTTAGAACAAAAATGCAATGCCTTATTCTACTATGTTTTGGAGTATATACAGGAACTCACTATGCTCTCTCTTGTAAAATAAAGATATTCAAATTTTACCCGAATCGAAAAAATCTAAATATTATCTAGGCACCCCAATGTTAAAAACAAAATTGCTCTGAATATAATCTGTCAGAAAAAATATACAATGCCCTATTATAATCTGTTTTTGAGTATATACACCAACTCTACCTGCTCTCACATGTAAAATACAGAAATTCTATATTTAAGCGAATCGGAAGAAATCTAAATAATATCTAGGCGCCCAAAGATAAAGAAAATGGCTCTAAATATAGTCTGTTAGAGAAAATATACAATGTCTAATTCTACTTTGTTTTGGAATATATACACCAACTCCACATGCTGTCTCATGTAAAATACATAAATTGTATATTTAAGCGAATCGAAGAAAATCTAAATATTATCTAGGCACCCCAATGTTAAAAGCAAAATTGCTCTGAATATAGTCTGTCAGAGAAAATATACAATGCCCTTTTCTACTCTATTTTGTAGTATATACAAAAACTTAATATGCTATCTCATGTAAAATACGGAAATTCTAATTATACGCGAATCGAGAAAAATCTAAATAATTACTAGGCGCCCCAAAGTTAAAAGAAAATGTCTCTGAATATAGTCTGTTAAAGAAATATAAAATGTTTTATTATACACTGTTTTGGAGTATATACACCAAATCAATATGCTCTCTTATTTAAATATTTTTTCTTATAGACTATATTTAGAACCATTTTCTTTTAACTTTGGGGCGCCTAGATATTATTTAGATTTTTTTCGATTTGCTGAAATATAGAATTTCTGTATTTTACATGAGAGAGCATATGGAGTTGGTGTATATACTACAAAACATTACAGAATTTCTAATTCTACCCTAATCGAAAATATCTAAATATTGCCTAGGCACCCCAATGTTAAAAACAAAATTGCTCTGAATATAATTTGTCAGAAAAAATAAACAATGCCCTATTTTACTCTGTTTTGGAGTATATACACCAACTCAGTATGCTCTGTAATGTAAAATACAAAAATTCTAATTTTATGTGAATCGAATAAAATCTAAATATTATCTATGCACCCTAATGTTAAAAGTAAAATTGCTCTGATAGTAATCTCTCAGAAAATATATACAATGCCCTATTCTACTCTGTTTTAGAGTATATACACCAACTCCATATGCTCTCTCATGTAAAATACAGAAATTCTTTATTTATGCGAATCGAAAAAAATCTAAATATTATCTAGGCACCTCAGTGTGAAAAAAAAATTGCTCTGAATATAATCTCTCAGAGAAAATATACAATGCCCTATTCTACTCTGTTTTGGAGTATATAAACCAACTCCACATTCTCTCTCATGTAAAATACAGAAATTCTATACTTAAGTGAATCGAAAAAAATTGAAATATTATCTAGGAAACCCAATGTTAAAAGAAAAATTGCTCTGATAGTAATCTCTCAGAAAATATATACAATGCCCTATTCTACTCTGTTTTAACGTATATACACCAACTCCATATGCTCTCTCATGTAAAATAGAGAAATTCTGTATTTAAGTGAATCGAAAAAAATCTAAATATAATCTAGGTACCACAGTGTTAAAAGCAAAATTGCTCTGAACGTGGTCTGTCAGAAAAAATACACAATGCCCTTTTCTACTCTGTTTTGTAGTATATACACCAACTCAATTTGCTCTCTCATGTAAAATACCGAAATTCTAAATTTACGCGACTCGAAAGAAATATAAATATTATTGAGGTACCACAATGTTAAAAGCAAAATTTCTCTGAATATAATCTGTCAGAAATAATATACAATACCCTCTTCTACTCTGTTTTGAAGTATATACACAAACTCAATATGTTCTCTCAAGTAAAATAACGAAATTCGAATTATACGGTAATCGACAGAAATCTAAATATTATCTAGGCACCCCAATGTTAAAGGAGAATGGCTCTGAATATAATCTGTCAGAAAAAATATACAATGCCCTATTGTACTCTGTTCTGGAGTATATACACCAACTCCATATGCTCTCTCATGTAAAATACAGAAATTCTATATTTCAGCGAATCGAAAAAAACCTAAATATTATATAGGCACCCCAATGGTAAAGCAAAATTCCTCTGAATATAATCTGTCAGAAAAAATATACAATGCCCTTTTCCACTATGTTTTGTAGTATATAAACCAACTCAATATGCTCTCATGTAAAATACCGAAATCCTAAATTTACACGAATCAACAAATATAAAAATAATATCTATGCGCCCCAAAGTGAAACGAAAATGGCTCTGAATATAGTCTCTTAGAGAAAATATACAATGCCTTATTCTACTCTCTTTTGGATTATATACACCAAGTCAGTATGCTCTCTAATGTAAAATACCGAAATTCTAATTTTATGCAAATCAAAAAAACCTAAATATTATCTAGGCACCCCAATGTTAAACACAAAATTGTTCTGAATATAATCTGTCAGAAAAAATATACAATGCCTTATTCTACTCTGTTTTGGAGTATGTACACCAACTCCATATGCTCTCTCATGGAAAATACCAAAATTCTAATTTTACATGAATCGAAAAAAATTTAAATAATATCTAGGCACCCCAAAGTTAAAAGAAAATGGCTCTGAATATACTCTGTTAGACGAAATATACTATGCTTTATTCTACTCTGTTTTGCAGTATATACACAAAATCAGTATGCTCTCTAATTTAAAATACAGAAATTCTAATTTTACCCAAATCGAAAAAATCTACATATTATCTAGGTACCAAAATGTTAAAAAAAAATTGCTCTTAATATAATCTGTCAGAAAGAATATACAATGTCCTCTTCTCCTTTTCTTCGGAGTATATACACCAACTCCATATGCTCTCTAATGTAAAATACAGAAATTCTATATTTAAGCAAATCGAAAAAAATCTAAATATTATCTAGGCACCCCAATGTTAAAAGCAAATTTGCTCTGAATATAATCTTTCAGAGAAAATATACAATGCCATATTCTAATCTGTTTCGGAGTATATACACCAACTCAGTGTGCTCTCTCATGTAAAATACCGAAATTCTAATCTTACGTGAATCGAAAAGAATCTAAATAATATCTAGGTGCCCCAAAGTTAAAAGAAAATGGCTCTGAATATAGTCTGTTAGAAAAAATATGCAATGCCTTATTCTACTCTGTTTTGGAGTATATACACCAACTCAGTATGCTCTCTGATGTAAAATACATAAATCCTAATTTTACCCGAGTTAAAAAATCTAAATATTATCTAGGCACTTCAATGTTAAAAGCAAAATTGCTCTAAATATAATCTGTCAGAAAAAGTATAAAATGCCCTATTCTACTCTGTTATGGGGTATATACACCAACTCCATATGCTCTCTCATGTAAAACACAGAAATTCTATATTTAAGCGAATCGAAAAAAATCTAAATATTTTCTAAGCACACCAATGTTAAAAACAAAATAGCTCTGAATATAATCTGTCAGACAAAAATATATAATGCCCTTTTCTACTCTGTTTTGTAGTATATACACCAACGCAATATGCTCTGTAATGTAAAATACAAAAATACTATTTCTACCCGAATAGAAAAAATCTAAATATTATCTATGCACCCCAATGTTAAAAGCAAAATTGCTCTGAATATAAACTGGCAGAAAAAATATACAATGCCCTTTTCTACTCAATTTTGGGGTATATACACCAACTCAATATGCTCTCTCATTTAAAACACCGAAATTCAAATTTTAAGCCAATCGAAAAAAATCTAAATAATATTTGGGCGAACCAAAATTAAAAGACAATGGCTCTGAATATAGTCTGTTAGAAAAAATATACAATGCCTTATTCTACTCTGTTTTGTAGTATATACACCAACTCAATATGCTCTCTCATGTAAAATACCAAAATTCTTTTTTTTTTTTTTTTAATTTTTTATTGGATTATAGGTTTTGGGGTACATGAGCAGAGCATGCAAGACAGTTGCGTAGGTACACACATGGCAGTGTGCTTTGCTTTTCTTCTCCCCTTCACCCACATTTGGCATTTCTCCCCAGGCTATCCCTCCCCACCTCCCCCTCCCACTGGCCCTCCCCTTTTCCCCCCAATAGACCCCAGTGTTTAGTACTCCCCTTTCTGTGTCCATGTGTTCTCATTTTTCATCACCCACCTATGAGTGAGAATATGCGGTGTTTCATTTTCTGTTCTTGTGTCAGAAAATACCAAAATTCTAATTTTAGGCGAATCGAAAAAAATCTGAATAATATCAAGGCGCCCCTAAGTTAAAAGAAAATGGGTCTGAATATAGTCCGTTAGAAAAAATATACAATGCCTTATTCTACTCTGTTTTGGTGTATATACATCAACTCAATATGCTCTCTCGTGGAAAATACGGAAATTAAAATTTCACGCGAATCGAAAAAAAACCTAAATAATATCTGGGCGCCCCAAAGTTAAACGAAAATGCCTCTGAATATATTCTGTTAGACAAAATATAAAATGCCTTATTCTAATTTGTTTTGGAGTCTATACACCAACTCAGTATTCTCTCTGATGTAAAATACCGTAATTGTAATTTTACGTGAATCAAAAAAAATTTAAATAATATCTAGGCGCCCCAAAGTTAAAAGAAAATGTCTGTGAATATAGTGTGTTATAATAAATATACAATTTTTTATTCTACTCAGTTTTGGTGTATATACACCAACTCCATATGCTCTCTCTAGTAAAATACAGAAATTGTATATTTAAGCGAATCGAAAAATATCTAAATACTATCTAGGACACCCAATGTTAAAAGCAAAATTTCTCTGAATATAATCTGTCAGAAAAAATATACAATGCCCTTTACTACTGTTTTGCAGTATATACACCAACTCAATATGCTGTCTCATGTAAAATAACGAAATTCAAATTTACGCAAATCGAAAAACATCTAAATAATATCTAGGCGACCCAAAGTTAAAAGAAAATGGCTCTGAATATAGTCTACTAGAAAAATATACAATGCCTTATTCTACTCTGTTTTGGAGTATATACATTAACTCCATATGCTCAATAACGTAAAAAACAGAATTCTATATTAAAGCGAATCGAAAAAACTCTAAATATTATCTAGGCACCGCAATGTTAACAACAAAATTGCTCTGAATATAAACTGTCAGAAAAAATATACAATGCCCTATTCTACTTTGTTTTGGAGTATATACACCAACTCAATATGCTCTCTCATGTAAAATACAAAAATTCTATATTTAATCGAATAGAAAAAAATCTGAATATTATCTAGGCACCCCAAGGTTAAAAGCAAAATTGCCCTAAATATAATCTCTCAAAAAATATACAATGCCTTTTTCTACTCTGTTTTGTGGTATATACACCAACTCAATATGCTCTTTCATGTAAAATACGGAAATTCTAACTATACGTGAATCGAAAAAAATCTACATAATATCTAGGCGACCCAAAGTTAAAAGAAAACGGCTCTGAATATAGCCTGTTAGCAAGACATACATTGCCTTATTCTACTCTGTTTTGGAGTATATACATTAACTCCATATGCTCAAACATGTAAAATACAGAAATTCCATATTTAAGCGAATCGAAAAAAATGTGAATATTGTCTAGGCACCCCGATGTTGAAAACAATATTGTTCTGGATATAATCTGTCAGAGAAAATATACAATGCCCTTTTCTACTTCGTTTGTAGTATATACACCAACTCAATATGCTCTTTCATTCAAAATACAAAAGCTCTAATTTTACCAAAATCGGAAAAATCTAAATATTATCAAGGCACCCCAAAGTTAAAAACAAAGCTGCTCTGAATATAATCTGTCAGAAAAAATATACAATGACCTATTCTACTCTGTTTTGGAGTATATACACCAACTCAATATGGTCTCTCATGTAAAATACAGAAATTCTAATTTTACGCGAATCGAAATAAATCTAAATAATATCTAGGCACGCCAAAGTTAAAAGAAAATGGCTCTGAATATAGTCAGTTAGAAAAAATATAGAATGCTTTGTTCTACTCTATTTTGGAGTACATACACCAACTCAGTATGCTCTCTCATGTAAAATATCGAAATTCTAACTTACTCGAATCGAAAGAATCTAAATATTATCTAGGCACCCCAATGTTAAAAGCAAAATTACTCTGAATATAATCTGTCAGAAAAAATATACAATGCCCTTTTCTACTCTGTTTTGGAGTATATACACCAACTCAGTATGCTCTCTCAGTTAAAATACCGAAATTCTAATTTGACGCGAATCGAAAAAAATCTAAATAATGTCTAGGCACAAAAGAGTGACAAGAAAATGGCTCTGAATATAGTCTTTTAGAAAAAATATACAATGCCTTGTTCTACTCTGTTTTGGAGTATATACACCAACTCAGTATGCTCATATGTAAAATGCAGAAATTATAATTTTATCCAAATCGAAAAAATCTAAATATTATCTGGCACCCCAATGGTAAAAACAAAATTGCTTTGAATGTAATCTGTCAGAAAAAATATACAATACCCTATTCTACTCTGTTTTGGAGTATATACATCAACTCAATATGCTCTCTCATGTAAAATACAGAAATTCTAATTTTACCCGAATCGAAAAAATCTAAATATAATCTAGGCACCCCAATGTGAAAAACAAAATTGCGTTGAATATAATCTGTCAGAAAAAATATAGAATGCCCTATTCTACTCTGTTTTGGAGTATATACACCAACTCCATATGCTCTCTCATGGAATATACAGAAATTCTATATTTAAGCGAATCGAAAACAATTTATAAATTATCTAGGCACCCCAATGTTAAAAGCAAAATTGCTCTGAATATACTCTGTCAGAAAAAATGTAAATGCCTTTTTCGACTCTGTTTTGTAGTATATACACCAAGTTAATATGCTCTATTATGTAAAATACTGAAATTATGATTTTAAGCGAATCAAAAAAAATCTAAATAATATCTAGGCGCTCCAAAGTTAGAAAAAAATGGCTCTGAATATAGTCTTTTAGAGAAAATATACAATGCTTTATTCTGCTCTTTTTTGGAGTATATACACCAACTCAGAGTGCTCCCTCATGTAAAATACTGAAATTCTAATTTTTCCCGAATCGAAAAATATCTAAATATTATCTAGGCACCCCAATGTTAAAACCAAAATTGCTCTGAATATATTCTCTCAGAAAAAATATACAATGCCCTATTCTACTCTGTTTTGGAGTATATACACAAACTACATACGGTCTCAAATGTAAAATACAGAAATTCTCAATTAAAGCGAATCGAAAAAAATTTAAATATTATCTAGGCACCCCAATTTTAAAGGCAAAATTTCTCTGAATATAATCTGTCAGAAAAAAATATACAATGCTCTTTTCTACTCTGTTTTGGAGTATATACACCAAATCCATACGCTCTCTCATGTAAAATATAGAAATTATATATTTAAGAGAACCGAAAAAAATGTAAATATTATCTAGGCACCCCAACGTTAAAAACAAAATTGCTCTGAATATAATCTGTCAGATAAAATATACAATGCCCTTTTCTACTTTGTTTTGGAGTATATACACCAACTCAGTATGCTCTCTCATGTAAAATACCGAAATTCTAATTTTACGCGAATCAAAAAAAATCTGAATAATATCAAGGCTCCCCAAAGTTAAAAGAAAATAAGTCTGAATATAGTCTGTTAGAAAAAATATACAATGCCTTATTCTACTCTGTTTTGGAGTATGTACACCAGTTAAGTATGCTCTCTCACGTAAAATACAAAAATTCTATATATAAGCGAATCGAAAAAAATCTAATTATATAGGCACCCCAATGTTACAAGCAAAATTGCTCTGAATATAATCTGTCAGAAAAATTATACAATGCTATTTTCTACTCTGTTTTGTAGTACATACATCAACTCAATATGCTCTCTCAGGTAAAATACAGAAATTCTAATTTTACCAAAAACGAAAAAATCTAAATATAATCTAGGCACCCCTATGTGAAAAACAAAATTGCGTTGAATATAATCTGTCGGAAAAAATATAGAATGTCCTATTCTACTCTGTTTTGAAGTATATACACCAACTCAATATGCTCTCTCATATAAAATACCAAAAATCAAATTTTACTCGAATCGAAAAAAATCTAAATAATATCTAGGCACGCCAAAGTTAAAAGAATATGGCTATGAATATAGTCTGTCATAGAAAATATACAATGCTTTATTCTAATCCGTTTTGGAGTATATACACCAACTCAGTATGCTCTCTCTTGTAACATACAAAAATTCTATTTTTACCCGAATCGAAAAAATCTAAATATTATCTAGGCACCCCAATGTTAAAAACAAAATTGCTCTTAATATAATCTGTCAGAAAAAAATATACAATGCCCTGTTCTACTCTGTTTTGGAGTTTATACACCAGCTCCATATGCTCTCTCATGTAAAATGCAGAAATTCTATATTTAAGTGAATCGAAAAAAATCTAAATATTATCTAGGCACCTCAAAGGTAAAGGAAAATGGCTGTGAATATAGGCTGTTACAAAAAATATACAATGCCTTATTCTACTCTGTTTTGGAGAATATACACCTACTCAGTATGCTCTGTCATGTAAAATACAGAAATTCTAATTTTACCTGAATCGAAAAAATCTGAATATTATCTAGGCACCGCCATGTTAAAAAAAATTGCTCTGAATATTATCAGTCAGAAAAAATATACAATGCCCTATTCTACTCTGTTTTGGAGTACATACATTAATTCCATATGCTCTATCATTTAAAATACAGAAAATCTATATTTAAGCGAATCGAAAGAAATGTAAATATAATCTAGGCACCTTAATGTTAAAAACAAAACTGCTCTGAATACAATCTGTCAGAATAAATATACAATGCACTTTTCTACACTCTTTTAAAGTATATATACCAACTCAAGATGCTCTCTCATGTAAACTACCGACATTCTAATTTACGTCTATCGAAAAAAATCTTAATAATATCTAGGAGCCCTAAAGTTAAAAGAAAAAATCTCTGAATATAGTCTGTTAAAAAAATATACAATGACTTATTCTACTCTGTTTTGGAGTATATAAACCAACTCAGCATGCTCTCTCATGTAAAATACCGAAATTCTATATTTAAGCGAATTGAAAAAAATTTAAATATTATCTAGGCATCTTAATATTACAAGCAAAATTGCTCTGAATATAATCTATCAGAAAAAATATACAATGCCCTTTTCTATTCTGTTCTGAAGAATATACACGAACTCCATATGCTCTCTAATGTAAAAAACAGTAATTCTATATTAAAGCGAATCGAAAAAATTCTAAATATTATCCAGGCACCACAATGTTAAAAGCAAAATTGCTCCGAATAAAATCTGTCAGAAAAAATATACAATGAACATTTCTACTCTGTTTTGGAGTATATACACCAAATCCATATGCTCTCTCAGGTAAAATAAAGAAATTAGATATTTAAGAGAATCGAAGAAAATCTAAAAATTACCTAGGCACCCCAATGTTAAAAACAGAATTTCTCTGAATATAATCTGTCAGAAAAAATATACAATGCTTTATTCTACTCAGTTTTGGAGTACATACACCAACTCCATATGTTCTCTCATGTAAAATACAGACATTCTATATTTAAGCGAATTGAACAAAATCTACATATTATTTAGGCAACTTAATGTTAAAAACAAAATTGCTCTGAATATAATCTGTTAGAAAAAATATACAATGCCTTATTCTAATCTGTTTTGGACTATATACACCAACTCAGTATGCTCTCTCATGTAAAATACCAAAATTCTAATTTTACCCGAATCGAAAACATCTAAATATTATCTAGGCACCCCAATGTTAAAAACAAAATTGCTCTGAATATAATCTGACAAAATATACAATGCCCTATTCTACTCTGTTTTGGAGTATATACACCAACCCAATATGCCCTCTCATGTAAAATACCGAAATTCTAATTTTACCCGAATCAAAAAAATATAAATATTATATAGGCAACCCAATGTTAAAAGCAATATTGCTGTGAATATAATCTGACAGAAAAAAAATAAAATGCCCTTTTCTACTCTCTTTTGTAGTATATACTATTCTACTTCTTTTGGTGTATATAAACTTACTCACTATGCACTCTCATGTAAAATAGAGAAATTCAAATTTACGTGGATCTAAAAAAATCTAAATATTATCTAGGCACCCCAAAGGTAAAAGTAAAATTGCTCTGAATATAATCTGTCAGAAAAAATATACAATGCCCTATTCTACTCAGTTTTGGAGTATATACACCAACTCCATATGCTCTCTCAGGTTAAAAACAGAAATTCTATATTTAAGCGAATAGAGAAAAATCTAAATATTATCTAGGCAATCCAATATTGAAAGCAAAATTGCTCCGAATATAATCTGTCAGAAAAAATATACAATGCCCTTTTCTACTCTGTTGTGGTTTATATACACCAACTCAATATGTTCTCTCATGTAAAATACCGAAATTCTAATTTTACGTGAATCGAAAAAAATCTAAATAATATCTACGTGCCCCAAAGATAAAAGAAAATGGCTCTGAATATAGTCTGTTAGAAAAAATATACAATACCTTATTCTACTCTGCTTTACAGTATATACACCAACTCAGTATGCTCCCTCATGTAAAATACCGATATTCTAAATTTACGCGAAGCGAAAAAAATGTAAATAACATCTAGGCGCCCCAAAGTCAAAAGAAAATGGCTATCAATATAGTCTGTTAGAAAAAATATACAATGCCTTATTCTACTCTGTTTTGGAGTATATACACCAACTCAGTATGCTCTCTCATGTAAAATACAAAAATTCAATTTCACCCGAATTGAAAAAATCTAAAGTATCTAGGCACCGCAATGTTAAAAACAAAATTGCTCTGAATATCATCTGTCAGAAAAAATATAAAATGCCCGATTCTACTCTTTTTTGGAGCATATACACCAACTCCATAGGCTCTCTCATGGAAAATACAGAAATTATATATTTAAGCGAATCAAAACAAATCTAAATATTATCTAGGCACCCCAATGTTAAAAAAAAATTGCTGTGAATAAAATGTGTCTGAAAAAATATACAATGCCCTTTTCTACTCTGTTTTGGAGTATATAAAACAACTCAATATGCTCTCTCATGTAAAATACCGAAATTCTAATTTTATGCTAATCCAAAAAAATCTAAATAATATCTAGGCGCCCCAAAGTTAAAAGAAAATGGCTCTAAATATAGTCTGTTAGAAAAAATATACAATGCCTTATTCTACTCTGTTCTGGAGTAAATACACCAACTCAGTATGCTCTCTCATGTAAAATACTGAAATTCTAATTTTACGTGAATCAAAAAAAATCGAAATATTATCTAGGCACCCCAAAGTTAAAAGAAAATTTGCTCTTAATATGGTCTGTCAGAGAAAATATACAATGCCCTTTTCTACTCTGTTTTGGAGTATATACACCAAATCAGTATGCTCTCTCATGTGAAATACCGAAATTCTATATTTAAGCGAATCGAAAAAAATCTAAATGTTATCTAGGCACCACAATGTTAAAATGAAAATTTCTCTGAATATAATCTGTCATAAAAAATATACAGTGCCCTTTTCTAATCTGTATTGGAGTATCTACACCAACTCAATGTGGTCTCTCATGTAAAATACTCAAATTCTAATTATACGAGAATCGAAAAAAATCTAAATAATATCAATTCGCCCCAAAGTTAAAAGAAAATGGCTCTAAATATAGTCTGTTAGAAGAAATATACAATGCCTTACTCTACTATGTTTTGGAGGATATACACGAACTCAGTATGCTCTCTTGTTTAAAATACAGAAATTCTAATTTTACCCGAATTTAAAAAATCTAAATAATATCTAGGCACCCAAATGTTAAAAACAAAATTGCTCTGAATATAGTCTGTCAGAAAAAATATACAATGCAGTTTCCTACTCTGTTTTGGAGTATATACACCAACTGCATATGCTCTCTCATGTAAAATACAGAAATTCTAATTTTACGTGAATCGAAAAATATCTAAATATTACCTAGGCACCCATTGTTAAAAGCAAAATTTCTCTGAATATAATCTTCCAGAAAAAATATACAATGCCATTTTCTACTATGTTTTGGAATATGTACACAAACCCAATATACTCTCTCATGTAAAATACCGAAATTTAAAATTAACGCTAATCAAATGAAATATAAATATTATCAAGGCACCACAATGGTAGTAGCAAAATTGCTATGAATATAATCTATCAGAAAATATATACAATGCTTTTTATACTCAGTTTTGGAGTATATACAGCATCTCAATATGCTCTCTCATTTAAAATACAAAAATTCTAAATTTATGCGAATTGAAAAAAATCTCAATATTATCTAGGCACCCCGAGGTTAAAAGAAAAATTGCTCTGAATATAATCTGTCAGAAAAAATACACAATGCCCTTTTCAACTCTGTTTTGGAGTATATACAACAACTCAATATGCTCTCCCATGTAAAATAAAATAATTCTAATTATATGCGAATCGAAAAAGATCTAAATATTATCTAGACAAACCAATGTTAAAAGCAAAATTGCTCTGAATATAATCCCTCAGAAAAAATCTACAATGCCCTTTTCTACTCTATTTTGGAGTATATAAACCAACTCAATATGCTCTCTCATGTGAAATACCGAAATTATAAATTTATGCGAATCGAAAAAAACTAAACATTATTTAGGCACCCCAATGTCAAAAGCAAAATTGCTCTGAGTATATTCTGTCATAAAAAATATACAATGCCTTTTTCTACTCTGTTTTGGCATATATACAACAACTCAATATGCTCTCTCATGTAAAATACCGAAATTCTAATTTGACTCGAGTCGAAAAATATCTAAATATTATCTAGGCACCCCAATGTTAAAAGCAAAATTGCTCTTAATATAGTCTGTCACAATAATTATACAATGCCCTATTCTACTCGATTTTGAGGTATATACACCAACTCAGTATGCTCTCTCAAGTAAAATACACAAATTGTATATTTAAGCAAATCAAAAAAAATCTAAATATTATCTATGCATTCCAATGCTAAAAGCAAAATTGCTCTGAATATAATCGGTCAGAAAAAATATACAATGCCCTTTTCTACTCTGTTTTGTAGTGTATACACCAACTAAATATGCTCTCTCATGTAAAATACAGAAATTCTAATTTTACCCGAACCGAAAAAATGTAAATATTATCTAGACATCCCAATGTTAAAAGCAAAATTGCTCTGAATATAATATGTCAGAAGAAATATACAATGCCCTCTTCTATTCTGTTTTGTAGTATAAACACCAACTCAATATGCTCTGTCATGTAAAATACAGAAATTCTAATTCTACCCGAATCGAAAAAATATAAATATTATCTAGGCACCCCAATGTTAAAAGCAAAATTGCTCTGAATATAATCTGTGAGAAAAAATATACAAGGCTCTTTTCTACTCTATTTTGGCGTATATACACCAACTCAACATGGTCTCTCATGTAAAATACGGAAATTCTAATTTTAGGTGAATCAAAATATCTAAATAATATCTAGGATCCCAAAAGTTAAAAAAAAATGGCTCTGAATATAGTCTTTTATAAAAAATATACAATGCCTTATTCCACTCTGTTTAGGAGTATATACACCAAGTCAGGATGCTCTCTCATGTCAAATACCTAAATTCTAATTTTACCCAAATTGAAAATAATCTAAATATTATCTAGGCACTCCAGTGTTAAAAAAAAATTGCTCTAAATATACTTTGTCAGAAAAAATATGTAATGCCCTATTCTACTGTGTTTTGGAGTATATACACCAACTCCATATGCTCTCTCATGTATAATACAGAAATTCTATATTTAAGCGAATTGAAAAAAATTTAAATATTATCTAGGCACCCCAATGTTAAAAACAAAATTGCTCTAAATATAATCTGGCAGAAAAAATATACAATGCCCTACTCCACTTTGTTTTAAAGTATATACACCAACTTCATATGCACTCTCATGTAAAATACAAAATTTGTATATTTAAGCGAATCGAAAAAAATCTAAATATTATCTAGGCACCCCAATGTTAGAAGAAAAATTGCTCTGAATAAAATTTGTCAGAAAAAATATACAATGACCTTTTCTACTCTGTTTTGGAGTATATACACCAACTCAGTATGCTCTCTAATGTAAAATACCGCAATTCTAATTTTATGTAATCGAAGAAAATCTATACATTATCTAGGCACTTCAATGTTAAAAACAATATTACTCTGAATATAATCTGAAAGAAAAAATATACAATGCCCTATTCTACTCTGTTTTGTATTATATACACCAACTCAATATGCTCTTTCATGTAAAATACAGAAATTCTATATTTAAGCGAATTGAGAAATATCTAAATATTATCTAGGCACCCCAATGTTAAAAGCAAAATTGCTCTGAATATAATCTGTCAAAAAAAATACACAATGCCATTTTCTACTCTGTTTTGTAGTATATACACCAACTAAATATGCTCTGACATGTAAAATACAGAAATTCTAATTTTATAAGAATCGAAAAAATCTAAATATTATGTAGGCACGTCAATGTTAAAAACAAAATTGCTCTGAATATAATCTTTCAGAAAAAATATACAATGCCCTATTCTACTCTGTTATGGAGTATGTACAACAATTCAGTATGGTCTGTCATATAAAATACCAAAATTCTAATTTTACCCGAATCGAAAAAATCAAAATATTATGTAGGAAACCCAATGTTACAAACAAAATTGCTCTGTATATAATCTGTCACAAAAAATATTCAATCCCCTATTCTACTCTGTTTTGGAGTATATACACCAACTCAGTATGCTCTCTAAAGTAAAATACCGCAATTCTAATTTTACGTGAATCGAAATAAATTTATATATTATCTAGGCACTTCAATGTTAAAAACAATATTGCTCTGCATAAAATCTGTCAGAAAAAACATACAATGCCCTTTTCTACTTTGTTTTGGGGTATATACACCAACTCCATATGCTCTCTCATGTAAAATACCGAAATTTTAATTTTACGCAAATCGAAAAAAATTTAATGATATCTAGACGCCCCGAAGTTAAAACTTAATGGCTCGGAATATAGTCTGTTAAAAAAAATATACAATGCCTTATTCTGCTCTGTTTTGGAGTATATAAACCAACTCAGTATGCTCTCTCATGTAAAATAGAGAAATTCTATATTGAAGCGAATCGAAAAAAATTTAAATATTATCTGGGCACCCCAATGTTAAAAGAGAAATAGCTCTGAATAAAATCTGTCAGGAAAAATATACAATGCAATATTCTACTCTGTTTTTAGTATATACACGAACTAAATGTGCTCTGTCATGTAAAATACAGAAATTCAAATTTTACCTGAATCAAAAAAATCAAAATATTATCTAGGCACCCCAATGTTAGAAGTAAAATTTCTCTGAATATAATCTGTCATAAAAAATATACAATGCCCTATTCTATTCTGTTTTGGCGTATATACACCAATTCAGTATGCTCTCTCAAGTAAAATAGAGAAATTCTATATTTAAGTGAATCGAAAAAAATTTAAATATTATCTAGGCACCACAATGTAAAAAGCAAAATTGCTCTGAATATAATATGTCAGAAAAAATGTAAAATGTCCTATTCTACTCTGTTTTAAAGAATATACACCGACTCAGTATGCTCTCTCACTTAAAATACCGAAATTCAAATTTTATGTGAATCGAAAAAAATCTAAATATTATCTAGGCATCCCAGTGTTAAAATCAAAATTTCTCTGAATATAATCTGTCAGAAAAAATATACAGTGTCCATTTCTACTCTGTTTTGGAGTATATCCACCAACTCCATATGCTCTCTCCTGTAAAATACAGAAATTCTAATTTTACTCGAATCGAAAGAAATCTAAATAACACCTAGGCGCCTCGAAGTTAAAATAAAATGGCTCTTAATATAGTCTGTTAGAAAAAATACAGAATGCCTTATTCTACTTAGTTTTGGAGTATATACACCAACTCAGTATGCTATCTCATGTAAAATACTGAAATTCTAATTTTACCCAAATCGAAAAAATCTAAATATTATCTAGGCACACGAATGTTAAAAACAAAATTTCTCTGAATATAATCTGTCCGAGAAAATATACAATGCACTATTCTACTCTGTTTTGGAGTATAGACACCAACTCCATATGCTCTATCATGTAAAATACAGAAATTCTATATTTAAGTGAACCGAAAGCAATTTAAATATTATCTAGGCACCGCAATGTTAAAAAAAAAATTGCTCTGAATATAATCTGTTAGAAAAAATATACAATGCTTTATTCTACTTTGTTTTGGAGTATATACAAAACTCCATATGCTCTCTCATGTAAAATACAGAAATTCTAATTCTACCCTAATCGAAAAAATAAACATATTGTCTAGGCATCTGAATGTAAAAAACAAAATTGCTCTAAATATAATCTGTCAGAAAAAATATACAATGCCATATTTTACTTTGTTTTGGAGTATATACACCAACTCCATATGCTCTATCCTGTAAAATACAGAAATTCTATATTTCAGGGAATTGAAAAAAATCTAAACATTATATAGGCACCCCAATATTAAGAGTAAAATTGCTCTGAATATAATCTGTCAGAAAAAATATAAATGCCCTTTTCTACTCTGTTTTGTAGTATATACACCAACTCAATATTCTCTCTCATGTAAAATACAGAAATTCTAATTTTACCCGAATCAAAAAAATCTAAATATTATGTAGGCACCCCAATGTTAAAAAAAAATTTCTCTGAATACAATCTGTTAGAGAATATATACAATGCCCTATTCTACTCTGTTTTGGAGTATGTACACGAACTTAGTATGCTCTCTCATCTTAAATACCGAAATTCTAATTTTACGTGAATCGAAAAAAATATAAATATCATCTAGGCACTTCAATGATAAAAAAAATTGCTCTGAATATAATCTGTCAGAAAAAATATACAATGCCCTATTCTACTCTTTTTTGTGGTATATACACCAACTTCATATGCTCACTCATGTAAAATACAGAAATTCTATATTTAAGCGAATCAAAAATAATCTAAATATTATCTAGGCACCTCAATTTTGAAAGCAGGATTTCCCTGAATATAATCTGTCAGAAAAAATATATAATGCCCTATTCTACTCTGTTTTGGATTATATAACGCAACTCAGTATGCTCTCTCATGTAATATACAGAAATTCAATATTTAAGCGAATCAAAAAAATTTAAATATTATCTAGGCACCCGAATGTTAAAAGCAAAATTGCTCTGAACATAATCTGTCAGAAAAAATATACAATGCCCTTTTCTACACTGTTTTTAGTATATACACCAATTCAATATGCTCTCTCATGTAAAATACAGAAATTCTAATATTACCCGAATCGAAAAAATCAAAATATTATGTAGGCACCCCAATGTTTATAACAAAATTTCTCTGAATATAATCTGTCAGAAAACATATACAATGCCCTATTCTACTCTGTTTTGGAGTATATACACCAACTCAGTATGCTCTCTTATGTAAAATACAAAAATTCCAATTTTAAACGAATTGAAACAAATCTAAATATTATCTAGGCACCCCAATGTTAAAAGAAAATAGCTCTGAATATAATCTGTCAGAAAAAATACACAATACTCATTTCTACTCTGTTTTGTAGTATATACACTAATTCCATATGCTCCATTATGTAAAACACAGAAATACTATATTGAAGCGAATCGAAAGAAATCTAAATATTATCTAGGCACCCCAATGTTATAAGCAAAATTGCTCTGAATATAATCTGTCAGAGAAAATACACAATGCCCTTTTCTACTCTGTTTTGTAGTATGTACACGAACTCAATATGCTCTCTCACATAAAATATCGAAATTCTAATTTTACGTGAATCGAATAGAATCTAAATAATATCTAGGCGCCCCAAAGTTAAAAGAAAATGGCTCTGAATATATTCTGTTAGAAGAAATATACAATGTTCTATTTTACTCTCTTCTGGAGTATATACACCAACTCAGGATGCTCTGTCATATAAAATAGGGAAATTCTAATTTTACCCAAATCGCAAAAATCTAAATATTATCTAGGCACCCCAATGTTAAAAACAAAATTGCTCTGAATATACCCTGTCAGTAAAAATATAAGATGCCCTATTCTAATCTGTTTTAAAGAATATACACCAACTCCATATGCTCTCTCATGTAAAATACAGAAATTCTATATTTCAGCGAATCGAAAAAAATCTAAATATTATCTAGGCACACCTATGTTAAAAGCAAAGTTGCTCTGAATATAATCTGTCAGAAAAAATATACAATGCTCTTTTCTACTCGGTTTTGTAGTATATACACCAACTCAATATACTCTGTCATTTAAAATACAGAAATTCTAATTCTACTCGAATTGAGAAAAACTAAATATTAGGTAGGCCCCCCAACGTTAAAAGCAAAATTGCTCTGAATACAATCTGTAAGAGAAAACATACAATGCCCTTTTCTACTCTGTTTTGAAGTATATACACCAACTCAATATGCTCTCTCATGTAAAATACCAAAATTCTAATTTTAGGCGAATCAAAAAAAATCAAAATAATATCTAGGCGCCCCAAGGTTAAAATAAAATGGCTCCGAATATTGTCTGTTAGAAAAAGTACACAATGCCTTATTCTACTCTGTTTTGGAGTATATACACCAACTCAGGTTGCTCTCGAATGTAAAATACAGAAATACTAATTTTACCCAAATCGAAAAAATCTAAATAATATCTAGGCACCCCAAAGTTAAAAGAAAATGACTCTGAATATAGTATGTTAGAAAAAATATACAATGCCTTATTCTACTCTGTTTTGGAGTATAAACACCAACTCAGTATGCTCTCTTATGTAAAATACAGATATTCTAATTTTACGTGAATCGAAAAAAATCTAAATATTATTTAGGCACACCAATGTTAAAAACAAAATTGCTCTGAATAAAATCTGTCAGAAAAAGTATACAATACCCTTTTCTACTCTGTTTTGTAGTATATACACCAACTCAATATGCTCACTCACGTAAAATACAGAAATTCAAAATTTACACGAATCGAAAAAAATCTAAACAAATTCTAGACGCCCCTAAGATAAAAGAAAATGGCTCTGAATATAGTCTGTTAGAAAAAAAAATACATCGCTTTATTCTACTCTTTTTTGAAGTACATACACAAACTCAGTGTGCTCTCTAATGTAAAATACAGAAATTCTAATTTTACGTGAATCAAAAATAATCTAAATATTATCTAGGCACCCCAATGTTAAAAACAAAATTGCTCTGAATATGATCTGTCAGACAAAATATACAATGCTCTATTCTACTCTGTTTTAAAGTATATACACCAACTTCATATGCACTCTCATGTAAAATACAGAAATTCGATATTTAAGCGAATCTAAAAAAATCTAAATATTATCTAGGCACCCCAATGTTAAAGCAAAATTGCTCTGAATATAATCTGTCAGAGAAAATATACAATGCCCTTCTCTACTCTATTTTGGAGTATATACACCAACTCAATATGCTGTCATATGTAAAATACCGAAAGTCTAATTTTAGGCGAATCAAAAAAAATCTAAATAACATCTAGGCGCCCCAAAGTTAAAAGTAAATGTCTCTGAATATAGTCTGTTAGAAAAAATATACAATGCCTTATTCTACTCTGTTTTGGAGTATATAAAGCAACTCAGGCTGTTCTCTCATGTAAAATATAAAATTCTAATTTTACCCGAATCGAAAATATCTAAATATTATATAGGCATCTCAATGTTAAAAACAAAATGGCTCTGAATATATTGTGTCAGACAAAAGATAAAATGCCCTATTCTTCTCTGTTTTCGAGTATATACAACAACTCCATATGCTCTCTCCTGTAAAATACAGAAATTCTATATTTAAGCGAATCGAAAAAAATCTAAATATTATCTAGGCACCCCAATGTTAAAATCAAAATTGCTCTGAATGAAATCTGTCAGAAAAAATATACAATGCCCTTTTCTACTCTGTTTTGTAGTATATATACCAACTCAATATGCTCTCTCATATAAATTACCGAAATTTTAATTTTAGGCAAAACAAAAAAATCTAAATAATATCTAGGCGCCCCAAAGTTAAAAGAAAATGGTTCTAAATATAGTCTGTAAAAAAAGAAAATCAATGCCTTATTCTTCTCTGTTTTGAAGTATATACACAAAGTCTATATGCTCTCTCAAGTAAAATACAGAAATTCTATATTTAAGCGAACCCAAAAAATTCTAGATATTATCTAGGCAACCCAATGTGAAAAGCAAAATTGCTCTTAATATAATCTGTCAGATAAAATATAGAATGCCCTTTACTTCTCTGCTTTGTAATATATACACCAACTCAAAATGCTCTCTCATGTAAAATAAAGAAATTCTAATTCTACCCAAACCGAAAAAATCTAAATATTATCTAGGCAACCCAGTGTTAAAAAAAAATTGCTCTGAATATAATCCGTCAGAAATAATATACAATGCCCTATTCTACTCTGTTTTAAAGTATATACACCAACTTCATATGCTCTCTCATGTAAAATAAAGAAATTCTATATTTAAGCGAATCGAAATAAATCTAAATATTATCTAGAAACCGCAATGTTACAAACAATATCGCTCTGAATATAATCTGTCAGAAAAAACATACAATGCCCATTTCTACTCGGTTTTGTAGTATATACACCAACTCAATATGCTCTCTCATGTAAAATAAAGAAATTCTAATTACACGCAAATCAAAAAAAATCTAAAAAATATCTACGTGCCCCAAAGTTAAAAGAAAATGGCTGTGAATATAGTATGTTAGAAAAAATATACAATGCCTTATTCTACTCTGTTTCGGAGTATATACACCATCTCAGGATGCTCTCTCATGAAAAATACAGAAATTCTAATTTTACATGAATCGAAAAAATCTAAATATTATCTAGGCACCCCAATGTTAAAAACAAAATTGCTCTGAATATAATTTGTCAGAGAAAATAAACAATGCCCTATTCTACTTTGTTTTGGAGTATATACACCAACTCAGTATGCTCTGTCATGTAAAATACAAAAATTCTATATTTAAATAAATCGAAAAAAGTCTAAATATTATGTAGGCACCCCAATGTTAAAAGTAAAATTGCTCTGAATATAATCTCTCAGAAAATATATACAATGCCCGATTCTACTCTGTTTTGGAGTATATACACAAACTCCTTATGCTCTATCATGTAAAATACCGAAATTCTAATTTTACCCAAATCGAAAAATCAAAATATTATGCAGGCACCCCAATGTTAAAAACAAAATTGCTATGAATATAATCTGTCAGAAAAAATATACAATGCCCTATTCTACTCTGTTTTGGAGTATATACAGCAACTCCATATGCTCTCTCATGTAAAATACAGAAATTCCATATTAAAGCAAAATCGAAAAAAAGCTATATATTATCTAGGCACCCAAAAGTTAAAATCAAAATTTTTCTGAATATAATTTTTCAGAAAAAATAAACAATGCCCTATTCTACTCTGTTTTGGAATATATACACCAACTCAGTATACTCTTTCATGTAAAATATCAAAATTCTAAATTTACATGAATTGAAAAAAATCTAAATATTATCTAGGCACCCCAATGTTAAAAGCAAAAATGCTCTGAATATAATCTGTCATAAAAATTATACTAGTCCCTTTTCTACACTGTATTGGAGTTTATACACCAACTCAATATGCTCTCTCATGTAAAATACTTACATTCTAATATTACGTGAATTGAAAAAAATCTAAATAATATCTAGGCGCCCCAAAGTTGAAAGAAAATGGCTCTGAATATAGTCTGTTAGAAAAATATACAATGACTTATTCTACTCTGTTTTGGAGTATATACACCAACTCAGTATGCTCTCTCATGTAAAATACAGAAATTGTAAGTTAACCGGAATCAAAAAAATCTAAATATTATATAGGCATTCCAATGTTAAAAACCAAATTCCTCTGAATATAATCTGTCAGAAAAAATATACACTGTCCTTTTCTACTCTGTTTTGGAGTATATAAACCAACTCCATATGCTCTCTTATCAAATACGGAAATTCTATATTTAAGCGAATCAAAAAATATCTGAATATAATCTGTCAGAAAAAATATACAATATTCTAGTCTGTTTGGAGCATATACACCAAATCCATATGCTCTCTCATGTAAAATACAGAAATTCTATATTTAACTGAATCAAAAAAAATCTAAATATTATTTAGGCACCCCAATGTTAAAAACAAAATCGCTCTGAATATAATCTGTCATAAAAATATACAATGCCCTCTTCTACTCTGTTTTGGAGTATACAAACCAACTCCATATGCTCTCTAATGTAAAATACTGAAATTCTAATTTTACGCGAATCGACAAGAATCTAAATAATATCTAGGCGCTCCAAAGTTAAAAGAAAATGGCTCTGAATATAGTCTGTTAGAAAATATATACAATGCCTTATTCTACTCTATTTTGGAGTATATACACCATCTCAGGATGCTCTCTCATGTAAAATACAGAAATTCTAATTTTACCCGATTCGAAAAAATCTACATATTATCTAGGTACCTCAGTGTTAAAAATAAAATTGCTCTGAATATAATCTGTCAGAAAAATATACAATGCCCTGTTCTACTCTGTTTTGGAGTATATACACCAACTCCATATGCTCTCTCACGTAAAATAGAGAAATTCTATATTTAAGCCAATCGAGAAAAATTTAAATATCATCTAGGCACCCCAATGTTAAAGAAAAATTGCTCTGAATATAATCTGTCAGAAAAAATATACAATGCCCTTTACTTCTGTTTTTTGTGGTATATACACCAACTCGATATTCTCTCTCATGTAAAATACAGAAATTCTATATTTAAGTAAATCAAAAAAAATCTAAAAATTATCTAGGTACCCCACTGTTAAACGAAAAATTTCTCTGAATATAATCTGTCAGAAAAAATATACAGTGCCCATTTCTACTCTGTTTTGTAGTATATACACCAACTCAATATGCTCTCTCATGTAAAATACCGAAATTCTAATTTTACACAAATCTAAAAAGATCTAAATAATATCTAGGCACCCCAAAGCTAAAAGAAAATGGCTCTGAATATAGTCTGTTAGAAAAAAATATAAAATGCCTTATTCTACTCTGTTTTGGAGTACATACACCAACTTAGTATGCTCTCTCATGTAAAATACAGAAATTCTAATTTTACGTAAATCGAAAAAAATCTAAATATTATCTAGGCACCCCAATGTTAAAAGCAAAATTGCTCTGAATATAATCTGTCAGAAGAAATGTACAATGCACTTTTCTACTTTGTATTGTAGTATATACACCAACCCAATATGCTCTCTCATGTTAAATACAGAAATTCAAATTTTACCCAAATTGAAAAATTCTAAATATTATCTAGGCACCCCAATGTTCAACGCAAAATTGCTCTGAATACAATCTGTCAGAAAAAATATACAGTGCCCTTTTCTACTCTGTTTTGTAGTATAAACACCAACACAATATGCTCTGTCATGTAAAATACAGAAATTCAAATTCCACCGGATACGAAAAAATCTAAATATTATCTAGGCACCATAATGTTAAAAGCAATATTGCTCTGAATATAATCTGTCATAAAAAATATACAATGCCCTATTCTACTCTGTTTTAAAGTATATACACCAACTCCATATGCTCTCTCATGTAAAATACAGAAATTCTAATTCTACCCGAATTGAAATAATGTAAATATTATCTAGACACCCCAATGATAAAAACAAAATTGCTCTGAATATAATCTGGCAGAAAAAATATACAATGCCCTATTCTACTCTGTTTTGGAGTATGTACATTAACACAGTATGCTCTGTCATGTAAAATACAGAAATTCTAAATTTACGTGAATCAAAAAAAATCTAAATATTATCTAGGCACCCCAATGTTAAAAGTAAAATTGCTCTGAATATAATCTGTCAGAAAAAATATACAATGCCCGATTCTACTTTGTTTTAGAGTATATACACCAACTCCATATGCTCTCTCATGTAAAATACAAAATTCTAATTTTACGTGAATCGAAAAAAATCTAAATAATATCTAGGCGCCTCAAAGTTCAAAGAAAATGACTCTGAATATAGTCTGTTAGAAAAAATATACAATGCCTTATTCTACTCTGTTTTGGAGTATATACACCAACTCAGGATGCTCTCTCATGTAAAATAGACAAATTCTAATTTTACCTGAATCAAAAAAATCTAAATATTATTTAGGCAACCCAATGTTAAAAGCAGCATTGTTCTGAATATAATCACTCAGTAAAAGTATACAATGCCCCATTCTACTCTGTTTTGGAGTATATACACCAACTCAATATGCTCTCTCATGTAAAATACAGAAATTCTATATTTAAGCGTATTGAAAAGAATCTATATATTATCTAGGCACCCCTTGTTAAAAACAAAATTGCTCTGAATATAATCTGGCAGAAAAAATATACAATACCCTATTCTACTCTGTTTTGGAGTATATACTCCAAAACCAACTCCATATGCTAGCTAATGTAAAATACAGAAATTCTATATTTAAGCGAATCGAATATAATCTAAATATTATCTATGCACCCCAATGTTAAAGCAAATTTGCTCTGAATAGAATCTGTCAGAAAAAATAAAAGATGCCCTTTTATACTCTGTTTTGTTGTACATAAACAAACTCAGTATGCTCTCTCATGTAAAATACAGAAATTCTATTTTTACCCGAATCGAAAAAAATCTAAATATTATCTAGGAACACTAATGTTAAAAACAAAATTGCTCTGAATATAATATTTCTGAAAAAATATACAATGCCCTATTCTACTCTGTTTTGGAATATATACACCAACTCAGTATGCTCTCTCATGTAAAATACAGAAATTCTAATTTTAAACTAATCAAAAATATCTAAATATTATCTAGGTACCCCAATGTTAAAAAGAAAATTTCTCTGAATATAATCTGTCAGAAAAAATACACAATGCCCTATTCTACTCTGTTTTGGAGTATATACACCAATTCCATATGCTCTCTCATGTAAAATGAAGAAATTCTATATTTAAGCAAATCGAAAAAAATTTAAATATTATCTAGGCAACCAATGTTACAAGCAAAATTGCTCTGAATATAATCTGTCAGAAAAAATATACAATGCCCTTTTCTACACCCTTCTGGAGTATATAAACCAACTCAATATGCTCTCTCATGTAAAATACCGATATTCTAATTTTAGGCGAATCGAAAAAAGTCTAAATAAAATCTACGCACACCAAAGATAAAAGAAAATGTCTCTAAATAGAGTGTGTTAGAGAAAATATACAATGCCTCATTCTACTCTGTTTTGGAGTGTATACACCAACTCAGTATGCTCTTTCATATAAAATATCGAAATTCTATATTTACGCGAATCGAAAATAATCTAAATATTATCTAGGCACGCCAGTGTTAAAAGCAAAATTGCTCTGAATATAATCTGTCAGGATAAATATACAATTCCCATTTCTACTTTGTTTTGGAGTATATACAGCAACTCAATATGCTCTCTCATGTAAAATACCGAAATTTTAATTTTATGTGAATCGAAAAAAATCTAAATAATATCTAGGGGCCTCAAAGTTAAAAGAAAATGGCTCTGAATATAGTCTGTTAGAAAAATATACAATGCCTTATTCTACTCTGTTTTGGAGTATATACACCAACTCAGTATGCTCTTTCATGTAAAATAAAGAAATTGTAAGTTAACCGGAATCAAAAAAATCT
The DNA here is from genome assembly GCF_049354715.1 of Callithrix jacchus. Taxonomy (NCBI): domain Eukaryota; kingdom Metazoa; phylum Chordata; class Mammalia; order Primates; family Cebidae; genus Callithrix; species Callithrix jacchus. The sequence goes on along the minus strand of NC_133521.1, from coordinate 53,019,667 downwards.
AAATATTATCTATGCATCCCAATGTTAAAAACCAAATTCCTCTAAATATAATCTCTCAGAAAAAATATACACTGCCCTATTCTACTCTGTCTTGGAGTATATAAACCAACTCCATATGCTCTCTTATCAAATACAGAAATTCTATATTTAAGCCAATCAAAAAAAATCTAAATATTATGTAGACACCCCAATGTTAAAAGCAGAATTGCTCTGAATATAATCTGTCAGAAAAAATATACAATGCCCTTTTCTACTTTGTTTTAGAGTACATACACAAAATCCATATGCTCTCTCATGTAAAATAAAGAAATTCTAATTTTACTCGAATTGAAAAATCTAAATATTTTCTAGGCACCCCAATGTTTAAAACCAAAATGCTCTGAATATAATCTGTCACAAAAAATATACAATTCCTTTTTCTACTCTGTTTTTTAGTATATACAGCAACTCATTATGCTCTCTCATGTAAAATAGAGAAGTTCTATATTTGAGCAAATCGAAAAATATCTCAATATTATATAGGCACCCCAATGTTAAAAGCATAATTGCTCTGAATATAATCTGTCAGAAAAAATATACAATGCCCTTTTCTACTGTGTTTTGTAATATATACACCTACTAAATACGCTCTCTCAGGTAAAATACAGAAATTCTAATTTTACCAGAATCAAAAACCAAAATTTATCTAGGCACCCCAATGTTAAAAACAAAATTGCTCTGAATCTAATCTGTCAGAAAAATTATACAGCCCTATTCTACTCTGTTTTGGAGTATATACACCAACTCAGTATGCTCTCTCATGTAAAATACAGAAATTCTATATATAAGCAATTCGAAATAAATCTAAATATTATCTAGGCAACCCAATTTTAAAAGCGAAATTGCTCTAAATATAATTTGTCAGAAAAAATATATAATACCCATTTCTACTCGGTTTCTAGTATATACACCAACTCAATATGCTCTCTAATGTAAAATACCGAAATTCTAATTTTACCCGAATCGAAAAAAATCTAAATAATATCTAGGCGCCACAAATTTAAAAGAAAATGGCTCTAAATATAGTCTGTCAGAGAAAATATACAATAACTTATTCTACTCTCTTTTGGAGTATATACACCAACTTCATATGCTCTCTCATGTAAAATATCGGTATTCTAATTTTACCCGAATCGAAAAAATCTAAATATTATCTTGACAGCCTAATGTTAAAAACAAAATTGCTCTGAATATAATCTGTCAGAAAAAATATAAAATGCCTTATTCTACTCTGTTTTGGAGTATATACACCAACTCCATAAGCTCTCTTATGTAAAATACAGAAATTCTATGTTTAAGCGAATAGGAAGAAATCTAAATAATATCTAGGCACCCCAAAGATGAAGAAAATGGCTCTAAATATAGTCTGTTAGAGAAAATATACAATGTCTTATTCTATTTTGTTTTGGAATATATACACCAACTCCACATGCTGTCTCATGTAAAATACATAAATTGTATATTTAAGCGAATCGAAGAAAATCTAAATATTATCTAGGCACCCCAATGTTAAAAGCAAAATTGCTCTGAATATAGTCTGTCAGAGAAAATATACAATGCCATTTTCTACTCTGTTTTGTAGTATATACACCAACATAATATGCTATCTCATGTAAAATATGAAAATTCTAATTATACGTGAATCGAAAAAAATCTAAATAATTACTAGGCGCCCCAAAGTTAAAAGAAAATGTCTCTGAATATAGTCTGTTAAAGAAATATACAATGTTTTATTATACACTGTTTTGAAGTATATACACAAACTTCAAGTACACTTTCATGTAAAATATAGAAACTCTAATTTTACCAGAATAGTTAAAATCTAAATATTACCTAGGCACCCCAATGTTTAAATCAAAATTTCTCTGAATATAATCTGTCAAAAAAAATATACAATGCCCTATTCTACTCTGTTTTGGAGTATATACACCAACTCCATATGCTCACTTATGTTAAATACAGAAACTCTATATTTTAGTGAATAGAGAAAACTCTAAATATTATCTAGTCACCCGAATGTTAAAAGCAAAATTTCTCTGAATATAATCTGTCAGAAAAAATATGCAATGCCCTTTTCTACTATGTTTTCGAGTATATACACCAACTCAATATTCTCTCTCATGTAAAATACCGAAATTCTAATTTTACGAGAATCGAAAAAAATCTAAATAATATCTATGCGCCCCAAAGCTCAAAGAAAATGATTCTGAATACAGTCTGTTAGAAAAAATACAAAATGCCTTTTTCTAATCTGTTTTGGAGTATATACACCTACTCAATGTGCTATTTAATGTAAAATACAGAAATTCTATAGATAAGCGAGGAGATAAAAATCTAAATATTATCTAGGCACTCCAATTTTAAAAGCAAAATTGCTCTGAATATAATCTGTCAGAAAAAATATACAATGCCCTATTCTACTCTGTTTTGGAATATATACACACACTCAGTATGCTCTCTCATGTAAAATACCGAAATTCTAAATTTACCCGAATCGAAAAAATTCTAAATATTATCTAGGGACACGAAGTTTAAAAGAAAAATTGCTCTGAATATAATCTGTCAGAAAAAATATGCAATGCCCTTTTCTACTCTGTTTTGCGGTATATACACCAACTCAATATGCTCTCTGTTGAAAAATACCGAAATTCAAAATTTACGTGAATCAAAAAAAATCTAAATATTATCTCGGCACCCCAATCTTAAAAACAAAATTTCTCTTAATATTATCTGTCAGAAAAAATATACAATGCCGTATTCTACTCTTAGTTTGAGTATATAGACCAACTCCATATGCTCTCTCATGTAAAATACAGAAATTGTATATTTAAGCGTATTAAAATAAATCCAAATATTATCTAGGCACCACAATGTTAAATGCAAAGTTGCTCTGCATATAATCTGTCACAAAAAATATACAATGCCCTTTTCTACACTTTTTTGTAGTATATACACCAACTCAATATTCTCTCTCTTGTAAAATACCGAAATTCTAATTTTACGCGAATCGAAAAAAATCTAAATAATATCGAGGTGCCCGAAAATTAAAAGATAATGACTCTGAATATAGTCTGTTAGAAAAAATATACAATGCCTATTTCTACTCTGTTTTGGATTATGTACACCAACTCCATATGCTCTCTCGCGTAAAATACAAAAATTCTATATTTAACCGAATCGAAAAAAATCTAAATAATATCTAGGCACCCCAGTGTTAAAAGCAAAATTGCTCTGAACATAATCTGTCAGAAAAAATATACAATGCCCTTTTCTACTCTGTTTTGGAGTATATACACCAATCAATATGCTCTCTCATGTAAAATACCGAAATTCTAAATTTACCCGAATCGAAAAAATTCTAAATATTATCTCGGCACCCCAATCTTAAAACAAAATTGTGTTAAATATAATCTGTCAGAAAAAATATACAATGCCGTATTCTACACTTTTTTGGAGTATATAGACCAACTCCATATGCTCTCTCATGTAAAATACAGAAATTGTACATTTAAGCATATTGAAATAAATCTAAATATTATCTAGGCACCACAATGTTAAATGCAAAGTTGCTCTGCATATAATCTGTCACAAAAAATATACAATGCCCTTTTCTACTTCTTTTGTAGTATATACACCAACTCAATATGCTCTCTCTTGTAAAATACCGAAATTCTAATATTATGCGAATCGAAAATAATCTAAATAATATCTAGGAGCCCGAAAGTTAAAAGATAATCACTCTGAATATAGTCTGTTAGGAAGAATATACAATGCCTTTTTCTACTCTGTTTTGGAGTATATACACCAACTCAGTATGCTCTCCCATGTAAAATTCCGAAATTGTAATTTTACGTGAATCGAAAAAAATCTAAATATTATCTAGGCACCCAAATGTAAAAAACAAAATTTCTTTGAATGTAGTCTGTCTGAAAAAATATACAATGCCCTATTCGACTGTGTTTTGGAGTATATACACCAACTCCATAGGCTCTCTCATGTAAAATACAGAAATTCTAATTTTACTCGAATCGAAAAAATCTAAATATTATCAAGGCACCCCAATGTTAAAAACAAAATTGCTCTGAATATAATCTGTCAGAAAAAATATACAATGCCTTAATCTACTCTGTTATGGAGTATATACACCAACTCAATATGCTCTCTCATGTAAAATACCGAAATTCTAATTTTACGAGAATCGAAAAAAATCTAAATAATATCTATGCGCCCCAAAGCTCAAAGAAAATGATTCTGAATACAGTCTGTTAGAAAAAATACAAAATGCCTTTTTCTAATCTGTTTTGGAGTATATACACCTACTCAATGTGCTATTTAATGTAAAATACAGAAATTCTATAGATAAGCGAGGAGATAAAAATCTAAATATTATCTAGGCACTCCAATTTTAAAAGCAAAATTGCTCTGAATATAATCTGTCAGAAAAAATATACAATGCCCTATTCTACTCAGTTTTGGAATATATACACACACTCAGTATGCTCTCTCATGTAAAATACCGAAATTCTAAATTTACCCGAATCGAAAAAATTCTAAATATTATCTCGGCACCCCAATCTTAAAACAAAATTGTGTTAAATATAATCTGTCAGAAAAAATATACAATGCCGTATTCTACACTTTTTTGGAGTATATAGACCAACTCCATATGCTCTCTCATGTAAAATACAGAAATTGTACATTTAAGCATATTGAAATAAATCTAAATATTATCTAGGCACCACAATGTTAAATGCAAAGTTGCTCTGCATATAATCTGTCACAAAAAATATACAATGCCCTTTTCTACTTCTTTTGTAGTATATACACCAACTCAATATGCTCTCTCTTGTAAAATACCGAAATTCTAATATTATGCGAATCGAAAATAATCTAAATAATATCTAGGAGCCCGAAAGTTAAAAGATAATCACTCTGAATATAGTCTGTTAGGAAGAATATACAATGCCTTTTTCTACTCTGTTTTGGAGTATATACACCAACTCAGTATGCTCTCCCATGTAAAATTCCGAAATTGTAATTTTACGTGAATCGAAAAAAATCTAAATATTATCTAGGCACCCAAATGTAAAAAACAAAATTTCTTTGAATGTAGTCTGTCTGAAAAAATATACAATGCCCTATTCGACTCTGTTTTGGAGTATATACACCAACTCCATAGGCTCTCTCATGTAAAATACAGAAATTCTAATTTTACTCGAATCGAAAAAATCTAAATATTATCTAGGCACCCCAATGTTAAAAACAAAATTGCTCTGAATATAATCTGTCAGAAAAAATATACAATGCCTTAATCTACTCTGTTATGGAGTATATACACCAACTCATTATGCTCTCTCATGTAAACTACTGAAATTCTAAATTTACGTGAATCGAAAAATATCTAAATATTAGCTAGGCACCCCAGTGTTATAAAAAAAATTGCTCTGAATATAACATGTCAAAAAAATATACAATGACCTATTCTACTTTGTTTTGGAGTATATACACCAACTTCATTTGCTCTCTCATGTAAAATACAAAAATTCTATATTTAAAGGAATCGAAAAAAATCTAAATAATATCTAGGCACCCCAGTGTTAAAAGCAAAATTTCTCTGAATATAATCCCTCATAAAAAATATACAATGCTTTTTTCTACTCTGTTTTGTAGTATATACACTACCTCAATATGCTAGCTCATGTAAAATACCAAAATTCTAATTTTACGCGATTCGAAAAAAATCCAAATAATATCTAGGCCCCTCAAAGTTAAAAGAAAATGGCTATGAATATTCTCTGTTAGAAAAAATATACAATGCCTTATTCTACTCTGTTTTGGAGTATATACACGAACACACTATGCTCTCTCATAGATAATACTGAAATTCTAAATTTACGTGATTGGAAAAAATTCTAAATATTATCTAGGCACCCGAAAGGTAAAAGCAAAATTGCTCTGAATATAATCTGTCAAAAAAAAATATACAATGCCCTTTTCTACTCTGTTTTCGAGACTATACACCAACTCAATATGCTCCCTTAGTTAAAATACGGAAATTCTAATTTTACGCGAATCGAAAAAAGTCTAAATAAGATTTAGGTGCTCCAAATTTAAAAGAAAATGGCTCTGAATATAGTCTGTTAAATAAAATATACAATGCCTCATTCTACTCTGTTTTTCAGTATATACACCAACTCAGTATGCTCTCTCATGTAAAATACAGAAATTCTAATTTCACCCGAATCGAAAAAATCTAAATATTATCTAGGCACCCCTATGTTAAAAATAAAATTTCTCTGAATATAAGCTGTCAGAAAACATATGCAATCCCCTATTTTACTCTGTTTTGGAGTATATAAACCAACTCAGTATCCTCTCTCATGTAAAATACCGCAATTCTAATTTTACGTGAATCAAAATAAATCTAAATATTATATAGGCAACCGAATGTTGAAAGCAAAATTGCTCTGAATACAATGTGTCAGAAAAAATATACAATGCCCTTTTCTACTATGTTTTGGAGTATATACACCAACTCAATATGCTCTCTCATGTAAAATACCGAAATTCTAATTTTACGCTAATCGAAAAAAACCTAAATCGTATCTAGATGCCCCAAAGTTAGAAGAAAATGGCTATTAATATATTCTCTTAGGAAAAATATACAATGCTTTATTCTACTCTGTTTTGGAGTATATACAGCAACTCAGTATGCTCTCTTAAAAAATATACCGAAATTCTAATTTTACGTGAATTGAAAAAAATCTAAATATCATCTAGGCACCCCAATGTTAAAAGCAAAATTGCTATGAATATAGTCTGTCAGAAAAAATATACAATGCCCTATTCTACTCTGTTTTGAAGTATATACACCAACTCCATATGCTCTCTCATGTAAAATACAGAAATTATATATTTAAGCGAATGGAAAAAAATCTAAATAATATCTAGGCGCCCCAAAGTTAAAAGAACCTGGCTCTGAATATAGTCTGTTAAAAAAAATATACAATTCCTTATTCTACTCTGTTTTGGAGTATATGCACCAACTCAGTATGCTCTCTTAAAAAATATACCAAAATTCTAATTTTACGTAAATCGAGAAAAATCTAAATAATATGTAGGCACCCCAATGTTAAAAAAAAATTGCTCTGAATATAATCTGTCAGTAAAAATATACAATGCTCTATTCTACTCTGCTTTGGAGTATATACACCAAATCCATATTCTCTCTCATGTAAAATACAGATATTCTATATTTAAGCAAATCGAAAAAAATCTAAATATTATCTAGGCACCCCAATGTTAAAAGCAAAATTGCTCTGAATATAATCTGTCAGAAAAAATATACAATGCTTTTTTCTACTCTGTTTTGTACTATATACACAAACTCAATATGCTCTTTCATGTAAATACCAAAATTCTAATTTTACGTGAATCGAAAAAAATCTAAATAATATCTAGGCGCCCCAATGTTATAAGAAAATAGCTCTGAATATAGTCTGTCATAAAAAAATGTACAATGCCTTATTCTACTCTGTTTTCGAGTATATACACCAACACAGTATGCTCTCTCATGTATAATACAGAAATTCCATATTTAAGCGAATTGAAAAACATGTAAATATTATCTATGCACCCCAATGATAAAAGTAAAATTGCTCTGAATATAGTCTGTCAGAAAGAATGTACAATGTCCTTTTCTACCGTGTATTTGGAGTATATACACGAACTCAAAATGCTCTGTCAGGTAATATACCGAGATTCTAATTTTATGCAAATCAAAAAAAATCTAAATATTATCTAGGAAACCTAATGTTAAAAGCAAAATTGCTCTTAATATAATTTGTCAGACAAAATATACAATGCCCTTTTCTACTCTGTTTTGGATTATATAAACCAAGTCAATATGCTGTTTCATGTAAAATATTTAAATTCTAATTCTACATGTATCAAAAAAATCTAAATATTATCTACTCACCCCCATGTTAAAAGCAAAATTTCTCTGAATACAATCCATCAGAAAAGATAAACCATGCACTTATTTACTATATTATAGAGTACATACACCAACTCAATATGCTCTCTCATGTAAAATACCGAAATTCTAAATATACGCAAATCGAAAAAAATCTAAATATTATCTAGACACCCCAATGTTAAAAGGAAAATTGCTCTGAATATAACCTGTCAGTAAAAATAAAAAATGCCCTTTTCTACTTTGTTTTGGAGTATATACACCAATTCAATATGCTCTCTCATGTAAAATACCGAAATTCTAAATGTGCATGAATCGAAATAAATCTAAATATTATCGAGGCAATCCAATGTCAAAAGCAAAATTGCTCTGAATATAATCTGTCAGAAAAAATATACAATGCCCCATTCTACTCTGTTTTCGAGTATATACACCAACTCAATATGCTATCACAGGTAAAATACCGAAATTCAAATTAAACGTTAATAAAAAAAAAATCTAAATATTATACAGGCAATCTAATTTTGAAAGCAAAATTGCTCTGCATATAGTCTGTCACAAAAAATACACAATGCCCTTGTCTACTTGTTTTGGAGTATATACACCAACTCAGTATGCTCTCTCATGTAAAATACCAAAATTCTAAATTTACAGGAATCGAAAAAAAATCTAAATATTATCTAGGCACCCCAATGTTAAAAGCAAAATTGCTCTGAATATAATCTGTCAGAAAAAATATACAATGCCCTATTCTACTCTTTCTTGAAGTATATACACCAACTCCATATGCTCTCTCATGTAAAATACAGAAATTATAATTTTACCCGAGTCAAAAGAATCTAAATATTATCTAGGCACCCCAATGTTAAAAACAACATTGCTCTGAATATAATCTGTCAGAAAAAATATACAATGCCCTATTCTACTCTGTTTTGGAGTATATACACCAACTCAGTATGCTCTCTCATGTAAAATACCAAAATATTAATTTCACACGCATCGAAAAAAATCTAAATAATATCTAGACGCCCCAAAGTTTAAAGAAAATGGCTCTGAATATAGTCTGTTAGATGAAATATACAATGCCTAATTCTTCTCTGTTTTGGAGTACATAAACCAACTCAGAATGCTCTCTGATGTAAAATACTGAAATTCTAAATTTACGGGAATTGAAAAAATCTAAATATTATCTAGGCACCCCAATGTTAAAAGCATAAGTGCTCTGAATATAATCTGTCAGAAAAAATACACAATGCTTTTTTCTACTCTGTTTTGGAGTATATACACCAACTCAATATGCTCTCTCATGTAAAATACCAAAATTCTAATTTTACGTATATCGAAAAATATCTAAATAATATCTAGGCGCCCCAAAGTTAAAAGAAAATGGCTCTGAATATAGTATGTTAAAACAAATATACAATGCCTTATTCTACTCTGTTTTGGAGTATATACACAAACTGAGTACGCTCTCTTATGTAAAATACAGAAATTCTAATATAACGTGAATCAAAAAAAATCTAAATATTATCTAGGCACTCCAATGTTAAAAACAACATTGCTCTGAATATAATATGTCAGAAAAAATATACAATGCCCTTTTCTACTCTGTTTTGTAGTATATAAACCAACTGAATATGCTATCTCATGTAAAATACCGAAATTCTAGTTTTACATGAATCAAAATAAATCTAAATAATATCTAGCTGCACCAAAGGTAAACGAAAATGGCTATGAATATAGTCTCTTTGAAAAAAATATACAGTGCCATATTCTACTGTGTTTTGGTGTATATACAAATACTCAGTGTGCTCTCTCATGTAAAATACAAAAATTGTAAGTTTACGTAATTCGAAAAAAATCTAAATATAATCTAGGCACCCCAATGTTAAAAACAAAATTGTTCTGAATATAATCTGTCAAAAAAACTATACAATTCCCTATTCTACTCTGTTTTGGAGTATATACACCAACACCATATGCTCTCTCATGTAAAATACAGTAATTCTATATTTAACCTAATCGAAAAAATCTAAATATTATTTAGGGACCCCAATGTTAAAAGGAAAATTGCTCTGAATATAATCTGACAGAAAGAATATACAATGCCCTTTTCTACTATGTTTTGGAGTATATACCCAAACTCAATATTCTCTCTCATGTAAAATACCGAAATTCAAATTTTACATGAATCGAACAAATCTAAATATCATCTAGGCACCCCAATGTTAAAAACAAAATTGCTCTTAATATAATCTGTCCAAACAAATATACAATGACCTATTCTACTCTGTTTTGGAGTATATAAACCCACTTTATATGCTCTCTCATGTAAAATAAAAAAATTCAAATTTTATGCCAATCGAAAAAAATCTAAATAATATCTAGGCGCCTCAAAGTTAAAAGAAAATGGCTCTTAATATAGTCTGTTAAAAAAATATACAATGTCTTATTCTACTCTGTTTTGGAGTATATACACCAACTCAGTATGGTCTCTCATGTAAAATACCGAAATTTTAATTATACGTGATTAAAAAAAAATCTAAATATTATCTAGGCACCCCAATGTTAAAAGCAAAATTGCTCTGAGTATAATCTGTCAGAAAAAATATACAATGCTTTATTCTACTCTGTTTTGATGAATATAAACCAACTCAATATGCTCTCTCAAGTAAAATACCGAAATTCTAAATTTACGTGAATAAAAAAAAATCTAAATTATATCTAGGTTCCCCAAAGTTAAAAGCAAATGACTCTCAATATCGTCTGTTAAAAAAAATATACAATGCCTTCTTCTACTCTGTTTTGGAGTATATACACCAACTGAGTATGCTCTCTCATGTAAAATACCAAAATTCTAGATTTAAGTGTATCGAAAAAACCTAAATATAATCTAGGCACCCAAATGTTAAAAGGAAAATTGTGACGAATATAATCTGTCAGAAAAAATATACAATGTTCTTTTATACTCTGTTTTAGAGTATAAACACCAACTCAATATGCTCTCTCATGTAAAATATCGATATTTTAATTTTACATGAATCGAAAAAGTCTAAATAATATCGAGGTGCCCCAAAGTTAAAAGAAAATGGCTCTGAATATAGTCTGTCAGAAAAAATATACAATGCCTTATTCTACTCTGTTTTAAAGTATATACACCAAATCAGTATGCTCTCTCATGTAAACTACAGAAATTAAAATTTTACCAGAATCGAAAAAATCTAAATAGTATCTAGGCAACCCAATGTTAAAAACAAAATTGTTCTGAATATAATCTGCTATAAAAAATATACAATGCCCTATTCTACTCGTTTTGGAGTATATACACCAACTCCATATGCGCTCTCATTTAAAATACTGAAATTCTATATTTAAGCGAATCAAAAAAATATTAAGATAAACTAGGCACCGCAATGTTAAGAGCAAAATTGCTCTAAATATAATCTGTCAGAAAACATATACAATGCGCGTTTATACTCTGTTTTGTAGTATATACACCAACTCAATATGTTCTCTCATGTAAAATACCGAAATTCTAATTTTAAGCGAGTCGAAAAAATTCTAAACCATATCTGGGTGCTTAAAAGTTAAAAGAAAATGGCTCTGAATATATTCTGTTAGAAAAAATATACAATGCCTTATTCTACTCTGTTTTGGAGTATATACACCAACTCAGTATGCTCTCTCACGTAAAATACCGAAATTAAAACTTTAAGTTAATCGAGAAAAATCTAAATGTTATCTAGGCACACGAATGTTAAAAGAAAAATTGTTCTGAATATAATCTGTCAAAAAATATATACAATGTTTTTTAACCCTGTTTTGCAGTATATACACCAACTCAATATGCTCTCTCATGTAAAATGCAGAAATTCTAATTTTACACGAATCGAAAAAATCTAAATATTATCTAGGAACCCCAATGTTATAAACAAAATTGCTCTGAATAATATTTGTCAGATAAAACATACAATGCCCTATTCTACTCTGGTTTGGAGTATATACACCATCTCAGTATGCTCTCTCATCTAAAAAAGAGAAATTCTAATTTTACGTAAATCGAAAAAAATCTAAATAATATCTGGACACCCGAATGTTAAAGGCAAAATTGTGCTAAATATAATCTGTCAGAAAAAAATATACAATGCCCTTTTCTACTCTTTTTTGTAGTATATAGACACACTCAATATGCTCTCTCATGTAAAATACCGAAATGATAATTATACCCGCTTCGAAAATATCTAAATGTTATCTAGGCACCACAATGTTAGAAACAAAATTGCTCTGAATATAATCTATCAGATAAAATATAGAATGCCCTATTCTAATCTGTTTTGGAGTATACACAGCAACTACATATGCTCTCTCATGTAAAATACAGAAATTCAATATTTAAGCAAATTGAAAATAATCAAAATATTATCTAGGCACCCCAATGTTAGAAACAAAATCGCTCTGAATATAATCGTTCAGAAAAAATATCCAACGCCCTTTTCTACCCTTTCTTCCAGTATATACTGCAAAACCATATGCTCTCTCATGTAAAATACAGAAATTCTATATTTAAACGAATCGAAAAAAATCTAAATATTATCTAGGCACCCCAATGTTGAAAGCAAAACTGCTCTGAATATAATTTGTCAGATAAAATATACAATGCCCTTATGTACTCTATTTTGTAGTATATACACCAACTCAATATGCTCTCTCATATAAAATACAGAAACTCTATATTTCAGCAAATCGAAAAATAATCTAAATATCATCTAGGCTCTTCAATGTTAAAAACAAAATTGCTCAGAATATAATCTGTCAGAAAAAATATATAATGCCCTATTCTACTCTGTTTTGGAGTATATACACCAACTCAGTGTGCTCTCTCATGTAAAATACCGAAATTCTAATTTTACGTGAACTGAAAAAATTCTAAATATTATCTAGGCACACCAATGTTAAAAAAAATTTCTCTAAATATAATCTGTCAGAAAAAATATACAATGCCTTTTTCTACTCTGTTTTGTAGTATATACACAAACTCAATATGCTCTGTCATGTAAAATACCGAAATTCTAATTTTACGTGAATCGAAAAAAATCTAAATATTATCTAGGCACCCCAATGTTAAAAACAAAACTGCTCTGAATATAATCTGTCAGAAAAAATATTCAATGCCCTATTCTACTTTGTTTTGGAGTATATACACCAACTCCATATACTCTCTCATGTAAAATACCGAAATTCTATATTTAAGCGAATCGAAAAAAATCTAAATATTATATACGCACCCCAATGTTATAAGCAAAATTGCACTTAATATAGTCTGTCAGAATAAATATACAATGCCCTTTTGTACTTTGTTTTGTAGTATATACACCAACTAAATACGCTCTCTCATGTAAAATACAAAAATTCTAATTTTACCCGAATCGAAAAAATCTAAATATTATCTAGGTACTCCAATGTTAAAAACAAAATTGCTCTGAATATAATCTGTCAAAAAAATATATACAATTTTCTTTTCTACTCTGTTTTGGTGTATATACACCAACTCAATATGCTCTCTCATGTAAAATACCGAAATTCTAATTTTATGCATATCGACAAAAATCTAATTAATATCTAGGCGCCCCAAAGTTAAAAGAAAATGGCTGTGAATATAGTCTGTTAGAGAAAATATACAATGCCTTATTTTACTCTGTTTTGGAGTATATACACCAACTCAGTATGCTCTCTCATGTAAAATACAGAAATTCTAATTTTACGTGAATCGAAAAAAATCTAAATATTATCTAGGCACCCCAATATTAAAATCAAAATTGCTCTGAATATAATCTATCAGAAAAAATATACAATGCCCTATTCTACTTTGTTTTGGAGTGTATACACCAACCCAGTATGCTCTCTCATGTAAAATAGAGAAATTGTAATTTTACCCGAATCGAAAAATCTAAATATTATCTAGGCACCCCAATGGTAAATACAAAATTGCTCTGAATATAATCTGTCAGAAAAAATATACAATACCTGATTCTTCTCTGTTTTGGAGCATATACACCAACTCCATATGCTCTCTCATGTAAAATATAGAATTATTATATTTAAGCAAATCGAAAAAAGTCTAAATATTATCTAGGCACCCCAATATTAAAAGCAAAATTGATCTGAATACAATCTGTCAGAAAAAATATACAATGCCCTTTTATACTCTGTTTTGTAGTATATACACCAACTCAATATGCTCTCTCATGTAAAATACAAAATTGTATATTTAAGAAAATCGAAAGAAACTAAATATAATCTAGGCTCACCAATGTTAATAGCAACATTGCTCTGAATATAATCTGTCAGAAGAAATACACAATGCCCCTTTCTACTCTGTTTTGGAGTATATAAACAAACTCAATATGCTCGCTCATGTAAAATACCAAAAATTTAAATTTATGTGAATCGAAAAAAATCTAATTATCTAGGCACCCCAATGTTAAAAGAACAATTGCTCTGAATATATTCTGTCAGAGAAAATATACAATGCCTTTTTCTACTCTGTTTTGGAGTATATACAGTAACTCAATATGCTCTCTCTTTTAAAATACCAAAATTCTAAATTTAGGTGAATCGAAAAAAATCTAAATATTATCTAGGCACCCCAATGTTACGAGCAAAATTACTCTGAATATAATCTGTCAGAAAAAATATACAATGCCTTTTTCTACTCTGTTTTGAAGTATATATACCAACTCAATATGCTCTCTCATATAAAATACCAAAATTCTAATTTTACGTGAATCGGAAAAAAAGTAAATATTATCTAAGTACCCGAATGTTAAAAGAAAATGGCTCTGAATATAATCTGTCAGAAATATTATACAATGCCTTATTCTACTCTTTTTTGGACTATATAAACCAACTCAATATGCTTTTTCATGGAAAATACCTAAATTCTATTTTTACGTGAATCGAAAAAAATCTAAATATTATCTAGGCACCCCAAGTTTAAAAGAAAATGTCTCTAAATATTATCTGTCAGAAAAATTATACAATGCCTTATTCTACTTTGTTTTGGAGTATTTACACCAAATCAATATGCTGTCTCATGTAAAATACGGAAATTATAACTATACGCTAACTGAGAACAATCTAAATATTATCTAGGCACCGCAATGTTAAAAGCAAAATTGCTCTGAATATAATCTGTCAGAAAAAATATACAATGCCCTTTTCTACTCTGTTTAGTACTATATACACCAACTCAATATGCTCTCTCATGTAAAATACCGAAATTCTAAATACAGGCGAATTGAAAAAATCTAAATATTATCTAGGCACCCGAATGTTAATAGCAACATCGCTCTGAATATAATATATCAGAAAAAATATACAATGTTCTTTTCTACTATGTTTTGGAGTATATACACCAATTCAAATTGCTCTCTCATGTAAAATACCGAAATTCTTATTTTACACGAACAGAAAAAAATCTAAATATTATCTAGTCACTTCGATGTAAAAAGCAAAATTGCTCGGAATATAATCTGTTAGAAAAAATATACAATGCTTTTTTCTACTTTGTTTTGGAGTATATACACCAACTCAATATGCTGTCTCATGTAAAATACCAAAATTCTAAATATACGTGAATCGAAATAAATCTAAATATTATCTAGGCACCCCAATGTTAAAATCAAAATTTCCCTCTATATAATCTGTCATAAAAAAATATACAATGCCCTTTTCTACTCTGTTTTGGTGTATATACACCAACTCAATTTGCTCTCTCATGTAAAATACCAAAATTCTAATTTGACGCGAATCGAAAAAAATCTAAATAATATCTAGGTGCCCCAAAGTAAAAAGAAAATGTCTCTGAATATAGTCTATTAGAAAAAATATACAATGTTTTATTCTACTGTGTTTTTTAGTATATACACCAACTCAATACGCTGTCTCATGTAAAATAGAGAAATTCTATATGTAAGCAAATCAAACAAAATCTAAATATTATCTAGGCACCCCAATGTTAAAAACAAAATTTCTCTGAATATACTCGGTCAGACAAAATATACAATGCCCTATTCTACTCTGTTTTGTAGTATATACACCACCTCAATATGCTCTCTGATGTAAAATACAGAAATTCTATATTTAAGCGAATCGAAAATAATGTAAATATAATTTAGGCACACCAATGTTAAAAGCAAAATTGCACTGAATATAATCTCTCAGAAATAATATACAATGCCCTTTTCTACTACGTTTTGGATTATATACACCCACTCAATATGCTCTCTCATGTAAAATACCAAAATTCTAATTTTACGCGAATGGAAAAAAAATCTAAATAATATCTCTTAGCCCGAAAGTTAAAATAAAATGGCTCTGAATATAGTCTGTTAGAAAATATATACAATGCCTTATTCTACTCTGTTTTGGATTATGTACACCAACTCAGTATGCTCTCTCATGTAAAATACCAAAATTCTAATTTTACACGAATCGAAAAAAATCTAAATAATATCTATTCACACCAAAGTTAAAAGAAAATGGCTCAGAATAGAGTCTGTTAGAAAAAATACACAATGCCTTATTCTACTCTGTTTTGGAGTATATACACCAACTCAGTATGCTCTGTCATGTAAAATACAGAAATTATAATTTTACACGAATCAAAAAAATCTAAATATTATTTAGCACCCCATTGTTAAAAACAAAATTTCTTTGAATATAATCTGTCACAAAAAATATACAATGCCCTATTCTACTCTGTTTTGGAGTATATACTCCAACTCAATATGCTCTCTCATGTAAAATACAGAAATTCTATATTTAAAAGAATCGACAAAAATTTAAATAATACCTAGGCACCCCAAAGTTAAAAGAAAATTGCTCTGAATACAGTCTGTTAGAAAATACATACAATGCCTTATTCTACTCTGTTTTGGATTATGTACACCAACTCAGTATGGTCTCTCATATAAAATACCAAAATTCTAATTTTACGTGAATCGAAAAAAATCTAAATATTATCTAGGCACCTGAATGTTAAAAGCAAAATTGCTCTGAATATAGTATGTCAGAAAAAATATACAATGCACATTTCTACTCTGTTTTGGAGTATATACACAAACTCAATATGCTCTCTCCTATAAAATACCGAAAGTCAAATTTTACGCGAATCGAAAACAATTTACATAATATCTAGGCGCCACAAAGGTAAAAGAAAATGGCTCTAAATATAGTCTGTTAAAAAAATATACAATGCCTTATTCTACTCTGTTTTGGAGTATATACAGTAACTCATTTTGCTCTTTCACGTAAAATAGAGAAATTTTAATTTTACCCGATCGAAAAAATCTAAATATTATCTAGGCATCAGAATGTTGAAAACGAAATTGCTCTGAAAATATACTGTCAGAAAAAATATACAAAGCCTATTCTACTCTGTTTTGGAGAATATACACCAACTCCATATGCTCCCTCATGTTAAATACAGAAATTCTATATTTAAGCAAATCAAAAAAAATCTAAATATTATCTAGGCACCCCAATGTTTAAAACAAAATTGCTCTGAATATAATCTGTCATAAAAAATATACAATGCCCTATTCTACTCTGTTTTGGAGAATATACACCAACTTAATATGCTCTCTCACGTAAAATACAGAAATTCTATATTTAAGTGAATTCAAAAAAAATCTAAATGTTATCTAGGCACCCCAATATTAAAAGAAAAATCGCTTTGAATATAATCTGTAAAAAAAAAAATACAATGCCTTTTTCTATTCTTTTTTGAAGTATATACACCAACTCATTATGCTCTCTCATGTAAAATACCGAAATTATAATTTTACGTGAATTGACAAAAATCTAAATAATATCTAGTCTCCCCAAATTTAAAAGAAAATGGCTCTGAATATAGTCTGTTAGAAAAAATATACAATGCCTCATTCTTCTCTGTTTTGTAGTATATACACCAACACAGTGTGCTCTCTCATGTAAAATACAGAAATTCTAGTTTTACGTGAATAGAAAGCAATCGAAATATTATCTAGGCACCCCAATGTTAAAGCAAAATTGCACTGAATATAATCTGTCAGAAAAAATATACAATGCCCTTTTCTACTTTTTTTTGGAGTATATACAGCAGCTCAATATGCTCTCTCCTGTAAAATACAGAAATTCTAATTTTACGCGAATCGAAACAAATCTACATAATATCTAGGCGCCCCAAAGTTAAAAAAAAGTGGCTCTGAATATAGCCTGTTAGAAAAAATATACAATGCCTTATTCTATTCTGTTTAGGAGTATACACACAAACTCAGTGTGCCCTTTCATGTAAAATAAAGAAATTTTAATTTTACACGAATAGAAAAAATCTAAATACTACCTAGGCATCCCAATGTTAAAAACAAAATTAGTATGAATATAATTCATCAGAAAAATTATACAATGCCCCTTTCTACTTTTTTTTGGAGTATATACACCAACTCCATATGCTCTCTCATGTAAAATAGAGAAATTCTATATATAAGCGTATCGAAAAAAATCTAAATATTATCTAGGCACCCCAATGTTAAAAAGAAAATTGCTCTGAATATAATCTGTCAGAAAAAATATACAATGCCCTTTTCTACTCTGTTTTGGAGTATATACAGCAACTCAATATGCTCTCTTTTGTAAAATACCAAAATTCTAATTTTACGCGATTCGAAAAAAGTCTAAATAATATCTAGGCACCGCAAAGTTAAACGAAATTGGCTCTGAATATAGTCGGTTAGAAAAAATATACAAAGCCTTATTCTACTCTGTGTTGGCGTATATACACCAAATCATAATGCTCTCTCATGTAAAATACCGAAATTATAATTTTACGTGAATCAAAAACACTCTAAATAATATCTAGGCACCCCAAAGTTAAAAGAACATGGCTCTAAATATAGTGTATTAGAACAAATATATAATGCCTTATTCTACTTTGTTTTGGAGTATATACACTAACTCAGTTTGCTTTCTCATATAAAAGAGAGAAATTCTAATTTTACCCGAATAGAAAAAATCTAAATATTATCTAGGCACTCCAATGTTAAAAACAAAATTGCTCTGAATATAATCTGTCAGAAAAGATATACAACGCCCAATTCTACTCTGTTTTGGAGTATATAAATTACCTCCATATTCTCTCTCATGTAAAATACAGAAATTTTATATTTAAGCGAATCGAAAAAAAATCTAAATATAATTTAGGCACACCAATGTTAAAAGCAAAATTTCTCTGAATATAATCTCTCAGAAAAAATATACAATGCTCTTTTCTACTAAGTTTTGGAGTATATACACAAACTCAATATGCTCTCTCATGTAAAATACCGAAATTCTAATTTAACGCGAATCGAAAAAAATGTAAATAATATCTAGGTGCCCCAAAGTAAAAAGAAAATGGCTCTGAATACTGTCTGTTAGAAAAAATATACAGTGCCTTATTTTACTCTGTTTTGGGGTATATACACGAACTCAGTATTCTCTCTCATTTAAAATACCGAAATTCTAATTTAACGCGATTCGTAAAAATTCTAAATAATATCTAGGCGCCCCAAAGTAAAAAGAAATTGGCTCCGAATATAGTCTGTTAGACAAAATATACAATGCCTTATTCTACTCTTACTTGGAGTATATACCCCAGCTCAGTATGCTCTCTCATGTAAAATACAGAAATTCTAATTTTACCCGAATCGAAAAAATCTAAATATTATCTTGGCACCCCACTGTTAAAAACAATATTTCTCTGAATATAATATGTCAGAAAAAATATACAATGCCCTATTCTACTCTGTTTTGGAGTAGATACACCAACTCCATATGCTCTCTCATGTAAAATACAGATATTCTATATTTAAGCGAATCGAAAAAAATATAAATATTATCTAGGCACCCCAATGTTAAAAACATAATTGTTTTGAATATAATCTGTCAGAAAAAATATACAATGCCCTATTCTACTCTGTTTTGGAGTATATACACCAACTCCGTATGCTATCTAATGTAAAATACAGAAATTAAATATTTAAGCGAATCGAAAAAAATCTCATTATCTAGGCACCCCAAAGTTAAAAGCAAGATTTCTCTGAATATAATCTGTCAGAAAAAATATACAATGCCCTATTCTACTCTGTTTTGGAGAGTATACACGAACTCAGTATGCAATCTCATGTAAAATACAGAAATTATAATTATACACGAATCGAAAAAAATCTACATGATATTTAGGCGCCCCAAAATTAAAAGAAAATGGCTCTAAATACCGTCTGTTACAAAAATATACAATGCCATATTCTACTCTGCTTTGGAGTATATACACCAACTCAGTATGGTCTCTCATGTGAAACACAGAAATCCTAATTTCACCCGAATCAAAAAAATCTAAATAATATCTAGGTACCGAAATGTTAGGAACAAAATTGCTCTGAATATAATCTGTCAGAAAAAATATACAATGCCCTATTCTACTCTTTTTCGGAGTATATACAACAACACTATATGCTCTCTCATTTAAATATAGAAATTCTAAACTTATGGGAATCGAAAATAATCTATTATCTAGAAACCCCAATGTTAAAAGCAAAATTGCTCTTAATATAATCTGTCACAAATAATATACAATACCCTTTTCTACTGTGTTTTGGAGTACATACACCAAGTCAATATGCTCTCTCATGTAAAATAAAGAAATTCTAATTTTACGGGAATCGAATAAAATATAAATATTATCTAGGCACCCCAATTTTAAAACAAAATTGCTCTGAATATAATCTGTTAGACATTATATACAATGCCCTATTCTACTTTCTTTTGGAGTATATACACCAACTAAATATGCTCTCTCATGTAAAATACAGAAATTCATAATTTACGGGAATCGAAGAAAATCTAAATATAATCTAGGAACCCCAATGTTAAAAGCAAAATTGATCTGAATATAATCTGTCAGAAAAAATATACAATGCCCTTTTCTACTCTGTTTTGGGGTACATACACCAAGTCAATATTCTCTCTCATGTAAAACAGAAATTCTAATTTTACGCATATCAAAAAATCTAAATATTATATAGGCACCCCAATGATAAAAGCAAAATTGCACTGAATATAATCTGTATGAGAATATACACAGTGCCCTTTTCTACTCTGTTTTGGAGTATATACACCAACTCAATATGCTCTTTCATGTTAAATACTGAAATTCAAATTTTACATGAACTGAAAAAATCTAAATATTATCTAGCCACCCCATTGTTAAAAGAAAAATTGGTCTGAATATAATCTTTCAGAAAAAATATACAATGCCCTTTTATACTCTGTTTTGGAGTATATACACCAACCCATTATGCTCTCTCATGTAAAATACCGAAATTCTATATACACGCGAATCGAAAAAAATTTAAATATAATCTAGGCACCGCAATATGGAAAGAAAATGGATCTGAATATAATCTCTCAGGGAAAATATACAATGCCCTTTTCTACTCTGTTTTGGGGTATAAACACCAACTCAATATGCTCTCTTATGTAAAATACCGAAATGCTAAATTTACGCTAATAAAATGAAATCTAAATATTATTTAGGCTCCCCAATGGTAATAGAAAAATTGCTCTGAATATAATCTGTCAGAAAAAATATACAATGCCAATTTATACTCTGTTTCGGAGTATATACATCAACTCAATATCTTCTCTTATGTAAAATACTGAAACCCTAAATTTACTCGAATCGAAAATAATCTAAAAATTATCTAGTCACCCCAATGTTAAAAGCAAAATTGCTATGAATATAATCTGTCAGAAAAAATATACAATGCCCTATTCTACTCGGATTTGAGGTATATACACCAACTCAATATGCTCTCTCATGTAAAATACCGAAATTCTAATTTTAAGGGAATCGAAAAAAATCTAAATATTATTTAGGAACCCCAATGTTAAAAGCAAAATTGCTCTCAATATAATCTGTCAGAAATATTATACAATGCCCTTTTCTACTGTGTTTTGGAGTATATACACCAACTCAATATGCTCTCTCATGTAATATAACGAAATTCTAAATTTAAGGGAATCGAAAAAAATCTAAATATTATCTAGGCACCCCAATATTAATAGCAAAATTCCTCTGAATATAATCTTTCAGAGATAATACACAATGCTCGTTTCTACATTTTGTGGAGTATATACACCAACTCAATATGCTCTCTCATGTAAAATACAAAAATTCTAATTGTACACGAATTGAAAAATATAAATATTACCTATGCACTTCAATGTTAAATACAAAATTGCTCTGAATATAATCTGTTAGAAATAATATACAATGCCCTATTCTACTCTCTTTTGGAGTATATACACCAACTCAATATTCTTTGTCATGTAAAATACAAAATTCTAAATTCACGAGAATCGAAAAAAATCTAAATATTATCTAGGAACCCCAATGTTAAAAGCAAAATTGCTCTGAATATAATCTGTCAGAAATAATATACAATGCCCTATTCTAATCTGTTTTGGAGTATATACACCAACTCAATATGCTCTCTCATGTAAAATACCGAAATTCAAATTTTACGTGAATCGAAAAACATGTAAATAACATCTAGGTGTCCCACAGTTAAAAGATAATGGCTCTGAATATAGTCTGTTAGAAAAAATATACAATGCTTTATTCTACTGTTAAGTAGTTTATACACCAACTCAGTATGCTCTCTCATGAAAAATACAGAAATTCCAATTTACGTGAATCGAAAAAAAATCTAAAAATTATATAGGCACCCCAATGTTAAAAGCAAAATTGCTCTGAATATAATCTGTCAGAAAAAATATACAATGCCCTATTCTACTCTGTTTTGGAGTATATACACCAACTCCATATGCTCTCTCATGTAAAATACAGAAATTCTAAATTTAAGTGAATCGAAAAAAATCTACATATTATCTAGGCACCTTAATGTTAAAAGCAAAATTTCTCTGAATATAATCTGTCAAGAAATTATACAATGCCCTTTGCTACTCTGTTTGATAGTATATACACCAACTCAATATGCTCTCTCATGTAAAATACCGAAATTCTAATTTTATGCGAATTGAAAAAAATCTAAATAATATCTAGGTGCCCTAAAGTTAAAATAGAATGTCTCTGAATATAGTCTGTTAGAGAAAATATACAATGCCCTATTCTACTTTGTTTTGGAGTATATAGAACAACTCAATATTCTCTCACATATTAAATACCGAAATTTTAATTTTACGCGAATTGAAAAAAATCTTAATAAAATCTTGGCGCACCAAATTTACAAAAAAATGGCTCTGAATATAGTCTGTTAAAACAATATACAATGCCTTATTCTACCCTGTTTTGGGGTATATACACAGTCAGTATTCTCTCTCATGTAAAATACCAAAATTCTAATTTTACGCAAATCGAAAAAAATTGAAATAATATCTAGGTGCCGTAAAGTTAAAAGAAAATGGCTATGAATATAGTCTGTTAGAAAAATATAGAACGCCTTATTCTTCTGTTTTGGAGTATATACTCCAACTCAGTATGCTCTCTCATGTAAAATACAGAAATTCTATATTTAAGAGAATCCAAAAAAATCTAAATATTATCTAGGCACCCCAATGTTAAAAGCAAAATTGCTCTGAATATAATCTGTCAGAAAAAATATACAATGCCTTCTTCTACTCTGTTTTGTAGTATATACACCAACTCAATATGCTCTCACATGTAAAATACAGAAATTCTAATTTTACCCGAATCGAAAAAACGTAAATATTACCTAGGCAACCCAACGTAATAAACAAAATTGCTCTGAATATAATCTTTCAGAAAAAATATACAATGCCCTATTCTACTCTGCTTTGGAGTATATAAACCAACTCCATATGCTCTCTCATATAAAATACAGAAATAATATATTTAAGCGAATCGAAAAAAATCTACATACTATCTAGGCACCCCAATGTTAAAAGCAAAATTGGTCTGAATATAATCTCTCAGAAAAAATATACAATGCCCTTTTCTACTCTGTTTTGTAGTATATACACCAACTCAATATGCTCTCTCTTTTAAATACTGAAACTCAATTATAGGCGAATCAAAAAAAATCTAAATAATATCTAGGCGCCCCAAAGTTAAATGAAAATCCCTCTAAATATAGTCTGTTAGATAAAATATACAATGCCTTATTATACTCTGTTTTGGAGTATACACCCATACTCTGTGTGCTCTCTCATGTAAAATACCAAAATTCTAATTACACGTGAATCGAAAATAATCTAAATATTATCTAGGCACCCCATTGTAAAAAACAAAATTGCTCAGAATATTATTTGTCATAAAAAATATACAATGCCCTATTCTACTCTGTTTTGGAGTATATACACCAACTCCATATGCTCTCTCATGTAAAATACAGAAATTCTAAATTTAAGTGAATCGAAAAAAATCTAAATATTATCTAGGCACCCGAATATTAAAAGCAGAATTGCTCTGAATATAATCTGTCAGAAAAAATATACAATGCCATTTTCTACTTTTTTTGTAGTATATAAACCAACTCAATATGGTCTCTCATGTAAAATACTGAAATTCTAAATTTACACGAATCGAAAAAATCTAAATAATAGCTAGGCGCCCAAAAGTTAAAAGAATATGACTCTGAATATATTTTGTTAGGAAAAATATACAATGCCTAATTCTACTCTGTTATGTAGTATATACATTGACTCAGTATGATCTCTCATGTAAAATACAGAAATTGAAATTTTACCCGAATCAAAAAATCTAAATATTATCTAGGCACCCCAATGTACAAAACAAAATTGCTCTTAATATAATCTGTCAAAAAAAATATACAATGCCCTATTCTACTCTGTTTTGGAGTATATAAACCAAATCAGTGTACTCTCTCATGTAAAATGACAAAATTCTAAATTTACGTGAAACGAAAAAAATCTAAACTTGATCTAGGCACCCCAAAGTTAAAAATAATATTACTCTGAATATAATCTGTCAGAGAAAATATACAATGCTTTACTCTACTATGTTGTGGTGTATATACACCAACTCCATATGCTCTGTCATGTTAAATGCAGAAATTTTTATTTTACACAAAATGAAAAAATCAAAATATTATCTAGGCACCCCAATGTTAAAAACAATATTACTCTGAATATAATCTGTCAGAAAAAATATACAACGCCCTATTCTACTCTGTTTTGGTGTATATACACCAACTCCATAAGCACTCTCATGTAAAATACAGAAATTCTATATTTAAGCGAATCAAAAGTAATCTAAATAGTATCAAGAAACCCCAATGTTAAAAGAAAAATTGCTCTGAATATAATCTGTCAGTATAAATATACAATGCCCTCTTCTACGCTATTTTGGAGTTTATACACCAACTCCATATGTTCGCTCTTGTAAAATAAAGAAATTCAATCTTTAAGTGAATCGAAAAAAATCTAAATAATATCTAGGCGCACCAAAGTTAAAAAGAAATGGCTCTGAATATAGTCTGTTAGAAAAAATATACAATGCCTTATTCTACTCTGTTTTGGAGTATATAAAACAACTCAGTATGCTCTCTGATTTGAAATACAGAAATTCAAATTTTACCCGAATAGAAAAATTTTAAATATTATCTAGGCACCCCAATGTTAAAAATAAAATAGCTCTGAATATAATCTGTCAGAGGAAATATACAATGCCCTATTCTATTCTGTTTTGGAGTATATACACCAACTCAGTATTCTCTCTCATGTAAAATACATAAATTCTATATTTAAGTGAATCAAAGATAATCTAAATAATATCTAGGTGCCCCAAAGTTAAATGAAAATGACTCTGAATATAGTCTGCTAGAAAAAATATACAATGCCTCATTCTACTCTGTTTTTGTGTATATACACCAACTCCATATGCTCTCTCATGTAAAATACAAAAATTCTGATTTTACGTGAATAGAGAAAAATCTAAATACTATCTAGGCGCCCCAAAGCTGAAAGAAAATGGCTATGAATATAGTCTGATAGAAAAAATATACAATACCTTATTCTACTCTGTTTTGGAGTATATACCCCAACACAGTATGCTCTCTCATGTAAAATACAGAAATTTTAATTTTACCCGAAACAAAAAAATCTAAATGTTATCTAGGCACCCCAATCTTAAAAGCAAAATTGCTCTGAATATAATCTGTCAGAAGAAATATACAATACCCTTATGTACTATTTTTGTAGGATATTAACAAACTCAATATGCTCTCTCATGTAAAATACCGAAATTCTAATTTTACATGAATCAAAAAACATCTAAATAATAGCTAGGTGCACAAAAGTTAAAAGAAATTCACTCTGAATATAGTCTGTTAGAAAAAATATACAATCCCTTATTCTACTCTGTTTTGTAGTATATACACCAACTCAGTATGCTCTCTCATGTAAAATACAGAAATTGTAATTTTCCCCGGATCGAAAAATCTAAATATTATCTAGGCACCCCTATGTTAAAAACAAAATTGCTCTTAATATAAACTTTCAGAAAAAATATGCAATGCCCTATTGTACTCTGTTTTGGAGTATATACACGAACTCAGTATGCTCTCTCTTGTAAAATACAGAAATTCTAATATTACCCGAATTGAGAAAATCTAAATATTGTCTAGGCACCCCAATGCTAAAAGCAAAATTGCCCTGAATACAATCTGTCAGACAAAATATACAATGCCATTTTCTACTTTGTTTTGGAGTATATACAAAAACTCAATATGCTCTCTCATGTTAAATAGCGAAATTCTAAATTTACGTGAATCGAATAAAATCAAAATATTATCTAGGCACCCCAACGTTAAAAGCAAAACTGCTCTAAATATAGTCTGTCAGAGAAAATATACAATACCATTTTCTACTCTCTTTTGGAGTATATACACTAACTCAATATGCTCTCTCATGTAAAATACCGAAATTCTAAAGTTACACGAGTGGAAAAAAATATAAATATTATCGCGGCACCCCAATGTTAGAAACAAAATTGCTCTGAATATTATCTGCCAGAAAAAAATATACAATGTTCTACTCTACTTTGTTTTGGAGTATATACACCAACTCCATTTGCTCTCTCATATAAAATACAGAAATTCTAAATTTAAGCGAATAGAAAAAAATCTAAATAATATCTAGGTGCCCTAAAGTTAAAAGAAAATGGCTCTGAATATAGTCTGTTAGAGAAAATATACAATGCCTTATTCAACTGTGTTTTGGGGTATATACACCAACTCACTATGCTCTCTCATGTAAAAAACCGAAATTCTAATTTTACGTGAATCGAAAAAATTCTGAATATAATCTAGGCAACCCAATGTTAAAAGCAAAATTGCTCTGAATATATTCTGTTAGAAAAAATATAATATGCTTTTTTCTACTCTGTTTTGGAGTATGTACTCCAACTCAATATGCTCTCTCGTAAAATACCGAAATTCTAATTTTACGGGGATCTAAAAAAATCTAAATAATATCTAGGAGCCCCAAAGGAAAAACAAAATGGCTCTGAATATAGTCTGGAAGAAATAATATACAATGCCTTATTCTACACTGTTTTAGAGTATATAAACCAACTCACTGTGCTCTCTCATATAAAATACAGAAATTACAATTTTACATGAATTGAAAAAAATCATAATATTATCTAGGCAACACAATGTGAAAAACAAAATTGCTCTGAATATAATCTGTCAGAAAAAAATATACAATGCTCTATTCTACTCTGTTTAGGAGTATATACTACAACTCCATATGCTCTCTCTCGTAAAATACAGATATTCTATATTTAACCGAATCGAAAAATATCTAAATATTATCTAGGCCCACCAATGCGAAAAGGAAAATAGCTCTGAATATATTCTGTCCGAAAAAATATACAATGCCCTTTTCTACTCTTTTTTGTAGTATATACACCAACCCAATATGATCTCTCATGTAAAATACAGAAATTCTAATTTTACCAGAATCAAAAAAATCTAAATTATATCTAGGCACCCCAATATTAAAAACAAAATTGCTCTGAATATAATCTGTTAGAGAAAATATACAACGCCCTATTATACTTTCTTTTGGAGTATATACACCAACTCAGTATGCTCTCTCATGTAAAATACAGTAATTCTAAATTTACGTGAATCGAAAAAATCTACTTATTATCTAGGCACCCCAATGTTAAAAGAAAAATTTCTCTGAATATAATCTGTCAGAAAAAATATACAATGCCCTTTTCTACTCTGTTTTGGAGTATATACACCAACTCAATTTGCTGTCTCTTGTAAAATACCGAAATTAAAATTTTACGCGAATCGAAAAAATCTGAGTTATATCTACGCGCCCCAATGTTAAAACAAAATGGCTCGGAATATAGTCTATTAGACAAAATATACAATATCGTATTCTAAAGTGTTTTGGAATATATACACCAACTCAATATGCTCTCTCACGTAAAATACAGAAATTCTTTATTTAAGCGAATCGAAAAATATCTAAATATTATCTAGGCTGTTAAAAGCAAAATTGCTCTGAACATAATCTGTCAGAAAAAATATACAATGCCCTTTTCTACTCTGTTTTTTAGTATATACACTATCTCTGTATGCTCTCTAATGTAAAATACAGAAATTCTAATTTTACCCAAATCGAAAATATCTAAATATTATCTAGGCACCCGAACGTTAAAAACAAAATTGCTCTGAATATAATCTGTCAGAAAAAAATATACAATGCCCTATACTACTCTGTTTTGTAATATATACCACAACTCAGTATGCGCTCTCATGTAAAATACAGAAATTCTAATTTTACACGATTCGAAATAAATCTAAATAATATCTTGGTGCCCCAAAGTTAAAAGAAAATTTTTCTGAATATAGTCTGTTAGAAAATATATACAGTGCCTTATTCTACTCTGTTTTGGAGTATATACACCAACGCACTATGCTCTCTCATGTAAAATACAGAAATTCTAATTTTATGTGAATCGAAAAAAAGCTAAATATTATCTAGGCACCCCAATGTTAAAAGCAAAGTTGCTTTCAATATAATCTGTCAGAAACAATATACAGTGCCCTTTTCTACTCCGTTTTGGAATATATACACAAACTCAATATGCTCTATCATGTAAAATACAGAATTTTCAATTTTACACGTATCGAAAAAAATCTAAATAATATGTAGGCACCCAGAAGTTAAAAGAAAATCGCTCTAAATATAGTCTGTTAGAAAAAATATACAATGCCCTATTCTACTGTGTTTTGAAGTATATACACGAACTCAGTATGCTGACTCATGTAAAATATATACATTCTAATTTTACTTGAATCGAAAAAAATATAAATATTATCTAGGCACCCCAATGTTAAAAGAAAAATTTCTCTGAATATAATCTGTCAGAAATAAACATACAATGCCCTATTCTACTCTGTTTTGGAGTATATAAACCAACTCCATATGCTCTTTCATGTAAAATACAGAAATTCTGTATTTAAGCGAATCGAAAAAAATCTAAATATTATCTAGGCACCCCAATGTTAAAAGCAAAATTGCTCTGAATATAATCTGTCAGAAAAAATATACAATGCCCTTTTTTACTCTGTTTTGTAGTATATACACAAACTCAATATGCTATCTCCTGTTAAATACCGAAATTCGAATTTTACGCGAATCAAAACTAATCTAAATAATATCTAGGCGCCCCAAATTAAAAGAAAATGACTCTGAATGTAGCCTGTTAGAAAAAATATACAATGCCTTGTTCTACTCTGTTTTGGAGTATATACAACAACGCAGTATGGTCTCTCATGTAAAATAATAAAATTCTAATTTTACGTGAATCGGAAAAAATCTAAATATTATCTAGGCACCCCAATCTAAAAAGAAAAATTGCTCTGAATATAATCTGTCAGAAAAAATACACAATGCTTTTTTCTGCTCTGTTTTGAAGTATATACACCAACACCATATTCTCTCTCATGTAAAATACAGAAATTCTAATTTTACACGTATCGAAAAATATCTAAATAATATCTAGAATCCCCAATGTTAAAAGAAAATGGCTCTGAATATACTCTGTAAGAAAAAATATACAATGCCTTATTCTACTCTGTTTTGGAGTATATACACCAACTCAATATGCACTCTCATGTAAAATATCGAAATTCAAATTTACCACGAATCAAAAATATCTTAATAATATCTAGGCGCCCCAAATATAAAAAAAAATGACTCTGAATATAGTCTGTTAGAGAAAATATACTATGTTTTATTCTACTCTGTTTTGGAGCGTATAGACCAACTAAGTATGCTCTCTCATGTAAAATAACAAAATTCTAATTTTACTCGAATTGAAAAGATCTGAATATTACCTAGTCACCCCAATATTAAAAACAAAATTACTCTAAATATAATCTGTCATAAAAAATATACAATGCCCTTTTCTACTCTGTTTTGTAGTATATACACTAACTCAGTATGTTCTCTCATGTAAAATACAGAAATTCTTTATTTAAGCGAATTGAGAAAAATCTAAATATTATCTAGGCTGTTATAAGCAAAATTTCTCTGATCATAGTATGTCAGAAAAAATATAAAATGCCCAATTCTACTCTGTTTTGGAGTATATACACCAAGTCCATATGCTCTCTCATGTAAAATACAGAAATTCTATAATGAAGCGAAGCGAAAAAATTTAATATTATCTAGGCACCCCAATGTTAAAAGCAAAATTGCTCTGAATATAATCTGTCCGAGAAAATATACAATGCCCTTTTCTACTCTGTTTTGTAGTATATACACCAACCCAATATCGCCTCTCATGTAAAATACAGAAATTCTAATTTTACGTGAATCGAAAAAATTCTAAATAATATCTAGACGCCCCAATGTTAAAAGAAAATGGCTCTGAATATAGTCTGTTAGAAAAAATATACAATGCCTTATTCTACTCTGTTTTGGAGTATATACACCAACTCAATATGCACTCTCATGTAAAATACCGAAATTCAAATTTCACGCGAATCAAAAATATCTTAATAATATCTAGGCACCCCAAATTTAAAAGAAAATGACTCTGAATATAGTCTGTTAGAAAAAATATACAATGTTTTATTTTACTCTGTTTTGGAGTATATACACCAACTAAGTATGCTCTCTCATGTAAAATAAGAAAATTCTAATTTTACCCGAATCGAAAAGATCTAAATATTACCTAGGCACCCCAATATTAAAAACAAAATTGCTCTGAATATAATCTGTAATAAAAAATATACAATGCCCTATTCTACTCTGTTTTGGAGTATATACACAGACTCCATATGCTCTCTCATGTAAAATACAAAAATTCTATATTTAAGTGAATCAAAAAAATCTAAATATTGTCTAGAAACCTTTATGTTAAAAAGAAACTTCCTCTGAGTATAATCTGTCAATAAAAATATACAATGCCCTATTCTGCTCTGTTTTGGAGTATATAAACCAACTCAATATACTCTCTCATTTAAAATACAGAAATTCTATATTTAAGCGAATTAAAAAAAATCAAAATATTATCTAGGCACACCAATGTTAAAAGCAAAATTACTCTGAATATAATCTCTCAGAAAAAATATACAATGCGCTTTTCTACTCTGTTCTATACTATATACACGAACTCAATATGCTCTCTCATGTAAAATAGCGAAATTGTAATTTTACGCGAATCGCAAAAAATCTAAATGTTATCTAGGCGCCCTATAGTTAAAAGAAAATGGCTCTGTATGTACTGTGTTAGAAAAAATATACAATGCCTTATTCTACTTTGTTTTGGAGTATATACACCAACTCACTATGCTCTCTGATTTAAAATACAGAAATTATAATTTTACCCGAATCGAAAATATCTAAATATTATCTATGCATTCCAATGTTAAAAACAAAATTGCTCTGAAAATAATCTATCTGAAAGAATATACAATTCCATATTCTACTCTGTTTTGGAGTGTATACACCAACTCTGTATGCTCTCTCATGTAAAATAGAGAAATTCTACATTTAAGCGAAACGAAAGAAATCTAAATATTAGCTAGGCACCCCAATGTTAAAAACAAAATTGCTCTGAATATAATCTGTCAGAAAAAATATACAACGCCCTATTCTACTCTGTTTTGTAGTATATACACCAACTCAATATTCTTTCTCATGTAAAATATTGAAATTCTAACTTGACGCAAATCGAAATAAATCTAAATAATATATAGGCGCCCCACAGTTAAAAGAAACTGGCTCTAAATATAGTCTGTTAGAAAAAATATACAATGCCTTATTCTACTCTGTTTTGGAGTATATACACCAACTCAGTGTGCTCTCTCATGTAAAATACAGAAATTTTAATTTTACCAGTATCGAAAGAATCTCAATATTATCTATGCACCCCAAGGTTAAAAACAAAATTGCTCTGAATATAATCTGTCAGAAAAAATATACAATACTTTATTCTACTCTGTTTTGGGGTATATACACCAACTCCATATGCTCTCTCATGTAAAATACTGAAATTCTATATTTAAGCGAATGGAAAAAAATCTAAATATTATCTAGGCCCCACAATGTTAACAGCAAAATTACTCTAAATATAATCTGTCAGAAAAAATATACAATGCCCTTTTCTTCTTTGTTTTGGAGTATATACACCAACTCAATATGCTGTCTCATGTAAAATATTGAAATTCTAATTTTACATGAATCAAAAAAAATCTAAATAATATCTAGGTGCCCCAAAGTTAAAAGAAAATGGCTCTGAATATAGTGTGTTAGAAAAAATATACAATGCCTAATTCTACTTTTTTTTGGAGTATATACACAAACTCAGTATGCTCTCTCATGTAGAAATCCGAAATGTTATTTTTCCGTGAATGGAAAAAAAACTAAATATTACCTAGGTACCCGAATGTAAAAAGCAAAATTGCTCTGAATATACTCTGTAAGAAAAAATATACAATGCCCTATTCTACTCTTTATTAAAGTATATATATAAACTCAGTATGCTCTCTCATGTAAAATACCGAAATTATAATTTTACGTGAATCGAAAAAAATCTAAATATTATCTAGGCACCCCAATGTTAAAAGCAAAATTTCTATGAATATAATCTTTCAGAAAAAATATACAAGGCCTTATTCTACTCTGTTTTGGAGTATATACACCAACTCAATATAGTCTCTCATGTAGAATACAGAAATTCTATATTTAAGCGAATCGAAAAAAATCTAAATATTATCTAGGCACCCCAATATTAAAAGCAAAATGCCTCTTAATATAATCTGTCAGAAAAAATATAAAATGCCCTTTTCTACTTTGTTTTGGAGTATATACACCAACTCAATATGCTCTCTCATGTAAAATACCGAAATTCTAATTTTACGCTAATCGAAAAAAAATCTTAATAATATCTAGGCGCCCAAAAGTTAAAAGAAAATATCTCTGAATATAGTCTGTTAGAAAAAATATACAATGCCTTATTCTACTTAGTTTTGGAGTATATGTACCAACTCAGTATGCTCTCTCATTTAAAATACCAAAATTCTAATTTTACGTGAATCGAAAGAAATCTAAATATTATCTAGGCACCCGAATGTTATAAGCAAAATTGCTCTGAATATAATCTGTGAGAAAAAATAAACAATGCCCTTTTCTACTCTGTTTTGTAGCATATACACCAACTCAATATGCTCTCTCATTTAAAATACAGAAATTCTAATTTTACCCGAATCGAAAAAATCTAAATATTATCTAGGCAACCCAATGTTAAAAACAAATAGCGCTGAATATAATCTGTCAGAAAAAATACACAATGCCTTATTCTACTCTATGTTGGAGAATATACACCAACTCAGTGTGTTCTCTCATGTAAAATACCGAAATTCTAATATTACATTATTCGAAAAAAATCTAAATCTTATCTAGGCACCCCAATGTTAAAAATAAACTTGCTTTGAGTATAATTTGTCAGAAAAAATATACAATGCCCTATTCTACTATGTTTGGGAGTGTATACACCAACTCAATATTCTCTCCCATGTAAAATACAGAAATTCTATATTTAAGCGAATAGAAAAAAATCTAAATATTATCTTGGTACCCCAATGTTAAAAGCAAAATAGCTCTGAATATAATCTGTCAGAAAAAATATACAATGCCCTTTTCTACTCTGTTTTGTAGTATATACACCAACTCAATATGCTCTCTCATGTAAAATACGAAATTTCTAGGTTTACCCGATTCGAAAAAAATCTAAATATTATCTAGGCACCCCAATGTTAAAAGCAATATTTCTTTGAATATAGTCTGTCAGAAAAAATATGCAATGCCCTTTCTACTCTGTTTCGTAGTATATACTCCAACTCAATATGCTCTCTCATGTAAAATAACAATACTCTAATTTTACGCGAATCAAAAAAATCTAAATAATATTTAGGCACCCCAACGTTAAAAGAAAATGGTTCTGAATATAGTCTGTTAGAAAAAATACACAATGCCATATTCTACTTTCTTGTGGAGTATATACACCAACTCAGTATGCTCTCTCATGTAAAATACAGAAATTCTAATTAGACCCAAATCAAAAAAATCTAAATATTATCTAGGCACCCCAATGTTAAAAACAAAATTGCTCTGAATATAATCTGTCAGAAAAATATACAATGCCTTATTCTACTCTGTTTTGGAGTATATACACCAACTCAGTGTGCTCTCTCATGTAAAATACCAAAATTCAAATTTTACTTGAATCGAAAAAAATCTGAATATTATCTAGGCACCCCAACGTTAAAAACAAAATTGCTCTGAATATAATCTGTCAGACAAAATATACAATGCTCCATTCTACTCTGTTTTGGAGTATATACACCAACTTTATATGCTCTCCCATATAAAATACAGAAATTCTATCTTTAAGCGAATCTAAAAAAATCTAAATATTATCTAGGCACCTCAATGTTAAAAGCAAAATATCTCTTAATATAATCTCTCAGAAAAAATATACAATGCCCTTTTCTACTATGTTTTATAGTATATACACCAACTCAATATGCTCTCTCATGTAAAATACAGAAATACTGTTTTTACCGAAATCTAACAATTCTAAATATTATCTAGGAATTCCAATGTTAAAACCAAAATTCCTCCGAATATAACCTGTAAGAAAAAATATACAATGCCCTTTATTACTTTCTTTTGTAATATATAAACCGACTGAATATCCTCTCTCATGTTAAATACAGCAATTCTAATTTTACACGAACCGAAAATAATCTAAATATTATCTAGGCACCCCAATGTTAAAAGCAAAATTGCTCTGAATATAATCTGTTAGAAAAAATATACAATGCCATTTTCTACTCTTTTTAGGAGTATATACACCAACTCAATATTCTCTCTCATGTAAAATACCGAAATTCTAAATTTACGCGAATCGAAAAAAATCTAAAAATTATCTAGGCACCCAAATCTTAAAAGCAAAATTGCTCTGAATATAATGTGTCAGAAAAAATATACAATGCCCTTTTTTAATTTGTTTTATAGTATATAAACCAACTCAATATGCTCTCTCATGTAAAATACTGAAATTCTAAATTTACACGAACCGAAAAATATCTAAATATTATCTAGGCAACCCAATGTTAAAAGCAATATTGCTCTGAATATAATGTGTCAGAAAAAATATACAATGCACTATTCTACTTTGTTTTGGAGTATGTACACCAACTCAATATGCTTTCTCATGTAAAATACCGAAATTCTAATTTTAGGCGAATCTAAAAAATCTAAATATTATCTAGGTAATCCAATATTAAAAGCAAAATTGCACTGAATGTAATCTGCCAAAGAAATATGTAATGCCTTTCTCTACTCTGTTTTGGAGTATATACACCAACTCAATATGCTCTTTCAGGAAAATTGCAGAAATTCTAATTTTACACGAACCGATAAAAATCTAAATATTATCTAGGCATTCCAATGTTAAAACCAAAATTGCTCTGAATATAATTTGTCAGAGAAAATACACAATGCTTTTTTCTACTCTGTTTTGGAGTACATATAGCAACTCAATAAGCTCTCTCATGTAAAATACAGAAATTCTAAATTTACGCGAATCATAAAAATTCTAAATATTATCTAGGCACCCCAATGTTAAAAGCAAAATTGCTCTCAATATAATTTGTCCGAAAATATATACAGTGCTCTTTTCTACTCTGTTTTGGAGTATATACACCAAGTCAGTATGCTCTGTCATGTACAATACTAAAATTCTAATTATATGCGAATCGAAAAACATCTAAATATTATCTAGGCACCCCAATCTTAAAAGAAAATGGTTCTGAATATAATCTGTCAAAAAAAATATACAATGCACTTTTGTACTTTGTTTTGGAATATATACAGCGACTCAATATGCTCTCCCATGTAAAATACCGAAATTCTCATTTTACACGAATTGAAAAAAATCTAAATATCATCTAGGCACCCCAATATTAAAAGCAAAATTGCTCTGAATATAATCTTTTAGAAAAAATATACAATGCCCTTTTCTGCTGTGTGTTGGGGTATATACACCAACTCAATATGCTCTCTCATGTAAAATACTTAATTTCTAATTTTACGTGAATCGAAAAAAATTTGAATATTATCTAAGCACCCCAATTGTTAAAAGCAAAATGGCTCTGAATATAATGTGTCAGAAAAAATATACAATGCTCTTTTCTACTATGTTTTGGAGTATATACACCTACTCAATATGCTCTCCCATGTAAAATACCGAAATTGTAAATTTACGTGAATCGAAAAAAATCTAAATATTATCTAGGCATCCCAATGTTAAAAGCAAAATTCCTCTGAATATAATCTGTCAGAAAAAATATACAGTGCCCCTTTCTACTCTGTTTTGGAGTATATACACAAACTCAATATGCTCTCTCATGTAAAATACCCAAATCCTAACATTACTCTAAGTATCTCATAAAGTCTACAAGACCCCCGTGATGTTGTTTTTAATAACTAGGGGATTACAGATGACATTACTCACGATATGACTGCGGCTGTTTCCCGGTCCTGTGATAATATTTCTAATATCCACATAAGGAGAGAAGAATGTTTCTGCCCATAGGCAAATCCTCTGAATACGGCAAGTGGGGTACAACGTGCTGTGATATGATCACTAATGTAAACAAGAAAACAATTATATTGAATTAAATATTGCAAGGTTAACCCCCCCTATAATTTTCCTTCTAATTTCAAGGGGCTGAGGAGGACATTTTTGTCAAAATGGCAGAGGTGTAACTACAGCTATTGCCTACTATATAATAAAAAACGATAAAATTATTATTTACATATGATATGATTGCCAGTATCATATTACACCACATTTTCAAAATATCTGGGCCCCAGCAGCTGTGGGCATGGCAGCCAAGCGAGGGTGTCCCTATGCAACCAGGTTGGGCATTGCAGCTGCTATGGGCCATTTGTGGTTTGTGTGAGGGCTGCTACCGGCCCTCTGGCGGTGGCTGTGGTAACAGCCACATAGCCAGATGGTCTCTCAGCATCCAGGGAGGGCCTGGCGGCTGCTACTGACACTCTGGCAGGGGCTATGGGCACAGCCACCTAACCAGGGGGTCCCTACTTAGCCAGGGTGGGGCTGGAAGCTGCTATAGGCCCTTTGGCGGGAGGTGTGGGGATACCCTGCTCTTCACAGGTACACAGTTTGCACCTATTTCTACATGTGTAGATCGTTTACATAATGGGCACATATTTGTACACATGTACATATGTTATTATCACAATAAACATATATGTACATAATATGTGTACAATAAATATGTACTTTATACGTACCTAATATAAACAATATGTACTTTTTGGTGATATTATGTGATATCTACATATTATTGATTATATATCTTATTGTGATAATATGTATGTTACCACTGAAATTTTTAGAAATGTACATAGAGTACACTTTATGTACCTATGCATTGTGTACACATTATAGAAATAAATAGGTACATATTTTACAGATGATGTACATTTTTTCTACATGTGTATTTTGTACACATATGTACAGCAGAGTAAATGTACAGACTATAACTATTTTATACATTTATTGTGATATATCAATAAATGTACACATGAGTACATTCTGGGATATAATTTTTAGCATATTAGATAGGAATTACACTGGTGACTAAAGTGGGTTTACACCCAGGTGCGCACATAATTTATACATGTACATGTTGTGCATATTATGTACTCATGTACAGAATGTACATGTCTACATTATATATACATAGGTGTACGCAGCATACATATGTACATACTGTGCACACATATGTACACGTGCATATATTGTACATCTGTACATAATGGGTACATGATGTACGTGTGTACACATCATATCACAATAAATGTAAATATACATAATGTTTGCACTATGTACGTTTATATTATGTATTACATTTATTGTGATTATATATGCTGTTGTGATATGATATCATTGTGACATTACAAATGTACATATTATACACATTATGTACCTATGCATTGTGCACAGATTATAGAAACATAAAGAAACATATTTTACAGGTTATGTACATTTTATTTACTTGTGTATTGGGTACACAGAGTAAATGTACAGATCTTACTTACTTTATACATTTATTGTGATATGCCAATAAATGTACACATTATGAGTACATTCTGTGATATTACATTTAGAATATAAGATAGAAATTACTCTGGTTATCAAAGTGGGTGTAAACTTATGTGTGCACATACTTTGTACATGTACATACTGTGCATATTATGTACTTGTGTACAGAAGGTAAATATCTACATTATATGCATGTATGGGTACAGAGCGTACATATTTACATACTATGTACATATATCTACACCTGAATTTATTGTACATCCGTACATAATGGGTCCATGCTGTACATGTAAACACATCGTCATACCACAATAAATGGAAATGTACATAATGTGTGAAATACGTACATTTATATTATGTATTACATGTGTATTGTGATTGTATATGCTGTTCTGATATCATTGTGATATTACAAATGTACATATTGTACACATTATGGACATACCTATTGTGTACATATTATGTACAAATAAATGTACATATTGTACAGATTATGTATATTTATTGTACGTCTGTATGGTGCACACATGTACATCACAGTCAACATACATATGGTACATATTCTGTGCATTGTTTGTAATATTTCAGTAAGAGTACACATTATAAGTATATTCTGGGATATGATTTTTAGTATGTTAGATAAAAATTACTTTCAATATCAAAGTGGGTATACACTTATGTGTGTCCATTTTGTGATATTATCCATCATATCCTGAGTAGGTGTTTCTCTCATTGTGAAAGCAGGTTTACACTCTCGGATTGCTCCAATATCAAGGCAAACTAAAACTCGTCTGTGATGTAGTTAATAATATCCTGAGGACAAAGGATGACCATACCCTGAATATCGCAGGAAGTGAACACCACCACTGTAGTATTGTTTCTAATGTTCAAAAACGGAAAGGATATTACTCCAAATATCTCAGAAAGCACACAAGCCCCCCCCGTGATATTGTTTCTAATAACTAGAGAATTACAGATGACATTACCCACGACGTGACTGGGGCTGTACTCTGGTCCTGGAATATTGTTCCTAATATCCAGAGAAGGAGAGGAAAATGTTGTTGCCCATAGGGAAATACTCTTAATACGGCAAGAGGTGTACGCCATGCTTTGATATGGTCACTAATGTAAGCAAGAAAACAATTACATTGAATTAAGCATTGCAAGGAATGAAACTCCCCTATGATTTTCATTCTAATGTCAATGGGGGTGAGGATGACATTTTTGTCAATATGGCAGAGGTGTAACTGGAGCTATTGCCTAATACACAAAAAAACAGAATAAGATTATCATTTTTATATAATATGGTTGCCAGTATCATATTACACCGGATTTGCAAAATAGCTGGGCCTCAGCAGCTGTGGGCAGAGCCCACAAGCGAGGGGACCCCTAAGCAGCCAGGGTGGGCCTGGGGGCTGCTCTGGGCTTTTTGGTGGGGTCTGTGAGCACATCGACCCAGCCAGGGGTCCCTGAGCAGCCATGGTTGGCCTGGGGGCCGCTACGGGCAATCTGGCATGGGCTGTGGGCACAGACACCGAGTCAGGGGGTCCCTAAGCAGCCAGGTGGGCATGGGGGCTGCTACAGGCATTCGAGCAGTGTTTGTGGGCACAGCCCAATTGCCAGGGTGTCTCTAAGCAGCCAGGCTGGGCCTGGGGGCTGCTACAAGAGGGGCTTTGGTAATAGCGTGCTGTGCATCGGTAGATAGTTTGCACCTATTACTACATGTGTAAATAGTTTTAATATCGGGCATATATATGTACATGCGTACATATGGTGTTATCACGATAAATTTATATTTACATAATATGTGCAAAATACATATGTACCTAATGCATACCTAATGTGTACAATATGTACTTTTTTGTAATATTAGACAATATATATTACTGTGATTATATATCTTATTGTGATTAAATATATTTTATCACTAATATTTTAAGGAATGTGCATAGTGTACACATTATATACCTATGTATTCTGTACACAAT
The DNA here is from genome assembly GCF_049354715.1 of Callithrix jacchus. NCBI lineage: Eukaryota > Metazoa > Chordata > Mammalia > Primates > Cebidae > Callithrix > Callithrix jacchus. The sequence goes on along the minus strand of NC_133521.1, from coordinate 52,978,908 downwards.
ATAGAAATATATAGGTACATATTTTACAGATTATGTACACTTTTTCTACATGTGTATTGTGTACACCTATGCACAGCAGAGTAAATGTACAGACTGTACCTATTTTATACATTTCTTGTGATATGCCAATAAATGTACACATTATGAGTACATTCTCAAATATAATTTTTACCATATTAGAAATTACTCCATTGACCAAAGTGGGTGTGCACCCAGGTGTGTACATAGTTTATACGTGTACATATTGTGCATATTAGGTACTCATGTACAAAATGTACATGTCAACATTATATGTATTTATGTGTATATAGTGTGCACATGAACATACTGTTCACACATATGTACATGTGCATATTTTGTACATGTGTACATAATGGGTACATGATGTGCATGTGTACACTGTGATACCACAATAAATGTAAATGTACACGATGTGTGCAATATGTACATTTATATTATGTATTACTTGTGTGTTGTCATTTTATATGCTGTTGTGATTATATGATATTTTAATATTACAATAAATGTACATATTGCACACGTTTCGTACATACCTACTGTGTACACATTATGTACCTGTAATTGCACATATTGTACAGATTATGTACGTTTTTGGTACATCTGTATTGTGTACACATATGTACATAACACTCTATGTACATATGGTATGTATTCTGCACATTGATTGTAATATCTCAATAAGTGTACACATTATGAGTATATTGTGATATATGATTTTTAGTATATTAGATAAAAATTTCTTTCTATATCAAAGTGGGTATACACCCATGTGTGTCCATTTTTTGATATTATCCATCATATTTTAAGTAGGTATTACTCTCATTTTGAAAGCAAGTGTTCACTCTGTGATTGTTCCAATATCACACGCAAAGTACAAGGCTTCTTTAATGTACTACCTAATATCCTGGGGACAAAGATTATTATACCCTGAATATCGCAGGAAGTGTACACCACCACTGTAGTATCGTGTCTAATATCCAAAAACGGAAAAGATATTACTCCAAGTATCTGATAAAGCACACAAGACCCCCGTGATATTTTTTCTAATAACTAAGGGATTACAGATGACATTACTCACGATATGACTGGGGCTGTCCGCCGGTCCTGTGTTGTTGTGTTTAATATCCAGAGAACGAGAGAATAATGTTGCTGCCCATAGGCAAATCCTCTGAATACGACAAGAGGAGTACACTGTGCTCTGATATGGTCACTAATGTAAACAAGAAAACAATTCTATTGAATTTAACATTGCAAGGGGTGAAACCCCCTTATGATTTCAATTCTAATGTCCAGGGGTGTGAGGATGACATTTTTGTCAATATGGCAGAGGTGTAACTAGAACTATTGCCTAGTATATCAAAAACCAGAATAACATCATTTCCATATGATATGGTGGACAGCATCATATTACACCACATTTTCAAAGTAGCCGGGCACAGCGCCCTAGCCAGGGGGTCCCTAAGCAGCCAGCGTCAGCCTGGGAGCTGTTACGGGCCCTCTGGCGGGGAATGTGGTTACAGCTCCCTAGCCAGGGGGTCTTTAAGCAGCCAGGGTGGGCCTTGGGGCTGCTACGAGGGGGGCTGTGGTAATAGCCTGTTCTGCACAGGTACATAGTTTTAATAATGAACACATATTTGTATAAGTGTACACATGGTGTTATGATAAATATATATGTACATATGTGCACAATACATATAGACCTAATGCGTACCTACTGTGAACAATATGTACTTTTTTGTGATATGACATGATATATATATTACTGTGATTATATGCGTTATTTTGATTATATATATTTTATCTCTGATATTTTAAGGAATGTGCATAGTGTACACATTATGTACCTATACATTGTTTACACATTATAGAAATATGTAGGTACATATTTTACAGAGTATGTACATTTTTTGTACATGTGCATTGTGTACACATATGTACAGCAGGGTAAATGTACAGATTGTACCTATTTTATACATTTATTGCAATGTGCCAATAAATGTACACACTATTACTACATTCTGAATTATTATATTTTGTATATTAGATAGAAATTTCTCTGGTTACCAAAGTGGTTGTACACCCAGGTGTGTACATGGTTTATATGTGTACATATTGTGCATAGAATGTACTCGGGTACAGAAGGTACGTATCTACATTATATGTACACATGTGTAGTGTACATATGTACATACTGTACCCACATATGTACACTTGCATATATTGTGCATCTGTACATAATAGGTACATGATGTACATGTTTACATATATCACAATAAATGTAAAGGTACATCATGTTTGCAATATGTACATTTATATTGATATTACATATTACATGTGTATTGTGATTTTATATGCAGTTGTGATTATATAACATTGTGATATTACAATAAATGTACATATTGTACACATTATGTGCATACCTATTGTGTGCACATTTTGTACATATATTCGTAAAAATGATACAGTTTATGTACATTTATTGTACATCTGTATTGTGTACATGTATGTACATGACAGTCAATGTACATATGTTACATATTCTGTACATTGAGTGTAATATTCCAATAAGTCTACACATTATGAGTTTTTTCTGGGTTATGACTTTTAGTATATTAGATAAAAATGACCTCCAATATCACAGTGGGTATATACCCATGTGTGTCCATTTTGTGATATTATCCATCATATCCTAAGTAGGTATTTCTCTCACAATGAAAGAAGGTGTACACTCTGTGATTGTTCCAATATTATAGGCAAAGTGCAACGCTTCTGTGATGTAGTTCCTACTATCCCAGGGACAGAGGATGAGTATAATCTTAATATCGCAGGAAGTGTACACCACCACTGTAGTATTGTTTCTAATATCCAGAAACTAAAAGGATATTACTCCAAATATCTCCAAAAGCACAGGAGACCCCCGTTACATTGTTCTTAATAACTAGGGGATTACAGATGACATTGCTCACGATGTGACTGGCGCTGTAAGCCGGTCCTGTGATATTCTTCCTAATATCCAGATAAGGAGAGAAAAATGTTGCTTCCCATAGAGAAATATTCTGAATACTGCAAGAGATGTACACCGTGCTCTGATATGGTCACTAATGTAAACAAGAAAACAATTATATTGAATTAAACATTGCAAGGGGTGAAACCCTCCTATGCTTTCAATTCTAATGTCAATGGGGTGAGGATGACATTTTTGTCAATATGCCAAATGTGTAACTAGAACTATTGCCTAATATGTAAAGAACCACAATAACATTATCATTTCTGTGTGATAGGTTGCCAGTATCATATTACACCACATTTTCAAAATAGCCGGGCCCCAGCAGCTGTGGGCACAGCGCCCTAGGCAGGGGGTCCCTAAGCAGCCAGCGTGGGCCTGGTAGCTGTTATGGGCCCTCTGGCGGGGGCTGTGGGTACAGCCCCCTAGCCAGGGGGTCTTTAAGCAGCCAGGGTGGGCATTGAGGCTGCTACGAGCAGAACTGTAGTAATAGCCTGCTGTGCATAGGTATGTAGTTTGCACCTATTTCTGCATGTGTACATTGTTTAAATAGTAGGCACATATTTGTATACGTGTACATAGGGTGTTATGATACATATATATTTTCATAATATGTGCACTATACATATGTACCTAATACATACCTAATGTGTACAACATGTACTTTTTGGTGATATTACACGACATATATGTATTAGTGTCATTATATATCTTACAGTGATTATATATATTTTATCACTGATATTTTAAGGAATGTGCATAGTGTACACATTATGTACCTATGAATTGTGTACACATTATAGAAATATATAGGTACATATTTTACAGATTATGTACATTTTTTGTACATGTGCATTGTGTACACATATGTACAGCACAGTACATGTACAGATTGTGCCTATTTAATACATTTATCACAATACGACAATCAATGTACACACTATGACTACATTCTGGGTATATTTGGTATATTAGATAGAAATCTCTCCGGTTACCAAAGTGGGTATATACCTATATGTGTACTTAGTATATAGGTGTACATATTGTACATACTGTGTACTCCTGTACAGAAGGTACATATCTACATTATATGAACATATGTGTAGTGTACATATGTACATACTGTGCACACGTATGTACACGTGTATATACTGCAAATCTGCATGTGTGCATGATGTACATGTGTACATATCATAATATCGCAATAAATGTAAATGTATATAATGTGTGCAATATGTATATTTATATTGATATGTATTATATGTGTATTGTGATTATATATGCTGTTGTGATTATATGAAATAATTGTAATATTACAATATATTTACATATTGTACACATTATGTACATATAAATGTACATATTGTACAGATTATGTACATTTTTTGTACATCTGTATTGCGTACACATATGTACATCACAGTCAATGTACATATGGTACATATTTTGTACATTGATTGTAATATCCCAATAAGTGTACACATTATGAGTATATTCTGGGATATGATTCATAGTATATAAGAAAAAAGTTACTTCCAATATCAATGTGGGTATACTCGCATGTGTGTCCATTTTGCTGTACCTTCTATTAATCTTTGCCATTGAACATTATAGTGAGAGGTGGTTCTTTTCTCTAACAAGGTTTTCTGTTAATATAACTCAACTCTACTACCTTGTGGCCTCTGTATCTTCCATTGTAAATTGTAATTACCTATAAAAGAGAATATTTTGACATCACGTATCTACCTCTTGGATCCATCAGCCAGAGGCCTAAAATAAAAAAGACATTCACCCCACGAATGGTTATATAGTGGTTGACAACCCCACTTTCTTCTAGGTAAATAATATCCTCTCTTTAACAGTAGCTACTTACAAGATTTGTGCATAAAGAATGTGACTTTTTTATCAGTATCTAGTTTATTCTTACATAAATTTCTAAAATACTGAGAGAATATTCTGATCATTGGTTATGTACTATTTTAATTTAATTTTTTCCTCTCAAATTTTATCTTAACTGCATACTCTACCCTGTTTATAAGACTGCCCTATGGTTAAATTTAGTAGGTAGTAAATTATCCTGAGCACACAGAACAATTCTTCTTGTAATCAACTCTGAGACATCATTGAAAGAGCAAGGATATGGGAATGAGATTTATCTGGCTTTTATTTCTGGTACTTACTTTCTCTCTGACCTTGGGCAACTTATGTATTGCTCTGAGTCTCTTCTTCTTCATCTGTAAAATGATCATAGTAATACCTAATTCATATGCAGCTTGGAAATGTGTAATTTAGTGATTGATAAAAAGTTTCTGATACAATGTCTGACAAAATAATAGACACCCCACGAGAGATAACCATAACAATCAGAGTTTATATTCACATTAACTGGGATAAAATTGATCTGAAAATACAGCATAAAAAAGCAGCCAAAAATTCACAAGCATATATTTCGCTTGCCTTTTTATACAGAGCTGGAAAATTTCTCATCATTATCTCATCCATTGCCTGCAGCACGATCCTTCCAAAACTCCTCCTAAGACCGTCTGCCAAGGTGGAACACACTGAACCGCATGTGACTCTGCCTTTTCTGACTATTTTTGCAAGACTTTTCTCATAGAGTATTATTAACAGAAAATGGGGCTGTTATCAAGGTGACTAGGAATGGTGCATTCTCAGTTCAGGCTCTGATGGAATGTCTACTTGATCTGGTGCAACTCCAGCTGTGCTCTTGGCTTTCCTCACTTTTGTGGTTCCGAGAATGCAAATATTCTCCCATGGCTTCCTCATTTTGTCTTTCTCCATGAGGTCTCATTCAAGTATAAACAATCCCTTCAATTTTCTCAACTCATTTTATATTGTCTGAATAACATTGATAATTTCCCCTTTCCTAAAGCTATAGACCTTCTTTTTGTGTGTAAGAACAGATTACTCACAAATGTTTACTGTCCGCTAAATATTTATGTGTAATCAGTCCTTAATTCTACACACAAAATATCATCTCTACCAACATTTTACAACTGTAGTCTTTCTATAGAGAACTATGAAAGGAACTTGCTCTAAAGGAGAAACTTCCAGAGCTAAACCAAGGGTCTGACAATTGTTAACAATATGTTATTCAGTAAAAGTATTTTTTCAGTTAACAGAGAAGAATGCCATGGACAAAATGGCAAAACAGAACTTTTCATCACTTATTCCTTCACAGAAAAATCAATGTGAACAGCCATCCGTGCATCAAAGTGTCTTCAAAAGAGACAAGGAATCCAGGTGAGAGGTTATAGCATGTTTGTGGAGTAGAAAAGTAAGAAAAATGGCATAAAATAGAGTAAAAAAGAGAGTTTTATATTATCTTCATTACCCCGCCCCTAAACCTGGGTAGTGCAGCATGGAAAGAGATACTATGTATGTGCAGAGAGGAGAGTAAATGTAACACCTGACTTCAACATCAACTCCAATGCCAGGCACAATTCAGTGAACTCAACACCAGGCAGGTTTCTATAGCCACAGGCTATGGGACAGACCCTGTCAACCCAAGCTCCAGGCCTTCCCCTATGGCTCTAAGATCTAATGCCTCCAACCTCCATGGCTCCTATCAACATAGGCTCCAGGCCTTCGCCACAACCAGGCCATTTATGGCTTCCCCAGGCTCCACACTGGTTACTATAGACTCGTAAGTGCCTGGATAAACAAACCTCTACATCGACACAGTGGAATATTATTCAGCAATGAAAGCAATAATCTTTGAATGTGGCTTTTGTTGCAGAAAAAAAGCACGTGAGCTATGAAGCCATTAAAAGACATAGAGGAAACTCAAATACATACTACTAAGTGAAAGAAACCAATCTCAAATGACCACTTACTATATGAATCCAACTATATGACATTCTGGAAAAGGCAAAACTATAGAGACATCAAAACGTTCAGTGATTTCTGGGGGTTGAAAAGTGGGGAAGGATAAATGGGCAGAGCCTAGAGGATGTTTAGGGCAATGAAACTACTCTGTGTGTTACTATAATGGTAGACACATGCCATTACACCCTTGTCAAAACTCACTGAATATACGACAGCAAGAATGGTCCCTAATGTCAATTATAAACTATGGGTGACAGTGATAAGTCAATGTTGGTTCATCCATTGTAACAAATGTACCTCTCTAGTGAGGAAGGCTGATAGTGGAGGAGGCTGTGCATTTGGGGAGGTGGGAATGTAGGAACTCGCTGTACTTTCCACTATGCCTCACTATTAACTTTACACTGCTCTAAAAATAAAGCGTATTTTAAAAAAGATTGAGCTGTTGATATAAGCCCAATGTCTACTTTGACGTCCAGAAATGTTTCTTTTAAAACGCTAATACACCACTTCCTGGAAGAAAATATTTGTTAACAAATTCTTTTCTAGAACAATTATTTTTGTGGGTGTTCCTGCCACAACTATACATAAAAATCAGAATATGCAGCAACATCTTGATACTCTAAAAACACAATACCAAAAAAGTTAGGAAAATCATTTCTAAATTTGATCTAAGCCAAAATGTGGAGAAGCAAAATGGAAGAAAATTATTTCTGTATAATGAGATTATAGGTTGTTTCTCCGAACTCCTCTACAGTTTACAGTATTTTCCAACTTCTATCATGGAGATATATAAATATAGAAGTAGATATGTAGATATATACTCACTAGATATATATTTATATATAATAAACAAACAGATACCGTTTTTATTTTTTATTATTTATTTATTTATTTATTTTTTGAGACGGAGTTTCACTCTTGTTTCCCAGGCTGGAGTGCAATGGCGCGATCTTGGCTCACCACAACCTCCACCTCCTGGGTTCAGGCAATTCTCCTGCCTCAGCCTCCTGAGTAGCTGGGATTACAGGCACGCGCCACCAAGCCCAGCTAATTTTTTGTATTTTTAGTAGAGACGGGGTTTCACCATGTTGACCAGGATGGTCTCGATCTCTTGACCTCGTGATCCACCCGCCTCGGCCTCCCAAAGTGCTGGGATTACAGGCTTGAGCCACTGCTCCCGGCCTACAGATACAATTTCTAAAAGATATATTTATGTATTTTATGTATTTATATAATATATACATGTTCATATATCCATCATGTTATCACCATTATGGATATAAAGAAGGACATTGAAATAGTGAAAAGATTAAAATAAAATGTACCAAAATGGAAACAGTGATTTAACTCTGCCTAGCTTTATGTGATTAAACAAGGTATTTTTCAAATCTATTTTTCTTTGCTTTCTAGAGGCTTTATAATAAATCTATATTTTTATATTTAAAAGCCTAATTTTTATTAAACAAATAAATATTCAGCAACACTGTCTTTAGAACATTTTTTAAATCAACTTGAGCATGAAGAAAATGTTATGACTATGGTGGTGAGCATTTTGAAAGATTAGCAGAAGCGGGGATAATGTGACATTTAGCTCATATTTCATGGGAAGCTAGACAAATGACACTTTTCAAAAAGAAAATAGTAACTAGTGTTGAAACATGGTATTGCCAGTATGATTAAGAAGGAAAGTGTCAACTTCTTCTGTGGAAAATCCTAACATTACCAAACGTAAGAAGGCAAATACTTCAACAACAGAAATGAAAAATATCTTGATTCATTTATTTAACACTTTTTTAGAGTTTAATCCCAAAAAGTCTATTTTGAAGAAAAGAAAAAATCTTACACGTGTATATTACCCTTTGCAGTGAACTGGCCAAATAAGTCTATCCAAGGTACGTTGAATACCGAGCATGCTGGAAACATTTTTATTGACATCATCTCCAATCCCTACAACAATAGTGCAAGGAAAGGTTTAACATCTTCTTTTTACAGAGAGGAAAGCTGAGGCTCAAAGAGGTATAGTAGCTCATTTAACATTACACATCTAATACGTGGTGGAAGTGGGACCTATACTTACATCTGTCAGACCTTAAAGTCTGTGTTCTTCTTTCTACCTCTCTGCCTCAGTCCAACAATTGGGATCTTTGCCATGATGCCTCACGACTTCACGAGGCACTTTTCAGGAAGTTTCTGACTCAGACTTTATCACTCAGCAAGATACCTCAACTAACTTACAAAATGTGACTTGAAAAGCAGGTTGTAATTCCAAAAGCAAAAATCCAACCACAAAAGATAAAGTCTTAATCAGTAGAGCTTTACAGAAGGAAGTAATGTAGGTAGTAAGGGCACTTTCCGAAATGTCTGGAATTAGAGGAGTCGATGTATCACCTGTTAGAAATTGTACTCGCTCGGTAGCAAAATTTTCCTTGTGTTCACTTAAAATAATAGTCTTGTTGTTTTAAAACCAACGCACAGTCAGAGGGTGACTTGGATGTTTATTTTTTATTCTCTTTGCCTTCTTGTTTTAAGAAGGATTTTTCCTAAATTCTAATTATTATTGTAACTTACATAAGTGCAGCCGATTTTGCTTTTAAGAATAAAACTACATTTAAGTAGCTTTGTCTGGATTATCAAAAACAGGCCCTGACGAAGTGAATTCCTAAAGGGTAGGAACTTTGCTTATGTCTATATATCAGTTGTGTTAAACAGAATAACTGGCACAAATTAGCAAATGATGCACGGAGGAATCATAGAACAAAAGACTTTATGAAGAACTAAGTTTCAGATTCAGGGTGACTCTAAGGAGCTAGTGTACCAGAGGATGGTATGCCTTCTGCAATCACAAAAGCAGCATTCAATCTGATCTGGGCTCTAAGAAGTGCTCCTTGAGACCTGACATTTTATCCTAACACTGCCACTAACAGGTTAAGTCAGAACGAGTTCACTTCCCAGAGATTTCGATTTCTGGTTTCCAAATCAGCACAATGAGAAACTGAAAAGAAGGAAAGAGGAAAAAAAGAGAGGGTCAGAGATCCCTCCTGCTTGTACAATGCCATGATTTGGACACAGTGTTTGGGCAACCATGGCCCATCCACCAATTCCTGCCTGTCGTCTCTTCTCAGAGAGCTCATGAGCCACGAATGTGAAAGAATTCAAAAAAGTAACAATATTTTGGGACATGTCAACAATTATATAAAATGTAATTTTCAGTTCTCATAAAAGTACTTTGGAACTCAGCCCCACTCCTTTATTACACATTTCTATGGCTGCTTTCACACCACAACCACAGAGATAAGTAGCTGTGACAGAGACCATATGGGCTGCCAAGCCTAAAATATTTACTGCCTAGACCTTTCCAGAAAAATAAAAAGGATCGCTGATCTTTTACACAGACAATCAAGCAAGGGATCACCTGAGAACATTAAAATCTGTGTCTAGGACAAATGGGGCCTATATAAACTAGGGAATAATCTTCCCCACTACTTATGCAAGAACATTCACCCTTGAGAGAGCAGGCTACATGGGTTGGCAGCACTGCTGCCACCAGTCCAGACTTCCCCTCACCTGTGCCCTATAAGTGACCAGCATTTCTAGGCATCCGTGGAGCAGCGGGGTGCATTCTCATGTCTGGCCCCACACCTTCCCTTCCTCCTGCTTCCTCACATTCTATTTTCTGAGTGGTTGTCAAAGGAACGCTGAATTTTGCTGTCACTTTTTCAGACCCCAATTCCACTTATGACAGTCTTGGTACCAGGAAGCATTCCGAGCTCCTATCTCATCACCACAACCGCCTGCTTCTCACTTAGTCCAGACGAGCTTGCCACAGTGCACTTGCTTTTTAATCGCTCTCTCTCTTCTTGCCTTCACCTCCTCTCCCTCCCTCTCTCCCTGGCTCTTTCTGTCACACGGGTGTGTGCACATACACAAGTTCCGATTAGATAAAAGAAGAAACACTTTTTAAGTTTCTTTCTAGGCCTAATAGAAAATTCTTTTTTTTCTGTTACAAAAACAGAGCTGTTTTTTTTCCATTGCAAAAGTGTGGGTGTCCTTCCTTTTGGAGAGTAACAATCATTTTCTACATGGCCTTCTGACACATTGCATGTTGTACATATGTGTGTGTGCACATGTGCATATGAGTGTTAGAGTATGTGTGTGTAGCAGGGAGGAAAGAGATGAAGGAGAGTGTGTATGTGCATGTTGGTTCATATGAGTGTGAGTGTGTGCATGCACGTGCCTGTGTGTGTGCACATGTGTATGAGCATGCTTGTATTTGCGTATGAGAATGTGCATGTGAGAGAGAAAGAAAGAATGCGTGTATGTGTGAATGTGTATGTGTGTGTATAGAAGGGAAGAAGGGGATGAAGAAGAGTATGCTAAAAAGAGAACACCTCAGAACAGTCAAATAAAAGATTCCATATCAACATCATATCTTGTTAAAATACAGGATTCCCAAGTCAGTCACCTTCAAGCTGGAAGCCTGGAGTGTAAAAAGAGTGGGTGTTCTTCTCTGACAACTTATTGTCTAAGACAATTTTATGATCAAAAATATATTCGAATAAAAGTACCTGAGAAAAGTACATAAAGAGAATATAGCAAAATGTTAACAATGGTTTTCTTTGGGTGAGAGGAAGAAGAAGCAGGTTGTGGTTGATCTGTTTCTTTTAGTTCAACTATTCTGCATTCCTCACTTTTAAATTTTGGATATTAAGCTGGAGAGAAAGAACATGAATATAAAGATGAATTCGCTGAATGGAGCAACGAATGCTGAGTTAGCCAAAAATGTATGGCTCCCTTCTATATCTAATTATCTGAGGGCAAATCAGAAAACACCACTTTCAGAAATTTTTTTTTTTTTTAGAAATGAAGTTTCGCTCTTGTTGCCCAAGCTGGAGTGCAATGGCACAATCTCGGCTCACCGCAGCCTCCGCCTTTTGGGTTCAGGCAATTCTCCTTCCTCAGCCTCCCGAGTAGCTGGGATTACAGGCACGCACCACCATGCCCAGCTAATTTTTTGTATTTTTAGCAGAGACAGGGTTTCACAATGTTGACCAGGATGGTCTCGATCTCTTGATCTTGTGATCCACCCACCTCGGCCTCCCAAAGTGCTGGGATTACAGGCGTGAGCCACCGCGCCCAGCCAGAAATTTTTTTAAATGTGCTTTACGTTATTTTCCCTTTCAGCCTGAGGACTAAAAATTGAACACAACTGGATCTGCGCCATTGCCTCAAAGATTCTTAGCCTAGTTCAAGATCCATTGTCTGGACACTCCTGCTTTTTAGACAGAAAACAGGGCTAAATTCCTATTGACTTCCAAATACACAGACCCACAGATTTGTCACAGTAGCCTCTCTCTCTCACCCTGTCTCTGTCCGTCTGAGTCTCTCTTTCTTTCTCTCTCTCTTCCCTCACATCATCCCCAAATCAGAATGCATATATAAAAATTTGATTAACTGAAACATAGAATGATCAAGATTTTACTACAAGAGAATTACACAGACTTCAGCTAAGATGTTTGGTTGAATACCTGCATATGCCTTCACTCCATCATTAAACCACATTAACACGGGATGATTAAAAATAAATAAACCAACAAAGATAAAAAGAAAATAAAGACAATCCCTTCAGCATATAGAAAACTGGCAAGCAGAAGCTGTCAGTGACACCTCACAGTAGACCCAGAGATGCTAAATCCCAAGCCAGTGGCAGGAAGGCAACCAGGATCCCCAAGGGTTCAAGAGTTGGCAGCTAAATTTACCTAGGGAATTTATGTTTCAGTAGTAGGTAGATCCCAGATCCTCTCCCTAGAATCGGTGACTGCATTCCACGGTGGTGGCAGGGTGGAGGTTTCCTCTCTAAAGGGTAAAATTTGGTGTCTCTAGGCAGGAGCTCTCTAGACACAAGTGCTTAAATGTACACACTGAACAATGAGATCCTCCAGGTTTTCGTACCACTGAGTTCCAATGAGTGTGGCCGATACACTTGGTCAGAAGTTAAGACGATTTTTCTCTAGAGAGAATCTCTCTTGCTCAAGAAGAAAAGGTCTGACCCAGCAAGACCACCGCCCACAAAATGTTACAATCACAGAACTTCCATCAGCTTTTAGCTTTTCAGTGCTCCATTTTTTTCTAACACACACAGACAGCTAAGGTTCACCAGGCATCTGAGCAAAGCTTCTAACATGAATGGCCGAGACCAGAGCAACAAGACACATAAATGCAGCCTGAATGAGGACTGTGCTAGGAGATAAGACCTTCTGAAACCCATATGAATGTTCTCGAAGAGAAAAGTGTTACCATTTTCATGAAACAAGAACCAAATTTAAAGAAAAAGTAAACGCTTAGAAATTAAAAATATGACAGCAGAACTTGTGAAAAATTCTTGTTAGAATAGTAAGACAACAAAGTTGAGTAGATGAACCTTATGTCTTCCAGAAATAGCGATAAGAAAAAAGTTGAAATCCGGAAGAAAATTTGAACAGGTTCAACACTAAAATGATCAGAATTCCAAAGATAGAAATAGAGACAGACAGAGAGAGAGAAAAAAGAACAGACACACGCAGCAAATAAGAAAGAGAGAGATAAACCCTAACACAGTAATTGCTGGAGACTACAACACCCAACTTTCAGCACTGGACAGATCTTCCAGACAGAAAACCAACCAATCAACATGAAATTTAATCTTTACTACAGACCAAATGGAACCGATATTCAAGGAACATTTCATCCAATGACTGCAGAATACACATTTTTTCAACTCAACACATAGATCATTCATAAGTATAGAAGATACCTTAGGTCACAAAGCAGATGCAATCACATTTGAAATCAGGACTAAGAAATTCATTCAAAACCATACACTTACATGGAAACTGAGTCACTTGCTCCTGAATGACTCCTGGGTAAATCATGACATTAAGGCAGAAATCAAGAAGTTTAAGAAGTTCTTTGAAAGTAATGAGAACAAAGGTACAACTTACCAGAGTTTCTGGGATGCAGCTAGTCAAGTAGTGTGGAGAGAAATTTATAGTACTAAATGCTCACATCAAGAAGTGAGAACTTGGGACAGCTGCGGTGACTCACTCTTGTAATCTCAGCACTTTTGGAGGCCAAGGCGGGCAGATTACAAGGCAAACCCACAGATTTTTTTAAAAGCAAAATTACTCTGAATATAATCCGTCAGAAAAAATACACAATGCCCTTTTCTACTCTGTTTTGGAGTATATACACCAACTCAATATGCGCTCTCATGTAAAATACCGAAATTCTAATTTTACGCGAATCAAAAAATATCTAAATAATATCTAGGCGCCCCAAATATAAAAGAAAATGGCTATGAATATAGTCTGTTACAAAAAGTATACAATGCCTTATTGTACTCTGTTTTGGAGTAAATACACCAACTCCGTATGCTCTCTCATGTAAAATACAGCAATTCTAATTTTACCAGAATCGAAAGAACCTAAATATTATCTAGGCACCCCAATGTTAAAAACAAAATTGCTCTGAATATAATCTGTCAGAAAAAATATACAATGTTCTATTCTACTCTGTTTTGGAGTATATAAACCAACTCCATATGCTCTCTCATGTAAAATACAGAAATTCTATATTTAAGCGAATCGAAAAAAATCTAAATATTATCTAGGCACCCCAATGATAAAAACAAAATTGCTCTGAATATAACCTCTCAAAAAAATATACAATGCCTTATTCTACTTTTCTTTGGAGTGTATACACCAACTCCAGTTGCTCTCTCATGTAAAATACAGAAACTCCATATTTCAGCGAATCGAAAAAATTCTATATATTATCTAGGCACCCCAGTGTTAAAAATAAAATCACTCTGAGTATAATCTGTCAGAAAAAATATCCAAAGCCCTATTCTACTCTGTTTTGGAGTATATACCCAACTCCATAGGCTCTCTCATATAAAATAGAGAAATTCTATATTTAAGCGAATCAAAAAAATCTAAATATTATCTATGCATTCCAATGTTAAAGGTAAAATTGCTCTGAATATAAACTGTCAGAAAAAGACATACAATGCCCAATTCTACGCTGTTTTGGAGTATATACTCCAACTCAGTATGCTCTCTCATGTAAAATTCCGAAATTCTAATTTTACGTGAATCGAAGAAAATCTAAATATTATCTAGGCACCAAAAGGTTATAAGCAAAATTGCTCTTAAAATAATGTGTACGAAAAAATATACGATGCTTTTTTCTACTCTGTTTTAAAGTATATACACCAACTCAATATGCTCTCTCATGTAAAACACAGAAATTCTAATTTTACCCGAATCGAAAAAATCAAAATATTATCTAGGCACCCCAATGTTAAAAGCAAAATTGCTCTGAATATAATCTGTTAGAAAAAAATATACAATGTTCTATTCTACTCTGTTTTGGTGTATATACACCAACTCCGTATGCTCTCTTATATAAAATAGAGAAATTCTAAATTTACGTGAATCTAAAAAAATCTAAATATTATCTAGGCACCCCAAAGTTAAAAGCAAAATTGCTCTGAATATAATCTGTCAGAAAAGATATACAATGCCCTATTCTACTCTGTTTTAAAGTATATACACCAACTCAATATGCTCTCTCATGTAAAATACGGAAATTCTAGTTTTACGCTAATCGAATAAATCTAAATATTATCTAGGCACCCCAATGTTAAAAACAAATTGCTCTGAATATAATCTGTCAGAAAAAATATACAATGCTGTATTCTACTCTTTGTTGGAGTATATACAATATCTGAGTATGCCCTCTCATGTAAAATACCGAAATTCTAAATTTACGTGTATCGAAAAAAATCTAAATATTATCTAGGCACCACAAGGTTGAAGACAATATTGCTCTGAATATAATCTGTCAGAAACTATATACAATGACCTATTCTACTCTGTTTTTGTGTATATACACCAACTCAATATGCTCTCTCATTTAAAATACTGAAATTCTAATTTTACGCAAATCGAAAAAAATCTATATAATATCTAGGCGTCCCAAAGTTACAAGAAAATGGCTCTTAATATAGTCTGTTCGAGAAAATATAAAATGCCTTATTCTACTTGGTTTTGGAGTATATACACCAACTCAGTATGCTCTCTCATGTAAAATACCAAAATTCTAATTTTACGTGAATCAAAAAAATATAAATATTATCTAGGTACCTTAATGTTATAAGCAAAATTACTCTGAATATAATCTGTCAGAAGAAGAACACAATGACCTTTTCTACTCTTTTTTTGGAGTATATATACCAACTCAATAAGCTCTCTCATGTAAAATACTGAAATTCTAATTTTACTCGAATAGAAAAAAATCTTAATAATATCTCGGTCTCTGAAAGTTAAAAGAAAATGGCTCTAAATATAGTCTGTACAAAAAAATATACAGTGCCTCATTTTACTCTGTTTCTGAGTATATACACCAACTCAGTATGCTCTCTAATGTAAAATACCCAAATTCTAATTTTACGTGAATCGAAAACATCTAAATATTATTTAGGCACCACAATGTTAAAAAGAAAATTGCTCTGCATATAATCTGTCAAATAAAATATACAATGCCCTATTCTACTCTGTGTTGGAGTATATACACCATCTCAGTATGCCCTCTCATGTAAAATACCGAAATTCTAATTTTACGTGAATCGAAAAAAATCTAAATATATTCTAGGCACCACAATGTGGAAAACAAAATTTCTCTGAATATATTCTGTCAGAGACAATATACAATGCCCTATTCTACTCTGTTTTGGAGTATATACACCATATCAATATGCCCTCTAATGTAAAATACCAAAATTCTAATTTTACATGAATCGAAAAAAATATAACTATTATCTAGGCACCACAAAGTTGAAAACAAATTTGCTCTTTATATAATATGTCAGAAAAAATATACTATGCCTATTCTACTCTGTTTTGGAATATATAGACCAAGTCCATATGCTGTCTCATGTAAAATACAGAAATTCTGTATTTAAGCGAATCAAAAAAAATGTAAATATTATCTAGGCACCCTAATGTTAAAAGCAAAATTGCTCTGAATAAAATCTGTCAAAAAATATACAATGCCCTTTTTTACTTTGTTTTGTAGGATATACACGAACTCTGTATGCTCTCTCATGTAAAATACAAAAATTCTATATTTAAGAGTATCGCAAATAATCTAAATATTATCTGGACACCCCAATGTTAAAAGAAACATTGCTCTGAATACAATCTGTCAGAAAAAATATACAATGTCGTTTTCAACTTTGTTTTGCAGTATATAAACCAACTCAATATGCTCTTTCGTGTAAAATAACGAAATTCTAAATTTACGCGAATCGAAAAAAGTCTTAATAATATCTAGACGCCCCAAAGTTTCAAGAAAATGGCTCTGAATATAGTCTGTTAGAGAAAATATAAAATGCCTTATTCTACTCTGTTTTGGAGTATATACACAAACTCAGTATGCTCTCTCGTGTAAAATACAGAAATCCTAATTTTAGGTGAATGGAAGAAAATTTAAATATTATCTAGGCACCCCAATGTAAAAAGAAAAATGCTCTAAATATAATCTGTCAGAAAAAATATACAATGCTTTTTTCTACTAAGTTTTGGGGTATATACATCAACTCAATATGCTCTCTAATGTAAAATACCGAAATTCTAATTTTACGCGAATCGAAAAAAATTTAAGAAATGTCTAGGTGCCCCAAAGTTAAAAGAAAATGGCTCTGAATACAGTCTGTTAGACAAAATATACAATGCTTTATTCTACTATGTTTTGGAGTATATACACCCACTCAGTATGCTCTTTCATGTAAAATACCAAAATTCTAAATTTACGTGAATTGAAAAAAATCTAAATATTATCTAGGCAGCCCAAAGTTAAAAGCAAAATTTATCTGAATATAATCTGTCAGAAAAAATATACAATGACATATTATACTCTGTTTTGAAGTATATACACCAACTCAATATGCTCTCTCATGTAAAATATAGAAATTGTAATTATACATGAATCGAAAAAAATCTTAATAATATCTTGGCGACCGGGAGATAAAAAAAAAGACTCTAAATATAGTCTGTTAGAAAAAATATACAATGCCTTATTCTACTCTGTTTTTGAGTATATACACCAACTCACTATGCTTTCTCATGTAAAATACCAAAATTCAAATTTACGTGAATTGAAGAAATCTAAATATTATCCAGGCACCCCAATGTTAAAAAGAAAATTGCTCTGAATATAATCTGTCATAAAAAATATACAATGCTTTATTCTACTCTGTTTTGGAATATATAGACCAAGTCCATATGCTCTCTCATGTAATATACAGAAATTCCATATTTAAGCGAATTGAAAAAAATCTAAATGTTATCTAGGCACCCCAATGTTAAAAGCAAAATTGCTCTGAATATAATCTGTCTAAAAAAATATACAATGCCCTCTTCTACTCTGTTTTGTAGGATATACACAAACTCAGTGTGCTCTCTCATGTAAAATACAGACATTCTATATTTCGGTGAATCCAAAAAGATCTAAATATTATCTAGACACCCCAATGTTAAAAAAAAAAATTGCTCTTAATATAATCTGTCAGAAAAAATATAAAATGACCTATTCTACTTTGTTTTGGAGTATATACACCAACTCAATATGCTCTCTCATGTAAAATACAGAAATTCTATATTTAAGAGATTCGAAAAAAATCTAAATATTATCTAGGTACCCCAATGTTTAAAGCAAAATTTCTCTGATTATAATCTGTCAGAAGAAATGTACAATGCCCATTTCTACTCTGTTTTGTAGTATATACACCAACTCAGTATGCAATATCATGTAAAATACAGAAATTCAAACTTTACCCGAATCGAAAAAATCTATATATTATCTAGGCACCCCAATGGTAAAATCAAAATTTCTCTGAATATAATCTGTCAGAGAAAATATACAATGCCCTCTTCTACTCTGTTTTGGAGTATATACAGCAACTCAATATGCTCTCTCCTGTAAAATACCGAAATTCTAATTATACGCGAATCTAAAAAATCTAAATAATATCTAGGCGCCCCAAAGTTAAAAGAAAATGGCTTTGAATATAGTCTGTTAGAAAAAATATACAATGGTTTATTCTACTCTGTTTTGGAGTATATACACAAACACAGTATGCTCTCTCATGTAAAATACAGACATTGAAATTTCACCAGAATCGAAAAAATCTACATATTATCTAGGCACCCCAATGTTAAAGCAAAATTGCTCTGAATATAGTCTGTCATGAAAAATATACAATGCCCTATTTTACTCTGTTTTGGAGTATATACACCAACTTCATATGCTCTGTCATGTAAAATACAGAAATTCTGTATTTAAGCAAATCGAAAAAAATCTAAATATTTTCTAGGAACCCCAATGTTCAAAGCAAAATGACTCTGAATATAATCAGTCAGAAAAAATATACAATGCCCTTTTCTAATCTGTTTTAGAGTATATACACCAACTCAATATAATCTCTCATGTAAAATACCGAAATTCAAATTTTACGTGAATCGAAAAAAATCTAAATAATATCTAGGCGCTTTAAAAGTGAAAGAAAATAGCTCTGAATATAGTCGGTCAGAAAAAACATACAATGCCCTATTCTACTGTGTTTTGGAGAATATACATCAACTCAATAAGCTGTCTCATGTAAAATACAGAAATTCTATATTTAAGTGAATCAAGAAAAATCTAAATATTATCTAGGCACCTGAATGTTAATAGCAAAATTACTCTTAACCTAATATGTCAGAAAAAATATAAAATGCGCTTTTCTAGTTTGTTTTGGTGTATATATACCAACTCAATATGCTCTGTCCTGTAAAATGACGAAATTGTAATCTTACGCGAATCGAAAAAATCCCAAATATTATCTAGGCATCCCAATGTAAAAAAAAAATTGCTCTGAATGTAATCTGTCAGAGAAAATATACAATGCCTTATTCTACTCTGTTTTGGAGTATATACACCAACTCAGTATGCTCTCTCAGGTAAAATACCGAAATTTTAATTTTACGTGAATTGAATAAAAGGTAAATATTATCTAGGTACGCTAATGATAAAAACAAAATTGCTCTGAATATAATCTGTCAGAAAATATATACAACGCCCTATTCTACTTTGTTTTAGAGTATATACACCAACTCCATATGCTTTCTCATGTAAAATACCTAAATTCTAATTTTATGTGAATCGAAAAAAACCTAAATAATATCTAGGCACCCCAAAGTTAAAAGAAAATGGCTCTAAATATAGTATGTTAGAGAAAATATACAAGGTTTTATTCTACTGTGTTTTGGAGTATATACACCAACTCACTATGCTCTATCACGTAAAATACCGAAATTCTAATTTTACGTGAATCGAAAAAAATCTATATTTTATCTAGGCAACCCAATGTTAAAATCAAAATTGCTCTGAATATAATCTCTCAGAAAATATATACAATGCCCTATTCTACTCTGTTTTGGATTATATACACCAACTCAATATGCTCTCTCATGTAATATACCGAAATTCTAATTTTACGCAAATCGAAAAAAGTCTAAATAATATCTAGGCGCCCCAAAGTATAAAGAAAATGACTCCGAATATATTCTGTTAGAAAAAATATACAATGCCCTATTCTATTCTGTTTTTGAGCATATACTCCAACTCAGTATGCTCTTTTATGAAATACACCGAAATTCTAATTTTATGTATATCAAAAAAAAATCTAAATATTATCTAGGCACCCCAATGTTAAAAACAAAATTGCTCTGAATATAATCTATCAGAAAAAATATACAATGTTCTCTTCTAATCTGTTTTGTAGTATATACAATAGGTCCATATGCTCCTCAGGTAAAATACAGAAATTCGATATCTAAGCGAATCGAAAAAAAATCTAAATATTATCTAGTCACCCCAATGTTAAAAGCAAAATTGCTCAGAATATAATATGTCAGAAAAAATACTCTATGCTCTTTTCTACTTTGTTTTGGAGTATATACAGCAACTCAACATGCTGTCTCATGTAAAATAAATAAATTCTAATTTTACGTGAATCAAAAAAAATCTAAGTAATAACTAGGCGCCCCAAAGTGAAAAGAAAATGGCTGTGAATATAGTCTGTTTGGAAACTTTACAATGCCTTATTCTTCTCTGTTTTGGAGTATATACTATAACTCAGTATGCTCTCTCATCTAAAATAAAAATATTATAATTGTACATGAAACGAAAAAAATCTAAATATTATCTAGGCACCCCAATGCTAAAAACAAGATGGCTCTAAATATAATCTGTCAGAAACAGTATACAATGCCTTATTATACTCTGTTTTGGAGTATATAAACCAACTAAATATGCTCTCTAATGTAAAATAAGGAAATTATTTATTTAAGAGAATCGAAGAAAACCTAAATATGATCTAGGCACCAGAATGTTAAAAGCAAAATTGCTCTGAATATAATCTGTCAGAAAAAATATACAATGTTCTTTTCTACTCTTTTTTTGAGTGTATACACCAACTCAATATGCTCTCTCATGTAAAATACTGAAATTCTAATTTTATGCAAATGGAAAAAATCGAAATAATATCTATGCGCCCCAAAGGTTAAAGAAAATGGCTCTGAATATACTATGTTAGAAAAAATATACAATGCCTTATTCTACTCTGTTTTGGACTATATACACCAACGAAGTATGCTCTCTCATTTAAAATACAAAAATTCAAATTTTACCCGAATCGAAAAGATCTAAATATTATCTAGGCAACTCAATGTTAAAAACAAAATTTCTCCTAATATAATCTGTCAGAAAAAATATACAATGCCCTATTCTAATTTGTTTTGGAGTATATACAATAAGTCCCTATGCTCCTCAGGTAAAATACAGAAATTCTATAGCTAAGGGAATCGAAAAAAATCTAAATATTATCTAGGCACCCTAATGTGAAAAGCAAAATTTCTCTGAATATAATATGTCAGAAAAAATATACAATGCCCTTTTCTACTCTGTTTTGGCGTATATACACCAACTCAATATGCTCTCTCATGTAAAATACCAAAATTATAATTATACGCGAATCAAAAAAAAAATCTAAATAATATCTAGGAGCCCCAAAGATAAAAGAATATTGCTCTGAATATACTCTGTTACAAAAAATACACAATTCCTTATTCTACTCTATTTTAGAGTATACAAACCAACTAAATATGCTCTCTCATGTAAAATAACGAAATTCTAATTTTACCCGAATCGAATAAATCTAAATATTATCTAGGCACCCCAATGTTAAAACAAAATTGCTCTGAATATAATCTGTCAGAAATAATATAAAATGCCCTATTCTACTCTATTTTGGAGTACATACACCAACTCCGTAAGCTCTCTCATGTAAAATACAGAAATTTTATATTTAAGAGAATCTAAAAAAATCTAAATATAATCTAGGCACCCCAATGATAAAAACAAAATTTCCCTGAGTATAATCTGTCAGAAAAAATATACAATGCCCTATTATACTCTATTTTGGAATATATACACCAACTCCATATGCTCTCTCATGTAAAATACAGAAATTCTATATTTAAGCGAATCGAAAAATATCTGTATATTATCTAGGCACCCCAGTGTAAAAAGAAAAACTGCACTGAATATAATCTGTCAGAAAAAATATACAATGCACATTTCTACTCTGTTTTGCAGTGTATACACCAACTCAATATTCTCTCTCATGTAAAATACAGAAATTGTAATTTTACGCGAATCAAAAAAAATCTAAATAATATCTAGGCGCCCCAAAGTTAAAAGAAAATGGCTTTAAATATAGTCTGTTAGATAAAATATACAATGTCTTATTCTACTCTGTTTTGAAGTATATACACCAACTCAGTATGCTCTTACATGTAAAATACCGAAATTCTAATTTTATGTGAATCGAAAAAAATCTAAATAATATTTAGGCGACCCAAAGGTAAAAGCAAAATTTCTCTGAATATAATCTGTCCAAAAAAATATACAATGCCTTTTTCTACTCTGTTTTCTAGTATATACACAAACTCAATGTGCTCTCTCATGTAAAGTACAGAAATTCTAATTTTACCCTGATCGAATAAATCTAAATATTATCTACGCACCCCAATACTAAAAACAAAATTGTTCTGAATATCATCAGTCAGAAAAATTATAAAATGCCATATTCTACTCTGTTTTGGAGTATACACACCAACTCCATATGCTCTCTCATGTAAAATACAAAAATTCTATATTTAAGCGAATCAAAAAAAAATCTAAATATTATCTAGGCACCCCAATGTTAAAACCAAAATTGCTCTGAATATCATCTTTCAGGAAAAATATACAAGGCCTATTTCTACTCTGTTTTGTAGTATATACACCAATTCAATATGCTCTCATGTAAAATACAGAACTTCTTATTTTATACGAATCAAAAAAATCTAAATATTATCTAGGCACCTCAATGTTAAAATCAATATTGTTCTCAATATAATCTGTCAGACAAAATATGCAATGCCCTATTCTACTCTGTTTTGGAATATAGAGACAAACTCCATATGCTAACTCATGTAAAATACAGAAATTCTCATTTTACGTGAATCGAAAAAAATCTAAATATTATCTAGGCACCCCAATGTTAATAGCAAAATTTCTGTGAATATAATCTGTCAGAAAAAATATACAGTGCCCTTTTCTACTCTTTTTTGGAGTATATACACCAACTCAATATGCTCTCTCACGTAAAATACCGAAATTATAATTTACGCGAATCGAAAATAATCTAAATAATATCTATGCATCCCAAAGTTAAAAGAAAATGGCTCTAAATATAGTCTGTTGGAGAAAATATACAATGCCTTATTCTACTCTGTTTTGGAGTATGTACACCAGTCAGTATGCTCTCTCATGTAAAATACCGATATTCTAAATTTACGTGAACCGAAAAAAATATAAATAGTATCTAGGCACACGAATGTTAAAAGCAAAATTGCTCTGAATATAATCTGTAAAAAAAAATATACAATGCCTTTTTCTACTTTGTTTTGGAGTATATATACCAACTCAATATGCTCTCTCATGTAAAATACCGAAATTCTAATTTAACGTAAATCGAAAAAAATCTAAATATTATCTAAGTACTCCAATGTGAAAAGCAAAACTGCTCTGAATATAATCCTTCAGAAAAAATATACAATGACCTTTTCTACTCTGTTTTGGGGTATATACACAAACTCAATATGCTCTCTCATGTAAAATAATGAAATTCTAATTTTACGTGAATCCAAAAAAATCTAAATAATATCTAGATGCCCAAAAGTAAAAAGAAAATGGCTCTGATTATAGTCAGTTAGAGAAAATATACAATGCCTTATTCTACTTTGTTTTGGAGTGTATACACCAACTCAGTATGCTCTCTCATGTAAAATAATGAAATTCTAATTTTACGTGAATCCAAAAAAATCTAAATAATATCTAGATGCCCAAAAGTAAAAAGAAAATGGCTCTGATTATAGTCAGTTAGAGAAAATATACAATGCCTTATTCTACTTTGTTTTGGATTATATACACCAACTCAGTGTGCTCTTTCATGTAACATACAGAAATTACATTTTACCCGAATTGAAAAAATCTAAATATTATCTAGGCACCCAAATGTTAAAAGCAAAATTGCTCTGAATAAAATCTGTCAGAAAAAATATACAATCCCCTAATTTACACTGTTTTTGAGTATATACACCAACTCAGTATTCCCTCTAATGTAAAATACCGGAATTCTAATTTTACGTGAACCGAATAAAATCTAAATATTATCTAGGAACCCCAATGGTAAAAGCAAAATTGCTCTGAATATAATTTTTCAGAGAAAATATACAATGCCCTTTTCTACTCTGTTTTGTACTAAATATACCAACTCAATATTCTCTCTCATGTAAAATACAGAAATTCTAATTTAACCTGAATCCAAAAAATCTAAATATTATCTAAAAAACCCCAATGTTAAAAACTAAATGGCTCTGAATATAATCTTTCAGATAAAATATACAATGCCGTATTCTACTCTGTTTTGGAGTATATACACCAACTCAATATGCTCTCTGATAAAATATCAAAATTCTACTTTTACGTGAATCAAAAAAATTCTAAATAATATCTAGGCGCCCCAACGTTAAAAGAAAATGGCTCTGATTATACTCTGTTAGAGAAAATATGCAATGCCTTGTTCTACTCTGTTTTGGAGTATATACACCATCTCAATATGCTCTCTCATGAAAAATACCGAAATTCTAATTTTAGAACGAATCGTAAAAACTCTAAATAATATGTAGGCGCCCCAATGTTAAAAGAAAATGGCTCTGAATATAGTCTGTTAGAAAAAATATACAATGTCTTATTCTACTTTGTTTTGGAGTATATACATTAACTCAGTATGCTCTCTTATGTAAAATACAGAAATTCTAATTTTACGTGAATCGAAAAAAATCTAAATAATATCTAGGCACCCGAATGTTAAATGAAAAATTGCTCTGAATATAATCTGTCAGAAAAAATATACAATGCCCTTTTCTACTCTGTTTTGGAGTATATACACCAACTCAATATGCTCTCTCATGTAAAATACAGAAATTCAAATTTTAGGCGAATCTAAAAAAATCTAAATAAAATCTAGGTGCACCAAAATTAAAAGAAAATGGTCCTGAATATAGTCTGTTAGAAAAAATATATGATGCCTTATTCTACTCTGTTTTGGAGTATAAACACCACCTCAGTTTGCTCTCTCATACAAAATACAGAAATTCTAAATTTACATGAATCGAAAAAAACCTATATATTATCTTGACACCCCAATATTTAAAGAAAAATTTCTCGGAATATAATCTGTCAGAAAAAATATACAATGCTATTTTCTACTCTGTTTTGGAGTACATACTCCAACTCAATATGCTCTCTCATATAAAATACCAAAATTTTAATTCTACGTGAATCGGTAAAAAATCTTAAAAATATCTAGGCGCTCCAAAGTTAAAAGAAAATGTCTCTAAATATAGTCTGTCATAAAAAATATGCAATGCCTTATTCCACTATGTTTTGGAGTATATACACCAACTCAGTATTCTCTCTCATGTAAAATACCGAAATTCTAATTTAACGTGAATCAAAAAAATCTAAATATTATCTAGGCACCCCAATGTTAAAAGAGAAATTTCTCTGAATATAATCTGTTAGAGAAAAATACACATTGCCCTTTTCTACTCTGTTTTGGAGTATATACACCAACTAAGTATGCTCTCTCATGTAAAATACCTAAATTCTAATTATTCGTTATTAAAAGAAATCTAAATATTATCTAGGCACCCCAATGTTAAAAGCAAAATTGCTCTAAATATAATGTGTCAGAAAAAATACACAATTCCCTTTTCTACTCTGTTTTGTAGTAATTACACCAATTCAATATGCTGTCTCTTGTAAAATACAGCAATTCTAATTTTACATGAACCGAAAAAAATCTAAATATTATCTAGAAACCCCAATGTTAAAAACAAAATTGGTCTGAACATAATCTGTCAGAAATAATATACAATGCCTTATTCTACTCTGTTTTGGAATATATACAACAACTCAGTATGCTCTCTCATGTAAAATACAGAAATTATAACCTCACCCGAATCTATAAAATCTAAATATTATCTAGGCACCTGAATGTAAAAAGCAAAATTTCTCTGAATATAATCTGTCAGAAAAAATATACAATGCCCTACTTAACTCTGTTTTGGAGTATATACAAAAACCAAGTATGCTCTCTCATGTAAAATACCGAAATTCTTATTTTCCGTGAAACGAAATAAATCTAAAAATTATCTAGGCACCCCAATGTTAAAAGAAAAATTGCTCTGCATATAATCTGTCAGAAAAAATATACATTGCCCTAATCTACTCTCTTTTGGAGTATATACACCACCTCAGTATGCTCTCTCATGTAAAATACCAAAATTCTAATTTTACCTTAATGGAAAAAAATCTAAATATTATCTAGGCACCCCAATACTTAAAGCAAAATTGTTCTGAATATAATCTGTCAGAAAAAATATACAATGCCCTTTTCTACTTTATTTTGGAGTATATACACCAACTCAGTATGCTCTCTCATGTAAAATACGGAAATTCTAATTTTACCCGAATCGAAAAAATCTAAATATTATCTAGGAACCCCAATGTTAAAAACAAAATTGCTCTGAATATAATCTGTATGGAACAATATATAATGCCCTATTCTACTCTGTTTTATATTATATAAACCAACTCAGTGTGCTCTCTCATGTAAAATACCAAAATTGTAATTTTACGTGAATCGAAAAATATCTAAATATTGTTTAGGCACCCCAATGTTGAAAACAAAATTGCTCTGAATATAATCTGACAGATCAAATATACAATAACCTATACTACTCTGTTTTGGAGTATATACACAAACTCAGTATGCTTTCTCATGTAAAATACAGAAATTATAATTTCACCCGAATCGAAAACATCTAAATATTATCTAGGCACCTGAATGTAAATAGCAAAATTGCTCTGAATATAATCTGTCATAAAAAATATACAATGCCCTATTTTACTTTGTTTTGGAGTATATACACCAACTCAGTATGCTCTCTCATGTAAAATACCGAAATTCTAATTTTCCGTGAATCGAAAAAAATCTAAATATTATCTAGGCACCCCAATGATGAAAGCAAAATTTCTCTGAATATAATATTTCAGTAAAAATATACAATGCCCTTTTCTACTCTGTTTTCGAGTATATACACAAACTCCATATGCTCTCTCATGTAAAATACTGAAATTCTAATTTTACGCGCATTAAAAAAAAATCTAAATAATATCTAGGCGCCCCAAAGTTAAAAGAAAATGTCTCTGAATATAGTGTGTCAGAAAAAATATACAATGCCTTATTCTACTCTGTTTTGGAGTATATAAACCAACTCAGTATGCTCTCTTATGTAAAGTACCAAAATTCTAATTTTACGTGAATCGAAAAAAATCTAAATATTATCTAAGCACCCCAATGTTAAAAAAATATTGCTCTGATTATCATCTGTCAGATAAAATATAAAATGCCTTATTCTACTTTGTTTTGGAGTATATACACCAACTCAGTATGCTCTCTCATGTAAAATACAGAAATTCTAAATTTACGTCAATTGAAAAATATCCAAATATTATCTAGCCACCCTAATGTTAAAAGTAAAATTACTCTGAATATAATCTGTCATAAAAATATACAATGCCCTATACTATGCTCTTTTGGAGTATATACACCAAATCAATATGCTCTCTCATGTAAAATACAGAAATTCAAATTTTATGCGAATCGAAAAAATTTTAAACAATATCTAGGCACACGAAAGGTAAAAGAAAATGGCTCTAAATATAGTGTGTTAGAAAAAATATACAATGCCTTATTCTAGTCTGTTTTGGTGTATATACACCAACTCAGTATGCTCTCTCATGTAAAATACAGAAATTCTAATTTTACGTGAATCGAAAAAATCTAAATATTATCTAGGCACCCCAATATGAAAAACAAAATTGCTCTGAGTATAATGTGTCAGAAAATATATACAATGCCCTATTCTACTCTTTTTTGGAGTATATACACCAACTCCATATGCTCTGTCATGTAAATTTTAAAAATTGTATATTTAAGTGAATCGAAAAATATCTAAATATTATCTAGGCACCCCAATGTTAAAGCAAAATTGCTCTGAATATAATGGGTGAGAAACAATGCCCTTTTCTACTCTGTTTTTTAGTATATATACCAACTCAATATGCTCTCTCATGTAATATACAGAAATTCTATTTTTTCCCGAATCGAAAATATCTAAATATTATCTAGGCACCCCAGTGTTAAAAACAAAATTGCTCTGATCATAATCTGTAAGATTAAATATACAATGCCCTATTCTACTTAGTTTTAGAGTATATACACCAACTAAGTATGCTCTCTCATGTAAAATACCGAAATTCTAATTTTACGTGAATCGAAAAAAATCTAAATAGTATCTATGCACCCCAATGTTAAAAACATGATTTCTCTGAATATAATCTGTCAGAAAAAATATAAAATGTCGTATTCTACTCTATTTTGGAGTATATACAACAACTCAGTATGCTCTATCATGTAAATTATAGAAATTATAATTTTACCCGAATTAAAATATCTAAATATTATCTAGGCACCCGAATGTTAAAAGCAAAATTGCTCTAAATATAACCTGTCAGAAAAAATATACAATTCCCATTTCTACTCTGTTTTGTACTATATACACAGACTCAATATGATCTCTCAGGTAAAATACAGAAATTCTAATTTTACACGAATTGAAAAAAGTCTAAATATTATCTAGGCACCCAATTGTTAAAAGCAAAATTTCTCCGTATATAATCGGTCAGACAAAATATACAATGACCTTTTGCATTCTGTTTTGTAATATATACACGAAATCAATATGCTCTCTCATGTAAAATACCAAAATTCTAATTTTATGCGAATCGAAAAAAATCTAAATAATATCTAGTCGCCCCAAAAATACAGGAAATTGGCTCTGAATATATTCTGTTAGAAAAAATATACAGTGCCCTATTCTACTCGGTTTTGGAGCATATACACCTACTTAGTATGCTCTGTCATGTAAAATACCGAAATGCTAATTATACGTGAATCGAAAAAAATCTAAATATTTTCTAGGCACCCGAATGTTAATAGAAAAATTGCTCTGAATATAATCTGTCATAAAAAATATACAATGCCCTTTTCTACTCTGTTTTGTAGTATATACACCAACTCAATATACTCTCTCATGTAAAATACCGAAATTCTAATATATGGCGAATCAAAAAAAAAAATCTAAATAATATCTAGGCGCCCAAAAGTTAAAAGAAAATGGCTCCAAATATAGTCTCTTAGAAAAAATATAAAATGCCTTATTCTACTCTGTTTTGGATTATATACACCAACACCATATGCTCACTCATGTAAAATACACAAATTCTAATTTTACCCGAATTGCAAAAATCTAAATATTATCTATGGAACCGCAATGTTAAAAACAAAATTGCTCTGAATATAATCTGTCAGAAGAAAATATACAATGCCCTATTCTATTCCGTTTTAAGGTATATACACCAACATCATATGTTCTCTCAGGTAAAATACAGAAATTCTATATTTAAGCGAATCGAAAAAAATTTAAATATTATCGTGGCACCCCAATGTTAAAGGCAAAATTGCTCTGAATATAATCTGTCAGAAAAAATATACAATGCTTTTTTCTACTCTGTTTTGTAGTATATAGACCAACTCAATATGCTCTCTGATGTAAAATACCGAAATTCTAACTTTACGCAAATCGATAAAAATCTATAGAATATCTAGGCGCCCCAAAGATAAAAGGAAATGCCTCTGAATATAGTCTGTTTGAAATAACATACAATGCCTTTTTCTACCCTGTTTTGGAGTATATACACAAACTCAGTGTGCTATCTATGTAAAATACCGAAATTCTAAATTTACGTCAATCGAAAATAATCTAAATATTATCTAAGCACCCCAATGTTAAAAGCTAAATTGCTCTGAATATATTCTGTCAGAAAAAATATGCAAGGCGCTGTTCTACTCTGTTTTGTAATATATACACCAACTCAATATGCTCTCTCGTGTAAAATATCGAAATTTTAATTGTACGGAAATCGAGAAAAATCTAAATAATATCTAGGCGCCCCAAAGTTAAAAGAAAATGACTCTGAATATAGTCTGTTAGACAAAATGTACAAGGCGTTATTCTACTCTGTTTTGGAGTATATACACCAACTCTGTAGGCTCTCTCATGTAAAATACCGAAATTCTAGTTTTACGTAAATCGAAAAAAATCTAAATATTATCTAGGCACCTCAATGTTAAAAACAATATTTCTCTGAATATAATCTGACAGAAAAATATACAATGACCTATTCTACTCTGTTTTGGAGTATATACACCAACTCCATATGCTCTCTTCTGCAAAATACAGAAATTCTACATTTAAGCGAATCGAAAAATATCTAAATATTATCTAGGCACCCCAATGTTAATAGCAAAATTGCTCTGAATATAATCTGTCAGAAAAAATATACAATGACCTATTCTACTCAGTTTTGGAGTATATACAACAACTCCATATGCTCTCTTCTGCAAAATACAGAAATTCTATATTTAAGAGAATCGAAAAATATCTAAATATTATCTAGGCACCCCAATGTTAATAGCAAAATTGCTCTGAATATAATCTGTCAGAAAAAATATACAACGCCCTTTTCTACTCTATTTTGTAGTATATACACCAACTCAGTACGCTCTCTCCTGTAAAATAGAGAAATTATAATCTTACCCGAATCGAAAAAATCTAAATATTATCTAGGCACCCGAATGTTAAAAGCAAAATTGCTCTGAATATAATCTGTCAGAGAATATATAAACTGCTCTATTCTACTCTGTTTTGGAGTATATACACCAATTCAGTATGCTCTCTCATGTAAAATACGGAAATTCTACATTTACGTTAATCGAAAAGAATCTGAATATTATCTAGGCACCCCAATGTTAAAAGCAAAATTTCTCTGAATATAATCTGTCAGAAAAAATATATAATGCCCTTTTATAATCTGTTTCGGAGTATATACACCAACTCAATACGCTCTCCCATGTAAAATGCCAAAATTCTAATTTTACGCAAATCAAAAAAAATCTAAATAATATCAAGGCACCCCAAAGTTAAAAGAACATTCTCTGAATATTGTCTGTTAGAAAAAGTATACAATGCCTTATTCTACTTTGTTGTGGAGTATATACACCAACTCAATTTGCTCTCTCATTTAAAATAAAGAAATTCTAATTTTACGTGAATCTAAAAAAATCTAAATATTATTTAGGCACCCCAATGTTAAAAACAACTTGCTCTGAATATAATCTGTCATAAAAAATATACAATGCCCTATTCTACTCTGTTTTGGAGTATATATACCAACTCAGTATGATCTCTCATGTAAAATACAGAAATTCTAATTTTACGGAAATCGAAAGAAATCTAAATATTATCCAGGCATTCCAATGTTAAAAGCAAAATTGCTCTTAATACAATCTGTCAGAAAAAATACACAATGCCTATTTCTACTCTATTTTGCTGTATATACACGAATTCAGTATGCTCTCTCATGTAAAATACCGAAACTCTAATTGTACTCTAATCGAAAAAATCTAAATATTATCTAGGCACCCCAATGTTAAAAACAAAATTGCTCTGAATATAATCTGTCAGAAAAAATATACAAAGCCCTATTCTACTCTGTTTTAGAGTATATACACCAACTCAGTAGGCTCTCTCATGTAAAATACCGAAATTCTAATTTTACATGAATCGAAAAAAATCTAAATATTATCTAGGAACCCCAATGTTAAAAACATAATATCTCTGAATATAATTTTTCAGAATAAATATGCAATAATTTATTCTACTCTTTTTTGGAGTATATACACCAACCCAGTATGCTCTCTCATGTAAAATACAGAAATTATAATTTTACCCGAATCAAAAAAATCTAAATATTATCTAGGCACCAGAATGTTAAAAGCAAAATTTCTCTGGATATAATCTGTCAGAACAAATATACAATGCCCTATACTACTCTCTTTTGTAGTATATACACCAACTCAGTATGCTCTCTCATGTAAAATACAGAAATTACAATTTTATCTAGGCAACCGAACGTTAATAGCAAAATTGCTCTGAATATAATCTGTCAGAAAATCTATACACTGTTCCATTCTACTCTGTTTTGGAGTATATACACCAACTCAGTAGGCTCTCTCATGTAAAATACCGAAATTGTAAATTTACGTCAATCGAAAAAAATCTTAGTATTAGTCACCCCAATGTCAAAAGCAAAATTGCTCTGAATATAATCTGTCAGAAAAAATATACAATGCCCTTTTCTACTCTCTTTTGGTGTATATACACCCAGTCAATATGCTCTCTCATGTTAAATACCGAAATTCTAATTTTACGTGAATCAAAATAAATCTAAATATCTAGGCTCCCCAAAGTTAAAAGAAAATGGCACTGAATATAGTCTGTTATAAAAATTATACAATGCCTTATTCTACTCTGTTTTTGTGTATATACACCCATTAAATATGTTCTCTCATGTAAAATACCAAAATTCTAATTCTACGAGAATCGGTAATAAATCTTAATAATATCTAGGCGCCCCAAAGTTAAAAGAAAATGGCTCTGAATATAGTATGTCAGAAAAAATATACAATGCCCTTTTCTTCTCTGTTTTAAAGTACATACACCAACTCCATATGCTCTCTCATGTAAAATACAAAAATTCTATATTTAAGTGAATCGAAACAAATCTAAATATTATCTAGAATCGACAATGTTAATAGCAAAATTGCTCTGAATATAAAGTGTCATAAAAAATATACAATGCCCTATTCTACTCTATTTTGGAATATATACACCAACTCAGTATGCTCTCTCATGTTAAATACAGAAATTATAATTTTACCAGAGTCGAAAAAATCTAAATATTATCTAGGCACCCGAATGTTAATAGCAAAATTGCTCTGAATATAATCAGACAGAAAAAATATACAATGCCCTTTTCTACTCTGTTTTTTAGTATATATACCAACTCAATATGCTCTCTCATGTAAAATACAGAAATTCTATTTGTACCAGAATCGAAAAAATCTAAATATTATCTAGGCACTCCAATGTTAAAAACAGAATTGCTCTCAATATAATCTGTCAAAAAAATATACAATGTTCTATTCTACTTTGTTTTAGAGTATATACACCAACTAAGTATGCAAACTCATGTAAAATACCGAAATTCTAATTTTACGTAAATCGAAAAAAATCTAAATATTATCTAGACACCCCAATGTTAAAAACAAAATTGCTCTGAATATAATCTGTCAGAAATAATATACAATGCCCTATTCTACTCTATTTTGGTGTATATACACCAACTCAGTATGCTCTCTCATGTAAAATACAAAGTATACTTTTACCCGAATCGAAAAAATCTAAATATTATCTAGGCACCCGAATGTTAAAAGCAAAATTGCTCTGAATATAATCTGTCAGAACAAATATACAATTCCCATTTCTACTCTGTTTTAATGTATATACAAAAACTCAGTATGGTCTATCATGTAAAATACAAAAATTCTAATTTTACCCGAATCAAAAAAATCTAAATATAATCTACGTGCCCCAAATTTAAAAGGAAATGGCTCTGAATATACTCTGTTAGGAAAAATATACAATGATTTATTCTACTCTGTTTTGGAGTAAATACACCAACTCACTACGCTCTCTCATGTAAAATACTGAAATTCAAATTTTACGTGAATCGAAAAATATTTAAATATTATCTAGGCACCCGAATGTTAATTGCAAAATTGCTCTGAATATAATCTGTCAGAAAAAATATACAATGCCCTTTTCTACTCTGTTTTGCAGTATATACACCAACTCAATATGCTCTCTCATGTAAAATACCGAAATTTTAATTTTACGCGAATCAGAAAAAATCTAAATAATATCTAGGTGCCCCAAAGTTAAAAGAAAATGCCTCTGAATATAGTCTGTTAGAAAAAATATAGAATGCCTTATTCTACTATGTTTTGGTGTATATACACCAACTCATTATGCTCTCTCATGTAAAGTACCGAAATTCTAATTTTACGTGAATCGAAAGAAATCTAAATATTATCTAGGCAGCCAAATGTTAGAAACAAAATTGCTCTTAATATAATCTGTCAGAAGAAATACACAACGCCCTTTTGTACTCTGTTTTGGAGTATATACACCAACTCAATATTATCTCTCAGGTAAAATACCGAAATTCTAATTTTACGTGAATTGAAAAAATCTAAATAATATCTAGGCACCACAAAGTTAAAAGAAAATGGCTCTGAATATTGTGTGTTAGACAAAATTTACAATGCCTTATTCCACTCTTTTCTGGAGTATATACACAAACACGGTATGCTCTCTCATGTAAAATACTGAAATTCTAATTTTACGTGAATCAAAAAAAATCTAAATATTATCTAGGCATCCCAATGTTAAAAACAAAATTGTTCTGAATATAATCTGTCAAAAAATTATACAATGCCCTATTCTACTCTTTTATGGATTATATACACCAAGTCAGTATGCTCTCTCATGTTAAATACCGAAATTCTAATTTTACGTGAACCGAAAAAAATCTAAATATTACCTAGGCACCCCAATGTTAAAAACAAAATTGCTCTGAATATCATCTGTAAGAAAAAATATACAATGCCCTATTCTACTCTGTTTTGGAGTATATACACCAACTCCATATGCTCTCTCATGTAAAATACAGAAATTCTATATTTAAGTGAATCAAAAAAAATCTAAATATTTTCTAGGCATCCCAATGTTAAAAAAAAAATTGCTCTGAATATAATCTGTCAGAGAAAATATACAATGCCGTTTTCTACTCTGTTTTGAAGTATATACACCAATTCCATATGCTCTCATGTAAAATATCGAAATTCAAATTTTACGTGAATCGAAAAAATTTAAATAATAAATAGGTGCACCAAAGTTAAAAGAAAATTGCTCTGAATATAGTCTGTCAGAAAAACTATACAATGCCCTATTCTACTTTATTTTAGGTTATATACACCAACTAATTTTGCTCTCTCATGTAAAATACCGAAATTCTAATTATATGTGAATCGAAAAAAATCTAAATATTATATAGGCACCACAATGGTAAAAACAAAATTGCTCTGAATATAATTTGTCAGAAAAAATATACAGTGCCCTATTCTACTCTATTTTGGAGTATCTACAACAACGCAGCATGCTCTCTCATGTAAAATACAGAAATTATAATTTTACTCAAATCGAAAAAATCTAAATACTATCTAGGCACCCGAATGTTAACAGCAAAATTGCTCTGAATATTATCTGTCAGAAAAAATATACAATGCCGATTTCTAATCTGTTTTGGTGTATATACACCAACTCAGTATGCTCTATCATGTAAAATACAGAAATTCTAATTTTACCCAAATAAAAAAAATCTAAATATTATCTAGGTGCCCCAAAGTAAAAAGAAAATGGCTCTGAATATACTCTTTTAGAAAAAATATACAATGATTTATTCTACTCTGTTTTGGAGAATATATACACCAACTCAGTATGGTCTCTCATGTAAAATACCAAAATTCAAATTTACGTGAATTGAAAAATATTTAAATATTATCTAGGCACCCGAATATTAATAGCAAAATTGCTCTGAATATAATCTGTCATAAAAAATATACAATGCTTTCTTCTACTCTGTTTTGTAGTATATACACCATTTCAATATGCTCTCTCATGTAAAATACCGAAATTTTAATTTTACGCAAATCAACAAAAATCTTAATAATATCTACGCACCCGAAAGTTAAAAGAAAATGTCTCTGAACATAGTCTTTTAGAAAAAATATGCAATGCCTTATTCTACTCTGTTTTGGAGTATATACACCAACTCAGTATGCTCTCTCATCTAAAGTACAGAAATTATAATTTTAAATGAATCGAAAAAAATCTAAATATTATCTGGGCACCCCAATGTTAAAGACAAAATTGCTCTTAATATAATATGTCATAAGAAATACAAAACGCCCTATCATACTTCGTTTTGGAGAATATACACCAACTCAATATGCTCTCTCATGTAAAATACTGAAATTCTAATATTACGTGAATTGGTAAAAATCTTAATAATATCTAGGCACCCCAAAGTTAAAAGAAAATGACTCTGAATATATTATGTTATAAAAAATATACAATGCCTTATTCTACTCTGTTTTCTAGTATATACACCAACTCATTTTGCTCTCTCATGTAAAATACCGAAATTCTAATTTGACCTGAATCGAAAAAGTTTAAATATTATCAAGGCACCCCAATGTTAAAAACAAAATAGCTCTGAATATAATCTGTCAGAAACAATATAAAATGCCCTATTCTACTCTGTTATGGTGTATATACATCAACTCAGTATTCCCTCTAATGTAAAATACCGAAATTCTAATTTTACATGAGCCGAAAAAAATCTAAATATTATCTAGGCACCACAATGTAAAAAACAAAATTGATCTGAATATAATCTGTCAAAAAAAATATACAATACCCTATTCTACTCATTTTTGGAGTATATGCACCAGATCCATATGCTCTCTCATGTAAAATACAGAAATTCTATATTTAAGGGAATAGAAGAAAATCGAAATATTATGTAGGCACCCCAATGTAAAAAGCAAAATTGCTCTGAATATAATCTGTCAGAAAAAATATACAATGCCCTTTTCTACTTTGTTTCCTAGTAAATACACCAACAAAATATTCCCTCTCATGTAAAATACAGAAATACTAATTTTACCTGAATCGAAAAAATCTAAATATTACCTAGGAAGCCCAATGTTAAAAACAAAATAGCTCTGAATATAATCTCTCAGAAAAAAAATACAATGCCTATTCTCTGTTTTGGAGTATATACACCAACACAATTTGCTCTCTCAGGTAAAATACCAAAATTCTAATTTTACGCGAATCGAAAAAATCTAAATAATATCTAGGCGCACCTAAGTTAAAAGAAAATGGCTCTGAATATAGTCTGTTAGAAAAAATATACAAGGCCTTTTTCTACTCTGTTTTGGAGTATATGCACCAACTCAGTATGGTCTCTCATGTAAAATACCAAAAGTATAATTTTACGTAAATCGAAATAATTTATATATTACCTAGGCACCCCAATGTTCAAAACAAAATTACTCTGAATATAATCTGTCAGAAAAAATATACAATGTTCTATTGTACTCTATTTTGGCGTATATACAACAACTCCATATGCTCTCTCATGTAAAATACAGAAATTCTATATTTAAACGAATCGAAAAAATCCAAATATTATCAAGGCACCCCAATGTTAAAAGCAAAATTGGTCTGAATATTATCTCTCAGAAAAATATACAATGACCTATTCTACTCTGTTTTGTAGTATATACACCAACTCAATATTCTCTCTTATGTAAAATACCGAAATTCTAAATTTACACGAATCGGAAAAAATCTTAATAATATCTGGGCGCCCCAAAGTTAAAAGAAAATGGCTCTGAATATAGTCTGTTAGAAAAAATATACAATACCTTATTCTACTTTGTGTTGGAGTATATACACCCACTCAGTATGTTCTCAGGTAAAATACAGAAATTCTAATTTTACCATAATCAAAAAAATCTAAATATTTTCTACACACCCCAACGTTAAACACAAAATTTCTCTGAATATAATCTGTCTAAAAAAATATACAATGCCCTATTCTACTCTGTTTTGGAGTATATACCCCAACTCCATAACCTCTCTCATGTAAAATACAGAAATTCTATATTTAAGCATATCGAAAACAATATAAATAATATCTAGGTACCAGAATGTTAAAAGCAAAATTGCTCTGAAAACAATCAGTCAGAAAAAATATACAATTCTTTTATCTACTCTGTTTTGCAATATATACACCAACTCAATATGCTCTCTCATGGAAAATAACGAAATTCTAATTTTCCGTAAATCGAAAAAAACCTAAATAATATATAGGCGCCCCAAAGTTAAAAGAAAATGGCTCTGAATATAGTCTGTTAGAAAAAATATACAATGCCATTTTCTACTTTGTTTTGGAGTATATACACTTACTCAGTATGCTCTCTCATGTAAAATACAGAAATTCTAATTTTACGTGAATCGAACCATCTAAATATTATCTAGGCACCCAAATGTTTAAAATAAAATTGCTCTGAATATACCATGTCAGAAAAAATATACAATGCCCTTTTCTACTCTGTTTTGTAGTACATACACCAACTCAGTATGCTCTCTCTTGTAAAATACCGAAATTGTAATTTCACGTGAATCGAAAAAAATCTAAACATTATCTAGGCACCCCAGTGTTAACAGCAAAATTGCTCTAAATATAATCTGTCAGAAAGAATACACAATGCCCTTTTCTACACTGTTTTGGGGCATATACAAAAACTCACTATGCTCTGTCATGTAAAATACTGAAATTGTAATTTTACGCGAATCGAAAAAATCTAAATATTATTTAGGCACCCCAATGTTAAAAACAAAATTTCTCTGAATATATTTTGTCAGAAAATATATACAATGCCCTTTGTATTCTCTTTTGGAGTATATACACCAACTGAGTATGCTCTCTCATGTAAAATAGCGACATGCTAATTTAACGTGAATCGAAAACAATCTAAATAAAATCTTGGCACCCCAATGATAAAAACAAAATTGCTCTGAATATAATCTGTCAGGAATAAGATACAATGCCCTATATCACTCTGGTTTAAAGTATATACACCAAATCCATATGCTCTCTCATGTAAAATACAGAAATTCTGTATTTAAGCGAATCAAAAATAATCTAAATATTATCTAGGCACCCCAATGTTAAAAGCAAAATTGCTCTGAATATAATCTGTCAGAAAAAATGTACAATGCCCTTTTCTACTCTGTTTTTGAGTATATACACCAACTCAGTATGGTCTCTCATGTAAAATAGCGAGATTTTAATTTTACGCAAATCGAAAAAATCTAAATAATATCTTGGTCCCACAACGTTAAAAGAAAATGGCTCTGAATATAGTCTGTTAGAAAAAATATACAATGCCTTATTCTACTCTGTTTTGGAATATATAAAACAACTCAGTATGCTCTCTCATGTAAAATACCGAAATTCTAATTTTACGTGATACAAAAAAAATCTAAATAATATCTAGGTGCCCCAAAGTTAAAATAAAATGGCTCTTAAAATAGTCTGTTAGAGAAAATATACTATGCTTTATTCTACTCTGTTTTGGAGTATATACACAAACTCAGTACGCTCTCTATTGTAAAATAGAGATATTCTAATTTTACCAGAATCGAAAAAATCTAAATATAATCAAGGCACCCCAATGTTAAAAACAAAGTTGCTCTGTATATAATCTGTCAGAAAAAATATACAATGTTCTATTCTACTATGTTTTAAAGTATATACACCAACTTTATATGCTCTCCAATGTAAAATATAGAAATTCTATATTTAAGCGAATCGAAAAAAATCTAAATATTATCTAGGCACCCCAATGTTAAAAGCAAAACTGCTCTGAATATAATCTGTCAGAAAAAAATATACAATGCCTTTTTCTAGTTTGTTTTTGAGTATATACACCAACTCAGTTTGCTCTCTCATGTAAAATACCGTAATTCGAATTTTACGCGAATTGAACAAAATCTAAATAATAACTAGGTGCCCCAAAATTAAAAGAAAATGGCTCTGAATACAGTCTGTTAGAAAAAATATACATGCCTTATTCTACTCTGTTTTGGAGTATATACACCAACTCAGTATGCTTTCTCATATGAAATACCAAAATTCTAATTTTATGTGAATCGAAAAATATCTACATAATATCTAGGCACCCAAAAGTTAAAAGAAAATGTCTCTGAATATAGTCTTTTAGACAAAACATACAATGCCTTATTCTACTCTGTTTTAAAGTATATACACCAACTCAGTATGCTCTCACATGTAAAATACAGAAATTCTAATGCTACCCGAATCGAAAAAATCTAAATATTATCAAGGCACCCCAATGCTAAAAACAAAATTGCTCTGAATATAATCTGTCAGAAAGAATATACAATGCCCTATTCTACTCTGGTTTGCAGTACATACACCAACTGAGTATGCTCTCTCATGTAAAATACCGAAAAGCTAATTTTACATGAATCGAAAATAATCTAAATATCATCTAGGCACCCCAATGTTAAAAACAAAATTGCTCTGAATATAATCTGTCAGAAAAAATATACATTACCCTATGCCAATCTCTTTAGGAGTATATACACCAACTTCATATGCTGTCCCATGTAAAATAGAGAAATCCTATATTTAGGCAAATCGTAAAATATCTAAATATTATGTAGGCACTCCAATGTTAAAAGCAAAATTGCTCTGAATATAATCTGACAGAAAAAATATACAATGCCCTTTTCTACTCTGTTTCGGAGTATATATACCAACTAAATAAGGTCCCTCATGTAAAATACACAAATTCTAATTTTACGCGAATTGAACAAAATCTGAATAATATCTAGGCACCGAAAAGTTTAAAGAAAGTGGCTCTGAATATAGTCTGTTAGAAAAAACATACAATGCCTTATTCTACTTTGTTTTGGAGTATATAAACCAACTCAGTATGCTCTCTCATCTAAAATACCGAAATTCTAATTTTAGGTGAATTGAAAATAATCTAAATAATATCTAGGCGCCCCAAAGTTAAAAGAAAATGGATCTTAATATTGCCTGTTACAAAAAGTACACTATGCCTAATTCTACTCTGTTTTGAAGTATATACACAAAATGAGGACGCTCTCTCATGTAAAATACCGAAATACGAATTTTCCCAGAATTGAAAAAATCTAAATATTCTCTAGGCGCCGCAATGTTAAAAACAAAATTGCTCTGAATATAATCTGTCAGAAAAATTATACAATGCCCTATTCTACTATGTTTTAAAATATATACACCAACTTTATATCCACTCTCATGTAAAATACAGAAATTTTATGTTTAAGTGAATTGAATAAATCTAAATAATATCTAGGCGCCCCAAAATTAAAAGAAAATGGCTCTGAATATAGTCTGTTAGAGAAAATATACAATGCCTTTTTCTACTCTGTTTTGGAATATATACACCAACTCAGTATGCTCTCTCATGTAAAATACCGAAATTCTAATTTTACGTGAATCGAAAACAATCTAAATAATATCAAGGCGCCCCAAAGTTAGAAAAAAAATGGCTCTGAATTTAGTCTGTGAGAAAAAATATACAATGCCTTATTCTACTCTGTTTTGGAGTATATACACTAACTCAGTATGCTCTCTCATGTAAAATACCAACATTCTAATTTTACCCGAATCGAAAAAATCTAAATATTATCTAGGCACTTTAATGTTAAAAAAAAAAGTGTTCTGAATATAATCTGTCAGAAAAAATATACAATGCCTTTTTCTATTCTGTTTTGGAGTAGCTACACCAACTCAATATACTCTCTCACGTAAAATACCGAATTTTTAAATTTACGTTAATCGAAAAAAATATAAATATTATGTAGGCGCCCCAAAGTATAAAGAAAATGGCTATGAATATAACCTGTTAGAAGAAATATACAATGCCTTAT
This sequence comes from Callithrix jacchus, assembly GCF_049354715.1. Classification (NCBI taxonomy): domain Eukaryota; kingdom Metazoa; phylum Chordata; class Mammalia; order Primates; family Cebidae; genus Callithrix; species Callithrix jacchus. Next base: position 52,936,611 of record NC_133521.1, on the reverse strand, counting down.
TCTACTCTGTTTTGGAGTATATACACCAACTTCGTATGCCCTCTCATGTTAAATACAGAAATTCAAATTTTCTCAAATTGAAAAAAATCTAAATATGATCTAGAAAACCCAATGTTAAAAACAATATTGCTATGAATATAATCTGTCAGAAAGAATATACAATGCCCTATTCTACTCTGTTTTGGAGTATATACACCAACTCAATATGCTCTCTCATATAAAATACCGAAATGCTAATTTTACGTGAATTAAAATAATTTAAATATTATCTAGGCACCCGAATGTTAAAAGCAAAATTGCTCTGATTATTATTTGTCAGAAAAAATATACAGTGTTCTTTTCTAAACTTTTTTGGAGTATATATAACAACTCTGTATGCTCTCTCATTCAAAATACTGACATTCAAAATTTATGCGAATCGAGAAAAATCTAAATAATATCTAGGTGCCCCAAAGTTAAAAGAAAATGGCTCTCAACATAGTCTGTAATATACAATGCCTTATTCTACTCTGTTTTGGAGTATATACACCAACTCAATATGCTCTGTCATGTAAAATAGAGAAATTCTATTTTTACACAAATCGAAAAAATCTAAATATTATCTAGGCACGCCAATGTTAAAAACAGAATTTCTCTGAATAAAACCTGTCAGAAAAAATATACAATGCCCTATTCTACTCTGTTGTGGCGTATATACACCAACTTCATATGCTCTCTCATGTAAAATACCGAAATACTAATTTAACGTGAATCGAAACAAATTGAAATATTATCTAGGCACCCCATTGTTAAAGCAAAATTGCTCTGAATATAATCTGTCAGAAAAAATATACAATGCCCTTTTCTACTTTGTTTTGGAGTATATAAAACAACTCCATATGCTCTCTCATGTAAAATATTGAAATTCTAATTTTAGGCTAATCGAAAAAAATCTAAATAATATCTAGGCACCCCGAAGTTAAAAGAAAATGGCTCTGAATAGAGTCTGATAAAAAAAATATACAATGTCTTATTCTACTCTGTTTTGGAGTATATACACCAACTCAGTATGCTCTCTCATATAAAATACCGAAATTCAAAATTTACACGAATCGAAAGAAATCTAAATACAATCTAGTCGCCCCAACGAAATAAAAAATTGACTCTGAATATAGTCTGTTAGAGAAAATATACAATGCCTTATTCTACTTTGTTTTGGAGTATATACAGCAACTCAGTTTGCTCTCTCATGTAAAATACAGAAATTTAAATTATACCAAAAACGAAAAATCTAAATATAATCTAGGCACCCCAATGTTAAAAACAAAATTGCTCTGAATATAATCTGTCAGAAAAAAAATACAATGTCCTATTCGACTCTGTTTTGGAGTATATACACCAACTCCATATGCTCTCTCATGAAATTTACAGAATTTCTATATTTAAGCAAATCGAAAATAATCTAAATATTATCTAGGCACCCCAATGTTAAAAGCAAAATTGCTCTGAATATAATCTGTCAGAAAAAATACACAATGCCCTTTTCTACTCTGTTTTGGAGTATATACACCAATTCAATATGCTCTCTCATGTAAAATACTGAAATTTAAATTTTACGTGAATCGAAAATGATCTAAATATAATCTAGGCACCACAATGTTAAAAGAAAAATTTCTCTGAATATAATCTGTCAGAAAAAATATACAATTCCCTATTCTACTCTGTTTTGGAGTATATACACCAACACTGTATGCTCTCTCATGTAAAATACCGAAATTCTAATTTTACGTGAATTGAAAAAAATCTAAGTAATATCGAGGCGCTCCAAAGGTAAAATAAAATGGCTCTCAATATAGTCTGTTAGAAAAAATATACAATGCCTTTTTCTACTCTGTTTTGGTATATATACAACAACTCAGTATACTCTCCCATGCAAAATACAGAAATTGTAATTTTACTCGAATCGAAAAAATCTCAATATAATCTAGGCACTCCAATGTTTCGAACAAAGTTGCTCTGAATATAATCTGTCAGAAAAAGTATACAATGCCTTTTTTTACTGTTTTGTAGTATATACATCAACTCAATATTCTCTCTCATATAAAATACAGAAATTCTAATCTTACACGAATCGACAAAATCTAAATATTATCTAGGCACCCCAATGTTAAAAACAAAATTGCTCTGAATATAATCTGTCAGAAAAAATATACAATGCCCTATTGTACAGTGTTTTAAAGTATATAAACCAACTTAATGTGCTCTCTCATGAAAAATACCGAAATTCTAATTTTACGCGAATCGAAAAAAATCTAAATAATATCTAGGCGCCCCAAAGTTAAAAAAAAATGGCTCTAAATATACTCTGTTAGAAAAAATATACAATGCCTTATTTTACTCTGTTTTGGAGTATATACACCAACTCAGTATACTCTCTCATGTAAAATACAGAAATTCTAATTTTACGTGAATCGAGAAAAATCTAAATATTATCTAGGCACCCCAATGTTAAAAAAAAAGTTGCTCTGAATATAATCTTTCTTTCAGAAAAAATATACAATGCCCTATTCTACTCTTTTTTGGAGTATATACATCAACTCCATATGCTCTCTCATGTAAAATACAGGAATTCTATATTTAAGTGAATCAATAAAAATATAAATATTACCTAGGCACCCCAATGTTAAAAACAAAGTTTCTCTGAATATAATCAGTCAGAGAACATATACGATGCCTTATTCTACTCTGTTTTGGAGTATATACATCAACTCCATATGCTCTCTCATGTAAAATACAAAAATTCTATATTTAAGTGAATGAAAAAAATATCTAAATATTACCTAGGCACCCCAATGTTAAAAACAAAATTGCTCTGAATATAATCTGTCAGAAAATATATACAATGCCCTATTCTACTCTGTTTTGGAGTATATACACCAACTCCATATGCTCTCTCATGTAAAATAGAGAAAGGCAATATTTAAGCGAATCGAAAAAAATCTAAATATTACCTAGGCACCCCAATGTAAAAAACAAAATTGCTCTGAATATAATCAATCAGAGAAAGTATACGATGTTCTATTCTACTCGGTTTTGGAGTATATACACCAACTCCATATGCTCTCTCATGTAAAATACAGAAATTCTATATTTAAGCAAATCAAAAAAATCTAAATATTACCTAGGCACCCCAATGTTAAAAACAAAATTTCCCTCAATGTAATCTGTCAGAAAAAATATACAATGCACTATTCTACTCTGTTTTGGAGTATATACACCAACTCAGTATGCTCTTTCATTTTAAATACCGAAATTCTAATTTGTCGTGAATTGAAAATTATCTAAATATTATCTAGGCACCCCAATGTTATAAGCAAAATTACTCTGAATATAATCTGTCAGAAAAAATATACAATGCCCTTTTCTAAAATGTTTTGGAGTATATACACAAACTCAATATGCTCTCTCATGCAAAATAAATCAATTCTATATTTAAGCGAAACGAAAAAAAATCTAAATATTATCTAGGCACCCCAATGTTAAAAACAAAATTGCTCTGAATATCGTCTGTCAGAAAAAAATATACAATGCCATTTTCTACTTTTTTTTTCAGTATATACACCAATTCAATAGGCTCTCTAATGTAAAATACCGAAATTCTAATTTTACGAAAACTGAAAAATAAATAATATCTAGGCGCACCAACGGTAAAAGAAAATAGCTCGGAATATAGTCTGTTACAAAAAATATACAATGCCTGATTATACTCTGTTTTGGAGTATATACACCAACTCAGTATGCTCTCTCATGTAAAATACCAAAATTCTAATTTTACCAGAATCGAAAAAATCTAAATATTATACAAGCATCCCAATGTTAAAAAGAAAATTGCTCTGAATATAATCTGTCTGAAAAAATATACAATGCCGTATTCTACCCTTTTTTGGAGTATATACACCAACTCCATATGCTCTCTCCTCTAAAATACAGAAATTAAATGTAAAAGCGAATCCAAAAAAATGTAAATATTATCTAGGCACCCCAATGTTAAAAACAAAATTGCTTTGAATATAATCTGTCAGAAAAAATATACAATGCCCTTTTCTACTTTGTTTTGTAGTACATACACACACAAAATATGCTCTCTCATGTAAAATACCGAAATTCTAATTTTACGTGAATCGATAAAAATCTAAATAATACCTAGACAACCACAAAGTTAAAAGAAAATGTCTCTCAATATAGTCTGTTAGAAAAAATACTCAAAGCCTTATTCTACTCTCTTGTGGAGTATATACACCAACTCAGTATGCTCTCCCATATAAAATACAGAAATTCTAAGTTTACCCGAATGGAAAAAATCTAAATATTATCAAGGCACCCCAATGTTAAACACAAAATTGCTCTAAATATAATCTGTCAGAAAAAATACAGAATGCCCTATTCTACTCTGTTTTAGGGTATATAAACCAACTCCGTATGCTCTCTCATGTAAAATAAAAAATTCTATATTTAAGAGAATCGAAAAAAATCTAAATATATCTAGGCACCCCAATGTAATAAGCAAAATTGCTCTTAATATAATCTGTGAGAAAAAATATACAATGCCCTATTCTACTCTATTTTGGAATTTATAAACCAAATCAGTATGCTCTTTCATTAAAAATACCGAAATTCTTATTTTACCAGAATCGAAAAAATCTAAATATTATCTAGGCACCCCAATGTTAAAAACAAAATTGCTCTGAATATAATCTGTCAGAAAAAATATACAATGCCTGATTCTACTCTGTTTTGGATTATATACACCAACTCAGTATGCTCTCTCATGTAAAATACACAAATTCTAAATTTACGTGAATCGAAAAAAATCTAAATATTATCTAGGCACTTCAGTATTAAAAGCAAAATTGCTCTGAATATAATCTGGCAGAAGAAAATATACAATGCCCATTTCTACTCTGTTTTGGAGTATATACACCAACTCAGTCTGCTCTCTTATGTAAAATACGGAAATTCTAATTTTATGCTAAATATTATCTAGGCACCCCAGTGTTAAAAACAAAATTGCTCTCAATATAATCTGTCATAAAAAATATACAATGCGCTATTATACTCTGTTTTGGAGTATATACCCCAACTCATTATGCTCTCTAATGTAAATTACAAAAATTATAATTTTACGCAAATAAAAAAATGAATATATTATCTAGGCATCCCAATGTTAAAATCAAAATTCCTCTAAATACAATTTGTAAGAAAAAATATACAATGCCTTATTCTACTGTGTTTCGGAGTATATACACCAACTCTATATGCTCTCTCATGTAAAATACAAAAATTCTAATTTTACCCGAATCGAAAATATCTAAATATTATGTAGGCACTCTAATGTTAAAAGCAAAATTTCTCTGAATATAATCTGTCAGAAAAAATATACAATGCCCTTTTCGATTCTGTTTTTGAGTATATACACCAATTCAATATGCTCTTTCATGTAAAATACCGAAATTCTAATTTTACGTGAATGGAAAAAAATCTAAATATTAACTAGGCGCCCCAAAGTTTAAGGAAAATGGCTCCGAATATAGTCTGTTAGAAAAAATATACAATGCCTTATTCTACTTTTTTTTGGAGTATATACACCAACTCAGTATGCTCTCTCATGTAAAATAAAGAAATCTTAATTTTACCCGAATCGAAAATATCTAAATATGATCTAGGCACCCCAATTTTAAAAACAAAATTGTTCTGAATATAATATGTAAGAAAAATATACAATGCCCTATTCTACTCTGCTTTGGAGTATATACACCAACCACATATGCTCTCTCCTGTAAAATACAGAAATTCCTTTTTTAAGCGAATCGAAAAATATCTAATTATAATCTGGGTACCCCAATGTTGAAATAAAAATTGCTCTCAATATAATCTGTCAGAACAAATATACAATGCCCTATTCTACTCTGATTTGGAGTATATACACCACCTCAATATGGTCTCTAGTGTAAAATACCGAAATTCAAATTTTAGGTGAATCAAAATAATCTAAATAATATCTAGGAGCCCCAACGTTAAAAGAAAATGGCTCTGAATATAGTCTGTTAGAGAAAATATACAATGCCTTATTCTACTTTGTTTTGCAGTATATACACCAACTCAGTATGCTCTCTCATGTAAAATACCGAAATTCCAATTTTACGTGAATTGAAAAAAATCTAAATATTATCTAAGCAACCGAATGTTAAAAGCAAAATTGCTCTGAATATAATCTGTCAGAAAAAATATAAAATGCCCATTTCTACATTGTTTTGGCTTATATACACCGACTCAGTATGCTCTCTCCTGTAAAATACAGAATCTCAATATTTAATCGAATTGAAAAAAATACAAATATAATCTAGGCACCCCAATGTTCAAAGCAAAATTGCTCTGAATATAGTCTGTCAGAAAAAAAAAACAATGCCTTATTCTACTCTGTTTTGGAGTATATACACCAACTCAGTATGCTCTCTCATGTAAAATACAGAAATACTACTTCTACGGGAATCGAAAAAAATCTAAATAATATCTAGGCCCTTCAAAGTTAAAAGAAAATGGCTCTGAATATAGTCCGTTAGTAAAAATATACAATGCCTTATTCTACTCTGTTCTGTAGTACATACACCAACTCAGTATGCTCTCTCATGTAAAATACCGAAATTCAAAAATTTACGAGAATTGAAAATAATCTAAATAATATCTAGGCAACCAAATGTTAAAAACAATATTGCTCTGAATATAATCTGTCAAAAAAATATACAATGCCCTTTTCTACTCTGTTTTGGAGTATATAGACAAACTCAATTTGTTCTCGCATGTAAAATAACAGATTTCAAATTTTACGAGAATCAAAAAAAATCTAAATAATATCTAGGCGCCCCAAAGTTAAAAGAAAACGGCTCTGAATATAGTCTCTTAGAAAAAATATACAATGCCTTATTCTACTCTGTTTTGGAGTATATACACCAACTCCATATGCTCTCTCATGTAAAATACAGAAATTCTAATTTTACCCAAATCAAAAAAATCTAAATATTATCTAGGCACAGCAATGTTAAAAACAAAATTGCTCTGAATATCATCTGTCATAAAAAATATACAATGTAATATTCTACTCTGTTTTGGAGTATATAAACCAACTTCCTTTGCTCTCTCATGAAAAATACAGAAATTCTATGTTTAAGCGAATCGAAAAAAATTTAAATATTATCTAGGCACCCCAATGTTAAAAGAAAAATTGCTCTCAATATAATCTGTCAGAAATAATATACAATGCCCTTTTCTACTCTGTTTTGGAGTATATACACCAACTCAATATGCTCCCTCTTGTAAAATACCAAAATTCTAGTTTTACGTGAATCGAAAAAAATCTAAATAATATCTAGGCGCCCCAAAGTTAAAAGAAAATGGCTCTGAATATAGTTTGTTAGACAAAATATACAATGCCTTATTCTACTTTGTTTTGGAGTATATAAACCAACTCAGTATGCTCCCTAATGGAAAATACAGAAATTCTAATTTTACCCGAATCGAAAAAAATCTAAATATTATCTAGGCACCCCAATGTTAAAAACAATATTGCTCTGAACATAATCTGTCAGAAAAAATATACAATACCCTATTGTACTCTGTTTTGGAGTATATACACAAACTCCATATACTCTCTCTTGTAAAACACAGAAATTCTATATTTAAGTGTATTGAAACAAATCTAAATATAATTTAGGAAACCCAATGTTAAACGCATAATTCCTCTGAATATAATCTCAGAAAAAATATACAATGCCTTATTCTAGTATGTTTTGAAGTGTATAAACCAACTCAGTGTGCTCCCTCATGTAAAATACAGAAATTCTTATTTCACCCGAATCGAAAAAATCTAAATATTATCTAGGACCCCCAATGTTAAAAACAAAATTGCTCTGAATATAATCTGTCAGAAAAAATATACAATGACCTATTCTACTCTGTTTTGGAGTATATACACAAACTCCATATGCTCTCTCATGTAAAATACAAAAAATCTATATTTAAGTGAATCGAAAAAAATCTAAATAAAATCTAGGCACCCCAATGAAAAAAGTAAAATTGCTCTCAATATAATTTCTAAGAAAAATTATACAATAACTTATTCTACTCTGTTTTAGAGTATATACACCAACTAAGTATGCCCTCTCATGTAAAATAACGAAATTCTAATTTTACGTGAATGGAAAAAAATCTAAATATTATCTAGGCAACCGAATGTTAAAAGCAAATCTGCTCTGAATATAATCTGTCAGAACAAACATACAATACCCTTTTCTACTCTGTTTTGGACTATATACACCAACTCAATATACTCTCTCATGTAAAATACCGGTATTCAAATGTTACATGAATCGAAAGAAATCTAAATAATATCTAGGTGCCCCAAAATTAAAAGAAAATGGCTCTGAATATAGTCTGTTGAAAAAATATACAATGCCTTATTCTGCTCTGTTTTGGAGTATATACACCAACTCCCTATGCTCTCTCATATAAAATACAAAAATTCTACATTTAAGCGAATTGAAAAAAATCTAAATATTATCTAGGCACCCCAATGTTAAAAGCAAAATTGCTCTGAATATAATCTGTCGGAAAAAATATACAATGCCTTATTCTACTTTGTTTTGAAGTATATACACCAACTCAGTATGCTCTCTCATGTAAAATACAGAAATTATAATTTTACGTGAATCAAAGAAAATCTAAATGTTATCTAGGCACCCAAATGTGTAAAACAAAATTTCTCTGAATATAATCTGTCAGAAAATATATACAATGCCCCATTCTACTCTGTTTTTGAGTCTATGCACCAACTCCATATGCTCTGTCATGTAAAATATAGAAATTCTATATTTAAGCGAATCGAAAAAAATCTAAATATTATCTAGGCACCCCAATGTTATAAGCAAAATTGCTCTGAATATAATCTGTCAGAAAAAATATACAATGCCTTATTCTACTCTGTTTTGCAGTATATACACCAACTAAGTATGCTCTCTCATGTAAAATACCGAAATTCTGATTTTACGTGAATCGAAAAAAATCTAAATATTATCTAGGCACCCAAATGTGTAAAACAAAATTGCTCTGAATATAATCTTTCAGAAAATATATACAATGCCCCATTCTACTCTGTTTTGGAGTATATGCACCAACTCCATATGCTCTCTGATGTAAAATACAGAAATTCTATATTTAAGCGAATCGAAAAAAATATAAATATTATCTAGGCACCCCAATTTTAAATCAAAATTGCTCTGAATATAATCTATCAGAAAAAATATACAATGCCTTATTCTACTCTGTTTTGCAGTATATACACCAACTCAGTATGCTCTCTCATGTAAAATACCGAAATTCTAATTTTACGTGAATCGAAATAAACTTAAATATCATCTAGGCACCACAATGTTAAAAGCAAAATTGCTCTAAATATTATCTGTCAGAACAAATACACAATGATTTTTTTACTCTGTTTTGGAGTATATACACCAACTCAATATGGCCTCTCATGTAAAACACCGAAATTCAAATTTTAAGCGAATCGAAAAAAATCTAAATAATATCTAGGCGCCCCAAAGATAAAAGAAAATGGCTCTCAATATAATCTGTTAGAAAAAATATACAATGCATTATTCTACTCTGTTTTAAAGTGTACAAAGCAACTCAGTATGCTCTCTCATGTAAAATACAGAAATTCTTATTTTACCCAATCGATATAATGTAAATATTATCTATGACCCCCAATGTTAGAAACAAAATTGCTCTGAATATAATCTGTAAGAAAAAATATACAATGCCTTATTCTACAATGTTTTGGAGTATATACACCAACTCAGTATGCTGTCTCATGTAAAATACGGCAATTCTAATTTTACGTGAATCGCAAAAAATCTAAATATTTTCTAGACCACCGAATGTTAAAAGCAAAATTGCTCTGAATATTATCTGTCAGAGAAAATGTACAATTCCATATTCTACTTTTTGGAGTATAAACACCAACTCCATATGCTCTCTTATGTAAAATACAGAAATTCTATATTTAAACGAATCGAAAAATATCTAAATGTTATCCAGGCACCCCAATGTTGAAAGCAAAATTGCTCCACATATAATATGTCAGAAAAAATATGCAATACCCTATTCTACTTTGCTTTGCATTATATAAACCAACTCAATATGCTCTCTCATGTCAAATACCAAAATTCTAATTTTACGTGAATCGAAAAGAACCTAAATAATATCTAGGCACACCAAAGTTAAAAGAAAATGGCTCGGAATATAATCTGTTAGAAAAAATATACAATGCCTTATTCTACTCTTTATTAAAGTATACACACCAACTCAGTATGCTCTCTCATGTAAAATTCCGAAATTCTAATTTTACCTGAATCGAAAAAATCTAAAAATTATCTAGGCACCCCAATGTTAAAAACAAAATTGCTCTGAATATAATCTGTCAGATAAAATAGACAATGCTCTATTGTACTCTGTTTTGGAGTATATACACCAACTCCATAATCTCTCTCATGAAACATACAGAAATTCTATATTTAAGCGAATCGAAAAAAATCGAAATATTAACTACTCACCCCATTGTTAAAAACAAAACTTCTCTGAATATAATCTGTCAGAAAAAATATACCATGCCATTTCTACTCTGTTCTGGAGTATATACACCAACTCAATATGCTCTCTCATGTAAAATACCGAAATTGTAATTTTACGCGAATCGAAAAAAATCTAAATAATATCTAGTCTCTCCAAAGATAAAAAAAAAAGGCTCTGAGTATACTCTGTTAGAACAATTATAAAATGCCTTATTCTACTCTGTTTTGGAGTATATACACCAACTCAGTATTCTCTCTCATGTAAAATACCGAAATTCTAATTTTTACCAAAATCGAAAAAATCTGAACATTATCTATGCTCCCCAATGTTTAAAACAAAATTGTTCTGAATATAATCTCTCATAAAAAATATACAATGCCCTTTTCTACTCTGTTTTGGAGTATATACATCATCTCCATATGCTCTCACATGTAAAATACAGAAATTTTATATTTAAGCGAATCGAAAAAAATCTAAGTATTTTCTAGGCATTCCAATGTTAAAAACAAAATTGCTCTGAATATAATCTGTCAGAAAGAATATACAATGCCCTATTCTACTGTGTTTTGCAGTATATACACAAACTCCATAGGCTCTCATATGTAAAACACAGATATTGCATATTTAAGTGAATCGAAAAAAATGTAAATTACATCTAGGCGACCTAAAGTTAAAAGAAAATGGCTCTGAATATAGTATATTAGACAAATATACAATGCCTTATTCTATTTTGTTTTGGAGTATATACACCAACTCAGGATGCTCTCTCATATAAAATACAGAACTTCTAAATTACGTGAATCGAAAAAATTATAAATATTATCTAGGCACCCGAGTGTTAAAAGCAAAATTGCTCTGAAAATATTCTGTCAGAAAAAATATACAATGCCCTATTCTACTATGTTTTGGCATATATACACAAACTCAATATTCTCTCTGATATAAAATACAGAAATTCTGATTTTACGTGAATCGAAAAAAATCTAAATAATATCTAGGCACCACAAATTTAAAAGAAAATGGCTCTGAATATAGTCTGTTAGAAAAAATATACAATACCTTATTCTATTCTGTTTTGGAGTATATACACCAACTCAGTATGCTCTCTCATTTTAAATACCGAAATTCTAATTTTACATGAATCTAAAAAATCTAAATATTATCTAGGCACCCCAATGTTAAAAACAAAATTTCTCTGAATATAATCTGTCAGAAAAAATATACAATGCCCTATTTTACTCTGTTTTGGAGTATATACAACTCCATATGCTCTCTCAAGTAAAATACAGAAATTCTATATTTAAGCGAATCAAAAAAAATCTAAATATTATCTAGGCACCCCAATGTTAAAAGCAAAATTGATCTGATAATAATCTGTCAGAAAAAATATACAATGCCCTTTTCTACTCTATATTGCTGTATATAGACCAACTCAGTATGCTCTCTCATGTAAAATACCCAAATTCTAATTTCACCCAAATCGAAAGAATCTAAATATTATCTAGGCACCCCAATGTTAAAAACAAAATTGTGCTGAATATAATCTGTCAGAGAAAATATACAATGCCCTATTCTACTCTGTTTTGGTGTATATACACCAACTCCATATGCTCTCTCATGTAAAATACAGAAATTCTATATTTAAGCGATCCGAAAAAAATCTAAATATTATCTAGGCACCCCAATGTTAAGAGCAAATATGTTCTGAATATAATCTGTTAGAAAAAACATACAATGCACATTTCTACTCTGTTTTGGAGTATATACACCAACTCAATTGTCACTCTCATGTAAAATACAGAAATTCTAATTTTAAACGAATCGAAAAAATATAAATAATATCTAGGTGCCCCAAAGTTAAAAGAAAATGGCTCTGAATATACTCTGTTTGAAAAAAAATACAATGCCTTATTCAAACTGTTTTGGAGTATATACACCAACTCAATATTCTCTCTCGTAAAATACCGAAATTCTAATTTTTCGTGAATCGAAAAAAATCTAAATATAATCTAGGCACCCCAATGTCAAAAGCAAAATTGCTCTGAATATAGTCTGTCAGAAAAAATATACAATGTCATTTTCTACTTTGTTTTGGTTTATATACACCAACTCAATATGCTCTCTCATGTAAAATACTGAAATTATATATTTAAGCGAATCGAAAGAAATCTAAATATTATCTACGCACCCCAATGTTAAAAGCAATATTTCTCTGAATATAATGTGTCAGAGAATATATACAATGCCCTTTTCTACTCTGGTATGTAGTATATGCACCAACTCAGTATGCTCTCTCAAGTAAAATACCGAAATTCTAATTTTCCGCGAATCGAAAAAAATCAAATTAATATCTAGGCACCCCAAAGTTAACAGAAACTGGCTCTAAATATAGTCTGTTAGATAAATTATACAATGCCTTATTTTACACGGTTTGGAGTATATACACCAACTCAGTAGGCTCTCTCATGTAAAATACCGAAATACTAATTTTACCCGAATCGAGTAAAACTAAATATTATCTAGGCACCCCATTGTTAAAAACAAAATTGCTCTGGATATAATCTGGCAGAGAAAATATACAATGTTCTATTCTACTCTTTTTTGGAGTATATACACAAATTCCATATGCTTTCTCATGTAAAATACAGAAATTCTATATTTACGGGAATCGAAAAAAATCTAAATATTATCTAGGCACCCCAATGTTAAAATCAAAATTGCTCTGAATATAATCTGTCAGAGAAAATATACAATGCCCTATTCTACTCTGTTTCGGAGTATATACAACAACTCCGTATGCTGTCTCATGTAAAATACAGAAATTCTAATTTTACCCGAATCGAAAAAATCAAAATATGATCAAGGCACCCCAATGTTAAAAACAAAATTGCTCTGAAGATAATCTGTCACAAAAAATAAACAGTTCCCTATTCTACTCTGTTTTGGACCATATACATTAACACCATATGCTCTCTCATGTATAATAAAGAAACTCCATATTTAAGTGAATCGAAAAAAGTCTAAATATAATCTAGGTACCCCAATGTTAAAAGCAAAATTGCTCTGAATACAATCTGTCAGACAAAATATACAATGCCTTATTCTACTCTGTTGTGGAGTATATACACCAACTCAGTATGCTCTCTCATGTAAAATACCGAAATTCTAATTTTACGTGAATCGAAAAAATCTAAATATAATCTAGGCACCCCAATGTTAAAAACAATATTACTCTGAATATAGTTTGTCAGAAAAAATATACAATGCCCTATTCTACTCTGCTTGGCGGTATATACAACTCCATATATTCTCTCATGTAATATACAGAAATTCCATATTTAAGCAAAGAGAAAATAAATCTAAATATTATCTAGGCACCCCAATGTTAAAAGCAAAATTGCTCTAAATATAATCTGTCAGAAAAAATATACAATGCCCTTTTCTACTCTATATTACAGTATATACACCAACTCAGTATTCTCTATCATGTAAAATACCGAAATTCTAATTCTAGGCGAATCGAAAAAATCTATATATTATCTACGTACCCCAATGTTAAAAACAAAATTGCTCGGAATATAATCTGTCAGAATAAATATACAATGCCCTATTCTACTCTGATTTTTTTTAGATACACCAACTCCATATGCTCTCTCATGTAAAAAACAGAAATTTTATATTTAAGCAAATCGAAAACATATAAATATTATCTAGGTACCGCAATGTTAATAGAAATATTGCTCTGAATATAATTTCTCATAGAAAATATACAATGCCCTTTTCTACTCTGTTTTGGAGTATATACACCTACTCAATAATCTCTCTCATGTAAAATACCAAAATTCTAATTTTACGCAATTGAAAAAAATGTAAATAATATCTAGGCGCCCTAAAGTGAAAAGAAAATGGCTCTGAATATAGTCTGTCAGAAAAAATATACAATGCCTTATTCTACTTATTTTTGGAGTATATACACCCACTCAGTATGCTCTCTCATGTAAAATACAGAAATTCTAATTTTACCCAAATCAAAAACATCTAAATATTATCTAGGCAGACCAATGTTAAAAACAAAATTGCTCTGAATATAGTCTGTTAGAACAAATATACAATGCCCTTTTCTACTCTGTTTTGGAGTATATACACAAAGTGAATATGCTCTCTCATGTAAAATACAGAAATTCTCTATTAAAGCGAATCGAAAATAAATCTAAATATTATCTAAGCACCCCAATGTTAAAATGAAAACTGCTCTAAATATAACCTGTCAGAAGAAATATACAATGCCCTATTCTACTCTGTTTCGGAGTATATACATTAAATCAATATGCTCTCTCAGGTAAAATACAGAAACTCAAATTTTCACGAACAGAAAAAAATCTAAATATTATCTAGGCATTCCAATGTTAAAAGCAAAATTACTCTGAATATAATCTGTCAGAAAAAATATACAATGCACTTTTCAACTCTGTTTTATAATATATACACGAACTCAATATACTCTCTCATGTAAAATACCGAAATTCTAATTTTACGTGAATCGGAAAAAAGCTAAATGATATCTAGGCGCCCCAAAGGCAAAAGAAAATGGCTCTGAATATAGTCTGTTAGAAAAAATATACAAAGCCTTATTCTACTCTGTTTTGGAATATATACACCAACTCACTATGCTCTCTGATGTAAAATACCGAAATTCTAATTTTACACGAATCGAAAATAATCTAAATAATATCTAGCACCCTAAAGTTAAAAGAAAATGGTTCTTAATATAGTCTGTCAAAAAATATACAATCCACTTTTGTACTTTGTTTTGGAGTATAGACACCAACTCATTATGCTCTCTCGTGTAAAATATCGAAATTCAAATTTTACCCGAATTGAAAATATCTAAATATTATCTAAGAACCCCAATGTTAAAAACAAAATTGCTCTGAATGTAATCTGTCTGAAAAAACATACAATATCCTATTCTACTCAGTTTTGAAGTATATAAACCAACTCCATATGCTCTATCCTGTAAAATACAGAAATTCTATATTTAAGCGAATCGAAAACAATCTAAATATTATGTAGGCACACAAATGTTAAAATCAAAATTGCTCTGAATATAATCTGTCAGAAAAGAAAACAATGCCCTTTTCTACTCTGTTTTGGAGTTTATACACCAACTCAGTGTGCTCTCTCATGTAAAATACAGAAATTCTAACTTTACGTTAATCAAAAATAACCTAAATATTATCTAGGAACCCCAATATTAAAAGCAAAATAGCTCTGAATATAGTCTGTCAGAAAAAATATACAATGCCCTATTCTACTGTGTTTTGGAGTATATACACCAACTCACTATGCTCTCTCATGTAAAATACGTGAATTCTAATATTACGTGAATCGAATAAAATCTAAGTATTATCTAGGCACCGAATGTTAAAAGCAAAATTGCCCTGAATATAATCTGTCAGAAAAGATATACAATCCCCTTTTCTACTCTGTGTTGGAGTATAAACACCAACTCAATATGCTCTGTCATGTAAATTACAGAAATTCTAATTTTACGCGAATCGAAAAAAATCTAAATAATACCTAGGCGCCCAAAAGTTTAAAGAAAATGGCTCTGAATATAGTTTGTTAGAAGAAATATACAATGCCTTATTCTACTCTGTTTTGGAGTATATACACCAACTCACTATGCTCTCTCATGTGAAATGCCGAAATTCTAAATTTCCGTGGATCTAAAAATATCTAAATATTATCTAGGCCTTTCAATGTTAAAACAAAAATCGCTCTGAATCCAATCTGTCATAAAATATATACAACGCCCTATTCTACTCTGTTTTGCAATATATACACCAGCTCTATATGCTCTCTCATGTAAAATATAGACATTTTATATGTAAGCGATTCGAAATAGATCTAAATATTATCTAGGCACCCCAATGTGAAAAACAAAATTGCTCTGAATATAATCTGTCAGAAAAAATATACAATGCCCTATTCTACGTTGTTTTGGAGTATATAATCCATCTCCATATAGTCTCTCATTTAAAATACAGAAATTCTATATTTAAGCGAATCGAAAAAAAATCTAAATATTATCTAGGCACCCCAATTTTAAAAGCAAAATTGCTCTGAATATAATCTGTCAGAAAAAATATACAATGCCCTTTTCTTCTCTGTTTTGGTGTATATACACCAACTCACTATGCTCTCTCATGTAAAATACAAAAATTCTAATTTTACGTGAATCGAAAAAAATCTAAATAAAATCGAGGAGCCCCAAAGTTAAAAGAAAATGACTCTGAATATAGTCTGCTAGAAAAAATATACAATGCCTTATTCTACTCTGTTTTGGAGTATATAAACATACTCAGTATGCTCTCTCATTTAAAATACCAAAATTCTAATTTTACGTGAATCAAAAATATCTAAATATTATCTAGGCACCACAATGTTTAAAACAATATTGCTCGAAATATAGTCTGTCAGACAAAATATACAATGCCCTTTTCTACTCTGTTTTGGAGTATATACACAAACTGCATATGTTCTCTCATGTAATATACAGAATTTCTATATTTAAGCGAATCGAAAAAAATCTAAATGTTATCAAGGCACCCCAATGTTAATAGCAAAATTGCTTTGAATACAATTTGTCAGAAAAAAATACAATGCCCTTTTCTACTCTGTTTTGGAGTATATAAACCAACTCAGTATGCTCTCTCATGTAAAATACAAAAAATCTAATTTTACACGAATCGAAAAAAATCTAAAAAATATCTAGGCACCGCAAAGTTAAAAAAAAGTGGCTCTGAATATAGTCTGTTAGAGAAAATATACAATGCCTTATTCTACTCAATTTTGGAGTATATACACCAACTCAGTATGCTCTGTTATGTAAAATATAGAAATTCTTATTTTACCCGAATCGAAAAAATTTAAATATTATCTAGGCACCCAAATGTTAAAAACAAAATTGCTCTGAATATAATCTGTCAGAAAAAATACAATGCCCTATTCTACTCTGTTTTGGAGTATATACACCAACTCAATATGCTCCCTCATGTAAAATACAGAAATTCTATATTCAAGCGAATCGAAAAAACTCTAAATATTATCTAGGCACTCCAGTGTTAAAAGCAATATTGATCTGAATATAATCTGTCAGAGAAAATATACAATGCCCTATTCTACTCTGTTTTGGAGTATATACACCAACTCAGTATGCTCTGCTATGTAAAATATAGAAATTCTTATTTTACCCGAATCGAAAAAATTTAAATATTATCTAGGCACCCAAATGTTAAAAATAAAATTGCTCTGAATATAATCTGTCAGAAAAAATACAATGCCCTATTCTACTCTGTTTTGGAGTATATACACCAACTCAATATGCTCCCTCATGTAAAATACAGAAATTCTATATTCAAGCGAATCGAAAAAACTCTAAATATTATCTAGGCACTCCAGTGTTAAAAGCAATATTGATCTGATTATAATCTGTCAGAGAAAATATACAATGCCCTATTCTACTCTGTTTTGGAGTATATACACCAACTCAGTATGCTCTCTCATGTAAAATACCGAAATTCAAATTTTACGTGAATCAAAAAAAATCTAAATAATATCTAGCTGGCCAAAGGTTGCAAGAAAATGGCTCTGAATATAATCTGTTAGAAAAAATATACAATGCCTTATTCTACTCTGTTTTCGCGTATAAAAACCAACTCAGTATGCTCTCTAATGTAAAATACCGAAATTCTAATTTTACGTGAATCAAAAAAAATCTAAATATTATCTAGGCACCCCAATTTTAAAAACAAAATTTCTCTGAATATTATCCGTCAGAAAAAATATACAATACGCTATTATACTCTGTTTTGGAGTATATACACCAACTCAATATGCTCTCTCCTGTAAAATACCGAAATTCTAATTTTACGTGAAATTAAATAAATCTTAATAATATCTAGGTGCCCCAAAGTTAAAGGAAAATGCCTCTGAATATAGTCTGCTATAATAAATATACAATACCGTATTCTACTCTGTTTTGGAGTATATACACCAACTCAGTATGCTCTCTCATGTAAAATACAGGAATTCTAAATTTACCCAAATTGAAAAAATTTAAATACTATCTAGGCACCCCAATGTTAAAAACAAAATTACTCTTAATATAATCTGTCAGAATAAAGATAAAATGACATATTCTGCTCTGTTTTGGAGTATATACACCAACGCCATATATTCTCTCATGTAAAATAGAGAAATTCTATATTTAAGCGAATCGAAAAAATCTAAATATTATCTAGGCACCAGAATGTTAAAAGCGAAATTGCTCTGAATATAATCTGTCAGAAAATATATACAATGCCCTATTCTACTCCGTTTTGTAGTATATACACAAACTCCATATGCTCTCTCATATAAAATACAGAAATTCTATATTTAAGTGAATCGAAAAGAATCTAAATATTATCCAGGCACCTCAATGTTAATAGCAAAATTGTTTCAAATATAACCTGTCAGGAAAAATATACAATGCCGTTTTCTACTTTATTTTGTAGTATATACAACAGCATTATATGCTCTCTAATGTAAAATACCAAAATTCAAATTTACGCAAATCAAAAATATTCTAAATATTATTTAGGCACCCCAACATTAATAGCAAATTTGCTCTGAATAAAACCTGTCAGAAAAAATATACAATGCCCTTTTCTACTCTGATTTGAAGTATATACACCAACTCAATATGCTCTCTCAGGTAAAATACCGAAATTCTAATTTGACATGAATCGTAAAAAATCTAAATAATATCTAGGCTCCTGAAAGTTAAAAGAGAATGACTCTGAATATAGTCTGTTAGAAAAAATATACAATGCCTTATTCTACTCTGTTTTGGAGTATATACACCAACTCAGTATGCTCTCTAATGTAAAATACCGAAATTCTAACTTTACGCGAATCGAAAAAAATCTAAATAATATCTAGGTGCCCCAAAGTTAAATGAAAATGGTTCTGAGTACAGTCTGTTAGAGAAAATATACAATGCCTTATTCTACTTTTTTTTTTAGTATATACACCAAATCAGTATGCTCTCTCATGTAAAATACCGAAATTCTAATTTAACCCGAATCGAAAAAATCTAAATACTATCTAGGCACACCAATGTTAAAAACAAAACTGCTCTGAAAATAATCTGTCACAAAAAATATACCATGCCCTATTCTACTTCTTTTTGGAGTATATACACCAACTCCATATGCTCTCTCTTGTAAAATACAGAAATTCTATATTTAAGTGAATCAAAAAAATCTAAATATTATCTAGGCACCCCAATGTTAAAAGCAAAACAGCTCCGAATATAATCAGTCAGAGAAAATATACAATGCCCTTTTCTACTCTGTTTTGTATTATATACACCAACTCAATATGCTCTGTCATGTAAAATACCAAAATTTAAATTTTTCACCAATAGAAAAAATCTAAATAATATCTAGGTGCCCGAAAGGTAAAAGAAAATGGCTCTGAATATAGTTTGTTAGAAAAAATATACAATGCCTTATTCTAATGTCTTTTGGAGTATATACAAAAACTAAGTATGAACTCTCATATAAATAACGAAATTCAAATTTTACATGAATCGAAAAAATCTAAATATTATCTAGCACTCCAATGTTAAAAGCAAAATTGATTGGAATATTATTTGTCAGAAAAAATATACAATGCCCTTTTCTACTCTGTTTTGGAGTATATACAACAACTCAATATTCTCTCGCATGTAAAATACGGAAATTCTAACATTACGCGAGTCGAAAAAAATCTAAATAATATCTAGTGGGCCCAAAGTTAAAAGAAAATGGCTCTGAATATAGTCTGTTACAAAAAATATACAAAGCCTTATTCTACTGTGTTTTGGAGTATATACAAAAACTCAGTATGGTCTCTCAAGTAAATACCGAAATTCTAATTTTACGCGAATCGAAAAAAATCTAAATAATATTTAGGCGCCCCAAAGTTAAAAGAAAACGGCTCTGAATACAGTCTGTTCGATGAAATATACAATGCCATATTCTACTGTGTTTTGGAGTATATACAACACCACAGTATGCTCTCTCATGTAAAATACCGAAATTCTAAATTTACCAGAATAGAAAAAATTTAAATATTATCTAGGCACCCCAATGTAAAAAACAAAATTGCTCTGAATATGATATGTCAGAAAAATATACAATGCACAATTCTACTCTGTTTTGGAGTATATACAACAACTCCAAATGCTCTCTCATGTAAAATACAGAAATTCTATATTTAAGCGAATCGAAAAAAACCTAAACATGATCTACGCACCCCAGAGGTATGAGCAAAATTGCTCTGAATATAATCTATCAGAAAAAATATACAATGCCCTTTTCTACTGTATTTTAAAGTATATACACCAACTCAATGTGCTCTCTCATGGAAAATACCAAAATTATAATTTTACGTGAATCGGAGAAAATCTAAATAATATCTAGGCACCCTAAAGTTAAAAGAAAATGGCTCTGAATATAGTCTGTTAGAAAAAATATACAATGCCTTCTTCTACTCTGATTTGGAGTATATACACCAACTCAGTATTCTCTTTCATGTAAAATATCGATATTCTAATTTGACGTGAGTCGAAAAAAATCTAAATGTTATCTAGGCACTGCAATGTAAAAAGCAAAATTGCTCTGAATATAATCTGTCAGAAAAAATATACAATGCCCTTTTCTATTCTGTTTTGTTGTATATACACCAACTCAATATGCTCTCTCATGTAAAATACAGAAATTCTTATTTTACGTGAATCAAAAAGAATCTAAATAATATCTAGGTGCCCCAACGTTAAAAGAAAGAGGCTCTGAATATAGTCTGTTAGAAAAAATATACAATGCCTTATTCTACTGTGTTTTAGAGTATATAAACCAACTCAGTATGCTCTCTAATATAAAATACCTAAATTCTAATTTTACGTGAATCGAAAAAAATCTAAATATTATCTAGGCACGCCAATGTTAAAAACAAAATTGCTCTGAATATATTCTGTCAGAATAAATATACAATGCCCTATTCTACTATTTTTTGGAGTATATACACCAACTCAATATGCTCTCTCATGTAAAATACAGAAATTCTATATTTAAGCGATTCAAAAAAAATCTAAATATTATCTATGAACAACAATGTTAAAAAAAATTGCTCTGAATATAATCTGTCAGAGAAAATATACAATGACCTATTCTACTCTGTTTTGGAGTATATACACCAACACCATATGCTCTCTCATGTAAAATACAGAAATTTTATATTGAAGCGAATCAAAAAAATCTAAATATTATCTAGGCACCCCAATGACAATAGCGAAATTGCTCTGAATATAATCTGTCAGAAATAATATACAATGCCCACTTTAACTCTGTTTTGGAGTATATACACCAACTCAATATGCTATGTCATGTAAAATGACAAAATTATAATTTTACGCGAATAAAAAAATCTAAATAATATTTAGGCGCTTCACAGTTAAAAGAAAATGGCTCTGAATATAGACTGTTATAAATAATATACAATGCCTTATTCTACTTTGTATTGGAGTATATACAATAACTCAGTATGGTCTCTCATGTAAATACCGAAATTCTAATTTTACGTGAATCGAAAATATCTAAATATAATATAGGCACCCCAATTTTAATAACAAAATTTCTCTGAATATAATCTGTCTGAAAAAATATACAATGCCTGATTCTTCTCTGTTTCGGAGTATATACACCAACTTTATATGCTCTCTCATGTAAAATACAGAAATTCTATATTTGAAGGAATCAAAAAAATCTAAATATTATCTAGGCACCCCAATGACAATAGCGAAATTGCTCTGAATATAATCTGTCAGAAATAATATACAATGCCCACTTTAACTCTGTTTTGGAGTATATACACCAACTCAATATGCTATGGCATGTAAAATAACAAAATTATAATTTTACACGAATCAAAAAAATCTAAGTAATATTTAGGCGCTTCACAGTTAAAAGAAAATGGCTCTGAATATAGTCTGTTAGAAAAAATATACAATGCCTTATTCTACTTTGTTTTAGAGTATATACAATAACTCAGTATGGTCTCTCATGTAAATACCGAAATTCTAATTTTACGTGAATCGAAAATATCTAAATATAATATAGGCACCCCAATGTTAATAACAAAATTGCTCTGAATATAATCTGTCAGAAAAAAATATACAATGCCTGATTCTTTTCTGTTTTGGAGTATATACACCAACTCCATATGCTCTCTCATGTAAAATACAGAAACTCTATATTTAAAGGTATCGAAAAAAATCTAAATATTATCTAGGAACCACAATGTTAAAAGCAAAATTGCTTAAATATAATCTGTCAGAAAAAATATGCAATGCACTTTTCTTCTCTGTTTTGTAGTATATACACCAACTATATATGCTCTCACATGTAAAACACCAAAATTCTAATTTTACATGAATCGAAAGAAATCTCAATAATATCTAGGCATCCCAAAGTTAAAAGAAAATGGCTCTGAATATAGTCTGTTAGAAAAAATATACAATGCCTTATTCTACTCTGTTTTGGAGTATATACATCAATTCAGTATGCTCTTTCATGTAAAATACAGAAATTCTAATTATACCCGAAGAGAACAAATCTAAATTATATCTACCACCCCAATGTTAAAAACAAAATAGTTCTGAACATAATCTGTCATAAAATATATACAATGCCCTATTCTACTCTGTTTTGGAGGATATACACCAACTCCCTATGTTCTCCCATGTAAAATACAGAAATTCTATATTTAAGCGAATCGAAAAAATTCTAAATATTATCTAGGCTCCCCAATGTTAAAACCAAAACTGCTCTGAATATAATCTGTCAGGAAAAATATACAATGCCGTATTCTACTCTGTTTTGGAGTATATACACCAACTCCCTATGCTCTCCCATGTAAAATACTGAAATTCTTTTTTTTTTTTTTTTTATTTTTTTTTATTTTTTTATTTTTTTTAATTTTTTATTGGATTATAGGTTTTGGGGTACATGAGCAAAGCATGCAAGACAGTTGCGTAGGTACACACATGGCAGTGTGCTTTGCTTTTCTTCTCCCCTTCACCCACATTTGGCATTTCTCCCCAGGCTATCCCTCCCCACCTCCCCCTCCCACTGGCCCTCCCCTTTTCCCCCAATAGACCCCAGTGTTTAGTACTCCCCTTTCTGTGTCCATGTGTTCTCATTTTTCATCACCCACCTATGAGTGAGAATATGCGGTGTTTCATTTTCTGTTCTTGTGTCAGTTTGCTGAGGATGATGTTTTCCAGATTCATCCATGTCCCTACAAACGACACGAACTCATCATTTCTGATTGCTGCATAATATTCCATGGTGTATATGTGCCACATTTTTCCAATCCAGTCTATTATCAATGGGCATTTGGGTTGATTCCAGGTCTTTGCTATTGTAAACAGTGCTGCAATGAACATTCGTGTACATGTGTCCTTATAGTAGAACGATTTATAGTCTTTTGGATATATACCCAGTAATGGGATTGCTGGGTCAAATGGAATTTCTATTTCTAAGGCCTTGAGGAATCGCCACACTGTCTTCCACAATGGTTGAACTAATTTACACTCCCACCAACAGTGTAAAAGTGTTCCTTTTTCTCCACATCCTCTCCAGCATCTGTTGTCTCCAGATTTTTTAATGATCGCCATTCTAACTGGCGTGAGATGGTATCTCAATGTGGTTTTGATTTGCATCTCTCTGATGACCAGTGACGATGAGCATTTTTTCATATGATTGTTGGCCTCATATATGTCTTCTTTCGTAAAGTATCTGTTCATATCCTTTGCCCACTTTTGAATGGGCTTGTTTGTTTTTTTCCTGTAAATCTGCTTGAGTTGTTTGTAAATTCTGGATATCAGCCCTTTGTCAGATGGGTAGACTGCGAAAATTTTTTCCCATTCTGTTGGTTGCCGATCCACTCTAGTGACTGTTTCTTTTGCCGTGCAGAAGCTGTGGAGTTTCATTAGGTCCCATTTGTCTATTTTGGCTTTTGTTGCCAATGCTCTTGGTGTTTTGTTCATGAAGTCCTTGCCTACTCCTATGTCCTGGATAGTTTTGCCTAGATTTCCTTCTAGGGTTTTTATGGTGCCAGGTCTTATGTTTAAGTCTTTAATCCATCTGGAGTTAATTTTAGTGTAAGGTGTCAGGAAGGGGTCCAGTTTCTGCTTTCTGCACATGGCTAGCCAGTTTTCCCAACACCATTTGTTAAACATGGAATCCTTGCCCCATTGCTTGTTTTTGTCAGGTTTATCAAAGATTGTATAGTTGTATGTATGTTGTGTTGCCTCCGGTGCCTCTGTTTTGTTCCATTGGTCTATATCTCTGTTTTGGTACCAGTACCATGCTGTTTTGATTACTGTAGCCTTGTAGTATAGTTTGAAATCCGGTAGTGTGATGCCCCCCGCTGTGTTCTTTTTGCTTAGAATTGACTTGGCTATGCGGGCTCTCTTTTGGTTCCATATGAAGTTCATGGTGGTTTTTTCCAGTTCTGTGAAGAAAGTCAATGGTAGCTTGATGGGGATAGCGTTGATTCTGTAAATTACTTTGGGCAGTATAGCCATTTTCACGATATTAATTCTTCCTAACCATGAACATGGAATGTTTCTCCATCTGTTTGTGTCCTCTCTGATTTCGTTGAGCAGTGGTTTGTAGTTCTCCTTGAAGAGGTCCCTTACATTCCTTGTGAGTTGTATTCCAAGGTATTTTATTCTTTTTGTAGCAATTGCGAATGGCAGTTCGCTCTTGATTTGGCTTTCTTTAAGTCTGTTATTGGTGTAGACGAATGCTTGTGATTTTTGCACATTGATTTTATATCCTGAGACTTTGCTGAAGTTGTTTATCAGTTTCAGGAGTTTTTGGGCTGAGGCGATGGGGTCTTCTAGGTATACTATCATGTCGTCTGCAAATAGAGACAATTTGGCTTCCACCTTTCCTATTTGAATACCCTTTATTTCTTTTTCTTGCCTGATTGCTCTGGCTAGAACTTCCAGTACTATATTGAATAGGAGTGGTGAGAGAGGGCATCCTTGTCTAGTACCAGATTTCAAAGGGAATTCTTCCAGTTTTTGCCCATTCAGTATGATATTGGCTGTTGGTTTGTCATAAATAGCTTTTATTACTTTGAGATACGTTCCATCGATACCGAGTTTATTGAGGGTTTTTAGCATAAAGGGCTGTTGAATTTTGTCAAATGCCTTCTCTGCGTCAATTGAGATAATCATGTGGTTTTTGTTTTTGGTTCTGTTTATGTGGTGAATTACGTTGATAGACTTGCGTATGTTGAACCAGCCTTGCATCCCTGGGATGAATCCTACTTGATCATGATGAATAAGTTTTTTGATTTGCTGTTGCAATCGGCTTGCCAATATTTTATTGAAGATTTTTGCATCTATGTTCATCATGGATATTGGCCTGAAGTTTTCTTTTCTCGTTGGGTCTCTGCCGGGTTTTGGTATCAGGATGATGTTGGTCTCATAAAATGATTTGGGAAGGATTCCCTCTTTTTGGATTGTTTGAAATAGTTTTAGAAGGAATGGTACCAGCTCCTCCTTGTGTGTCTGGTAGAATTCGGCTGTGAACCCATCTGGACCTGGGCTTTTTTTGTGAGGTAGGCTCTTAATTGCTGCCTCAACTTCAGACCTTGTTATTGGTCTATTCATAGTTTCAGCTTCCTCCTGGTTTAGGCTTGGGAGGACACAGGAGTCCAGGAATTTATCCATTTCTTCCAGGTTTACTAGTTTATGTGCATAGAGTTGTTTGTAATATTCTCTGATGATGGTTTGAATTTCTGTGGAATCTGTGGTGATTTCCCCTTTATCATTTTTTATTGCATCTATTTGGTTGTTCTCTCTTTTCTTTTTAATCAATCTGGCTAGTGGTCTGTCTATTTTGTTGATCTTTTCAAAAAACCAGCTCTTGGATTTATTGATTTTTTGAAGGGTTTTTCGTGTCTCAATCTCCTTCAGCTCAGCTCTGATCTTAGTAATTTCTTGTCTTCTGCTGGGTTTTGAGTTTTTTTGATCTTGCTCCTCTAGCTCTTTCAATTTTGACGATAGGGTGTCAATTTTGGATCTCTCCATTCTCCTCATATGGGCACTTATTGCTATATACTTTCCTCTAGAGACTGCTTTAAATGTGTCCCAGAGGTTCTGGCACGTTTTGTCTTCATTCTCATTGGTTTCGAAGAACTTCTTTATTTCTGCCTTCATTTCGTTGTTTACCCAGTCAACATTCAAGAGCCAGTTGTTCAGTTTCCATGAAGCTGTGCGGTTCTGGGTCGGTTTCTGAATTCTGAGTTCTAACTTGATTGCACTATGGTCTGAGAGGCTGTTTGTTATGATTTCAGTTGTTTTGCATTTGTTGAGCAGTGCTTTACTTCCAATTATGTGGTCAATTTTAGAGTAGGTGTGATGTGGTGCTGAGAAGAATGTGTATTCTGTGGATTTGGGGTGGAGAGTTCTGTAAATGTCCACCAGGTTTGCTTGCTCCAGGTCTGAGTTCAAGCCCTGGGTATCCTTGTTGATTTTCTCTCTGGTTGATCTGTCTAGTATTGACAGTGGAGTGTTAAAGTCTCCCACTATTATTGTGTGGGAGTCTAAGTCCTTCTGTAAGTCATTAAGAACTTGCCTTATGTATCTGGGTGCTCCTGTGTTGGGTCCATATATGTTTAGGATCGTTAGCTCTTCTTGTTGTATCAATCCTTTTACCATTATGTAATGGCCTTCTTTGTCTCTTTTGATCTTTGTTGCTTTAAAGTCTATTTTATCAGAGATGAGAATTGCAACTCCTGCTTTTTTTTGCTTTCCATTAGCTTGGTAAATCTTCCTCCATCCCTTTATTTTGAGCCTTTGTGTATCCTTGCATGTGAGATGGGTTTCCTGGATACAGCACACTGATGGGTTTTGGATTTTTATCCAATTTGCCAGTCTGTGTCTTTTGATTGGTGCATTTAGTCCATTTACATTTAGGGTTAATATTGTTATGTGTGAATTTGATACTGCCATTTTGATTCTAAGTGGCTGTTTTGCCTGTTAGTTGTTGTAGATTCTTCATTATGTTGAAGCTCTTTAGCATTCAGTGTGATTTTGGAATGGCTGGTACTGATTGATCTTTTCTATGTGTAGTGCCTCTTTTAGGAGCTCTTGTAAAGCAGGCCTGGTGGTGACAAAATCTCTGAGTACTTGCTTGTTCGCAAAGGATTTTATTCTTCCTTCACTTCTGAAGCTCAGTTTGGCTGGATATGAAATTCTGGGTTGAAAGTTCTTTTCTTTAAGAATGTTGAATATTGGCCCCCACTCTCTTCTGGCTTGTAGTGTTTCTGCCGAGAGATCTGCTGTGAGTCTGATGGGCTTCCCTTTGTGGGTGACCCGACCTTTCTCTCTGGCTGCCCTTAGTATTCTCTCCTTTATTTCAACCCTGTTGAATCTGACGATTATGTGCCTTGGGGTTGCTCTTCTTGCGGAATATCTTTGTGGTGTTCTCTGTATTTCCTGCAATTGAGTGTTGGCTTGTCTTGCTAGGTGGGGGAAATTTTCCTGGATGATGTCCTGAAGAGTATTTTCCAGCTGGGATTCATTCTCTTCGTCACATTCTGGTACACCTATCAAACGTAGGTTAGGTCTTTTCACATAGTCCCACATTTCTTGGAGACTTTGTTCATTCCTTTTTGCGCTTTTTTCTCTGATCTTGGTTTCTCGTTTTATTTCATTGAGTTGGTCTTCGACTTCAGATATTCTTTCTTCTGCTTGGTCAATTCGGCTATTGAAACTTGCGTTTGCTTCGCGAAGTTCTCGTATTGTGTTTTTCAGCTCCTTTAATTCATTCATATTCCTCTCTAAGGTATCCATTCTTGTTATCATTTCCTCGAATCTTTTTTCAAATCTTTTTTCAAGGTTCTTAGTTTCTTTGCATTGATTTAATACATGATCTTTTAGCTCACAAAAGTTTCTCATTATCCATCTTCTGAAGTCTAATTCCGTCATTTCGTCACAGTCATTCTCCGCCCAGCTTTGTTCCCTTGCTGGTGAGGAGTTTTGGTCCTTTCTAGGAGGCGATGTGTTCTGGTTTCGGGTGTTTTCCTCCTTTTTGCGCTGGTTTCTTCCCATCTTTGTGGATTTGTCCGCTGGTCGTCTGCGTAGTTGCTGACTTTTCGTTTGGGTCTCTGAGTGGACACCCAGAATGTTGATGATGAAGTATTTCTGTTGCTTGGTTTTCCTTCTACCAGTCTAGCCCCTTCGCTGTACGACTGTTGAGGTCCGCTCCAGACCCTGCTTGTCTGGGGTGCACCTCTAGTAGCCGTGGCACAGCGAGGGATGCTACCAGTTTCTTTTTCTGCTCTCTTTGTCCCAGGATGATGCCTGTCTAATGACAGTCTTTTGGATATAGAGGGGTCAGGGAGCTGCTTGAGGAGACAGTTTGTACTTTATAGGGGTTTAATTTCTGAGCTGTGCACTCTGTTGTTCATTCAGGGCTGTTAGGCTGCTATGTTTGATTCTGCTGCAACACAGCTCATTAAACAACCCTTTTTTTTTTTCTCAAATGCTCTGTGTTGAGGGGTTTGGGCTTTATTTTTGGATGTCCGATCAGGTGTCCTGCCCAGCTCAAAGGCAGACTAGCCACTGTTTGGCTGCCGAGGCTCCGCCCTGCTGTTGTGTGATTCGCGCTGTTCCTGCCGGCTCTGCTGTGGTCTCCGCCACGCCCTGCGTCGGAGTCTCTTCGTTGTAGTGTGTTGCCTCAGCAACGGCAGGCTGCGTCAGCAGTGGGCGTGTATCTCAGTAGGGACGGGTTGCCTCGGCAACGGCTGGCTGCGTCAGCAGTGGGCGTGTATCTCAGTTGGGGCAGGTTGCCTCCGTAGTGGTGGACGCCCCTCCCCCACAGAGCGTCTCGGACCGTCTGCCCGGGATAGTTTGAAATGGCGGATTTGTTCGTCCCACTGGGTATCCCAAGCGATCTGTCCCTGCAATCCCCTGGGCTGGGCTACTGTGCAAGTCTCGTTCAGTCTCAAGTCCAGCCCTCTCAAGTCTCGGGTTGCCGGTTCAACAAGGCACCCGGACAAGCGCGCCCTGTGGGGATTGCTGGGTAGGGCCGGCCGCCGCCGCCCCGGCTGCCGGCTTCGCCAGGCAGACCTACTGCCTGGCGTCCCGTGTCTTTTTATACTTGGGAGTTTCCCCGTTCTGTGGGCAACAAAGATCAGTCTGGAAATGCAGCACTGACTCACCGTTTGCGAATTCAACGCAAGCTCCAATCCTGGGTTGTTCTCACAGCGCCATCTTGAGTCCTGAAATTCTATATTGAAGCGAATCGAAAAAAATCTAAATATTATCTAGACACCCCAATGTGAAAAACAAAATTGCTCTGAATATAATCTGTCAAAGAAATATACAATGCTTTTTTCTACTCTGTTTTGTAGTATATACACCAACTCAATATGCTTTCTCATGTAAAATACAGAAATTCTAATTTTGCCTGAATTGAAAAAATCTAAATATTATCTAGGCACCCCAAAGATAACAACAAAATTACTCTTAATATAATCTGTAAAAAAATATATACAAGGCTTTATTCTACTCTGTTTTGGAGCATATACACCAACTCCATATGCTCTCTAGTGTAAAATACAGAAATTCTATATTTAAGCGAATCGAAAAAAATCTAAATATTATCTAGACACCCCAATGTTAAAAGCAATATTGCTCTGAATATAATCTGGCAGAATACAATGCCCTTTTCTACTCTGTTTTGTAGTATATACACCAGCTCAATATGCTGAATCATGTAAAATACCGAAATTCAAATTTTACACGAATCGAAGGAAATCTAAATAATATCTAGGCCCCCCAAAGTTAAACGAAAATGGCTCTGAATATAGTCTGTTAGAGAAAATATACAATGCCTTATTTTACTCCGTTTTGGAGTATATACACCATCTCAGCATGCTCTCTCAGGAAAAATAGAGAAATTCTAATTTTACACGAATTGAAAAAATCTAAATATTATCTAGGCACCCCAGTGGTAAATACAAAATTTCTCAGAATATCATCTGTCAGAAAAAATATGCAATACCCTATTCTTCTCTGTTTTGGAGCATATACAGCAACTCCATATGCTCTCTCATGTAAAATATAGAATTTCTATATTTAAGCGAATCGAAAAAAATCTAAATATAATCTTGGCTCACCAATGTTATAAACAAAATTGCTCTGAATATAATCTGTCAGAAAAAATATACAATGCCCTATTCTACTCTGTTTGTGAATGTATAAACCAACTCAGTATGCTCTCTCATGTAAAATACCAAAACACTAATTTAACGTGAATAGAAAAAAATCTAAATAGTATCTAGGCACCCGAATGTTAAAAGCAAAATTTCTCTAAATATAATCTGTCAGAAAAAATATACAATGTTCTTTTTACTCTGTTTTGGAGTATATACACCAACTCCATATGCTCTCTAATATAAACTAGAGATATTAAATATTTAAGAGAATCGAAAATATCTAAATATTATATAGGCACCCCAGTGTTAAAAGAAAAATTGCTCTGAATACAATCTGTCAGAAAAAATATACAATGCTTTTTTCTACTCTTTTTTAAAGTATATAAACCAACTCAATATGCTCTCTCATGTCAAATACAGAAATTCTAATTTTACGTGAATCGAAAAAAATCTAAATATTATCTAGGCACCCCAATGTTAAAAGCAAAATTGCTCTGAATATAATCTGTCAGAAAAAATATACAATGCCCTTTCCTACATTGTTTTGGAATATATACACCAACTCAATATGCTCTCTCATATAAAATACCGAAATTCGAATTATACGCAAATTGAAAATAATCTAAATATTATCCAGGCACCTTAATGTTAAAAGCAAAATTGCTCTGAATATAATCTGTCAGAATGAATATACAATAAATTTTTCTACTCTGTTTTGGATTATATACACCAACTCAATATGATGTCTTAAGTGAAACACAGAAATTCTGTATTTAAGCGAATCAAAAAAAGTCTAAATATTATCTAGGCACCCCAATGTTAAAAGGAAAATTTCTCTGAATATAATCTGTCATAAAAAATACACAATGCCCTTTTCTACTCTGTTTTGTAGTATATACAAAAACTCAATATGCTCTATCATGTTAAATACAGAAATTCTAATTTTACCCAAATCGAAAAAGTCTAAATATTACCTAGTCACGCCTATATTAATAACAAAATTGCTCTGAATATAATCTGTCAGAAAAAATATACAATGCCCTTTTCTACTCTTTTTTGTAGTATATAAAGAAGCTCAATATGCTCTCTCCTGTAAAATACCGAAATTCTAATTTTACGCGAATCGAAAAAAATATACATAATATCTAGGCGAACCAAAGTTAAAAGAAAATGGCTCTGAATATACTCTGTTAGAAAAAATATACAATGCCTTATTCTACTTTGTTTTGGAGTATATACACCAACTCAGTGTGCCCTTTCATGTAAAATAGAGAAATTCTAATTTTACCCGAATCGAAAAAATCTAAATACTACCTAGGCATCCCAATGTTAAAAACAAAATGGCTCTGAATATAATCTATCAGAATAAATATACAATGTCCTATTCTACTCTCTTTTGGAGTATATACACCAACTCCATATGCTCTCTCATGTAAAATATAGAAATTCTATATATAAGTAAATCGAAAAAAATCTAAATATTATCTAGGCCCCCCAATGTTAAAAACAAAATTGCTCTAAATATAATCTGTCAGAAAGAATATACAATTCCCTCTTCTATTCTGTTTGAAGTATATACACAAACTCACTATGCTCTCTCTTGTAAAATACCGAAATTCTAATTTTACGTGAATTGAAAAAAATCTAAATAATATCTAGATGCCCCAAAGTTAAACGAAAATTGCTTTGAATATAGTCTGTTAGAAACAATATACAAAGCCTTATTCTACTCCTTGTTGGAGTATATACACCAACTTCGTATGCTCTCTCATGTAAAATACTGAAATTCTAATTTTTCGCAAATCGAAAAGAATCTAAATAATATCTAAGCACTCCAAAGTTAAAAGAAAATGTCTCTGAATATAGTCTGTTAGAAAAAATATAAAATGTTTTATTCTTCTGTGTTTTTGAGTATATACTCCAACTCAGTATGCTCTCTCCTGTAAAATGCAAAAATTTTAATTTTACGTGAATCGAAAAAAATCTACATATTATCTAGGCACCCCAATGTTAAAAACAAAATTTCACTTAATATAATCTTTCAGAAAAAATATACAATGCCCTATTCTACTCTGTTTTGGACTATATACACCAACTAAATATGCTGTCTCATGTAAAATACAGAAATTCTACACGTAAGCAAATCGAAAAAAATCTAAATATTATCTAGGCAACCCAATGTTAAAAGCAAAATTGCTCTGAATATAATCTGTCAGAAAAAATATACAATGCCCTTTTCTACTCTGTTTTGTAGTATATACACCAACTCAATATGCTCTCTCATGTAAAATCCCAAAATTCTAATTTTACCCGAATCGAAAAAATCTAAATATTATCTAGGCACACCAATATTAAAAACAAAATTGCTCTGAATATAATCTGTCAGAGAAAATATACAATGCCCTATTCTACTCTGTTTTGGAGTATATACACCAACTCAATAGGCTCTCTCCTGTAAAATAGCGAAAGTCTAATTTTACGCGAATCAAAAAAAATTTACATAATATCTAGGCGCCCCAAAGTTACGAGAAAATGGCTCTGAATATAGTCTGTTAGAAAAAATATACAAAGCCTTATTTTACTCTGTTTTGGAGTATATACACCAACTCAGTATGCTCTCCCATATAAAATACAGAAATTCTAATTTCACGTGAATCGAAAAAATTCTAAATATTATCTAGGCACCCGAATGTTAAAAGTAAAATTGCTCTGAATATAATCTGTCAGAAAAAATATACAACGCCCCTATCTACTCTGTTTAGGAGTATATACACAAACTCAATATGCTCTCTCATGTAAAATACCGAAATTCTAATTTTACACTAATCGAAAAAAGTCTAAATAATATCTAGGCATCCCAAAGTTAAAAGAAAATGTCTCTGAATACACTCTGTTTTAAAAAATATGCTCTCTCCTGTAAAATGGAAAAATTTAAATTTTACGTGAATCGAAAAAAATCCAAATATTATCTATGTACCGCAATTTTGAAAACAAAATTGCTCTGAATATAATATTTCAAAAAAATTTACAATGCCCTATTCTACTCTTTTTTGGAGTATACACACCAACCCCATATGCTCTCTCATGTAAAATACAGAAATTCTATATTTAAGCGATTCGAAAAAAATCTAAACATAATTTAGGCACACCAATGTTAAAAACAAAATTGCTCTGAATATAATCTCTTAGATAAAATATACAATGCCCTTTTCTACTAAGTTTTGGAGTATATACACCAACTCAATATGCTCTCTCATGTAAAATACAAAAATTCTAATTTTACGTGAATCGAAAAAAATCTAAATAATATCTATTCACCACAAAGTTAAAAGAAAATGGCTCTGAATATACTCTGTTTGATAAAATATAAAAAGCCTTATTATACTCTGTGTTGGAGTATATACACCAAGTCCGTACGCTCTCTCATGTAAAATACAGAATTTCTAATTTTAAGTGAATCGAAAAAAATCTAAATATTATCTAGGCACCCCAATGTTAAAAGCAAAATTTCTCTGAATATAATCTGTGAGAAAAAATATACAGTTCCCTTTTCTACCAAGTTTTGGAGTATATACACCGACTCAGTATGCTCTCTCATGTAAAATACAGAAATTCTAATTTCACGCGAATCAAAAAAAATCTAAATAACGTCTAGAAGTTCCAAAGTTAAAAGAAAATGGCTCTGAATATAGTCTGTTAAACAAAATATACAGTGCCTTATTCTACTCTATTTTGGAGTATATACATTAACTCAGTACGCTCTCTCAGGTAAAATACAGAAATACTAATTTTACCCGAATCAAAAAAATCTAAATATTATCTAGGCACCCCAATGTTAAAAACAAAATTCCTCTGAAAATAATCTGTCAGAAAAAATACACAATGCCCTATTATCCTCTCTTCTGGGGTATATACAGCAACTCCATATGCTCTCTAATGTAAAACACAGAAATTCTATATTTAAGCGAATCGAAAAAAATCTAAATGTTATCTAGGCACCCAAATGTTAAAAGCAAAATTTCTCTAAATATAATCTGTCAGAAAAAATATACAATGCCCTTTTCTTTTCTGTTTTGGAGTATATACACCAACTCAATATGCTCTCCCATGTAAAATACAGAAACTCTATATTTAAGAAAATGGAAAAAAATCTAAATATTTTCTAGGCACCCCAATGTTAAAAACGAAATTTCTCTGAATATAATCTGTCAGAAAAAATATACAATGCCCTTTTCTATTCTGTTTTGAAGAATATACACCAACTCAATATGTTCTCTCATGTAAAATACCTAAATTCTAATTTTACGCGAATCGACGAAAATCTAAATACTATCTAGGCACTCCAAAGTTAAAAGAAAATGGCTCTGAATATGGTCTGTTAGAGAAAATATACAATGCCTAATTCTCCTCTGTTTTGGTGTATATACACCAACTCAGTATGCTCTCCCATGTGAAATATTAAAATTCTAAATTTACATGAATCGAAAATAATCTAAATATTATCTAGGAACCCGAATGTTAAAAGCCAAATTTCTCTGAATATAATCTGTGAGAAAAAATATACAATGCCCTTTTCTACTGTGTTTTAAATTATATAGAGCAACTCAATATGCTCTCTCATGTAAAATACCGAAATTCTAACTTTACGCAAATCGAAACAAATGTAAACAATATCTACGCGCCCCGAAGTAAAAAGAAAATGTCTCTGAATATAGTCTGTTAGAAAAAATATACAATGTTTTATTCTACTAAGTTTTTGAGTATATACACCAACTCAGTATGCTCTCTCCTATAAAATTCAAAAATTCTAATTTTGCGTGAATCGAAATAAATCTAAATATTATCTAGGCACCCCAATGATAAAAACAAAATTTCTCTGAATATAATCTTTCAGAAAATATATAGAATGCCCTATTCTACGTTGTTTTGGAGTATATACACCACCTCAATATGCTGTCTCATGTAAAATACAGAAATTCTATATTTAAGCGAATCGAAAAAAATCTAAATATTATCTAGGCACCCCAATGTTAAAAGAAAAATTTCTCTTAATATAATCTGTCAGAAAAAATTACAATGTCCTTTTTTACTCTGTTTTGAAGTATATACACCAACTCAATATGCTCTCTTATGTAAAATACCAAAATTCTAATTTTACGCGATTCTAAAAAAATCTAAATAATATATATTCACGCGAAAGTTAAAAGAAAATGGCTCTGAATACAGTCTGTTAGAAGAAATATAAAATGCCTTATTCTACTCTGTTTTGGATTATATACACCAACTCAGTATGCTCTCTCATGTAAAATACTGAAATTCTAATTTTACGCAAATCGAAAAAAATCTAAATAATATCTATTCGCACCAAAGATAAAAGAAAATGGCTCTGAATACAGTCTGTTAGAAAAAATACACAATACCTTATTCTACTCTGTTTTGGAGTATATACACCAACTCAGTATGCTCTCTCATTTAAAATACAGAAATTACACTTTTACCCGAATCAAAAAAATCTAAATATTATCTAGCACCCCATTGTTAAAAACAAAATTTCTCTATATATAGTCTGTCACAAAAAATAGCAAATGCCCTATTCTACTTTGTTTTGGAGTATATACACCAACTCAGTATGCTCTCTCATGTAAAATACAGAAATTCTAATTTTACCCGAATAGAAGAAATCTAAATATTATCTAGGCATCCCAATGTTTAAAACAAAATTGCTCTCAATATATCCTGTCCGAAAAAATATACAATGCCCTATTCTACTCTGTTTTGGAGTATATACACCAACTCCATATGCTCTCTCATGTAAAATACAGAAATTCTAAATTTAGGCTAATCGAAAAAAATCTAAATATTATCTAGGCATCTTAATGTTAAAAAAAATTGCTCTGAATATAATCTGTCAGAAAAAATACACAATGCCGTATTCTACTCTGTTTTGGAGTATATACACCACCTCCATATGCTCTCTCATGTGAAATACAGAAATTCTATATTCAGGCGAATCGAAAAAAATCTAAATATAATTTAGGCACACCAATGTTAAAAGCAAAATTGTTCTAAATATAATCTCTCAGAAAAAATATACAATGCCATTTTCTACTAGGTTTTGGAGTATATACACCAACTCAGTATGCTCTCTCATGTAAAATACAGAATTTCTAATTTTAAGTGATTCGAAAAAAATCTAAATATCATCTAGGCACCCCAATGTTAAAAGCAAAATTGCTCTGAATATAATCTGTCATAAAAAATATACAATGCCCTTTTCTACTCTGTTTTTGAGTATATACACGAACTCCATAAGCTCTCTCATGTAAAATAAAGAAATTCTATATTTAAGCGAATCGAAAAAATCTAAATATTATCTAGGTACCCCAATGTTATAAACAAAATTCCTCTAAATATAATCTGTCAGAAAAAATATACAATGCCCTATTCTACTCTGTTTTGAAGTATATACACCAACTCCATATGCTCTCTCATTTAAAATTCAGGAATTCTATATTTAAGCGAATCGAAAAATTTCTAAATATTATCTAGGCACTTCAATGTTAATAGCAAAATTGCTATGAACATAGTCTGTCTCACAAAATATAAAATGCCCTTGTCTACTCTGTTTTGGGGTATATACAGCAACTCAATATGCTCTCTCATATAAAATACCGCAATTCTAATTTTAGGTGAATCAAAAAAAATCTAAATAATATCGAGGCACCCCAATGTTTAAAGAAAATTGCTCTGAATATAGTCTGTTAGAAAAAATATACAATACCTTATTCTACTATGTTTTGGAGTATATACACAAACTCAGTATGCTCTCTCATGTAAAATACAGAAATTCTAATTTTACCAGAATCGAAAAAATCTAAATATTATCTAGGCACCCCAATGTTAAAAACAAAATTTCTCTGCATATAAACTCTCAAAAAAATATACAATGCCTTATTCTACTCTTTTTTTGTGTATATACACCAACTCTACATGCTCTCTAATGAAAAATACAGAAATTCTATATTTAAGCAAATCAAAAAAAATCTAAATAATATCTAGGTTCCCCAAAGTTAAAAAAAATGGTTCTGAATATAGTATGTTAGAAAAAATATACAATACCATATTCTACTATGTTTTGGAGTATATACACCAACTCAGTATGCTCTCTCGTGTAAAATAGAGAAATTCTCATTTTACCCGAATTGAAAAAAATCTAAATATTATCAAGGCACCCCAATGTTAAAAACAAAATTACTCTGGATATAAACTCTAAGAGAAAATATACAATGCCCTATTCTACTCTGTTTTGAGTATATACACCAAGTCTACATGCTCACTCATGTAAACTACAGAAATTTTATATTTGAGCGAATACAAAAAAATCTAAATATTATCTAGGCACCCTAATGTTAAAAAAAAAATTGCTCTCAATATAATCTGTCAGAAAAAATATACAATGCCCTTTTCTACTCTGTTTTGGAGTATGTACACCAACTCACTAGGCTCTCTCATGTAAAATACCGAAATTCTAATTTTACGTGAATCGAAAAAAATCTAAATATTATCTACGCACCCCAATGTCTAAAGAAAAATTGCTCTGAATATAATCTGTCTGACAAAATATACAATGTTTTTTTCTACTTTGTTTTGGAGTGTATACAGCAACACAATATGCTCTCTAATTTAAAATACCGAAATTTTTATTTTATGCGAATCGAAAAAAATATAAATAACATTTAGGCACCACAATGATAAAAACAAAATTGCTTTGAATATAATCTGTCAGAAAAAATATACAATGCCCTATTCTACTCTATGTTGTAATATATACACCAACTCCATATGCTGTCTTATGTAAAATACAGAAATTCTAATTTTAGCAGAATCGAAATAATCTAAATATTATCTAGGCAACCCAATGTTAAAAACAGAAATGCTCTGAAAATAATCAGTTATAAAAAATATACAATGCCCTACTCTACTCTGTTTTGGAGTATGTACAAAAATTCAATATGCTCTCTTATGTAAAATAACGAAATTCTAATTTTACGCTAATCGAAACAAATCTGAATAATAACAAGGCGTTCCAAAGTTAAAAGAAAATGGGTCTGAATATAGTCTGTTTGAAAAAATATACAATGCCTGATTCTACTCTGTTTTAGAGTATATACACCAGTTCACTATGCTCTCTCATGTAAAATACAAAAATTCTATATTTAAGCGAATCGAAAAAAAATATAAATATTATCTAGGCACCCCAACGTTAAAAGCAAAATTGCTCTGAATACAGTCTGTCAGAAAAAAATATACAATGCCATTTTCTACTCTGTTTTGTAGTATATACATCAACTCAATATGCTCTCTCATGTAAAATACAGAAATTCTAATTCTACCTGAAGCGAATAAATCTAAATATAATCTAGGCACCCCTACGTGAAAAACAAAATTGCGTTGATTATAATCTGTCAGAAAAAATATAGAATGCCCTATTCTACTCTGTTTTGGAGTATATACACCAACTCCATATGCTCTCTCATGTAAAATACAGAAATTCTATATTTAAGCTAATCGAAAGAAATCTAAATATTATCTAGGCACCCCAAAGTTAAAAGCAAAATTGCTCTGAATATAATCTGTCAGAAAAAATATACAATGCTCTATTCTACTCTGTTTTGGAGTATATACACCAACTCCATATGCTCTCTCAAGTAAAATACAAAAATTCTGTATTTAAGCGAACGGAAAAAAATCTAAAAATTATCTAGGCACCCCAACGTTAAAAGCAAAATTGCTCTGAATATAATCTGTCAGAAAAAATATACAATGTCCTTTTCTACTTTTTTTTGGAGTACATACACCAACTCAGTATGCTCTCTCATGTAAAATAACGAAATTCTAATTTTACACGGAACGAAA
The DNA here is from genome assembly GCF_049354715.1 of Callithrix jacchus. NCBI lineage: Eukaryota > Metazoa > Chordata > Mammalia > Primates > Cebidae > Callithrix > Callithrix jacchus. The sequence continues at coordinate 52,896,699 of NC_133521.1, read as the reverse complement.
AAAATCTAAATAATATCTAGGTGCCCCAAAGATAAAGAAAATTGCTCTGAATATAGTCTGTTAGAGAAAATATACAATGTCTTCTTCTACTTTGCTTTGGAGTTTATACACCAACTCAGTATGCTCTATCCGGTAAAACACACAAATTCTAATTTTACTCAAATCGAAAATATCTAAATATTGTCTAGGCAACCCAATGTTAAAAATAACATTTCTCTGAATATAATCTGTCAGATAAAATATACAATGCTTTATTCTACTCCGTTTTGGTGTATATACACCAACACCATATGCTCTCTCATGTAAAATACAGAAATTATATATTTAGGCGAAGCGAAAAAATTCTAAATATTACCTATGCACCCCAACGCTAAAAGCAAAAGTGCTGTGAATATATTCAGTGAGAAAAAATATAAAATGCCCTTTTCTACTCTGTTTTGTAGTATAGACTCTAACTCAATATGCTCTGTCATGTAAAATACAGAAATTCTAGTTTTACCCGCATCGAAAATATCTAAATATAATCTAGGAACCCCAATGTTAAAAGCAAAATTGCTGAATATAATCTGTCATAAAAATTATACAATGCCCTATTCTACTCTGTTTTGGAGAATATACACCAAATTCATATGCTCTCTAATTTAAAATACAGAAATTCTATATTTGAGCAAATCGAAAAAAACTCAATATTATCTAGGCACTCCAATCTTAAAAGCAAAATTGCTCTGAATATAATCAGTCACAAAAAATATACAATGACCTATTCTACTCTGTTTTGGAGTATATACACCAACTCAGTATGCTCTCTCATGTTAAATACTGAAATTCTAATTTTACGCGAATCGAAAGAAATCTAAATAATACCTAGGCCCCTAAACGTGCAACAAAAATGGCTCGGAATATAGTCTGTTAGAAAAAATATACAATGTCTTATTCCACTTTGTTTTAAAGTATATACACCAACTCAATATGCTCTATCATGTAAAATACTCAAATTCTAATTTTACATGAATCGAAAATAATCTAAATAATATCTAGGCGCCCCAAAATTAAAGGAAAATGGCTCTGAATATACTCTGTCAGAGAAAATATACAATGCCCTATTCTACTCTGTTTTGGAGTATATACACCAACTCCATATGCTCTCTCATGTAAAATACCGAAATTCTAATTTTACGTGCACTGAAAAAAATCTAAATAATATCTAGACGCCCCAAAGTTAAAAGAAAATGGCTCTAGATATAGTCTGTTGAATAAAATTTACAATGCCTTATTCTACTCTTATTTTGGAGTATATACACCAACTCAGTATGCTCTCTCATGTAAATTACAGAAATTCTAATTTTACGTGAATAAAAAGAAATCTAAATATTATCTAGGCACCCTAATGTTAAAAACAAAATTGCTCTGAATATAATCTGTCAGAAAAAATATACAATGCCCTATTCTACTGTTTTAAAGTATATACACCAACTCCATATTCTCTCTCATGTAAAATACAGAAATTCTATATTTAACCGAATCGAAAAAATTCTAGATACTATCGAGGCACCCCAATGTGAAAAGCAAAATTTCTCCTAATATAATCTATCAGATAAAATATACAACGCCGGTGACTTCTCTGTTTTGTAGTACATACACCAACTCAATATACTCTCTCATGTAAAATACAGAAATCCTAATTCTACCCAAATCGAAAAAATCTAAATATTATCTAGGCATCCTAATGTTAAAAACAAAATTGCGCTGAAAATAATCTGTCAGAAAAAATATACAATGCCCTATTCTACTCTGTTTTGGAGTATATACACCAACTCCATATGCTCTCTCATGTAAAATACAGAAATTCTATATTTAAGCGAATCGAGAAACATCTAAATATTATCTAGGCACCGCAATGTTAAAAACAAAATTGCTCTGAATATAATCTGTCAGAAAAAATATACAATGGCCTATTCTACTCTATTTTGGAGTATATACACCAACTCAATATGCTCTCTAATGTAAAATACAAAAATTCTATATTTATGCAATCGAAAAAAATTTAAATATTATCTAGGCACCCCAAAGTTAAAAGCAAACTTGCTCTGAATATAATCTGTCAGAAAAAAATATACAATGCCCTATTCTACTCTGTTTTGGAGTATATACACCAACTCCATATGCTCTCTCATATAAAATACCGAAATTCTAATTTTATGCGAATTGAAAAAAAATCTAAATAATATCTAGGCGCCTCAAAGTTAAAAGAAAATGGCTCTGAAAATAGTCTGCTAGTAAAAATATACAATGCCTTATTCTAATCTGTTTTGGAGTATATATACCAACTCACGTTGCTCTCTCATGTAAAATACAAAAATTCTAATTCTACCCGAATCAAAAGAATATAAATATTGTCTAGGCACCCCAAGGTTAAAAACAAAATTTATCTAAATATAATCTGTCAGAAAAAATATACAATGCCCTATTCTACTCTGTTTTGGAGTATATAAACGAACTCCATATGCTCCTCATGTAAAATACAAAAATTCTATATTTAAGGGAATCGAAAAAAAATCTAAATATTATCCTGGCACCCCAATGTTAAAAGCAATATTACTCTGAATACAATCTGTCAGAAAAAATATACAATGCCCTTTTGTACTCTGTTTTGTTGTATATACACCAAAACAATATGGTCTGTCATGTAAAATACAAAAATTCTAATTTTACCCGAATCGAAAAAATCTAAATATTATTTAGGTAACCCAATGTTAAAAACAAAATATCTCTGAATATCATCTGTGAGAAAAAAATATACAATGCACTATTCTACTTTGTTTTGGAGTATATACACCAACTCCATATGCTCTATCACTTAAAATACAGAAATTATATATTTAAGCAATTCGAAAAAAATCTAAATATTATCTAGGTACCCCAATGTTAAAAACAAAATAGCTCTGAATATAATCTGTGAGAAAAAATATACAATGCCCTCTTCTACTCTGTTTTGGAGTATATACACCAACTCAATATGCTCTCTCATGTAAAATACAGAAATTCTAATTCTAGCAGAATCGAAAAAATATAAATATAGTCTTGGCACTCCAATGTTAAAAACAAAATTGCTTTGAATATAATCTGTCAGAAAAAATATACAATGCCCTTTTCTACTATGTTTTGTAGTATATACACCAACTCAATATGGTCTCTCATGTAAAATACAGAAATTCTAATTTTATCCGAATCGAAAAAATCTAAATATTATGTAGGCACGCCAATGTTAATGAAAAAATTTCTCTGAATATAATCTGTCAGACAAAATATACAATGCCGTATTCTACTCTGTTTTGGAGTATATAAACCAACTCAATATGCTCTCTCATGTAAAATACTGAAATTCTAATTTTGCGCGAATTGATAAAAATCTAAATGATAACTAGGCGCCCCAATGTTAATAGAAAAGGTCTCTGAATTTAGTCTGTTAGAAAAAATATACAATGCCTCTTTCTACTCTGTTTTGGAGTATATACATTAACTCAGTATGCTCTCTCATGTAAAATACCGAAATTCTAATTTTATTTGAATCAAAAATAATGTAAATATTATCTATGCCCCCAATGATAAAGCAAAACTGCTCTGAATATAATCTGTTAGAAAAAATATACAATGCCGTTTTCTACTCTGTTTTGGAGTATATACACCAACTCACTATGCTGTCTCTTGTGAAATACAGAAATTTTAGTTTTACGTGAATCGAAGAAAATCTAAATAATATCTAAGCGCCACAAAGTTAAAAGAAAATGGATCTAAATATACTCTGTTAAAAATATATACAATACCTTATTCTACTCTTTTTTGGGATATATACACCAACGAAGTATGCTCTCTCATTTAAAATAGTGAAATTCTAATTTTACCCAAATCGAATAAATTTAAATAATATCTAGGCACCCCAATGTTAAAAAGAAAAATGCTCTGAATATAGTCTGTCATTAAAAATATAAAATGCCCTATTATACTCTGTTTTGGAGTATATACACCAACTCCATATGCTATCTCATGTAAAATACAGAAATCATATATTTAAGCGAATCGAAAAATATCTAAATATTATTTAGGCACCCCAATATTAATATCAAAATTGATCTGAATATAATGTATCAGAAAAAATATACAATGCCCTTTTCTACTTTGTTTTGTAGTATATACACCAACTCAATATGGTCTCTCATGTAAAATACCGAAATTCTAATTTTACCGAATCGATAAAAATCTAAATGATATCTAGGTGACTTAAAGTTAAAAGAAAATGGCTCTGAATCTAGTCTGTTAAAAAACTATACAATGCCTTTTTCTACTCTGTTTTATAGTATATACACCAACTCAGTATGCTCTGTCATGTAAAATACCGAATTTCTAAATTTATGTGAATCTAAAATAATCTAAATATTATATAGGAACCCCAATGTTAAAAGCAAAATTGCTCCGAATATAATGTGTCATGAAAAATATACAATGCCCTTTTCTACTCTGTTTTTGAGTATATAAACAAACTGAATATGCTCTCTCATGTAAATTACCGAAATTCAAATTTTACGTGAATCGAAAAAAATCTAAATAATATCTAGGCGCACCAAAGTTAAATGAAAATGGTTCCGAATATCGTCTGTTAGAGAAAATATACAATGCCTTATTCTACTCTGTTTTGGAGTATATACACCAACTAAGTATGCTCTCTCATGTAAAATACCGAAATTCTAATTTTATGTGAATCGAAAGAACTCTAAATATTATATAGGAACCCCAATGTTAAAAGCAAAATTGCTCCGAATATAAAGTGTCATAAAAAATATACAATGCCCTATTCTACTCTGTTTTCGAGTATATACACCAACTCAATATGCTCTCTCATGTAAAACATAGAAATTTTAATTTTCCATGAATCGAAAATATCTAAATATTATCTAGGCACCCCAATGTTAAAAACAAAATTGCTTTGAATATAATCTGTCAGAAAAAATATACAATGCCCTATTCTACTCTGTTTCAGAGTATATACACCAACTCCATATTCTCTCTCATGTAAAATACAGAAATTCTATATTGAAGCGAATCAAAAAAAATCTATAAATTATATAGGCATTCCAATGTTAAAAGCAAAATTTCTCTGAATATAATCTGTCAGAACAAATATACAATGCCCTTTTCTACTCTGTTTTGTAGTATAGACACCAACTGAATATGCTCTCTCATGTAAAATACAGAAATTCTAATTTTACTCGAATTGAAAAAATCTAAATATTATCTAGGTACCCCAATGTTAAAAAAAAATTGCTCTGAATATAATCTGTCAGAAAAAATATACAATGCCCTATTCTACTCTGCTTTGGAGTATATACAACAACTCAGTATGCTCTCTCATGTAAAATATTGAAATTCTAAATTTACGTGAATCGAAAAACATCTAAATATTATCTAGGCACCCCAATGTTAAAAACAAAATTTCTCTGAATATAATCAGTCAGAAAAAATATACAATGCCCTATTCTACTCTGTTTTGGAGTATATACACCAACTCCACAATCTCTCTCATGTAAAATACAGAAAATCTATATTTAAGAGAATCGAAAAAATCTAAAAATTATCTAGGCACCCTAATGTTAAAAGCAAAATTGCTCTGAATACAATTTGTCAGAAAAAGTATACAATGCCCTTTTCTACTCTGTTTTGGAGTATATACACCAACTGAATATGCTCTCTTGGGTAAAGTACAGAAATTCTAATTTAACGTGAACCTAAAAAAGTCTTAATAATATCTAGGCGCCCCAAAGTAAAAGGAAAATGGCTCTGAATATAGTCTGTTAGAAAATATATACCATGCCTTATTCTACTATGTTTTGGAGTATATACACCAACTATGTATGCTCTCTCATGTAAAATAACGAAATTCTAATGTCACCCGAATCAAAAAAATCTAAATATTATCTAGGCACCCCAATGCTAAAAAAAAATTTTTTTGGAATATAATCTGTAAGAAAAATTATAAAATGTCCTATTCTACTCTATTTTGGAGTATATACACCAACTTCATATGCTCTCTCTTATAAAATACAGAAATTCTGTATTTAAGCAAATCGAAAAAAATTTAAATATTATCTAGGCACCGCAATGTTAAAAGCAAAATTGCTCTGAATATAGTCTGTCAGAAAAAATATACACTGTTTTTTTCTACTCTGTTTTGGAGTATATACACAACTCAATATGCTCCCTCATGTAAAATTCCGAAATTCTAATTTAACGTGAATCGAAAAAAATTTAAATAATATTTTGGTTCCTCAAATTTAGAGAAAAATGGCTCAGAATATACTCTGTTGAAAAAAATATGCAATGCCTTATTCTACTCTGTTTTGGAGTATATACAATAACTAGGTATGCTCTCTCATGAAATATACAGAAATTCTAAATTTACATAAATCCAAAAATATCTAAATATTATCGAGGCACCGCAATGTTAAAAACAAAATCGCTCTTAATATAATCTATCAGAAAAAATATAAAATTTCTATTCTACTCTGTTTTGTACTATATACACCAACTCAATATGCTCTCTCAGGTAAAATACAGAAATTCTTATTTTAAACGAATCGTAAAAATCAAAATATTATCTAGGCACTCAAATGTTAAAAACAAAATATCTTTTAATATAATCTGTCAGAAAAAATATATAATGCCCTATTCTACTCTGTTTTGGAGTATATACACCTACTCCATATGCTCTCTCATGTAAAATACAGAAATTCTATATTTAAGCAAATCGAAAAAAATCTAAATATTTTATAGGCACCCCAATGTTAAAAGCAAAATTGCGCTGAACATAATATGTCAGAGAAAATATAAAATGCCCTTTTCTACTCTGTTTTGTAGTATATACACCAACTCAATATGCTCTCTCATGGAAAATACCGAAATTCTAATTTTACGCAAATCGATAAAAATCTAAATGATATCTAGGCGCCCCAAACTTAAAAGAAAATGGCTCTAAATATAGTCTTTTAGAAAAAATATACAATGCCTTTTTCTACTTTGTTTTGGGATATATACACCAACTCAGTATGCTATCTCATGTAAAACACCGGAATTCTAATTTTACGTGAATCGAAAAAAATCTAAGTATTATCTAGGCATACCAATGTTAAAAGCAAAATTTCTCTAAATATAATCTGTCAGAAAACATACACAATGCGCTTTTCTACTCTGTTTTGGAGTATATACAACAACTCAATATGCTCTCTCATGTAAAATATCAAAATTCAAATTTTACGCGAATCTAAAAAATCTAAATAATATCTAGGCGCCAAAAACTAAAAAAAAATGGCACTGAATATACTCTGTTAGAAAAAATATACAATGCCTTATTCTACTCTGTTTTGGAATATATACACCAACTCAGTATGGTCTCTTATGAAATATACCGAAATTCTAATTTTACATAAATCAAAAAAAATCTAAATATTATCTAGGCACTTCAATGTTAAAAACAAAATTGCTCTGAATATAATCTGTCAGAAAAAATATACATTGCCTTATTCTATTCTGTTTCGGAGTGTATACACCAACTCAGTGTCCTCTCTCATGTAAAATTCAGAAATTCTAATATTACATGAATCAAAAAAAATCTAAATATTATCTAGGCACCCCAATGTTCAAAGCAAAATTGCTCTGAATATAATATGTCAGAAAAAATATACAATGCCCTTTTCTAATCTGTTGTGTAGTATATACATCAACTCAGTATGCTCTCTCATGTAAAATACATAAATTCTAAATTTACGTGAATCAAAAAAAATGTAAATATTATCTAGGCACCCCAATGTTAAAAGCAAAATTGCTCTGAATATAATCTGTCAGAAGAAATATAAAATGCCCTTTTCCACTCTGTTTTGAAGTATATACACCAACTCAATATTCTCTCTCATGTAATATACCGAAATTCTAATTTTACCCGAATCGAAAAAACCAAGTAATGTCTCCGTGCCGCAAAGTTAAAAGAAAATATCTCTGAATATAGTCTGTTAGAAAAAATATACAATGCCTTATTCTACTCTGTTTTGAAGTATATACACCAACTCAGTATGCTCTCTCATGTAAAATACATAAATTCTAATTTCACGTGAAACGAAGAAATTCTAAATATTATCTAGGAACACCAATGTTGAAGGCAATATTGCTCTGAATATAATCTGTCAGAAAAAATATACAGTGTCCTTTTCTACTCTGTTTTGGAGTATATAAACCAACTCAATATGCTCTCTCATGTAAAATACGGAAATTCTAATTTTACGCCAATCGAAAAAAATCTAAATAATATCTAGGCTCCCCAAAGTTAAAAGAAAATGGCTATGAAAATAGTCTGTTAGAAAAAATATACAATGCCTTATTCTACTTTGTTTTGGAGTATATACACCAATTCAGTATGCTCTCTCATGTCAAATACCGAAATTATAATTTTACGTGAATCGAAAAAAATCTAAATATTATCTAGTCACCCAAATGTTAAAAACAAAATTTCTCTGAATATAATCTCTCACAAATAATATACAATGACATATGCTACTCTTTTTTGGGGTATATACACCAACTCAATAGGCTCTCTCCTGTAAAATACATAAATCTTATATTTAAGCGAATCGAAAAATATCTAAATATTATCTAGGCACCTTAACGTTAAAAGCATAATTGCACTGAATAGAATCTGTCAGACAAAATATACAATGCCCTTTTGTACTCTGTTTTGTAGTATATACAGCAACACAGTATGCTCTCTCATGTAAAATACAGAAATTATAATTTTACGTGAATCAAAAAAATTCTAAATAATATCTAGGCGCCCCAAAGTTAAAAGAAAATGTCTCTGAATATAGTCTGTTAGAAAAAGTATACAATGCCTTATTATACTCAATTTTGGATTATATAACCGACTCACTGTGCTCTCTCATGTACAATACCGAAATTCTAATTTTCCGTGAATCGAAAAAAATCTAAATAATATCTAGGCACCCCAATGTTAAAAACAAACTTGCTCTGAATATAATCTGTCTGAAAAAATATACAATGCCCTATTCTACTCTGTTTTAAATTATATACACCAACTCAGTATGGTCTCTCATGTAAAATAGAGAAATTATAATTTTACCCGAATCGAAAAAATCTAAATATTATCTAGGCACCCGAATGTTAAAAGCAAAATTGCTCTGAATATAATCTGTCATAAAAAATATACAATGCCCTATTATATTCTGTTTTGGAGTATATACACCAACTCAGTATGCTCTCTCATGTAAAATACCGAAATTCAAAATTTACCTGAATCGAAAAAATCTAAATATTATCTAGGCACCCCAATGTGAAAAGCAAAATATCTCTGAATATAATCTGCCAGAAAAAATATACAGTGCCCTTTTCTACTTTGTTTTGGACTATATACACCAACTCACTATGCTCTCTCATGTAAAATACCAAAATTCTAATTTTACACAAATCGATAAAAATCTAAATAATATCTAGGCACCCCAAGTTTAAAGAAAATGGCTCTGAATATAGTCTCTTAGAAAAAATATACAATGCCTATTTCTACTTTTTTTTGGAGTATATACACCAAATCAGTATGCTCTCTCATTTAAAATACCGAAATTCTTATTTTACCCTTATCGAAAAAATCTAAATATTATCTAGGCACCCCAATGTTGAAAACAAAATTGCTCTGAATATAATCTGTCAAAAAGATTATACAATGCCCTTTTCTACTCTGTTTTGGAGTATATACACCAACTCAACTTGCTCTCCCATGTAAAATACCGAAATTCTAAGTTTACGTGAATCGAAAAAAAACCTAAATAATATTTAGGCGCCCAAAAGTTAAAAGAAAATGGTTCTGAATATAGTGTGTTATAAAAAATATACAATGCCTTACTTCACTCTTTTCTGGAGTATATACACCAACACAGTATGCTCTCTCATGTAAAATACCGAAATTCTAATTTTACGTGAATCGAAAAATATCTAAATATTATCTAGGCATCCCAATGTTAAAAACAAAATTGCTCTGAATATAATCTGTCAAAAAGAATATACAATGCCTTATTCTACTCAATTTTGGAGTATATACACCAACTCCATATACTCTCTCATGTAAAATACAGAAATTATATATTTAAGCAAATCGAAAAAGATCTAAATATTATCTAGGCACCCCATTTTTAAAGCAAAATTTCTCTGAATATAATCTGTCAGAAAAACTACACAATGCCATTTTCTACTCTGTTTTGTAGTAAATACACCAATTCAATATGCTCTCTCTTGTGAAATACAGAAATTTTAATTTTACGTGAACCGAAAATAATCTAAATATTATCTAGGCACCCCAATGTTAACAACAAAATTGGTCTGAATATAATTTGTCAGAAATAATATACAATGCCCTATTCTACTCTGTTTTGGAATATATACACCAACTCAGTATGCTCTCTCATGTAAAATACAGAAATTATAATTTCACCCGAATCGATAAAATATAAATATTATCTAGGCACCTGAATGTAAAAAGCAAAATTGCTCTGAATATAATCTGTCAGAAAAAATATACAACGCCCTACTTAACTCTGTTTTGGAGTATATACAAAAACTACGTATGCTCTCTCATGTAAAATACCGAAATCCTTGTTTTCCGTGAATCGAAATAAATCTAAATATTATCTAGGCACCCCAATGTTATAAGCAAAATTGCTCTGAATATAATCTGTCAGAAAAAATATACAATGCCCATTTCTACTCTGTTTTAAAGTATGTACACCAACTCAGTGTGCTCCCTCAGGTAAAATACTGAAATTCTAATGTTACGTGAATAGAAAAAAATCTAAATATTATCTAGGCACCCCAATATTTAAAGCAAAATTGCTCTGAATATAATGTCAGTAAAAATATACAATGTTCATTTTTACTCTGTTTTCGAGTATATACACTAACTCCATATGCTCTCTCATGTAAAATATTGAAATTCTTATTTTACACGAATCAAAAATAATCTAAATAATATCTAGGCCCTCCAAAGATAAAAGAAAATGGCTCTGAATATAGTCCTTTAGAAAAAATATACAATACCTTATTCTACTCTGTTTTGGAGTATATACAGAAATTAAATATGCTCTCTCATGTAAAATACAGAAATTCTAATTTTACCCGAATCGAAAAGATCTAAATATTATCTAGGCACCCCAATGTTAAAAACAAAATGGCTCTGAATATAATCAGTCAGAGAAAATATACATTGCCCTATTCTACTTTGTTTTGGAGTATATACACCAACTCCATATGCTCTCTCATGTAAAATACAGAAATTTTATATTTAAGCGAATCAAAAAATTTAAATTTTATCTAGGTGCCCCAATGTTAAAAGAAAATGGCTCTGAATATAGTCTGTTAGAAGAAATATACAATGATTTATTCTACTCTGTTTTGGAGTATATACACCAACTCAGTATACTCTCTCATATAAAATACCTAAATTCTAATTTTATGTGAATCGAAAAATATCTAAGTATTATCAAGGCACCCCAATGTTAAAAACAAAATTGCTCTGAATATAATCTGTCAAAAAAAATATACAATGCCCTATTCTACTCTGTTTTGGAGTATATACACCAACTCCATATGCTCTCTCATGTAAAATACAGAAATTCTATATTTAAGCAAATCGAAAGCAATCTAAATATTATCTAGGCATTCCAATGTTAAAAGAAAAACTGCTCTGAATATAATCTGTCAGAAAAAATATACAATGACCTTTTCTGCTTTGTTTTTTAGTATATACACAAACTCAAAATGCTCTCTCATGTAAAATACAGTAATTCTAATTTTACTTTAATCGAAAAAATCTAAATAATATCTAGGCGTCCTAAAGTTTAAAGAAAATGGCGTTGAATATAGTCTGTTAGAGAAAATATACGATGCCTTATTCTACTCTGTTTTGGAGTATATACACCAACTCAGTATGCTCTCTTATTTAAAATACAGAAATTCTAATTTTACCTGAATCGAAGAAATCTAAATATTATCTAGGAACTTCATTGTTAAAAACAAAATTGCTCTGAACATAATCTTTCAGAATAAATATACAATGCCCTATTCTACTCTGTTTTGGATTATACATACCAACTCAATATGCTCTCTCAGATAAAATACCGAAATTTTAAGTTTACTCGAATCGAAAAAAATCTAAATTATACCTTGGTGCCACAAAGTTAAAAGAAAATGGCTCTGAATATAGTCTATTAGAAAAAATATACAATGCCTTATTCTATTCAGTTTTGTAGTATATACACCAACTTAGTATGCTCTCTCATGTAAAATACCGAAATTCTAATTTTACGTGAATCGAAAAAAATCTAAATTTTATCTAGGCACCCCAATATTTAAAGCAAAATTGCTCTGAATATAATCTGTCAGAAAAAATATACAATGCCCTATTCTACTTTGTTTTAAAGTATATACACCAACTCAATATGCTCTCTCATGTAAAATTCCGAAATTCTAAATTTACGTGAATCGAAAACAATCTAAATATTATATAGGCGCCCCAAATTTAAAAGAAAATGTCCCTGAATATATTCTGTTAGAAAAAATAAACAATGCCTTTTCCTACTTTGTTGTGGAGTATATACACCAACTCAGTATGCTCTCTCATGTAAAATACCGAAATTCTAATTTTACGTGAATCGAAAAAAATCTAAATTTTATCTAGGCACCCCAATATTTAAAGCAAAATTGCTTTGAATATAATCTGTCATAAAAGATATACAATGCCCTGTTCTACTCTGTTTAACATTATATACACCAACTCAGTATGCTCTATCATGTAAAATACAGAAATTCTAAAGTTACGTGGATTGAAATAAATCTAAATATTATCTAGGCACCCCAATGTTTAAAGCAAAATTGCTCTAAATATAATCTTTCAGTAAAAATATACAATGCCCTTTTCTACTCTGTTTTCGAGTATAAACACCAACTCCATATCCTCTCTCATGTAAAATAACGAAATTCTAATTTTATGTGAATCAAAAAAAATCTAAATAATATCTAGGCGCCCCAATGTTAAAAGAAAATGGCTCTGAATATAGTCCGTTATAAAAAATATAAAACGCCTTATTCTACTCTGTTTTGGAGTATATACACCAATTCAATATGCTCTCTCATGTAAAATACAGAAATTCTAATTTTACCCAAATCGAAAAAATCTAAATATTATCTAGGCACCCCAAAGTTAAACACAAAATTTCTCTTAATATAATCAGTCAGATAAAATATAGAATGGCCTTTTCTACTTTGTTTTGGAGTATATAAAAGAACTCCATATGCTCTCCCATGTAAAATACAGAAATTCTATATTTAAGCGAATCGAAACAATCTAAATATTATCTAGGTGCGCCAAAGTTAAATGAAAACGTCTCTGAATATAGTTTGTTATAAGAAATATACAATGATTTATTCTACTCTGTTTTGGAGTATATACACCAACTCAGTATGATCTCTCATGTAAAATACCGAAATTCTAATTTGACCCTTATCAAAAAAATCTAAATATTATCTAGGCACCCCAATGATGAAAAAAAAATTGCTCTGAATGTAATCTGTCAGAAAAAATAGAAAATGCCCTATTCTACTCTATTTTGGTGTATATACACCAACTCAGTATTTTCTCTAATGTAAAATACCGAAATTCTAAATTTATGTGAACCGAAAAAAATCTAAATATTATCTAGGCACCCCAATGGTAATAGTAAAATTGCTCTGAATATAATCTGACAGAAAAAATATAAAATGCCCTTTTACACTCTTTTTTGAAGTAAATACACCAACTCAATATTCTCTCTCATGTAAAATACAGAAATTGTAAATTTACCTGAATCCGAATAATCTAAATATTATCTAGGCATTCCAGTGTTAAAAACAAAATTGCTCTTAATATAATCTTTCAGAAAATATATACAATGCCCTATTTTACACTTTTTTGGAGTATATACACCAACTCCATATGCTCTCTCAGGTAAAATACCGAAATTCTAATTTTACGCGAATCGAAAAAAATCTAAATAATATCTAGGCACCCCAACGTTAAAAGAAAATGGCTCTGAATATAGTCTGTTAGAAAAAATATACAATGCCTTATTCTACTCCTTTTTGGAATATATACACCAACTCAGTATGCTCTCGCATGTAAAATACCAAAATTCTAATTTTACGTGAATCGAAAAAAATCTAAATAATATCTAGGCACCCGAATGTTAAATGCAAAAGTGCTCTGAATATAATCTGTCATAAAAAATATACAATGCCTTTTTCTACTCTGTTTTGGGGTATATACACCAACACAGTATGCTCTCTTATTTAAAATACCAAAATTATAATTTTACGTGAATCAAAAATAATCTAAATATTATGTAGGCACCCCAATCTTAAAAGCAAAATTTCTCTGAATATAGTCTGTCAGAACAAATATACAATACCCTTTTCTACTCTGTTTTATATTATATAAACCAACTTAATATGCTCTCTCATGTAAAATACAGAAATTCTAATTTTACTTGAATCGAAAACATCTAAATATTATCTTGGCACCCCAATGTTAAAAAAAAAATTGCTCTGAATACATTCTGTCAGAGAAACAATACAATGCCCTATTCTACATTGTTTTGGAATATATACACCAACTCAGTATGCTATCTCACATAAAATACCGAAATTCTAATTTTAGGTGAATCGAAAAAAATCTAAAATATATCTAGGCGCCCCAAAGTTAAAAGAAAATGGCTCTGAGTATAGTCTGTTAGAAAAAATATACAATGCCTTATTCTACTTTGTTTTGGAGTATATACACCAACTCAGTATGCTCTCTCATGTAAAATACCTAAATTCTAATTTTTCGTTATTAAAAAAAATCTAAATATTATCTAGGCACCCCAATGTTTCAAACAAAATTGCTCTGAATATAATCTGTCAGAAAAAATATACAATGCCCTTTTCTACTCTTTTTTGGAGTATATACACCAACTCAATATGCTCTCTTATGAAAAATACCGGAACTCTATTTTTACATGAATCGAAATAATCTAAATAATGTCTAGCCACCCCAGAGTTAAAACAAAATGGATCTGAATATGGTCTGTTAGAAAAAATATAAAATGCCTTTTTCTACTCTGTTTTGGAGTATATACACCAACTAAGTATGCTCTCTCATGTAAAATACCAAAATTATAATTTTAACCGAATCGAAAAAATCTAAATATTATCTAGGCACCACAATGCTAAAAACAAAATTGTTGTGAATATAATGTGTCAATAAAGATACACAATGCCCTATTCCACTCTGTTTTGGAGTATATACATCAACTCAATATGTTCTCTCATGTAAAATACAGAAATTCCATATTTAAGCGAGTTGAAATAAAATCTAAATATTATATTGGCACCCCAATGTTAAAAACAATATTGCTCTAAATATAATCTGTCAGAGAAAATATACGGTGTCCTATTCTACTCTTTCTTGGAGTATATAAACCAACTCCATATGCTCTCTCATGTACAATACAGAAATTCTAATTTTACGTGAATCGAAAAAAATCTAAATAATATCTCGGTGCCCCAGAGTTAACAGAAAATGGCACTGAATATAGTCTGTTAGAAAAAATATACAATGCCCCTTTCTATTTTGTTTTGTAGTATGTACACCAACTCCATATGCTCTCACATGTAAAATAGAGGAATTCCAATTTTTCCCAAATTGAAAATATCTAAATATTATCTAGACACTTCAATGTTAAAAAAAATGCTCTGAATATAATTTGTCAGAAAAAATATACAATGCCCTATTCTACTCTGTTTTGGAGTATATAAATCAACTGAATATGCTCTCTCATGTAACATAAAGAAAATCTAATTTAACGTAAATCGAAAAAAATCTAAATAATATCTAGATGCCCCAAAGTTAAAAGAAAATGGCACTGAATATACTCTGTTAGAAAAAATATACAATACCTTTTTCTACTCTGTTTTGGAGTATATACAACAACTCAATATGCTCTCTCATATAAAATAGAGAAATTCTATTTTTAAGCAAATCGAAAAAAATCTAAATATTATCTAGGCAACCCAATGTTAAAAGCAAAATTGCTCTTAATATTATCTGTCAGAATAAATATACAATGCCCTATTCTACGTTGTTTTGAATTATATACACCAACTCAATATGGTCTCTCATGTAAAATACAGAAATTCTAATGTTACCCGAATTGAAAAAATATAAATATTATCTAGTCACCCGAATGTTAAAAGCAAAATTACTCTGAATATCATCCGTCAGAAAAAAATATACAATGCCCTATCCTACTCTGTTTTGGAGTATATAAAAAACTCAGTATGCTCTCTCAGGTAAAAAAACTGAAATTCTAATTTTACGTGAATCGAAAAAATCAAAATATTATCTAGGCACCCCAATGTTAAAAACAAAATGGCTCTGAATATAATATGTCAGTATAAATATACCATGCCCTATTCTACATTGTTTTGGAGTATATACACCAACTCCACATGCTCTCTCATGTAAAATACAGAAATTCTATATTTAAGCGAATCGAAAGAAATCTAAATATTATCTAGGCACCATAATGTTAAAAGCAAAATTGCTCTGAATATAATCTGTCAGAAAAAATGTACAATGCTTTTTTCTACTCTGTTTTGTATTATATACACCAACTCAATATGCTCTCTCTTGTAAAATACAGAAATTCTAATTTTACCCGAATTGAAAAAATCTAAATATTATCAAGGCACCCAAATGTTAACAACAAAATTGCTTTGAATATAATGTGTCATAAAAAATATACAATGCCCTATTCTACTCTGTTTTGGAGTATATACACCAACTCAGTATACTCTCTCATGTAAAATACCGAAATTCTAATTTTACCCGAATCAAAAAATTTAAATATTATCTAGGCACCCCAATGATAAAAACAAAATTGCTCTGAATATAATTTGTCAGAGAAAATATATAATATTGTATTCTACTTCTTTTTGGAGTATATACACCAACTCATTATGCTCTCTCATATAAAATACCGAAATTCTAATTCTACGTGAATCGAAAAAAATCTAAATATTAACTAGGCACACCAGGGATAAAAACAAAATTGCTCTGAATATATTCTGTCAGAAAAAATATACAATCCCCTATTCTTCTCTGTTTTGGTGTATATACACCAACTCCATATGCTCTCTCATTTAAAATACAGAAATTCTATATTTAAGCGAATCGAAAGAAATCTAAATATTATCTAGGAACCCCAATGTTAAAAGCAAAATTGCTCTCAAAACAATCTTTTAGCAAAAATATACAATGCCCTTTTCTACTCGGTTTTGTATTATATACAACAACACAATATGCTCTCTCTTGTAAAATACAAAAATTCTAATTTTCCCCGAATCGAAAAAATCTAAATATTATCTAGGCACTTCAATGTTAAAAACAAAATTGCTCTGAATATAAACTGTCAGAGAAAATATACAATGCCCTCTTCTACTCTGTTTTGAAGGATATACACCAACTCAGTATGTTCTGTCATCTAAAATACCGAAATTCTAATTTTACGGGAAGCGAACAAAATCTAAATATTATCTAGGCACCCCAATGTCAAAAGCAAAATTGCTCTGAATGTAACCTTTAAGAAAAAATATAAAATACCCTATTCTACTCTGTTTTGGAGTATATACACCAACTCCATATGCTCGCTCATGTTAAATAAAGAAATTCTATATTTAAGCGAACCGAGAAAAATCTAAATTTCATCTAGGCACCACAATGTTAAAAGCAAAATTGCTCTGAATATAATTTGTCAGAAAATATATACAATGTCCTGTTCTACTCTGTTTTGTAGTATATAAACCAACTCAATATGGTCTCTCATGTAAAATACCGAAATTCTAATTTTACGTGAATCAAAAAAAATCTAAATAATATATAGGCGCCCAAAAGTTATAAGAAAATGGCTCTGAATATACTCTGTTAGAAAAAATATACAATGCCTTATTCTACTCTGTCTTGGAGTATATACACCAACTCAGTATGCTCTCTCATGTAAAATACCGTAATTCTAATTTTACATAAATCGAAAAATAATTAAATATGATCTACGCACCCAAACGTTAAAAGCAGAATTGCTCTAAATATAATTTGTACGAAAAAGTATGCAATGCCATTTTCTACTCTGTTATGGAGAATATACACCAACTCAATATTCTCACTAATGTAAAATACCGAAATTCTAATTTTACGTGAATCAAAAAAAATCTAAATAATATCTAGGCACCCCAAAGATAAAAGAAAATGGCTCTGAATATAGTCTGTTAGAAAAAGTATACAATGCCTTATTCTACTATGTTTGGGGTATATACTCTAAATCAGTATGCTCTCTAATTTAAAACACCGAAATTCTAATTTTACACGTATCGAAGAAAATCTAAATATTATCTAGGCACCCCAATGTGAAAAACAAAATTGCTCTTAATATAATCTGTCATAAAAAATGTAAAATGCCTTATTCTACTCTGTTTTGGAGTATATACATCAACTCAGTGTGCTCTCTCATGTAAAATACCAAAATTCTAATTTTACGTGTATCGAATAAAATCTAAATATTATCTAGGCACCCCAATGTTAAAAACAAAATTCCCCTGAATATAATCTGTCAGAAGAAATATACAATGCCCTATTCTACCCTGTTTTGGAGTATATACACCAACCCCATATGCTCTCTCATGGAAAATACAAAAATTCTATATTTAAGCGAATTGATAAAAATCTAAATATTATCTAGGCACCCCCATGTTAAAAGAAAAATTGCTCTGAATATAATCTGTCAGAAAAAATTCACAATGTTTTTTTCTACTCTGTTTTGTAGTATATACACAAACTCAATATGCTCTCTCATGTAAAATACCAAAATTCTTATTTTACCCGAATCGAAAAAAATCTAAATAATATCTAGCCGCCCCAAAGTTAAAAGAAAATAACTCTAAAAATCGTCTGTAAGAATAAATATACAATGCCTTATTCTACTCTGTTTTGGAGTATATAAACCAACTCAGTATGCTCTATCAGGTAAAATACCAAAATTCTAGTTTTACGTGAATCGAAAAAAATCTAAATATTATCTTAGCACCCCAATGTTAAAAGCAAAATAGCTCTTAATATACTCTGTCAGACAAAATATAGAATGCCCTTTTCTACTCTGTTTTGTAGTATATACACCAAGTCAAAATGCTCTCTCATGTAAAATACCGAAATTCTAATTTTAGGCGAATCGAAATAAAACTAAATAATAATTAGGCGCCCAAAAGTTAAAGGAAAATTGCTCTGAATGTAGTGTGTTAGAAAAAATATACAATGCCTTATTCTACTCTGTTTTGGAGTATATACACAAAGTCAGTATGCTCTCTCATGTAAAATATTGAAATTCAAATTTTACGCAAATCGACACAATCTACATATAATCTAGGCACCGAAATGTTAAAAACAAAATTGTTCTGAATATAATCTGTCAGAAAAAATATACAATGCCATATTCTACTCTGTTTTGGAGTATATACAGAAACTGCATATGCTATCTCACGTAAAATACAGAAATTCTATATTTAAGTGATTTGAAAAAAATCTAAATATTATCAAGGCACCACAATGTTAAAAACAAAATTGATCTGAGTATAATCTGTCAGAAAAAATATACAATGCCATTTTCTACTATGTTTTGGAGTATATACACCAACTCAATATGCTCTCTCATATAAAATACGGAAATTCTAATTTTACGCGAATCAAAAAAAATCTAAATAATATCCAAGTGCACCAAAGTTAAAAGAAAATGGCTATGAATATAGTCTGTAAGAAAAAATATACAATGACTTATTCTACTCTGTTTTGTAGTATATACAACAACTCAATATGCTCTCTCATGTAAAATAGCGAACTTCTAATTTTACGCAAATCGAAAAGAATCTGAATAATATCTAGCCGCCCCAAAGTTAAAAGAAAATGGCTCTAAATATAGCCTGTTAGAAAAAATATACAATGCCTTATTCTACTGTGTTTTTGGAGTATATACACCAACTCAGTGTGATCTCTCAAGAAAAATACGGAAATTCTAATCTTACACGAATCGAAAAACATCTAAATAATATATTAGGTGCCCCAAAGTTAAAAGAAAATGGCTCTGAATATAGTTTGTTAGAGAAAATATACAATGCCTTATTCTACTCTGTTTTGGAGTATATACACCAACTCAGTATGCTCTTTCATGTGAAATACAGAAATTCTAATTTTACCAAAATCAAGAAAATCTAAATATTATCTAGGCACCCCAATGTTAAAAACAAAATTATTCTGAATATAATCTGTCAGGAAAAATATACAATGCCCGATTCTACTCTGTTTTGCAGTATATACACCAACTCCACATGCTCTCTAATGTAAAATACCTAAATTCTATATTTAAGCGAATCAAAAAAAATCTAAATATAATCTAGTGACCCCAATGTAAGAAGCAAAATTGCTCTGAATATAATCTTTCAGAAAAAATATACAATGCCCTTTTCTACTCTGTTTTGTAGTATATGCACCAACTCAATATGCTCTCTCATGTAAAATACAGAAATTCTAATTTTACCTGAATCGAAAAAATCTAAATATTTTCTAGGCACAACAGTGTTACAAACAAAATTGCTCTAAATATAATCTGTCAGAAAAAATATATAATGCCCAATTCTACTATGTCTTTGAGTATATACACCAACACTGTATACTCCCTAATGTAAAATACTGAAATTCTAATTTTACGCAAATCGAAAAAAATCTAAATAATATCTAGGCTCCCCAAAGTTAAAAGAAAATGGCTCTGAATATAGTCTGTCAGAAAAAATATGCAATACCTTATTCTACTCTGTTTTGGAGTATATACACCAACTCGATATTCTCTCTCATGTAAAATACGGATATTCTAAATTTACGTGAATCGAAAAAAATCTAAACATAGTCTAGGCATTCCAATGTTAAAAGCAAAATTGCTCTGAATATAATTTGTCAGAAAAAATATACAATGCCCTATTCTACTCTGTTTTTGTGTATATACATTAACTCTATATGCTCTCTCATGTAAAATACAGAAATTCTATATTTAAGAGAATCGAAAAAGATCTAAATATTATCTGGGCACCCCAATGTTAAAAGCAAAATTGCTCTGAATATAATCTGTCAGAAAAAATATACAATTCCCTTTTCTAATTTGTTTTGTATTATATGCAGCAACTCAATATGCTCTTTCATGTAAAATACCAAAATTCTAATTTTATGCAAATTGCAAAAAATCTAAATAATATCTAGGCGCCCCAAAGTTAAAAGAAAATGGCTCTGAATATAGTCTGTTTGAAAAAATATATAATGCCTTATTCTATTCTGTTTTGAAGTATATAAACCAACTCAGCATGCTCTCTCATGTACAATACCAAAATTCTAATTATACATGAATCGAAAAGAATCTAAATATTATCTAAGCACGGGAATGTTAAAAGCAAAATTGCTCTAAATATAATCTGTCAGAAAAAATATACAACGCCCTTTTCTACTCTGTTTTGCAGTATATACACCAACTCAATATGCTCTCTCATGTAAAATACAGTAATTCTATATTAAAGCGAATTGAAAAAAATCTAAATAATATCTAGGTGCCCGAAAGTTAAAAGAAAATGGCTCTGAATATAGTCTGTTAGAATAAATATACAATGCATTATTCTACTCTGTTTTGGAGTATATACACCAAATCAGTGTGCTGTCTCATGTAAAATACCGAAATTCTAAATTTACGTGAATTGAAAAAAATATAAATATTATCTAGACACCCCAATGTTAAAACCAAAATTTCTCTGAATGTAATATGTCATAAAAAATATACAATGCCCTATTCTACTCTGTTTGGGAGTAAATACACCAACTCAGTATGCTCTCTCATTTAAAATACCGAAATTCTAATTTTACACGAATCGAAAAAAATCTAAATAATATTTAGGCGCCCCAAAGTTAAAAGAAAACGGCTCTGAATATAGTATGTTAGAGAATATATACAACGCCTTTTTCTATTCTGTTTTGAAGTATATAAACCAACTCAGTATGCTCTCTCATTTAAAATACCGAAATTCTAAGTTTACATGAATCGAAAAAAATCTAAATATAATGTAGGCACCCCAATGTTAAAAACAAAATTGCTCTGAATATAATCTGTCAGAAAAAATATACAATGCCCTATTCTACTCTGTATTGGAGTATATACACCAACTCCATATGCTATCTCATGGAAAATACAGAAATTCTATATTTAAGCGAATTGATAAAAATCTAAATATTATCTAGGCACCCCCATGTTAAAAGAAAAATTGCTCTGAATATAATCTGTCAGAAATTATTCACAATGCTCTTTTCTACTCTGATTTGTAGTATATACACCAACTCAATATGCTCTCTCATGTAAAATACCAAAATTGTAATTTTATCCGAATCGAAAAAAAATCTAAATTATATCTAGGCACCCCAAAGTTAAAATAAAATGGCTCTAAAAATCGTCTGTAAGAAAAATATACAATGCTCTATTCTACTCTGTTTTGGACTATATACAGAAACTGCATATGCTCTCTCACGTAAAATACAGAAATTCTATATTTAAGTGAATCGAAGAAAATCTAAATATTATCTAGGCACCCCAATGTTAAAAACGAAATTGATCTAAATATAATCTGTCAGAAAAAATATACAATGCCATTTTCTACTATGTTTTGGAGTATATACACCAACTCAATATGCTCTCTCATGTAAAATACCGAAATTCTAATTTTACGTGAATCAAAAAAATTTAAATAATATCTAGGTGCCCCAAAGTTAAAGAAAAATGGCTCTTAATATAGACTCTTAGAAAAAATATACAATGCCTTATTCTACTCTGTTTTGGAGTATATACAACAACCCAGTAGGCTGTCCAATGAAAAATACAGAAATTCTAATTTTACCCAAATTGAAAAAATCTAAATATTATCTAGGCACCCCAATGATAAAAACAAAATTGCTCTGAATATAATCTGGTAGAAAAAATATACAATGCTTTATTCTACTCTGTTTTGGAGTATATACACCAACTCAGTATGCTCTCTCATTTAAAATACCGAAATTCTAATTTTACAGGAATCGAAAAAAATCTAAATATTATCTAGGCAATCAAATGTTAAAAGAAAAATTGCTCTGAATAAATTCTGTCAGAAAAAATATAAAATGCCGTTTTCTAATCTGTTTTGTTGTATATAAAACAACTCAATACGGTCTCTCATATAAAATACCGATATTCTAATTTTACGCGAATCAAATAAAATCTATATATTATCTAGGCACCCGAACGTTAAAAGCAAAATTGCTCTGAATATAATCTGTCAGAAAAAATATACAATGCACTTTTCTAATCTGTTTGGAGTATATAGACCAATTCACCATGCTCTCTCATGTAATATACAGAAATTATAATTTTACCCGAAGCGAAAAAATCTAAATATTATCTAGGCACCCCAAAGATGAAACAAAATTACTCTGAATATAATCTGTCAAAAAATATATACAATGCCATATTCTACTCTCTTTTGGAGTATATACAATAACTCAGTATGCTCTATCATATAAAATACTGAAATCTAATTTTACGTGAATCGAAAAAAATCTAAATATTATCTAGGCACCCCAATGTTGAAAACAAAATTGCTCTGAATATAATCTGTCAGAAAAAATATATAATGCCCTATTCCACTCTGTTTTGGAGTATATACATCAACTCCATATGCTCTCTCATGTTAAGAACAGAAATTATAATTTTACCCAAATCGAAAAAATCTAAATATTATTTACCCACCCTAATATTAAAAACAAAATTGCTCTTAATATAATCTGTCAAAAAAATATACAATGCCTTTTTCTACTCTTTTTTGGAGTATATACACCAACTCAGTATGCTCTCTCATGTAAAATACAGAAATTCTAATTTTACGTGAATCGAAAAAAATCTAAATATTGTCTAGGCATCCCAAGGTTTACAGCAATATTGCTCTGAATATAATCTGTCAGAAAAAATATACAATGCCTTATTCTACTCTGTTTAAAATTATATACACCAACTCAGTTTGCTCTCTCATGCAAAAGACAGAAATTATTATTTTACCCGAATCGAAAACATCTAAATATTATCCAGGCATTCCAATGTTAAAAACAAAATTGCTTCGAATATAATCTCTCAGAAAAAATATACAATGCCCTATTCTACTCTGATTTGGAATATATACACCAACTCAGTATGCTCTCTCGTGTAAAATACATAAATTCTAATTTTACGCAAATCGAAAAAAATCTAAATAATATCTAGGCTTCCAAAGTAAAAAGAAAATGGCTTTGAATATAGTCTGGTAGATAAATTATACAATGCCTTATTTTACTGTGTTTTGGAGTATACAAACCAACTCACTATGCTCTCTCATGTAAAATACCGAAATTCTAATTTGACACGAATCAAAAAAATCTAAATAATACTTAGGCACACTAATGTTAAAAACAAAACTTCTCTGAATATAATCTGTCAGAAAAAATATACAATTCCCTATTCTACTATGTTTTGGAGTACATACACCAACTCCATATGCTCTCTCATGTAAAATACAGAAATTCTAATTTAACGCGATTCGAAAAAAATCTAAATAATATCTAGGCGCCCCAAAGGTAAACAAAATTGCTTTGAATATGGTCTGTTAGAAAAAGTATACAATGCCTTATTCTACTTTGTTTTGGAGTATATACACCAACTCAGTATGCTCTCTCATGTAAAATACCGAAATTCTAATTTTACCTGAATCAAAAAAATCTAAATGTTATCTAGGCACCCCAATGGTAAAAACAAAATTCTCTGAATGTAATCTTTCAGAAAAAATATACAATGTCCTATTCTACTCTGTTTTATAGTATATACACAACTCCATTTTCTCTCTCATGTAAAATACAGAAATTCTATATTTAAGCGAAGAGAAAACAATCTAAATATTATCTAGGCACCCCAATGTAAAAAGCAAGATTGCTCTGAACATAATCTGTCAGAAAAATATACAATGCCCTTTTCTACTCTGTTTTGGAGTATATACACAAACTCAATATGCTCTTTCATATAAAATTCCAAAATTCTAATTTTACGTGAATTGAAAATAATCTAAATAATATCTAGGCGCCCCAAAGTAAAAAAAAAATGGTTCTAAATATACTCTGTTAGAGAACATATACAATGCCCTATTCTACTCTGTTTTGGAGTATATACACCAACTCAATATGCTCTCTCATGTAAAATACAGAAATTCTAATTTTACCGGAATCGAATAAATCTAAATATTATCTAGGCACCCCAATGTTAACAAGAAAATTTCTCTGAATATAATCTGTCAGAATAAATATACAAATCCCATTTCTACTTTGTTTTGGAGTATATACACCACATCAATATGCTGTCTCATGTAAAATACCAAAATTCTCATTTTACGTGAATCGTAAAATATCTAAATAATATCTAGGCACCCCAGAAATAAAAGAAAATGTCTCTGAGTATATTCTGTTAGAAAAAATATACAATGCCTAATTCCACATTGTTTTCGAGTATATACACAAACTCAGTATTCTCTCTCATATAAAATACAGAAATTCTAATTTTACACAAAGCGAAAAATCTAAATATTTTCTAGGCATCCCAATGTTAACAGCAAAATTGCTCTGAATATAATCCGTCAGAAGAAATATACAATGCCCTTTTCTACTCTGTTTTGGAGTATATACACCAACTCAGTATGCTCTCTCATGTAAAATACAGAAAACCATATTTTACGTAAATCGAACAAATTCTAATTATCTAGGCACCCAATATTAAAAACAAAATTGCTCTGAATATAATCTGTCAGAAAAAATATACAATGCCTTATTCTACTCTGTTTTGGAGTAAATACATCAACTCCATATGCTCTCTTATGTCAAATACAGAAATTCAATATTTAAGCAAATCAAAAAAAATCTAAATATTATCTAGGCACCCCAATGATAAAGGAAAGTTGCTCTGAATATAATCTGTCAGACAAAATATTCAATATTCTTTTCTATTCTGTTTTGTAGTATATAGATTAACTCAATATGCTCTCCAATGTAAAATACCGAAATTCAAATTTTACGCGAATCGAAAAAATCTAAATAATATCTAGAAGCCCCAATGTTAAAATAAAATGGCTATGAATATAATCTGGAAGAAAAAATACACAATGCCCTAATCTACTATGTTTTGGAGTATATACACCAACTTAGTATGCCCTCTCATGTAAAATACCGAAATTCTAATTGTACGTGAATCAAAAAAATTCTAAATATCATCTAGGCACCCCAATGTTAAAAGCAAAATTGCTCTGAATATAATCTGTCAGACAAAATATACAATGCCTTATTTTACTGTGTTTTGGAGTATATACACCAACTCCATATGCTCTCTCATGTAACATGCAGCAATTCTATATTTAAGGTAATCGAAAAAAATCTAAATATTATTTAGGCACCCCAATATTTAAAAAAAATTTCTCTGAATATAATCTGTCAGAAAAAATATACAATGCCCTTTTCTACTTTGTTTTGTAGTATATACACCAACTCAATATGCTCTCTCATGTAACATACAGAAATTCTAATTTTACCCAAATAGAAAAAATCTAAATATTATCTAGGCACCCCAATGGTAAAAACAAAATTGCTCTGAATATAATCTGTCAGAAAAAATTTACAATGCCCTTTTCTACTCTTTTATGTAGTATATACACCAACTCCGTATACTCTCTCATGTCAAATAAAAAAATTCAATATTTAAGGGAATCGAAAAAAATCTAAATATTATCTAGGCACCCCAATGTTAAAAGCAAAATTGCTCTGAATATAATCTGTCAGAAAAAATATACAATGCCCTTTTCTACTCTGTTTTGGAGTATATAAACTAACTCCATATGCTCTCTCATGTAAAATACAGAAATGCTAATTTTACGTGAATTGAAAAAAATCAAAATATTATCTAGGCACCCCAATGTTAAAAAAAAATTGCTCTAAATATAATGTATCACAGAAAATATACAATGCCCTTTTCTACTCTGTTATGGAGTGTATACACCAACTCCATATGCTCTCTAATGTAAAGTACCGAAATTCTAATGTTACGTGAATCACCAAAAATCTAAATAATATATAGGCGCCCCACAGTTAAAAAAAATGGCTCTGAATATAGTCTGTTAGAAATAATATACAATGCCTTATTCTACTTTGTTTTGGTGTATATACACCAACTCTGTAGGCTCTCTCATGTAAAATACCGAAATTCTAATTTTACGTGAATCGAAAAAAATCTAAATATGATCTAGGCACCCCAATGTTAAAAGCAAAATTGCTCTTAATATCATCTGTCAGAAAAAATATACAACGCTTTTTTCTACTTTTTTTTGGAGTATATACAACAACTCAATATGCTCTCTCATGTAAAGTACCGAAATTCTAATTTTACACGAATTGAATAAAATATAAATAATATCTAGGTGCCCAATAGTTAAAAAAAATGGCTCTGAATATAGTCTGTTAGAAAAAATATACAACGCGTCATTCAACTTTGTTTTGGAGTATATACACCAACTCAGTGTGCTCTCTCATATAAAATACATAGATTCTAATTTTACGTGAATTGAAAAAAATCTAAATATTATCTAGGCACCCCAATGATAAAAGCAAAATTGCTCTGAATATACTCTGTCAGAAAAAATATACAATGCACTATCCTACTCTTTTTTAAAGTATATACACCACTCAATATGCTCTCTTATGTAATACCGAGAAATTCTAATTTTACCCGAATCGAAAAAATCTAAATATTATCTAGGCACTACAATGTTAAAAGAAAATGGCTCTGAATATACTTTGTTATAAAAAATATACAATGCATTATTCTACTTTGTATTGGAGTATATACACCAACTCAATATGCTCTCTCATGTAAAATACAGAAATTCTATATTTAGGTGAATCAAAAATAATCTAAATATTATCCAGGCACACCAATGTTAAAAGAAAAATTGCTCTGAATATACTCTGTATGAAAAATATACAATCCTCTTTTCTACACTGTTTTGAAGTATATACACAAACTGAATGTGCTCTCTCATATAAAATACAGAAATTATAATTTTACACATATCGAAAAATCTAAATATTATCTAGGTACCCCAATGTTAACAGTAAAATTGCTCTGAATATAATCTGTCAGAAAAAATATACAATGCCTTTTCTACTCTGTTTTGTAGTATATACACGAACTCAGAATGCTCTCTCTTTTAAAATACATAATTTCTATATTTAAGAGAATCGAAAAAAATCTAAGTATTATATTGGCATCCCAATGTTAAAAACAAAATTTCTCTCTATATAATCTGTCAGAAAAAATATACAATGCCTTATTCTACTCTGTTTTGGAGTATATACACCAACTCAGTATGCTCGCTCATGTAAAATAAAGAAATTCTATATTTAACTGAATCGAAAGAAATCTAAATATAATCAACGCACCCCAATGTTAAATGCAAAATTGGGCTGAATATAATCTGTCAGAAAAAATATACAATGCCCTTTTCTACTCTGTTTTGGAGTATATACACCAACTCAATATGCTCTCTCATGTAAAATACCGAAATTCGAATTTTACGTGAATCGAAAGAAATCTAAATAATATCTTGGCTCCCCAAAGTTAATAGAAAATAACTCTGAATATAGTCTGTTAGAAAAAATATACAATGCCTTATTCTACTCTTTTTTGGAGTATATACACCAACTGAGGATGCTCTCTCATGTAAAATACTGAAATTCTAAATTTACGTGAATCGAAAAAAATCTAAATATTATCTAGGTACGCGAATGTTAAAAGCAAAATTGCTCTTCATATAATCTGTCAGAAAAAATATACAATGCCCTTTTCTACTCTGTTTTGGAGTATATATACCAACTCAATATGCTCTCTCATTTAAAATACAGTAATTTTAATTTTACGTGTATCGAAAAAAATCTAAATAATATCTAGGTGCCCCAAAGTTAATAGAAAATGACTCTGAATATAGTCTGTTAGAAAAAGTATACAATGCCTTATTCTACTTTGTTTTGGAGTATATACACCAACTCAGTATGCTCTCTCATGTAAAATGCAGAAATTCTATATTTAAGTGAATAGAACAAAATCTAAATATTATCTAGGCACACGAATGTTGAAAGCAATATTTCTCTTAATATAACCTGTCAGGAAAAATGTGCAATGTTCTTTTCTACTCTGCTTTATAGTACATAGACGAACTCAATATGCTCTCTCATGTAAAATACAGGAATTTAAATTTTACCCGAATCGAAAAAAATCTAAATGTTATTTAGGCACACCCAAGTTAAAAAAAATTGCACACAATGTATTCTGTCAGAAAAATATACAATGCCCTATTATACTCTGTTTTGGAGTATATACACCATCTCCATATACTCTCTCATGTAATATACAAAAATTCTATATTTAAGCGAATCAAAAAACTCAAAAAATTTTCTAGGCACCCCAATGTTAAAAGCAAAATTGCTCTGAAAATAATCTGTCAGAAAAAATATATAATGCTCTTTTCTACTCTGTTTTGGAGTATATAAACCAACTCAATATGCTCCCTGATATAAAATACCGAAATTCTAATTTTATGTGAATCGAAAAAAATCGAAATAATATGTAGGCGCCCCAAAGATAAAAGAAAATGGCTCTGCATATAGTCTGTTAGAATAAATATACAATGCCTTTTTCTACTCTGTTTTGGAGTATATATACCAACTCAGTATGCTCCCTCATGAAAAATACCGAAATTCTAATTTAACGTGAATCAAAAAAAAATCTAAATGTTCTCTAGGCACCCGAAAGTTAAAAGCAAAATTGCTCAAAATATGATCTGTCAGAAAAAATATACAATGGCTTTTTCTACTCTGTTTTAGAGTATATAAACCAACTCAATATACTCTCTCATGTAAAATACCGAAATTATAAATGTACGTGAATCGAAAAAAATCTAAATAATATCTAGAAGCCCCAGAGTTAAAAGAAAATGGCTCTGAAAATAGTATGCTAAAAAAAATATTCAGTGCCTTATTCTACTCTGTTTTGGAGTATATATACCAACTCAGTATGCTCTCTCATGTAAAATACCGAAATTCTAATTTTACCTGTATCGAAAACAATCTAAATATTATCTACACACCCGAATGTTAAAAACAAAATAGCTGTGAATATAATCTGTCAGAAAAAATACACAATGTTCTATTCTACTCTGTTTTGGAGTATATGCACCAACTCAATATGCTCCCTTATGTTACATACAGAAATTTTATACTTTAGCGAATCGAAAATAATCTAAATATTATCTAGGCACCACAATCTTAAAAGCAAAATTGCTCTGAATATAATCAGTCAGAAAAAATATAAAATGCCCTATTCTACTTTGTTTTGGAGTATATACACCAACTCAGTATGCTCTCTCATGAAAAATAGAGAAATTCTAATTTTACCCGAATTGAAAAAATGTAAAGATTATCTAGGCACCCCAGTGTGAAAAACATAATTTCTCAAATATAATTTGTCAGAAAAAGTATACAATGCTTTATTCTACTTTGTTTTGTAGTATATAAACCAACTCCATATGCTCTCTCATGTAAAATACAGAAATTCTATATTTAAGTGAATCGAAAAAAATCTAAATATTAACTATGCACCCCAATGTTAAAAGCAAAATTGCTGTGAATATAATCTGTCAGAAAAAATACACAATGGCCTATTCTACCCTGTTTTGGATTATATACACCAACTCCATATGCTCACTCTTGTTGAACAAAGAAATTCTATATTTACGAGAATCGAAAAAAATCTAAATATTATCTAGCCACCCCAATGTTAAAAGAAAAATTGCTATAATATTATCTGTCAGAAAAAATATACAATGCCCTTTTCTACTCTGTTTTGGAGTATATACACCAACTTAATATGCTCTCTCATGTAAAATACCGAATTCTAATTTTACGCGAATCAAAAAAAATCTAAATAATATCTAGGCGCCGCAAAGTTAAAAGAAAATTGCTTTGAATATAATCTCTCAGAAAAAATATACAATGCCCTTTTCTAATCTGTTTTGAATTATATACCCCAACTACGTATGTTATCTCATGTAAAATAGTGAAATTCTAATTTTACGTGAATCGAAAAATATCTAAAAATTTTGTAGTATATAAACAAACTCCATATGCTCTCTCATGTAAAATACAGAAATTCTATATTTAAGTGAATCGAAAAAAATCTAAATATTAACTATGCACCCCAATGTTAAAAGCAAAATTGCTGTGAATATAATCTGTCAGAAAAAATACACAATGGCCTATTCTACCCTGTTTTGGATTATATACACCAACTCCATATGCTCACTCTTGTTGAACAAAGAAATTCTATATTTACGAGAATCGAAAAAAATCTAAATATTATCTAGCCACCCCAATGTTAAAAGAAAAATTGCTATAATATTATCTGTCAGAAAAAATATACAATGCCCTTTTCTACTCTGTTTTGGAGTATATACACCAACTTAATATGCTCTCTCATGTAAAATACCGAATTCTAATTTTACGCGAATCAAAAAAAATCTAAATAATATCTAGGCGCCGCAAAGTTAAAAGAAAATTGCTTTGAATATACTCTGTTAGAAAAATTATACAATGCCATATTCTACTCTATTTTGGAGTATATACACTCACTCAGTATGCTCTCTTATGTAAAATACCAGAATTCTAATTTTACACGAATTGAAAAAATCTAAATGATATCTAGGCACCCCAATGTTAAAATGAAAATTACCCTGAATATAATCTGTCAGAAAAAATATACAATGCCCTATTCTACTCTGTTTTTGAGAACATACACCAAATCCATATGCTCTCTCATGTAAAATACAGAAATTCTATATTTAAGCAAATCAAAAAAAATCTAAATATTATCCAGGCATCCCAATGTTAAAAGTAAAATTCCTCTGAATAAAATCGGTCAGAAGAAATATACAATACACTTTTCTACTCTGTTTTGGAGTATATACACAAACTCAATATGCTCTCAAATGTAAAATAGAGAAATTCTAATTTTACGGGAATTGAAAAAAATCTAAATAATATCTAGGCGCCCCAAAGTTAAAAGAAAATGACCCTGAATATAGTCTGGTAAAAAAAATATACAATGCCTTATCCTACTATGTTTTGGAGTATATACACCAACTCAGTATTATCTCTCATGTAAAATACCGAAATTCTAATTTTACTTGAATCGAAAAAATCTAAATATTATCTAGGCACCCCAATGTTAAAAACAAAATTACTGTGAATAGAATCTCTCAGAAAAAATGTACAATGCCCTTTTCTACTTTGTTTTGGAGTTTATAAACCAACTCCATATGCTCTCTCGTGTAAAATACAGAAATTCTATATTTAAGCGAATCGAAATAATTCTAAATAATATCTAGGCATCCCAATGTTAAAAGCAAAATTTCTCCGAATATAATCTGTCAGAAAAAATATACAATGCCCTTTTCTACTCTGTTTTGTAGTATATACATCAACTCAACAGGCTCTCTCATGGAAAATATAGAAATTCAAATTTTGCCCGCATTGAAAAAATCTAAATATTATCTAGGCACCCCAATATTAAATACAAAATTGCTCTAAATATAATCTGTCAGAAATAGTATACAATGCCCTATTCTACTTTGTTTTGGAGTATATACACCATCTCTATATGCTCTCTCATGTAAAATACAGAAATTCTATATATAAGCGAATCGAAAAAAATCTAAATATTATCTAGGCACCCCAGTGTTAAAAGCAATATTGCTATGAATATTATCTGTCAGAAAAAATATACAATGCCTTTTTCTACTCTGTTTTGTTGTATATACACGAACTTAATATGCAGTTTTATGTAAAATAGCGAAATTTTAATTTTACACGAATCGAAAAAAATCAAATTATATCTATGCACCCTAAGGTTAAAAGAAAATGGCTCTGAATGTAGTCCGTAAGAAAAAATATACAATGCCATATTCTACTCATTTTTGTAGTATATACACCAACACAGTATGCTCTCTCATGTAAAATATCGAAATTCTAAATTTACCCGAATCGAAAAAATCTAAATATTATCTAGGAACCCCAATGTTAAAAACAAAATTGCTCTTAATATAATCTGTCAGAAAAAATATACAATGCCCTTTTCTACATTGTTTTGGAATATATACACCAACTCAGTATGCTCTCTCATGTAAAATATCGAAATTCTAAAATTACCCGAATCGAAAAAATCTAAATATTATCTAGGAACCCCAATGTTAAAAGCAAAATTGCTCTTAATATAATCTGTCAGCAAAAAATATACAATGCCTATTTCTACTCTGTTTTGTAGTATATACACCAAATCAAAATGCTCTCATGTAACATACAGAAATTCTAATTTTACCCGAATCGAAAAAATCTAAATATTACCTTGGCACCGCAATGGTAAAAACAAAATTTCTCAGAATATAATCTGTCAGAAAAAATACAAAATGCCCTATTCTACTATGTTTTGGAGTATATACACCAACTCCATATGCTCTCTCATGTAAAATACAAAAAATCTATATTTAAGTGAATCGAAAATAATCTAAATATTATCTAGGTGCACCAATGTTAAAATAAAATGACTCTGAATATAGTCTGTTAGAAAAAATATACAATGCATTATTCTACTCTGTTTTGGAGTATATACACCAACTCAGTATGCTCTCTCATGTAAAATACAGAAATTCAAATTTTGTGTAAATCGAACAAAATCTAAATATTATCTAGACACCCGAATGTTAAAAACAAAATTGCTCTGAATATAATCTGTCCAAAAAATATACAATGCTTTTTTGACTTTGTTTTGGAATATATACACCAACTCAATATACTCTTTCATGTAAAATACAGAAATTCTAATTTTACCGGAATCGAAAATATC
Source organism: Callithrix jacchus (assembly GCF_049354715.1). Lineage (NCBI taxonomy): Eukaryota > Metazoa > Chordata > Mammalia > Primates > Cebidae > Callithrix > Callithrix jacchus. The sequence goes on along the minus strand of NC_133521.1, from coordinate 52,862,410 downwards.
TAAATATTATCTAGGCACCCCAATGTTAAAAACAAAATTGCTCTGAATATAATCTTTCACAAAAAATACACAATGCCCTTTTCTACTTTGTTTTGGAGTATATACACCAACTCAATATGCTCTCTCATGTAAAATATCGAAATTCTAATTTTATGTGAATCGAAAATAATCTAAATAATATCTAGGTGCACCAAAGATAAAAGAAAATGTCTCTGAATACAGTCTGTGAGAAAAAATATGCAATGCCTTATTCTACTCTGTTTTGGAGTATATACAACAACTCAGTTTGCTCTCTCATGTAAAATAAACAAATTCTAATTTTACATTAATCGAAATAAATCTAAATATTATCTAGGCACCCCAATGTTAAAAACAAAATTGCTCTGGATATTATCTGTCAGAAAAAATATACGATGCCCTATTCTACACTGTTTTGAAGTATATACACCAACTCTATATGCTCTCTCTTGTAAAATACAGAAATTCTATATTTAAGCCAATCGAAAGAAATCTAAATATTATGTAGGTACCCCATGTTAAAAGCAAAATTGCTCTAAATATAAACTGTTAGATAATATATAAAATGCCCTTTTCTACTCTGTTTTGAAGTATATACACCAACTCAATATGCTCTCTCAAGTAAAATACCGAAATTCTAATTTTACGCGAATCGAAAAAAATCTAAATAGTATCTAAGTGCCCGAAAGTTAAAAGAAAATGGCTCTGCATATAGTCTGTTAGGAAAAATATACAATCCCTTATTCTACTCTGTTTTAGAGTATATACACCAACTCAGTATGCTCTCTCATGTAAAATGCCGAAATTCTAATTTTACGTGAATCGAAAAAAATCGAAATATTATCTAAACATCCGAATGATAAAAGCAAAATTTCTCTGAATATAATATGTCAAAAAAAATATACAATGCCCTATTCTACTTTGTTTTGGAGTATATACACCAAGTCAATATGCTCTCTCTTATAAAATACCGAAATTCTAATTTTTCACGAATTGCAAAAAGTCTAAATACTATCTAGGTGCCCCAAAGTTAAAAGAAAATGGCTCTAAATATAGTCTGTTTTTAAAAAAATACAATGCCTTATTCTACTCTGTTTTGGAGTATATACACCAACACAGTAGGCTCTCTCATGTAAAATACAGAAATTCAATATTTAAGCCAATCGAAAATATCTAAATATTACGTAGGCACCCCAATGTTAAAAGCAAAATTACTCTGAATATAATCTTTCAGATAAAATATACAACGCTGTTTTCTACTCTGTTTTGTAGTATATAAACCAACTCAATATGCTCTCATGTAAAAAACCGAAATTCTAATTTCACGCGAATCGAAAAAGATGTAAATATTATCTAGACACCCGAATGTTAAAAACAAAATTGCTGTGAATACAATCTGTCATAAAAAATATACAATGCCCTATTCTACTATGTATTGGAGAATATACACCAACTCAATATGCTCTCTCATGTAAAATACAGAAATTCTATATTTAAGCGAATCGAAAAAAATCTAAACAATATCTACGCTCCACAAAATTAAAAGAAAATGGCTCTGAATATAGTCTGTTAGACAAAATATACAATGCCTTATTCTACTCTGATTTGGAGTATATACACCAACTCATTGTGCTCTGTATGTAAAATACAGAAATTCTATATTTAAGCGAATCGAAAAAAATCTAAATATTATGTAGGCACTAGAATGTTAAAAACAAAATTGATCTGAATATAATCTGTCAGAAAAAATATACAATGCCATTTTCTATTTTGTTTTGGTGTAGGTAAACCAACTCAATATGCTCTGTTATGTAAAACACCGAAATTCTAAATTTACAAGAATCGAAACAAATCTAAATAATATCGAGGTGCCCCAAAGTTAAAAGAAAATGGCTCTGAATATAGTCGGTTTATAAAAAATATACAATGTTTTATTCTACTCTCCTTTGGATTATATACACCAACTCCGTATGCTCTCTCATGTAAAATACAAAAATTCTAATTTCACATGAATCGAAAAAATCTAAATATTATCTAGACACCCAATGTTAAAACCAAAATTACTCTGAATATGGACTGTCAGAAAAAATATACTATGCCCTTTTCTACTATGTTTGGTAGTATATACACAAACTCAATATGCTCTCTCATGTAAAATACCGAAATTCTCATTTTACGCGAATCGAAAAATATCTAAATAATATCTAGGTGCCCCAAAGTTAAAGAAAATGGCTCTGAATATTATCTGTTAGAACAAATATACAATGCCTTATTCTACTCCTTTTTGGAGTATATACACAAACTCCATATGCTCTCTCATATAAAATACAAAAATTCTATATTTAAGCAAACTGAAAAAATCTAAATATTATCTACGCACCCCAATGTCAAAAGCAGAATTTCTCTGAATATAATCTGTCAGAAAAAATATACAATTCCCTTTTCTACTCTGTTTTGTAGTATACACACCAACTCAATATGCTCTCTGGTGTAAAATACAGAAATCCTAATTTTGCCTGAATCAAAAAAAATCTAAATAATATCTAGGCACCCCAATGTTAAATACAAAATTGCTCTGAGTATTATCCGTCAGAAAAATATAAAATGCCCTATTGTCCTCTGTTTTGGAGTATTTACACCAACTCCATATGCTCTCTCATGTAAAATACAGAAATTGTAAATTTACGTGAATCGAGAAAATCTAAATATTATCTAGGCTCCCCAATGTTAAAAGCAAAATTTCTCTGAATATAATCTGTCAGAAGAAATATAAAATGCCCTTCTCTACTCTTTTTTGGAGTATATACAACAACTCAATATGCTCTCTCATGTAAAATACAGAAATTCTAATTTTACGTAAAATGAAAAAAATCTAAATAATATCTGGGCACGCCAAAAAAAAAATAAAATGGCTCTAAATATAGTCTGTTAGAAAAAATATACAATGCCTTATTCTACTCTGTTTTGGAGTATATACACCAACTCAGTATGCTCTCTCATGTAAAATACAGAAATTCTATATTTAAGCGAATCAAAAAAAATCTAAATATTATCTAGGCACCCCAAGGTTAAAAGCTAAATTGCTCTGAATATAATCTGTCAGAAAAAATATACAATGCACTTTTCTACTCTGTTTTGAAGTATATAAACCAACTCAATATTCTCTCTCATGTAAAATACCGAAATTATAATTTTAAGCAAATCAAAAAAAATCTAAATTATATCTAGGCGCCCCAAAGTTAAAAGAAAATGGCTCTGAATGTAGTCTGTTAGAAAAAATATACAATGCCTTATTCTACTCTGTTTTGGAGTATATACACCAACTCAGTATGCTCTCTCATGTAAAATACATAAATTCTATATTTAAGCGAATCAAAAAAATTATAAATGTTATCTTGCACCGCAATGTTAAAAGCAAAGTTGCTCTGAATATAATCTGTCAGAGAAAATATAGAATGCCCTTTTCTACTCTGTTTAAAAGTATATACACCAACTCAATATGCTCTGTCATGTAAAATACAAAAATTCTAATTTTACCCAAATCGAAAAAATCTTAATATTATCTAGGCACCCCAATGTTAAAAACAAAATTGCTCTGAATATAATCTGTCACAAAAATTATACAATGCCCTATTCTACTTTGTTTTGGACTATATACACCAACTCCATATGCTCTCTCATGTAAAATACTGAAATTCTATATTTAAGCGAATCAAAAAAATCTTAATATAAACTAGGCACCGCAATGTTAAAAGCAAAATTGTTCTAAATGTAATCTGTCAGAAAACATATACAATGCCCTTTTATACTCTGTTTTGTAGTATATACACCAACTCAATATGTTCTCTCATGTAAAATACCGAAATTCTAATTTTAAGCGAGTCGAAAAAATTCTAAACAATATCTGGGTGCTTAAAAGTTAAAAGAAAATGGCTTTGAATATAGTCTGTTAGAAAAAATATACAATGCCTTATTCTACTCTGTTTTGGAGTATATACACCAACTCAGTATGCTCTCTCATGTAAAATACCGAAAATAAAACTTTAAGTTAATCGAGAAAAATCTAAATATTATCTAGGCACCCGAATATTAAAAGCAAAATTGCTCTGAATATAATCTGTCAAAAAAAATATACAATGCCTTTTAACCCTGTTTTGGAGTATATACACCAACTCAATATGCTCTTTCATGTAAAATGCAGAAATTCTAATTTCACCCGAATCGAAAAAATCTAAATATTATCTAGGAACCCCAATGTTATAAACAAAATTGCTCTGAATAAAATTTGTCAAATAAAATATACAATGCCCTATTCTACTCTGGTTTGGAGTATATACACCAACTCAGTATGCTCTCTCATCTAAAAAAGAGAAATTCTAACTTTACGTAAAATGAAAAAAATCTAAATAATATCTGGGCACGCCAAAGTTAAAAGAAAATGGCTCTGAATATAGTCTGTTAGAGAAAATATAGAATGCCTTAATTTACTCTGTTTTGGAGTATATACACCAAGTCAGTATGCTCTCTGATGTAAAATACCGAAATTCTAAATTTAAGGGAGTCGAAAAGAATCTAAATAATATCTGGGCACCCGAATGTTAAAGGCAAAATTGTGCTAGATATAATCTGTGAGAAAAAATATACAATGCCCTTTTCTACTCTTTTTTGTAGTACATAGACACCCTCAATATGTTCTCTCATGTAAAATACCGAAATTATAATTTTACCCCCTTCGAAAATATCTAAATGTTATCTAGGCACCACAACGTTAGAAACAAAATTCCTCTGAATATAATCTGTCAGATAAAATATAGAATGCCCTATTCTACTCTGTTTTGGAGTATATACAGCAACTACATATGCTCTCTCATGTAAAATAGAGAAATACAATATTTAAGCGAATTGAAAATAATCAAAATACTATCTAGGCACACCAATGTTAGAAACAAAATCGCTCTGAATATAATCGTTCAGAAAAAATATCCAATGCCCTTTTCTACTCTTTCTTCCAGTATATACTCCAAAACCATATGCTCTCTCATGTAAAATAAAGAAATTCTATATTTAAAAGAATCGAAAATAATCTAAATATTATCTAGGCACACCAATGTTGAAAGCAAAACTGCTCTGAATACAATTTGTCAGAGAAAATATACAATGCCCTTATCTACTCTGTTTTGTAGTATATACACCAACTCAATACGCTCTCTCATGTAAAATACAGAAACTCTGTATTTCAGAAAATCGAAAAATAATCTAAAAATTATCTAGGCTCTTCAATGTTAACAACAAAATTGCTCAGAATATAATCTGTCAGAAAAAATATATAATGCCCTATTCTACTCTGTTTTGGAGTATATACATCAACTCAGTGTACTCTCTCATGTAAAATACCAAAATTCTAATTTTACGTGAACTGAAAAAATTCTAAATATTATCTAGGCACCCCAATGTTAAAAAAAATTTCTCTAATTATAATCTGTCAGAAAAAATATACAATGCCTTTTTCTACTCTGTTTTGTAGTATATACACAAACCCAATATACTCTCTCATGTAAAATACCGAAATTCTAATTTTACTTGAATCGAAAAAAATCTAAATATTATCTAGGCACCCCAATGTTAAAAACAAAACTGCTCTGAATATAATCTGTCAGAAAAAATATTCAATGCCCTATTCTACTTTGTTTTGGAGTATATACACCAACTCCATATGCTCTCTCATGTAAAATACCGAAATTCTATCTTTAAGCGAATTGAAAAAAATCTAAATATTATATACGCACCCCAATGTTATAAGAAAAATTGCACTGAATATGATTTGTCAGAATAAATATACAATGCCCTTTTCTACTTTGTTTTGTAGTATATACACCAACTCAATACGCTCTCTCATGTAAAATACAAAAATTCTAATTTTACCCGAATCGAAAAAATCTAAATATTATCTAGGTACTCCAATGTGAAAAACAAAATTGCTCTGAATATAATCTGTCAAAAAAAATATACAATTTTCTTTTCTACTCTGTTTTGGAGTATATACACCAACTCAATATGCTCTCTCATGTAAAATACAGAAATTCTAATTTTACGTGATTCGAAAAAAATCTAAATATTATCTAGGCACCCCAATATTAAAATCAAAATTGCTCTGAATATAATCTATCAGAAAAAATATACAATGCCCTATTCTACTTTGTTTTGGAGTGTATACACCAACCCAGTATGCTCTCTCATGTAAAATAGAGAAATTGTAATTTTACCCGAATCGAAAAATCTAAATATTATCTAGGCACCCCAATGGTAAATACAAAATTTCTCTGAATATAATCTGTCAGAAGAAATATACAATACCTGATTCTTCTCTGTTTTGGAGCATATACACCAACTACATATGCTCTCTCATGTAAAATATAGAATTCCTATATTTAAGCAAATTGAAAAAAATCTAAATATTATCTAGGCACCCCAATATTGAAAGCAAAATTGATCTGAATACAATCTGTCAGAAAAAATATACAATGCCCTTTTATACTCTGTTTTGTAGTATATACAGCAACTCAATATGCTCTCTCATGTAAAATAAAAAATTGTATATTTAAGCAAATCGAAAGAAACTAAATATAATCTAGGATCACCAATGTTAATAGCAACATTGCTCTGAATATAATCTGTCAGAAGAAATACACAATGCCCCTTTCTACTCTGTTTTGGAGTATATACACAAACTCAATATGCTTGCTCATGTAAAATACCAAAAATTTAAATTTATGTGAATCGAAAAAAATGTAATTATCTAGGCACCCCAACGTTAAAAGCAAAATTGCTCTGTATAAAATCTGTCAGAAAAAATATACAATGCCCTTTTGTACTCTGTTTTTTAGTATATAGACCAACTCAATATGCTCTCTCATGTAAAAAACAGAAATACTAATTTTACCAGAATCGAAAAATTCTAATTATAATCTAGGCATATGCTCTCTCATGTAAAATACTGATATTCTAATTTTACGTGAATCGAAAAAAATCTAAATAATATCTAGGCCCCCCAAAGGTAAAAGAAAAGGGCTCTAAATATAATCTGTTAGAAAAAATATACGATGCCTTATTCTACTTTGTGTTAGAATATATACACCAACTCCATATGCTCTCTCATGTAAAATACAGAAATTCTATATTTAAGCGAATTGAAAAAAATCTAAATATTATCTAGGCACCCCAATGTATAAAGCAAAATTGCTCTAAATATAATTTGTCAGAAAAAATATACAATGCCCTTTCTTACTCTGTTTATTAATATATAAACCAAGTCAATATGCTCTCTCATGAAAAATACAGAAATTCTAATTTTACCCGAATCAAAACAATCTAAATATTATCAAGGCATCCCAACGTTAAAAACAAAATTGCTCTGAATATAATCTGTCAGAAAAAATATACAATGCCTTAGTCTGTTCTGTTTTGGAATATATACACTAACTCAGTATGCTCTCCCATATAAAATACCGAAATTCTAATTTAAGGTGAATTGAATATATAGAAATATTATCTAGGCACACCAATGTTAGAAGCAAAATTTCTCTGAATATAATCAGTCAGAAAAAATATACAATGCCCTTTTCTACTCTGTTTTGAAATATATATACCAACTCAATATGCTCTCTCATGTAAAATACCGAAATTCTAATATTACGCGAATCGAAAAAAATCTAAATAATATCTAGGCGCCCCAAAGTTAAAAGAAAATGTCTCTGAATATAGTCTGTTATAAAAAATATACACTGTTTTATTCTACTGTGTTTTTTAGTATATACAACAACTCAATACGCTGTCTCATGTAAAATACAGAAATTCTATATGTAAGCAAATCGAACAAAATCTAAATATTATCTAGGCACCCCAATGTTAAAAACAAAATTTCTCTGAATATACTCGGTCAGAAAAAATATACAATGCCCTATTCTACTCTGTTTTGTAGTATATACACCACCTCCATATGGTCTCTCATGTAAAATACAGAAATTCCATATTTAAACAAATCGAAAATAATGTAAATATAATTTAGGCACACCAATGTTAAAAGCAAAATTGCACTGAATATAATCTCTCAGAAAAAATATAAAATGCCCTTTTCTACTACGTTTTGGATTATATACACCCACTCAATATGCTCTCTCACGTAAAATACCGAAATTCTAATTTTACGCGAATGAAAAAAAATCTAAATAATATCTATTAGCCCCAAAGTTAAAATAAAATGGCTCTGAATACAGTCTGTTAGAAAATATATACAATGCCTTATTCTACTCTGTTTTGGATTACGTACACCAACTCAGTATGCTCTCTCATGTAAAATACCAAAACTCTAATTTTACGCGAATCGAAAAAAATCTAAATAATATCTATTCGCACCAAAGTTAAAAGAAAATGGCTCTGAATAGAGTCTGTTAGAAAAAATACACAATGCCTTATTCTACTCTGTTTTGGAGTATATACATCAATTCAGTATGCTCTGTCATGTAAAATACAGAAATTATAATTTTACACGAATCAAAAATATCTAAATATTATTTAGCACCCCATTGTTAAAAACACAATTTCTCTGAATATAATCAGTCACAAAAAATATACAATGCCCTATTCTACTCTGTTTTGGAGTATATACTCCAACTCAATATGCTCTCTCATGTAAAATACAGAAATTATATATTTATGCGAATCGAAAAAAATGAAAATAATATCTAGGTGCCCCAAAGTTAAAATAAAATTGCTCTGAATACAGTCTGTTACAAAATATATACAATGCCTTATTCTACTCTGTTTTGGATTATGTACACCAACTCAGTATGCTCTCTCATGTAAAATACCAAAATTCTAATTTTACATGAATCGAAAAAATCTAAATATTATCTAGGCATCAGAATGTTAAAAACGAAATTGCTCTGAAAATATACTGTCAGAAAAAATATACAAAGCCTTATTCTACTCTGTTTTGGAGAATATACACCAACTCCATATGCTCCCTCATGTTAAATACAGAAATTCTATATTTAAGCAAATCGAAAAAAATCTAAATATTATCTAGGCACCCCAATGTTTAAAACAAAATTGCTCTGAATATAATCTGTCAGAAAAAATATACAATGCGCTATTCTACTCTGTTTTGGAGAATATACACCAACTTAATATGCTCTCTCACATAAAATACAGAAATTCTATATTTAAGTGAATTAAAAAAAATCTAAATATTATCTAGGCACCCCAATGTTAAAAGCAAAATTGCTTTGAATATAATCTGTCAAAAAAAATACAATGCCTTTTTCTATTCTTTTTTGAAGTATATACACCAACTCATTATGCTCTCTCATGTAAAATACCGAAATTATAATTTTACGTGAATTGACAAAAATCTAAATAATATCTAGCCTCCCCAAATTTAAAAGAAAATGGCTCTGAATATAGTCTGTTAGAAAAAATATACAATTCCTTATTCTTTTCTGTTTTGGAGTATATACACCAACACAGTATGCTCACTCATGTAAAATACAGAAATTCTAATTGTACGTGAATAGAAAGAAATCGAAATATTACCTAGGCACCCCAATGTTAAAGCAACATTGCACTGAATATAATCTGTCAGAAAAAATATACAATGCCCTTTTCTACTTTTTTTTGGAGTATATACACCAGCTCAATATGCTCTCTCCTGTAAAATACAGCAATTCTAATTTTACGCGAATCGAAAAAAATCTACATAATATCTAGGTGCGCCAAAGTTAAACGAAAGTGGCTCTGAATATAGTCTGTTAGAAAAAGTATACAATGCCTTATTCTATTCTGTTAAGGAGTATACACACAAACTCAGTGTGCCCTTTCATGTAAAATAAAGAAATTTTAATTTTACATGAATCGAAAAAATCTAAATACTACCTAGGCATCCCAATGTTAAAAACAAAATTAGTCTGAATATAATTTATCAGAAAAATTGTACAATGCCCCTTTCTACTCTTTTTTGGAGTATATACACCAACTCCATATGCTCTCTCATGTAAAATAGAGAAATTCTATATATAAGCGTATCGAAAAAAATCTAAATATTATCTAGGCACCCGAATGTTAAAAACAAAATTGCTCTGAATATAATCTGTCAGAAAAAATATGCAATGCCCTTTTCTACTCTGTTTTGCAGTATATACAGCAACTCAATATGCTCTCTTTTGTAAAATACCAAAATTCTAATTTTACGCGATTCGAAAAAAGTCTAAATAATATCTAGGCACCGCAAAGTTAAACGAAAATGGCTCTGAATATAGTCTGTTAGAAAAAATATACAAAGCCTTATTCTACTCTGTGTTGGCGTATATACACCAACTCATTATGCTCTCTCATGTAAAATACCGAAATTATTATTTTACGTGAATCGAAAAAACTCTAAATAATATCTAGGCACCCCAAAGTTAAAAGAACATGGCTCTAAATATAGTGTATTAGAACAAATATATAATGCCTTATTCTACTTTGTTTTGGAGTATATACACCAACTCAGTTTGCTTTCTCATATAAAATACAGAAATTCTAATTTTACCCGAATCGAAAAAATCTAAATATTATCTAGGCCCTCCAATGTTAAAAACAAATTTGCTCTGAATATAATCTGTCAGAAAAAATATACAATGCCAAATTCTACTTTGTTTTGGAGTATATAAAACACCTCCATATGCTCTATCATGTAAAATACAGAAATTCTATATTTAAGCGAATCGAAAAAAAATTTAAATATAATTTAGGCACACCAATGTTAAAAGCAAAATTGCTCTTAATATAATCTCTCAGAAAAAATATACAATACTCTTTTCTACTAAGTTTTGGAGTATATACACCAACTCAATATGCTCTCTCATGTAAAATACCGAAATTCTAATTTAACGCGAATCGAAAAAATGTAAATAATATCTAGGTTCCCCCAAGTAAAAAGAAAATGGCTCTGAATTCTATCTGTCAGAAAAAATATACAATGCCTTATTTTACTCTGTTTTGGGGTATATACACGAACTCAGTATTCTCTCTCATGGAAAATACCGAAAATCTAATTTTACGCGAATCGTTAAAATTCTAAATAATATCTACGTGCCCCAAAGTAAAAAGAAATTGGCTCCGAATATAGTCTGTTAGACAAAATATACAATGCCTTATTCTACTCTTACTTGGAGTATATACACCAGCTCAGTATGTTCTCTCATGTAAAATACAGAAATTCTAATTTTACCCGAATCACAAAAATCTAAATATTATCTTGGCACCCCACTGTTAAAAACAATATTTCTCTGAATATAATATGTCATAAAAAATATACAATGCCCTATTCTACTCAGTTTTTGAGTAGATACACCAACTCCATATGATCTCTCATGTAAAATACAGATATTCTATATTTAAGCGAATCGAAAAATATCTAAATATTCTCTAGGCATCTTAATGTTAAAAACAAAATTGTTCTGAATATAATCTGTCAGAAAAAAATATACAATGCCCTATTCTACTCTGTTTTGGAGTATATAAAACAACTCCATATGCTATCTAATGTAAAATACAGAAATTAAATATTTAAGCAAATCGAAAAAAATATAATTATCTAGGCACCCCAAAGTTAAAAGCAAGATTTCTCTGAATATAATCTGTCAGAAAAAATATACAATGCCCTATTCTACTCTGTTTTGGAGCGTATACACCAACTCAGTATGCAATCTCATGTAAAATACAGAAATTATAATTATACACGAATCGAAAAAAATCTACATGATATTTAGGCGCCCCAAAATTAAAAGAAAATGGCTCTAAATATCGTCTGTTACAAAAATATACAATGCCTTACTCTACTCTGCTTTGGAGTATATACACCAACTCAGTATGCTCTTTCATGTCAAATACACAAATTCTAATTTTACCCAAATCGAAAAAATCTAAATACTATCTAGGCACCCCAATGTTAAAACAAAATTTCTCTGAATATGATCTGTCAGAAAAAATATACAATGCCCTATTCTACTCTGTTTTGGAGAGTATACACCAACTCCATATGCTCTCTCATGTAAAATACAGAAATTCTATATTTAAGCGAATCGAAAAAAATATAAATATTATCTAGGCACCCCAATGTTAAAAGCATAATTCCTCTTAATATAATCTGTCAGAAAAAATATACAATGCTTTTTTCTACTCTGTTTTGGGGTATATACACCAACTCAATATGCTCTCTAATGTAAAATACCGAAATGCTAAATTTACGCTAATCAAATGAAATCTAAACATTATCTAGGCACCCCAATGGTAATAGAAAAATTGCTCTGAATATAATCTGTCAGAAAGAATATACAATGCCGTTTTATACTCTGTTTCAGCCTGTATACACCAACTCAATATGCTCTCTCAAGTAAAATACTGAAATTCTAATTTAAAGGGAATCAAAAGAAATCTAAATATTATCTAGGAACCCCAATATTAAAAGAAAAATTGCTCTGAATATAATCTGTCAGAAATAATATACAATGGCCTTTTCTACTCCGTTTTGCAGTATATACACCAACTCAATATTCTCTCCCATGTAAAATACCGAAATAAATTTTTACATGAATCGAAAAAAATCTAAATAATATCTAGGCACCCGAATGTTAAAAGCAAAACTGCGGTCAATATAATCTGTCAGAAAAAATTTACAATGCTTTTTTCTACTCTGTTTTGTAGTATATACACCAACTAAATAGGCTCTCTCATGTAAAATACCGAAATTCTAATTGTACGTGAATCGAAAAAAATCTAAATAATATCTAGGCGCCCCAAAGTTAAAAGAAAATGGCTCTGAATATAGTCTGTTAGAAAAAATATACAGTGCCTTATTCTACTCTGTTTTAGAGTATATACACCAAATCAGTATGCTCTCTCATGTAAAATACCGAAATTCAAATTTTACCTGAATCGAAAAAAATCTAAATATTATCTAGGCACCCAAATGTTAAAAGCAAAATTGCTCTAATATAATCTGTCAGAGAAAATATACAATGCCCTTTTCTACTCTGTGTTGGAGTATATACACCAACTCAATATGCTCTCTCATGTAAAATACCGAAATTCTAATTTTACGCAAATTCAAAAAAATCTAAATAATATCTAGGCTCCCCAAAGTTTAAAGAAAATGGCTCTGAATATAGTCTGTTAGAAAAAATATACAATGCCTTATTCTACTCTGTTTTGGAGTATATACACCAACTCAGTATGCTCTCTAATGTAAAATACAGAAATTCTAATTTTACGTAAATCGAAGAAATCTAAATATTATCTAGGCAACCCAATGTTAAAAACAAAATTGCTCTGAATATAATGTGTCAGAAAAAATATACAATGCTCTATTCTACTCTGTTTTACAGTATATACACAAACTAAATATGCCCTCTCATTTAAAATACAGAAATTCTATATTAAAGCGAAACAAAAATAATCTAAATATTATCTAGGCACCCCAATGTTACAATCAAAATTGCTCTGAATATAATCTGTCAGAAAAAATATACAATGCCCTTTTATACTCTGTTTTCTCGTATATAAACCAACTCAATATGCTCTCCCATGTAAAATACTGAAATTCTAATTTTACGGTAATCAAAAAAAATCTAAATAATATGTACGTGCCCCAAAGTTAAAAGAAATGGCTCTGAATATAGTGTGCTAGAGAAAATATACAATGCCTCATTCTACTCTCTTTTGGAGTATATACACCAACTCAATATGCTCTCTCATGTAAAATACTGAAATTCTAATTTTACGCGAATCGAAAAAAATCTAAAAAATATCTAGGCGCTCCAAAGTTAAAAGAAAATGGCTCTGAATATAGTCTGTTAGAAAAATAATACAATGCCATATCCTACTCTGTTTTGGAGTATATACCCCAACTCAATAAGCTCTCTCATGTAAAATACCGAAATTCTAATTTTACCCGAATCAAAAAATCTAAATATTATCTAGGCACCCCAATGTTACAAACAAAATTGCTCTGAATATTATAAGTCAGAAAAAATATAAAATGCCCTATTGTACTCTGTTTTAGAGAATATACACCAACACCATATGCTCTCTCATGTAAAATATAAAAATTATATATTTAAGTGAATCGAAAAAAATCTAAATATTATCCAGGTACTCCAGTGTAAAAAGCAAAATTGCTCTGAATATAATCTGAGAAAAAATATACAATGCCCTTTTTTACTCTGTGTTGTAGTACATACACCAACTCAGTATGCTCTCTCATGTAAAATACCAAAATTCTAATCTTACACGAATCGAAGAAAACCTAAATAATATGTAGGCGCCCCAAACTTAAAAAAAATTGGCTCTGAATATACTCTAATAGAGAAAATATACAATGCCTTATTTTATTCTGTTTTGGAGTATATAAACAAACTCCATATGCTCTCTGATGTGAAATACAGAAATTCTGTATTTAAGCGAATCGAAAAAAATTTAAATAATATCTAGGCACCCCAAAGTTAAAAGAAAATGGCTCTGAATATAATCTCTTAGAAAACATATACAATGCGTTATTCTACTCTGTTTTAGACTATATAAACCAACTCAGTATGGTCTATCATGTAAAATACAGAAATTCTAACTTTATGTGAATCGAAAAAATGTAAATATTATTTAGGCACCAGAATGTTAAAAACAAAATTGCTCTGAATGTCATGTGTCAGAACAAATATACAATGCTTTTTTCTACTCTGTTTCGGAATATATACACCACCTCAATATGCTCTCTCATTTAAAATACAGAAATTTTATATATAAGCGAATATAGTCTGTTAAAAAAATACACAATGCCTTATTCTACTCTGTTTTCGAGTATGTACACAAACTCAGTATGCTCTCTCATGTAAAAAAACGAAATTCTAATTTTAGGCGAATCGACAAAAATCTGAATAATATCTAGGCACCCAAAGTTAAAAGAAAATGGCTCTGAATATAGTCTGTCAGAAAAAATATACAATGTTTTATTTTACTCTGTTTTGGAGTATATACACCCATTCAGTATGCTCTCTGATGTAAAATAAAAAAATTCTAATTTTACCCGAATCGAAAAAGTCTAAATATTTTGTAGGCACCCCAATGTTAAAAACAAAATTGCTGAGGGGACTCAAGATGGCGCTGTGAGAACAACCCAGGATTGGAGCCCGCGTTGAATTCACAAACGGTGAGTCAGTGCTGCATTTCCAGACTGATCTTTGTTGCCCACAGAATGGGGAAACTCCCAAGTATAAAAAGACACGGGACGCCAGGCAGTAGGTCTGCCTGGCGAAGCCGGCAGCCGGGGCGGCGGCGGCCGGCCCTACCCAGCAATCCCCACAGGGCACGCTTGTCCGGGTGCCTTGTTGAACCGGCAACCTGAGACTTGAGAGGGCTGGACTTGAGACTGAACGAGACTTGCACAGTAGCCCAGCCCAGGGGATTGCAGGGACAGATCGCTTGGGATACCCAGTGGGACGAACAAAACCGCGACTTCAAACTATCCCAGGCAGACGGTCCGAGACGCTCTGTGGGGGAGGGGCGTCCACCACTACGGAGGAAACCTGCCCCAACTGATATACACGCCCACTGCTGACGCAGCCAGCCGGTGCCAAGGCAACCCGCCCCAACTGAGATACACGCCCACTGCTGATGCAGCCAACCGTTGCCGAGGCAACCCGTCCCTACTGAGATACACGCCCACTGCTGACGCAGCCTGCCATTACTGAGGCAACACGCTACAACGAAGAGACTCTGCCGCAGGGCGTGGCGGAGACCACAGCAGAGCCGGCAGGAACAGCGCGAATCACACAACAGCAGGGCGGAGCCTCGGCAGCCAAACAGTGGCTAGTCTGCCTTCGAGCTGGGCAGGACACCTGATCGGACATCCAAAAATAAAGCCCAAACCCCTCAACACAGAGCATTTGAGAAAAAAAAAAGGGTGGTTTAATGAGCTGTGTTGCAGCAGAATCAAACATAGCAGCCTAACAGCCCTGAATGAACAACAGAGTGCACAGCTCAGCAATTAAACCCCTATAAAGTACAAACTGTCTCCTCAAGCAGCTCCCTGACCCCTCTATATCCAAAAGACTGTCATTAGGCAGGCATCATCCTGGGACAAAGAGAGCAGAAAAAGAAACTGGTAGCATCCCTCGCTGTGCCACGGCTACTAGAGGTGCACCCCAGACAAGCAGGGTCTGGAGCGGACCTCAACAGTCGTACAGCGAAGGGGCTAGACTGGTAGAAGGAAAACCAAGCAACAGAAATACTTCATCATCAACATTCTGGGTGTCCACTCAGAGACCCAAACGAAAAGTCAGCAACTACGCAGACGACCAGCGGACAAATCCACAAAGAAGGGAAGAAACCAGCGCAAAAAGGAGGAAAACACCCGAAACCAGAACACATCGCCTCCTAGAAAGGACCAAGACTCCTCACCAGCAAGGGAACAAAGCCGGACGGAGAATGACTGTGACGAAATGACGGAATTAGACTTCAGAAGGTGGATAATGAGAAACTTTTGTGAGCTAAAAGATCATGTATGAAATCAATGCAAAGAAACTAAGAACCTTGAAAAAAGATTTGAAAAAAGATTCGAGGAAATGATAACAAGAATGGATACCTTAGAGAGGAATATGAATGAATTAAAGGAGCTGAAAAACACAATACGAGAACTTCGCGAAGCAAACGCAAGTTTCAATAGCCGAATTGACCAAGCAGAAGAAAGAATATCTGAAGTCGAAGACCAACTCAATGAAATAAAACGAGAAACCAAGATCAGAGAAAAAAGCGCAAAAAGGAATGAACAAAGTCTCCAAGAAATGTGGGACTATGTGAAAAGACCTAACCTACGTTTGATAGGTGTACCAGAAGGGGACGAAGAGAATGAATCCCAGCTGGAAAATACTCTTCAGGACATCATCCAGGAAAATTTCCCCCACCTAGCAAGACAAGCCAACACTCAATTGCAGGAAATACAGAGAACACCACAAAGATATTCCGCAAGAAGAGCAACCCCAAGGCACATAATCGTCAGATTCAACAGGGTTGAAATAAAGGAGAGAATACTAAGGGCAGCCAGAGAGAAAGGTCGGGTCACCCACAAAGGGAAGCCCATCAGACTCACAGCAGATCTCTCGGCAGAAACACTACAAGCCAGAAGAGAGTGGGGGCCAATATTCAACATTCTTAAAGAAAAGAACTTTCAACCCAGAATTTCATATCCAGCCAAACTGAGCTTCAGAAGTGAAGGAAGAATAAAATCCTTTGCGAACAAGCAAGTATTCAGAGATTTTGTCACCACCAGGCCTGCTTTACAAGAGCTCCTAAAAGAGGCACTACACATAGAAAGGATCAATCAGTACCAGCCATTCCAAAATCACACTGAATGCTAAAGAGCTTCAACATAATGAAGAACCTACAACAACTAACAGGCAAAACAGCCACTTAGAATCAAAATGGCAGTATCAAATTCACACATAACAATATTAACCCTAAATGTAAATGGACTAAATGCACCAATCAAAAGACACAGACTGGCAAATTGGATAAAAATCCAAAACCCATCAGTGTGCTGTATCCAGGAATCTCATCTCACATGCAAGGATACACAAAGGCTCAAAATAAAGGGATGGAGGAAGATTTACCAAGCTAATGGAAAGCAAAAAAAAGCAGGAGTTGCAATTCTCATCTCTGATAAAATAGACTTTAAAGCAACAAAGATCAAAAGAGACAAAGAAGGCCATTACATAATGGTAAAAGGATCGATACAACAAGAAGAGCTAACGATCCTAAACATATATGGACCCAACACAGGAGCACCCAGATACATAAGGCAAGTTCTTAATGACTTACAGAAGGACTTAGACTCCCACACAATAATAGTGGGAGACTTTAACACTCCACTGTCAATACTAGACAGATCAACCAGACAGAAAATCAACAAGGATATCCAGGGCTTGAACTCAGACCTGGAGCAAGCAAACCTGGTGGACATTTACAGAACTCTCCACCCCAAATCCACAGAATACACATTCTTCTCAGCACCACATCACACCTACTCTAAAATTGACCACATAATTGGAAGTAAAGCACTGCTCAACAAATGCAAAACAACTGAAATCATAACAAACAGCCTCTCAGACCATAGTGCAATCAAGTTAGAAGTCAGAATTCAGAAACCGACCCAGAACCACACAGCTTCATGGAAACTGAACAACTGGCTCTTGAATGTTGACTGGGTAAACAACGAAATGAAGGCAGAAATAAAGAAGTTCTTCGAAACCAATGAGAACGAAGACACAATGTGCCAGAACCTCTGGGACACATTTAAAGCAGTCTCTAGAGGAAAGTATATAGCAATAAGTGCCCATATGAGGAGAATGGAGAGATCCAAAATTGACACCCTATCGTCAAAATTGAAAGAGCTAGAGGAGCAAGATCAAAAAAACTCAAAACCCAGCAGAAGACAAGAAATAACTAAGATCAGAGCTGAGCTGAAGGAGATTGAGACACGAAAAACCCTTCAAAAAATCAATAAATCCAAGAGCTGGTTTTTTGAAAAGATCAACAAAATAGACAGACCAGTAGCCAGATTGATTAAAAAGAAAAGAGAGAACAACCAAATAGATGCAATAAAAAATGATAAAGGGGAAATCACCACAGATTCCACAGAAATTCAAACCATCATCAGAGAATATTACAAACAACTCTATGCACATAAACTAGTAAACCTGGAAGAAATGGATAAATTCCTGGACTCCTGTGTCCTCCCAAGCCTAAACCAGGAGGAAGCTGAAACTATGAATAGACCAATAACAAGGTCTGAAGTTGAGGCAGCAATTAAGAGCCTACCTCACAAAAAAAGCCCAGGTCCAGATGGGTTCACAGCCGAATTCTACCAGACACACAAGGAGGAGCTGGTACCATTCCTTCTAAAACTATTTCAAACAATCCAAAAAGAGGGAATCCTTCCCAAATCATTTTATGAGACCAACATCATCCTGATACCAAAACCCGGCAGAGACCCAACGAGAAAAGAAAACTTCAGGCCAATATCCATGATGAATATAGATGCAAAAATCTTCAATAAAATATTGGCAAGCCGATTGCAACAGCAAATCAAAAAACTTATTCATCATGATCAAGTAGGATTCATCCCAGGGATGCAAGGCTGGTTCAACATACGCAAGTCTATCAACGTAATTCACCACATAAACAGAACCAAAAACAAAAACCACATCATTATCTCAATTGACGCAGAGAAGGCATTTGACAAAATTCAACAGCCCTTTATGCTAAAAAGCCTCAATAAACTCGGTATCAATGGAACGTATCTCAAAGTAATAAAAGCTATTTATGACAAACCAACAGCCAATATCATACTGAATGGGCAAAAACTGGAAGCATTCCCTTTGAAATCTGGTACTAGACAAGGATGCCCTCTCTCACCACTCCTATTCAATATAGTACTGGAAGTTCTAGCCAGAGCAATCAGGCAAGAAAAAGAAATAAAGGGTATTCAAATAGGAAAGGTGGAAGCCAAATTGTCTCTATTTGCAGACGACATGATAGTATACCTAGAAGACCCCATCGCCTCAGCCCAAAAACTCCTGAAACTGATAAACAACTTCAGCAAAGTCTCAGGATATAAAATCAATGTGCAAAAATCACAAGCATTCGTCTACACCAATAACAGACTTAAAGAAAGCCAAATCAAGAGCGAACTGCCATTCGCAATTGCTACAAAAAGAATAAAATACCTTGGAATACAACTCACAAGGAACGTAAGGGACCTCTTCAAGGAGAACTACAAACCACTGCTCAATGAAATCAGAGAAGACACAAACAGATGGAGAAACATTCCATGTTCATGGTTAGGAAGAATTAATATCGTGAAAATGGCTATACTGCCCAAAGTAATTTACAGAATCAACGCTATCCCCATCAAGCTACCATTGACTTTCTTCACAGAACTGGAAAAAACCACCATGAACTTCATATGGAACCAAAAGAGAGCCCGCATAGCCAAGTCAATTCTAAGCAAAAAGAACACAGCGGGGGGCATCACACTACCGGATTTCAAACTATACTACAAGGCTACAGTAATCAAAACAGCATGGTACTGGTACCAAAACAGAGATATAGACCAATGGAACAAAACAGAGGCACCGGAGGCAACACAACATGCATACAACTATACAATCTTTGATAAACCTGACAAAAACAAGCAATGGGGCAAGGATTCCATGTTTAACAAATGGTGTTGGGAAAACTGGCTAGCCATGTGCAGAAAGCAGAAACTGGACCCCTTCCTGACACCTTACACTAAAATTAACTCCAGATGGATTAAAGACTTAAACATAAGACCTGGCACCATAAAAACCCTAGAAGGAAATCTAGGCAAAACTATCCAGGACATAGGAGTAGGCAAGGACTTCATGAACAAAACACCAAGAGCATTGGCAACAAAAGCCAAAATAGACAAATGGGACCTAATGAAACTCCACAGCTTCTGCACGGCAAAAGAAACAGTCACTAGAGTGGATCGGCAACCAACAGAATGGGAAAAAATTTTCGCAGTCTACCCATCTGACAAAGGGCTGATATCCAGAATTTACAAACAACTCAAGCAGATTTACAGGAAAAAAACAAACAAGCCCATTCAAAAGTGGGCAAAGGATATGAACAGATACTTTACGAAAGAAGACATATATGAGGCCAACAATCATATGAAAAAATGCTCATCGTCACTGGTCATCAGAGAGATGCAAATCAAAACCACATTGAGATACCATCTCACGCCAGTTAGAATGGCGATCATTAAAAAATCTGGAGACAACAGATGCTGGAGAGGATGTGGAGAAAAAGGAACACTTTTACACTGTTGGTGAAAGTGTAAATTAGTTCAACCATTGTGGAAGACAGTGTGGCGATTCCTCAAGGCCTTAGAAATAGAAATTCCATTTGACCCAGCAATCCCATTACTGGGTATATATCCAAAAGACTATAAATCGTTCTACTATAAGGACACATGTACACGAATGTTCATTGCAGCACTGTTTACAATAGCAAAGACCTGGAATCAACCCAAATGCCCATTGATAATAGACCGGATTGGAAAAATGTGGCACATATACACCATGGAATACTATGCAGCAATCAGAAATGATGAGTTCGTGTCGTTTGTAGGGACATGGATGAATCTGGAAAACATCATCCTCAGCAAACTGACACAAGAACAGAAAATGAAACACCGCATATTCACACTCATAGGTGGGTGATGAAAAATGAGAACACATGGACACAGAAAGGGGAGTACTAAACACTGGGGTCTATTGGGGGAAAAGGGGAGGGCCAGTGGGAGGGGAAGGTGGGGAGGGATAGCCTGGGGAGAAATGCCAAATGTGGGTGAAGGGGAGAAGAAAAGCAAAGCACACTGCCATGTGTTTACCTACGCAAGTGTCTTGCATGCTCTGCTCATGTACCCCAAAACCTATACTCCAATAAAAAATTAAAAAAAAAAAAAAAAGACAAAATTGCTCTGAATATAATCTGTCAGAAAAAATATACAATTCCCTATTCTATTCTGTTTTGGAGTATATACACTACCTCCTTATGCTCTCTTATGTAAAATACAGAAATTTTATATTTAGGAGATTCGAAAAAAATCTAAATATTATCTTGGCACCTCAATGTTAAAAGCCAAATTGATCTGAATATAATCTGTCAGAGAAAATATACAATGCCCTATTCTACACTGTTTTGGAGTATATACACCAATTCTATATGCTCTCTCATGTAAAATACAGAAATTCTAATTTTATGCGAATCTAAAAAAATTTAAATAATATCTAGACGCCCCAAAGTTAAAAGAAAATGGCTCTGAATATAGTCTGCTAGAAACAATATACAATGCCTTATTCTACTCTGTTTTCGAGTATATACACCAACTCAATATGCCCTCTCATGTAAAATACCGAAATTCTAAATTTACGTGAATCGAAAAAAATCTAAATATTATCTCGGCACCCCAATCTTAAAAAACAAATTGCTCTCAATATAATCTGTCAGAAAAAATATACAATGCCGTATTGTACTCTTTTTTTGAGTATATAGACCAACTCCATATGCTCTCTCATGTAAAATACAGAAATTGTATGTTTAAGCGTATTGAAATAAATCTAAATATTATCTACGCACCACAGTGTTAAATGCAATGTTGCTCTGCATATAATCTGTCACAAAAAATATACAATGCTTTTTTCTACTCTTTTTTGTAGTATATACACCAACTCAATATGCTCTCTCTTGTAAAATACCGAAATTCTAATTTTACGCGAATCGAAAAAAATCTAAATAATATCTAGGAGCCCGAAAGTTAAAAGATAATGACTCTAAATATAGTCTGTTAGGAAAAATATACAATGCCTTATTCTACTCTGTTTTGGAGTATATACACAAACTCCATATGCTCTCTCATGTAAAATACAGAAATTCTAATAATACCAGAATCGACAAAATCTATATATTATCTAGGAACCCCAATGTTAAAAACAAAATTGCTCTGAATATAAACTGTCAGAAAAAATATACAATGCCCTATTCTACTCTGTTTTGGAGTATATAAACCAACTAAGTATGCTCTCTCATTTAAAATACAGAAATTCTATATTTCAGCGAATCAAAAAAAATCTAAATATTATCTAGGCACCCCAATGTTAAAAGGAAAATTACTCTGAATACAATCTGTCAGAAAAAATATACAACATCCTTTCTACTCTGTTTGGGATTATATACACCAAATCAATATGCTCTCTCATGTAAAATACAGAAATTCTAATTTTACGTGAATCGAAAAAAATCTAAATATTATCTAGGCGCTCCAAAGTAAAAAGAAATTGCCTCTGAATATAGTCTGTTAGACAAAATATACAATGCCTTATTGTACTCTGTTTTGGAGTAAATACACCAGCTCAGTGTACTCTCTCATGTAAAATACCGAAATTCGAAATTTACGTGAATCGAAAGAAATCTAAATATTATCTAGGCGCCCCAATGTTAAGAGCAAAGTTGTTGTGAATATAGTCTGTCATAAAAAATATACAATACTCTTTTCTACTCTGTTCTGTAGTATATACACCAACTCAATATGATCTCTCGTGTGAAATACAAAAATTATAATTTTACCCGAGTCAAAAAATTTAAATATTATTTAGGCACCCCAATGTTAACAGCAAAATTGGTCTGAATACAATCTGTCAGAAAAAATACACAAAACCCTTTTCTACTGTGTTTTGGGGTATATACAGAAACTCAATATGCTCTCTCATGTAAAATACCGAAATTCAAATTTTATGCGACGCGAAAAATATCTAAATCATATCTAGGCGCCCCAAAGTTAAAAGAAAATGGCTGTGAATATAGTGTGTTAGAAAAAAAAAATACAATGCCTCATTCTACCCTGTTTTGGAGTATATACACCAACTCAGCATGCTCTCTCATGTAAAACACCGAAATTCAAATTTACGTGAATCGAAAAAAATCTAAATATTATCTAGGTACCCCAATGTTAATAACAAAATTGCTCTGAATATAATCTGTCAGAAAAAATATACAATGTCTTATTCTACCCTGTTTTGGAATATATACACTAAGTCAGTAGGCTCTCTCATGTAAAATATTGAAATTCAAATTTTACATGAATCGAAAAATATCTAAATATTATCTAGGCACCCCAATGTTATAAACAAAATTGCTCTGAATATAATCTGTCAGAAAAAATATAAAATGACCTATTCCACTATGTTTTGGAGTATATACACCAACTCAATATGCTGTCTCATGTAAAATACAGCAATTCTATATTTACCCGAATCGAACTAAATCTTAATATTATCTAGGGACCCGAAGTTTAAAAGCAAAATTGCTCTGAATATAATCGGTCAGCAAAAATATACAATGCCCTATTCTACCATGTTTTGGAGTATATACACCAACTCAATATGTTCTCTCATGTGAAATACCGAAATTCTAAATTTACGTGAATCGAAAAAAATCTAAATATTATCTCTGCACCCCAATGTTAAAAACAAAATTGCTTTGAGTATAATCTGTCAGAAAAAATATACAATGCCGTATTGTACTCTTTTTTTGAGTATATAGACCAACTCCATAAGCTCTCTCATGTAAAATACAGAAATTGTATATTTAAGCGTATTGAAATAAATCTAAATATTGTCTACGCACCACGTTAAATGCAAAGTTGCTCTGCATATAATCTGTCATAAAAAATATACAATGCCCTTTTCCACTCTTTTTTGTAGTATATACACCAACCCAATATACTCTCTCTTGTAAAATACCGAAATTCTAATTTTACGCGGATTGAAAAAAATCTAAATAATATCCAGGTGCCTGAAAGTTAAAAGATAATGACTCTGAATATAGTCTGTTAGGAAAAATATACAATGCCTTTTTCGACTCAGTTTGGAGTATATACACCAACTCAGTATGCTCTCTTATGTAAAATACCGAAATTGTAATTTTACGTGAATCGAAAAAAATCTAAATATTATCTAGGCACCCGAATGTTAAAAACAAAATTGCTCTGAATGTAGTCTGTCATAAAAAATATACAATGCCCTATTCGACTCTGGTTTGGAGTATATACACCAACTCAGTATGCTCTCTCATGTAAAATACAGAAATTCTAATTTTACCCGAATCGAAAAAATCTAAATATTATCTAGGCACCCCAATGGTAAATACAAAATTGCTCTGAATATAATCTGTCAGAAAAAATATACAATGCCTTATTCTACTCTGTTTTGGAGTATATACACCAAGTTAGTATGCTTTCTCATGTAAAATACTGAAATTCTATATTTACGTGAATCGAAAAATATGTAAATATTAGCTAGGCACCTTAATGTTATAAACAAAATTGCTCTGAATATAATCTGTCAGAAAAAATATACAATGCTCTATTGTACTCTGTTTTGGAGTATATACACCAACTCCATATGCTCTCTCATGTTAAATACAAAAATTCTATATTTGACCGAATCGAAAAAAATCTAAATAATATCTAGGCACCCCAATGTTAAAAGCAAAACTGCTCTGTATATCATCTGTCCGAAAAAATATACAATGCCCTCTTCTACTCTGTTTTGTATTATATACACTACCTCAATATGCTATCTCATGTAAAATACCAAATTTCTAATTTTACGCTAATCGAAAAAAATCCAAATAATATCTAGGCGCTTCAAAGTTAAAAGAAAATGGCTATGAATATACTCTGTTAGAAAAAATATACAATGCCTTATTCTACTCTGTTTTGGAGTAAATACACCAACTCAGTGTGCTCTCTCATATAGAACACCGAAATTCTAAATTTACGTGATTGGAAAAAAATCTAAATATTATCTAGGCTCCCGAATGTTAAAAGCAAAATTGCTCTGAATATGACCTGTCAAAATAAATATACAATGCCCTTTTCTACTCGGTTTTCGAGTATATACACCAACTCAATATGCTCTCTCAGGTAAAATACCGAAATTCTAATTTTACGTGAATCAAAAAAAATCTAAATAATATCTAGGCGCCCCCAATTTAAAAGAAAATGACGCTGAAGATAGTCTGTTAGAGAAAATATACAATGCCTTATTCTACTCTGTTTTGGAGTATATACACCAGCTCAGTATGCTCTCTCATGTAAAATAAAAATTCTAATTTCACCCAAATCGAAAAAATCAAAATAATACCTAGGCACCCCAATGTTAAAAACAAAATTGCTCTGAATATAATCTGTCAGAAAACATATGCAATACCCTTTTCTACTCTATTTTGGACTATATAAACCAACTCACTATGCTCTCTCAGTTAAAATACCGAAATTCTAATTTTACGTGAATCGAAATAAATCTAAATATTATCTAGGAACTGAAATGTTAAAAAGAAAATTGCTCGGAATACAATGTGTTTGAAAAAATATACAATGACCTTTTCTACTCTGTTTTAGAGAATATACACCAACTCAATATGCTCTCTCATGTAAAATACAGAAATTCTAATTTTACGCTAATCGAAAAAAACCTAAATCATATCTAGGCGCCCCAAAGTTAAAAGAAAATTGCTATGAATATATTCTCTTAAAAAAATACAATGCCTTATTCTACTCAGGTTTGGAGTATATACACCAACTCAGTATGCTCTCTCATATAAAATACAGAAATTCTATATTTAAGCGAATCGAAAAAAATCTAAATATTATCTAGGCACCCGAATGTTAAAAGCAAAATTTCTCTTAATATAATCAGTCAGAAAAAATATATAATGTTCTTTTCTTCTCTGTTTTGTAGTATATACACCAACTTTATATGCTCTCTCATGTAAAATACCGAAATTCTAATTTACGCGAATGGAAAAACCCTAAATAATATCTAGGCGTCCCAAAGTTAAAAAAAAATGGCTCTGAGTATAGTCTGTTAGAAAAAATATACAATGCTTTATTCTACTCTGTTTTGGAGTATGTAAACCAACTCAGTATGCTCTCTCATGTAAAATACCGAAATTCTTATTTTGCCCAAATTGAAAAAACCTAAATATTATCTAGGCAACCCAATGTTAAAAAATAAATTGCTCTGAATATAATCTGTAAGAAAAAATATACAATGCCCTATTCTATCCTGTTTTGGAGTATATACACCAACTCAGTACGCTCTCTCATGTAAAATTCCGAAATTCTAAATTTACGAGAATCGAATATAATCTAAATATTATCTATTCACCCCTATGTTAACAGCAAAATTGCTCTGAATATAATCTGTCAGAAAAAATATACAATGCCCTTTTCTTCTCTGTTTTGGAGCATATACACCAACTCCATATGCTCTCTCATGTAAAATACAGAAATTCTATATTTAAGCGAATTGAAAATAATCTAAATAATATCTAGGCGCCCCAAGGATAAAAGAAAATGGCTCTGAATATAGTATGATAGAAAAAATGTACAATGCCTTATTCTACTATGTTTTGGAGTATATACACCAACTCAGTATGCTCTCTCGTGTAAAATATAGAAATTCAAATTTTACCCGAATTGAAAAAATCTAAATATTATGAAGGCATTCCAATGTTAAAAACAAAATTGCTCTGAATATAAGCTCTTAGAAAAAATATACAATGCGCTATACTACTCTGTTTTTGAGTATATACACCAACTCTACATGCTCTCTCATGTAAAATACAGAAATTCTATATTTAAGCGAATCGAAAAAAATCTAAATATTATCTAGGCACTCAAATGTTAAAAACACAATTTCTCTGAATATCATCTGTCAGAAAAAATATACAAAGCCCTTTTCTACTCTGTTTTGGAGCATATACACCAACTCAGTATGCTCTCTCATGTAAAATACCAAAATTCTAATTTTACGTGAATCGTAAAAATATAAATATTATCTAGGCACCCCAATGTTTAAAGCAAAATTGCTCTGAATATAATCTGACTGACAAAATATACAATGTCCTTGTCTACTCTGTTTTGGAGTGTATAAACCAAATCAATATGCCCTCTCATGTAAAATACCGAAATTCTTATTTTATGCGAATCGAAAAAAATCTAAATAATATCTAGGCACCAAAGTGATAAAAACAAAATTGCTCTGAATATAATCTGTCAGAAAAAATATACAATGCCCTATTCTACTCTGTTTTGGGGTATATAAAACAACTCCATATTCTCTCTCATATAAAATACAGAAATTCTATATTTAAGCGAATCGAAAAATATCTAAATATTATCTAGGCACCCCAATGTTAAAAACAAATATGCTCCGAATATAATCAGTCAGAAGTAATATACAATGCCCTATTCTACTCGGTTTTGGGGTATGTACACCAACTCTATATGCTCTCTCATGTAACATACCGAAATTCTAATTTTACGTGAATCGAAAATAATCTGAATAATATCAAGGCGCCCCAAAGTTAAAAGAAAATGGGTCTGAATATAGTCTGTTAGGAAAAATATACAATGCCTTATTTTACTCTGTTTTGGAGTATATACACCAGTTCAATATGCTCTCTCATGTAAAATACAAAAATTCTATATTTAAGCGAATCGAAAAAAATCTAAATATTATCTAGGCACCCCAATGCTAAAAGCAAAATTGCTCTGAATATAGTCTTTCATAAAAAATATACAATGCCATTTTCTACTCTGTTTTGTAGTATATACATCAACTCAATTTCCTCTCTCATGTAAAATACACAAATTCGAGTTTTACCCGAATCGAAAAAATCTAAATATAATCTAGGCACCCCTATGTGAAAATAAAAATTGCGTTGAATACAATCTGTCAGAAAAAATAAAGTATGCCCTATTCTACTCTGTTTTGGAGTATATACACCAACTCCATATGCTCTCTAATATAAAATACAGAAATTCTATATTTAAGCGAATCGAAAGAAATCTAAATATTATTTAGGCACCCCAATGTTAAAAGCAAAATTGCTCTGAATATAATCTGTCATAAAAAATATACAATGCCCTATTCTACTTTCTTTTGGAGTATATACACAAACTACATACGGTTTCTAATGTAAAATACAGAAATTCTCTATTTAAGCAAATCGAAAAAAATCTAAATATTATCTAGGCACCCCAATATTCAAAGCAAAATTGCTCTGAATATAATCTGTCAGAAACAATATACAATGCTCTTTCATACTCTGTTTTGGAGTATATACACCAAATCCATATGCTCTCTCATGTAAAATATACAAATTATATATTTAAGAGAATCGAAAAAAATCTAAATATCATCTAGGCACCCCAATGTTAAAAACAAAATTGCTCTTAATGTAATCTGTCAGAGAAAATATGCAATGCCCTATTCTACTCTGTTTTGGGGTACATACACCAAATCAATATGTTCTCTCATGTAAAATACAGACATTCTATATTTAAGTGAATCGAAAAAAATCTACATATTATCTAGGCACCCAAATGTTAAAAGCAAAATTACTCTCAATATAATCTGTCATAAAAAAACATACAATGCCCTTTTCTACTCTGTTTTGCAGTAAATACACTAACTCAATATGCTCTCTCATGTAAAATACAGTAATTCTAATTTTACGAGAATCGAAATAAATCTAAATAATATCTAGGCACCCCAAAGTTAAAAGAAAATGTCTCTGAATATAGTCAGTTAGAAAAAATATAGAATGCTTTATTCTACTCTATTTTGGTGTATATACACCAACTCAGTATGCTCTCTCATGTAAAATACCGAAACTCAAACTTACCTGAATCGAAAATATCTAAATATTATCTAGGCACCCCAATGTTAAAAGCAAAATTACTCTGAATATAATCCTTCATAAAAAATATACAATACCCTTTTCTACTCTGTTTTGGAGTATATACACCAACTCAATATGCTCTCTCATGTAAAATACCGAAATTCTAACTTTACGCGAATCGAAAAATATCTAAATAATATCTAGGCGCCCCAGAGTTAAAAGAAAATGGCTATGAATATAGTCTGTTAGAAAAAGTATACAATGCCTTATTGTACTCTGTTTTGGAGTAAATAAACCAACTCCGTATGCTCTCTCATGTAAAATACAGAAATTCTAATTTTAACAAAATCGAAAAAATCTAAATATTATCTAGGCACCACAATGTTAAAAACAAAATTGGTCTGAATATAATCTGTCAGAAAAGATATACAATGCACTATTCTACTCTGTTTTGGAGTATACACACCAACTCCATATGTCCTCTCACGTAAAATACAGAAATTCTATATTTAAGGGAATCGAATAAAATCTAAATATTATCTAGGCACCCCAATGTTAAAAACAAAGTTGCTCTGAATATAAACTGTCAGAAAAAATATACAATGCCCTTTTCTACTCTGTTTTTTAGTGTATACACCGAATCAATATGCTCTCTCATATAAAATACCGAAATTCTAATTTTACGCGAATCAAGTAAAATCTAAATATTATCTAGGCCCCCCTATGTTAAAAGCAAAATTGCTCTGAATATAATCTGTCAGAAAAATATACAATGCCCTTTTCTACTTTGTTTTGCAGTATATACACCAACTCCATATGCTCTCTTATGTAAAATACAGAAATTCTATATTTAGGTGAATTGAAAAATATCTAAATAATATCTAGGCACTTCAAAATTAAAAAAAATAGCTCTGAATATAGTATCTTAGAAAAAATATACAATGCCTTATTCTACTATGTTTTGGAGTATATACACCAACTCAGTATGCTCTCTCATGTAAAATACAGAAATTTTAATTTTACCCGAATAGAAAAAATCTAAATATTATCAAGGCACCCCAATGTTAAAAACAAAATTGCTCTAAATATAAACCCTCAGAAAAAATATACAATGCCCTATTCTACCCTTTTCATAAGTATGTACACCAACTCTACATGCTAGCTCATATAAAATACAGAAATTCTATATTTAAGCGAATCAAATAAAATCTAAATAATATCTAGGTGCTCCAAAGTTAAAAGAAAATGGCTCTGAATATAGTATGTTAGATAAAATATACAATGCCTTATTCTACTATGTTTTGAAGTATATACACCAACTCAGTATGCTCACTCGTGTAAAATACAGAAATTCTAATTTTACCCGAATCGAAAAAATCTAAATATTATCTAGGCACCCCAATGTTAAAAACAAAATTGCTCTGAATATAATCTGTCAGAAAAAATATACAATACTCTATTCTACTCTGTTTTTGAGGATATACACTAACTCAACATGCTCTCTCATGTAAAATACAGAAATTCTATATTTAAGGGAATCGAAAAGAATCTAAATATTATCTAGGCACCCCAATGTTAAAAACAAACTTCCTCTGAATATAATCTGTCAGAAAAAATATACAATGCCGTTTTCTACTCTGTTTTGGAGTATATACACCAACTCAGTATGCTCTCTCATGTAAAATACTGAAATTCTAATTTTATGTGAATCGAAAAAAATCTAAATATTATCTAGGCACCTTAATGTTTAAAGCAAAATTGTTCTGAATATAATCTGTCAGAAAAAATATACAATGCCGTTTTCTACTCTGTTTTGGAGTATATACACCAACTCAGTATGCTCTCTCATGTAAAATACCGAAATTCTAATTTTATGTGAATCGAAAAAAATCTAAATAATATATAGGCACCACAATGATAAAACCAAAATTGCTCTGAATATAATCTGTCAGAAAAAAATATACAATGCACTATTCTACTCTGTTTTGGGGTATATAAAACAACTCCATATGCTCTCTAATATAAAATACAGAAGTTCTATATTGACGCGAATCGAAAAAAATGTAAATATTATCTATGCACCCTAATGTTGTAAGTAAAATTTCTCTTAATACACTCTGTCAGAAAAAATATACAATGCCCTTTCCACTCTGTTTTGCAGTAAATACACCAAATCAATATGCTCTCTCATGTAAAATACCGAAATTCTAATTTCACGTGAATCGAAATAATATCTAGGGGCCCCAAAGTTAAAAGAAAATGGCTCTGAATATAGTCTTTTAGAGAAAATATACAATGCTATATTCTACTCTATTTTGGAGTATATACACCAACTCAGTGTGCTCCCTCATGTAAAACACTGAAATTCTAAATTTTCCTGAATCGAAAAAAATCTAAATATTATCTAGGTGCCCCAATGTTAATAACAAAATTGGTCTGAATATAATCTGTCAGAAAAAATATACAATGCCTTATTCTACTCTGTTTTGGAGTATATACACCAAGTCAGTAAGCTCTCTCATGTAAAATACTGAAATTCTAATTTTACGCAAATCAAAAAATATCTAAATATTATGTAGGCACCCCAATGTTAAAAGAAAAATTGCTCTGAATATAATCTGACAGAAATAATATACAATGCTCTTTTCTACTCTGTTTTGTAGTATATACACTACCTCATTATGCTATCTCATGTAAAATACCGAAATTCTAATTTTACGCTAATCGAAAAAAATCCAAATAATATCTAGGTGCCCCAAAGTTAAAAGAAAATGGCTATGAATATACTCTGTTAGAAAAAATATACAATGCCTTATTCTACTCTTTTTTGGACTATATACACCAACTCAGTATGCTTTCTCATATAGAATACAGAAATTCTAAATTTACGTGATTGGAAAAGAGTCTAAATATTATCTAGGCAGCCGAATGTTAAAAGCAAAATTGCTCTGAATATAATCTGTCAGAAAAAATATACAATGCCCTTTTCTACTCTGTTTTCGAGTATATACACCAACTCAATATGCTCTCTCAGGTAAAATACTGAAATTCTAATTTTACATGAATCGAAAAAAGTTTAAATAATATCTCGGCGCCCCAAATTTAAAAGAAAATGGCTCTGAATATAGTCTCTTAGAGAAAATATACAATGCCTTATTCTACTTTGGTTTGGAGTAGATACACCAACTCAGTATGCTCCCTCATGTAAAATACAGAAATTCTAATTTCACCCGAATCGAAAAAATCTAAATAATATCTAGGCACCTCAATGTTAAAATCAATATTGCTCTGAATATAATCTGTCAGAAAACGTATGCAATGCCCTATTCTACTTTGTTTTGGAGTATATAATCCAACTCGGCATTCTCCCTCAGGTAAAATACCGAAATTCTAATTTTACGTGAATCGAAATAAATCTAAATATTATCTAGGAACCCGAATGTTAAAAGGAAAATTGCTCGGTATACAATGTGTCAGAAAAAATATACAATGACCTTTTCTACTCTGTTTTGGAGTATATACACACAACTCAATATGCTCTCTCATGTAAAATACCGAAATTATAATTTTACGCTAATCGAAATAAACCTAAATCATATCTAGGCGCCCCAAAGTTAATAGAAAATGGCTATGAATATATTCTCTTAGAAAAAATATACAATCATTTATTCTACTCTGTTTCGGAGTATATATACCAACTCAGTATGCTCTCTCATGTAAAATACCAAAATTCTAATTTTACACGATTCGAAAAAATTTAAATATTATCTAGGCACCCTAATGTTAAAAAAAAACTTGCTCTGAATATAATCTGTCAGAAAAAATATATAATGCCCCATTCTACTCTGTTTTGGGGTACATACACCAACTCCATACGCTCTCTCATATAAAATACAGAAATTCAATATTTAAGCGAATTGGAAAAAATCTAAATATTATCTAGGCACCCGAATGTTAAAAGCAAAATTGCTCTGAATATAATCCGTCATAAAAAATATATAACGCCCTTTTCTTCTCTGTTTTGGAGTATATAAACCAACTTCATATGCCTTCTTATGTAAAAGACCGAAATTGTAATTTTACGTGAATGGAAAAAACCTAAATAATATCTATGCGCCCCAAAGTTAAAAAAGATGGCTCTGAATATAGTCTGTTAGAAAAAATATACAATGCCTTATTCTACTCTCTTTTGGAGTATATAAACCAACTCAGTATGCTCTCTCATGTAAAATACCGAAATTCTAATTTTACCCAAATCGAAACAAACCTAAATATTATCTAGGAACCTTAATGTTAAAAACAAAATTGCTCTGAATATAATCTGTAAGAAAAAATAAACAATGCCCAATTCTACCCTGTTTTGGAGTATATACACCAACTCAGTATGCTCTCTCATGTAAAATTCCGAAATTCTAATTTTACGTGAATCGAAAAAAATCTAAATATTATCTAGGCACCTGAAGGTTATGAGAAAAATTGCTCTTAAAATAATGTGTATGAAAAAATATACCATACCCTTTTCTACTCTGTTTTGGAGTATATACACCAACTCAGTATGCTCTCTCATGTAAAATACCGAAATTCTAATTTTACCCAAAT
Organism: Callithrix jacchus; assembly: GCF_049354715.1. Lineage (NCBI taxonomy): Eukaryota > Metazoa > Chordata > Mammalia > Primates > Cebidae > Callithrix > Callithrix jacchus. The sequence goes on along the minus strand of NC_133521.1, from coordinate 52,828,429 downwards.
CGAAAAAAATCTAAATATTATCTAGGAACCCCAGTGTCAAAGGCAAAATTGTTCTGAATATAATCTGTCACAAAAAATATACAATGCCCTTTTCTACTTTGTTTTGGAGTATATAAACCAACTCCATATGCTCTCTCATGTGAAATACCGAAATTCAAATTTTACGGCAATTGAAAAAATTCTAAATAATATCAAGGCACCCCAAAGTTAAAAGAAAGTGGCTCTAAATATCGTCTGTTAGAAAAAATACACAATGCCTTATTCTACTCTGTTTTGGAGTATATACACCAACTCAGAATGCTCTCTCATATAAAATACAGAAATTCTAATTTAACGTGAATTGAAAAAATGTAAATATTATCTAGGCACACCAAATTTAAAAACAAAATTACTCTGAATATAATCTGCCAGTAAAAATATACAACGCCCTATTCCACTCTGTTTTGGAGTATATACACCAACTCAGTATGCTCTCTAATATAAAATACCGAAATTCTAATTTTACGTGAATCGAAAACAATCTAAATATTATCTAGGCACCTTAATGTTAAAAACAAAATTGCTCTGAATATAACCTGCCAGAAAAAATATACAATGCCCTATTCTACTCTGTTTGGGAGTATACACACCAACTCAATATGCTCTCTCATGTGTAATACCGCAATTCTAATTTTACGTGAATCGAAAAAAATCTAAATAAAATCTAGGCACCCCATAGTTAAAAGAAACTGGCTCTGAATATAGTCTGGTAGAAGAAATGTACAATGCCTTACTCTACTCTGTTTTGGAGTATATACACCAACTCAGTAGGCTCTCTCATGCAAAATAGCGAAATTCAAGTGTTACGTAAATCGAAAAAAATCTAAATATTATCTAGGCACCCCAATGTTAAAAACAAAATTGCTCTGAATATAGTCTGTCAGAAAAAAATATACAGTGCCCTATTCTACTCTGTTTTGAAGTATATACACCAACTCCATATGCTCTCTCTTTTAAAATAGATAAATTCTCTATTTAAGCGAATCGAAACATCTAGATATTATGTAGGCACCCAAATCTTAAAAATAATATTATTCTGAATATTATTTGTCAGAAAACATATACAATGCCCTATTCTACTTTTTTTTGGAGTATATACACCAACTCAATATGCTCTCTCAAGTAAAAAACCGAAATTCTAATTTTACGAGAATCGAAAAAAATCTAAATAATACCTAGGTGCCCCAAAACTAAAACGAACTGCCTCTGAATATAGTTTGTTAGAAAAAATATACAATGCCTTATTATACTCTATTTTGGAGTATATACACCAACTCAGTATGCTCTCTGATGTAAAATACAGAAATTCTAATTTTACCTGAATCGAAAAAATCTAAATATTATCTAGGCACCCCAATGTTAAAGCAAAATTCCACTGAATATAATCTGTCCTAAAAAATAAACAATGTCCTTTTCTACTCTATTTTGTAGTATATACACCAACTCAATATGCTCTCTCATGTAAAATACAGAAATTCTAATTTTACCGGTATTGAAAAAATCTAAAATTTATCTAGGCACCCCAAAGTTAAAAGCAAAATTCTCTGAATATAATCTGTCCGAAAAAATATACAATGCCTTTTTCTACTCCATTTTGGAGTATATACACTAACTCAGTATGCTCTCTGATGTAAAATACAGAAATTGTAATTTTACCCGAATCGAAAAAATTTAAATATTATCTAGGCACCCCAATGTTAAAGCAAAATTCAACTGAATATAATCTGTCTGAAAAAATATACAATGCCCTATTCTATTTTTTTTGTAGTATATACACCAACTCAGTATACTCTCTCATGTAAAATACCGAAATTCTAATTTCACACGAATCGAAAACAATGTAAATAATATGTAGTCGCCCCAAAGTTAAAATTAAATGGCTCTGAATATAGTCTGTTAGAAAAAATATACAATGCCATTTTCTACTCGGTTTTGGAGTACATACACCAACTCAGTATGCTCTATCATGTAAAATACAGAAATTCAAATTTTACCCGTATAGAAAAATCTAAATATTCTCTAGGCACCCCAATGTTAAAAACAAAATTGCTCTGAATATAATCTGTTAGAAAAAATATACAATGCCTTATTCTACTCTGTTTTGGAGTATATACACCAACTCCATATGCTCTCTCAGGTAAAATACAGAAATTCTATATTTAAGCGAATCGAAAAATATGTAAATATTATCTAGGTACACCAATGTTAAAAGAAAAATTACCCTGAATATAAACTGTCCAAAGAAATATGCAATGCTTCATTCTACTCTGTTTTGTAGTATATACACCAACTCATTCTCCTCTCTCATGTAAAATACCGAAATTTTAATTTTACCCGAATTAAAAAAATCTAAATATTATCTAGGCACCCCAATGTTAAAAACAAAATTGCTCTGAATATAATCTGTCAGAAAAAATATGCAACGCCCTATTCTACTTTGTTTTCGAGTATATACACCAACTCAGTTTGCTCTCTCATGTAAAATACCGAAATTCTCATTTTACATGAATCAAAAAAATTCTAAATATTATATAGGCACCCCAATATTAAAAACTATATTGCTCTGAATATGATTTGTCAGAAAAAATATACAATACCCTATTCTACCATGTTTTGGAGTATATACACCAACTCAGTACGCTCTCTTGTGTAAAATAAAATTCTAATTTTACGTGAATCGAAAAAAAAATCTAAATATTACCTAGGCAACACAATTTTAAATGCAAAGTTGCTCTGCATATAATCTGTCACAAAAATATACAATGCCCTATTCTACTCTGCTTTGGAGGATATACACCAACTTTATATGCTCTCTCATGTAAAATACAGAAATTCTATATCTAAGCAAATCGAAATAAATCTAAATATTATCTAGGCACCCCAATGTTAAAAACAAAATTGTTCTGAATACAGTCTGTCAGAAAAAATATACAATGCCCTTTTCTAATCTGTTTTGGAGTATATACATCAACTCCATATACTCTCCCATGTAAAATACAGAAATTCTAATTTTACGTGAATCGAAAAAAATGTAAATAACATCTAGGTTCCCCAAAGTTAAAAGAAAATGGCTCTGAATATAATCTGTTATAAAAAACATACAATGCCTTATTCTACTCCGTTTTGCAGTATATACACCAACTCGATTTGCTCTCAAATGTAAAATACGGAAATTCTAATTTTATGTAAAGTGAAGAAAATCTAAATATAATCTATGCTCCCCAATGTTAAAAACAAAATTGCTCTGAATATGATCTGTCAGAAAAAATATTCAATGCCCTATTCTACTCTGTTTTTAACTATATACACCAACTCTACTTGTTCTCTTATGTAAAACACAGAAATTCTATATTTAAGGGAATCGAAAAAATTCTAAATATTATCTAGGCACCAGAATGTTAAAAGTAAAATTTATCTGAATATAATCTGTCAGAAAAAATATACAATGCCATATTCTACGTTTTTTTAGAGTATATACACCAACTCAGTATGCTCTCTCATGTAAAATACCGAAATTCTAATTTTACGAAAATCGAAAAAAATCTAAATAATATATAGGTGCCCCAAAGTTAAATGAAAATGGCTCTAAATATTGTCTGTTAGAGAAAATATACAATTCCTTATTCTACTCTGTTTTGGAGTATATACACCAAATCAGTATGCTCTCTCATGTAAAATACAGAAATTCTAATTTTAAGCGAATCGAAAGAAAGGTCAATAACATCTAGGGGCCCAAAAGTTAAAAGAAAATGGCTCTGCATATAGTCGGTTAAAAAAAATATACAATGCCTTATTCTACTCTGTTTTGGAGTATATACACGAACTCAGTGTGCTCTCTCATGTAAACTACAGAAATTTTAATTTTACCCAAATAGAAAAAATCTAAATATATTCTAGGCACCCCAATGTTAGAAACAAAATTGCTCTGAATATAATCTGTCAGAAAAAATATGCAATGCCCTATTCTATTCTGTTTTGGAGTATATAAACCAACTCCATATGCTCTCTCATGTAAAATACAGAAATTCTATATTTAAGCGAATAGAAAAAAATCTAAATATTGTCTAGGCACCCAAATGTTAAAAGCAAAATTGCTCTGAATATAATCTGTCAGAAAAAATATACAATGCTCTTTTCTACTCTGTTTTGGAGTATATACACTAACTCAATATGCTCTCTCATGTAAAATACCGAAATTCTAAATTTACGTGAATTGAAAAAAATCTAATTATCTAGCCACCCCAATGTTAAAAGCAAAATTGCTCTGAATATAATCTGTCATAAAAACTATACAATGCCTTATTCTACTCTGTTTTGGAGGATAAACACCAACTCAGTATGCTCTCTTATGTATAATACCAAAATTCTAATTTTACGTGAATCAAAAAAAATCTAAATATTATCTAGGAACCCGAATGTTAAAAGCAAAATTGCTCTGAATATAGTCAGTCAGAAAAAATAAACGATGCCATTTTCTACACTGTTTTCGAGTATATACACCAACTTAATATGCTCTGTCATGTAAAATACCGAATTTCTAATTTTACGTGATTCGAAAAAATCTAAATATTACGTAGGCGCGCCAAAGTTAAAAGAAAATGGCTCTAAATATAGTCTGTTAGAAAAAATATACAATGCCTGATTCTACTCTGTTTTGGAGTATATACACCAACTCAGTATGCTCTCTCATGTAAAATACAGAAATTCAAATTTTACCCGTATCAAAAAAATCTAAATATTATCTAGGCACCCCAATGTTAAAAACAAAATTTCTGTGAATATAATCTGTCAGAAAAAATATACAATGCCTTATTCTACTCGGTTTTTGAGTACATACACCAAACTCAGTATGCTCTCTCATGTAAAATACAGAAATTCTAATTTTACCCGTATCGAAAAAATCTAAATATTATCTAGGCACCCCAATGTTAAAAATAAAATTGCTCTGAATATAATCTGTTAGAAAAAAATATACGATGTCCTATTCTACTCTGTTTTGGAGTATATACACCAACTCAGGCTGCTTTCTCAAGTAAAATACAGAAATTCTAATTTTAGGCGAATCGAAAAAAATGTAAATAACATCTAGGTGCCCCAAAGTTAAAAGAAAACGGCTCTGAATATAATCTGTTAAAAAAAATATACAATGCCTAATTCTTCTCCGTTATGGAGTATATACACCAACTCCATATGCTCTCTTATGTTAAATAAAAAAAAATCTAAATTCTATATTTAAGCGAAACGAAAAAAATCTAAATATTATCTAGGCACCCCAATGTTAAAAGCAAAATTTCTCTGAATATAATCTGTAAGAAAAAATATACAATGCCCTTTTCTTCTTTCTTTTGGAGTATATACACCAACTCCATATGCTCTCTCATATAAAATACAGATATTCCATATTTTAGCGAATCAAAAAAAATCTAAAAATTATCTAGGCACCCGAATGTTAAAAGCAAAATTGCTCTGAATATAATGTGTCAGAAAAAATATACAATACCCTTTTCTACTTTGCTGTGTAGTGTATACACCAACTCAATATGCTCTCTCATGTAAAAAACCGAAATTCTAATTTTACGAGACCAGAAAAAAATCTAAATAATATGTAGGTGCCCTAATGTTAAAAGAAAATGGCTCTGAATATAGTCTGTTAGAATAAATATACAATTCCTTATTCTACTCTGTTTTGGAGTATACACACCAACTCAGTATGCTCTCAAATATAAAATACAGAAATTCTTACTTTAACCGAATCGAAGAAATCTCAATATTATCTTGTAACCCCAACGTTAAAAACAAAATTGGTCTGAATATAATCTGTCAGAAAAAATATACAATGCTTTATTCTACTCTGTTTTGGAGTATATAAACCAACTCAGTATGCTCTCTCATGTAAAATACCGAAATTCTAATTTTATGTGAATCGAAAAAAAATCTAAATATTATCTGGGCACCCCTATGTTAAAAGCAAAATTTCTCTGAATATAATCTGTAAGAAAAATCATACAATGCTTTTTTCTTCTTTCTTTTGGAGTATATACACCAACTCCATATGCTCTCTAATGTAAAATACAGAAATTCCATATTTTAGCGAATCAAAAAAAATCTAAAAATTATCTAGGCACCCAAATGTTAAAAGCAAAATTGCTCTGAATATAATGTGTCAGAAAAAATATACAATACCATTTTCTACTCTGCTGTTTAGTGTATACACCAACTCAATATGCTCTCTCATGTAAAAAACCGAAATTCTAATTTTACGAGACCAGAAAAAAGTCTAAATAATATGTAGGCACCCCAACATTAAAAGAAAATGGCTCTGAATATAGTCTGTTAGAAAAAATATACAATTCCTTATTCTACTCTGTTTTGGAGTATATACACCAACTCAGTATGCTCTCAAATGTAAAATACAGAAATTCTTATTTTACCCGAATCGAAGAAATCTCAATATTATATGGTAACCCCAACGTTAAAAACAAAATTGGTCTGAATATAATCTGTCAGAAAAAATATACAATGCTTTATTCTACTCTGTTTTGGAGTATATACACCAACTCAGTATGCTCTCTTATGTATAATACCGAAATTTTAAATTTACGTGAATCCAAAAGAAACTAAATATTATCTAGGCGCCCCAATGTTAAAGCAAAACTGCTCTGAATATAATCTGACAGAAATAAATATACAATGCCCTTTTCTACACTGTTTTGGAGTTTGTACACCAACTCAATATGCTCTCCCATATAAAATACCAAAATTCTAATTTTACGCGAATCAAAGCAAATCTAAGTAATATCTAGGCGCCCCAATCTTAAAAGAAAATGGCTCTGAATATAGTCTGTCAGAAAATGTATACAATGCCTTATTCTACTCTGTTTTGGAGTATATACACCAATTCAGTATGCTCTCTCATGTAAAATACAGAAATTCTAATTTTACCCGAATCGAAAAAATCTAAATATTATCTAGGCACCCCAATGTTAAAAACAAAATTGCTCTGAATATAATGTGTCAGAAAAAATATACAATGCTTTATTCTACTCTGTTTTTGAGTATATACACCAACTCAATATGCTCTCTAATATAAAATACCAAAATTCTATATTTAACCGAATCGAAAAAAAATATAAATAATATCTAGGCACCCCAAAGTTAAAAGAAAAGGGCTATGAATATATTCTGTTAGAGAAAATATACAATGCCTTATTCTACTCTGTTTTGGAGTATATACACCAACTCAGTATACTCTCTCATGTAAAATACAGAAATTCAAATTTCACCCGAATCGAAAAAATCTAAATAATATCAAGGCACCCCAATGTTAAAAACAAAATTGCTCTGAATATAATCTGTCAGAAAACATATGTAATGCCCTATTCTACTCTGTTTTCGAGTATATAAACCAACTCAGTATACTCTCTCAGGTAAAATACCAAAATTCTAATTTTACGTGAATCCAAATAAATCTAAATATTATCTAGGAACCCGAATGATAAAAGGAAAATTGCTCGGAATACAATGTGTCAGAAACAATATACAATGACCTTTTCTACTCTGTTTTGGAGTATATACACCAACTCAATATGCTCTCTCAGGTAAAATACCGAAATTCTAATTTTAAGCTAATCGAAAAAAACCTAAATCATATCTAGGTGCCACAAAGTTAAAAGAAAATGGCTATGAATATATTCTCTTAGAAAATATATACAATGTTTTATTCTACTCTATTTTGGAGTATATACACCAACTCAATATGCTCTCTCAGGTAAAATACCGAAATTCTAATTTTAAGCTAATCGAAAAAAACCTAAATTATATCTAGGTGCCACAAAGTTAAAAGAAAATGGCTATGAATATATTCTCTTAGAAAATATATACAATGTTTTATTCTACTCTGTTTTGGAGTATATACACCAACTCAGTATGCTCTCTCACGTAAAACACAAATATTCTAATGTTACCCGATTCGAAATAATTTAAATATTATCTAGGCACCCCAATGTTAAAATCTAAATTGCTCTGAATACAATCTGTCAGATAAAATAAACAATGCCCTATTCTACTCTGTTTTGGACTGTATGCACCAACCCCATATGCTCTCTCATTTAAAATACAGAAATTCTATCTTGAAGCGAATCGAAAAAAATCTAAATATTATCTATTCACCCCAATGTTAAAAGCAAAATTGCTCTGAATATAATCTGTCAGAAAAAATAAACAATGCCTTATTCTACTCTGTTTTGGAGTATATACAACAACAGAGTATGCTCTCTCATGTAAAATACAGAAATTCTAATTTTACGGGAATCAAAAAAAATCTAAATATTACCTAGGCACCCGAATGTTAAAAGCAAAATTTCTCTGAATATAATCTGTCAGAAAAAATATACGATGCCCTTTTCTTCTATGTTTTGGAGTATATACACCAACTCAATATGCACTATCATTTAAAATACCGAAATTCTAATTTTACGTGAATCGAAAAAAATCTAAATAATATCTTGGCGCCAGAAAGTTAAAAGAAAATGGCTCTGAATATATTCTGTTTGAGAAAATATACAATGCCCTATTCTACTCTGTCTTGGAGTATATACACCAACTCAGTATGCTCTCTCATGTAAAAAAAACCAAATACTAATTTTACGTGAATCAAAAAAAATCTAAATGTTTTCCAGGCACAACAATGTTAAAAGCAAAATTCCTCTGAATATAATCTGTCAGAAAAAATATACAATACCCTATTCTACTTTATTTAGGAGTATATACACAAACCCCATATGCTCTCTCATGTAAAATACAGAAATTCTATATTTAAGCGAATCTAAAATCTAAATACAATCTAGGCACCACAATGTTAAAAGCAAAATTTCTCTGAATATAATCTGTCAGAAAAAATATACAATGCCTTATTCTACTCTGTTTTGGAGTATATACACCAACTCCATATGCTCTCTCATGTAAAATACAAAAATTCTATATTTAAGTAAAACAAAAAATATGTAAATATTATCTAGGCACCCCAATGTAAATAGCAAAATTTCTCTGAATATACTCTGTCAGAATAAATACACAATGCCATTTTCTACTCTGTTGTGTAATATATACACCAACTCAATATGCTCTCTCATGTAAAATTCCGAAATTCTAATTTTCCACAAATTGAAAAAAATCTAAATAATACCTAGGCGTCCCAATGTTTAAAGAAAATGGCTCTTAATATAGTCTGTCAGAAAAAATATACAATGCCTTATTCTACTCTGTTTTGGAGTATATACACCAACTCAGTATGCTCTCATGTAAAATACAGAAATTGTATACGTAAGCGAATCGAAACAAATCTAAATATTATCTAGGCACCACAAGGTTAAAAGCAAAATTGCTTGGAATATAATCTGTCAGAAAAAATATACAAGGCCCTTTTCCAATCTGTTTTGTACTATATACACCAAATCAATATGCTCTTTTATGTAAATTACAGAAATTCTAATTCTACCTGAATCGAAAATATCTAAATATTGCCTAGGCACCCCAATGTTAAAAACAAAATTGCTCTGAATATAATTTGTCAGAAAAAATATACAATGCTTTATTCTATTCTTTTTTGGAGTATATACAGAAACTCCATATGCTCTCTCATGTTAAATACCGAAATTCTAATTTTACGCGAATCGAAATAAATCTAAATTATATCTAGGCGCCCCAACGTTCCAAAAAAATAGCTCTGAATATAGTCTGTTAGCAAAAATATACAATGCCTCATTCTACTCTGTTTTGGAGAATATACACCAACTCAGTATGCTCTTTCATGTAAAAAAGCGAAATTCTAATTTTACGTGAATTGAAAAAAATCTAAATAATATCTAGTCGCCCCAAAGTTAAAAGAAAATGGCTCTGAATATATTCTGTTAGAAAAAATATACAATTTTTTTTCTACTCTGTTTTGGAGTATATACACCAATTTCGTTTACTCTCTCATGAAAAATACAGTAATTCTAATTTTACCAGAATACTTAAAATCTAACTATTACGTAGGCACACCAATGTTTAAAACAAAATTGCTCTAAATATAATCTGTCAGAAAAAATATATAGTTCCCTATTCTACTCTGTTTTGAAGTATATACACCAACTCCATATGCTCTCTCAAGTAAAATACAGAAATTCTATATTTAAGCGAATCGAAAAAAATTTAATATTATGTAGGCGCCCCAAAGTTAAAAGAAAATGGCTCTGAATATAGTCTGTTAGAGAAAATATACAATGCCTTATTCTACTCTGTTTTGGAGTATATACACCCATTCAGTATGCTCTCTCATGTAAAATACCGAAATTATAATTTCACGTGAATCGAAAAAATCTAATTATTATCTAAGCAACCGAATGTTAAAAAAAAATTGCTCTGAATATAATCTGTCAGAAAAAATATACAATGCACTTTTCTACTCTGTTTGGGAGTATATAGAACCACTAAATATGCTCTCTCATGTAAAATACCGAAATTCGAATTTTTCGTGAATCGAAAAGAATCTTAATAATATCTAGGCCTCCAAAGTTAAAAGAACATGGCACTGAGTATAGTCCGTTAGAAAAAATATACTATGCTCTATTCTACTTTGCTTTGGAGTATATACACCAACTCCATATGCTCTCTCATGTAAAATACAGAAATTCTATATTTAGGCAAAGAGAAAAAAATCTAAATATTATCTAGGCACCGCAATGTTAAAAGCAAAATTGCTCTGAATATAATTTGTCAGAAAAAATATACGATGCCTTATTCTACTCTGTTTTAAAATATAAACACCAACTCAGTATACTCTCTCATGTAAAATACCGAAATTCTAATTTCACGTGAATCGAAAAAAATCTAAATATTATCTAGGCACCTTAATGTTAAAAGCAAAATTACTCTGAATATAATCTGTCAGAAAAAATATACAATGCCCTATTCTACTCTGTTTTGGAGTATATACACCAACTCAGTATGCTCTCTCATGTAAAATACCGAAATTCTAATTTTACGTGAATCGAAAAAAATCTAAATAATATCTAGGTGCCCTAAAGTTAAAACAAAGTGGCTCTGAATATAGTCTGTTAGAAAAAATATACAATGCCTTATTCTACATTATTTTGGAGTATATACACCAACTCAGTATGCTCTCTCAGGTAAAATACAGAAATTCTAATTTTACCCGAATGGAAAAAATCTAAATATTATATAGGCACCCCAATGTTAAAAAAAAAATGGCTCGGAATATAATCTGTCAGAGAAATATAAAATGCCCTAATCTACTCTGTTTTGGAGTATATACACCAATTTCATATGCTGTTTCATGTCCAATACAGAAATTGTATATTTAAGCGAATCGAAAAAAAATTTAAATATTATCTAGGCACCTTAATGTTAAAAGCAAAATTGCTCTGAATATAATCTGTCAGAAAAATATACAATGCCTTACTCTACTCTGTTTTGGAGGATATACACCAACTCCGTATGCTCTCTTATGTATACTACCGAAATTCTAATTTTACGTGAATAAAAAAAAATCTAAATATTATCTAGGCACCCGAATGTTAAAAGCAAAATTGCTCTGAATATAATCTGTCAGAAAGAATATACAATGCCATTTTCAACTCTGTTTTGGAGTATATACACAAACTCAATATGCTCTCTCATGTAAAATACCGAAATTCTAATTTAACGTAAATTGAAAAAAAATATAAATAATATCTTGGCTCCCCAAAGGGAAAATACAACGGCTCTGAATATAGTCTGTTATAAAAAATGTACAATGCCTTATTCTACTCTGTTGTGTAGTATATACACCAACTAAGTATGCTCTCTCATGTAAAATACCGAATTTCTAAATTACGTGAATCGAAAAAAAATCTAAAGATTGTCTGGGCACCCCAATGTTAAAAGCAAAATTGCTCTGAATATAATCTGTCAGAAAAAAATATGCAATGCCCTATTCTATTTTGTTTTGGATTATATACACCAACTCAGTATGCTCTCTCATGTAAAATACAGAAATTCAATATTTAAGAGAATCGAAAAAAATCTAAATATTATCTAGGCACCCCAATGTTAAAAGCAAAATTTCTCTGAATATAATCTGTCAGAAAAAATATACAATGCTCTTTTCTACTCTGTTTTGGAGTACATACACCAACTCAGTATGCTCTCTCATGTAAAATACCAAAATTCTAATTTTACGTGGAATAGAAAAAAATCTAAATAATATCGAGGCGCCCCAAAGTTAAAAGAAAATGGCTGTGAATATAGTCTGTTAGACAAAATATACAATGCCTTATTCTACTCTATTTTGGAGTATATACACCAACTCAGTATGCTCTCTCATGTAAAATACAGAAATTCTATATTTAAGCGAATCGAAAAAATCTAAATAATATTTAGGCACCCCAATGTTATAAACAAAATTGCTCTGAATATAATCTGTCAGAAAAAATATATAGAATGCCCTTTTCTTCTCTGTTTTGGAGTATATAAACCAACTCCATATGCTCTCTCATGTAAAATTCAGAAATTCCATATTTTAGCGAATCAAAAAAATCTAAAATTTATCTAGGCACCCGAATGGTAAAAGCAAAATTGCTCTGAATATAATCTGTCATGAAAAAATATACAATGCCCTTTTCTACTCTGCTGTGTAGTGTATACACCAACTCAATATACTCTCTCATGTAAATAACCGAAATCCTAATTTTACAAGACCCCAAAGAAATCTAAATAATATCTAGGCGCCCCAATGTTAAAAGAAAATGGCTCTGAATATAGTCTGGTACAAAAAATATACAATTCCTTATTCTACTCTGTTTTGGAGTATATACACCAACTCAGTATGCTCTCAAAAGTAAAATACAGAAATTCCTATTTTACCCGAATCATAGAAATCTAAATATTATCTTGTAACCGCAACGTTCAAGACAAAATTGGTCTAAATATAATCTGTCAGAAAAAATATACAATGCCCTATTCTACTCTGTTTTGGAGTATACACACCAACTCAATATGCTCTCTCATGTAAAATACAGAAATTCTAATTTTACACGAATCGATAAAAATGTAAATAATATCTAGGCGCCCCCAAGTTAAAAGAAAATGGCTATGAACGTAGTCTGTTAGAAAAAATATACAATGTCTTCTTGTACTCTGTTTTAGAGGATATACTCCAACTCAGCATGCTCTCTCTTGTAAAACACAGATATTCTAATTTTACCCGAATCGAGAAAATCTAAATACTATCTAGGCACCCCAGCGTTTAAAACAAAATTGCTCTGAATATAATCTGTCAGAAAAAATATACAATGCCCTATTCTACTCTGTTTTGGAGTATATACACCAACTCCATATGCTCTCTCATGTAAAATACAGTAATTTTATATTTAAGCAAATCAAAAAAATTTAAATATTATCTACGCACCCCAATGTTAAAAGCAAAATTGCTCTGAATATAATCTGACAGAAGACATATACAGTGCACTTTTCTACTCTGTTTTGTAGTGTATACACTAACTCAATATGCTCTATCATGTTAAATACAGAAATTCCAATTTTACGCGAATCGAAAATAATCTAAATAGTACCTAGGCGCCCCAACGTTAAAAGAAAATGGCTCTAAATATAGTCTGTTAGAAAAAATATACAATGCCTTATTCTACTCTGTTTTGGAGTATATACACCAAGTCAGTATGCTCTCTCATGTAAAATACAGAAATACGAATTTCACCCGAATCAAAAAAAATCTAAATATTATCTAGGCACCCCAATGTGAAAAACAAAATTGCTCTGAATATAGTATGTCAGAAAAAATATACAATGCCCTATTCTACTCTGTTTTGGAGTATATACACCAAATCCATATACTCTCTCATGTAAAATAAAGGAATTATGTATTTAAGCGAATCAAAAAAATTCTAAATATTATCAAGGCACCCCAATGTTAAAAGCAAAATTGCTCTAAATTTAATCTGTCAGAAAGAATATACAATGCTCTTTTCTACTCTTTTTGGAGTATATAATCCCACTCAATACTGTCTCTCATGTAACATATCGAAATTCTAATTTTACGTAAATCAAAAAAAATCTAAATAATATCTAGCCGCCCAAAAATTAAAATAAAATGGCTCTGAATATAGTAAGTTAGAAAAAATATACAATGACTTATTCTACTCTGTTCTGGAGTATATACACCAACTCAGTATGCTCTCTCATGTAAAATGCGGAAATTCTAAATTTACGTGAATCCAAAAAATTCTAAATATTATCTAGGCACCTGAAAGTTAAAAGCAAAATTGCTCTGAATATAATATGTCAGAAAAATATACAATGCCCATTTATACTCTGTTTTGGAGTATATACACCAACTCAGAATGCTCTCTCATGTAAAATACAGAAATTCTAATTTAACGTGAATCGAAAAAATCTAAATATGATCTAGGCACACCAAAGTTAAAAAAAAAATTGCTCTGAATATAATCTGCCAGAAAAAATACACAACTCCCTATTCCACTCTGTTTTGGAGTATATACACCAAATCAGTATGCTCTGTAATGTAAAATACCGAAATTCTAATTTTACGTGAATCGAAAAAAATCTAAATATTATCTAGGCACCTTAATGTTAAAAACAAAATTGCTCTGAATACACCCTGCCAGAAAAAATATACAATGCCCTATTCTACTCTGTTTTGGAGTATATATACCAACTCAGTATGTTCTCTCATGTGTAATACCGCAATTCTAATTTTACGTGAATCGAAAAAAATCTAAATAAAATCTAGGCACCCCAAAGTTAAAAGAAAATGGCTCTGAATATAGTCTGTTAGAAGAAATATACAATGCCTTATTCTACTCTGTTTTGGAGTATATACCCCAACTCAGTATGCTCTCTCATGCAAAATAGCGAAATTCAAGTTTTACGTGAATCGAAAAAAAATCTAAATATTATCTAGGCACCCCAATGTTAAAAACAAAATTGCTCTGTATATAGTCTGTCAGAAGAAACATACAGTGCCCTATTCTACCCTGTTTTGGGGTATATACACCAACTCCATATGCTCTCTCATGTAGAATAGAGAAATTCTCTATTTAAGCGAATCGAAAAAATCTAGATATTCTGTAGGAACACAAATCTTAAAAACAAAATTGTTCTGAATATTGTCAGAAAACATATACAATGCCCTATTCTACTCTTTTTTGGAGTATATACACCAACTCAATATGCTCTCTCATGTAAAATACCGAAATTCTAGTTTTACGAGAATCGGAAAAAATCTAAACAATACCTAGGTGCCCCAAAATTAAAAGAAACTGCCTCTGAATATAGTCTGTTAGAAAAATTATACAATGACTTATTCTACTCTATTTTGGAGTATATACACCAACACAGTATGCTCTATGATGTAAAATACAGAAATTCTTATTTTACCCGAATCGAAAAAATCTAAATATTATCCAGGCACCCCAATGTTAAAGCAAAATTCCACTGAATATAATCTGTCCAAAAAAATATACAATGCCCTTTTATACTTTATTTTGTAGTATATACACCAACTCAATATGCTCTCTCATGTAAAATACAGAAATTCTAATTTTACCCGGATCGAAAAAATCTAAAAATTATCTAGGCACCCCAATGTTAAAAGCAAAATTCTCTGAATATAATCTGTCAGAAATAATATACAATGCCCTATTCTATTCTCTTTTGTAGTATATACACCAACTCAGTATGCTCTCTCATGTAAAATACCGAAATTCTAATTTGACGCAAATCGAAAACACTAAATAATATGTAGTCACCCCAAAGTTAAAATTAAATGGCTCTGAATATAGTCTGTTAGAAAAAATATACAACGCCTTTTTCTACTCGGTTTTGGAGTACATACACCAACTCAGTATGCTCTATCATGTAAAATACAGAAATTCTAATTTTACCCGTATCGAAAAAATCTAAATATTCTCTAGGCACCCAAATGTTAAAAACAAAATTACTCTGAATATAATCTGTTAGAAAAAATATACAATGCCCTATTCTACTTAGTTTTGGAGTATATACACCAACTCCATATGCTCTCTCATGTAAAATACAGAAATTCTATATTTAAGCGAATCGAAAAATATCTAAATATTATCTAGGTACACCAATGTTAAAAGCAAAATTACCCTGAATATAATCTGTCCGAAGAAATATACAGTGCTTCATTCTACTCTGTTTTGTAGTATATACACCAACCCATTGTCCTCTCTCATGTAAAATACCGAAATTCTAATTTTACCCGAATCGAAAAAATCTAAATATTATCTAGGCACACCAATGTTAAAAAAAAATTGCTCTGAATATAAACAGTCAGAAAAAATATACAATGCCCTATTCTACTCTGTTTTGGAGTATATACACCAACTCCATTTGCTCTCTCATGTAAAATACAGAAATTCTAATTTTACCCGAATCAAAAGAATCTCAATATTATCTAGGCACCGGAATGTAAACAGTACAGTTGCTCTAAATATCATGTGTCATAAAAAATATACAATGCCCTATTCTACTCTGTTTTGGAGTATATACATTAACTCTATATGCTCTCTCATGAAAAATACAGAAATTTTATATTTAAGCGAATCGAAAAAATTCTAAATATTATCCTGGCACCCCAATGTTAAAAACAAAATTGGTCTGAATATAATCTGTCAGAAAAAATATACAATGCCCTATTCTACTCTGTTTTGGAGTATATACACCAACTCAGTATGCTCTCTCATGTAGAATACCGAAATACTAATTTTACGTGAATCAAAAATAATCTAAATGTTTTCCAGGCCCCACAATGATAAAAGCAAAATTCCTCTGAATATAATGTGTCATAAAAAATATACAATGCCCTATTCTACTCTGTTTTGGAGTATATACATTAACTCTATATGCTCTCTCATGTAAAATTCTGAAATTCTAATTTTACGCGAATTGAAAAAAATCTAAATAATACCTAGACGTCCCAAAGTTTAAAGAAAATGGCTCTTAATATAGTCTGTTACAAAAAAATATACAATGCCTTATTCTACTCTGTTTTGGAGTATATACACCAACTCAGTATGCTCTCTCATGTAAAATACAGAAATTGTATATTTAAGCGAATCGAAACAAACCTAAATATTATCTAGGCACCCTAATGTTAAAAGCAAAATTCCTCTGAATATTATCTGTCAGAAAAAATATACAATGCCCTTTTCTACTCTGTTTTTAGTATATACACCAACTCAATATGCTCTCTCATGTAAAATAAAAAATTCAAATTTTACACGAATCGAAAAAAAATCTAAATTATATCTGGGTGCCACAACGTTCCAAATAAAATCTATGAATATACTCTGTTAGAGAAAATATACAATGCCTTATTGTACTCTGTTTTGGAGAATATACACCAACTCTGTATGCTCTTTTATGTAAAAAAGCGAAATTCTAATTTTACGTGAATCGAAAAAAATCTAAATAATATCTAGTCGCCCCAAAGTTAAAAGAAAATGGCTCTGAATATAGTCTGTTAGAAAAAATATACAATGTTTTTCTACTCTGTTTTGGAGTATATACACGAACTCAGTGTGCTCTCTCATGTAAAATACAGAAATTTTAATTTTACCCGAATCAAAAAAATCTAAATATTATCTAGGCACGCCAATGTTAGAAACAAAATTGCTCTGAATATAATCTATCAGAAAAAATAAACAATGCCCTATTCTATTCTGTTTTGGAGTATATAAACAAACTCCATATGCTCTCTCATATAAAATACAGAAATTCTATATTTAAGCGAATTGAAAAAAATTTAAATATTGTCTAGGCACCCAAATGTTAAAAGCAAAGTTGCTCTGAATATAATCTGTCAGAAAAAATAAACAATGCTCTTTTCTACTCTGTTATGGAGTACATACACCAACTCAGTATGCTCTCTCATGTAAAATACAGAAATTCTAATTTTACGTGAATCGAAAAAAATCTAATTATTACCTAGGCACCCCAATGTTAAAAACAAAATTGCTCTGAATATAATCTGTCAGAAAAAATATACAATTTTCTTTTCAACTTTTTTTTGTAGTATATACACTAACTCAATATGCTCTCTCATGTAAAATACCGAAATAATAATTTTACGTGAATTGAAATAAATCTAAATAATATCTAGGCGCCCAAAGGTTAAAAGAAAATGTCTTTGAATATAGACTGTTAGAGAAAATATACAATGCCTTATTCTACTCTGTTTTGGAGAATATACACCAACCCTGTATGCTCTCTCATGTAAAATACCAAAATTCTAATTTTACCAGAATCGAAAAAATCTAAATATTATCTAGGCACCCCAATTTTAAAAACAAAATTGCTCTAATATAATCTGTCAAAAAAAATACACAATGCCCTATTCTATTCTGTTTTGGAGTATATACACCAACTCCATATGCTCTCTCTTGTAAAATACAGAAATTCTATATTTAAGCGAATTGAAAAAATCTAAATATTATCTAGGCACCCCAATGTTAAAAGCAAAATTGCTCTGAATATAATCTGTCAGAACAAATATACAATGCTCTTTTCTACTCTTTTTTGGAGTACATACACCAACTCAGTATGCTCTCTCATGTAAAATACCTAAATTCTAATATTACGTGAATCGAAAAAAATCTAATTATTATCTATGCACCCCAATGTTAAAAGCAAAATTGCTCTGAATATAATCTGTCATAAAAAATATACAATGCCCTTTTGTACTATTTTTTGTAGTATATAGACTAACTCAATATGCTCTCTCATGTAAAATAGCGAAATTCTAAGTTTACGCGAATCGAAATAAATCTAAATAATATCTAGGTGCCCCAAGGTTAAAAGAAAATATCTCTGAATATAGACTGTTAGAAAAAATATACAATGCCTTATTCTACTCTGGTTTGGAGTATATACACCAACTCAGTATGCTCTCTCATGTAAAATAGCGAAATTCTAATTTTACCCAAATCAAAAAAATCTATATATTATATAAGCACCCAAATGTTAAAAACAAAATTGCTCTGAATATAATCTGTCCGAATAAATATAAAATGCTTTATTCTACTCTGTTTTGTAGTATATACACCAACTCCATATGCTCTCTAATGTAAAATACAGAAATTCTATATTTAAGCGAATCCAAATAAATCTGAATATTATCTAGGCACCCCAATGTTAAAAACAAAATTGCTCTGAATACCATCTGACAGAAAAAATATGCAATGCCCTATTCTAATCTGTTTTGGAGTATATACAGCAACTCCATATGCTCTCCCATGTAAAATACAGAAATTCTAATTTTATGCGAATCGAAAAAAATGTAAATAACATCTAGGTGCCGCAAAATTAAAAGAAAATGGCTCTGAATATAATCTGTTAGAAAAAATATACAATGCCTTATTGTACTCTGTTTTGGAGTATATACAACAACTCAGTATGCTCTCTCATGTAAAATACAGAAATTCTAATTTTACGTGAATCGAAAGAAATGTAAATAACATCTAGGTGCCCCAAAGTTAAAAGAAAATGGCTCTGAATATTATCTGTTAGAAGAAATATACAATGCCTTATTCTACTCGGTTTTGGAGTGCATACACCAACTCAGGATGCTCTCTCACGTAAAATACAGAAATTCTAATTTTACCTGTATCGAAAAAATGTAAATATTATCTAGGCACCCCAATGTTAAAAAGAAAATTGCTCTGAATATAATCTGTTAGAAAAAATATACAATGCCCTATTCTACTCTGTTTTGGAGTATATACACCAACTTCATATTCTCTCTCATGTAAAATACAGAAATTCTATATTTAAGCGAATCGAAAAATATCTAAATATTATATAGTCACACCAATGATAAAAGCAAAATTACCCTGAATATAATCTGTCCGAAGAAATATACAATGCTTCATTCTACTCTGTTTTGTAATATATACACGAACTCATTGTCCTCTCTCATGTAAAATACCGAAATTCTAATTTTACCCGAATCGAAAAAATCTAAATATTACCTAGGCGCCCCAATGTTAAAAACAAAATTGCTCTGAATATAATCTGTCAGAAAAAATATACAATTCCCTTTTCTACTCTTTTTTGTAGTATATACACTAACTCAATATGCTCTCTCATGTAAAATACCGAAATTCTAATTTTACGTGAATCGAAATAAATGTAAATAATATCTAGGCGCCCCAAGGTTAAAAGAAAATGTCTCTGAATATAGACTTTTAGAAAAAATATACAATGCCTTCTTCTACTTTGTTTTGGAGTATAAACACCAACTCAGTATGCTCTCTTATGTAAAATAGCGAAATTCTAATTTTACCCAAATCAAAAAAATCTATATATTATATAAACACCCCAATGTTAAAAACAAAATTGCTCTGAATATAATCTGTCATAAAAAATATTCAATGCCCTATTCTACTCTGTTTTTGACTATATACACCATCTCTACTTGCTCTCTCATATAAAATACAGAAATTCTTATTTTACCTGTATCGAAAAAATCTAAATATTATCTAGGCACCCCAATGTTAAAAACAAAATTGCTCTGAATATAGTCTGTCAGATAAAAGATACAATGCCCTATTCTATTCTGTTTTGGAGTATATACACCAACTCCATATGCTCTCTCTTGTAAAATACGGAAATTCTATATTTAAGCGAATCAAAAAAATCTAAATATTATCTAGGCACCCCAATGTGGAAAGCAAAATTGCTCTGAATATAATCTGTCAGAAAAAATATACAATGCTCTTTTCTACTCTGTTTTAGAGTACATACACCAACTCAGTATGCTCTCTCATGTAAAATACCGAAATTCTAATTTTAGGTGAATTGAAAAAAATCTAATTATTATCAAGGCAGCCCAATGCTAAAAGCTAAATTGCTCTGAATATAATATGTCAGAAAAAATATACAATGCCCTTTTCTACTCTTTTTTGTAGTATATACACTAACTAAATATGCTCTCTCATGTAAAATACCGAATTCAAAGTTTACGTGAATCGAAATAAATCTAAATAATATCTAGGCTCCCCAAGGTTAAAAGAAAAGGTCTCTGAATATAGACTGTTAGAAAAAATATACAATGCCTTATTCTACTCTCTTTTGGAGTATATACACATACTCAGTATGCTCTCTCATGTAAAATACCAAAATACTAATTTTACCCAAATCAAAAAAATCTATATATTATATAAGCACCCCAATGTTAAAAACAAAATTTCTCTTAATATAATCTGTCAGAAAAAATATACAATGCTTTATTCTACTCTGTTTTGTAGTATATA
The DNA here is from genome assembly GCF_049354715.1 of Callithrix jacchus. Lineage (NCBI taxonomy): Eukaryota > Metazoa > Chordata > Mammalia > Primates > Cebidae > Callithrix > Callithrix jacchus. Next base: position 52,807,037 of record NC_133521.1, on the reverse strand, counting down.
CACCAACTCAATATGCTCTCTTATGTAAAATATAGCAATTCTATATTTAAGCGAATCGAAACAAATCTAAATATTATCTAGACACCCCAATGTTAAAAACAAAATTGCTCTGAATACAATCTGTCAGAAAAAATATACAACACCCTATTCTAATCTGTTTTGGACTATATACAGCAACTCCATATGCTCTCCCATGTAAAATACAGAAATTCTAATTTTACGCGAATCGAAAAAAATCTAAATAATATCTAGGTGCCCCAAAGTTAAAGTACAATGGCTCTAAGTATTGTCTGTTAGAACAAATATACAATGTTTTATTCTACTTTGTTTTGGAGTATATACACAAACTCAGTATGCTCTCTCATGTAAAATACAGAAATTCTAATTTTACGCGAATCAAAAAAAACGTAAATAACCTCTAGGTGCCCCAAAGTTAAAATAAAATGGCACTGAATATAATCTGTTAGAGAAAATATACAATGTTTTATTCTACGTTGTTTTGGAGTATATACACCAACTCCATGTGCTCTCTCATGTAAAATACAGAAATTATGTATTTGAGAGTATTGAAAAAAATCTAAATATTATCTTGGCACCCCAATGTTAAAAGCAAAATTTCTCTGAATATAATCTGTCAGAAAAAATATACAATGCCCCACTCTAACCTGTTTTGGAGTATATACACCAACTCAGTATGCTCTCTCATGTAAAATACCGAAATTCAAATTTTACGTGAATCAAAAAATATCTAAATATTATCTAGGCACCCAAATGTTAAAAGCAATATTGCTCTGATTATAATCTGTCAGAAAAAATATACAATGCCCTATTCTACTCTGTATTGGAGTATATACATTAACTCTATATGCTCTCATGTAAAATACAGAAATTCTATATTTAAGCGAATTGACAAATTCTAAATATTATCTTCGCACCCCAATGTTAAAAGCAAAATTTCTCTGAATACAATCTGTCAGAATAAATATACAATGCCCTATTCTACTCTGTTTTGGAGTATATACACCAACTCAGTTTGCTCTCTCATGTAAAATACAGAAATTCTAAATTTACGAGAATCGAGAAAAATCTAAATAATATCTAGGCGCCTCAAAGTTTAAAGAAAATGGCTCTGAATACAGTGTGTAGTAAAAAATATACAATTCCTTATTCTACTCGGTTTTGGAGTGTATACACGAACCCCATATGCTCTCACAATTAAAATACAGAAATTTTATTTTTAAGAGAATTGAAAAAAATCTAAATATTATCTAGGCACCCCAATGTTAAAAGCAAAATTGCTCTGAATATAATCTGTAAAAAAAAATATACAATGATTTTTTCTACTGAGTTTGAAACTATATACAACAACTCAATATGCCCTCTCATGTAAAATACCGAAATTCTAATTTTACGCGAATCGAAAAAAATATAAATAATATCTAGGCGCCACAAAGTTAAAAGAATATGGCTCTAACTATAGTATGTCAGAGAAAATATACAATGACTTATTCTACTGTGTTTTGGAGTATATACACCAGCTCAATATGCTCTCTCAGGTAAAATACGGAAATTCTAATTTTACGCGAATTGAAAAAAGTCTAAATAATATCTAGGCACACCAAATTTAAAATAAAATGGCTCTGAATATAGTCTGTTAGAGAAAATATACAATGCCTTATTCTACTCTGTTTGGGAGTATATACACAAATTCAGTATGCTCTCTCATGTAAAATACAGAAATTCTAATTTCACCCGAATCGAAAAAATCTAAATATTATCTAGGCACCCCAATGTTAAAAGCAAAATAGCTCTGAATACAATGTGTCAGAAAAAATATGCAATGCCCTTTTCTACTCTTTTTTGTAGTATATACACCAACTCAGTATGCTCTCTCATGTAAAATACAGAAAGTCTAATTTAACCCGTATCGAAAAAATATAAATATTTTCAAGATACCCCAATGTCAAAAACAAAATTTCTCTGAATATAATCTGTCAGAGAAAATATACAATGCCCTATTCTACTTTTTTGGAGTATATACACCAACTCCATATGCTTGCTCATGTAAAATACAGAGATTCTATATTTAGGCGAATCGAAAACAATCTAAATAATATCTAGGCGTCCCAAAGTTAAAAGAAAATGGCTCTGAATATAGTATGTTAGAAAAAATATACAATGCCTTATTCTACTCTGTTTTGGAGTATATAAACCAACTCCGTATGCTCTCTCATGTAAAATAACGAAATTCTAACTTACCCGAATTGAAAAAATCTAAATATTAGCTAGACACCCCAATGTTAAAAGCAAAATTACTGTGAATACAATCTGTCAGAGAAAATATACAATGCCCTTTTCTACTCTGTTTTGGAGTGTATACACCAACTCCGTATGCTATCTCAGTTACAATACCGAAATTCTAATTTGACGCGAATCGAAAAAATACCTAAATAATATCTAGGCGCCCCAAAGTTAAAAGAAAATGGCTCTGAATCTAGTCTTTTAGAAAAAATATACAATGCCTTGTTCTACTCTGTTTTGGAGTATATACACCAACTCAGTATGCTCATATGTAAAATGCAGAAATTATAATTTTACCCAAATCCAAAAAATCTAAATATTATCTAGGCACCCCAATGTTAAAAACAAAGTTGCTCTGAAGGTAATCTGTCAGAAAAAATATACAATACCCTATTCTACTTTGTTTTGGAGTATATACACCAACTAAATATGCTCTCTCATGTAAAATACAGAACTTCTATATTTAAACGAATAGAAAAAAATCTAAATATTATTTAGGCACCCCAATGTTAAAAGCAAAATTGCTCTGAATATAATCTGTAAAAAAAATATACAATGCACTATTCTACTCTGTTTTGGAGTATATACACCAACTCCATATGCTCTCTCATGTAAAATACAGAAATTCCACATGTAATCGAATCGAAAAAAATCTAAATATTATCTAGGCACCACAAGGTTAAAAGCAAAATTGCTCTGAATATATTCTGTCAGAAAAAATATATAATGCCCTTTTCTACTCTGTTTTGTAATATATACACCAAATCAATATGCTCTTATGTAAATTACAGAAATTCTAATTCTACCTGAATCGGAAATATCTAAATATTGCCTAGGCACCCCAATGTTAAAAACAAAATTGCTCTGAATATAATTTGTCTGAAAAAATATACAATGCCCGATTCTACTCTGTTTTGGAGTATATACAACAACTCCATATGCTCTCTCTTCTAAAATACCGAAATTCTAATTTTATGCGAATCGAAATAAATCTAAATAATATCTAGGTGCCTCAAAGTTCAAAGAAAATGGCTCTGAATATAGTCTGTTAAAAATAATATACAATGCCTTATTCTAATCTGTTTTGGAGTATATACACCAACTCAGGATTCTCTCTTATGTAAAATATAGAAATTCTAATTTTACCCATTTCGAAAAAAACTAAATATTATCTAGGTAACACAATGTTAAAAAAAAATTGCTCGGAATATAATTTGTCAGAAAAAATATACAATGCCCCATTCTAATCTGTTTTGCAGTATATACACCAACTCAATATGCTCTCTTATGTAAAATACCAAAATTCTAATTTTACGTGAATCCAAAAAAATCTAAATATTATCTATGCACCCCAAAGTTAAAAACAAAATTGTTCTGAATATAATCCGTCAGAGAAACAATACAATGCCCTATCCTACTCTATTTTTGAGTATATACACCAACTCCATATGCTCTGTCATGTAAAAGACAGAAATTCTACATTTAAGCGAATCAAAAAAAATCTAAATATTATCTAGGCACCTCAATGTTAAAAGCAATATTTCTCTGAATATAATCTGTCAGAAAAAATATACAATTCCTTATTCTACTCTGTTTTGGAGTATATACACCAACTCCATATGCTCTCTCATGTAAAATACAGAAATTCAATATTTAAGCGAATCGAAAAAAATTTATATATTATCTAGGCACCGGAAGGTTATAAGCAAAATTACTCTGAATATAATGTGCAAGAAAAAATATACAATGCTTTTTTGTAATTTATTTTGGAGTATATACACCAACTCAATATGCTCTCTCTTGTAAAACACAGAAATTCTAATTTTACCTGAATCGAAAAGATCTAAATATTATCTAGGCAACCAAATGTTAAAAACAAAGTTGCTCTAAATATAATCTGTCAGAAAAAATATACAATGCCCTATTCTACTCTGTTTTGGTGTATATACACCAACTCAGTATGCTCACTCATGTAAAATAAAGAAATTCTAATTTTACATGTATCTAAAAAAATCTAAATATTATCTATGCACCCCAAAGTTAAAAGAAAATGGCTCTGAATATAGTCTGTTATAAAAAATATACAATGCCTTATTCTACTCTGTTTTGGAGCATATACACCAACTCAGTACGATTTCTCATGTAAAATACAGAAATTGTAATTTTATCCGAATCAAAAAAATCTAAATATTATTTGGTCAACCCAATGATATTGACAAAATTGCTCTTAATATAATCTATCAGATAAAATAAACAATGCCATATTCTACTCTGTTTTGGAGTATATACACCGACTCCATATGCTCTCTCATCTAAAATACAGAAATTCTATATTTAAGCGAATCCAAAAATACCTAAATATTATCTAGGCACTCCAATGTTAAAAGCAAAATTGCTCTGAATATAATCTGTCAATAAAAATACACAATGCCATTTTCTATTCTGTTTCGTTGTATATACACCAACTGAGTATGCTCTCTAATGTAAAATACCGCAATTCTAATTTAACGTGAACCGAAAATAATCTATATATTATCTAGGCAGCCCAATGTTAAACGCAAAATTGCTCTGAATATAATCTGTCAGAGAAAATACACAATGCCATTTTCTACTCTGGTTTGTATTATATATACAAACCCAATATGCTCTTTCATGTAAAATACAGAAATTGTAATTTTACCCGAATCGAAAAAATCTAAATATTATGAAGGCACGCCAATGATAAAAACAATATTGCTCTGAATATACTTTGTCAGAAAAAACATAAAATGCCCTATTCTACTCTGTTTTGGAGTATATACACCAACTCAGTATGCTCTCTCATGTAAAATACCGAAATTCTAATTTTACGTGAATCGAAAAATATCTAAATATTATCTAGGCACCCCAATGTTAAAAACAAAATTGCTCTGAATATTATCTGTCAGAAAAATTATACAATGCCCTATTCTACTCTGTTTTGGAGTATATACAAAAACTCGGTATGCTCTCTCATGTAAAATACAAAAATTCTATATTTAAGCGAATCAAAAAATAACTAAATATTATCTAGGCACCTCAATGTTAAAAGCAAAATTTCTCTGAATAGAATCTGTCAGAAAAAATATACAATGCCTTATTCTACTCTTTTTTGTAGTATATACACCAACTCCATATGCTCTCTCATGTGAAATACAGAAATTCTATATTTAAGGAAAACAAAATATATCTAAATATTATCAAGGCACCTTAATGTAAATAGCAAAATTTCTCTTAATATAATTTGTCAGAAAACATACACAATGCCATTTTCTACTGTATTTTGTAGTATATACACCAACTCAATATGCTCTCTCATTTAATATTCCGAAATTATAAGTTTACGCGAATTGAAAAAAATCTAAATAATACCTAGGCGTCCCAAGTTTAAAGAAAATGGCTCTTACTATAGTGTGTAAGAAAAAATATACAATGCCTTATTCTACTCTGTTTTGGAGTATATACACCAACTCAATATGCTCTCTCATATAAAATACAGAAATTGTATATTTAAGCGAATCGAAACAAATCTAAATATTATCTAGGCACCCGAATGTTAAAAGCAAAATTCCTCTGAATATAATCTGTCAGAAAAAATATACAATGCCCTTTTCTACTTTGTTTTCAGTATATACACCAACTCAATATGCTCTCTCTTGTAAAATACAGATATTCTAATTTTACCCGAATCGAAAATATCCAAATATTATGTAGGCACCCCAATATTTAAAACAAAATTGTTCTGAATATTATCTGTCAGAAAAAATATACAATGCTTTATTCTACTCTTTTTTGGAGTATATACAGAAACTCCATATGCTCTCTCATGTAAAATACCAAAATTCTAATTTTACGTGAATCGAAAAAAATCTAAATTATATCTATGCGCCCCAACATTCCAAAAAAATAGCTCTGAATATACTCTGTTAGGAAAAATATACAATGCCTTATTCTACTTTGCTTTGGAATATATACACCAACTCCATATGCTCTCTTGTGTAAAATACAAAAATTCTAATTCTACTTGAATCGAAAAAATATAAATATTGTCTAGACACCCCAATGTTAAAAAAAAAATTGCTCTGAATATAATCTGTCAGAAAAAATATACAACGCCCTATTCTACTCTGTTTTAAAGTATATACACCAACTCAGTATGCTCTATCCTGTAAAAAAGATAAATTCTAAATTTACATGAATCTAAAAAAATCTAAATATTATCTAGACACCCCAAAGTTAAAAGTAAAATTGCTCTGAATATAATCTGTCAGAATAAATATACAATGTTTTATTCCACTCTGTTATGGAGTATCTACACCAACTCAATATGCTCTATAATGTAGAATACAGAAATTCTGTATTTAAACGAGGAGAGACAAATCTAAATATTATCTAGGCACTCCAATTTTAAAAACAAAATTGCTCTGAATATAATCTGTCAGAAAAAATATACAACGCCCTATTCTACTCTGTTTTGGAATATATACACCAACTCAGTATGCTCTCTCATGGAAAATACCAAAATTCTAAATTTACCGAAATCGAATAAAATCTAAATATTATCTAGGGACCCGAAGTATAAAAGCAAAATTGCTCTGAATATAATCTGTCAGAAAAAATATACAATGCCGTATTCTACTCTTATTTGGAGTATATAGCCCAACTCCATATGCTCTCTCATGTAAAATACAGAAATTGTATATTTAAGCGTATTGAAATAAATCTAAATATTATCTAGGCACCACAATGTTATATGCAAAGTTGCTCTGCTTATAATCTGTCACAAAAAATATACAAGGCCCTTTTCTACTCTGTTTTAAAGTAAACACAGCAACTCAGTATGCTCTCTCGTGTTAAATACCAAAATTCTAATTTTACGTGAATCGAAAAAAAATCTAAATATTATCTGGGCACCCCAATGTAAAAAGCCAAATTGCTCGGAATATAATCTGTCATAAAAAATATACGAGGCCCTATTCTACTCGGTTTTGGAGTATATACACCAACTCAGTAAGCTCTATCTTGTAAAATACCGAAATTCTAATTTTACGCGAATAGAAAAAAATCTAAATGATATCTAGGAGCCCCAAAGTTAAAAAATGGCTCTGAATATAGTCTGCTAGACAAAATATAGAATACCTTATTCTACTCTGTTTTGGAGTATATACACCAACTCAGTATGCTCTCTCATGTAAAATACCGAAATTCTATATTTAAGCTAATCGAAAATATCTAAATATTATCTAGGCACCACAATGTTAAAAGAAAAAATGCTCTGAATATAATCTGTCAGAAAAAATATACAATGCCGTTTTCTATTCTGTTTTGGAGTATATACAACAAATCAATATGCTCTCTCACGTAAAATAGCGAAATTCTAATTTTACGCGAATCGAAAAAATCTAAATAATATCTAGTGCCCTAAAATTAAAAGAAAATGACTCTGAATATTGTCTGTTAGAAAAAATATACAATGTTTTATTCTACTCTATTTTGGAGTATATAAACCAACTCAGGATGCTCTCTCATGTAAAATAGAGAAATTCTATATTTAAGCGAATCCAAAAAATCTAAATAATATTTAGGAACCCCAATGTTAAAAGCAAAATTGCTCTGAATATAATCTGTCATAGAAAATATACAATGCCCATTTCTACTCTGTTTTGAAGTATATACACCAACATAATATGCTCTCTCATGTAAAATACCGAAATTCTAATTTACGTGAATTGAAAAAAATCTAAACATTATCTAGGCACCCGAATGTTAAAAGCAAAACTGCTCTGAATATAATCTGTCAGAAGAAAATATACAATGCCCTTTTCTACTATGTTTTAAAGTATATACATCAACTCAATATGCTCTCTCATGTAAAATACAGAAATTCTAATTTTACACGAATGGATAAAAATGTAAATAATATCTAGGCGCCCCCAAGTTTAAAGAAAATGGCTATGAACATAGTCTGTTAGAAAAAATATACAATGTCTTCTTGCACTCTGTTTTAGAGGATATACTCCAACTCAGCATGCTCGCTCTTGTAAAATACACATATTCTAATTTTACCCGAATCGAGAAAATCTAAATACTATCTAGGCACCCCAGTGTTAAAAACAAAATTGCTCTGAATATAATCTGTCAGAAAAAATATACAATGCCCTATTCTACTCTGTTTTGGAGTATATACACCAATTCCATATGCTTTCTCATGTAAAATACAGTAATTTTATATTTAAGCGAATCAAAAACATGTAAATATTATATAGGCACCCCAATGTTAAAAGCAAAATTTCTCTGAATATAATTTGTCAGAAAAAATTTTCTACTCTGTTTTGGAGTATATAAACAAACTCAATATGCTCTCTCAGGCAAAATTCCGAAATTCTAATTTTACGCGACTTGAAAATAATCTAAATAATATCTAGGTGCCCCAAAGATAAAAGAAAATGGCTCTGAATATATTCTGGTAGAAAAAATATACAATGCCTTCTTCTACTCTGTTTTGGAGTATATATACAAACTCAATATGCTCTCTCATATAAAATACAGAAATTCTATATTTCATCGAATCGAAAAAAAATCTAAATATTATCTAGGCACCCAAATGTTAAAAACAAAATTGCTCTGAAAATAATCTGTCAGAAAAAATATAAAATGCCCTATTCTACTCTGTTTTGGAATATATACATCAACTCCATATGCTCTCTCATGTAAAATACAGAAATTATAAATTTAAGCAAATCCAAAAAAATATAAATATTATTTAGGCACCCCAATGCTAAAAACAAAATTGCTCTGAATATAATGTGTCATAAAAAATATACAATGCTTTATTCTACTCTGTTTTGGAGTACATTCACCAACTCAGTATTCTCTCTTATGTATAACACTGAAATTCTAAATTTCCGTGAACCGAAAAGAATCTAAATATTATCTAGGCACCCCAATGTTAAAAGCAAAACTTCTCTGAATATACTCTGACAGAAAAAAATATACAATGCCCTTTTATACACTGTTTTGGAGAATGTACACAAACTCAATATGCTCTTTCATATAAAATAACAAAATTCTAATTTTACGCGAATCGAAACAAATCTAACTAATATCTAGGCGCCCCAAACTTAAAAGAAAATGGCTCTGAATATAGTCTGTTAGAAAATGTATACAATGCCTTATTCTACTCTGTTTTGGAGTTTATACAGCAACTCAGTATGCTCTCTCATGTAAAATACAGAAATTCTAATTTTACCCGAATCAAAATAATCTAAATATTATCTAGGCACCCCAGTGTTAAAAAAAATATTGCTGTGAATATAATGTGTCAGAAAAAATATACAATGCTTTATTCTACTCTGTTTTGGAGTATATACACCAACTCAGTATACTCTCTTATGTATAATACCAAAATTCTAAATTTACGTGAATTGAAAAGAATCTAAATATTATCTAGGCACCCCAATATTAAAAGCAAAACTGCTCTGAATATAATCTGACAGAAAAAAAATACAATGCCCTTTTCTACACTGTTTTGGAGTATGTACACCAACAATATGCTCCCCCACATAAAATAGCAAAATTCTAATTTTAGGCAAATCGAAACAAATCTAAGTAATATCTAGGCACCCCGAACTTAAAACAAAATGGCTCTGAATATAGTCTGTTAGAAAATGTATACAATGCCTTATTCTACTCTGTTTTGGAGTATATACACCAACTCAGTATGCTCTCTTATGTAAAATACAGAAATTCTCATTTTACCCGAATCGAAAAAATCTAAATATTATCTAGGCACCACAATGTTAAAAACAAAATTGATCTGAATATAATCTGTCAGATAAAATATACAATACCCTATTCTACTCTGTTTTCGAGTATATACACCAATTCCATATGCTCTCGTGTGAAATACAGAGATTGTATATTTAAGAAAATCGAAAAACATCTAAATATTATCTATGCACCCCAATATTAAAAACAAAATTACTCTGAATATAATCTTTCAGAAATAATATACAAGTCCCTATTCTACTGTGTTTTGGAGTATATACACCAACTCCCTATGATCTCTCATGTAAAATACAGAAATTTTATATTTAAGCGAATCGAAAAAAATCTAAATAGTATCTAGGAACCCCAATGTTAAAAGAAAAATTGCTCTGAATATAATCTGACAGAAAACATATACAATGCACTTTTCTACTCTGTTTTGTAGTGTATACACTAACTCAATATGCTCCCTCATGTTAAATACAGAAATTCGAATTTTACGTGAATCGAAAAAAATCTAAATAATACCTAGGCGCCACAAAGTTAAAAGAAAATGGCTCAGAATATAGTCTGTTAGAAAAAATATACAATGCCTTATTCTACTCTGTTTTGGAGTATATACACCAAGTCAGTATGCTCTCTCATGTAAAATACAGAAATACTCATTTCACCCGAATCGAAAAAATCTAAATATTATCTAGGCACCCCAATGTGAAAAACAAAATTGCTCTGAATATAGTATGTCAGAAAAAATATACAAAGCCCTATTCTACTCTGTTTTAGAGTATATACACCAACTCCATATACTCTCTCATGCAAAATAAAGGAATTCTATATTTAAGCGAATCGAAAAAATCTAAACATTATCTAGGCACCACAATGTTAAAAGCAAAATTGCTCTGAATTTAATCTGTCAGAAACAATATACAGTGCTCTTTTCTACACTTTTGGGAGTATATAAACCAACTCAATACGGTCTCTCATGTAACATACCGAAATTCTAATTTTACGCGAATCGAAAAAAATCTAAATAATATCTAGGCGCCCCATAATTAAAATAAAATGGCTCTGAATATAGTCAGTTAGAAAAAATATACAATGCCTTATTCTACTCTGTTCTGGAGAATATACACCAACTCAGTATGCTCTCTCATGTAAAATATCAAAATTCTAATTTTACGTGAATCCAAAAAATTCTAAATATTATCTAAGCACCCGAAAGTTAAAAGCAAAATTTCTCTGAATATAATCTGTCAGAAATAATATAAAATGCCCTATTCTACTCTGTTTTGGAGTATATACACCAACTCCATATGCTCTCTGATGTAAAATACCGAAATTCTAATTTTAAGCGAATGGAAAAAAACCTAAAAAATATATAGGCGCCCCAAACTTAAAAGCAAATGGCTATGAATATAGTCTGTAAGAAAAAATATACAATGCCTTATTCTACTCTGTTTCGGAGTATATACACCAACTCAGTATGCTCTCTCATATAAAATAACGAAATTCAAATTTTACCCGAATCCAAAAATTCTAAATAATATATAGGCGCCCCAAAGTTTAAAGAAAACGGCTCTGAATATAGTCTGTTAGGAAAAATATACAATGCCTTATTCTACTCTGTTTTGGAGTATATACACCAACTCAATATGCTCTATAATAAAAAATACATAAATTCTATATTTAAGCGAATCAAAAAAAATCTAAGTACTATCTAGGCATCCCTATGTTAAAAGCAGAATTTCTCTGAATATAATCTGTCAGAAAAAATATACAATGTTCTTTTCTACTCTGTTTTGGAGTATATACACCAACTCAATATGCTCTCTCATGTAAAATTCCGAAATTCTAAATTTACGCGAATTGACAGAAATGTAAATAACATCTAGGCGCCCCAAAGTTAAAAGAAAATGGCTCTGAATATAGTCTGTGAGAAAAAATAAACAATGCCTTATTCTACTCAGTTTTCGAGTATATACACCAACTCAGAATGCTCTCTCATGTAAAATACAGAAATTCTAATTTTACGTGAATCCAAAATTATCTAATATTATCTAGGCACCCGAATGTTAAAATCAAAATTTCTCTGAATATAATCTTTCAAAAAAAATATACAATGCCCTTATCTAGTCTATTTTGGGGTATATACACCAACTCAATATGCTCTGTCATGTAAAATACCGAAATTCTAATTTTACGCGAATCGAAAATAATCTGAAGAATATCTAGGTGCCCCAAAGTTAAAAGAAAATGGCTCTGAATATAGTCTGTTAGAGAAAATATACAATGCCTTATTCTATTCTGTTTTGGAGTATATACACCAACTCAGTATGCTCCCTCATGTAAAATAACGAAATTCTAATTTTACCACAATTGAAAAATCAAAATATAATCTAGGTACCTCAATGTTAAAAACAAAATTACTCTGAATATAATCTGTTAGAGAAAATATACAATGCCCTATTCTACTCTGTTTTGGAGTATATACACCAACTCCATATGCTCTCTCATTTAAAACACAGAAATTCTTTATTTAGCGAATCGAAAAAAAATCTAAATATAATCTAGGCACCCCAATGTTAAAAACAAAATTACTCTGAATAGAGTCTGTCAGAGAAAATATAGAATGCCTTATTCTAATCAATTTTTGCGTATATACACCAACTCCATATGCTCTCTCATGTAAAATACAGAAATTCTATATTTAAGCGAATCGAAAAAAATCTAAATATTATCTAGGCACCCCAATGTTGAAAACAATATTGTTCTGGGTATAATCCGTCAAAGAAAATATACAATGCCCTTTTCTACTCTGTTTTGGAGTATATACAACAACTCAGTAAGCTCTCTCATGTAAAATAACAAAATTCAAAATTTACCCGAATCGAAAAACTCTAAATAATATATAGGCGACCCAAAGTTTAAAGTAAACGGCTCTAAATATAGTCTGTTAGAGAAAATATACAATGCCCTATTCTGCTCTGTTTTGGAGTATATACACCAACTCCATATGCTCTCTAATAGAAAATACATAAATTCTATATTTAAGCGAATCGAAAAAAATATAAAGAGTATCTCGGCATCTCTATGTTAAAAGCAAAATTTCTCTGAATATAATATGTCAGAATAAATATACAATGACCTTTTCTACTCTGTTTTGGAGTATATACACCAACTCAATATGCTCTCTCATGTAAAATACAGAAATTCTAATTTTAACAGAATCTAAAAAATCTAAAAATTATCTAGGCACCCTGATTATAAAACAAAAATTGCTCTGAAAATAATCTGTCAGAAAAAAATACAATGCCTTATTCTACTCTGTTTTACAGTATATACACCAACTCAGTATGCTCCCTCATGTAATATACCAAAATTCAAATTTTACGTGAATCGAAAAAATCTAAATATTATCTAGGCACCCCAATGTTAAAAACAAAAGTGCGCTGAAAGTAATCTGTCAGAAAAATATACAATGCATTTTCTACTCTGTTTTGGATTATATACACCAACTTCATATGCTCTTTCATGTAAAATACAGAAATTCTATATTTAGTGAATCGAAAAAAATCTAAATATAATCTAGGCACACCAATGTTAAAAACAAAATTGTTCTGGATATAATCTGTCAGAGAAAATATACAATGTCCTCTTCTAATCTGTTTTGTAGTATATACACTACCTCAATATGCTATCTTATGTAAAATACCGAAATTATAATTTTACCTGAATCGAAAAAATCTAAATATTATCTAGGCACCCAATGTAAAAAACAAACTTGCTCTGAATACAATCTGTCAGAGAAAATATACAATGCCCTATTCTACTCTGTTTTGGAGTACATACACCAACTCAATATGCTCTCTCATGTAAAATACAAATATTCTATATTTAAGCGAATCGAAATAAATCTAAATATTATCTAGGCAACCCAAAGTAAAAAGCAAAATTGCTCTGAATATAATCTGTCAGAAAAAATATACAATGTCCTTTTCTACTCTGTTTTGGAGTATATACACCAACTCAATATGCTCTCTCATGTAAAAGACGGAAATTCTAATTATATGCAAATCGAAAGAAATCTAAATAATATCTGGGGGCCCCTAAGTTAAAAGAAAATGGCTCTTAATATAGACTGTTAGAAAAAATATACAATGCCTTATTCTACTTCGTTTTGGAGAATATACACAAACTCAGTATGCTCTTTCATGTAAAAAAGCGAAATTCTAATTTTACGTGAATCGAAAATAAGCTAAATAATATCTAGTCTCCCCAAAGTTAAAAGAAAATGGCTCTGAATATAGTCTTTTGGAAAAAATATACAATGTTTTTTTCTACTCTGTTTTGGAGTATATACACCAACTTCGTTTTCTCTCTCTTGTAAAATACAGTAATTCTAATTTTACCAGAATACTTAAAAACTAACTATTACCTAGGCACACCAATGTTTGAAACAAAATTGCTCTGAATATAATCTGTCAGAAAAAATACACAGTTCCCTATTCTACTCTGTTTTGAAGTATATACACCAACTCAATATGCTCTCTCAAGTAAAATACAAAAATTTTATATTTAAGCGAATCGAAAAAAATCTAAATATTATGTAGGCGCCCCGAAGTTAAAGGAAAATGGCTCTAAATATAGTCTGTTAGAGAAAGTATACAATGCCTTATTCTACTCTGTTTTGGAGTATATACACCCACTCAATATGCAACCTCATGTAAAATACCGAAATTTTAATTTTACGTGAATCGAAAAAATCTAATTATTATCTAGGCAACCGAATGTTAAAAACAAATTTCTCTGAATATAATCTGTCAGAAAAAATACACAATGTGCTTTTCTACTCTGTTTGTGAGTATATAGAACAACTAAATATGCTCTCTCATGTAAAATGCCGAAATTCGAATTTTTCGCGAATTGAAAAGAATCTTAATATCTCGGCCTTCAAAGATAAAAGAACATGGCACTGAGTATAGTCCGTTAGAAAAAATATACTATGCTCTATTCTATTTTACTTTGGAGCATATACACCAACTCCATACGCTCTCTCATGTAAAATACAGAAATTCTATATTTAGGCAAAGAGAAAAAATTCTAAATATTATCTAGGCACCCCAATGTTAAAAGCAAAATTGCTCTGAATATAATCTGTCAGAAAAAATATACAATGCCTTATTCTACTTTATTTTAAAATATAAACCCCAACTCAGTATACTCTCTCATGTAAAATACCGAAATTCTAATTTTACTTGAATCGAAAAAAATCTAAATATTATCTAGGCACCCCAATGTTAAAAGCAAAATTACTCTGAATATAATCTGTCAGAAAAAATATACAATGCCCTATTCTACTCTGTTTTGGAGGATATACACCAACTCAGTATGCTCTCTCATGTAAAATAAGGAAATTCTAATTTTACAGGAATCAAAAAAAATCTAAATAATATATAGGCGCCCCAAAGTTAAAAGAAAGTGGCTCTGAATATAGTCTGTTAGAGAAAATATACAATGCCTTATTCTACATTGTTTTGGAGTATATACACCAACTCAGTATGCTCTCTCAGGTAAAATACAGTAATTCTAATTTTACCGGAATGGAAAAAATCTAAATATTATATAGGCACCCCAATGTTAAAAACAAAATGGCTCAGAATATAACCTGTCAGAAAAATATACAATGCCCTATTCTACTCTGTTTTGGAGTATATAAACCAACTTCATATGCTCTTTCATGTCAAATACAGAAATTGTATATTTAAGCAAATCGAAAAAAAATCTAAATATTAACTAGGCACCTTAATGTTAAAAGCAAAATTGCTCTGAATATAATCTGTCAGAAAAAATATACAATGACTTATTCTACTCTGTTTTAAAGGATATACACCAACTCCGTATGCTCTCTTATGTATAATAACGAAATTCTAATTTTACGTGAATAAAAAAAAATCTAAATATTATCTAGGCACCTGAATGTTAAAAGCAAAATTGCTCTGAATATAATCTGCCAGAAAAAATATACAACGCCCTATTCCACTCTGTTTTGGAGTATATACACTAACTCAGTATGCTCTCTAATGTAAAATACCGAAATTCTAATTTTACGTGAATCGAAAAAAATCTAAATATTATCTAGGCACCTTAATGTTAAAAACAAAATTGCTCTGAATATAACCTGCCAGAAAAAATATACAATGCCCTATTCTACTCTGTTTTGGAGTATATACACCGACTCAGTATGCTCTCTCATGCAAAATAGCGAGATTCAAGTTTTACGTGATTCGAAAAAAATCTAACTAATATCTAGGCGCCCCAAATTTAAAAGAAAATGGCTCTGTATATAGTCTGTTAGAGAAAATGTACCATGCCTTATTCTACTCTGTTTGGGAGTATATACACCAACTCAGTATACTCTCTCATGTAAAATACAGAAATTCTAATTTCACCCGAATCGAAAAAATCTAAATATTATCTAGGCATCCCAATGTTAAAAGCAAAATTGCTCTGAATTCAATGTGTCAGAAAAAATATACAATGCCCTTTTCTACTCTTTTTTGTAGTATATACACCAACTCAGTATGTTCTCTCATGTAAAATACAGAAATTCTAATTTAACCCATATCGAAAAAATATAAATATTATCAAGATACACCAATGTCAAAAACAAAATTGCTCTGAATATAATCTGTCAGAAAAAATATACAATGCCCTATTCTACTCTTTTTTGGAGTATATACACCAACTCCATATTCTCTCTCATGTAAAATACAGAGTTTCTATATTTAGGCGAATCGAAAACAATCTAAATAATATCTAGGCGCCCCAAAGTTAAAAGAAAATGGCTCTGAATATAGTATGTTAGAAAAAATATACAATGCCTTATTCTACTCTGTTTTGGAGTATATACACCAACTCCGTAAGCTCTCTCATGTAAAATACCGAAATTCTAACATACCCGAATTGAAAAAATCTAAATATTATCTAGACACCCCTATGTTAAAAGCAAAATTACTGTGAATACAATCTGTCAAAAAAAATATACAAAGCCCTTTTCTACTCTGTTTTGCAGTATATAAACCAACTCAGTATGCTATCTCAATTAAAATACCGAAATTCTAATTTGACGCGATTCGAAAAAAACCTAAATAATATCTAGGCGCCCCAAAGTTAAAAGAAAATGGCTCTGAATCTAGTCTTTTAGAAAAAATATACAATGCCTTGTTCTACTCTGTTTTGGAGTATATACACCAACTCAGTATGCTCAAATGTAAAATGCAGAAATTATAATTTTACCCAAATCGAAAAAATCTAAATATTATCTAGGCTTCCCAATGTTAAAAACAAAGTTGCTCTGAAGGTAATCTGTCAGAAAAAATATACAATACCCTATTCTACTCTGTTTTGGAGTATATACACCAACAAAATATGCTCTCTCATGTAAAATACAGAACTTCTATATTTAAACAAATAGAAAAAAATCTAAATATTATCTAGGAACACCAATGTTAAAATCAAAATTGCTCTGAATATAATCTGTAAAAAAAAATATACAATGCCCTATTCTACTCTGTTTTGGAGTATATACACCAACTCCATAGGCTCTCTCATGTAAAATACAGAAATTGTAACTTTACCCAAATCAAAAAATCTAAATATTATCTAGGCACCCCAATGGTAAAAGAAAATTGCTATGAATATAGTCTGTCATAAAAAATATACACTGCCCTCTGCTACTTTGTTTTGGAGTATACACACCAACTCAATATGCTCTCTCATATAAAATACAGAAAATCATAATTTACACTAATCGAAAAAAATCTAAATAATATCAAGGCGTGCCAAAGTTAAAAGAATATGGCTATGAACATAGTCTGTCATAGAAAATATACAATGCTTTATTCTACTCTGTTTTGGAGTATATATACCAACTCAATATGCTCTCTCATGTAAAATACAGAAATTCTAATTTTACCCGAATCGAAATAATCTAAATATAATCTAGGCACCCTTATGTTAAAAAAAAAATTGCTCTAAATATTATCTGTCAAAAAAATATACAATTCCTTATTCTTCTCTGTTTTGGTGTATATACACCAACTCAGTTTGCTGTCTCCTGTAAAATACCGAAATTATAATTTTACGTGAATCGAAATAATTCTAAATATTATTTAGGCACCCCAATGTTAAAAGCAAAATTGCTCTGAATATAATCTGTCAGAAAAAATATACAATGTCCTTTTCTACACTGTTTTGGAGTATATACACCAACACAATATTCTGTCTCATATAAAATACAGAAATTCTAATATTACGCGAATCGAAAAAAATCTAAATAATATCTAGGCTGCAAAAAGTTAAAAGAAAATGGCTCTGAATATTGTCTGTTAGAAAAAATATACAATGCCTTATACTACTCTGCTTTGGAGTATATACACCAACTCAGTCTGCTCTCTCTTGTAACATACAGAAATTCATTTTTAACCGAATTGAAAAAATCTAAATATTATCTAGGCACCTTAATGTTAAAAACAAACTGCTCTGAATATAATCTCTCAGAATACATATACAATGCAATTTTCTACTCTGTTTTGGAGTATATATACCAACTCAATATACTCTCTCATGTAAAATACCGGCATTCTAATTTACGTTTATCAAAAAAATCTAAATAATATCTAGGAGCCCTAAAGTTAAAAGAAAAGGGCTCTGAATATAGTCTGTTAAAAAATATACAATGCCTTATTATACTCTGTTTTGGAGTATATACACCAACTCAGTATGCTCTCTCATGTAAAATACCGAAATTCTATATTTAAGCGAATCGAAAAATATCTAAATATTATCTAGGCATCTTAATATTACAAGCAAAATTGCTCTGAATATAATCTGTCAGAAAAAATATACAATGCCCCTTTCTACTCTGTTTTGCAGAATATACACGAACTCCATATGCTCTCTAATGTAAAATACAGTAATTCTATATTAAAGCGAATCGAAAAAAATCTAAATATTATCTAGGCACCCCAATGTTAAAAGCAAAATTGCTCCTAAGAAAATCTGTCAGAAAAAATATACAATGCGCTTTTCTACTCTGTTTTGGAGTATATACACCAACTAAATATACTCTCTCAGGTAAAATACCGAAATTCAAATTTTACGGTAATCAAAAAAATCTAAATAATATCTAGGCGCCCAAAAGTTAAAGGAAAATGGATCGGAATATAGTCTGTTAGGAAAAATATACAATGTCTAATTCTACTCTGTTTTGGATTATATATACCAACTCTGTATGCTCTCTCATGTAAAACACAGAAATTATATATTTAAGCGAATCGAAAAAAATCTAAATATTATCTAGGCAACCCAATGTTTAAAGCAAAATTGCTCTGAATATAATCTGTCAGAAAAAACATACAATGCCCTTTTCTACTCTGTTTTGTAGTATATACACCAACTCAATATGCTCTCTCATGTAAAATACAGAAATTCTATATTTAAACGAATTGAAAAAAATCTAAATATTATCTAGGCTCCCCAATGTTAAAAGCAAAATTGCTCTGAATATAATCTGTCAGAAAAAATATACAATGCCCTTTTCTACCATGTTTTGGAGTATATACACCAACTCAATATGCTCTCTCAGGTAAAATACAGAAATTCTAATTTTACATGAATCGAAAAAAGTCTAAATAATATCTAGGCACCCCAAAGTTAAAAGAAAATGGCTCTGAATCTAGTCTTTTAGAAAAAATATACAATGCCTTATTCTAATGTGTTTTGGAGTATATACACCAACTCAATATGCTCTCTCATGTAAAATACCGAAATTCTAATTGTATGCGAATCGAAATAAATCTAAATAATATCTAGGTGCCTCAAAGTTCAAAGAAAATGGCTCTGAATATAGTCTGTTAAAAAAATATACAATGCCTTATTCTAATCTGTTATAGAGTATATACACCAACTCAGTATGCTCTCTCATGTAAAATATAGAAATTCTAATTTTACCCATTTTGAAAAAAACTAAATATTATCTAGGCAACACAATGTTAAAAACAAAATTGCTCTGAATATAATTTGTCAGAAAAAATATACAATGCCCCATTCTAATCTGTTTTGCAGTATATACACCAACTCAGGATGCTCTCTTATGTAAAATACCAAAATTCTAATTATACGTGAATCGAAAAAAATCTAAATATTATCTAGGCACCCCAAAGTTATAAACAAAATTGTTCTGAATATAATCCGTCAGAGAAACAATGCAATGCCCTATTCTACTCTGTTTTTGAGTATATACACCAACTCCATATGCTCTCTCATGTAAAATACAGAAATTCTACATTTAAGCGAATCAAAAAAAATCTAAATATTATCTAGGCACCTCAATGTTAAAAGCAATATTTCTCTGAATATAATCTGTCATAAAAAATATACAATGCCTTATTCTACTCTGTTTTGGAGTATATACACCAACTCCATATGCTCTCTCATGTAAAATACAGAAATTCAATATTTAAGCGAATCGAAAAAAATTTAAATATTATCTAGGCACCGGAAGGTTATAAGCAAAATTACTCTGAATATAATGTGCAAGAAAAAATATACAATGCTTTTTTGTAATTTGTTTTGGAGTATATACACCAACTCAATATGCTCTCTCTCGTAAAACACAGAAATTCTAATTTTACCTGAATCAAAAAAATCTAAATATTATCTAGGCAACCAAATGTTAAAAACAAAGTTGCTCTAAATATAATCTGTCAGAAAAAATATACAATGCCCTATTCTACTCTGTTTTAATGTATATACACCAACTCAGTATGCTCACTCATGTAAAATAAAGAAATTCTAATTTTACGTGTATCTAAAAAAATCTAAATATTATCTATGCACCCCAAAGTTAAAAGGAAATGGCTCTGAATATAGTCTGCTAGAAAAAATATACAATGCCTTATTCTACTCTGTTTTGGAGCATATACACCAACTCAGTACGATCTCTCATGTAAAATACAGAAATTCTAATTTTACCCGAATCAAAAAAATCTAAATATTATTTAGTCAACCCAATGATATTAAAAAAATTGCTCTGAATATAATCTATCAGAGAAAATATACAATGCCCTATTCTACTCTGTTTTGGAGTATATACACCGACTCCATATGCTCTCTCATCTAAAATACAGAAATTCTATATTTAAGCGAATCCAAAAATATCTAAATATTATCTAGGCACCCCAATGTTAAAAGCAAAATTGCTCTGAATAAAATCTGTCAATGAAAATACACAATGCCATTTTCTATTCTGTTTCGTTGTATATACACCGAGTATGCTCTCTAATGTAAAATACCGCAATTCTAATTTAACGTGAACCGAAAAAAATCTATATATTATCTAGGCACCCCAATGTTAAACGCAAAATTGCTCTGAATATAATCTGTCAGAGAAAATACACAATGCCATTTTGTACTCTGTTTTGTATTATATACACAAACCCAATATGCTTTTTCATGTAAAATACAGAAATTGTAATTTTACCCAAATTGAAAAAATCTAAATATTATGAAGGCACGCCAATGATAAAAACAATATTGCTCTGAATATACTTTGTCATAAAAAATATACAATACCCTATTCTACTCTGTTTTGGAGTATATACACCAACTCAGTATGCTCTCTCATGTAAAATACCGAAATTCTAATTTTACGTGAATCTAAAAATATCTAAATATTATCTAGGCACCCCAATGTTAAAAACAAAATTGCTCTGAATATTATCTGTCAGAAAAATTATACAATGCCCTATTCTACTCTGTTTTGGAGTATATACAGAAACTCGGTATGCTCTCTCATGTAAAATACGAAAATTCTATATTTAAGCGAATCAAAGAAAATCTAAATATTATCTAGGCACCTCAATGTTAAAAGCAAAATTTCTCTGAATATAATCTGTCAGAAAAAATATACAATGCCTTATTCTACTCTTTTTTGGAGTATATACACCAACTCCATATGCTCTCTCATGTGAAATACAGAAATTCTATATTTAAGGAAAACAAAATATATCTAAATATTATCAAGGCACCCCAATGTAAATAGCAAAATTTCTCTTAATATAGTCTGTCAGAAAACATACACAATGCCATTTTCTACTGTGTTTTGTAGTATATACACCAACTCAATATGCTCTCTCATGTAAAATTCTGAAATTATAAGTTTACGCGAATTGAAAAAAATCTAAATAATACCTAGGCGTCCCAAGTTTAAAGAAAATGGCTCTTACTATAGTGTGTAAGAAAAAATATACAATGTCTTATTCTACTCTGTTTTGGAGTATATACACCAACTCCATATGCTCTCTCATGTAAAATACAGAAATTCTATATTTAACAGAATCGAAAAAAATCTAAATATTATCCTTGCACCCCAATGTGAAAAGCAAAATTGCTCTGAATATAATCCGTCAGTAAAAATATACAATTACCTTTTATACTCTGTTTTGTTGTATATACACCAACTCAGTATTCTCTGTCATTTAAAATACAAAAATTATAATTTTACCCGAATTGAAAAAATCTAAATACTATTAAGGCAACCCAATGTTAAAAACAAAATTTCTCTAAATATAATCTGTCAGAAAAAAATATACAGTACACTATTCTACTTTGTTTTGGAGTATATACACCAACTGTATATGCTCTCTCATGTAAAATAGAGAAATTCTATATTTAAGCGAATCGAAATAAATCTAAATATTATCTAGGCACCCCAAAGTTAAAAGCAAAATTTCTCTGAATATAATCTGTCAGAAAAAATATACAATGCCCAATTCTACTCTGTTTTGGAGTATACACACCAACTCAATATGCTCCCTCAGGTAAAATACGGAAATTCTAAATTTACGCAAATCAAAAAAAGTCTAAATAATATCTAGGTGCCTTAAATTTAAAAGAAAATGGCTCTGAATATAGTCTCTTAGAGAAAATATACAATGCCTTATTCTACTCTGTTTTGGAGTATATACACCAACTCAGTATGCTCTCTCATGTAAAACACAGAAATTCTAATTTCACCCGAATCGAAAAAATCCAAAAAATATATGCACCTCAATGTTAAAAACAAAATTTCTCTGAATATAATCTGTCATAAAACATATGCAATGCCCTATTTTACTCTGTTTTGGAGTATATACACCAACTCAATATGCTCTCTCATGTAAAATACATAAATTCTATACTTAGGAAAATTGAAAAAAATCTAAATTTCATCTAGGCACCCCAATGTTAAAAGCAAAATTTCTCTGAATATAATCTGTCAGAAAAAACATACAATGCCCTTTTCTACTCTGTTTTGGAGTTTATACACCAACTCAGTGTGCTCTCTCATATAAAATAAAGAAATTCTAATTTTACGTGAATCGAAATAAATCTAAATATTATCTAGGCAATCCAATGTTAAAAGCAAAATTGCTCTGAATATAATCTGTCATAAAAAATATACAATGCCCTTTTCTACTCTGTGTTGGAGTATATACACCAACTCAATATGCTCTCTAATGTAAAATAAAGAAATTATAATTTTACATGAATCGAAGAAAATCTAAATAATATCTAGGCGCCCCAAAGGTAAAAGAAAATGGCACTGAATATAGTCTGTTATAAAAAATATACAATGCCTTATTCTACTCTGTTTTGGAGTATATACACCAACTCAATATGCTCTCTCATGTAAAATACAGAAATCCTAATTTTAGGCGAATTGAAATAAATGTAAATAATATCTATGTGCCCCAACGTTAAAAGAAAATGGCTCTGAATATTGTCTGAAAAAAAAATTTACAATGCCTTATTCTACTCTGTTTTGGAGTATATACACCAACTCAATATGCTCTCTCATGTAAAATACCGAAATTCAAATTATACGTGAATCGAAAAAAATCTAAATAATATCTGGCCGTCCCAAAGTTAAAAGAAAATGGCTCTGAATATAGTCTGTTAGGAAAAATATCCAATGCCTAATTCTATTCTGTTTTGGACTATATACACGAACTCAGTATGCTCTTCAGGTAAAATATCAAAATTCAAATTTTACGTGAATCGAAAATGATCTAAATATTATCTAGGCACCCAATGTTAAAAACACAGTTGCTCTGAATATAATCTGTCCAAGAAAATATACAATGCCATTTTCTACTCTGTTTTGGAGTATATACACCAACTCCATATGCTCTCTCATGTAAAATACAGAAATTCTATATTTAAACGAATCGAAGAATATCTAAATATTATCTACGCACCCCAATGTTAAAAGCAAAATTGCTCTGAATACAATCTATCAGAAAAAATATACAATGCCCTTTTCTACTCTGTTTTGTAGTATATACACCAACTCAATATGCTCTCTAATCTAAAATACAGAAATTTTAATTTTACCCGAATCGAAAAAATCTAATTATCTAACATCCCCAATGTTAAAAAAAAATTGCTCTGAATATAATCTGTCAGAGATAATATACAATGCCCTATTCTACTCTGTTTTGGAGTATATACACCAACTCAGTATGCTCTCTCATGTAAAATACAGAAATTCAAATTCTACGTGAATCGAAAAAAATCTAAATATTATCTAGGCACCCCAATGTTAAAAGCAACATTGCGCTGAATATAATCTGTCAGAAAAAAATATACAATGCTTTATTCTACTTTGTTTTGGAGTATATACACCAACTCTATATGCTCTGTCATGTAAAATACCGAAATTCTAATTTTACACAAATTGAAAACAATTTAAATAATATCTAGGCGCCACAAAGTGAAAAGAAAATGGCTCTGTATATAGTCTGTTACAAAAAATATACAATGCCTTATTCTACTTTGTTTTGGAGTATATACACCAACTCAGTATGCTCTCTCATGTAAAATACAGAAATTCTAATTTTACCCGAATCGAAAAAAATCTAAATATTATCTAGGCACCCCAATGTTAAACTCAAAATTGCTCTGAATATAATCTGTCAGAAAAAATATACAATGCCCTATTCAACTCTATTTTTGGGTATATACACCAACTCCATATGCTCTCTCATGTAAAATACAGAAATTCTATATTTAAGCAAATCGAAAAAAATCTAAATATTATCTAGGCACCACAATGTTAAATACAAAATTGCTCTGCATATAATCTGTCACAATAAATATACAACGCCCTTTTCTACTCTGTTTTGAAGTATATACACCAACTCAATATGCTCTCTCATGTAAAATACAGAAATCCTAATTTTAGGCGAATCGAAATAAATGTAAATAATATCTATGTGCCCCAACGTTAAAAGAAAATGGCTCTGAATATTGTCTAAAAAAAAAATTTAAAATGCCTTATTATACTCTGTTTTGGAGTATATACACCAACTCAATATGCTCTCTCATGTAAAATACCAAAATTCAAATTATACGCGAATCGAAAAAAATCTAAATAATATCTGGCCGTCCCAAAGTTAAAAGAAAATGGCTCTGAATATAGTCTGTTAGGAAAAATATCCAATGCCTAATTCTATTCTGTTTTGGACTATATACACGAACTCAGTATGCTCTTCAGGTAAAATATCAAAATTCAAATTTTACGTGAATCGAAAATGATCTAAATATTATCTAGGCACCCAATGTTAAAAACACAGTTGCTCTGAATATAATCTGTCCAAGAAAATATACAATGCCATTTTCTACTCTGTTTTGGAGTATATACACCAACTCCATATGCTCTCTCATGTAAAATACAGAAATTCTATATTTAAACGAATCGAAAAATATCTAAATATTATCTACGCACCCCAATGTTAAAAGCAAAATTGCTCTGAATACAATCTATCAGAAAAAATATACAATGCCCTTTTCTACTCTGTTTTGTAGTATATACACCAACTCAATATGCTCTCTAATCTAAAATACAGAAATTTTAATTTTACCCGAATCGAAAAAATCTAATTATCTAACATCCCCAATGTTAAAAAAAAAATTGCTCTGAATATAATCTGTCAGAGATAATATACAATGCCCTATTCTACTCTGTTTTGGAGTATATACACCAACTCAGTATGCTCTCTCATGTAAAATACAGAAATTCAAATTCTACGTGAATCGAAAAAAATCTAAATATTATCTAGGCACCCCAATGTTAAAAGCAACATTGCGCTGAATATAATCTGTCAGAAAAAAATATACAATGCTTTATTCTACTTTGTTTTGGAGTATATACACCAACTCTATATGCTCTGTCATGTAAAATACCGAAATTCTAATTTTACACAAATTGAAAACAATCTAAATAATATCTAGGCGCCACAAAGTGAAAAGAAAATCGCTCTGTATATAGTCTGTTACAAAAAATATACAATGCCTTATTCTACTTTGTTTTGGAGTATATACACCAACTCAGTATGCTCTCTCATGTAAAATACAGAAATTCTAATTTTACCCGAATCGAAAAAAATCTAAATATTATCTAGGGACCCCAATGTTAACCTCAAAATTGCTCTGAATATAATCTGTCAGAAAAAATATACAATGCCCTATTCAACTCTATTTTTGGGTATATACACCAACTCCATATGCTCTCTCCTGTAAAATACAGAAATTCTATATTTAAGCAAATCGAAAAAAATCTAAATATTATCTAGGCACCACAATGTTAAATACAAAATTGCTCTGCATATAATCTGTCACAATAAATATACAACGCCCTTTTCTACTCTGTTTTGAAGTATATACACCCACTCAATATGCTCTCTCATGTAAAATACAGAAATCCTAATTTTAGGCGAATCGAAATAAATGTAAATAATATCTATGTGCCCCAACGTTAAAAGAAAACGGCTCTGAATATTGTCTGAAAAAAAATTTACAATGCCTTATTATACTCTGTTTTGCAGTATATACACCAACTCAATATGCTCTCTCATATAAAATACTGAAATTCTAATTTCACGCGAATCGAAAAAAATCTAAATAATATCTAGGCGCCCCAAAGTTAAAAGAAAATGGCTCTTAATATAGTCTGTTAGAAAAAATATACAATGCCTTATTCTACTCTGTTTTGGAGTATATACACCAACTCAGTATGATCTCTCATGTAAAATACAGAAATTTTCATTTTACCCGAATCGAAAAAATCTAAATATTATTTAGTCAACCCAATGATATTAACAAAATTGCTCTGAATATAATCTATCAGAGAAAATATACAATGTCCTATTCTACTCGGTTTTCGAGTATATACACCGACTCCATATGCTCTCTAATCTAAAATACAGAAATTCTATATTTAGGCGAATCGAAAAACATCTAAATATTATCTAGGCACCCCAATGTTAAAAGAAAAATTGCTCTGAATATAATCTGTCAGAAAAAATACACAGTGCCATTTTCTACTTTGTTTCGTTGTATATACACCAACTCAGTATGCTCTCTAATGTAAAATACAGCAATTCTAATTTAACGTGAATCAAAAAAAATCTAAATATAATCTAGGCACCACAAAGTTAAAAACAAAATTGTTCTGAATATAATCCGTCAGAGAAACAATACAATGCCCTATTCTACTCTGTTTTTGAGTATATACACCAACTCCATATGCTCTCTCATGTAAAATACAGAAATTCTACATTTAAGCGAATCAAAAAAAATCTAAATATTATCTAGGCACCTCAATGTTAAAAGCAAAATTTCTCTGAATTTAATCTCTCAGAAAAAATATACAATGTCTTATTCTACTCTGTTTTGGAGTATATACACCAACTCCATATGATTTCTCATGTAAAATACAGAAATTCAATATTTAAGCGAATCAAAAAAAATTTAAATATTATCTAGACACCCGAAGCTTATAAGCAAAATTATTCTGAATATAATGTGCAAGAAAAAATATACAATGCCCTTATGTAATTTGTTTTGGAGTATATACACCAACTCAATATGCTCTCTCTTGTAAAACACAGAAATTCTAATTTTACCTGAATCAAAAAAATATAAATATTATCTAGGCAACCAAATGTTAAAAACAAAGTTGCTCTAAATATAATCTTTCAGAAAAAATATACAATGCCCTATTCTACTTCGTTTTTGTGTATATACACCAACTCAGTATGCTCACTCATGTAACATAAAGAAATTCTAATTTTACATATATCGAAAAAAATCTAAATATAATCTATGCACCCCAAAGTTAAAAGAAATTGGCTCTGAATATAGTCTGTTAGAAAAAATATACAATGCCTTATTCTACTCTGTTTTGGAGTATATACACCAACTCAATATGCTGTCTCATGTAAAATACCGAAATTCTAATTTCACGCGTATCAAAAAAAATCTAAATAATATCTAGGCGCCCCAAAGGTAAAAGTAAATGGCTCTGAATATACTCTGTTAGAAAAAGTATACAATGCCTTATTCTACTCTGTTTTGGACCATATACACCAACTCAGTATTATTTCTCATGTAAAATACAGAAATTCTAAATTTACCCGAATCGAAAAAATCTAAATATTATTTAGTCAACCCAATGATATTAACAAAATTGCTCTGAAAATAATCTATCTGAGAAAATATACAATGCCCTATTCGACTCTGTTTTGGAGTATATACACCGACTCCATATGCTCTCTCATCTAAAATACAGAAATTCTATATTTCAGCAAATCAAAAAATATCTAAATATTATCAAGGCACCCCAATGTTAAAAGCAAAATTGCTCTAAATATAATCTGTCAGAAAAAATACACAATGCCATTTTCTATTCTGTTTCGTTGTATATACACCAACTCAGTATGCTCTCTAATGTAAAATACCGCAATTCTAATTTAATGTGGATCGAAAAAAATCTATATATTATGTAGGCACCCCAATGTTAAACGCAAAATTGCTCTGAATATTATCTGTCAGAAAAATGATACAATGCCCTATTCTACGCTGTTTTGGAGTATATACAGCAACTCGGTATGCTCTCTCATGTAAAATACAGAAATTGTATATTTAAGCGAATCGAAAAAAATTTAAATATTATCTAGGCACCCGAATGTTAAAAGCAAAATTTCTCTGAATATAATCTGTCAGAAAAAATATACAATGCCCTTTTCTACCCTGTTTTTATTATGTACACCAATTAAATATGGTCTCTCATGTAAAATACAGAAATTCTAATTTTACCCGAATCGAAAAAATGAAAATATTATGTACGCACCCCAATGTTTAAAACAAAATTTCTCTGAATATTATCTGTCAGAAAAAATATAAAATGGCTTATTCTACTCTATTTTGGAGAATATACACCAACTCCATATGCTCTCTTATGTAAAATACAGAAATTCTATATTTAAGGAAAACAAAATATATCTAAATATTATCTAGGCGCCTGAATGTAAAGAGCAAAATTTCTCTGAATATAATCTGTCAGAAAACATACACAATGCCATTTTCTACTCTGTTTTGTAGTATATACACCAAATCAATATGCTCTCTCATGTAAAATTCCGAAATTCTAAGTTTACGCGAATTGAAGAAAATCTAAATAATACCTAGGCGTCCCAAACTTTAATGAAAATGGTTCTTAGTATAGTCTGTTAGAAAAAATATACAATGCCTTATTCTACTCTCTTTTGGAGTATATACAACAACTCAATATGCTCTCTCATGTAAAATACAGAAATTGTGTATTTAAGCGAATCGAAACAAATCTAAATATTATCTAGGCACCGAATGTTAAAAGCAAAATTCCTCTGAATATAATCTGTCAGAAAAAATATACAATGCCGTTTTCTAGTTTGTTTTTAGTATATACACCAACTCAATATTCTCTCTCTTGTAAAATACAGAAATTCTAATTTTACCCGAATCGAAAAAATCCAAATATTATGTAGGCACCCCAATATTAAAAACAAAATTGTTATGAATATAATCTGTCAGAAAAAATATACAATGCTTTATTCTACTCTTTTTGGGAGTATATACAGAAACTCCATATGCTCTCTCATGTAAAATACCGAAATTCTAATTTTACGCGAATCGAAAAAAATCTAAATTATATCTAGGTGCCCCAACGTTCCAAAAAACTAGTGATGAATATAGTCTGTTAGAAAAAATATACAATGCCTTATTCTACTTTGTTTTGGAATATATACACCAACTCAATATGCTCTCTCGTGAAAAATACAAAAATTCTAATTCTACTTGAATCGAAAAAATATAAATATTGTCTAGGCACCCCAATGTTAAAAACAAAATTGCTCTGAATATAATCTGTCAGAAAGAATATACAACGCCCTATTCTACTCTGTTTTAAAGTATATACACCAACTCCATGTGCTCTCTTATGTAAAATACAGAATTTCTATATTTAAGAGAATCGAAATAAATCTAAATATTATCCTTGCACCCCAATGTGAAAAGCAAAATTGATCTGAATATAATCTGTCAGTAAAAATATAAAAGGCCCTTTTATACTCTGTTTTGTTGTATATACACCAACTCAGTATGCTCTGTCATGTAAAATACAAAAATTCTAATTTTACCCGAATCGAAAAAATCTAAATATTATTTAGGCAACCCAATGTTAAAAACAAAATTTCTCTAAATATCATCTGTCATAAAAAATATACAATGCACTATTCTACTTTGTTTTGGAGTACATACACCAACTCCATATGCTCTCTCATGTAAAATACAGAATTTCTATATTTAAGCAAATCGAAATAAATCTAAATATTATCTAGGCACCCCAAAGTTAAAAGCAAAATTGCTCTGAATATAATCTGTCAGAAAAAATATACAATGCCCTTTTCTACTCTGTTTTGGAGTATATACACCAACTCAATATGCTCTCTCATGTAAAATACGGAAATTCTACTTATACGCGAATCGAAAGAAATCTAAATAATATCTGGGGGCGCCAAAGTTAAAAGAAAATGGATCTTAATATAGACTGTTAGAGAAAATATACAATGCCTTATTCTACTTTGTTTTGGAGAATATACACAAACTCAGTATGCTCTTTCATGTAAAAAAGTGAAATTCTAATTTTACGTGAATTGAAAAAAATCTAAATAATATCTAGGCGCCCCAAAGTTAAAAGAAAATGGCTCTGAATATAGTCTGTTAGAAAAAATATACAATGTTTTTTTCTATTCTGTTTTGGAGAACATAAACCAACTTCGTTTACTCTCTCATGTAAAATAGAGTAATTCTAATTTTACCGGAATACTTAAAATCTAACTATTACCTAGGCACACCAATGTTTAAAACAAAATTTCTCTGAATATAATCTGTCAGAAAAAATATACAGTTCCCTATTCTACTCTGTTTTGAAGTATATACACCAACTCCATATGCTCTCTCAAGTAAAATACAGAAATTCTATATTTAAGCGAATCGAAAAAAATCTAAATATTATCTAGGTACCTTAATGTTAAAAGCAAAATTGCTCTGAATATAATCTGTCAGAAAAAATATACAATTCCCTTTTCTACCCTGTTTTGTAGTATATACACTACCTCAATATGCTATCTCATGTAAAATACCGAAATTCTAATTTTACAGAAAACATATGCAATGCCCTATTTTACTCTGTTTTGTAGTATATAAACCAAATCAGTATGCTCTCTCATGTAAAATACCGAAATTCTAATTTAACCTGAATCGAAATAAATATAAATATTATATAGGAATCCGAATGTTAAAAGCAAAATTTCTCTGAATACAATCTGTCAGAAAAAATATACAATGCCCTATTCTACTCTGTTTTGGAGTGTATACACCAACTCAATATGCTCTCTCATGTAAAATACAGAAATTCTAATTTTACCCGAATCGAAAATAATCTAAATATTATCTAGGCGCCCCAATGTTAAAAACAAAATTGCTCTGAACATAATCTGTCAGAAAAAATATACAATGCCCTATTCTACTCTGTTTTGGAGTATATACACCAACTCAATATGCTCTCTCATGTAAAATACAGAAATACTAATTTTAAGGGAATCGAAAAAAATCTCAATATTATGTAGGAACCCCAATATTAAACGATAAATGGCTCTGAATATAATCTGTCAGAAATAATATACAATGCTCTTTTCTACTCTGTTTTGGAGTATATACACCAACTCAATATGCTCTCTCATGTAAAATACCGAAATTCTAATTTTACATGAATCAAAAAACATCTAAATTTTATCTAGGCACCCCAATATTAAAAGGAAAATTACGCTGAATATAATCTGTCAAAGATAATACACAATGCCCGTTTCTATTATTTTTTGGAGTATATACACCAACTCAATAGGCTCTCTCATGTAAAATACAAAAATTCTAATTTTACCAGAATTGAAAAAACTAAATATTACCTATGCACCCAAAGGATAAAAACAAAATTGCTCTTAATATAATCTGTAAGAGAAAATACACAATGCTTTTCCCTACTCTGTTTTGGAGTATATACACCAACTCAATATGCTCTCTCATGTAAAATATTGAAATTCTAAATTTACGAGAATCGAAAAGAATCTAAATATTACCTAGGCACCCCAACGATAAAAGCAAAATTTCTCTGAATATAATCGGTCGGAAAAAATATACAATGCTTTTCTCTCCTCAATTTTGGAGTATATACACCAACTCAATATGCTCTCTCATGTAAAATACAAAAATTTTAAATTAATGCAAATCGAAAAAATCTAAATATTACCTACTCAACCCAATGTTAAATAAAAAATTGTTCTGAATATTATCTGTCAGAAAAAATGTACAATGCACTTTTCTTTTTTTTTTTTGGAATATATACACCAACTCAATATGCTCTCTCATGCAAAATACCAAAATTCTAAATTTCCGCGAATCGAAAAAAATCTAAAGTTTATCTAGGCACCACAATGTTAAAAGCAAATTTGCTGTGAGTATAATCTGCCAGAAGAAATATACAATGCCCTTTTCTACTTTGTTTTGGAGTACCTACACAAACTCAATATGCTCTCTCAAGTAAAATACTGAAATTCCAATTTTACACGAATTGAAAAAATCTAAATATTATCTAGGCACCCCAATGTTAAAAGAAAAATTGCTCTGAATAAAATCTTTCAGAGAAAATCGACAATGCCCTATTCTACTTTGTTTCTGTATATACACCAACTCAATATGCTCTCTCATATAAAATATCGAAATTCTAATTTGACGTGAATCGAAAAAAATCTAAATATTATCTAGGCACTACAATGTTAAAACCTAAATTGCTCTGAATATAATCTGTTAGAAACAATACACAATGCCCTATTCTACTCTGTCTGGGCGTATATACACCAACCCAATATGCTCTCTCATGTAAAATACCGAAATTCTAATTTTACGCAAATCGAAGAAAATCTAAATAATATCTAGACGCCCCAAAGTTAAAAGAAAATGGCTCTGAATATTGTCTGTTAGAAAAAATATAAAATGCCTTATTCCACTCTGTTTTGGTGTATATACACCAACTCAGTATGCTCTCTCATGTAAAATACAGAAATTCAAATTTTACCTGAATCGAAAAAATCTAAATATGAACTAGGCACCCGAATGTTAAAAACAAAATTGCTCTGAATATAATCTGTCAGGAAAAATATACAATGCCCTATTCTACTCAGTTTTGGTGTATATACACCAACTCCATATGCTCTCTCATGTAAAATACAGAAAATCAATATTTAAGTGAATCGAAAAGAATCTAAATATAATCTAGATACCCCAATGTTAAAAGCAAAATTGCTCTAAATATAATCTGTCAAATAATATATACAATACCTTATTCTACTTTGTTTTTGAGTATATACACTATCTCAGTATGCTCTCTCATGTAAAATACCAAAATTCTAATTTTACATGAATCGAATAAAATCTAAATATTATCTAGGCGCCCCGAAGTTAAAAGAAAATGGCTCTGAATATAGTCTGTTAGAAAAAATATACAATGCCCTTTTCTACTCAGGTTTGGAGTATATACACCAACTCAGTATGTTCTCTCATGTAAAATACAGAAATTATATATTGAAGCGCATCGAAAAAGATCTAAATATAATCTAGGCACCCCAATGTTAAAAAGAATATTGCTCTGAATATAATCTGTCAGAAAAAATATACAATGACCTATTCTACTCTGTTTTGGAGTATATACACCAACTCCATATGCTCTCTCATGTAAAATACAGAAATTATATATTTAAGCGATTCGAAAAAAATCTAAATTTTATCTAGGCACCCCAATGGTAAAAACAAAATTTCTCTGAATATAATCTCTCAGAAAAAATATACAATGCCCTATTCTACCCTGTTTTGGAGTATATACACCAACTCCATATGCTCTCTCATTTAAAATACAAAATATGTATATTTAAGCGAATCGAAAAGAACCTAAATATAAGCTAGGTACCCCAATGTTAAAAGAAAAATTGCTCTGAATATGATCTGTCAGAAAATATATACAATACCTTATTCTACTTTGTTTTGGAGTATATACACCAACTCAGTATGCTCTCTTACGTAAAATACCAAAATTCTAATTTTACGTGTATCAAAATAAATCTAAATAATATCTAGGCACCCCAAAGTTAAAAGAAATTGGCTCTGAATATAGTCTGTTAGAAAAAAAATACACTGCCTTATTCTACTTTGTTTCGGATTATATACACCAACTCAGTATGCTCTCTCATGAAAAATACAGAAATTCCAATTTTACCCGAATAAAAAAATTTACATATTATCTAGGCACCACAATGTTAAAAACAAAATTGCTGTGAATATAATCTGTCAGAAAAAATATAGAATGCCCTTTTCTTCGTTGTGTTGCAGTATATACACAAACTCCATATGCTCTCTCATGTAAAATAATGAAATTCTAACTTTAAGCGAATCGAAAAAAATCTAAATAATATATAGGTGCCCCAAAGTTAAGAGAAAATGTCTCTGAATATAGTCCGTTAGAAAAAATATACAATGCCCTATTCTACTCTGTTTTGGAGTATATACACCAACTCATAGGCTCTCTCATGTAAAATACCGAAATTCTAAATTCACGCTAATAGAAGAAAATCTAAATACTATCTAGGCACCCCAATGTTAATAGAAATATTGCTCTGAAAATAATCTGTCAGGAAAAATATACAATGCCCTTTTCTACTTTGTTTTGGAGTATATACACCAACTCAATATGCTCTCTCATTTAAAACACCGAAATTCTAAATTTACACGAATCGAAAAAAATGAAAATATTATCTAGGCACCTCAATGTTAAAAAAAATGGCTCTGAATATAATCAGTCAGAAAAAATATACAATGCCCTTTCTTACTGTGTTTTGAAGTATATACACCAACTCAATATGCTCTTTCATGTAAAATACCGAAATTCTAAATTTACACGAATCGAAAAAAATGAAAATATTATCTAGGCACCTCAATGTTAAAAGCAAAATTGCTGTGAATAAAATCTGTCAGAAAAAATATACAATTCCTTTTTCTACTCTTTTTGAAAGTATATACACCGACTCAATATTCTCTCTCATGAAAAATACGGATATTCTAATTTTATACGAATCAAATAAAATCTAAATATTATCTAGGCACCCCAATGTTAAAAGCAAAATTTCTCTGAATATAATTTGTCAGAAAAAATATACAATGCCCTTTTCTACTTTGTTTTGGTGTAAATACATGAACTCAATATGCTCTCCCATGTAAAATACCGAAATTCTATTTTTACACGAATCGAAAACAATCTAAATATTATCAAGGCACCCCAATGTTAAAAGCAAAATTGCTCTGAATATAGTCTGGCAGAGAAAATATACAATGCTTTTTTCTACTCTGTTTTGGAGTATATACACCAACTCAATATGATGTCACAAGTAAAACACAAAAATTCCATATTAAAGCGAATCAAAAATAACCTAAATGTTATCTAGACGCCGCAATGTTAAAAGGAAAATTCCTCTGAATATAATCTGTCAGAAAAAATATACAATGCCGTTTTCTACTCTATTTTGTAGTATATACAACAACTGAATATGCTCTCTCATGTAAAATACCGAAATTCTAATTTTACCCGAATCGAAAAAATCTAAATATTATCTAGGAACCTCAATGTTAAAAACAAAATAGCTCTGAATATAATCTGTCAGAAAAAATACACAATGCCGTATTCTACTATGTTTTGTATTATATATAGCAACTCCATATGCTCTCTCATGTAAAATACAGAAATTCAATATTTAAGCGAATGAAAAAAACGTAAATATTATTTAGGCACCCCAATGTTAAAAGCAAAATCGCTCTGAATATATTCTGTCAGAAAAAATATACAATGTTCTTTTCTACTCTGTTTTGGAATATATACACCAACTCCATATCCTCCCTCATTTAAAATACCGAAATTCTAATTTTACACCAATCGAAAAAAATTTAAATAATATCTAGGCGCCCCAGAGTTAAAAAATAATTGCTCTGTATATAGTCTGTTAGAAAAAATATACAATGCCTTATTCTACTCAATTTTGGAGTATATACACCAACTCAGTATGCTCTCTCATGTAAAATACCGAAATTCTATACTTACCTGAATCTAAAAGAACCTAAATATTATCTAGGCACCCCAATGTTAAAAGCAAAATTTCTCTTAATATAATCTGTCAGAAAAAATATACAATGCCCTTTTCTACTATTTTTTGGAGTATATACACTAACTCAGTATGCTGCCTCATGTAAAATACTGAAATTCTAATTTTACCCAAATTGAAAAAATCTAAATAATATCTAGGCACCCCAATGTTAAAAACAAAATTGCTCTGAATATAATCAGTCAGAAAAAATATAAAATGCCCTATTCTACTCTGTTTTCGAGTATATACACCAACTCCATACGCTCTCTCATGTAAAATAGAGAAATTTTATATTTAAGTGAATCGAAACAATCTAAATATTATCTAGGCACCCCAATGTTCAAAGAAAAATTGCTCTGAATATAATCTGTCAGAAATAATACAAAATGCTCTTTTCTACTCTTTTTTGGAGTATATACAACAACTCAATATGCTGCCTCATGTAAAATACCGAAATTCTAACTTTATGCGAATCGAAAAAAATCTAAATAATATCTAGGCTCCCGAAAGTTAAAAGAAAATGGCTCTGAATATAGTCTGTTAGAGAAAATACAAAATGCCTTATTCTACTCTGGTTTGGAGTATATTCACCAACTCAGTATGCTCTCTTATGTAAAATACAGAAATTCTAATTTTACCAGAATCGAAAAAATCTAAATATTATGTAGGCATTCCATTGTTAATAACAAAATTGCTCTGAATATAATCACTCAGAAAAAATATTCAATGTCCTATTGTACTCGGTTTTGGTGTATATACACCAACTCAATATGCTCTCTCATGTAAAATACACATATTCAATATTTAAGCGAATCGAAAATAATCTAAATTTATCTAGGCACCCCAATGTTAAAAGCAAAATTGCTCTGAATATAATTTTTCAAAAAAAATATACAATGCCGTTTTCTACTCTGTTTTGTAGTATATACACCAACTCAATATGCTCCCTCATGTAAAATAGCGAAATTCTGATTTTACGCGAATCGATAAAAATCGAAGTAATATCTAAGCACGTCAAAGTTAAAAGGAAATGGCTCTGAATATATTCTTTTAAAATAAATATACAATGCCTTTCTCTACTCTTTTATAAAGTACATACACCAACTCAGTATGATCTCTCATGTAAAATACCGAAATTCTAAATTTAAGTGAATCGAATAAAGTCTAAATGTTATCTAGGCACCCCAATGTTAAAAGCAAAAATGCTCTGAATATAATCTGTCAGAAAAAACATACAATGCTTTTTTCTACTCTGTTTTGGGTTATAAAAACCAACTCAATATGCTCTCATGCAAAATAACGAAATGCTAATTTCACGCGAATCAAAAAAATCTAAATAATATCTACGTGCCCCAAAGTTAAAAGAAAATGGCTCTGAATATAGTCTGTTAGAAAAAATATACAATGCCTTATTCCACTCTGTTTTGCAGTATATACACTAACTAAGTATGCTGTCTCATGTAAAATACTGAAATTCTAATTTTACCCGAATCACAAAAATCTAAATATTATCTAGGCGGCCCAATGTTAAAAACAAAATTGCTCTGAATATAATCAGTTAGAGAAAATATAAAATGCTTTATTCTACTTTGTTTTGGAGTATATACACCAACTCCATAGGCTCTCTCACGTAAAATACAGAAATTCTATATTTAAGCGAATCGAAAAAAATCTAAATATTATCTAGGCACCCCAATGTTCAAAGCAAAATTGCTCTGAATATATTCTGTCAGAAAATATATACAATGCCTTATTCTACTCTGTTTTGGAGTATATACACCAGTCAGTATGCTCTCTCACGTAAAATACCAAAATTCTAATTTTACGTGAATCTAAAAAAATCAAAATATTATCTAGGCATCACATTGTATAAACGAAAATTGCTGTCAATATAATCTGTCAGAAAAAAAATACAATGCCCTATTCTGCTCTGTTTTGAAGTATATACACCAAATCCCTATGCTCTCTCATGTAAAATACAGATATTCTATATTTAAGCGAATCAAAAAAAATCTAAATAATATCTAGGTGCCCGAAAGTTAAAAGAAAATGGCTGTGAATATAGTCTGTTGCAAAAAATATACAATTCCTTATTCTACTCTGTTTTGGAGTATATACACCAACTCAGTATGCTCTCTCATGTCATATACCGAAATTCTAAATTTAAGTGAATCGAAAAAAATCTAAATATTATCTAGGCACCCCAATGTTAAAAGCAAAATTGCTCTGAATATAATCTATCAGAAAAAATATAAAATGCACTATTTTACTCTGTTTTAGAATATATACACCAATTCAATACGCTCTCTTATGTAAAATTCAAAAATTCTATATTTAAACGAATTGAAAAAAATCTAACCATTATCTAGGCACCCCAGTGTTAAAAGCAAAATTGCTCTAAATATAATCTATAAGAAAAAAATATACAATGCTTTTTTCTACTCTGTTTTGAAGTATATACACCAACTCAATATGCTCTCTTATGTAAAATACCGAAATTCTAAATTTACGCAAATGGAAAAAAATCTAAATAATATCTAGGTGCCTCAAGGTTCAAAAAAAATGGCTCTGAATATAGTCTGTTGAAAAAAATATACAATGCCTTATTCTACTCTTTTTTCGAGTATATACACCAACTGAGTAGGCTCTCTTTTGTAAAATACCAGAAGTTTAAATTTACCTGAATCGAAAAAAATCTAAATATTATCTAGGCACCCGAATGTTAAAAAGAAAATTTCTCTTAATATTATCTGTCAGAACAAATATACAATGACGTATTTTACTCTTTTTTGCAGTATATACACGAACTCAGTATGCTCTCTCATGTAAAATAGAGAAATTCTAATTTTACATGAATCGAAATAAATCTAAATATTATGTAAGCACCCCAATGTTAAAAGCAAAATTGCTCTGAATATTATCTGTCAGAAAATATATACAATACCCTTTTCTGCTCTGTTTTGGAGTATATACACCAACTCAATAGGCTGTCTCATGAAAAATACCGAAATTCTAATTTTACGTGAATTCAAAAAAATATAAATAATATCTAGGCGCCCCAACGTTAAAAGAAAATGGCTCTGAATATAGTCTGTTAGAAAAAATATATAATGCCCTATTCTACTCTGTTTTGGAGTATATACATGAACTCCATATGCTCCCTCATATAAAATACAGAAATTTTATATTTGAGCAAATCGAAAAATATCTAAATATTATCTAGGCACCCCAATGTTAAAAACACATTTGCTCTGAATATAATCTGTCAGTAAAAATATACAATTCCCTATTCTTTTGTGTTCTGGATTATATACACCAACTCCATATGCTCTCTCATGTAAAATACAGAAATTCTATATTTAAGCGAATCGAAAAATATCTAAATATTATCTAGGCACCTCGATGATAAAAACAAAATTGGTCCGAATATAATCTGTCAGAAAAAATATACAATGCCCTATTCTACTCGGTTTTGTAGTATATACACCAACTCCATATGCTCTCTCATGTAAAATACAGAAATTTTATATTTAAGCGAATCGAAAAATATCTAAATATTATCAAGGCACCCCAATGTTAAAAGAAAAATTGCTCTGAGTATATTCTGTAAAAAAAAATT
Organism: Callithrix jacchus; assembly: GCF_049354715.1. Classification (NCBI taxonomy): domain Eukaryota; kingdom Metazoa; phylum Chordata; class Mammalia; order Primates; family Cebidae; genus Callithrix; species Callithrix jacchus. The sequence continues at coordinate 52,766,669 of NC_133521.1, read as the reverse complement.
TACAATGCCCTTTTCTACTCTGTTTTGTAGTATATACAACAACTCAATATGCTCTCTCATGTAAAATACAGAAATTCTAATTTTACCTGAATTAAAAAAACCTAAATATTATCTAGGCACCCCAATGTTAAAAGCAAAACTGCTCTGAATATAATCTGTCAGAAAAGATATACAATGCCCTTTTCTACTCTTTTTTGTAGTATATACACCAACTCAATATGCTCTCTCATGTAAAATACCGAAATTCTAAATTTACGTGAATCGAAAAACATCTAAATATTATCTAGGCACCTCAATGTTAAAAGCAAAATTGCTCTTAATATCATGTGTCAGAGAAAATATACAATGCCCTTTTCTACTCTTTTTTGGAGTATATACACCAACGCAATATGCACTCTCATGTAAAATCTTAAAATTCTAATTTTACCCAAATCAAAATAATCTAAATAATATCTAGGTGCACTAAAGTTAAAGAAAATGGCTCTGAATATACTCTGATAGAAAAAACATACAATGCCTTATTTTATTCTGTTTTGGAGTATATACACCAACTCAGTATGCTCTCTCTTTTAAAATACAAAAATTCTAATTTTACCCTAATCGAAAAAATCTAAATATTATCTAGGCACCCCAATGTTAAAAACAAAATTGCTCTGAATATAATCTCTCAGAAAAAATATACAATGCCCTATTCTACTCCGTTTTGAAGTATATACAGCAACTCCATATGCTCTCTCATGTAAAATTAAGAAATTCTATATTTAAGGAAATCGAAAAAAATCTAAATATTAACTAGGCACCCAAATGTTAAAAACAAAATTGCTCTGAATATAATCTGTCAGAAAAAATATACAAGGCTTTTTTGTACTTTGTTTTGGTGTATATACACCAACTCAATATTCTGTCTCATGTAAAATACCGAAATTCTAATTTTACACGTATCGAAAAAAATCTAAATATTATCTAGTCACCCCAATGTAAAAAGCAAAATTTCTCTGAATATAATATGTCAGAGAATATATGCAATAACATTTTCTTCTTTGTTTTGGACTATATACACCAACTCCATATGCTCTGTCATGTAAAATACGGAAATTCAAATTTTAAGCGAATCGAGAAACATTTAAATATTATCTAGGCATCCAAATGTTAAAAGCAAAATTTCTCTGAATATTATCTGTCAGAAAATATATACAATGCCATTTTCTACTCTTTTTGAAAGTATATACACCAACTCAATATGCTCTCTCATGTAAAATACAGAAATTCTAAATTTAAGAGAATCGAGAAACCTCTAAATATAATCTAGGCACCCCAATGTTAAAAGCAAAATTGCTCTGAATATAATCTGTCAGAGAAAATATGCAATGCCCTTTTCTACTCTGTTTTGTAGTATATACACCAACTCAATATGCTCTCTCATGTAAAATACCTAAATTGAAATTTTACGCGAATCGAAAAAAATCTAAATAATATCTAGGCACCCCAAAGGTAATAGAAAATGGCTCTTTATACAGTCTGTAAGAAAAGATATATAATGCCTAATTGTACTCTGTTTTGGAGTATATAAACCAACTCAATATCCTCTCTCATATAAAATACCAAAATTCTAATTTTACGTGAATCGAATAAAATCTAAATATTATCTAGGCACCCCAATGTTAAAAACAAAATTGCTATGAATATAATATGTCAGAAAAAATATACAATGCCATATTCTACTCTGTTTTGGGGTATATAAACCAACTCCATATGCTCTCTTATGTAAAATACAGAAATTCTACATTTAAGAGAATGGAAAACATCTAAATAATATGTAGGCGCTTTAAAGGTGAAAGAAAATGTCTCTGAATATTGTCTGTTAGAACAAATATACAATGCCCTATTCTACTCTGTTTTGGAGTATATAAACCAACTCCGTATGGTCTCTCATGTAAAATACCGAAATTCTAATTTTACGTGAATTGAAAAAAATCTAAATAATATCTAGGCTCCCCAAAGTTAAAAGAAAAAGGCTCTGAATACAGTCTGTTAGAAAAAATATACAATGCCTTATTCTACTCTGTTTTGGAGTATATACACAAACTCAGTATGCTCTCTCAAGTAAAATACCGAAATTCTAATTTTACGTGAATCGGAAAAAATCTAAATATTATCTAGGCAACCGAATGTTAGAAGCAAAATTGCTCTGAATATAGTCTGTCAGAAAAAATATACAATGCCGTTTTCTACTCCGTTTTGGAGTATATACATCAACTCAATATGCTCTCTCATGTAAAATTCAGAAATTCTAAGTTTACGCCAATCGAAAAAAATCTAAATATTATCTAGGGGTCCCCAAGTTAAAAGAAAATGGCTCTGAATATAGTCTGTTATTAAAAATTTACAATGCCTTATCCTATTCTGTTTGGAGTATATACACCAACTCAGTATGGTCTCTCATGTAAAATACCAAAATACTAATTTTACGTGAATCAAAAAAAATCTAAATATTATCTAGGCACCACAATGTTAAAAGCAAAATCACTCTGAATATAATCTATCAGAGTAAATATAAAATGCCCTATTCTACTCTGGTTTAAAGTATATACACCAACTCCATATGCTCTCTCATGTAAAATACACATAATCTATATTTAAGTGAATTGAAAAAAATCTAAATGTTATCTAGGCACCCCAATATTAAAAACAAAATTGCTCTGAATATAGTCTGTTATAAAAAATATTCAATGCCCTATTCTAGTCTCTTTTGGAGTATATACACCAACTCCATATGCTCTCTCATGTAAAATACAAAAATTCTACATTTAAGCGAATCGAAAAAAATCTAAATATTATCTAGGAACCCCAATGTTAAAAACAAAATTGCGCTGAATATTATCTCTCAGAAAAAATATACAATTCTTTATTTAACTCTGCTTTGGAGTATATAAACCAACTCCATATGCTCTCTCATGTAAAATACAGAAATTCTATATTTAACTGAATCAAAATATATCTAAATATTATCAAGGCACCCCAACGTTAAAAGCAAAATTGCTCTGAATATAATCAGTAAGAAAAAATATACAATGACCTTTTATACTCGGTTTTGTAGTATATACACCAACGCGATATGCTCTCTCATGTAAAATACCGAAATTCTAATATTACGTGAATCGAAAAAAATCTAAATAATACCTAGGCGCCTCAAAGTTAAAAGAAAATGTCTCTGAATATAGTCTGTTAGAAAAAATATGCATTGCCTTAATCTACTCTTTTTTCGAGTATATATACGAACTCAGTATACTCTCTCACATAAAATACAGAAATTCTAATTTACCCAAATCGAAAAAATCTAAATATTATCGAGGCACCCCAATGTTAAAAACAAAATTGCTCTTAATATAATCTGACAGAAAAAATATACAATGCCCTCTTCCACTCTCTTTTGAGGTATATAAACCAACTCCGTATACTCTCTAATGTAAAATACAGAAATTTTATATTTAAGAGAATCGAAAAAAATCTAAATATTATCTAGACATTCCAAGGTTAAAAGATAAATTGCTCTGAATATAATGTGTCAGAATAAATATATAAGGCCCTATTCTACTCTATTTTGTAATATATACACCAACTCAATATGCTCTCTCATGTAAAATAAAAATATTCTAATTTTACTCGAATCGAAAAAGAATCTAAATAATATCTAGACGCCCCACAGTTAAAAGAAAACGGCTCTGAATATAGTCTGTTAGAAAAAATATACACTGCCTTATTCTACTCTGTTATGGGGTATATACACCAAGTCAGTATGCTCTCTCATGTAAAATACCATAATTCTAATTTTATGTGAATCGAAAAAAAGCCAAATAATATCTAGGCACCCCAAAGTTAAAAGAAAATGGCTCTGAATATAGTCTGTTAGAAAAAATATACAATGCCTTATTCTACTCTGTTTTGGAGGATGTACACCAAGTCAGTATGCTCTCTCATGTAAAATACCAAAATTCTAATTTTACGTGTATTGAAAAAATCTAAATATTATCTAGGAACGCCAATGTTACAAACAATATTGCTCTGAATATAATCTTTCAGAAAAAATATACAATGCCCTATTCTACTCTGTTTTGAAGTATATACACCAACTCCATATGCTCTCCCATGTAAAATACAGAAATTCTAAATTTTTGCGAATCGAAAAAAATCTAAATATTATCCTGGCACCTGAATGTTAAAAGTAAAATTGCTCTGAATATACTCTGTCAGAAAAAATATAGAATGCCCTTTTCTACTCTGTTTTGGAGTATATAAACCAAGGCAATATGCTCTCTCATGTAAAATACCAAAATTCAAATTTTATGCAAATCGAAAAAAATCTAAATAATATCTAGGAACCCCAAAGTTAAAAGAAAATGGCACTGAATACAGTCTGTAGAAAAAATATACAATGCTTTATTCTACTCTGTTTTAAAGTATATTCACCAACACAGTATGCTCTCTCATGTAAAATAAGGAAATTTTAATTCTACGCAAATCAACAAAAATTTAAACAATATCCAGGCGCTCCTAAGTTAAAAGAAAATGGCTCTGAATATATTCTTTTAGAGAAAATAAACAATGCCTTATTCTACTCTGTTTTGGAGTATATACACCAACACCATATGCTCTCTCATGGAAAATACAGAAATTCTATATTTAAGCGAATCGAAGAAAATCTAAACATTATCTAGGCACCCAATGTTAAAAGCAAAATTGCTCTGAATACAATCTGTGAAAAAAATTTACAATGCCCTATTCTACTCTATTTTGGAGTATATACACCAACTCATTATGCTCTCTCATTTAAAATACAGAAATTCTATATTTAAGCGAATCGAAAAAATCTAAATATTATCTAGACATCCCAATGTTAAAAGCAAAATTTCTCTGAATATAATCTGTCAAGAAAAATTTAAAATGCCCCTTTCAACTCTTTTTTGTAGTATATACACCAAATCAATATGCTCTCCCATGTAAAAAAACGAAATTCTAAATATACGAGAATCGAAAAAAATCTAAATATTATATAGGCAATCCAATGTTAAAAGCAAAATTGCTCTGAAAATAATCTGTCGGAAAATATATACAATGTCCGTTTATACTCTGTTTTCGAGTATGTACTCCAACTCAATATGCTCTCCCATGTAAATACCGAATTTCTAATTTTACGTGAATCGAAAAAGTCTAAATATTATCTAGGCACCTTAATGTTAAAAGGAAAATTGCTCTAAATATTATCTGTCAGAAAAAATATACAATGTCTCTTTCTACTCTGTTTTGGATTATATACACCATCTCGATATTCTCTCTCATGTAAAATACCGAAATTCTAATTTTATGTGAATCAAAAATAATCTAAATCTTATCTAGACACTTCAATGTGAGAAGAAAATGGCTCTGAATATACTCTGTCAGAAAAAATATACAATGCCCTTTTCTACTTTGTTTTCGAGTATATACACCAACTCAATATGCTCTCTTATATAAAATACCGAAACTGTAAATTTACGTGAATCGAAATAAATCATAATATTATCAAGGCACCCCAACGATTAAAGCAAAATTTCTCTTTATATAATCTTTCAGAAAAAATATACAATGCTTTTTTTTACTCTGTTTTGTAGTATATACACCAACTCAATATGCTCTCTCATGTAAAATACAGAAATTCCAATTTTACCTAAATTGAAAATATCAAAATATTATCTAGGCACCCCAATGTTAAAAACAAAATTTCTTTGAATATGATCTCTCAAAAAAAATATACAACGCCATGTTCTACTATATTTTGGAGGATATACACCAACTCAGTATGCTCTCTCCTGTAAAATACAAAAATTCTAATTTTACCCGATTCAAAAAAATCTAAATATTATCTAGGCACCCCAATGTTAAAAACAAAATTTCTCTGAATAACATCTGTCAGAAAAAATATACAGTGCCCTGTTCTACTTTCTTTTGGAGTATATACACCAACTCAATATGCTGTCTCATGTAAAATACAGAAAATCTATATTTAGGCGAATCGAAAAAAAACTAAATATTATCAAGGCACCCCAATGTTAAAAACAAAATTGCTCTAAATATAATCTGTCAGAAAAAATATACAATGCCGTATTCTACTCTGTCTTGGAGTATATATACCAACTCAATATTCTCTCTCATGTAAAATACAGAAATTCTATATTTAAGAGAATCGGAAAAAATCTAAATATAATCTAGGCACCACAATGATAAAAACAAAATTGCTCTGAATATAATCTGTAAGAAAAAATATTCAATGCCCTTTTCTACTCTGTTTTGGAGTATATACACTAACTCAATATGCTCTTTCATATAAAATACAAAAATTGTAATTTTACGCGAATCGAAAAAAATCTAAATAATATCTAGTCGCCCCAAAGTTAAAAGAAAATCGCTCCGAATATAGTCTGTTAGAATAAATATTCAATGCCTTATTCTACTCTGTTTTGGAGCATATATACCAATTCAGTATGCTCTCTCATGTAAAATACTGAAATTCTAATTTTACTCAAATCGAAAAATTCTAAATAATTTCTAGGCACCAAATGTTAAAAACATAAGTGCTCTGAATCTAATCTGTAAGAAAAAAAATACAATACTGTATTCTACTCTGTTTTGGAGTATATACACCAACTCCATATGCTCTCTCATGTAAAATACAGAAATTCTATATTTAAGCGAATCGAAAAAAATCTAAATATTATCTAGGCATCCCAACATTAAAAACAAAATTCGCTGAATATAGTCTGTCAGAAAAAAATACAATGCCCTATTGTACTCTGTTTTTGAGCATATACCCCAACTCAAACTGCTCTCTCATGTAAAATACAGAAATTCTATAGTTAAGCGCATCGAATAAAATTTAAATATTATCTAGGCACCCCAACGTTCAAAGCAAAATTGCTCTGAATATAATCTGTCAAACAAAATATACAATGCCCTATTCTACCCTGTTTTGTAGTATATACACAAATTACATATGCTCTCTCATGTAAAATACCGAAATTCTAATATTACGCTAATCGAAAAAAATCTAAATATTATCTAGGCACTTCAATGTTGAAAGAAAATGTCTCTGAATATAATCTGTCAGAGAAAATATACAATGCTCTTTTCTACTCTGATTTAGAATATATACACCACTCAATATACGTTGTCATGGAACATACAGAAATTTAAATTTTACCCGAATCGAAAAAATCTAAATATCATCTAGGCACCCCAATGTTAAAAACAAAATAGCTCTGAATATAATCTATCAGAAAATATATACAATGCCCTATTCTACTCTGTTTTGTAGTATATACACCAACTCAATATGCTCCCTCATATAAAATTCAGAAATTCTAATTTTACCCGAATCGAAAAAATGTTAATATTATCGAGGCACCACAATGTTAAAAACAAAATTGCTCTGAATGAAATCTGTCCGAAAAAATATACAATGCCCTAATCTACTCTGTTTTGGAGTATATACGCGAACACTCTATGCTCTCTCATGTAAAATACCGAAATTCCAATTTTCCGTAAATCGAAAAAAATCTACATATTATCTATGTACCCCACTGTTAACAACAAAATTGCTCTGAATATAATCTGTCAGAAAAAAATATACAATACCCTATTCTACTCTGTTTTGGAGTATATACACCAGCACCATATGCTCTCTCATTTAAAATACAGAAATTCTATATTTAAGGGAATTGAAAAAAATCTAAATATTATCTAGGAACCCCAATGTTAAAAGCAAAATTGCTTTGCATATAATCTGTCAGAAAAAATATACAATGCCCTATTCTACTCTGTTTTGGAGTATATACACCAACTACATATGCTCTCTCATGTAAAATACAGAAATTCTCTATTTAAGCGAATCAAAAAAAATCTAAATATTATCTAGGCACACCAATGTTAAAAACAAAATTGCTATGAATATCATCTCTCAGAAAAAATATACAATGCCCTATTCTACTTTGTTTAGAAGTATATACACCAACTCCATATGCTCTGTCATGTAAAATACAGAAATTGTATATTTAAAAGAATCAAAAATACTAAATATTATCTAGGCACCCTAATTTAAAAGCAATATTGTTCTGAATATAATCTGTCAGAAAGAATATACAATGCCCTTTTATACTCTGTTTTATAGTATATACACCAACTGCATAGGCTCTCTCATGTAAAATACCGAAATTCTAATTTTACGCGAATCGAAAAAAATATAAATAATATCTAGGCGCCCCAAAGTTAAAAGAAAATGGCTCTGAATATAGTCTGTTAGAAAAAATATACAATACCTATTTCTACTTTGTTTTCGAGTATATACACCAACTCAGTATGCTCTCTGATGTAAAATACCGAAATTCAAAATTTACGTGAATCGAAAAATCTCTAAATATTATCTAGGCAACCGAATGTTAAAAGCAAAATTGCTCTGAATATAATCTGTCAGAAATAATATACAATGCCCTATTCTACTCTGTTTTGGACTATATACACCAACTCAATATGCTCTCTCATGTAAAATAGCAAAATTCTAATTTTATGTGAATCGAAAATAATCTAAATGATATCTAGGCGCCCCAAAGTTAAAAAAAAATTTCTCCGTATATAGTCTGTTAGAAAAAATATACAATGCCTTATTCTACTCTGATTGGGAGTATATACACCAATTCAGTATGCTCTCTCATGTAAAATACAGAAATTCTAATTTTACCCGAATCGGAAATATCTAAATATTATCAAGGCACCCCAATGTTAAAAACAAAATTGCTCTGAATATAATCTGTCAGAACAAATATACAATGCCCTATTCTACTAAATTTTTGAGTATATACACCAACGCCATATGCTCTCTAGTAAAATAGAGAAATCCTATATTTAAGTGAATCGAAAAAAATCTAAATATTATCCAGGCACCCCAATGTTAAAAGCAATATTACTCTGAATATAATCTGTCATAGAAAATATAAAATGCCCTTTTCTACTCTGTGTTGGATTATATACACCAACTCCATATGCTCTCTTATGTAAAATACCAAAATTCTAATTTTACGCAAATCGAAAAAAATCTAAATAATATCTAGGCGCCCCAAATATAAAAGAAAATGGCTCTGAATATAGTCTGTTAGAAAAAATATACAATGCCTTATTCTACTCTGTTTTGGAGTATATAAACCAACTCACTATGCTCTCTGATGTAAAATACAGAAATTCTAATTTTACGTGAAACGAAAAAAATCTATATATGATCTACGCACCCCAATGTTACAAGCAAAATTTTTAGGAATATAGTCTGTCAGAAAAAATATACAATGCCCTATTCTACCCTTTTTTGGAGTATATACACCAACTCCAACTGCTCTCATGTAAAATAAAGGTATTCTATATTTAAGTGAATCGAAAAAAAATGTAATATTATCTAGGCACCCCAATGTTAAAAGGAAAATTGCTCTGAATATAATCTGTCAGAAAAAATATACAATGCCCTTTTCTACTCTGTTTTGGAGTATATACACCAACTCCAAATGCACTCTCATGTAAAATTCCGAAATTCTAATTGTAAGTGAATCGAAGAAAATTTAAATATTATCTAGGCGACCGAATGTTAAAAGCAAAATTTCTCTGAATATAATCTATCAAAAAAATATACAATGCCCTTTCCTACTCTATTTTGGAGTATATACACCAACTCAATATGCTCTCTCATGTAAAATACCGAAATTCTAATTTTACGTGAATAGAAAAAAATCTAAATAATATCTAGGTGCACCAAAGTTAAAAGAAAATGTCTCTGAATATAGTCTTTTAAAAAATATATACAACGCCTTATTCTACTATGTTTTGGAATATATACATCAACTCAGTATGCTCATTCATGTAAAACACCAAAATTCTAATTTTACGCGAATCAAAAAAAATCTAAATATTATCTAGGAAACCGAATGTTAAAAGCAAAATTTCTCTGAATATAATCTGTCAGAAAAAATATACAATGCCCTTTTCTACTCTGTTTTGGAGTATATACACCAACTGAGTATACTCTCTCATGTAAAATACAGAAATTATAATTTTACCAGAATCAAAAATATCTAAATATTACCTAGGCACCCCAATGTAAAAACAAAATAGCTCTGAATATAATCTGTCAGAAAAAATAAACAATGCTTTATTCTACTATGTTTTGGAGTATATACACCAACTCCATATGCTCTCTCATTTTAAATACAGAAATTCTATATTTAAGCGAATCGAAAATAATATTAATATAATCTAGGCACCCCAATGTTAAAAACAAAATTGCTCTGAATATAATCTGTCAGAAAAAATATAAAATGCTTGTTTATACTACGTTTTGGATTATACAGATCAACTCGATATGCTCTGTCATGTAAAATACCGAAATTCTAATCTTACGCAAAACGAAAAAATTCTAAATAATATCTAGGCACCCCAAAGTTAAAAGAAAATGGCTCTGAATATAGTCTGTTAGAAAAAATATACAATGCCTTACTCTAATCTGTTTTGGAGTATATATACCAACACAGTATGCTCTCTCATGTAAAATACAGAAATTCAAATTTTACCAGATTCGAGAAAATCTAAATATTATCTAGGCACCCCAAGGTGAAAAACAAAATTTCTCTGAATATAATATGTCAGAAAAAATATACAATGCCCTTTTCTACTCTGTGTTGGAGTAAAACCAACTCCATATGATCTCTCATGTAAAATACCGAAATTCTAATTTTGCACGAATTGAGAAAATCTAAATAATACCTAGGCGACCCAAAGTTAAAAGAAAATATCTCTGAATATAGTTTGTTAGAAAAAATATAAAATGCCTTATTCTACTCTGTTCTGGAGTATATACACCAACGCAGTATTGTCTCTCATGTAAAATACCGAAATTCTAAATTTGCGTGAATCGAAAAAACTCTAAATATTATCTAGGCTACCGAATGTTATAAGCAAAATTGTTCTGAATATAATCTGTCAGAAAAAATATACAATGCCCTTTTCTACTCTGTTTTGGAGTATATACACCAACTCAATATGCTCTCTCTAGTAACATACAGAAATTCTAATTTTACGTGAATCGAAAATAATCTAAATTATATCTAGGTGCCCCAAAGTTAAAAGAAAATTGCTCTGTATATAGTTTGTCAGAAAAAATATACAATGCCTTTTTCTACTCTGATTGGAAGTATATACACCAATTCAGTGTGCTCTCTCATGTAAAATACAGAATTTCTAATTTTATCCAAATCGAAAAAATCTAAATATTATCTAGGCACCCCAGTGTTGAAAACAAAATTGCTCTGAATATAATCTGTCAGAAAATATATACAATGCCCTATTCTACTATATTTTTGAGTATATACACCAACGCCATATGCTCTCTTATGTAAAATAGAGAAATTCTATATTTAAGTGAATCAGAAAAAATCTAAATATTATCCAGGCACCCCAATGTTAAAAGCAATATTACTCTTAATATAATCTGTCATAAAAAATATAAAATGCCCTTTTCTACTCTGTGTTGGGGTATATACACCAACTATATATTCTCGCTCATGTAAAATACCAAAATTCTAATTTTACGCAAATCGAAAAAAATCTAAATAATACCTAGGCGCCCCAAAGTTAAAAGAAAATAGCTCTGAATATAGTTTGTTAGAAAAAATATAAAATGCCTTATTCTACTCTGTTTTGGAGTATATACACCAACTCAATATGCTCTCGCATGTAAAATACAGAAATTCTATATTTAAGAGAATCGACAAAAATCTAAATAATATCTAGGTGCTTCAAAGTTTAAAGAAAATGGCTCTGAATATAGTCTGTTTGAAAAGATATACAATGCCTTATTCTACTTAGTTTTGGAGTATATACACCAACTCAGTATACTCTCCCATGTAAAATACCGCAATTCTGATTTTACGTGAATCGAATAAAATCTAAATATTATCTAGGCACCCGAATGTTAAAAGCAAAATTTCTCTGAATATAACCTGTCAGAAAAAATATACAATGCCTTTTTCTACTCTGTTTTGTTTTATATACACCAACTCAACATGCTCTCTCATGTAAAATACCCAAATTCTAATTTTACCCGAATCGAAAAAATCTAAATGTTATCTAGGCACACCAATGTTAAAAACAAAATTGCTTTGAATATAATCTGTCAGAAAAAATATACAATGCCCTATTCTACTCTGTTTTGGAGTATATACACCAACTCAATAAGCTCTCTCCTGTAAAATACCGAAAGTCTAATTTTACACGAATCGAAAAAAATTTACATAATACCTAGGCGCCCGAAAGTTAATAGAAAATGGTTCTGAATATAGTCTGTTAGAAACAATATACAATGCCTTATTGTACTCTGTTTTGGAGTATATACACCAACTCAGTATGCTCTTTCATGTAAAATAGAGAAATTCTAATTTTACTTGAAGAGAAAAAATCTAAATATTATCTAGGCATCCCAATGTTACAAACAAAATTGCTCTGAATATATCCTGTCAGAAAAAATATACAATCCCCTATTCTACTCTGTTTTGGAGAATATACACCAACTCCATATGCTGTCTCATGTAAAATACAGAAATTCTATATATAAGCGAATCGAATCAAATCATATATTATCTAGGCACCCCAATGTTTAAAACAAAATTGCTCTGAATATGATCTGTCAGAAAAAATACACAATGCCCTATTCTACTTTCTTCTGGGGTATATACACCAACTCCATATGCTCTCTCATGTAAAACACAGAAATTCTATATTTAAGCGAATCGAAAAAAATCTAAATGCTATCTAGGCACCCCGATGTTTAAAGCAAAATTGCTCTGAATATAATCTGTCAGAAAAAAATATACAATGCCCATTTCTATTCTCTTTTGGAGTATATACAACAACTCAATATGCTCTCTCATGTAAAATACAGAAATTCTCTTTTGAGAAATTGGAAAAAAATCTAAATATTATCTAGGCACCCCAATGTTAAAAACAAAATTGCTCTGAATATAGTCTGTCAGAAAAAATATACAATGCCCTTTTCTATTCTGTTTTGAAGAATAGACAGCAACTCAATATGCTCTCTCATGTAAAATATCAAAATTGTAATATTACACGAATAGACAAAAATATAAATAATATCTAGGCACCACAAAGATAAAAGAAAATGGCTCTGAATATAGTCTGTTAGAGAAAATATACAATGCCTAATTCTACTCTGTTTTGGAGTATATACACCAACTCTCTATGCTCTCCCATGAAAAATACCGAAATTCTAATTTTACGTGATTTGAAAAAAATCTAAATAGTATCTAGGCACCCGAATGTTAAAAGCCAAATTGCTCTGAATATTATCTGTCAGAATAAATACACAATGCCCATTTCTACTCTGTTTTGGATTATATACACCAACACAATATGCTCTCTCATGTAAAATACCATAATTCTAACTTTACACGAAACGAAAGAAATCTAAATAATATCTAGGCGCTCCAAAGTTAAAAGAAAACATCTCTGAATACAGTCTGTTAGATAAAATATACAATGTTTTATTCCACTAAGTTTTTGAGTATATACACCAACTCAGTATGCTCTCTCCGGTAAAATACAAAAATTCAAATTTTACATGAATCGAAAAAAATCTAAATATTATCTAGGCACCTTAATGTTAAAAACGAAATTGCTCTGATTATCATCTTTCAGAAAAAATATACAATACCTTATTCTACTAGGTTTTTGAGTATATACACCAACTCTATATTCTGTCTCATGTAAAATACAGAAATTCTATATTTATGCGAATCGAAAAAAATCTAAATATCATCTAGGCACACCAATGTTAAAAGCAAAATTGCTCCGAATATAATCTGTCAGAAAAAATATACAATGCTTTTTTCTACTCTGTTTTATAGTATATACACCAACTCAATATGCTCTCTCATGTAAAATATCAAAATTGTAATTTTACCCAAATCAAAAAATCTAAATACTATCTAGGCACCCCAATGTTAAAAATACAATTGCTCTGAATATAGTCTGTCAGAAAAAATATACAATGCCCTATTCTACTCTGTTTTGGAGTATATCCACCAACTCAGTATGCTCTCTCATTTAAAATACAGAAATTTTAATTTTACGTTAATCGAAAAAAATCTAAATATTATCTAGGCACCCTAATGTTAAGAGCAAAATTTCTCTAAATATAATCTGTCAGATAAAATATAAAATGCACTCTTCTACTCTGTTTTGGAGTATATACACCAACTCAATATGCTCTCTCCTATAAAATACCGAAAGTCAAATTTTACACGAATCAAAAGAAATTTACATAATATCTAGGCACCACAAAGTTAAAAAAAAAATGGCTCTGAATATAGCCTGTAAGAAAAAATATACAATGCCTTATTCTACTCTGTGTTGGAAAATATACACCAACACCATATTCTCTCTCATGTAAAATACAGAAATTCTATATTTATGCCAATGAAAAAATATCTAAATATTATCTAGGCACCCCATTGTTAAAAGGAAAATTTCTCTGAATATGCTCTGTCAAAAAAAATATAAAATGACCTATTCTACTCTGTTTAGTAGTATATAAACCAACTCAATATGCTCCCTCATGTAAAATACCGAAATTCTAATTTTACAAGAATCGAAAAAAATCTAAATGATATCTTGGTGCCCCAAAGTTAAAAGAAAATGGCTCTAAATAAAGTCTGTTAGAAAAAATATACAATGTCTTATTCTACTCTATTTTGGAGTATATACACCAACTCAATATTCTCTCTCAGGTAAAATACCGAAATTCTAATTTTACGTGAATCGAAAGAAATCTAAATATAATCTAGGCACCCCAATGTTAAAAGCAAAATTGCTCTGAATATAATGCATCAGAAAAAATATACAATGCCGTTTTCTACTCTGTTTTGCAGTATTTACACCAACTCAATATGCTCTCCCATGTAAAATACCGAAATTCTAATTTTACGTGAATCAAAAAAAATCTACATAATATTTAGGCGTCCTACAGTTAAAAGAAAATGGCTCTGAATATAGTCTGTTAGACAAAATATGCAATGCCTTATTCTACTTTGTTTTGGAGTATATACACCAACTAAGTATGCTCTGTCATGTAAAATACAGAAATTCTACTTTTACCCGAATCGAAAAAATCTAAATATTAACTAGGCACCCCAATGTTAAAAACAAAATTGCTCTGAATATAATCTGTCAGAAAGAATATACAATGCCCTACACTACTCTGTTTTGGAGTATATAAACCAACTCCATATGCTCTCTCATGTAAAATACAGAAATTCTAATTTTACGTGAATCGAAAAAAATCTAAATATTATCTAGGCACCCCAATGTTAAAAATAAAATTGCTCTGAATATAATCTCTTAGAAAAAATATACAATGCCCTATTCTACTCTCTTTTGGAGTATATACACCAACTCCATATGCTGTCTCATATAAAATACAGATTTCTATATTTAAGCGAATCGAGAAAAATCTAAATATTATCTAGGCACCCCATGTTAAAAGCAAAATTGCTCTGAATATAATCTTTCAGAGGAAATATACAATGCACTTTTCTACTCTGTTTTGTAGTATATAGACCAACTCAATATGCTCTTTCATGTAAAATGCCAAAATTCTAATTTTACCGAAATAGAAAAAATCTAAATATTATCTAGGCACCCTAATGTTAAAAACAAAATGGCTCTGAATATAATCTGACAGAAAAAATATACAGTGCCCTATTCTACTTTGTTTTAAAGTATATACACCAACTCAGTATGCTCTCTCATGTAAAATACCGAAATTCTAATTTTACATGAATCGAAAAAAATCTAAATATCATCTAGGCACCCAAATGTTAAAAGCCAAATTGCTCTCAATATAATCCGTCAGGAAAAATACACAATGCCCTTTTCTACTCTGTTTTGAATTATATACATCAACTCAATATGCTCTCTCATGTAGAATACCGAAATTCTAATTTCACACGAATTGAAAAATATCTAAATAATATCTAGACACCCCAAAGTCAAAAGAAAATGGCTCTAAATATAGTGTGTTAGAAAAAATAAACAATGCCCTTTTCTTCTCTGTTTTTTTGGATATACACCAACTCAATATGTTCTCTCATGTAAAATACAGAAATTCTAATTTTACCCGAATTGAAAAAGTCAAAATATTATCTAGGCATCCCAATGTTAAAAAAAAAATTGCTTTGAATATAATCTGTCAGAAAAAATATACAATGCCCTATTCTATCCTGTTTTGGAGTATATACGCCAACTCCATATGCTCTCTCATATAAAATATGGAAATTCTATATTTAAGTGAATCGAAAAAAATCTCAATATTATCTAGCAACCCCAATGTTAAAATAAAAATTGCTCTTAATATAATCTGTCAGGAAAAATATACAATGCCCTTTTCTACATTTTTTTAAGTATATACAGCAACTCAATATGCTCCCTCATGTATAATATAGAAATTTTTATCTTACCCAAATCGAAAAAATCTAA
The DNA here is from genome assembly GCF_049354715.1 of Callithrix jacchus. Lineage (NCBI taxonomy): Eukaryota > Metazoa > Chordata > Mammalia > Primates > Cebidae > Callithrix > Callithrix jacchus. Next base: position 52,750,055 of record NC_133521.1, on the reverse strand, counting down.
ATATCATCTAGGCACCCCAATGTTAAAAACAAAATTGCTCTAAATATAATCTGTCAGAATAAATATACAATGCCCTATTCTACTCTGTTTTGGAGTATATACACAAACACATTATGCTCTCTCATGTAAAATACAGAAATTCTTATTTTACGTGAATCGAAAAAATTCTAAGTATTATCTAGGCACCCCAATGTTAAAAGCAAAATTGTTCTGAATATAATCTGTCACAAAAAATATTCAATGCTTTTTTTCTACTCTCTTTTGTAGTATGTACAGCAACTCAATATGCTCTTTCATGTAAAACACCAAAATTCTAATTTTACGCAAATCAAAAAATATCTAAATAATATCTAGGTGCAAAAAATTAAAAAAAAATGGCTCTGAATATAGTCTGTTAGAAAACATATACAATGCCTAATTCTACTATGTTTTGGAGTATATACACCAACTCAGTATGCTCTCTAGTGTAAAATACAGAAATTCTATATTTACGCATATCGAAATAAATCTAAATATTATCTAGGCACCCCAATGTTAAAAACAAAATTTCTTTGAATATAATCTGTCAGAAAAAATATACAATGCCCTATTCTATTCTGTTTCTGAATATATACAACAACTCCACATGCTCTCTCATGTAAAATACAGAAATTATATATTTAAGCTAATCGAAAAAAATCTAAATAATATCTAGGCACCCCAATGTTAAAAGCAAAATTGCTCTGAATATAATCTGTCAGAAAAAATATACAACGCCCTTTTCTACTGTGTTTTGGAGTATATACACCAACTCAATATGCTCTCTCATGTAAAATACCGAAATTCTAATTTTACGCAAATCGAAAAATATCTAAATAATATCTAGACACCCCAAAGTCAAAAGAAAATGGCTCTAAATATAGTGTGTTAGAAAAAAATAAACAATGCCTTTTTCTGCTCTGTTTTTGGGTATATACAGACATTCATTATGGTCTCTCATGGAAAATACAGAAATTCTAATTTTACCCGAATCGAAAAAATCTAAATATTATCTAGGCACCCCAATGTTAAAAACAAAAGTGCTCTGAATATGATTTGTAAAAAAAATATATACAATGCCCTATTCTACTATGTTTTGGAGTATATACACCAACTCCATATGCTCTCTCATGTAAAATACAGAAATTCTATATTTAAGCAAATCGAAAAAAATCTAAATAGTATGTAGGAACCCCAATGTTAAAAACAAAATCGCTCTTAATATAATCTGTCAGAAAAAATATTCAATTCCCTTTTCTACTCTGTTTTGGAGTATATACACCAACCCAATAAGCTCTCTCATGTAAAATACCAAAATTCTATATACACGCAAATCGAAAAAAATCTAAATAATATCTAGGCACTGCAATGTGGAAATAAAATGGTTCTGAATATAATATGTTAGGGAAAATATACAATGCCCTTTTCTACTCTGTTTTGGAGTATATACACCAACTCAATATGCTCTCTCACGTAAAATATTTAAATGCAAAATTTACGCTAATCAAATGAAATCTAAATATTATCTAGGCACCCCAATGGTAATAGAAAAATTGATCTGAATATAATCTATCACAAAAAATATACAATGCCCTTTTATACTTTGTTTTGGAGTATATACACCAACTCAATATGCTCTCTCATGTAAAATACCAAAATTCTAATTTTAAGGGAATCGAAAAATATCTAAATATTATCTAGGAACCCCAATATTAAAAGCAAAATTGCTCTGAATATAATCTGTCATAAATAATATACAATGGCCTTTTCTACTCTGTTTTGGAGTATATACACCAACTCAATATGCTCTCCCATATAAAATACTGAAATTCAAATTTTACACGAACTGAAAGAAATCTAAATATTATCTAGGCACACCAATGTTAAAAGCAAAATTTCTCTGAATATAATATGTTAGAAAAATTATACAATGCTTTTTTCTACTTTGTTTTAACGTATATACATCAACTTAATACGCTCTCCCATGTAAAATAACAAAATTCTATTTTGACGCGAATCAAAAAATATGTAAATATTATCTAGGCAACGTAATATTAAAAGCAAAATTGCTCTTAATATAGTTTGTCAAAAAAAATATACAATGCCCTTTTCCACTCGGTGTTGGTGTATATACAACAACTCAATATGCTCTCTCATATAAAATACCGAAGTTCTAAATATACGCAAATCGAAAAAAATCTAAATATTATCTAGGCTCCCGAAGTTTAAAAGCAAAATTGCTCTGAATATAATCTGTCAGATAATATACACAATGCCCTTTTCTACTCTGTTTTGGACTATGTACACCTACTCAATATGCTCTCCCAAGTAAAATAACGATATTCTAAATTTCCACGAATCAAAAAAATTCTAAATATTATCTAGGCACCCCATTGTAAAAGCAAAATTGCTCTGAATATAATCTATCAGAAAAAATATAAAATGCCCTTTTCTACTCTGTTTTGGAGTATATACATTAACACAATATGCTCTCTCATGTAAAATACCGAAATTCTATACACACGCGAATCGAAAAAAATCTAAGTATTATCTAGGCACCACAAAGGAGAAAGAAAATGGATCTGAATAAAATCTGTCAGAAAAAATATACAGTTCCCTTTTCTACTCTGTTTTGGAGTATATACACCAACTCAATATGCTCTCACATGTAAAATACCGAAATGCTAAATTTACATTAATCAAATGAAATCTAAATATTATCTAGGCACACCAATGGTAATAGCAAAATTGCTCTGAATATATTCTGTCAGAAAAATATAGAATGCCCTTTTCTACTCTGTTTTGGAGTATATACAACAACTCAATATGCTCTCTCAAGTAAAATACAGAAATTCTAATTTTACAGAAATCGATAAAAATCTAAATATTATCTATGAACCCCAATGTTAAAAGCAAAATTGCTCTGAATATAATATTTCAGAAATAATATACAATGCCCTTTTCTATTCTGTTTTGGAGTATATACGCCAACGCAATATGCTCCCTCATGTAAAATACTGAAATTCTATATTTACGCGAATTGAAAAAAATCTAAATAATATCTAGGCACCCCAATGTTAAAAGCAAAATTGCTCTGAATATAGTCTGTCACAGAAAATAGACAATGCCATTTTCTACTCCTTTTTGGAGTATATATTCCAACTCAATATGCTCTCTCATGTAAAATACCGAAATTCTAATTATACCTGAATTGAAAAAAAATCTAAATATTATCTAGGCACCCCAATGTTAAAAGCAAAATGGCTCTGAATATAATCTTTCAGAAAAAATACACAATGCCCCTGTCTACTCTTTTATAGAGTATATAAACCAACTCAGTATGATCTCATGTAAAATATCAAAATTCTAAATAAATACGAATCGAAAAAAATCTAAATATTATCTAGGCTCCCCAATGTTAAAAGCAAAATTGCTCTGAATATAATCTGTTAGAAATCATATACAATGCCCTATTTTACTCTGTTTTGGAGTATATAGACCAACTCAATATGCTCTCCATGTAAAATACCGAAATTCAAATTTTACACAAACCCAAAAAAGTCTAAATATTATCTAGGCACCCCGTTGTTAAAAGTAAAACTGCTCTGAATATAATCTGTCAGAAAAAATATACAATGCCCTGTTCTACTCTGTTTTAAAGTATATACACCAACCCAATAAGCTCTCTTATGTAAAATAACGAAATTCTATATACACGCGAAGTGAAAATAATCTAAATATTATCTAGGCACCCTAATGTTAAAAGCAGAATTGTTCTGAATATAATCTGTCAGAAAAAATACACAATGTCCTTTTCTACTCAGTTTTGGAGTATATAAACCAACTCAATATGCTCTCTAGTGTGAAATACCGAAATTCTAAATTTATGCGAATCGAAAAATTCTAAATATTATCTAGGCAACCCAATGTTAAAAGAAAAATTGCTCTGAATATAATAAGTCAGAAAAAATATACAATGCTTTTTTCTACTCTGTTTTGGCCTATATACATCAACTTAATATGCTCTCTCATGTAAAATACCAAAATTCTAATTTGACGTGAATCAAAAAATATCTAAATATTATCTAGGCACCCTAATGTTAAAAGCAAAATTGCTCTTAATATAGTGTGTCAGAAAAAAATATACAGTGCCCTTTCTACTCAGTGTTGGTGTATATACACCAACTCAATAGGCACTCTCATGTAAAATACCGAAATTCTAAATATACGCAAATCGAAAAAAGTCTAAATATTATCTAGGCACCCCAAGATTAAAAGCAAAATTGCTCTGAATATAATCTGTCAGAGAATATACACAATGCTATTTTCTACTCTGTTTTGGACTATGTACACCTACTCAGTATGCTCTCCCAAGTAAAATACAGAAATTCATATTTTACACGAATCGAAAGAAATCTAAATATTATCTAGGCACCCCATTGTTAAAAGCAAAATTGCTCTGTATATAGTCTATCAGAAAAAATATACAATGCCCTTTTCTACTCTGTTTTGGAGTATATACACCAACCCAATATGCTCTCTCATGTAAAATACCGAAATTTTACATACACGCGAATCTAAAAAAATATAAATATTATCTAGGCACTTCTAAGTGGAAAGAAAATGGATCTGAATAAAATCTGTCAGAAAAAATATGCAGTTCCATTTTCTACTCTGTTTTTGAGTATATACACCAACTCAATATGCTCTCTTCTGTAAAATACCGAAATTCTAAATTTACGCTAATCAAATGAAATCTAAATATTATCTAGGCACCCCAATGGTAATAGCAAAATTTCTCTGAATATAATCTGTCAGAAAAAATATCAATGCTCTTTTCTACTCTGTTTTGGAGTATATAAACCAACTCAATATGCTCTCTCATGTAAAATACAGAAATACTAATTTTACGGAAATCGAAAAAAATCTAAATATTATCTATGAACCCCAATGTTAAAAGCAAAATTGCTCTGAATACAATCTTTCAGAAATAATACACAGTGCCCTTTTCTACTCTGTTTTGGAGTATATACACCAACACAATATGCTCCCTCATGTAAAATACCGAAATTCTATATTTACACGAATCGAAAGAAATCTAAATATTATCTAGGCACCCCAATGTTGAAAGCATAATTGCTCTGAATATAGTCTTTCACAGAAAATACACAATGCCGTTTTCTCCTCTTTTTTGGAGTATATACACCAAATCAATATGCTCACTCATGTAAAATACCAAAATTCTAAATATACCTGAATTGAAAAAAAATCTAAATGTTATATAGGCACACCAATGTTAAAAGCAAAATTGCTCTGAATATAATCTTTCAGAAAAAATACACAATGCCCTCTTCTATTTTTATAAAGTACATAAACCAACTCAATAAACTCTCATGTAAAATATCAAAATTCTAAATTGACGCGAATCGAAAAAATTCTAAATATTATCTAGGCACCCCAATGTTAAAAGCAAAACTGCTCTGAATATAATCTGTTAGAAGTAATATACAATGCCCTATTCTACTCTCTTTTCGAGTATATACACCAACTCAATAAGCTCTCTTATGTAAAATACCGAAATTCTATATACACGCGAATCGAAAAAAATCTAAATATTATCTAGGCACCGCAATGTGGAAAGAAAATGGATCTGAATATAATCTGTCAGGGAAAATATACAATGCCCTTTTCTACTCTGTTTTGGAGTATATACACCAACTCAATATGCTCTCACATGTAAAATACCGAAATGCTAAATTTACGCTAATAAAATGAAATCTAAATATTATCTAGGCACCCCAATGATAATAGAAAAAGAGCTCTGAATATAATCTGTCAGAAAAAATATACAATGCCCTTTTATACTCTGTTTCAAAGTATATACACCAACTCAATATGCTCTCTTAGGTAAAATACCGAAACTCTAAATTTACTCAAATCGAAAAAAAATCTAAATATTATCTAGGCACCCAATGTTAAAAGCAAAATTGCTCTGAATATATTCTGTCAGAAATAATATACAATGCCATATTCTACTCTGTTTTGGAGTATATACACCAACTCAATATGCTCTCTTATGTAAAATACCGAAATTCCAATTTTATGCAAATCGAAAAAAATCTAAATATTATCTAGGCACTTGAATGACAGAATAAAATGGCTATGAATATAATCTGTTAGAAAAAAATATACAATGCCCTTTTCTACTTTGTTTTGGAATATATACACCAACTCAATATGCTCTCTTATATAAAATACCGAAATTGTAATTTTACGCAAATTGAAATAAATCTAAATATTATCTAGGCACCCCAATGTTAAAAGAAAAATTGCTCTGAATATAATCTGTCAGAAAAAATATACAATGCCCTTTTCTACTCTGTTTTGTAGTATAAACACCTAATCAATATGCTCTCTCATGTAAAATACCGAAATACTAATTTACAGGAATCAAAAAAAATCTAAATATTATTTAGGGAACCCAATGTTAAAAGCAAAATTTCTCTGAATATAATCTGTAAAGAAAAATATAAAATGCCCTTTTCTATTCTTTTTTGTAGTATATACACGAAATCAATATGCTCTCCCATGTAAAAAAACGAAATTCTAATTTTACGAGAATCGAAGAAAATCTAAATATTATATAGGCAATCCAATGATAAAATTGCTCTGAAAATAATCTGTCAGAAAATATATGCAATGTTCGTTTATACTCTGTTTTTCAGTATGTACTTCAACTCAATATGCTCTTTCATGTAAAATACCGAATTTCGAATTTTACACGAATCGAAAAAGTCTAAATATCATCTAGGCACCCCAATGTTAAAAGCAAAATTGCTCTAAATATTATCTGTCATAAAAAATATACACTGCTATTTTCTACTTTGTTTTGGAGTATATACACCAACTCAATATGCTCTCTCATGAAAATGCCGAAATTCTAATTTTACAAGAATCGAAAAAAATCTAAATATTATCTAGGCACCCCAATGTTAAAAGGAAAGTTGTGAATATGATCTGTCAGTAAAAATATACAATGCCTTTTTCTACTATTTTTTGGAGTATATACACCAACTCAATATGCTCTCCCATGTAAAATATTGAAATTCTACATTTACACGAATCGAAAAAAATCTAAATATTATCTAGGAACCCCAATTTTAAAAGCAAAATTGTTCTGAATATAACCTATTAGAAAAAATATACAATGCCCGTTTATATTTTGTTTTGGAGTATATACACCAACCCAATATGCTATCTCAGGTAAAATACCGAATATCTAACATTATGCAAATCGAAGCAAATTTAATATTATCTAGGCAACCCAATGTTAAAAGCAAAATTGCACTGAATACAATTTGTCAGAAAATTTGTACAATGCCCTTTTCTACTGTGTTTTGGAGTATATACATCAACTCAACACGCTCTCTCATGTAAAATACCAAAATTCTAATTTTACGCGAATCCAAATAAATGTAAATAATATCTAGGCACCCCAATGTTAAAAGAAAAATTGCTATGAATACAATTTGTCAGAAAAAATATACAATGCCATTTTCTACTCTGTTATGGAGTATATACACCAACTCAATATGCTCTCTCAGGTAAAATACCGAAATTCTAAAATTATGCGAATCGAAACAAATTTAATATTATCTAGGCACCCCAATTTTAAAAGCAAAATTGCTCTGAATACAAATTGTCAGAAAAAATACACAATGCTCTTTCCTACTCTTTTTTGGAGTATATACACCAACTAAATATGCTTCCTCATTTAAAATACCGAAATTCTAATTTTACGTGAATCGAAAAAAATTTAATATTATTTAGAAATCCCAATGTTTAAAGCAAAATTGCTCTTAACATAATCCGTAAAATAAAATATATAATGCCCTTTTCTACTCTGTTTTGGATTATATACACCAACTCAATATGCTCTCCCATGTAAAATACCGAAATTCTAATTTTACGTGAATCGAAAAATATGTAAATATTATCTAGGCACCCCAATGTTTAAAGCAAAATTTCTCTGAATATAATGTGTCAGAGAAAAAAATACCATGCCCTTTTCTACTTTTTTTTGGAGTATATACACCAACTCAATATGCTCTCTCATGTAAAATACGGATATTCTTAATTAACGTGAAACGAAAAAAATCTAAATATTATCTAGGCACCCCAATGTTAAAAGAAAATGGCTCTGAATATAATCTGTCATAAAAAATATACACCGCTATTTTCTATTTTTTTTGGAGTATATAAACCAACTCAATATGCTCTCTCATGTAAAATGGCAAAATTCTAATTTTACAGGAATCGAAATAAATCTAAATATTATCTAGGCACCCCAATGTTAAAAGGAAAATTGCTGTGTATAAAATCTGTCAGTAAAAATATACAATGCCCTTTTCTACTATGTTTTGGGGTATATACACCAACTCAATATGCTCTCTCATGTAAAATACGGATATTCTTAATTAACGCGAAACGAAAAAAATCTAAATATTATCTACGCACCCCAATGTTAAAAGCAAAATTGCTCTGAATAAAATCTGTCAAGAAAAATATACAATGATCTTTTCTACTCTTTTTTGTAGTATATACACCAAATCAATATGCTCTCTCATGCAAAATAACAAAATTCTAATTTTACGAGAATCAAAAAAAATCAAAATATTATCTAGGCACCAAAATGTTAAAAGCAAAATTGCTCTTAACATAATATGTCAGAAAAAATATACAATGCCCTTTTCTACTCTGTTTTCATGTATGTACACCAACTCAATATGCTCTCCCATGTAAAATACCGAAATTCTAATTTTACGTGAATTGAAAAAAGTCTAAATATTATCTAGGCATCCCAATGTTAAAAGCAAAATTGCTCTGAATATTATCTGTCAGATAAAATATATAATGTCTCTTTCTACTCTGTTTTGGAGTATATACACCAACTCAATATGACCTCTCATGTAAAATACCGAAATTCTAATATTACGCGAATCGAAAAATATCTAAATATTATCTAGGCACCCCAATGTTAAAAGAAAATGGCTCTGAATATAATCTGTCATAAAAAATATACACCGCTATTTTCTATTCTTTTTTGGAGTATATAAACCAACTCAATATGCTCTCTCATGTAAAATGCCAAAATTCTAATTTTACAGAAATCGAAAAAAATCTAAATATTATCTAGGCACCCCAATGTTAAAAGGAAAATTGCTGTGTATAAAATCTGTCAGTAAAAATATACAATGCCCTTTTCTACTATGTTTTGGGGTATATACACCAACTCAATATGCTCTCTCATGTAAAATACCGAAATTCTAATTCTACACGAATCGAAAATTATCTCTATGTCATCTAGGGATCCCAATATTAAAAGCAAAATTTCTCTGAATACAATGTGTCCGAGAAAATAAACAATGCTTTTCTCTACTTTGTTTTGGAGTATATACACCAACTCAATATGCTCTCTCATTTAAAATATCGAAAGTATAATTTTACGAGAATGGAAAGAAATGTAAATATTACCTAGTAACCCCAACGTTAAAAGCAACATTTTTCTGAATATAATCTGTCAGAACAAAGATACAATGCTTTTCCCTACTCACTTCTGGAGTATATACCCCAACTCAATATGATTTCTCATGTAAAATACGGAAATTCTAAATTTACATGAATCGAAAGAAATCTAAATATTATCTAGTCACCCCAATGTTAAAAGCAAATTTGCTCTGAGTATAATCTGTCAGAAAAATTACACAATGCCCTTTTCTACTTTGTTTTGGACTATATACACCAACTCAGTATGCTGTCCCATGTAAAATACCGGAATTCTAATTTTAAAGGAAGCAAAAAAATTCTAAATATTACGTAGGCAGCCCAATGTTAAAAGCAAAATATCTCTGAATATAATCTGTCAGAAAACATATACAATGCATTTTTGTACGCTGTTTTGGTGTATATACACCAACTCAATATGCTCTCTCATTTAAAATACCGAAATTCAAAATTTACGTGAATCTAAAAATATCTAAATATTACCTAGGCACGCCAATGTTAAAAGCAAAATTTCTCTGAATATAATCCGTTAGAAAAAATATACAATGCCCTTTCCCTACTCTGTTTTGGAGTATATACACCAACTCAATATGCTCTCCCATGTAAAATAACGGAATTCTAATTTTACGCGAATCGAAAATAATCTAAATATTATCTAGGCACTCCAATGTTAAAAGCAAAATTGCTCTGAATATAATCTGTCAGAATAAATATACAATGTTTTTTTTACTCTGTTTTGCAGTATATACACCAACTCAATATGCTCTCTGAATTAAAATAACGAAATACTAATATGTGAATCAAAAAAAAATCTACATATTATCTAGGCACCCAAATGTTAAAAGAAAATGGCTCTGAATACAATATGTCAGAAAGAATATACAATGCCTTTTTCTACTCTGTTTTGGAGTATATACACCAACTCAGTATGGTCTCTCATGTAAAATACAGAAATTCTAACTTTTCTCGAATCGAAAAAATCTAAATATTATCTAGGAACACCAATGTAAAAAGCAAAATTTCTCTGAACATAATCTGTCAGAGAAAATATACAATGCCATTTTCTACACTGTTTTGAAGTATATACACGAACTCAATATGCTCTCTAATGTAAAATACAGAAATTCTAATTTTACCTGAATCAAAAACAATGTAAATATTATCTAGGCACCCCAATGTTAAGAGCAAAATTGCTCTGAATATAATCTATCAGAAAAAATATACAATGCCCTTTTCTACTTTGTCTTGGTGTATATACACACACTCAAAATGCTCTCTCATGTAAAATACCGAAATTCAAATTTGAAATGAATCGATAAATATTTAATATTATCTAGGCACCCCAACGTTAAAAGCAAAATTGCTCTTAATATAATCTGTCAGAAAAAATATACAATGCCCTTTTCTACTTTGTTTTGGAGTATATACACCAACTCCATATGCTCTCTCATGAAAAATACAGAAATTCTAATTTTACGTGAATCGAAAAAAAACCAAATATTATCTAGGCACCCCAATGTTAAAAACAAAATTGCTCTGAATATAATATTTCAGAATAAATATACAATGCCCTATTCTACTCTTTTTTGGAGTATATACACCAACTCCATATACTATCTCATGTAAAATACAGAAATTCTATATTTAAGTGATTCGAAAAAAATCTAAATATTATCTATGAACAACAATGCTAAAAACAAAATTGCTCTGAATATCATCTGTCAGATAAAATATACAATGACCTATTCTACTCTGTTTTGGAGTATATACATTAACTCCATATGCTCTTTCATGTAAAATACAGAAATTCCATATTGAAGCGAATCAAAAAAAATCTAAATATTATCTAGGCACCCCAAAGATAATAGCAAAATTGCTCTGAATATAGTCTGTCAGAAAAAATATACAATGCCCTTTTTAACTCTGGTTTGGAGTATATACACCAACTCAATATGCTATGTCATGTAAAATACCAAGAATAATTTTACGTGAATCAAAAAAAATATAAATAGTATTTAGGCGCTTCACAGTTGAAAGAAAATGGCTCTGAATATAGTCTGTTAGAAAAAATATACAATGCCTTATTCTACTTTGTTTTGAAGTATATACAAAAACTCAGTTTGGTCACTCATGTAAATACTGAAATTCTAATTTTACGTGAATCGAAAATATCTAAATATAATCTAGGCATCCCAATGTTAATAAAAAAATTGCTCTGAATATAATCTCTCAGAAAAAATATACAATGCCTGATTCTTCTCTGTTTCGGAGTATATACATCAACACCATATGCTCTCTCATGTAAAATACAGAAATTCTATATTTAAAGGAATCGAAAAACGTCTAAATATTATCTAGGCACCACAATGTTAAAAGCAAAATTGCACTACATATAATCTGCCAGAAAAAATATACAATGCACTTTTCTTCTCTATTTTGTAGTATATACACCAACTATATATGCTCTCTCATGTAAAATACAAAAATTCTAATTTTACGCGAATCGAAAGAAATCTAAATAATATCTAGGCACCCCAAAGTTAAAAGAAAATGGCTCTGAATATAGTCTGTTAGAAAAAATATACAATGCCTTATTCTACTCTGTTTTGGAGTGTAAACATCAATTCACTATGTTCTTAAAAGTAAAATATAGAAATTTTAATTTTACCCGAATTGAAAAAATCTAAATATTATCTACCACCCCAATGTTAAAATCAAAATTGCTCTGAATATAATCTGTCAGAAAAAATATACAATGCCCTATTCTACTCTGTTTTGGAGTATATACACCAACTCTATATGCTCTCCCATGTAAAATACAGAAATTCTATATTTAAGGGAATCGAAAATAATCTAAATATTTTCTAGGCACCCCAATGTTAAAAGAAAAACTGCTCTGAATATAATCTGTCAGGAAAAACATACAATGCCCTATTCTACTCTGTTTTGGAGTATATACACCAACTCCATATGCTCTCCCATGTAAAATACTGAAATTCTATATTTAAGCGAATCGAAAAAAATCTAAATATTTTCTAGGCGCCCCAATGTTAAAAACAAAATTTCTCTGAATATAATCTGTCAAAAAAATATACAATGCTTTTTTCTACTCTGTTTTGTAGTATATACACCAACTCAATATGCTCTCTCATGTAAAATACAGAAATTCTAATTTTGCTCGAATCGAAAATATCTAAATATTATCTAGGCACCCCAATGATAACAACAAAATTACTCTTAATATAATCTGTCAGAAAAAATATACAATGCCCTATTCTACTCTGTTTTGGAGCATATACACCAACTCCATATGCTCTCTCATGTAAAATACAGAAATTCTATATTTAAGCGAATCGAAAAAAATCTAAATATTATCTAGACACCCCAATGTTAAAAGCAATATTTCTCTGAATATAATCTGGCAGAATACAATGCCCTTTTCTACTCTGTTTTGTAGTATATACACCAACTCAATATGCTCACTCACATAAAATACCCAAATTCAAATTTTACACGAATCGAAGGAAATCCAAATAATATCAAGGCGCCCCAAATTTAAAAGAAAATGGCTCTGAATATAGTATGTTAGAGAAAATATATAATGCCTTATTTTACTCTGTTTTGGAGTATATACACCAACTCAGTATGCTCTCTCATGTAAAATAGAGAAATTCTAATTTTACCCGAATTGAAAACATCTAAATATTATCTAGGCACCCCAATGGTAAATACAAAATTGCTCTGAATATAATCTGTAAGAAAAATTATACAATACCTTATTCTTCTTTGTTTTTGAGCTTATACACCAACTCCATATGCTCTCTCATGTAAAATATAGAATTTCTATATTTAAGCGAATCAAAAAAATCTAAATATTATCTAGGCACCCCAATATTAAAAGAAAAATTGATCTGAATACAATCTGTCAGAAAAAATATACAATGACCTTTTATACTCTGTTTTGTAGTATATACACCAACTCAATATGCTCTCAGGTAAAATACAGAAATTGTATATTTAAGCAAATCGAAAGAATCTAAATATTATGTAGACTCACCAATGTTAAAAACAGAATTGCTCTGAATATAATCTGTCAGAAAAAATATACAATGCTTTTTTCTACTCTTTTTTGGAGTATATACACCAACTCAATATGCTCTCTCATGTCAAATACAGAAATTCCAATTTTACGAGAATCGAAATAAATCTAAATATTATCTAGGCACCCCAACGTAAAAAGCAAAATTGGTCTGAATATAATCTGTCATAAAAAATATGCAAAGCCCTTTACTACATTGTTTTGGAGGATATACACCAACTCAATATGCTCTCTCATATAAAATACCGAAATTGGTATTATACGCAAATTGAAAATAATCTAAATATTATCCAGGCACCTTAATGTTAAAAGCAAAATTGCTCTGAATATAATCTGTCAGAAAAAATATACAATGCCCTTTTCTACTTTGTTTTGGAGTATATAGACCAACTCAATATGCTCTCCCATGTAAAATACAAAAATTCTAAATTGACGTGAATCGAAAAAAATCTTAATATTATCTAGGCTCCCCAATGTTAAAAGCAATATTGCTCTGAATATAATCTGTCATCAAAAATATACAATGCCATTTTCTACTGTGTTTTGGGGAATATACACCAACTCAATATGCTCTCTCATGTAAAATATAGAAATTATAAATTTACGCAAATCGAATAAAATCTAAATATTATCTAGGTACCCCAATGTTAAAAGCAAAATTGCTCTGAATATAATTTGTCATAAAAAATATACAATGCCCTTTTCTACTTTGTTTTGGAGTATATACACCAACTCAATATGCTCTCTCATGTAAAATATCGAAATTCTAAATTTATGCTAATTGAACAAAATCTAAATATTATCTAGAAACCACAATGGTAGAAGAAAATGGCTCTGAATGTAATCTGGCTGAAAAAATATACAATGCCCTTTTCTACTCTGTTATGGAGTATATACACCAACTCAATATGCTCTCTCATGTAAAATACCGAAATTATAATTTTACGTGAATTTAAATAAATAGAATTATCTAGGCACCGCAATGTTAAAAGAAAAATGGATCTGAATATAATCCGTCAGAAAAAATATACAATGCCCATTTCTACTTTGTTTTGGAGTATATACACCAACTCAATATGCTCTCTCATGTAAAATACCGAAATTCTAAATTTACGGTAATAGAAGATAATCTAAATAATATCTAGTTACCCCAATGTTAATAAAAATATTGCTCTGAAAATAATCTGTCAAAAAAATATACAATGCCCTTTTCTACTTTGTTTTAAAGTATATACACCAACTCAATATGCTCTCTAATGTAAAATACCGAAATTCTAATTTTACACGAATAGAAATAAATCAGATTTTATCTACGCACCCCAATGTTAAAAAAAATGGCTCTGAATATAATCTGTCAGAAAAAATATACAATGCACTTTCTTACTCTGTTTTGAAGTATATACACCAACTGAATATGCTCTCTCATGTAAAATACCGAAATTCTAATTTTACACGAATCGTAAAAAATGAAAATATTAACTAGGCACCTCAATGTTAAAAGCAAAATTTCTCTAAATAAAATCTGTCAGAAAAAATACACAATTCCTTTTTCTACCGTTTTTGAAAGTATATACACCGACTCAATATGCTCTCTCATGAAAACTACGGAAATTCTAATATTACACGAATCAAATAAAATCTAAATATTATCTAGGTACCCCAATATTAAAAGCAAAATTTCTCTGAATATAATTTGTCAGAGAAAATATACAATGCCCTTTTCTACTTTGTTTTGGTGTATATAAATCAACTCAATATGCTCTACCATGTAAAATACCAAAATTCTAATTTTAAACGAATCGAAAAATATCTAAATATTATCAAGGCACCCCAATGTTAAAAGAAAAATTGCTCTGAATATAGTCTGGCAGAAAAAATATACAATGCTTTTTTCTTCTCTGTTTTGGAGTATATAAACCAAGTCAGTATGCTCTCTCATGTAAAATACCGAAATTCTAATTTTACGAAAATCGAAAAAAATGTAAATATTATCTAGGCACCCCAATGTTAAAAAGAAATGCCTCTGAATATAAACTGTCTGAGGAAATGTACAATGCTCTTTTCTACTCTGCTTTGGTGTATATACACAAACTCAATATGCTCTCTCATGTAAAATACAGAAATTCTAATTTTACGTGAATCGAAAAAATCTAAATATTATCTACGCATTCCAATGTTAAAATGAAAATTGCTCTGAATATAGTATGTAAGAAAAAAAAACAATGCTTTTTTCTACTCTGTTTAGGAGTATATACACCAACTCAATATGCTCTCTCTTGTAAAATAACGAAATTCTAAATTTACGCAAATTGAAACAAATCTAAATATTATCTAGGCACCCCAATGTTAAAAACAAAATTGCTCTGAATATAATCTGTCAGAGAAAATATACAATGCCCTTTTCTACTCTGTTTCAGAGTATATAAACCAACTCAATATGCTCTCTGATGTAAAATACAGAAGTTCTAATTTTACCCGAATCGAAAAAATCTAAATATTGTCTAGGCACTCCAATGTTAAAACCAAAATAACTCTGAATATAATCTGTCATAAAAAATATACAATGCCCTATTCTACTGTGTTTTTGAGTATATACACCAACTCAGTATGCTCTCTCATATAAAATACAGAAATTCTAAATTTACGTGAATCGAAAAAAATCTAAATATTATCTAGGGACCCCAATGTTAAAAGCAAATTGCTATGAATACAAACTGTCAGAAAAAATATACAATGCCCTTCTCTACTCTTTTTTAGAAAATATACACCAACTCAGTATTCTCTCTCATGTAAAATACTAAAATTATAATTTTACGCAAATCGAAAAAAATTTAAATACTATCTAGGCACCCCAACGTTAAAAGGAAATGGCTCTGAATACAGTTTGTTAGAAAAAATATACAATGCCTTATTCTACTCTGTTTTGGTGTATATACACCAACACGATTTGCTCTCTCATGTAAAATACAGAAATCCTATATTTAAGCGAATCGAAAAATATCTAAATATTATCTAGGCACCCCAGTGGTAAAAGCAAAATTGCTCTAAATATAATCTGTCAGAAAAAATATACAATGCCCTTTACTACTCTGTTTTGTAGTATATACACCAACTCAATATGCTCTCTCATGTAAAATACCGAAATTCAAATTTTACCTGAATCAAAATAAATCTAAATAATATCGAGGCGCCGAAAAGTTAAAAGGAAATGTCTCTAAATATAGTCTTAGAGAAAAAATATACAATGTCCTATTCTACTCTGTTTTGCAGTATATACACCAACTTCATATGCTCTCTCATGTAAAATACAAAAATTCTATATTAAAGCAAATCGAAAAAAATCTAAATATTATTTAGGCACCCGAATGATAAAAGAAAAATTGCTCTGAATATAATCTGTCAGAAAAATACACAATGCCCTATTGTACTTTGTTTTGGAGTATATACACCAACTCCATTTGCTCCCTCATGTAAAATACAGAAATTCTATATTTAAGCAAATCGATAAAAATCTAAATATTATCTATGTACCCCAATGTTAAAAGCAAAATTGCTCTGAATATAATATGTCAGAAAAAATATACAATGCCCTTTACTTCTCTGTTTTGTATTATCTACAAGAACTAAATATGTTCTCTCATGTAAAATACAGAAATTATAATTTTACCAGAATAGGAAAAATCTAAATATTATCTAGGCAGCCCAATGTTAAAAACGAAATTGCTCTGAATATAATCTGTCAGTAAAAATATACAATGCCTTATTTTACTCGGTTTTGGAGTATATACACCAACTCAGTATGCTCTCTCATCTTAAATACCAAAATTCTAATTTTACATGAATCAAAAAAAAATCTAAATATTGTCTAGCCATCCCAATGTTAAAAGCAAAATTGCTCTGAATATAATCTGTCAGAAAAAATATAAAATGCCCTTTTCTACTCTGTTTTGAAGTATATACACGAACTCATTACGCTCTCTCATGTAAAATACCGAAATTCTAAATTTACGTGAATCGAAAAAAATTTAAATATTATCTAAGCACCCCAATGTTAAAAAAAAATTGCTCTGAATATAACCAGTCAGAATAAATGGACAATTCCCTTTTCTACTCTATTTTGGAGTATATACACCAACTCACTACGCTCTCTCATGAATAATAACGAAATTCTAATTTTACGCGAATCGAAATAAATCTAAATAATATCTAGGTGCCCCAAAGTTCAAAGAAAATGCCTCTGAATATAGTCTGTCAGAATAAAAATACAATGCCCTTTTCTACTCTGTTTTGGAGTATATACACCAACTCCATATTCTCTCCCATATAAAATACAGAAATTCTATATTTCAGCGAATCGAAAAAAATCTAAATATTATCTAGAAACCCCAATGTTAAAAACAAAATTGCTCTGAATATAATCTGTCAGAAAAAATATACAATGCCCTATTCTACTCTATTTTAGAGTATATACACCAAATCCATATGCTCTCTCATTAAAATACAGAAATTCTATATTTAAGCTAATCAAAAAATATGTAAATATTATCTAGGAACCCCAAGCATAAAAGCAAAATTGGTCTGAATATAATCTGTCTGAAAAAATATAAAATGCCCTTTTCCTTTTTGTTTAGGTGTATATACACCAACTCAATATGCTCTGTCTTGTAAAATAATGAAATTATAATTGTATGCGAACCGGAATAAATCTAAATAATATCTAGGCGCTCAAAAGTTAAAAGAAAATGGCTGAAAATATAGTTTGTTAGAAAAAATATACAATGCCTTATTCTATTCAGTTTTCCACTACATACACCAAGTCAGTATGCTCTCCTAAGTAAAATACAGAAATTCTAATTTTATGTGAATCGAAAAAATATAAAGTTTATCTAGGCACCCCAATGTCTAAAACAAAATTGGTCTAAATATAATCTGTACAGAAAAAATATACAATTCCCTATTCTACTCTTTTTTGGAGTATATACCCCAACTCCATATGCTCTCTCATGTAAAATAAAGAAATTCTATATTTAAGCGAATCAAAAAAAAATCTAAATATTATCTAGGCACCGCAATGTTAATAGAAAAATTGTTCTTAATATAATCTGTAAGAAAAAATATACAAGATTTTTTTCTACTCTGTTATGTAGTATATACACTAACAATATGCTCTCTCATGTAAAATACAGAAATTCTAATTTTACATCAACCGAAAAATATCTAAATATTATCTAGGCACCCCAATGTTAAAAACAAAATTGCTCTGAATATAATCTGTCATAAAAAATATACAATGCCCTATTCTACTCTTTTGTGAAGTATGTACACCAACTCAGTATGCTCTCTCATGAAATATAACAAAATTCTAATTTTATGTGAATTGAAAATAATCTAAATATTATCTAGGCACCCCAATGTTAAACGTAAAATTTCTCTGACTATAATCTGTCAGAAAAAATATACAATGCCCATTTCTACTCGGTTTTGGAGTATATACACCAACTCAATATGCTCTCTCATGTTAAATACCGAAATTCTAGTTTTACGCGAATCGAAAAAAATCTAAATAATATCTAGGCGGCCCAAAGTTAAAAGAAAATGGCTCTGAATATAGTCTCTTAGTAAAAATATAAAATCCCTTATTCTACTCTGTTTTGGAGTATATACCAAATCAATATACTCTCTCATGTGAAATACCAAAATTCTAAATTTCGGTGAATCGAATATAATCTAAATATTATCTAGGCACCCCAATGTTAAAAGCAAAATTGCTCTGAATATAATCTGTCAGAAAAAATATACAATGCCCTATTCTACTCTGTTATCGGGTATATAGACCAACTCCATATGCTCTCTTATGTAAAACACAGAAATTCTATATTTAAGAGAATCGAAAAAAATCTAAATATTATCTAGGCACCCCAATGATAAAAACAAAATTGCTCTGAATATAATCTATCAGAAAATATATACAATGCCCTATTCTAGTCTGTTCTGGAGTATATACAGCAACTAGTATGCTCTCTCATGTAAAATACAGAAATTCTATTTTAACGTGAATCGAAAAAAATCTAAATATTACCTAGGCACCCCAATGTTAAAAGCAAAATTGCTCTGAATATAATCTGTCAGAAAAAATATACAATGCCCAATTCTACTCCGTTTTGGAGTATATACACCAACTCAGTATGGTCTCTCATGTAAAATACCGAAATTCTAATTTTACCAGAATCGAAAAAATCTAAATATTATCTAGGCACCCCAATGTTAAAAGCAAAATTACTCTGAATATAATCTGTCAGAAAAAATATACAATGCCCAATTCTACTCCGTTTTGGAGTATATACACCAAGTCAGTATGGTCTCTCATGTAAAATACCGAAATTCTAATTTTACCAGAATCGAAAAAATCTAAATATTATATAGGCACCCCAATGTTAAAAGCAAAATTGCTCTAAATATAATCTTTCAGAAAAAATATGCAATGCATTATTTTACTTTTTTTTGGAGTATATACACCAAGTCCATAGGCTCTCTCATGTAAACCAGCGAAATTCTAATTTTATGTGAATCGAAAAAAATCTAAATAATATCTAGGCGTCCCAACGTTAAAAGAAAATGGCTCTGAATATAGTTTGTTAGAAAAAATATACAATGCCTTATTCTACTCTGTTTTGGAATATATACACCAACTCATTGTGCTCTCTCTTGAAAAATACCAAAATTCTAATTTTATGTGAATCGAAAATAATGTAAATATTATCTACGCATCCCAATGATAAAAACAAAATTGCTCAGAATATAATATGTCAGAAAAAATATACAATGCCCTTTTCTACTCTGTTTTGGAATATATAAATCAACTCAATATGCTCTCTCATGTAAAATACCGAAATTCTAATTTTACGCAAATCGAAAAAAATATAAATAATATCTAGGGGCCCCAAAGTTAAAATAAAATGGCTCTGAATATAGTCTCTTAAAAAAAATATACAATGCCTTATTCTACTCTTTTTTGGAGTATATACACGAACTCAGTGTTCTCTCTAATGTAAAATACAGAAATTCTAATTTTACCCAAATCGCAAAAATCTAAATTTTACCTAGGCACACCAATGTTAAAATAAAAATTGCTCTGAATATAATCTTTCAGAAAAAATATACAATGCCTTATTATACTCTATTTTGTAGTATATACACCAACTTTATATGTTCTCTCATATAAAATACAAAAATTCTATCTTTAAGCGAATCGAAAAAAATCTAAATACTTTCTGGGCACATTAATGTTACAAACAAAATTTCTCTGAATGTATTCTGTCAGAAAAAATATACAATGCCTTATTCTACTTTGTTTTGGAGTATATACACCAACTCAGTATACTCGCTCATGTAAAATACAAAAATTCTAATTTTACCCAAATCGAAAAAATCTAAATATTATCTAGGTGTTCCAAAGTTAGAAGAAAATGGCTCTAACTATTGTCTGTTAGAAAAAATATACAATGCCTTATTCTACTCTGTTTTGGAGTACATAAACCAAACCAGTATGCTCTCTCATGTAAAATACAGATATTCAAATTTTACCCGAATCGAAAAAATCTAAATATGATCTTGTCACCCCAAAGTTAAAACAAAATGGCTCTGAATATAATCTGTCAGAAAATATATACAATACATTATTCTACTTTGTTTTGGAGTATATACACCAACTCAGTATTCTCTCTCATGTAAAATACTGAAATTCTAATTTTACGCATATCAAAAAGATATAAATAATATCTAGGCGCCCCAAAGTTAAAAGAAAATGAATACAGTCAGTTAGAAAAAATATACAATGCCTTACTCTACTCTGTTTTGGAGTATATACACGAACTCAGTATGCTCTCTCATGTAAAATACGGAAATTCTAATTTTACCCGAATCAAAAAAAATCTAAATATTATCCAGGCACGCCAATGTTAAAAGAAAAATTGCTCTGAATATAATCTGTTTGAAAATATATACAATGCCCTTTTCTACTCTGTTTTTTAGTATATACAGAAACTCAACATGCTCTCTTATGTAAAATACAGAAATTCTAATTTTACCTGAATCGAAAAAAATCTAAATAATATCTAGGCAAACCAAAGTTAAAAGAAAATGGCTCTGAATACAGTCTGTAAGAAAAAATATAAAATGCCTTAATCTACTCTGTTTTGGAGTATATACATTAACTCAGTATGCTCTCTCATGTAAAATACCAAAATTCTAATTTTACGTGAATCGAAAAAATTTAAATATTATCTAGGCACCCGAATGTTAAAAGAAAAATTGCTCTAAATATAATCTGTCAGAAAAAATATACAATACCCTTTTCTTATCTCTTTTGAAGTATATAAACCAACTCAGTATGCTCTATCATGTAAAATACCGAAATTCTAATTTTACCCGAATCGAAAAAAATTTAAATAATATCAAGGTGCCCCCAAGTTAAAAGAAAATGGCTCTGGATATAGTCTGTTAGAAAAAATATACAATGCCTTATTCTACTCTGTTTTGGAATATATACACCAAATCAATATGCTCTCTAATGTAAAATACAGAAATTCTAATTTTACGTGAATCGAAAAAATCTAAATATTTCTTAGGAGCCCCAATGTTAGAAACAAAATGGCTCTGAATATAATATGTAAGAAAAAAATATACAATGCTCTTTTCTACTCTGTTTTGTAGTATATACACCAACTCCATATGCTCTCTCATGTAAAATACAGAAATTATATATTGAAGCGAATTGAAAACAAAATAAATATTATCTAGGCACCCCAATGTTAAAAACAAAATTTCTCTGAATATACTGTGTCAGAAAAAATATAGAATACCCTATTCTTCTCTGTTTGGGAATATGTACACCAACTCCATATGCTCTCTTATGTAAAATACAGAAATTGTATATTTATGCAAATCGAAAAAAATCTAAATATTATATAGGCACCCCAATGTTAAAAACAAAATTGCTCTGAATATAATCTGTCAGAATAAATACACAATGCCCTTTTCTACTCTGTATTGGCGTATATACACGAACTCAATATGCTGTCTCATGTTAAATACAAGAATTCCAATTTTACAGGAATCAAAAAAATTTAAATATTATCCAGGCACCCCAATGTTAAAAAAAATTACTCTGAATATAATCTGTCAGAGAAAATATACAATGCTTTATTATACTCTGTTTTGGAATATATACACCAACTCCATAAGCTCTGTCCTGTAAAATACCGAAATTCTAAGTTTAAGCAAATCGAAAAATATCTAAATATTATCTAGGCACGCCAATGTTAATAGCAAAATTGAACTGAATATAATCTGTCAGAAAAAAATATACAATGCACTTTTCTACTCTGTTTTGGAGTATATACACCAACTCCATATGCTCTCTGATGTAAAATACAGAAATTCTACATTTAAGCGAATCGAAAAAATCTAAATATTATCTAGGCAATTCAATGATAAAAGCAACATTACTCTGAATATTATCGGTCAGAAAAAATATGCAATGCAGGCACCCCAATGTTTAAAGCAAAATTGCTCTGAATATAATCTGTCAGAAAAATATACAATGCCCTTTTCTACTCTGTTTTGTAGTATATACACCAACTCAATATGGTCTCCCATGTAAAATAACGAAATAATAATTTTACGTGAATCGAAAAATATCTGAATAATATCTATCTGCCCCAAAGGTACAAGAAAACGGCTTTTAATATAGTCTGTTAGAAAAAATACACAATGCCCTATTCTACTCTGCTTTGGAGTATATACACCAACACAGTAGGCTCTCTCATGTAAAATACCGAAATTCTAATTTGACGTCAATCAAAAAAATTCTAAATATTATCTAGGCACCCCAATTTTAAAAACAAAATTGCTCTGAAAATAATATGTCATAAAAAATATACAATGCCCTATTCTACTCTGTTTTGGAGTATATAAACCAACTCCATATCCTCTCTCATGTAAAATACAGAAATTCTATATTTAAGCAAATAGAAAAAAATCTAAATATTATCTAGGCACCCCAATATTAATAGCAAAATTGCTCTCAATATGATCTGTCAGAAAACATATACAATGACATTTCTAGTCTGTTTTGGAGTATATACACCAACTCAATATTCTCTCTCATGTAAAATACCGAAATTCTTATTTTACACGAATCAAATAAAATCTAAATACAATTTAGGCACTTTAACGTTAAAAGAAAATGGCTCTGAATATAATGTGTCAGAAAAAATATAAAATCCCATATTCTACTTTGTTTTGGAGTGTATACACCAACTCAATATGCTCTCACATGTAAAATACCGAAATTCTAATTTTACGCCAATCGAAAATAATTTAAATATTATCTTAGCACCCCAATGTAAAAAGCAAAATTTCTCTGAGTATAATTTGTCAGAAAGAATACACAATGCCCTCTTCTACTCTGTTTTGGAGTATATACACCAACTCCATATGCTCTCTTATGTAAAATACCAAAATTCGAAATATACGTGAATCGAAGAAAATCTAAATATTATCTAGGCACCCCGATGTTAAAAGTGAAATTGCTCTGAATATAATCTGTCAGAGAAAATATACAATGCCCTTTTCTACTCTGTTTTGGGGTTTATACACCAACTCAATATGCTCTCTCATATAAAATACTGAAATTCTAAATTATCGCGAATTGTAAATAATCTAAATATTATCTAGGCACCCCAATGTTAAAAGCAAAATTACTCTGAATATAATCTGTCAGAAAAAATGTACAATGCTTTTTTCTACTTTGTTTTGGGGAATATACACCAATTCATTATGCTCTCTCACGTAAAATACTGAAATTCTAAATTGACGCGAATCGAAAAAAATCTAAATATTATCTAGGCACCCCAATATTAAAAGAAAAATTGCTCTGAATATAATCTGTCAGAAGAAATATAAAATGCATTTTTCTACTCTATTTTAAAGAAAATACACCAACTCACTATGCTCTCTCATGTAAAATACGGAAATTCCTATCTTACGCGAATCGAAAAAAATCTAAATATATTCTAGCCACCCCAACGTTACAAGCAAAATTGCTCTGAATATAATTTTCCAGAAACAATATACAATGCCCTTTTCTACTCTGTTTTGGAGTATATACACCAACTCAAAATTCTCTCTCAAGTAAAATACCGAAATTCTAATTGTACGTGAATCTAATTAAATCTAAATATAATCTAGACACCCTAATGCTAAAAGCAAAATTGCTATGAAAATAGTCTGTCACAAGAATATACAATGAAGTTTTCCACTCTGTTTTAGAGTATATACACCAACTAAATATGCTCTCTCATTTAAAATACCAAATTTCTATATTTACGTGAATCGAGAAAAATCTAAATATTCTGTAGGCATTCCAATGTTAAAAGCAAAACTTCTCTGAATATAATCTCTCAGAAAAAATACACAATGCCCTTTTCTACTCTATTTCGGAGAATATACAGCAAAACAACATGCTCTCCCATGTAAAATACCGAAATTCTAATTTTACGTGAATCGAGAAAAATCTAAATATTATCTAGGCACCCCAATGTAAAAGCAAAATTTCTCTGAATATAATCTGTCAGAGAAAATACAGAATACCCTTCTCTATTCTATTTTGGAGTATATACACCAACTCAATATGCTCTCTCATGTAAAATACAGAAATTCTAATTTTACGCAAATCAAAAAAAATCTAAATATTATCTAGGCACCCCAATGTTAAAATCAGAATATCTGTGAATATAATCTGTCAGAAAAAATATACAATGCTTTTTTCTACACTGTTTAACAGTACATACACCAACTCAATATGCTCTCTAACGTAAAATACGAAAATTCTAATTTTGCACGAATTGAAAAAAATCTAAATATTATCTAGGCACCCCCATGTTAACAGCAAAATTACACTGAATATAGTCTGTCAGAAAAAATATACAATGCCCTTTGCTACTCTGTTTTGGAGTATATACACCACCTCAATATGCTCTCTCATGTAAAATACCGAAATTCTAAATTTGCGCAAATCGAAAAAAATGTAAATATTATCTAGGCACCCCAATGCTAAAAGAAAAATTGCTCTGAATATAATCTGTCAGAAAAAATATGCAATGCCCTTTACTACTCTGTTTTGGATTATACACACCAGCTCAATATGCTCTTTCAGGTAAAATACCGAAATTCTAATTTCACACGAATCGAATAAAATCTAAATATAATCTAGGCACCCAAAGGTTAAAAGAAAATTGCTCTGAATATAATCTGTCAGATAAAATATACAATGCCTTATTCTACTTTGTTTTGGAGTATACACACCAACTCAATATGCTCTCTCATGTAAAATACCGAAATTCTAAATTTACGCTAATCAAATAAAATCTAAATTTTATCTAGCCACCCCATTATTAATAGCAACATTTCTCTGAATATAATCTGTCAGAAAAAATATACAGTGCCCTTTTCTACTCTGTTTTGTAGTATATACACCAACTAAATATGCTCTCTCATGTAAAATATGAAAATTATAAATTTACAGTAATCGAATGAAATCTAAATATTATATAGGCACCACAATGTTAATAGCAAAATTGTTCTGAATATGATCTGTCAGAAAAAATATACAATGCCTTTTTCTACTTTGTTTTGTAGTATATACACCAACTCAATATGTTCTCACATGTAAAATACCGAAATTCTAATTTTACACGAATCGAAAAAAATCTAAATATTATCTAGGCAACCTAATGTTAAAAGCAAAATTGCTATGAAAATAAACTGTCAGAAAAAATATAAAATGTCCTTTTTACTCTGTTTTGGCGTATATACACTAACTCAATATGCTCTCTCAGGTAAAATAAAGAAATTCTAATTTTACGTGAATCAAAAAAATCTAAATATTATGTAGGCTCCCCAAGGTTAAAACAAAATGGCTCTGAATATAATCTGTCAGAAAAAATATACAATGCCTTGTTCTACTCTGTTTTGGAGTATATACACCAACTCAATATGCTCTCTCATGTAAAATACCGAAATTCTAATTTTACACAAATCGAAAAAAATCTAAGTATTATCTAAGCACCCCAATGTAAAATGCAAAATTTCTCTGAATATAATCTGTCATAAAAAATATTCAATGGTTTATTATACTTTCCTTTGGAGTATATACACCACCTGAATATGCTCTCTCATGTAAAACACCGAAATTGTAATTTTACACGAACTGAAAATAATCTAAATATTATTTATGCATTCCATTGTGAATAGCAAAATTGCTCTGAATATAATCTGTCGGAAAAAATATACAATGCCCTTTTCTACTCTGTTTTGGAGTATATACAAAAAGTCAATTGGCTCTCTCATGTAAGAAACCAAAATTCTAATTTTACGTGAATCGAAAATGTTCTAAATATTATGTAGGCATCTTAATGTTAAATAAAATGGCTATGAATATAATTTGTCAGAAAAAATATACAATGCCCTTTTCTACTCTGTTTTGGAGTATATACACCAACTCAATATGCTCTCTCATACAAAATGCTGAAATTCTAAATTTATGTGAAACGAAAAGAATCTAAATATTATCTAGGCAACCCAATGTTAAAAGTAAAATTACTCTAAATATAATCAGTCAGAAAAAATATACAATGTCCTTTTCAAATCTGTTTTGGAATATATACACCAACTCAATGTACTCTCTTATGTAAAATACGTAAATTATAATTTTACGTGAATCGAAATAAATCTAAATATTATCTAGGCACCCCAATGTTAAAAGAAAAAATTGCTCTGAATATAATCTATCAGAGAAAATATACAATGCACTATTCTACTCTGATTTTGAATATATACACCAACAGAATATGCTCTCATTTAAAATACCGAAATTGTAATTTTACGCGAATCGAAAAAAATCTAAATATTATTTAGAAATTCCAATGTTAAAAGCAAAATTGCTCTGAATGTAACCTTTCAAGAAAAATATACAATGCTCTTTTCTACTCTGTTTTAAAGCATATACACCACCTGAAAATGCTCTCTAATTTAAATACTAAAATTCAAATTTTATGCGAATCGAAACAAATAGAAATATTATTTAGGCACCTCAATGTTAAAAGAAAAATTGCTCTGAATATAATCTGTCAGAGAAAATATACAATACTTTTTTCTACTCTTTTTGGAGTATATACACCAACTCAATATGCTCTCTCCTGTAAAAAACGGAAATTAAAAATTTACGCAAATCGAAAAATATCTAATTATCTAGGTACCGCAATGTTAAAAGAAAAATTGCTCTGAATATAATATGCCAGAAAAAATATAGAATGTCCTTTTCTACTTTTTTTTACAGTATATACACCAACTCAATATGCTGTCTCATGTAAAATACAGAAATTCTAATTTTACACGAAGCGAAAATTATCTAAATATTATCTAGGCACCCCAATGTTAAAAGAAAATGGCTCTGCATAACATCTGTCAGAAAAAATATACAATTTCGTTTTCTACTTTGTTTTGGAGTATATACACCAACTCAATATGCTCTCTCATATAAAATACCGAAATTCTAATTTTACGCGAATCAAAAAAAGTCTAAATATTATCTAAGTACCCCAATGGTAAAAAAAAATGGCTCTGAATATAACCTGTCATAAAAAATATGCAATGTTCCTCTCTACTTTGTTTTGGAGTATATACACCAACTCAATATACTCTCTCATGTGAAATACCGAAATTCTGATTTTACGTGAATCGAAATTAATCTAAGTATTATCTAGACACCCCAATGTTAAAACCACTATTTCTCGGAATACATTCTGTCAGAAAAAATATAAAATTCCCTTTTCTACTCTGTTTTGTAATATATACACCAACTCAATATACTGTTTCGTGTAAAATACCGAAATTCTAATTTTACGGGAATCGAGAAGAATCTAAATATAATCTAGGCAACCCAACACTATAAGCAAAATTACTCTGAATATAATCTGTCAGAAAAAATATACAATGCCTGTTTCTACTGTTTTAGAGTATATAAACAAACACAATATGCTCTCTCATGTAAAATACCGAAATTCTAAATTTACGAGAATCGAAAAAAATCTAAATATTATCTAGGCACTTTAATGTTAAAATCAAAATTGCTCTGAATATAATCTGTTAGAAAAAATATACAATATTCTTTTCTACTTTGTTTTGGAGTATATACACCAAGTCAATATGCTCTCTCATGTAAAATACCGAAATTTTAAATTTACACAAATTTAAAAAAATTTAAACATTATCATAGGACCCCAATGCTAAAAGAAAAATTGCTCTGAATATAGTCTGTAAGAAAAAATATACAATGCCCTTCTCTACTCTGTTTTGGAGTATATACACCAACTCAATATGCTCTCCCATGTAAAATACAGAAATTCTAAATTTAGGTGAAACGAAAAAAATCTAAATATTATTTAGGCACCCCAATGTTAAAAGCAAAAGTACTCTGAATATATTATGTCAGAAAAAATAAACAATGCCCTTTTCTACTTTTTTTTGGAGTATATACACCAACTTTATATGCTCTCATATGTAAAATACTGAAATTCAAAATATACGTGAATCGAAGAAAATCTAAATATTATCTAGGCACCCCGATGTTAAAAGTGAAATTTCTCTGAATATAATCTGTCAGAGAAAATATACAATGCCCTTCTCTACTTTGTTTTCGAGTATGGACACCAACTCAATATGCTCTCTCATATAAAATACTGAAATTCTAATTTATCGCGAATCGAAAATAATCTAAATATTATCTAGGCAACCCAATGTTAAAAGCAAAATTGCTCTGAATATAATCGGTCAGAAAAGATGTACAATACCCTTTTCTACTCTGTTTTGGAATATATACATTAATTCAATATGCTCTCTCATGTAAAATACTGAAATTCTAAATTGAGGCGAATCGAAAAATATCTAAATATTATCTAGGCACCCAAATATTAAAAAAAATTGCTATGAATATAATCTGTCAGAAGAAATATAAAATGCATTTTTCTACTCTATTTTAAAGAAAATACACCAACTCACTATGCTCTCTCATGTAAAATACAGAAATTCTTATTTTACGCGTATCGAAAAAAATCTAAATATATTCTAGCAACCCCAACGTTACAAGCAAAATTGCTCTGAATATAATTATACAGAAAAAATATACAATGCCCTTTTCTACTCTGTTTTGGAGTATATACACCAACTCAATATTCTCTCCCAAGTAAAATACAGAAATTCTAATTTTACGTGAATCTAATTAAATCTAAATATTATCTAGGCACCCCAATGCTAAAAGCAAAATTGCTATGAAAATAGTCTGTTGGAAAAAATATACAATGAACTTTTCCACTCTGTTTTAGAGTATATACACCAACTCAATATGCTCTCTTATATAAAATACCAAAATTCTAAGTTTACATGAATCGAGAAAAATCTAAATATTATCTAGGCATTCCAATGTTAAAACCAAAATTGGTCTGAATATAATCAGTCAGAAAAAATATACAATGCCCTTTTCTACTCTATTTCTGAGAATATAAAGCAACACAACATGCTCTCCCATGTAAAATACCGAAATTCTAATTTTACGTGAATCGAGAAAAATCTAAATATTATCTAGGCACTTTAATGTTAAAAGCAAAATTTCTCTACATATTATCTGTCAGAAAAAATATAGAATGCCCTTCTCTACTCTGTTTTGGAGTATATACACCAACCCAATATGCTCTCTCATGTAAAATACCGAAATTCTAATTTTACGCAAATCAAAAAAAATCTAAATATTATCGAGGCACCCCAATGTTAAAAGCAGAATTGCTGTGAATATAATCTGTCAGCAAAAATATACAATGCTTTTTTCTACACTGTTTTAAAGTATATACACCAACTCAATATGCTCTCTCATGTAAAATACCAAAATTCTAATTTTACGCGAATTGAAAAGAATCTAAATATTATCTAGGCACCCCAATGTTAACAGAAAAATTGCTCTGAATATAGTCTGTCATAAAAAATTTACAATGCCCTCTTCTACTCTGTTTTGGAGTATATACACCAACTCAATTTGCTCTATTAGGTAAAATACGGAAATTCTAATTATACATGAATCGAAAATAATTTAAATATTATCTAGGCACCCCAATGTTAAAAG
Organism: Callithrix jacchus; assembly: GCF_049354715.1. Lineage (NCBI taxonomy): Eukaryota > Metazoa > Chordata > Mammalia > Primates > Cebidae > Callithrix > Callithrix jacchus. The sequence goes on along the minus strand of NC_133521.1, from coordinate 52,719,141 downwards.
AAAAATATCTCTGAATATAGTCTGTCAAAAAAATATAAAATGCCCTCCTCTACATGTTTTGGAGTATATACACCAACTCAATATGCTCTCTCATGTAAAATAGTGAAATTCAAATTTTACGCCCATCGAAAAAAATCTAAATATTATCTAGGCACTCCAATATTAAAAGAAAATGGCTCTAAATATAATCTGTCAGAAAAAATATACAATGCCCTTTTCTACTCTGTTTTGAAATATATACACCAACTAAATATGCTCTCTCATTTAAAATGCCGAAATTTTAATATTACACGAATCGAAAATAATCTAAATATTATCTAGGCACCGCAATGTTAAAAGCAAAATTGCCCTGAATATAATCTGTCAAAGAAAATATACAACACCCTATTCTACTTTGTTTTTGAGTATATACAGCAACTGAATATGCTCTCTCATTTAAAATGCCGATATTCTAATTTTACGCGAATTGAAAAAAATCTAAATATTATTTAGAAACCGCAATGTTAAAAGCAAAACTGATCTGAATATAACCTGTCAAGAAAAATATAAAATGCTCTTTTTGGCTATGTTTTGGAGTATATGAACCAACTCAATATGCTCTCCCATGTTAAATACCAAAATTCTAATTTTACACGAATCGAGAAAAATCTAAATATTATCTAAGCACCCCCATTTTAAAAGCAAAATTTCTCTGAATATAGTCTGTCAGAAAAAATATACAATGCCCTTGTCTACTTTGTTTTGGAGTATATACACCAACTCAATACGCACTCTTATGTAAAATACCGAAGTTCTAATTTTAGGCGAATCAAAACAAATCTAAATATTATCTAGGCACCCCAATGTTAAAAGCAAAATTGCTCTGAATATAATCTGTCAAAAATAATATACAATACCCTTTTCTACTCTGTTTTGGAGTATATACACCAACTCAATAAGCTCTCTCATGTAAAATATCGACATTCTATATTTACGTGAATCAAAAAAATTATAAATATTATCTAGGCACCCCAATGTTAAAAGCAATATTGCTCTTAATGTAGTCTGTAAGAAGATATATACAATGCTCTTTTCTACTTTTTTTGTAGTATGTACACCCACTCAATATGCTCTCCCATGTAAAATACCAAAATTGTAAATTCACACGAACCGAAAAAAATATAAATATTATCTAGGCACACCAAAGTTGAAAGCAAAATTGCTCTGAATATAATATGTCATTAAAAATATACAATGCCCTTTTCTACTCTGTTTTGGAGTATATACACCAACTCAATATGCTCTCTCACGTAAAATAGAGAAATTCTAATTTTACACGAACGAAGAAAAATCTAAATATTATCTACACACCCCAATGTTTAAAGCAAAATTGCTCTGAAGATAATCTGTCAGAAAAAATATAAAATGCTTTTGTCTACTCTATTTTAAAGTATATAAACCAACTCAATATGCTCTCTCATGTAAAATACAGAAATTATATATTTAAGTGAATCGAAAAAAATCTTAATATTATCTAGGTACCCGAATGTTAAAAATAAATTGCTCTGAATATAATCTGTCAGAAAAAATATACAACGCTTATTCTACTTTGTTATGGAGTATATACACCATCTCCATATGCTCTCTCAAATAAAATACAGAAATTCTATATTTCAGCGAATCGAAAAAAATCTAAATATTATTTAGACACCCCAATGTTAAGAGATAAATTTCTCTGTATATAGTTTGTGAGAAAAAATATACAATGCCTCTTTCTACTCAGTTTTATTGTATATAAACAACTCAATAAGCTCTCTCATAAAACATACCGAAATTCTAAATTTATGCGAATCGAAATAAATCTAAACATTATCTAGGCACCCCAAGGTTAAAAGCAAAATTGCTCTGAATAAAATGTGTCAGCAAAAATATACAATGCCCTTTTCTACTCTGTTTTGGAGTATAAACACCATTTAAATATGCTCTCTCATGTAAAATACAGAAATTATAAATTTAAGGGAATCGAAAAAAATCTAAATATTATCTAGGAAACCCAATGTTAAAAGCAAAATTGTTCTAAATATAATCTGTCAGAAATAATAAACAATGCCCTTTTTGACTCTTTTTTTGGGGTATATATACCAACTCAATATGCTCTCTCATGTAAAATACCGAAATTATAAGTTTACGTGAATCAAAAAATATCTAAATATTATCTAGGCACCTCAATGTTAAAAGCAAAAATAATCTGAATATAATCTCTCAGAAAAAATATACAATGCTTTTATCTACTCTGTTTTGGAGTATACACAAGAACTCAATATGCTGTCTCATGTAAAATACCGAAATTATAAGTTTACGTGAATCGAAAAAAATCTAAATATTATCTAGGAAACCCAATGTTAAAAGCAAAATTGTTCTAAATATAATCTGTCAGAAAAAATATACAATGCCCTATTCTACTTTGTTTTCGAGTATATACACCAACTCAATATGCTCTAACATGTTAAATACCGAAATCATAATTTTACGCGAATCGAAAAAAATTTAAATATTATCTATGCACCCCAATGTTAAAAGCAAAATTGCTCTGAATATAATGTGTCAACAAAAATATACAATGCCCTTTTCTACTCTGTTTTGGTGTATATACACCATCTAAATATGATCTCTCATGTAAAATATGGAAATTCTAATTTTACCTGAATCAAAAAAAATGTAAATATTATCTAAGCACCCCAATGTTAAAAGAAATATTTCTCTGAATATAATATTTCAGAAAACATTTTCAATGCCCTATTCTACTCTCTTTTGGTGTATATACACCAACTCAATACGCTCTCTCATGTAAAATACTGAAATTCTATATTTACGCAAATCGAAAAAAATCTAAATAATATCTAGACACCCCAATGTTAAAAGCCAAATTGCTCTGAATATAATCTGTCAGAGAAAATATACAATGCCCTTTTCTACTCTGTTTTAAAGTATATACACCAAGTCAATATGCTCTCTCATGTAAAATACGGAAATTCTAATTTTACGAAAATTGAAAAAAATCTAAATAATATATAGACGCCCCAAAGTTAAAATAAAATGGCTCTGAATATAGCCTGTTATAAAAAATATACAATGCCTTATTCTACTTTGTTTTGGAGTATATACACCAACTCAGTATGCTCTTTAATATAAAATACAGAAATTCAAATTTGACGTAAATCGAAAAAAATCTAAATATTATCAAGGCACCCCAATAATAAAAACAAAATAGCTCTGAATATAATCTGTCAGAAATAATATACAATGCCCTATTCTACTCTGTTTTGGAGTATATACACCAATTTCGTATGTTCTCTCATGTAAAATAGAGAAATTATAATTTCACCCGAATTGAAAAAATCTAAATATTATCTAGGCACCCCATTGTTAACAACAAAATTTCACTGAATATAATCTGTCAAAAAAAATATACAATGCCTTATTCTATTCTGTTTTGAAGTGTGTACACCAACTCCATATGCTCTCTCATGTAAAATAGAGAAATTGTATATTTAAGCGAATCTAAAAAAATATAAATATAATCTAGGCACCCCAATGTTAAAAAAAAACTGCTCTTAATATAATCTGTAAGAGAAAATATACAATGCCATATTCTACTCTGTTTTGGAGTATATAGAACCACTCCATATGCTCTCTAATGTAAAATACAGAAATTCTATATTTAAGCGAATCGAAAGAAATCTAGATATTATCTAGACACCCCAATGTTAAAAAAAAAACTGCTCTGAATATAATGTGTCAGAAAAAATATACAATGTCCATTTCTACTCTGTTTTGGAGTATATACACCAACTCAATAGGCTCTATCATGTAAAATACAGAAATTCTATATTTAAGCGAATCGAAAAAAATCTAAAGTTTATCTAGGCACCCCAATATTAAAAGCAAAATTGCTCTGAATATGATCTGTCAGAAAAAATATACTAATCTTTTTTCTACTCTGTTTTGTAGTATATACACCAACTCAATTTGCTATCTCATGTAAAATTACCAAAATCCTAATTTTACAGAAATCAAAAAAAATCTAAATAATATCTAGACGCACAAAAGTTAAAAGAAAATGGCTCTGAATATAGTCTGTTAGAAAAAATATACAATGCCTTATTCTACTGTGTTTTGGAGTATATACACCTAATCAGTATGCTCTCTCATGTAAAATACAGAAATTCTAATTTGACGGGAATCCAAAAAAATCTAAATATTATCTAGGCACCCCAATGATAAAAAAAAAATGCTCTGAATATAATTGTCTGAAAAAATATACAATGCCCTATTCTACCCTGTTTTCGCGTATATACACCAACTCCATATGCTCTCTCATGTAAAATACAGAAAATCTAATTTTACCCGAATCGAAAAAATCTAAACATAATCTAGTCACCCCAATGTTAAAAACAAAATTTCTCTGAATATAACCTGTCAGAAAAAATATAAAATGCCCTTTTCTACTCTGTTTTGTAGTATATACACCAACTCAATATGTTCTCTCATGTAAAATATGGATATTCTAATATTACGTGAATCGAAAAAAATCTAAATAATATCTAGGCACCCCAAAGTTAAAAGAAAATGGCGCTGAATATAGTCTGTTAGAAAAAATATACAATGCCTTATTCTACTCGGTTGTTGAGTATATAAACCAACACAGTATTCTCTCTCATGTAAAATAAAGAAATTATGATTTCACCTGAATCGAATAAACCTAAAGATAATCTAGTCACCCCAATGTTAAAAAAAATTGCTCTGAATATAATCTGTCAGAAAAAATATAAAATACCCTACTCTACACTGTTTTGGAGTATATACACAAACTCAGTATGCTCTGTTATGTAAAATACCGAAATTCTAATTTTACGTGCATTAAAAAAATTTAAATATTATCTAGGCACCCCAATGTTAAAAACAAAATTGGTCTGAATATAATCTGCCAGAAAAAATATACAGTACCTTATTCTACTCTATTTCCGAGTATATACACCAACACCATATGCTCTCTCATGTAAAATACAGAAATTCTATATTAAAGTGAATCGAATAAAATGTAAATATTATCTAGGCACCCCAGTGTTAAAAGCAAAATTGCTCTGAATATAATCTGTCAGAAAAAATATACAATGCTTTTTTCTACTCTGTTTTGGGGTATAAACACCAACTCCGTATGCTCTTACATGTAAAATACAGAAATTCTATATTTAAGCGAATCGAAAAAAATCTAAATATTATTTAGGCACCCCAATGTTAAAAACAAAACTGCGCTGAATATAATCTGTCAGAAAAAATATACAATGCCCTATTCTACTTTGTTTTTGAGTATACAGATCAACTTTATATGCTCTCTCATGTAAAATAAAGAAATTCTATATTTAAGCGAATCGAAAAAAATTTAAATATTTTCTAGGTTCCCCAATGTTAAAAATAAAACTGCTCTGAATATAATCTGTCAGATAAAATATACAATGTTGTATTCTACTCTGTTTCAGAGTACATACACCAACTCCATATGCTCTCTCATGAAAAATACAAAAATTCTACATTTATGCAAATTGAAAAAAATCTAAATATTATCTAGGCACCCCAATGTTAAAAGCAAAATTGCTCTGAATATATTCTGTCAGAAAAAATATACACTGCAATATTCTTCTCTGTTTTGGAATATATACACCAACTTTTTATTCTCTCTCATGTAAAATACAAAAATTATATATTTAAGCGAATTGAAAAAAATCTAAATATTGTCTAGGCACCCCAATGTTGAAAACTAAACTTCTCTGAATATAATCTGGCAGAAAAAATATACAATGCCGTGCTCTACTCTGTTTTGGGGTATATACAGCAAATCCATATGCTCTCTCATGAAAAATACAGAAATTCTATATTAAAGCGAATCGAATAAAATGTAAATATTATCTAGGCACCCCAATGTGAAAAGCAAAATTGCTCTGAATATAATCTGTCAGAAAAAATATACAATGCCCTTTTCTACTCTGTTTTCGAGTAGATACACCAACTCAATAAGCTCTCTCATGTAAAATACCGATATTCTAATTTTACGCGAATCGAAAATAAATCGAAATAATATCTAGGCGCCCCAAAGTTAAAAGAAAATGGCTCTCAATAAGGTCTGTTAGAAAAAATATACAATGCCATATTCTACTCTATTTTGGAGTATATACACCAACTCAAATTGCTCTCTCATGTAAAATACAGAAATTCCAATTTTTTCTGTATCGAAAACAATCTAAATATTATCGTGGCACCCCAATGTAAAAAACAAAATTGCTCTGAATATAATCGGTCAGAAATAATATACAATGAACTATTCTACTCTGTTTTGGAGTATATAGGCCAACTCTATAAGCTCTCTCATGTAAATTACAGAAATTCTCTATTTAAGCGAATCGAAAAAAATCTAAATATTATCTAGGTACCCCAATGTTAAAAACAAAACTGCTCTGAATATAATCTGTCAGAAAAAATATACAATGCCCTATTCTACTTTGTTTTGGAGTATATAAACCAAGTCAATATGCTCTCTTCTGTAAAATACAGAAATTCTATATTTAAGTGAATAAAAAAAAATCTAAATATTATCCAGGCACCCCAATGTTAAAAGCAAAATTGCTCTGAATATAGTCTGTCAGAAAAAATATACAATGCCCTTTTCTACTCTGTTTTGGAGTATATACACCAACTCAATATGCTTTCTCATGTAAAATAATGAAATTCTAATTTAACGTGAATCGAAAAAAATATCAATAATATCTAGGGGCCCCAAAGTTAAAAGAAAATGGCTCTGAATATAGTCTGTTAGAATAAATATACAATGCCTTTTTCTACTCTGTTTTGGAGTATATACACCAACTCAGTATGCTCTCTCAGGTAAAATACAGAAATTCTAATTTTACGTGAATCAAGAAAAATCTAAATATTATCTAGGCTCCCCAATGTTAAAAACAAAACTTCTCTGAATATAATCTGTCAGAAAAAATATACAATGCGCTATTCTACTCTGTTTTGGAGTATATACACCAACTAAATATGCTCTCTCATGTAAAATATCGAAATTCTAATTTTACGCAAATTGAGAAAAATCTAAATAATATCTAGACACCACAGAGTTATAAGAAAATGGCTCTGAATATAGTTTATTAGAAAAAATATACAATGCCTTATTCTACTTTGTTTTGGAGTATATACACCAACTCAGTATGCTCTCTCATGTAAAATACAGAAATTCTAATTTTACATGAATCGAAAAAAATCTAGATATTATGTAGGCACAACAATAATAAAAACAAAATTGTTCTGAATATATTCTGTTAGAAAAAATATACAATACCGTATTGTACTCTATTTTGGAGTATATACACCAACTCCATATGCTATGTCGTGTAACATACAGAATTTGTATAGTTAAGCGAATCGAAAAAAAATCTAAATTTTATCTAGGCACCCCAATGTTAAAAGCAAAATTGCTCTGAATATAATCTGTCAGAAAAAATATACAATGCCCTTTTCTACTCTGTTTTGGAGTATATACACCTACTCAATATGCTCTCTCATGTAAAATAAAGATATCGTAATTTTACATGATTCAAAAAAAAATCTAAATAATATCTAGCCGCCCCAAAGTTAAAAGAAAATGGGTCTGAATATAGTCTGTTAGAGAAAATATACAATGCCTTATTCTACTCTGTTTTGGAGGATATACACAAACTCAGTATGCTCTCTCATGTAAAATACAGAAATTCTAATTTTACCCGAATCGAAACAATCTAAATATTATCTAGGCACCCCAATGTTAAAAACAAAATTGCTCTTAATATAAGGTGTCACAGAATATATACATTGCCCTATTCTACTTTGTTTTGGAGCATATACACCAAATCCGTATGCTCTTTCATTTAAAATACAGAAATTCTATATTTAAGCGAATCGAAAAAAATCTAAATATTATTTAGGCACCCCAATGTTAAAAACAAAACTGCGCTTAATATAATCTGTCAGAAAAAATATACAATGCCATATTCTACTCTGTTTTGGAGTATATACACCAACTCAATATGCTCTCTCATATAAAATATCGAAATTCTAATTTTACGCAAATCGAAAAAAATCTACATAATATCTAGACGCCCCAGAGTTATAAGAAAATGGCTCTGAATATAGTCTATTAGAAAAAATATACAATGCGTTATTCTACTTTGTTTTGGAGTATATACACCAACTCAGTATGCTCTCGCATGTAAAATACCGAAATTCTAATTCTACGTGAATCGAAGAAAATCTAGATATTATGTAGGCACCACAATGATAAAAACAAAATTGCTCTGAATATATTCTGTTAGAAATAATATACAATACCGTATTGTACTCTATTTTGAAGTATATACACCAACTCCATATGCTATGTCATGTAACATACAGAATTTGTATATTTAAGCGAATCGAAAAAAAATCTAAATTTTATCTAGGCACCCCAATGTTAAAATCAAAATTGCTCCGAATATAATTTGTCAGAAAAAATATACAATGCTGTTTTATACTCTGTTTTGGAGTATATACACCACCTCAATAAACTCTCTAATGTAAAATATTGATATTCTAATGTTACACGAATTAAAAAAAATCTAAATAATATCTAGGCGCCCCAAAGTTAAAAGAAAATGGCTCTGAATATAATATGTCAGAAAAAATATACAATGGCCTTTTCTACTCTGTTTTGCAGTATATACACTAACTCAATATGCTCTCTCATGTAAAATACCGAAATTCTATATTTAAGCGAATCGAAAAAAATCTAAATATTATCTAGGCACCCCAATATTAAAAGGAAAATTGCTCTGAATATAATCTGTCAGAAAAAATATACATTTCCCTCTCTACTCTTGTTTGGACTATATACACCAACTCAATATGCTCTCTCATGTAAAATACAGAAATTCTAATTTTACGCAAATCGATAAAAATCTAAATAATATCAAGACGTCCCAAAGTCAAAAGAAAATGGCTCTGAATGTAGTCTGTTATAAAAAATATACAATGCCTTATTCTACTCTATTTTGGAGTATATACACCAACTCTGTATGCTCTCTCATGTACAATACAGAAATTCTAATTTTACGTGAATCGAAAAAAATCTAGATATTATCTATGCACCCCAATAATAAAAACAAAATTGCTCTGAATATAATCTGTCAGAAAAAATATACAATACGCTATTCTACTCTGTTTTGGAGTATATACACCAACTGCATATGCTATCTCATGTAAAATACAAAAATTGTATATTTAAGCGAATCGAAAAAAAATCTAAATATTTTCTAGGCACCCCAATGTTAAAAGGAAAATTGCTCTGAATATAATCTGTCAGAAAAAATATACAATGCCCTTTTCTACTCTGTTTTGGAGTATATACACCAACTCAGTATGCTCTCTCATTTAAAATATCGATATTAAAATATTACGTGAATCGAAAAAAATATAAATTATATCTAGGCGCCCCAAAGTTAAAAGGAAATTGCTCTGTATATAGTCTGTTAGAAAAAATATACAATGCCTCATTCTACTCTGTTTTGGAGTATATACACCAACTCAGTATGCTCTTTGATGCAAAATAAAGAAATTCTAATTTTACCCGAATCGAAAAAATTTAAATATTATCTAGGCACCCCAATGTTAAAAACAAAACTTCTCTGAATATAATCTGTCAGAAAAAATATACAATGCCCTATTCTACTCTGTTCTGGAGTATATATACCAACTCCATATGCTCTCTCATGTAAAATACAGAAATTCTATATTTAAGTGAATCGAAAAAATTTAAATAGTTTCTAGGCTCCCCAATGTTAAAAAAAAAACTGCTCTGTATATAATCTGTCAGAAAAAATATACAATGTTGTATTCTACTCTGTTTCAGAATATACATACCAACTCCATATGCTCTCTCATGTAAAATACAAAAATTCTATATTTAAGCGAATTGAAAACATCTAAATATTTTCTAGGCACGCCAATGTTAAAAGCAGAATTGCTCTTATTAGAATCTGTCACAAAAAATATACACTGCAATATTCTACTCTGTTTTAAAATATATACACCAACTCCTTATTTTCTTTCATGTAAAATAAAAAATTCTATATTCAAGCGAATTAAAAAAAATCTAAATATTATCTACGCACCCCAATGTTAAAAACATTGCCCTATTCTACTTTGTTTTAAAGTATATACAACAAATCCATATGCTCTCTCATGAAAAATACAGAAATTCTATATTTAAGCAAATCTGAAAAAATCTAAATATTATCGATGCACCCCAATATTAAAAGCAAAATTACTGTGAATATAATCTTTCAGAAAAAATATACAATGCCCTTTTCTACTCTATTTTGGAGTATATACACTAAGTCAATATGCTCTCTCATGTAAAATACCAAAATTCTAATTTTACGCGAATCGAGAGAAATCTACCTAATATCTAGGCACTCCAAAGTTAAAATAAAATGGCTCTGTATATAGTCTGTTAGAAAAAATATACAATGCCTTATTCTAAACTGTTTTGAAGTATATACACCAAGTCAGTGTGCTCTCTCATGTAAAATACAGAAATTTTAAATTTACTGGAATCGAAAATATCTAAATATTATGTAGGCACCCCAATATTTAAAAAAAATTGCTCTGAATATAATCTGTCAGAGAATATATACAATGCCCTATTCTACTCTGTTTTGGACTATATACACCAACTCCATATGCTCTCTCATGTAAAATACAGCAATTCTATATTTAAGCGAATCAAAAGAAATCTAAATATTATCTAGGCACCCCAATGTTAAAAATAAATTGCTCTGAATATAATCTGTCAGATAAAATATACAATGCCCAATTTTACCCTGTTTTGTAGTATATACACCAACTCAATATACTCTCTCATATAAAATACAGAAGTTCCATATTTAAGCGAATTGAATAAAACCTAAATATTATCTAGAAACCCCAATTTAAAAAAAAAATTGCTCTGAATATAGTCTGTCAGAAAAAATATACAATGCCCTATTCTACTCTGTTTTGGAGTATATACACCAACTCAGTATGCTCTCTCACGTAAAATACAGAAATTCTATATTTAAGCGAATCGAAAAAAATATAAATGTTATATAGGCACCCCAATGTTAAAAGCAAAATTGGTCTGAATATAATCTGTCAGAAAATATATACAGTGCTTTTTTCTACTCTGTTTTGGAGTATATACACCAACTCAATATGCTCTCTTTTGTAAAATACCGAAATTAAAATTGTACGGGAATCGAAAAAATTTAAATAATATCTAGGTGCCCCAAAGTTAAAAGAAAATGGCTCTGAATATAGTCTCTTAGAGAAAATATACAATTCCTTATTCTACTCTGTTTTGGAGTATATACACCAACTCAGTATGCTCTATCCTTTAAAATACAGAAATTTTAATTTTACCCGAATCGAAAAAAATCTAAATATTATTTAGGCACCCCAATGTTACAAACAAAATTGCTCTAAATATAATCTGTCAGAAAAAATATACAATGCCCTTTTCTACTTTGTTTTGGAGTATATACACCAACTCAATCTGCTCTCTCATGTAAAATATTGAAATTCTAATTTTACACAAATCGAAATAAATCTAAATAATATCTCGGGGCCCCAAAGTTAAAATAAAATGGCTCTGTATATAGTCTGTTAGAAAAAATATACAATGCCTTATTCTACTCTGTTTTCGGGTATATACACAAACTCAGTGTGCTCTCACATGTAAAATAGAGAAATTCTTATTTTATTAGAATTGAAAAAATCTAAATATTATGTAGGCCCCCCATGTTAAAAACAAAATTGCTCTGAACATAATCTGTCAGAAAAAATTTACAATGTTCTTTTCTACTTTGTCTTGGTGTATTTACACCAACTCAGTTTGCTCTCTCATGTAAAACCGAGAAATTCTAATTTTACGTGAATCGAAAAAAATCTAAATATTATCTAGCCATCCCAATGTTAAAATCAAAATTTCTCTGAATATAATCTCTCAGACAAAATATACAATGCCCTATTATACTCGGTTTTGGAGTATATAAACCAACTCCATATGCTCTCTCATGTAAAATACAGAAATTCTATATTTTAGCGTATCGAAAAAAATATAAATATTATCTAGGCACCCCAATGTTAAAACAATATTGCTCTGAATATAATCTGTCAAAAAAAATATAAAATTCCCTATTCTACTTTGTTTTGGAGTATATACACCAACTCCATATGCTCCCTCATATAAAATACAGATATTCTACATTTACGCGAATCGATAAAAATCTAAATATTAACTAGGCACCCCAATGTTAAAAGCAAACTTGCTCTGAGTATAATCTGTCAGAAAAAATATAATTCCCTTTTCTACTCTGTTTGTAGGATATACAACAAATCAATATGCTCTCTCATGTAAAATAGCGAAATTCAAATTTTACGTGAATCTAAAATTTCTAAATAATATCTAGGCGGCCCAAAGTTAAAAAAAAAATGGCTCTGAGTATAGTCTGTTAGAGAAAATATACAATGACTTTTTCTACTTTGTTTTGGATTATATACACCAACTCCATACGCTCTATAATGTAAAATACAGAAATTCTATGTTTAAGCGAATCGAAAAAAATCTAAATTTTATCTAGGCACCCCAATTGTAAAAACAGAATTGCCCTGAATATACTCTGTCAAAAAATATACAATGCCCTATTCTACTTTGTTTTGGAGTATATACACCAACTCCATATGCTCTCTCACTTAAAATACACAAATTCAATATTTAAGCGAATCGAAAAAAATCTAAATATTATCGAGGCACCCCAATGTTAAAACCAAAATTGGTCTGAATATTATCTGTCAGAAAAAATATACAATGCCCTTTTCTACTTTGTTTTGGAGTATATACACCAACTCAATATGCTCTCTCATGTAAAATACAGAAATTCTAATTTTACGTGAATCGAAAAAAATTTAAATAACATCTACGCGCCCCAAAGTAAAAAGAAAATGGCTCTGAATATAATCTGTTAAAGAAAATATACAATTCCTTCTTTTACTCTGTTTGGGATTATATACACCAACTCAATATGCTCTCTCATGTAAAATACCAAAATTCTAATTTAACCCGAATCGAAAAAATTTAAATAGTTTTAGGCACCCCAATGTTAAAACCAAAATTGCTCTGAATATAAAATGAAATAAAAAATATACAATGCCCTTTTCTACTATTTGTTGGAGTATATACACCAACTAAATATGCTCCCTCATGTAAAATACTGAAATTTTAATTTTACACGAGTCAAAAAAAATCTAAATAATATCTGGGTGCCCCAAAGTTAAAATAAAATGGCTCTGTATATTCTGTTAGAAAAAATAAACAATGCCTTATTCTACTCTGTTTTGGAGTATATACACCAACTCAGTATGCTCTCTCGTGGAGAATACCGAAATTCTAATTTTACGTGAATCAAAAAAAATCTATATAATATCTAGGCACCCCAAAGTTAAAAGAAAATGGCGCTGAATATAGTCTGTTAGAAAAAATATACAACGCCTTATTCGACTCTGTTTTGGAGTATATACACCAAATCAGTATGCTCTCTCATGTAAAATAGAGAAATTGTATATTTAAGCGAATCGAAAAAAATATAAATATTATCTAGGCACCCCAATGTTAAAAACAAAATTTCTCTGAACATAATCTGTCAGAAAATATATACAATGCCCAATTCTAGTCTTTTATGGAGTATATACACCAATTCAATACACTCTCTCTTGTAAAATACCGAAATTCAAATTTTACGCGAATCGATAAATATATAAATAATATCTAGGCGCCCCAAATTTAAAAGAAAATGGCTCTGAATATAGTCTGTTAGAGAAAATACACAATGCCTTATTCTACTCTGTTTTGGAGTATATACACCAACCCAGTATGCTCTCTCATGTAAAATACAGAAATTCAAATTTTACCCGAATCGAAAAAGTCTAAATATTAGCTACGCACCCCAATGCTAAGAACAAAATTGCTCTGAATATAATCTGTCAGAAAAATAATACAATGCCCTATTCTACTCTGTTTTCGAGTATATACACCAACTCCATATGCTCTCTCATGTAAAATACAGAAATGATATATATAAGCGAATCGAAAAAATTCTAAATATTTTCTAGGCACCCCAATGTCAAAAGCAAAATTGCTCTGAATATAATCTGTTAGAAAAATTATGCAGTGCCCTTTTCTACTCTGTTTTATAGTATATACACAAACTCAATACGCTCTCTCTTGTAAAATACAGAATTGCTATATTAAAGCGAATCGAAAATAATCTAAATATTATCTAGGCACACCAATGTTAAAAACAAAATTGCTCTGAACATAATCTACCAGAGAAAATATACAATGCCCTATTCTACTTTGTTTTGGAGTATATACACCAACTGCATATGCTCTCTCATGTAAAATACAGAAATTCTATATTTAAGCTAATTGAAAAAAATCTAAATATTATCCAGGCACGCCAATGTTAAAGCAAAGTTGCTCTGAATATAATCTGTCAGAAAAAATATACAATGCCTTATTCTACTCTGTTTTGGAGTATATACACCAACCCAGTCTGCTCTCTCATGTAAAATAACGAAATTCTAATTTTACGTGAATCAAAAAAAATTGAAATATTATCTAGGCACCTCAATGATAAAAAAAAAATTTCTCTCAATATAATCTGTCATAAGAAATAAACAATGCCCTATTCTACTCTGTTTTGGTGTATATACACCAACTCAGTATGCTCTCTGATGTAAAATACAGAAATTCTAATTTTACGTGAATCTAAAAAATCTAATTATTATCTACGCACCTTAATGTTAAAAGCAAAATTGCTCTGAATATAATCCGTCAGAAAAAATATACAATGCCCTTTTCTACTCTGTTTTGGAGTATATAAACCAACTCAATGTGCACTCTTAGTAAAATACCGAAATTCAAATTTTACATGAATCGAAATAAATCTAAATAATATCTAGGCTCCAGAAAGTTAAAAGAATATGGCTCTGAATATAGTCTGTTAGAGAAAATATAAAATACCCTATTCTACTCTGTTTTGGAGTATATACACCAACTCACTATGCTCTCTCATGTAAAATACAGAAATTCTAACTTTACGTGAATGAAAAAGAATCTAAATATTACCTAGGACCCCCAATGTTAAAAGCAAAATTGCTCTGAATATAATCTGTCATAAAAAATATACAATGCCCTTTTCTACTCGTTTTGGAGTATATACACCAACTCAATATGCTCTCTTACGTAAAATACAGAAATTCTAATTTTACACGCATCGAAAAAAGTATAAATAATATCTAGGCGCCCCAAAGTTAAAAGAAAGTGGCTCTGAATATAGTCTGTTAGAAAAAATATACAATGCCTTATTCTACTCTGTTTTGGAGTATATATACCAATTCAGTATGCTCTCTCATGTAAAATACAGAAATTCTAATTTTACGTGAATCGAAAAAAATCTAAATATTATCTACGCACCGCAATGTTAAAAATAAAATTGCTCTGAATATAATCTGTCAGAAAAAATATAGAATTCCCTATTCTTCTCTGTTTTGGAGTATATACACCAACTGCATATGCTCTCTCATGTAAAATACAGAAATTCTATATTTAAGCCATTTGACAAAAATCTAAATATTATCTATGCACCCAAATGTTAAAAGCAAAATTGCTCTGAATATAATCTGTCAGAAAAAAAATACAATGACTTATTCTACTCTGTTTTGGAGTATATACACCAACTAAGTATGCTTTGTCCTGTAAAATACTGAAATTCTAATTTCACGTGAATCGAATATAATCTAAATAATATCTAGACGCCCCAAAGTTAAAATAAAATGACTCTCAATATACTCTGTTAGAAAAATTTTACAATGCCTTATTCTTCTATGTTTTGGAGTATATACACCAACTCAATATGCTCTCTCTTGTAAAGTATAGAAATTCTAATTTGACGTGAATGGAAAAAAATTTAAATATTATCTAGGCACCCCAATGTTAAAAGCAAAATTGCTCTGAATATAATTTGTCAGAAAAAGTATACAATGCCCTTTTCTACTCTGTTTTGGGGTATATACACAAACTCAATATGCTCTCTCATGTAAAATACAGAAATTCTAATTTTACGTGAATCGAAAAAAATCTAAATAAAATCTAGGCGTCCAAAATTTAAAAGAAAATGCTTCTGAATATAGTACGTATGAAGAAATATACAATGCCTCATTCTACTCTTTTTTGGATTATACACACCAACTCAGTATGCTCTCTCATGTAAAATACCTACATTCTAATTTTACGTGAATCGAAAAAATCTAAATATTACCTAGGAAGCACAATGTTAAAAACAAAATTGCTCTGAATATAATCTGTCAGAAAAAATACACAATGCCCTATTCTACTCTGTTTTGGAGTATACACACCAACTACATATGCTCTCTCATGTAAAATCCCGAAATTCTAATTTCACGTGAATCGATAAAAATCTAAATAATATCTAGGCACCCCAAAGTTAAAAGAAAATGGCTCTGAATATAGTCTGTTAGAAAAAATATACAATGCCTTATTCTACTCTCTTTTGGAGTATATACACCAACTCAGTGTGCTCTCTCATGTAAAATACAGAAATTCTAATTTTACCCGAATCGAAAAAATGTAAATATTATCTAGGCACCCCAATGTTAAAAACAAAATTGCTCTGAATATAATTTGTCAGAATAAATATACCCCTATTCTTTTCTGTTTTGGGGTATGTACACCAACTCAATATGCTCTCTCATGTAAAATACAGAAATTCTATATTTAAGCGAATTGAAAAAAATCTGAATATTATCTAGGAACCCCAATGTTAAAAGAAAATTACTCTGAATATAATCTGTCAGAAAAAATATACAATGCCCTTTTCTACTTTGTTTTGTAGTATATACACCAACTCAATATGCTCTCTCATGTAAAAGCGAAATTCTACCGTTACGCAAATCGAAAAATATTTAAATAATATCTAGGTGCCCCAAAGTTAAAAGAAAATTGCTCTGAATATAGTCTTTTGGAAGAAATATACAATGCCTTATTCTACTCTGTTTTGGAGTATATACACGAACTCAGTATGTTCTCTCATGTAAAATACTGAAATTTTAAATTTACGTGAATCAAACAAATCTAAATATTTTCTAGGCACCCCAATGTTAAAAGCAAAATTGCTCTGAATATAATCTGTCAGAAAAAATACACAATGCTTTTTTCTACTCTGTTTTGGTGTATATAAACCAACTTAATATGCTCTCTCATGTAAAATACCGAATCTCTAATTTTCCGCGAATCGAAAAAAATCTAAATAATGTCTAGGCACCCGAAAGTTAAATCAAAATGGCTCTGGATATAGTCTGTTATAAAAAATATACAATGCCTTATTCTACACTATATTGGAGTATATACACCAACTCCATATGCTCTCTCATGTAAAATACAGAAATTCTAATTTTACGTGAATCTAGAAAATCTAAATATTACCTAGAAAGCACAATGTTAAAAAATAAATTGCTCTGAATATAATCTGTCAGAAAAAATATACAATGCCCTATTCTAATCTGTTGTGGAGTATATACACCATCTCCATATGCTCTGTCATGAATAATACAGAAATTTTAATTATACATGAATCGAAAAAAATCTAAATAATATCTCGGCACCCCAAATTTGAAAGAAAATGGCTCTGAATATAGTCTGCTAGAAGAAATATACAATGCCTTATTCTACTCTGTTTTGGAGCATATACACCAACTCAGTATGCTCTCTCATGTAAAATACAGAAATTCAAATTCTACCCGAATCGAATAAATCTAAATATTATCTAGGCACCCCAATGTTAAAAAAAAAATAGCTCTGAACATAATTTGTCAGAAAAAATACACCATGTCCTACTCTACTCTGTTTTAAGGTATACGCACCAACTCAATATGCTCTCTCATGTAAAATACCGAAGATGTAATTTCAGGTGAATCGAAAAATATCTAAATAATATCTAGGCGCCCCAAAGTTAAAAGAAAATGGCACTGAATATAGTCTGTTAGAAAAAATATACAATGCCTTATTCTATTCTGTTTTGGAGTATATACACCAACTCAGTGTGCTCTCTCATGTAAAATACAAAAATTCTAATTTTTCGTGAATGGATAAAAATCTAAATATTATCTAGGCATCCGAATGTTAAAAACAAAATTGCTCTGAATATAATCTGTTAGACAAAATATACAATTCCCTGTTCTTCTCGGTTTTGGAGTATATACACCAACTCCATATGCTCTCTTATGTAAAATACAGAAATTCTACATTTAAGCGAATCAAAAAAAATCTAAATATCATCTAGGCACACCAATGTTAAAAGCAAAATTGCTCTGAATATAATCTGTCAGAACAAATATACAATGCCTTATTCTACTCTGTTTTGGAGTATATACACCAACTCAGTATGCTCTCTCATGTAAAATACCAATATTCTAATTCCACGTGAATCGAAACTAATCTAAATAATATCTAGGCCCCAAAGTTAAAAAAAATGGCTCTGAATATAGTCTGTTAGAAAAAATATACAATGCCTTATTCTACTCTCTTTTGGAGTATATACACCAACTCAGTATGCTCTCTCATGTATAATACACTAGTTCTAAATTTACGTGAACCAAAAAAAATCTAAATATTATCTAGGCACCCCAATGTTAGAACCAAAATTGATCTGAATATAATCTGTCAGAAGAAATATACAATGTCCTATTCTACTCTGCTTTGGAGTTTATATACCAACTCAGTATGCTCTCACATGTAAAATTCAGAAATTCTAATTTTACCCCAATCGAAAAAATCTAAATATTATCTAGGCACCCCAATGTTTAAAACAAAATTGCTCTGAATATAATCTGTCAGAAAAATATACAATGCCCTTTTCTACTCTGTTTTGGAGTATATACACCAACTCTATATGCTCTCTCATGTAAAATACAGAAATTCTAATTTTACTTGAATCGAATAAATCTAAAAATTATCTAGGCACCCCAATGTTAAAATCAAAATTTCTTTGAATATAGTCTGTCAGAAAAAATATACCATGCCCTATTCTACTCTGTTTTGGAGTATATACACCAACTCCTTATGCTCTCTCATGTAAAATACAGAAATTCTATATTTAAGTGAATCGAAATAAATCTAAATTTTATGTAGGCACCCCAATGTTAAAAGGAAAATTGCTCTGAATATATTGTCAGAAAAAATATACAATGCCCTTTTCACTCTGTTTTGTAATATACACAGCAACGCAATATGCTCTCTTATGTAAAATAATGAAATTCTAATTTTACGTGAAACAAAAAAAATCGAAATAATATATCGGCACCCCAAAGTTAAAAGAAAATGGTTCTGAATATAGTCGGTTAGAGAAAATATACAATGCCTTATTCTACTCTGTTTTGGAATACATACACCAACTCAGTGTGCTCTCTCATGTAAAAGAACAAAATTCTAATATTACCTGAATCAAAAAAAATCTAAATATTATTTAGCTAACCCAATGTTAGAAGCAAAATTGCTCTGAATAAAATCTGTGAGAAAAAATATACAATGCCCTTTTATACATTGTTTTGGAGTATATAGAGCAACTCCATATGCTCTCTCATGTAAAATACCGAAATTCTAATTTTACGAGAATCGACAAAAATCTAAATAATATCCGGGCGCCCCAAAGTTAAAAGAAAATGGCTCAGAATATAGTCTGTTAGAAAAAATATACAATGCCTTATTCTACTCTGATTTGGTGTATATACAACAACTCAGTATACTCTCTCATGTAAGATACCGAAATTCTAAATTTACGTGTATCGAAAAAAATCTAAATATTATCTAGGCACCCCTATCTTCAAAAAAAAATTGCTCTGAATATAATCTGTCAGAAAAAATATACAATGCCTTATTCCACTCCGTTTTGGAGTATATACACCAACTCCATAAGGTCTCTCAGGTAAAATACAGAAATTCTATATTTAAGTGAATCGAAAAAAATCTAAATATTATCTAGGCACCCCAATGTTAAAAGCAAAATTGCTCTGAATATAATCTGTGAGAAAAAATATACAATGCCCTTTTGTATTCTGTTTTGTAGTATATACACCAACTCAATTTGCTCTCTCATGTAAAATACTGAAATTCAAATTTTACCCGAAGAGAAAAAAAATGTAAATAATATCTAGGCGCCCCAAAGTTAAAAGAAAATGGCTCTGAATATAGTCTGTTATAAAAAATATACAATGCCTTATTTTACTCTGGTTTGGAGTATATACACCAACACAGTATGCTCTCCCGTGTAAAATACAGAAATTCTAATTTTACCAAAATCGAATATATATAAATATTATCTAGGCACGCCAATGCTGAAAAAAATATTTCTCTGAATATAATCTGTCATAAAAAATATACAAGGCCCTATTCTACTCTGTTTTGGAGTATATAAACTAACTGCATATGCTCTCTCATGTAAAAGAAAAAAATTTTATATTTAAGCGAATGAAAACAAATCTAAATTGTATCTAGGCACCCCAATGTTAAAAGCAATATTGCTCTGAATATAATCTGTCAGAAAAAATATACAATTTTCTTTACTGCTCTGTTTTGTAATATATACACCAACTCAATATGCTCTCTCATGTAAAATACCGAAATTCAAATTTTATGCAAATCGAAAATAATCTAAATAATATCAAGGTGCCCCAAAGTTAAAAGAAAATGGCTCTGAATATAGTCTGTTAGAAAAAATATACAATGCCTTATTCTACTCTGTTTTGGAGTATATACACCAACTCAGTATGCTCTCTCATGTAAAATACAGAAATTCTAATTTTACCCAGATCGAAAAAGTCTAAATATTATCTAGGCACCACAATGCTAAAAACAAAATTGCTCTGAATATAATCTGTCAGAAAAAATATACAATGCCCTATTCTACTCTGTTTAGGAGTATTTACGCCAACTTTATATGCTCTCTCACGTAAAATACAGAAATTATATATTTAACCGAATCGAAAAAAATGTAAATATTATTTAGGCACCCCAATGTTAAAAGAAAAATTGCTCTGAATATAATCTGTCAGAGAAAATATACAATGCTCTTCTCTACTCTGTTTTGGACTATATACACCAAGTCAATATGCCCTCTCATGTAAAATAGAGAAATTCTAAATTTAAGCGAATCAAAAAAAATCTAAATATTATCTAGGCACCGCAATGTTAAAAACAAAATTGCTCTGAATATAATCAGTCAGAATAAATATACAAGGCCCTATTCTACTCTGTTTTTGAGTATATAAACTAAATCCATATGCTCTCTCATGTAAAATACAAAATTTCTATATTTAAGCAAATCGAAAGAAATCTAAAAATTATCTAGGTGCCCCAAAGTTAAAAAAAATGGCGCTGAATATACTCTGTTAGATAAAATATACAATGCCTTATTCTACTCTGTTTTGAAGTATATATACCAACATAGTATGCTCTCTCATGTAAAATACCGAAATTCTAATTTTACGTGAATCGAAAAAAATCTAAATATTATCTAGGCACCCGAATGTTAAAAGGAAAATTGCTCTGAATATAACCTGTCAGAAAAAATATACAATGCTCTTTTCTCCTCTGTTTTGGAGTATATACACCAACTCAATATGCTCTCTCATGTAAAATACTGAAATACCAATTTTACCCGAATCGAAAAAAATCTCAATATTATCTTGGCATTCCAATGTTAAAAGAAATATTTCTCTGAGTATAATCTGTCAGAAAAAATATACAATGCTTTATTCTACTTTGTTTTGGAATATATACACCAACTCAGTATGCTCTCTCATGTAAAATACAGAAATTCTAATTGTACCCAAATCAAAAAAATCGAAATATCATCAAGGCACCACAGTGTTACAAACAAAATTGCTCTGAATATAATCTGTCAGAAAAAAACATACAATGCCCAATTCTACTCTCTTTTGGAGTATATACACCAACTCTGTATGGTCTCTCTGGTAAAATACCGAAATTCTAATTTTACGTGAATCGAAAAATATCTAATTATCTAGGCACACCAATTTTAAAAAAAAAATTGCTCTGAATATAATCTCTTAGAAAAAATATAGAAGGCCCTATTCAACTCTGTTTTGGAGTATATACACCAACTGCATATGCTCTCTCATGTAAAATACAGAAATTCTATATTTAAGCGAATCGAAAAAAATCTAAATATTATCTAGGCACCCCAATGTTAAAGCAAAATTGCTCTGAATATAATCTGTCAGAAAAAATATACAATGCCCTTTTATACTCTGTTTTGTAGTATATAGATTAACTCAATATGCTCTCTCATGGAAAATACCGAAATTCTACTATTACACGAATCGAATAAAATCCAAATAATATCTAGGCGCCCCAAAGTTAAAAGAAAATGGCTCTGAATATAGTCTGTTAGACAAAATATGCAATGTCTTATTCTACTCTGTTTTGGAGTATATACACAAACTCAATATGCTCTATCATGTAAAACACCGAAATTCTAATTTTACGTGAATCGAAAAAAAATCTAAATATTATCTAGGCACCCGAAAGTTAAAAGTAAAATTGCTCTGAATATAATCTGTCAGAAAAAATATACAATGCCCTTTTCTACTCTGTTTTAAAGTATATATACCAACTCAGTATGCTCTCTTATGTAAAGTACAGAAATTCTAATATTACATGAATTGAAAAAAATATAAAAAATATCTAGACGCCCCAAAGTTAAAAGAAAATGGCTCTGTATATAGTTTGTTAGACAAAATATACAATGCCTTATTCTACTCTGTTTTGGAGTATATACACCAACTCAATATGCATTCTCATGTAAAATACTAAATTCTAGGTTTAGACTCAAGATGGCGCTGTGAGAACAACCCAGGATTGGAGTTCTCGTTGTGTCTGCAGAGAGGTGAGTCTGAGCTGCATTTCCAGACCGATCTTTGTTGCCCGTGTAACGGGGAAATTCCCAAGTGAAGGGGAGACGCGGGACGCCAGGCAGATATTCTGCCTGGCGAAGCCGGCAGCCGGGGTGGCGGCGGCCAGCCCTACCCAGCGCTCCCCACAGGGCGCACTTGTCAGGGTGCCCCATTGAACTGGCAACCGGAGACGTGAGAGGGCTGGACTTGTGACTGAGCTAGACTTGGACAGTGGGCCAGCCCAGGGGATTGCAGAAACAGAGCGTTAGGATTGGCCCAGTGGGACGAACAAAACCGCGATTTCAAACAAGCCCAGTGCAGACGGCCCGAGACGCTCTGAGGGGCAGGGGCGGCCACCATTACCGAGGCAACCCGCCCCAACTGAGATACACGCCCATTGCTGACGCAGCCAGCCATTGCCGAGGCAACCCGTCCCTATTGAGATACACGCCCACTGCTGACGCAGCCAGCCGTTGCCGAGGCAACACGCTACAACAGAGAGACTCCGCCGCAGGGCGTGGCGGAGAACAGCAGAACAGCAGAGCCAGGGCGAGCCTCACAACAGCAGGGCGGAGCCTCAGCAGGCAAACAGTGGCTAGTCTGCATCCTAGCTGGGCAGGACCTCAACGGACATCCAAAAATAAAGCCCAAACCCCTCAACACAGAGCATTTGAGAAAAAAAAGGGTTTTTTTAATGAGCTCTGTTGCAGCAGAATCAAACATAGCAGCCTAACAGCCCTGAATGAACAACACTGCTCACAGCTCAGCAATTAAACCCCTATAAAGTACAAACTGTCTCCTCAAGCAGCTCCCTGACCCCTCTATATCCAAAAGACTGACATTAGGCAGGCACCATCCTGGGACAAAGATAGCAGAAAAAGAAACTGGTAGCATCCCTCGCTGTGCCACAGCTGCTAGAGGTGCACCCCAGACAAGCAGGGTCTGGAGCGGACCTCAGCAGTCGTACAGCGAAGGGGCTAGACTGGTAGAAGGAAAACCAAGCAACAGAAATACTTCATCATCAACATTCAGGGTGTCCACTCAGAGACCCAATCGAAAAGTCAGCAACTACGCAGACGACCAGCGGACAAATCCACAAAGATGGGAAGAAACCAGTGCAAAAAGGAGGAAAACACCCGAAAACAGAACACCTCGCCTCCTAGAAAGGACCAAAACTCCTCACCAGCAAGGGAACAAAGCTGGACGGAGAATGACTGCGACGAAATGACGGAATTAGACTTCAGAAGATGGATAATGAGAAACATTGGTGAGCTAAAAGATCATGTATTAAATCAATGCAAAGAAACTAAGAACCTTGACAAAAGATTTGAAAAAAGATTCGAGGAAATGATAACAAGAATGGATAACTTAGAGAGGAATATGAATGAATTAAAGGAGCTGAGAAACACAATACGAGAACTTCGCAAAGCATGCACAAGTTTCAATAGCCGAATTGACCAAGCAGAAGAAAGAATATCTGAAGTCGAAGACCAACTCAATGAAATAAAACGAGAAACCAAGATCAGAGAAAAAAGCGCAAAAAGGAATGAACAAAGTCTCCAAGAAATGTGGGACTATGTGAAAAGACCTAACCTACGTTTGATAGGTGTACCAGAAGGGGATGAAGAGAATGAATCCCAGCTGGAAAATACTCTTCAGGACATCATCCAGGAAAATTTCCCCCACCTAGCAAGACAGGCCAACACTCAATTGCAGGAAATACAGAGAACACCACAAAGATATTCCGCAAGAAGAGCAACCCCAAGGCACATAATCGTCAGATTCAACAGGGTTGAAATAAAGGACAGAATACTAAGGGCCGCCAGAGAGAAAGGTCGGGTCACCCACAAAGGGAAGCCCATCAGACTCACAGCAGATCTCTCGGCAGAAACACTACAAGCCAGAAGAGAGTGGGGGCCAATATTCAACATTCTTAAAGAAAAGAACCTTCAACCCAGAATTTCATATCCAGCTAAACTGAGCTTCAGAAGTAAGGGAAAAATAAAATCCTTTGCGAACAAGCAAGTACTCAGAGATTTTGTCACCACCAGGCCTGCTTTACAAGAGCTCCTAAAAGAGGCACTACACATAGAAAGGATCAACAAGTACCAGCCATTCCAAAATCACACTGAATGCTAAGGAGCATCAACATAATGAAGAATCTACAACAACTAACAGGCAAAACAGTCATTTAGCATCAAAATGGCAGTATCAAATTCACACATAACAATATTAACCCTAAATGTAAATGGACTAAATGCACCAATCAAAAGACACAGACTGGCAAATTGGATAAAAAGCCAAAACCCATCAGTGTGCTGTATCCAGGAAACCCATCTCACATGCAAGGATACACAAAGGCTCAAAATAAAGGGATGGAGGAAGATTTAACAAGCAAATGGAAAGCAAAAGAAAGCAGGAGTTGCAATTCTCATCTCTGATAAAATAGACTTTAAAGCAACAAAGATCAAAAGAGACAAAGAAGGCCATTACATAATGGTAAAAAGATCGATACAACAAGAAGAGCTAACGATCCTAAACATATATGGACCCAATGCAGGAGCACCCAGATACATAAGGCAAGTTCTTAAGAACTTACAAAAGGACTTAGACTCCCATACAATAATAGTGGGAGACTTTAACACTCCACTGTCAATACTAGACAGATCTACCAGACAAAAAATCAACAAGGGTATCCAGGGCTTGAACTCAGACCTGGAGCAAGCAAACCTGATAGACATTTACAGAACTCTCCACCCCAAATCCACAGAATACACATTCTTCTCAGCACCACATCACACCTACTCTAAAATTGACCACATAATTGGAAGTAAAGCACTGCTCAACAAATGCAAAACAGCTGAAATCATAACAAACAGCCTCTCGGACCATAGTGCAATCAAGTTAGAATTCAGAATTCAGAAACAGACCCAGAACCACACAGCTTCATGGAAACTGAACAACGGGCTCTTGAATGTTGACTGGGTAAACAACGAAATGAAGGCAGAAATAAAGAAGTTCTTTGAAACCAATGAGAACGAAGACACAACGTGCCAGATCCTCTGGGACACATTTAAAGCAGTCTCTAGAGGAAAGTATATAGCAATAAGTGCCCATATGAGGAGAATGGAGAGATCCAAAATTGACACCCTATCGTCAAAATTGAAAGAGCTAGAGGAGCAAGATCAAAAAAACTCAAAACCCAGCAGAAGACAAGAAATAACTAAGATCAGAGCTGAGATGAAGGAGATTGAGACACGAAAAACCCTTCAAAAAATCAATAAATCCAAGAGCTGGTTTTTTGAAAGGATCAACAAAATAGACAGACCACTAGCCAGATTGATTAAAAATAAAACAGAGAACAACCAAATAGATGCAATAAAAAATGATAAAGGGGAAATCACCACAGATTCCACAGAAATTCAAACCATCATCAGAGAATATTACAAACAACTCTATGCGCATAAACTAGTAAAACTGGAAGAAATGGACAAATTCCTGGATTCCTGTGTCCTCCCAAACCTAAACCACGAGGAAGCTGAAACTATGAATAGACCAATAACAAGGTCTGAAGTTGAGGCAGCAATTAAGAGCCTACCACACAAAAAAAGCCCAGGTCCAGACGGGTTCACAGCCGAATTCTACCAGACACACAAGGAAGAGCTGGCACCATTTCTTCTAAAACTATTTCAAACAATCCAAAAAGAGGGAATCCTTCCCAAATCATTTTATGAGACCAACATCATTCTGATACCAAAACCCGGCAGAGACCCAACGAGAAAAGAAAACTTCAGGCCAATATCCATGATGAACATAGATGCAAAAATCTTCAATAAAATATTGGCAAGCCGATTGAAACAGCAAATCAAAAAACTTATTCATCATGATCAAGTAGGATTCATCCCGGGGATGCAAGGCTGGTTCAACATACGCAAGTCTATCAACGTAATTCACCACATAAACAGAACCAAAAACAAAAACCACATCATTATCTCAATTGACGCAGAGAAGGCATTTGACAAAATTCAACAGCCCTTTATGCTAAAAACCCTCAATAAACTCGGTATCGATGGAACGTATCTCAAAGTAATAAAAGCTATTTATGACAAACCAACAGCCAATATCATACTGAATGGGCAAAAACTGGAAGCATTCCCTTTGAAATCTGGCACTAGACAAGGATGCCCTCTTTCACCACTCCTATTCAATATAGTACTGGAAGTTCTAGCCAGAGCAATCAGGCAAGAAAAAGAAATAAAGGGTATTCAAATAGGAAAGGTGGAAGCCAAATTGTCTCTATTTGCAGACGACATGATAGTATACCTAGAAGACCCCATCGCCTCAGCCCAGAAACTCCTGAAACTGATAAGCAACTTCAGCAAAGTCTCAGGATACAAAATCAATGTGCAAAAATCACAAGCATTCGTCTACACCAATAACAGACTTAAAGAAAGCCAAATCAAGAGCGAACTGCCATTCACAATTGCTACAAAAAGAATAAAATACCTTGGAATACAACTCACAAGGAAAGTAAGAGACCTCTTCAAGGAGAACTACCAACCACTGCTCAACGAAATCAGAGAGGACACAAACAGATGGAGAAACATTCCATGTTCATGGTTAGGAAGAATTAATATCGTGAAAATGGCTATACTGCCCAAAGTAATTTACAGAATCAACGCTATCCCCATCAAGCTACCATTGACTTTCTTCACAGAACTGGAAAAAACCACCATGAACTTCATATGGAATCAAAAGAGAGCCCGCATAGCCAAGTCAATTCTAAGCAAAAAGAACACAGCGGGGGGCATCACACTACCGGATTTCAAACTATACTACAAGGCTACAGTAATCAAAACAGCATGGTACTGGTACCAAAACAGAGATATAGACCAATGGAACAAAACAGAGGCACCGGAGGCAACACAACATACATACAACTATACAATCTTTGATAAACCTGACAAAAACAAGCAATGGGGCAAGGATTCCATGTTTAACAAATGGTGTTGGGAAAACTGGCTAGCCATGTGCAGAAAGCAGAAACTGGACCCCTTCCTGACACCTTACACTAAAATCAACTCCAGATGGATTAAAGACTTAAACATAAGACCTGGCACCATAAAAACCCTAGAAGAAAATCTAGGCAAAACTATCCAGGACATAGGAGTAGGCAAGGACTTCATGAACAAAACACCAAAAGCATTGGCAACAAAAGCCAAAATAGACAAATGGGACCTAATGAAACTCCACAGCTTCTGCACGGCAAAAGAAACAGTCACTAGAGTGGGTCGGCAACCAACAGAATGGGAAAAAATTTTTGCAGTCTACCCATCTGACAAAGGGCTGATATCCAGAATTTACAAAGAACTCAAACAGATTTACAGGAAAAAAACAAACAAGCCCATTCAAAGTGGGCAAAGGATATGAACAGATACTTTACGAAAGAAGACATATATGAGGCCAACAATCATATGAAAAAATGCTCATCGTCACTGATCATCAGAGAGATGCAAATCAAAACCACATTGAGATACCATCTCACGCCAGTTAGAATGGCGATCATTAAAAAATCTGGAGACAACAGATGCTGGAGAGGATGTGGAGAAAAAGGAACACTTTTACACTGTTGGTGGGAGTGTAAATTAGTTCAACCATTGTGGAAGACGGTGTGGCGATTCCTCAAGGCCTTAGAAATAGAAATTCCATTTGACCCAGCAATCCCATTACTGGGTATATATCCAAAAGACTATAAATCGTTCTACTATAAGGACACATGTACACGAATGTTCATTGCAGCACTGTTTACAATAGCAAAGACCTGGAATCAACCCAAATGCCCATTGACAATAGACTGGATTGGAAAAATGTGGCACATATACACCATGGAATATTATGCAGCAATCAGAAATGATGAGTTCGTGTCGTTTGTAGGGACATGGATGAATCTGGAGAACATCATCCTCAGCAAACTGACACAAGAACAGAAAATGAAACACCGCATATTCTCACTCATAGGTGGGTGATGAAAAATGAGAACACATGGACACAGAAAGGGGAGTACTAAACACTGGGGTCTATTGGGGGGAAAAGGGGAGGGCCAGTGGGAGGGGGAGTTGGGGAGGGATAGCCTGGGGAGAAAAGCCAAATGTGGGTGAAGGGGAGAAGAAAAGAAAGCACACTGCCATGTGTGTACCTACGGAACTGTCTTGCATGCTCTGCTCATGTACCCCAAAACCTATAATCCAATAAAAAATTAAAAAAAAAAAAAGAAAATGTTTAGCTGGAAGAAATGGGCAGCATAAGGGAAATTCTACTTCATGGAATTGTTTTGTTTTCTGTGTTACATGCATATGCAGAAAGAAGGAAATAGATTGATGGCAGTGCCGAAAGTATGCGGCTAACACATTGGTCCCCTAGCTGAGGCAAATACTATCCACTGATGGCTCACAGCTGATTTTCTTGTTGGAAATTGCCCTCAGCTTTAGGAAATTTTCCTGCCCAAGATTATGCCCTCCTCGGGTGGCCAGTGATCAGTAACTTGGATACCAAGTCCTGACTCACTTTCATTTAGTGAGGAAAACAGTGAACTGTTAGCTCAGCTTCATAACTCCCCATAGAATCAGCTGAGGCATCAATTGCCAGTGTATTGAAGGTAAGCTGTCTCTTATGCTTAGTCCTGTCATATTTTCTTATAGGTTTGTTTAACAAAAGCACTCCCCAATAAAAGTTATTCGTGTGAAAAAAAAAATACTAAATTCTAAATTTACGCGAATTGAAAAAATCTAAATATTATTTAGGCACCCCAATGTTAAAAGCAAAATTGCTCTGAATATAATCTGTCAGAAAAAATATAGAATGCCTTTTTCAACTTTCTTTTGGAGTATATACACCAACTCAATATGCTCTCTCATGTAAAATACAGATATACTAATTTTATGCGAATCGAAGGAAATTTAAATAATATCTAGGCACCCCAAAGTTCAAAAAAAATGGCGCTGAATATACTTTTTTACAAAAAATATACAATGCCTTATTCTACTATGTTGTGCAGTATATATGCCAACTCAGTATGCTCTCTCCTGTAAAATACAGTGATTCTAATTTTACCCGAATCAAAAAAATCTAAATATTATCTAGGAACCCCAATGTTAAAAAAAAAATTGCTCTGAATATAATCTGTCGAAAAAAATATAGAATGTCCTATTCTACTCTGTTTTGGAATATATACACCAACTCCATATGCTCTCTCATGTAAAATACTGAAATTCTATATTTAAGCGAATGGAAAAAAATCTAAATATTATCTAGGCACCCCAATGTTAAAAGCAAAATTACTCTGCATATAATCTGTCAGAAAATATATAAAATGCCCTTTTCTATTCTGTTTTGTAGTATATACACCAACTCAATATACTCTCATATAAAATACCAAAATTCTAATTTTACAGGAATCGAAAAATATCGAAATAATATCAAGGTGCCCCAAATTTAAAAGAAATTGGCTCTGAAAATAGTCTGTTAGAAAAAATATACAATGCCATATTCTACTCTGTTTTGGAGTATATACACCAACTCAGTATGCTGTCTTATATAAAATACAAAAATTCTAATTTTACCTGAATCAAAAAGATCGAACTATTATCTAGGCACCCCAATGTTAAAAAAGAAATTTCTATGAAGATAATCTGTCAGAAAAAATAAACAATGCCCTATTCTTCTCTGTTTTGCAGTATATACACCAACTCAGTATGCTCTCTCAGGTAAAATACGAAAATTCTAATTTTACGTGAATTGAAAAATATCTAAATATTATCTAGGCACCCCAATGTTAAAAAAAAATTGCTATGAATATAATCTTTCAGACAAAATATACAATGCCCTATTCTTCTTTGTTTTAAAGTATATACAACAACTCCATATGCTCTCTCATGTAAATTACATAAATTCTATATTTAAGCGAATCGAGAAAAATTTAAATAATATCTAGGCACCCCAAAGTTAAAGAAAATGGCGCTGAATATACTCTATTAGAAAAAATACACAATGCCTTATTTTACTCTGTTTTGGAGTATATACACCAACTTAGTACGCTCTCTCATATAAAATACCGAAATTCTAATTTTACATGAATCGAAAAAAATCTAAATATTATCTAGGCACCGGAATGTTAAAAGCAAAATTGCTCTAAATATAATCTGTCAGAAAAAATATAAACGCACTTTTCTACTATGTTTTGGACTATATACACCGACTCAATATGCTCTCTCATGTAAAATACCGATATACAAATTTTACGCGAATCGAAAAAAATCTAAAAAATATCTAGGCGCCCCAAAGTTAAAAAAAAATGGCTCTGAATATAGTCTATTAGAGAAAATATACAATGCCTTATTCGACTCTGTTTTGCAGTATATACACCCACTCAGTATGCTCTCTCATGTAAAATAGAGAAATTCTAATTTTACCCAAATAAAAAGAATCTAAATATTATCTAGGCACCCCAATGTTAGTAACAAAATTGCTGTTAATATAATCTTTCAGAAAATGTATACAATGTCCTATTCTACTCTGTTCTGGAGTATATACACCAACTCCATATGCTCTCTCATGTAAAATACAGAAATTCTATATTTAAGCGAATCAAAATAAATCTAAATATTACATAGGCACCCCAAGTTTAAAAGCAAAATTGCTCTGTATATAATTTGTCAGAAAAAATATACAATGCCCTTTTCTACTGTTTTGTAGTATATACACCAACTCAATATGCTCTCTCATATAAATTCCCGAAATTGTAATTTTACGCGAATCGAAAAAAATCAAAATAATATCTAGGCGCCCCAAAGTTAAAAGAACATGGCTCTGAATAAAGCCTGTTAGAAAATATATACAATGCCTTATTCTACTCTTTTTTGGAGTATATACACCAACTCAGTATGCTCTCTCATGTAAAATAGAGAAATTCAAATTTTACCCAAATCAAAAAAATTGAAATATTATCTAGGCACCCCAATGTTCAAAACAAAATTGCTATGAATATAATCTGTCAGAAAAAATATACAATGCCCTATTCTACTCTGTTTTTTAGTATATACACCAACTCAGTATGCTCTCTCATGTAAAATAACGAAATTCTAATTTTACGTCAATCGAAAAAAATCTAAATATTATCTAGGCACCCGAAAGTTAAAACCAAAATTGCTCTGAATATAATCTGTCAGACAAAATATACAATGCCCTTTTCTACTTTGTTTTGGAGTATATACACCAACTCAGTATTCTCTCTCATGTAAAACACAGAAATTCTATATTTAAGCGAATCGAAAAAAATCTATATATTATCTAGGTACCCCAATGTCAAAGCAAAATTGCTCTGAATATAATCTGTCAGAAAAAATATACAATGCCCTTTTCTACTCTGTTTTGGAGTATATACACCAAGTCAATATGCTCTCTCATGTAAAATAACGAAATTCTAATTTTACGCGAATCGAAAAAAATCTAAATAATATCTAGGGGTTCCAAAGTTAAAAGAAAATGGCTCTAAATATAGTCTGTTAGAAAAAATATACAATGCCTTATTCTACTCTGTTTTGGAGTATATACACAAAAACAGTATGCTCTCTCATGTAAAATACCGATATTCTAATTTTACGCGAATCGAAAAAAATCTAAATATTATCTAGGTAACCCAATGTTAAAAGCAAAATTGCACTGAATGTAAGTGTCAAAAAAAATATATACTGCCTTCCTTTACTGTGTTTTTGAGAATATACACCAACTCAATATGCTCTCTCATGTAACATACTGAAATACTAAATTTACGCAAATCGAAAAAAATCTAAATATTATCTAGACACCCCAATGTTAAAAGCAAAATTGCTCTGAATAAATTCTGTCAGAATGAATATACAATGCTCTTTTCTACTTTGTTTTGGAGTATATACACCAACTCAATATGCTTTCTCATGTAAAATACCGAAATTCTAAATTTAGGCCAATCGAAAAAAATCTAAATATTATCTAGGCACCCCAATGTTAAAAGCAAAATCGCTCTGAATATAATCTGTCAGAAAAAGTATACAGTGCCCTTTTCTACTCTGTTTTGGAGTATATACACCAACTCAATATGCTCTCTCATGTAAAATACCGACATTCTAATTATACGCGAATCTAAAAAAAATCTAAATAATATCTAGACGCCCCAAAGTTAAAAGAAAATGGCTCTGAATATAGTCTGCTATAAAAAATAGAGAATGCCTTATTCTACTCTGTTTTGGAGTATATACACCAACTCAGTATTCTCTCTCATGTAAAATACAGAAATTCTAATTTTACGTGTATCGAAAAAAATCTAAATATTATCTAGGCACACCAATGTTGAAAGCAAAATTGCTCTGAATATAATCTGTCAGAAAAAATATACAATGCCCTTTTCTACTCTGTTTTGGAGTATATACACCAACTCCATATGCTCTCTCATGTAAAATAACGAAGTTTTAATTTTACGCAAATTGAAAAAAATCTAAATTATATCTAGGCGCCCCAAAGTTAAAAATAAATGGCTCTAAATATAGTCTGTTAGAAAAAATTTAGAATGCCTTATTCTACTCTGTTTTGGAGTATATACACCAACTCAGTATGCTCTCTCAAGTAAAATACCGAAATTCAAATTTTACCCATATCGAAAAAATCTAAATATTATCTAGGCACTCCAATGTTAAAAACAAAATTTCTCTGAATATAGTCTGTCAGAAAAAATATACAATTCCCAATTCTAGTTTGTTTTGGAGTACATACACCAACTCCATATGCTCTCTCTTGTAAAATACCGAAATTCTAATTTTACGCGAATCGAAAAAAATCTAAATATTATCTAGGTAACCCAACGTTAAAAGCAAAATTGCACTGAATGTAATGTGTCAAAAGAAATATATACTGCCTTCCTCTACTGTGTTTTTGGGTATATACACCAACTCAATATGCTCTCTCATGTAACATACCGAAATACTAAATTTACGCGAATCGAAAAAAATCTAAATATTATCTAGGCACCCCACTGTTAAAAGGAAAGTTGCTCTGAGTAAAATCAGTCAGAAATAATATACAATGCCCTATTCTACTCTGTTTTGGAGTATATACACCAACTCAATATGCTCTCTCATGTAAAATACTGAAATTCTATTTTTACGGGAATCGAAAAAATCTAAATATTATGTAGGCACCAGAATGTTAAAAGCAAAATTGCTCTGAATAAATTCTGTCAGAATAAATATACAATGCCCTTTTCTGCTTTGTTTTGGAGTATATACACCAACTCAATATGCTTTCTCATGTAAAATTCCGAAATTCTAAATTTAGGCGAATCGAAAAAAATCTAAATATTATCTAGGCACCCCAATGTTAAAAGCAAAATTGCTCTGAATATAATCTGTTAGACAAAATATACAATGCCCTTTTCTACTTTGTTTTGGGGTATATACGCCAACTCAATATGCTCTCTCATGTAAAATATCAAAATTCTAAATTTATGCGAATCGACAAAAATCTAAATATTATCTAGGCACCCCAGTGTTAAAAACAAATTGGCTCTGAATATAATCTGTCAGAAAAAATATACAATGCTTTTTTCCACTCTGTTTTGGAGTATATACACCAACTCAATATGCTCTCTCATGTAATATACCGAAATTGTAAATTTACGTGAATCCAAAAATATCTAAATTTTATTTAGGCACCCCAATGTTAAAAGCAAAGTTTTTCTGAATATAATCTGTCAGAGAAAATATACAATGCTTTTTTCTACTCTGTTTTTGAGTATATACACAAACTCAATATGCTCTATCATGTTAAATACCGAAATTCTAAATTTATGCGAATCGAAAAAAATCTAAATATTATCTAGGCACCCCAATGTTAAAAACAAAATGGCTATGAATATAATCTGTCAGAGAAAATATACAATGCTTTTTTCTACTCTGTTTTGGAGTATATACACCTACTCAATATGCTCTCTTATGTTAAATACCGAAATTGTAAATTTACGTGAATCGAAAACAATCTATATATTATCTATGCATCCCAATGTTAAAAGCAAAATTGCTCTGAATATAATCTGTCAGAAAAAATATACAATTCCCTTTTGTACTCTGTTTTGGAGTATATACACAAACTCACTATGCTCTCTCATGTAAAATACCCAAATCCTAACATTACTCTAAGTATCTCATATAGTGCACAAGACGCCCGTGATGTTGTTTTTTGTAACTAGGGGAATATAGATGACATTTCTCACGATATGACTGCGGCTGTTTGCCGGTCCTGTGATAATATTTCTAATATCCATATAAGGAGAGCAGAATGCTTCTGCCCATAGGCAAATCCTCTGAATATGGCAAGAGTGGTACACCGTGCTGTGATATGGTCACTAATGTAAACAAGAAAACAATTATATTGAATTAAATATTGCAGGGTGTTAACCCCCCCTATAATTTTCCTTCTAATTTCAAGGGCATGAGGAGGACATTTTTGTCAAAATGGCAGAGGTGTAAGTACAGCTATTGCCTACTATATAATAAAAAAGGATAAAATTATTATTTACATATGATATGATTGCCAGTATCATATTACACCACATTTTCAAAATATCTGGGCCCCAGCAGCTGTGGGCATGGCAGCCAAGCGAGGGTGTCCCTATGCAACCAGGTTGGGCATTGCAGCTGCTACGGGCCCTTTGTGGTTTGTCTGGGGGCTGCTACGGGCCCTTTGGCGGTGGCTGTGGTATCAGCCACATAGCCAGAGGGTCTCTCAGCATCCAGGGGGGGCCTGGCGTCTGCTACTGACACTCTGGCAGGGACTATGGCCACAGCCACCTAACCAGGGGGTCCCTACGTAGCCAGGGTGGGGCTGGAAGCTGCTATAGGCCCTTTGGCGGGAGGTGTGGGGATACCCTGCTCTTCACAGGTACACAGTTTGCACCTATTTCTACATGTGTAGATCGTTTACATAATGGGCACATATTTGTACACATGTACATATGTTATTATCACAATAAACATACATGTACACAATATATGTACAATAAATATGTACTTTATACGTACCTAATATAAACAATATGTACTTTTTGGTGATATTATGTGATATCTACATATTATTGATTATATATCTTATTGTGATAATATGTATGTTACCACTGAAATTTTTAGAAATGTACAGAGTACACTTTATGTACCTATGCATTGTGTACACATTATAGAAATAAATAGGTACAGATTTTACAGATGATGTACATTTTTTCTACATGCGTATTTTGTACACATATGTACAGCAGAGTAAATGTACAGACTATACCTATTTTATACATTTATTGTGATATGTCAATAAATGTACACATGAGTACATTCTGGGATATAATTTTTAGCATATTAGATAGGAATTACACCGGTGACCAAAGTGGGTTTACACCCAGGTGCGCACATAGTTTATACATGTACATGTTGTGCATATTATGTACTCATGTACAGAATGTACATGTCTACATTATACATACATAGGTGTACGCAGCATACATATGTACATACTGTGCACACATACGTACACGTGCATATATTGTACATCTGTACATAATGGGTACATGATGTACATGTGTACACATCATATCACAATAAATGTAAATATACATAATGTTTGCAATATGTAAGTTTATATTATGTATTACGTTTATTGTGATTATATATGCTGTTGTGATATGATATCATTGTGACATTACAAATGTACATATTATACACATTATGTACCTATGCATTGTGCACAGATTATAGAAATAGAAAGAAACATATTTTACAGGTTATGTACATTTTATTTACTTGTGTATTGGGTACACAGAGTAAATGTACAGATCTTACTTACCTTATACATTTATTGTGATATGCCAATAAATGTACACATTATGAGTACATTCGGTGATATTACATTTAGAATATAAGATAGAAATTACTCTGGTTACCAAAGTGGGTGTAAACTTATGTGTGCACATACTTTGTACATGTACATGCTGTGCATATTATGTACTTGTGTACAGAAGGTAAATATCTACATTATATGTATGTATGGGTACATAGCGTACATATGTACATACTATGTACATATATCTTCACCTGACTTTATTGTACATCCGTACATAATGGGTCCATGCTGTACATGTAAACACATCGTCATACCACAATAAAGGGAAATGTACATAATGTGTGAAATACATACATTTATATTATGTATTACATGTGTATTGTGATTATATATGCTGTTCTGATATCATTGTGATATTACAAATGTACATATTGTACACATTATGAACATACCTATTGTGTACATATTATGTACACATAAATGTACATATTGTACAGATTATGTATATTTATTGTACATCTGTAGGGTGCACACATATGTACATCACAGTCAACGTACATATGGTACATATTCTGTGCATTGTTTGTAATATTTCAGTAAGAGTACACATTATAAGTATATTCTGGGATATGATTTTTAGTATGTTAGATAAAAATTACTTTCAATATCAAAGTGGGTATACACTTATGTGTGTCCATTTTGTGATATTATCCATCATATCCTGAGTAGGTATTTCTCTCATTGTGAAAGCAGGTTTACACTCTCGGATTGCTCCAATATCAAGGCAAACTACAACTCGTCTGTGATGTAGTTAATAATATCCTGAGGACAAAGGATGACCATACCCTGAATATCGCAGGATGTGTACACCACCACTGTAGTATTTTTCTAATGTTCAAAAACGGAAAGGATATTACTCCAAATTTCTCAGAAAGCACACAAGCCCCCCGTGATATTGTTTCTAATAACTAGAGAATTACAGATGACATTACCCACGACGTGACTGGGGCTGTACTCTGGTCCTGGAATATTGTTCCTAATATCCAGAGAAGGAGAGGAAAATGTTGCTGCCTATAGGGAAATACTCTTAATACGGCAAGAGGTGTACACCATGCTTTGATATGGTCACTAATGTAAGCGAGAAAACAATTACATTGAATTAAGCATTGCAAGGAATGAAACTCCCCTATGATTTTCATTCTAATGTCAGTGGGGGTGAGGATGACATTTTTGTCAATATGGCAGAGGTGTCACTGGAGCTATTACCTAATATACAAAAAAACAGAATAAGATTATCATTTTTATATAATATGGTTGCCAGTATCATATTACACCTGATTTGCAAAATAGCTGGGCCTCAGCAGCTGTGGGCAGAACTCACAAGCGAGGGGACCCCTAAGCAGCCAGGGTGGGCCTGGGGGCTGCTCTGGGATTTTTGGTGGGGTCTGTGAGCACATCGACCCATTCAGGGGTCCCTGAGCAGCCATGGTTGGACTGGGGGCTGCTACGGGCACTCTGGCATGGGCTGTGGGCACAGACACCTAGTCAGGGGGTCCCTAAACAGCCAGGGTGGGCATGGGGGCTGCTACAGGCATTCGAGCAGTGTTTGTGGGCAAGCCCAATTGCCAGGGGGTCTCTAAGCAGCCAGGTTGGGCCTGGGGGCTGCTATAAGGGGGGCTTTGGTAATAGCGTGCTGTGCATCGGTAGATAGTTTGCACCTATTACTACATGTGTAAATAGTTTTAATATCGGGCATATATATGTACATGCGTACATATGGTGTTATCACGATAAATTTATATTTACATAATATGTGCAAAATACATATGTACCTAATGCATACCTAATGTGTACAATATGTACTTTTTTATAATATTAGACAATATATATTACTGTGATTATATATCTTATTGTGATTAAATATATTTTATCACTAATATTTTAAGGAATGTGCATCGTGTACACATTATATACCTATGTATTGTGTACACAATATAGAAATATATAGGTACATATTTTACAGATTATGTACACTTTTTCTTCATGTGTATTGTGTACACCTATGCACAGCAGAGTAAATGTACAGACTGTACCTATTTTATACATTTCTTGTGATATGCCAATAAATGTACACATTATGAGTACATTCTAAAATATAATTTTTACCATATTAGAAATTACTCCATTGACCAAAGTGGGTGTACACCCAGGTGTGTACATAGTTTATACGTGTACATATTGTGCATATTAGGTACTCATGTACAAAATGTACATGTCAACATTATATGTATTTGTGTACATAGTGTGCAAATGTACATACTGTTCACACATATGTACTTGTGCATATTTTGTACATGTGTACATAATGGGTACATGATGTGCATGTGTACACACCGTGATACCACAATAAATGTAAATGTACACGATGTGTGCAATATGTGCATTTATATTATGTATTACTTGTGTATTGTGACTTTATATGCTGTTGTGATTATATGATATCATTGTAATATTACAATAAATGTACATATTGCACACATTTCGTACATACCTTTTGTGTACACATTATGTACCTGTAATTGCACATATTGTACAGATTATGTACGTTTTTGGTACATCTGTATTGTGTACACATATGTACATAACACTCTATGTACATATGGTATGTATTCTGCACATTGATTGTAACATCTCAATAAGTGTACACATTATGAGTATATTGTGATATATGATTTTTAGTATATTAGATAAAAATTTCTTTCTATATCAAAGTGGGTATACACCCATGTGTGTCCATTTTTTGATATTATCCATCATATTTTAAGTAGGTATTACTCTCATTTTGAAAGCAAGTGTTCACTCTGTGATTGTTCCAATATCACACGCAAAGTATAAGGCTTCTTTAATGTACTACCTAATATCCTGGGGACAAAAGATTATTATACCCTGAATATCGCAGGAAGTGTACACCACCACTGTAGTATCGTGTCTAATATCCAAAAACGGAAAAGATATTACTCCAAGTATCTGATAAAGCACACAAGACCCCCGTGATATTTTTTCTAATAACTAAGGGATTACAGATGACATTACTCACGATATGACTGGGGCTGTCCGCCGGTCCTGTGATATTGTTCCTAATATCCAGAGAACGAGAGAATAATGTTGCTGCCCATAGGCAAATCCTCTGAATACGGCAAGAGGAGTACACTGTGCTCTGATATGGTCACTAATGTAAACAAGAAAACAATTCTATTGAATTTAACATTGCAAGGGGTGAAACCCCCTTATGATTTCAATTCTAATGTCCAGGGGTGTGAGGATGACATTTTTGTCAATATGGCAGAGGTGTAACTAGAACTATTGCCTAGTATATAAAAACCCAGAATAACATCATTTCCATATGATATGGTCGCCAGCATCATATTACACCACATTTTCAAAAGAGCCGGGCACAGCGCCCTAGCCAGGGGGTCCCTAAGCAGCCAGCGTCAGCCTGGGAGCTGTTACGGGCCCTCTGGCGGGGAATGTGGTTACAGCTCCCTAGCCAGGGGATCTTTAAGCAGCCAGGGTGGGCCTTGGGGCTGCTACGAGGGGGGCTGTGGTAATAGCCTGTTCTGCACAGGTACATAGTTTTAATAATGAACACATATTTTTATAAGTGTACACATGGTGTTATGATAAATATATATGTACATATGTGCACAATACATATAGACCTAATGCGTACCTACTGTGTACAATATGTACTTTTTTGTGATATTACATGATATATATATGACTGTGATTATATGCGTTTTGATTATATATATTTTATCACTGATATTTTAAGGAATGTGCATAGTGTACACATTATGTACCTATACATTGTTTACACATTATAGAAATATGTAGGTACATATTTTACAGAGTATGTACATTTTATGTACATGTGCATTGTGTACACATATGTACAGCAGGGTAAATGTACAGATTGTACCTATTTTATACATTTATTGCAATATGCCAATAAATGTACACACTATTACTACATTCTGAATTATTATATTTTGTATATTAGAAATTTCTCCGGTTACCAAAGTGGTTGTACACCCAGGTGTGTACATCGTTTATATGTGTACATATTGTGCATAGAATGTACTCGGGTACAGAAGGTACATATCTACATTATATGTACACATGTGTAGTGTACATATGTACATACTGTACCCACATATGTACACTTGCATATATTGTGCATCTGTACATAATGGGTACATGATGTACATGTTTACATATCATATCACAATAAATGTAAATGTACATCATGTTTGCAATATGTACATTTATATTGATATTACATATTACATGTGTATTGTGATTTTATATGCAGTTGTGATTATATAACATTGTGATATTACAATAAATGTACATATTGTACACATTATGTGCATACCTATTGTGTGCACATTTTGTACATATATTCGTACAAATGATACAGTTTATGTACATTTATTGTACATCTGTATTGTGTACATGTATGTACATGACAGTCAATGTACATATGTTACATATTCTGTACATTGAGTGTAATATCCCAATAAGTCTACACATTATGAGTTTTTTCTGGGTTATGACTTTTAGTATATTAGATAAAAATGACTTCCAATATCACAGTGGGTATATACCCATGTGTGTCCATTTTGTGATATTATCCATCATATCCTAAGTAGGTATTTCTCTCACAATGAAAGAAGGTGTACACTCTGTGATTGTTCCAATATTATAGGCAAAGTGCAACGCTTCTGTGATGTAGTTCCTAATATCCCAGGGACAGAGGATGAGTATACTCTTAATATCGCAGGAAGTGTACACCACCACTGTAGTATTGTTTCTAATATCCAGAAACTAAAAGGATATTACTCCAAATATCTCCAAAAGCACACAAGACCCCCGTTACATTGTTCTTAATAACGAGGGGATTACAGATGACATTGCTCACGATGTGACTGGCGCTGTAAGCCGGTCCTGTGATATTCTTCCTAATATCCAGATAAGGAGAGAAAAACGTTGCTGCCCATAGAGAAATATTCTGAATACTGCAAGAGATGTACACCGTGCTCTGATATGGTCACTAATGTAAACAAGAAAACAATTATATTGAATTAAACATTGCAAGGGGTGAAACCCTCCTATGCTTTCAATTCTAATGTCAATGGGGTGAGGATGACATTTTTGTCAATATGCCAAATGTTTAACTAGAACTATTGCCTAATATGTAAAGAACCACAATAACATTATTATTTTGGTGTGATAGGTTGCCAGTATCATATTACACCACATTTTCAAAATAGCCGGGCCCCAGCAGCTGTGGGCACAGCGCCCTAGGCAGGGGGTCCCTAAGCAGCCAGCGTGGGCCTGGTAGCTGTTATGGGCCCTCTGGCGGGGGCTGTGGGTACAGCCCCCTAGCCAGGGGGTCTTTAAGCAGCCAGGGTGGGCATTGAGGCTGCTACGAGCAGAACTGTAGTAATAGCCTGCTGTGCATAGGTATGTAGTTTGCACCTATTTCTGCATGTGTACATTGTTTAAATAGTAGGCACATATTTGTATACGTGTCCATACGGTGTTATCATGATACATATATATTTTCGTAATATGTGCACTATACATATGTACCTAATACATACCTAATGTGTACAATACGTACTTTTTGGTGATATTACACGACATATATGTATTAGTGTGATTATATATCTTACTGTGATTATATATATTTCATCACTGATATTTTAAGGAATGTGCATAGTGTACACATTATGTACCTATGCATTGTGTGCACATTATAGAAATATATAGGTACATATTTTACAGATTATGTACATTTTTTGTACATGTGCATTTTGTACACCTATGTACAGCAGAGTACATGTACAGATTGTGCCTATTTAATACATTTATCACAATACAACAGTAAATGTACACACCATGACTACATTCTGGGATTTTATATTTAGTATATTAGATAGAAATCTCTCCGGTTAC
Organism: Callithrix jacchus; assembly: GCF_049354715.1. NCBI lineage: Eukaryota > Metazoa > Chordata > Mammalia > Primates > Cebidae > Callithrix > Callithrix jacchus. The sequence goes on along the minus strand of NC_133521.1, from coordinate 52,676,073 downwards.
CAAAGTGGTTATACACCTATATGTGTACATAGTATATACGTGTACATATTGTACATACTGTGTACTCCTGTACAGAAGGTACATATCTATATTATATGAACATATGTGTAGTGTACATATGTACATACTGTGCACACTTATGTACACGTGTATATACCGCAAATCTGCATGTGTGCATGATGTACATGTGTACATATCGTAATATCACAATAAATGTAAATGTATATAATGTGTGCAATATGTACATTTATATTGATATTATGTATTATATGTGTATTGTGATTATATATGCTGTTGTGATTATATGAAATCATTGTAATATTACAATATATTTACATATTGTACACATTATGTACATACCTACTGTGTACACATTATGTACATATAAATGTACATATTGTACAGATTATGTACATTTTTTGTACATCTGTATTGCGTACACATATGTATATCACAGTCAATGTACATATGGTACATATTTTGTACGTTGATTGTCATATCCCAATAAGTGTACACATTATGAGTATATTCTGGGATATGATTTATAGTATATAAGAAAAAAGTTACTTCCAATATCAATGTGGGTATACTCGCATGTGTGTCCATTTTGCTGTACCTTCTATTAATCTTTGACATTGAACATGATAGTGAGAGGTGGTTCTTTTCTCTAACAAGGTTTTCTGTTAATATAAGTCAACTCTACTACCTTGTGGCCTCTGTATCTTCCATTGTAAATTGTAATTACCTATAAAAGAGAATATTTTGACATCACGTATCTACCTCTTGGATCCATCAGCCAGAGGCCTAAAATAAAAAAGACATTCACCCCACGAATGGTTATATCGTGGTTAACAACCCCACTTTCTTCTAGGTAAATAATATCCTCTCTTTAACAGTAGCTACTTACAAGATTTGTGCATAAAGAATGTGACTTTTTTATCAGTATCTAGTTTATTCTTACATCAATTTCTAAAATACTGAGAGAATATTCTGATCATTGGTTATATACTATTTTAATTTAATTTTTTCCTCTCAAATTTTATCTTAACTGCATACTCTACCCTGTTTATAAGACTGCCCTATGGTTAAATTTAGTAGGTAGTAAATTTTCCTGAGCACACAGAACAATTCTTTTTGTAATCAACTCTGAAACATCATTGAAAGAGCAAGGATATGGGAATTAGATTTATCTGGCTTTTATTTCTGGTACTTGCTCTCTGACCTTGGGCAACTTATGTATTGCTCTGAGTCTCATCTTCTTCATCTGTAAAATGATCATAGTAATACCTAATTCATATGCAGCTTGGAAATGTGTAATTTCGTGATTGATAAAAAGTTCCTGATACAATTTCTGACAAAATAATAGACACCCCACGAGAGATAACCATAACAATCAGAGTTTATATTCACATTAACTGGGATAAAATTGATATGAAAATACAGCATAAAAAAGCAGCCAAAAATTCACAAGCATATATTTCGCTTGCCTTTTTATACAGAGCTGGAAAATTTCTCATCATTATCTCATCCATTGCCTGCAGCACGATCCTTCCAAAACTCCTCCTAAGACCGTCTGCCAAGGTGGAACACACTGAACCGCATGTGACTCTGCCTTTTCTGACTGTTTTTGCAAGATTTTTCTCATAGAGTATTATTAACAGAAAACGGGGCTGTTATCAAGGTGACTAGGAATGGTGCATTCTCAGTTCAGGCTCTGATGGAATGTCTACTTGATCTGGTGCAACTCCAGGTGTGCTCTTGGCTTTCCTCACTTTTATGGTTCCGAGAATGCAAATATTCTCCCATGGCTTCCTTATTTTGTCTTTCTCCATGAGGTCTCATTCAAGTATAAACAGTCCCTTCAATTTTCTCAACTCATTTTATATTGTCTGAATAACCTTGATAATTTCCCCTTTCCTAAAGCTATAGACCTTCTTTTTGTGTGTAAGAACAGATTACTCACAAATGTTTACTGTCCGCTAAACATTTATGTGTAATCAGTCCTTAATTCTACACACAAAATATCATCTCTACCAACATTTTACAACTATAGTCTTTCTATAGAGAACTATGAAAGGAACTTGCTCTAAAGGAGAAACTTCCAGAGCTAAACCAAGGGTCTGACAATTGTTAACAATATGTTATTCAGTAAAAATATTTTTTCAGTTAACAGAGAAGAATGCCATGGACAAAATGGCAAAACAGAACTTTTCAGCACTTATTCCTTCACAGAAACATCAATTTGAACAGCCATCCGTGAATCAAAGTGTCTTCAAAAGAGACAAGGAATCCAGGTGAGAGGTTATAGCACGTTTGTGGAGTAGAAAAGTAAGAAAAACGGCATAAAATAGAGTATAAAAGAGAGTTTTCTATTATCTGCATTACCCCGCCCCTAAACCTGGGTAGTGCAGCATGGAAAGAGATACTATGTATGTGCAGAGAGGAGAGTAAATGTAACACCTGACTTCAACATCAACTCCAATGCCAGGCACAATTCAGTGAACTCAACACCAGGCAGGTTTCTATAGCCACAGGCTATGGGACAGACCCTGTCAACCCAAGCTCCAGGCCTTCCCCTATGGCTCTAAGATCTAATGCCTCCAACCTCCATGGCTCCTATCGACATAGGCTCCAGGCCTTCGCCACAACCAGGCCATTTATGGCTTCCCCAGGCTCCACACTGGTTACCATAGACTCGTAAGTGCCTGGATAAACAAACCTCTACATCGACACAGTGGAATATTATTCAGCAATGAAAGCAATAATCTTTGAATGTGGCTTTTGTTGCAGAAAAAAAGCACGTGAGCTATGAAGCCATTAAAAGACATAGAGGAAACTCAAATACATACTACTAAGTGAAATAAACCAATCTCAAATGACCACTTACTATATGAATCCAACTATATGACATTCTGGAAAAGGCAAAACTATAGAGACATCAAAATGTTCAGTGATTGCTGGGGGTTGAAAAGTGGGGAAGGATAAATTGGCAGAGCATAGAGGATGTTTAGGGCAATGAAACTACACTGTGTGTTACTATAATGGTAGACACATGCCATTACACCCTTGTCAAAACTCACTGAATATACGACTGCAAGAATGGTCCCTAATGCCAATTATAAACTCTGGGTGACAGTGATAAGTCAATGTTGGTTCATCCATTGTAACAAATGTACCTCTCTAGTGAGAAAGGCTGATAGTGGAGGAGGCTGTGCATTTGGGGAGGTGGGAATGTAGGAACTCTCTGTACTTTCCACTATGGCTCACTATTCACTTTACACTGCTCTAAAAATAAAGCGTATTTTAAAAAAGATTGAGCTGTTGATATAAGCCCAATGTCTACTTTGACGTCCAGAAATGTTTCTTTTAAAACGCTAATACACCACTTCCTGCAAGAAAATATTTGTTAACAAATTCTTTTCTAGAACAATTATTTTTGAGGGTGTTCCTGTCACAACTATACATAAAAATCAGAATATGCAGCAACATCTTGATACTTTAAAAACACAATACCAAAAACGTTAAGAAAATCATTTCTAAATTTGATCTAAGCCAAAATGTGGAGAAGCAAAAGGGAAGAAAATTATTTCTGTATAATGAGATTATAGGTTGTTTCTCCGAACTCCTCTACAGTTTTCAGTATTTTCCAACTTCTATCATGGAGATATATAAATACGGAAGTAGATATGTAGATATATAGTCATTAGATATATATTTATATATAATAAATAAACAGATACCATTTTTATTTTTTATTATTTATTTATTTATTGAGACGGAGTTTCGCTCTTGTTTCCCAGGCTGGAGTGCAATGGCGCGACCTTGGCTCACCGCAACCTCCACCTCCTGGGTTCAGGCAATTCTCCTGCCTCAGCCTCCTGAGTAGCTGGGATTACAGGCACGCGCCACCAAGCCCAGCTAATTTTTTGTATTTTTAGTAGAGACGGGGTTTCACCATGTTGACCAGGATGGTCTCTATCTCTTGACATCGTGATCCACCCGCCTCGGCCTCCCAAAGTGCTGGGATTACAGGCTTGAGTCACCGCGCCCGGCCTACAGATACCATTTTTAAAAGATATATTTATGTATTTTATATATTTATATAATATATACATGTTCATATATACATCATGTTATCACCATTATGGATATAAAGAAGGACATTAAAATAGTGAAAAGATTAAAATAAAATGTACCAAAATGGAAACAGTGATTTAACTCTGCCTAGCTTTATGTGATTAAACAAGGTATTTTTCAAATCTATTTTTCTTTGCTTTCTAGAGGCTTTATAATAAATCTATATTTTTATATTTAAAAGCCTAATTTTTATTAAACAAATAAAAATTCAGCAACACTGTCTTTAGAACATTTTTTAAATCAACTTGAGCATGAAGAAAATGTTATGACTATGGTGGTGAGCATTTTGAAAGATTAGCAGAAGCGGGGATAATGTGACATTTAGCTGATCTTTCAAGGGAAGCTAGACAAATGACACTTTTCAAAAAGAAAATAGTAACTAGTGTTGAAACATGGTATTGCCAGTATGATTCAGAAGGAAAGTGTCAACTTCTTCTGTGGAAAATCCTAACATTACCAAACGTAAGAATGCAAATACTTCAACAACAGAAATGAAAAATATCTTGATTCATTTATTTAACACTTTTTTAGAGTTTAATCCCAAAAAGTCTATTTTGAAGAAAAGAAAAAATCTTACTCGTGTATATTACCCTTTGCACTGAACTGGCCAAATAAGTCTATCCAAGGTACGTTGAATACCGAGCATGCTGGAAATATTTTTATTTACATCATCTCTAATCCCTACAACAATAGTGCAAGGAAAGGTTTAACATCTTTTTACAGAGAGGAAAGCTGAGGCTCAAAGAGGTATAGTAGCTCATTTAACATTACACATCTAATACGTGGTGGAGGTGGGACCTATACTTACATCTGTCAGACCTTAAAGTCTGTGTTCTTCTTTCTACCTCTCTGCCTCAGTCCAACAATTGGGATCTTTGCCATGATGCCTCACGAGTTCACGAGGCACTTTTCAGGAAGTTTTTGACTCAGACTTTATCACTCAGCAAGATACCTCAACTAATTTACAAAATGTGACTTGAAAAGCAGGTTGTAATTCCAAAAGCAAAAATCCAACCACAAAAGATAAAGTCTTAATCAGTAGAGCTTTACAGAAGGAAGTAATGTAGGTAGTAAGGGCACTTTCGGAAATGTCTGGAATTAGAGGAGTAGATGTATCACCTGTTAGAAACTGTACTCGCTTGGTAGCAAAATTTTCCTTGTGTTCACTTAAAATAATAGTCTTGTTGTTTTAAAACCAACGCACAGTCAGAGGGTGACTTGGATGTTTATTTTTTATTCTCTTTGCCTTCTTGTTTTAAGAATGGATTTTTCCTAAATTCTAATTATTATTGTAACTTACATAAGTGCAGCCGATTTTGCTTTTAAGGATAAAACTACATTTAAGCAGCTTTGTCTGGATTATCAAAACCAGGCCCTGAAGAAGTGAGTTCCTAAAGGGTAGGAACTTTGCTTATGTCTATATCTCAGTTGTGTTAAACAGAATAACTGGCGCAAATAAGCATATGATGCACTGAGGAATCAGAACAAAAGACTTTATGAAGAACTAAGTTTCAGATTCAGGGTGACGCTAAGGAGCTAGTGTACCAGAGGATGGTATGCCTTCTGCAATCACAAAAGCAGCATTCAGTCTGATCTGGGCTCTAAGAAGTGCTCCTTGAGACCTGAAATTTTATCCTAACACTGCCACTAACAGGTTAAGTCAGAAAGAGTTCACTTCCCAGAGATTTCGATTTCTGGTTTCCAAATCAGCACAATGAGAAACTGAAAAGAAGGAAAGAGGAAAAAAAGAGAGGGTCAGAGATCCCTCCTGCTTGTACAATGCCATGATTTGGATACAGGGTTTCGGCAACCATGGCTCATCCACCAATTCCTGTCTGTTGTCTCTTGTCAGACACCTCATGAGCCACGAATGTGAAAGAATTAAAAAAAGTAACAATATTTTGGGACATGTCAACAATTATATAAAATGCAATTTTCAGTTCTCATAAAAGTACTTTGGAACTCAGCCCCACTCCTTTATTACCCATTTCTATGGCTGCTTTCACACCACAACCGCAGAGATAAGTAGCTGTGACAGAGACCATATGGGCTGCCAAGCCTAAAATATTTACTGCCTAGACCTATCCAGAAACAAAAAAAGGATTGCTGATCTTTTACACAGACAATCAAGCAAGCGATCACCTGAGAACATTAAAATCTGTGTCTAGGACAAATGGGGCCTATATAAACTAGGGAATAATCTTCCCCACTACTTATGCAAGAACATTCACCCTTGAGAGAGCAGGCTACATGGCTTGGCAGCACTACTGCCACCAGTCCAGACTTCCCCTCACCTGTGCCCTATAAGTGACCAGCATTTCTAGGCATCCGTGGAGCAGCGGGGTGCATTCTCATGTCTGGCCCCACACCTTCCCTTCCTCCTGCTTCCTCACATTCTATTTTCTGAGTGGTTGTCAAAGGAACGCTGAATTTTGCTGTCACTTTTTCAGACCCCAATTCCACTTATGACAGTCTTGGTACCAGGAAGCATTCCAAGCTCCTATCTCATCACCACAACCGCCTGCTTCTCACTTAGTCCAGACGAGCTTGCCACAGTGCAGTTGCTTTTTAATCGCTCTCTCTCTTCTTGCCTTCACCTTCTCTCCCTCCCTCTCTCCCTGGCTCTTCTGTCACACGGGTGTGTGCACATACAAAAGTTCTGATTAGATAAAAGAAGACACTTTTTAAGTTTCTTTCTAGGACTAATAGAAAATTCTTTTTTTTTTTTTTTTTTACAAAAACAGAGCTGTTTTTTTCCATTGCAAAAGTGTGGGTGTCCTTCCTTTTGGAGAGTAACAATCATTTTCTACATGGCCTTCTGACACATTGCATGTTGTACATATGTGTGTGTGCACATGTGCATATGAGTGTTAGAGTATGTGTGTGTAGCAGGGAGGAAAGAGATGAAGGAGAGTGTGTATGTGCATGTTGGTTCATATGAGTGTGAGTGTGTGCATGCACGTGCCTGTGTGTATGCACATGTGTATGAGCATGCTTGTATTTGCGTATGAGAATACGCATGTGAGAGAGAAAGAAAGAGTGCGTGTATGTGTGAATGTGTATGTGTGTGTATAGCAGGGAAGAAGGGGATGAAGGAGAGTATGCTAAAAAGAGAACACCTCAGAACAGTCCAATAAAAGATTCCATATCAACATCATATCTTGTTAAAATACAGGATTCCCAAGTCAGTCACCTTCAAGCTGGAAGCCTGGAGTGTAAAAAGAGTGGGTGTTCTTCTCTGACAACTTATTGTCTAAGACAATTTTATGATCAAAAATATATTCGAATAAAAGTACCTGAGAAAAGTACATAAAGAGAATATAGCAAAATGTTAACAATGGTTTTCTTTGGGTGAGAGGAAGAAGAGGCAGGTTGTGTTTGATCTGTTTCTTTTAGTTCAACAATTCTGCATTCCTCACTTTGAAATTTTGGATATTAAGCTGGAGAGAAAGAACATGAATATAAAGATGAATTCGCTGAATGGAGCAACGAATGCTGAGTTAGCCAAAAATGTATGGCTACCTTCTATATCTAATTATCTGAGGGCAAATCAGAAAACACCACTTTCAGAAAATTTTTTTTTTTTTTTAGAAATGAAGTTTCGCTTTTGTTGCCCAAGCTGGAGTGCAATGGCACAATCTCGGCTCACCGCAGCCTCCGCCTTTTGGGTTCAGGCAATTCTTCCTCAGCCGCCTGAGTAGCTGGGATTACAGGCACGCAGCACCATGCCCAGCTAATTTTTTGTATTTTTAGCAGAGACAGGGTTTCACAATGTTGACCAGGATGGTCTCGATCTCTTGATCTTGTGATCCACCCACCTCGGCCTCCCAAAGTGCTGGGATTACAGGCTTGAGCCACCGCGCCCAGCCAGAAATTTTTTAAAATGTGTTTTACGTTGTTTTCCCTTTCAGCCTAAGGACTAAAAATTGAACACAACTGGATCTGCGCCATTGCCTCAAAGATTCTTAGCCTAGTTCAAGATCCATTGTCTGGACACTCCTGCTTTTTAGACAGAAAACAGGGCTAAATTCCTATTGACTTCCAAATACACAGACCCACAGATTTGTCACAGTAGCCTCTCTCTCTCACCCTGTCTCTGTCCGTCTGAGTCTCTCTTTCTTTCTCTCTCTCTTCCCTCACATCATCCCCAAATCAGAATGCATATATAAAAATTTGATTAACTGAAACATAGAATGATCAAGATTTTACTACAAGAGAATTACACAGACTTCAGCTAAGATGTTTGGTTGAATACCTGCATATGCCTTCACTCCATCATTAAACCACATTAACACGGGATGATTAAAAATAAATAAACCAACAAAGATAAAAAGAAAATAAAGACAATCCCTTCAGCATATAGAAAACTGGCAAGCAGAAGCTGTCAGTGACACCTGACAGTAGACCCAGAGATGCTAAATCCCAAGCCAGTGGCAGGAATGCAACCAGGATCCCCAAGGGTTCAAGAGTTGGCAGCTAAATTTACCTAGGGAATTTATGTTTCAGTAGTAGGTAGATCCCAGATCCTCTCCCTAGAATCGGTGACTGCATCCCACGGTGGTGGCAGGGTGGAGGTTTCCTCTCTATAGGGTAAAATTTGGTGTCTCTAGGCAGGAGCTCTCTAGACACAAGTGCTTAAATGTACACACTGAACACTGAGATCCTCCAGGTTTTCCTACCACTGAGTTCCAATGAGGGTGGCAGATACACTTGGTCAGAAGTTAAGATGATTTTTCTCTAGAGAGAATCTCTCTTGCTCAAGAAGAAAAGGTCTGACCCAGCAAGACCACCGCCCACAAAATGTTACAATCACAGAACTTCCATCAGCTTTTAGCTTTTCAGTGCTCCATTTTTTTCTAACAGACACAGACAGCTAAGGGTCACCAGGCATCTGAGCAAAGCTTCTAACATGAATGGCCGAGACCAGAGCAAGAAGACACATAAATGCAGCCTGAATGAGGACTGTGCTAGGAGATAAGACCTTCTGAAACCCATATGAATGTTCTCGAAGAGATAAAAGTGTTACCATTTTCATGAAACAAGAACCAAATTTAAAGAAAAAGTAAACGCTTAGAAATTAAAAATATGACAGCAGAACTTGTGAAAAATTCTTGTTAGAATAGTAAGACAACAAAGTTGAGTAGATGAACCTTATGTCTTCCAGAAATAGCGATAAGAAAAAAGTTGAAATCCGGAAGAAAATTTGAACAGGTTCAACACTAAAATGATCAGAATTCCAAAGATAGAAATAGAGACGAAGAGAGAGAAAAAGGAACAGACACACGCAGCAAATAAGAAAGAGAGAGATAAACCCTAACACAGTAATTGCTGGAGACTACAACACCCAACTTTCAGCACTGGACAGATCTTCCAGACAGAAAACCAAATAATCAACATGAAATTTAATCTTTACTACAGACCAAATGGAACTGATATTCAAGGAACATTTCATCCAATGACTGCAGAATACACATTTTTTTCAACTCAACACATAGATCATTCATAAGTATAGAAGACACCTTAGCTCACAAAGCAAATGCAATCACATTTGAAATCAGGACTAAGAAATTCATTCAAAACCATACACTTACATGGAAACTGAGTAACTTGCTCCTGAATGACTCCTGGGTAAATAATGACATTAAGGCAGAAATCAAGAAGTTTAAGAAGTTCTTTGAAAGTAATGAGAACAAAGGTACAACTTACCAGAGTTTCTGGGGTGCAGCTAGTCAAGTAGTGTGGAGAGAAATTTATAGTACTAAATGCTCACATCAAGAAGTGAGAACTCGGGACAGCTGCGGTGACTCACTCTTGTAATCTCAGCACTTTTGGAGGCCAAGGCGGGCAGATTACAAGGTCAGGAGTTTGAGACCAGCCTGACCAACATGGTGAAACCCCATTCTACTAAAAATACAAAAATTAGCTGGTGTTGTGGCACATACCTGTAATCCCAGGTACTCAGGAGGCTGAGGCAGGAGAACTGCTTGAACCCAGGAGATAAATGTTGCAGTGAGCCCATATCACACCACTGCACTCCAGCCTGGTTGAGAGAACAACACTCCATCTCAAAAACAAAATTGAGATCTCAAGTTAACTACCCAACATCACAATTAAAAGAATTAGAAACCCAAGAGCAAAGAACACCCTCAAAGCTATGCTGAATGGGAGTGGGGAGAGAGGGCATCTTTATCTTGTGCCAAGTTTTAAGGGGAATGCTTTCAGCATTTGTCCATTCAGTATGATGCTGGCTGTGGTTTTGTCACATGTGGCTCTTATTATTTTGAGGTATGTTCCTTCAATACCTGGTTTATTGAGAGTTTTTAACACACATGAAAGTTGAATTTTATCAAAAGCTGTTTTTGCATCCATTGAGATAATCATGTGGGTAATTTTTTTCTTTAGTTCTGTTTATGTGACGATGACATTGATCAATTTGCATATGTTAAACCAATCTTGCACTCAGGGAGGGTGGTTGTGACCAGGAATTTATCAGTTTCTTCTAGATTTCTCAATTTTTTCAGGTTCAGTGGCTCACATCTGCAATCCCAGAACTTTGGGAGGTCAAGATGGGTTGATCACCTGAGATTGGGAGTTCAAGACCAGCTGGATCAACATGGAGAAACCCCATGTCTACTAAAAATACACAATTAACCAGACATGGTGGCACATGCATGTCATCCCAGCTACTCAGGAAGCTGAGGCAGGAGAATAGCTTGAACTCAGGAGGCAGAGGTTGCACTAAGCCGAGATCTCACCATTGTCCTCCAGCCTGAGCAACAAGCACAAAACCTCATCTCAAAATTAAAGAAAAACAAGTGCCTACAGTTGTACATCATATTCTCTGAGGGTGGTTTGTATTTCTGTGGGGTCAGTGGTAATATTGCCCTTATTGTTTTTGATGGTGGTTATTTGAATCTCTTCCCTTTCTCCTTCATTGGTCTAGCTTCAAGTTTATTATTTTTTAACCAGTATGATTTTAATAGACCAGTTACTGGGTAGTAAATTGAAACATACAGAGTGCCATCTCCAAGAGCAGTCATGATTTCATTTGGGTTCTTGAAAAATGTTAAGAAGTAGGTTGAGTTTTATTATTTTTTTCAGAAAACCAGCTTTTGAAAAATGTATGTGGAACCAAAAACAGCCAAGGCAATCCTAAGCAAGAAGAGAAAAGCTGGAAGCGACATGCTACCAGACTTCAAACTGCATTACAGGGCTACAGGAAACAACAGCATAGTACTGGTACAAAAACAAACACATAGACTAATGGAACAGAATAGAGAATCCAGAAACAAAACCAAGCTTCTACAACTATCTGATCTTTGGCAAACTTAACAAAAACAAGAAAGGGGGAAAAAGATTCTCCCTATTCAATAAACGATGCCAGGATAACTGGATAGCCATATGCAAAAGACTGAAACTAGACCCCTTCTTTACATTACATACAAAAATTTGCTCAAGATAGATTAAACACTGATATGTAAAACCAAAAACTATAAAAGCTCTGCAAGACACGAGACAATGCCATTCAAAACATAAGCACAGGCAAAGATTTCATCATGAACATGCCAAAAGAAAAGGTAACAAAAGCAAAATTGACAACTGGGGTCAAATTAAAATGAGAAACTTTCACACAGCAAAATAAACTATCAACAGAGAAAACTGACAACCTACAGAATGTGAGAAAATGTTTGTAAACTATGCATTCCACAAAAATCTAATATCAAACATCGGTAGGGAAATTAAATTTACAAGAGGAAAACAAACAACCCATAAAAAGGTGGGCAAAGAACATAAACAGACACTCATAAAACAAGACATATATGCAACAAGCAATCATATTAAAAAAGCTCAACGTCACTGATTATTAGAGAAATGCAAATGAAAATTATAATAAGATACCATCTCACACCAGTCATAATGGCAATTATTAAAGCAAAAAAAAAAAAACACATACTGGCAAGGTTAGAGAGAAAAACAACACTTACACACTGTATTCGGGAATGTAAATTAGTTCTGCCATTGTGAAAAAGTGTCATGATTTCTCAAAGAACTAAAGACTGAAATACCATTTGATTCAGCAAGCCTAGTAATGGGTTACTAGGTATGTACCCAAAGGAATATAAATCCTTCTGTTATAGAGACATGTGCACGCATACGTCCATGGCAGCACTTTTCACAATAGCAAAAATATGGAATCAAGCTAAATGCCCATCAATGGTAGACTGGTTAAAGAAAATGTGATACATATACAACAAAAAACACTAGGCAGCCACAAAAGAATGCGATCATGTTCTCTTCAGGGACATAGATGGAGCTGGAGACTATTATTCTTAGCAAACTAATGCAGGAACACAAAATCCAAATACCAGATATTTTCACTTGCAAGTGGGAGCTAAATGATGAGAACACAGGAACATACAACAGGCGGAAGAACAACACACACTAGAGCCTTTCAGAGAGTGGAGAATGAGAGAAGGAAGAAGATCAGGAAAAACAACTAAATGGGACTAGGCTTAATACTGGAGTAATGAAATGATCTGTACAACAAACATCATGACAGACTTTACCTAAATAACAAACCTGTGCTTGAACCTTTGAACTTAAATAAAAGTTAAAAAAAAGGCAACTTCTCAAGTTGAATAACATAACCTCCTAGGTTTAAACACATGAACACAAACTCACACCAAGGAACATTGTCTTGAAAATCTGCAATATATGACAAAGGAAAACAGCTCTCCTAAGTTTTCAGAAAAGTTTTTTAAAAAACAGTATTTACAAAGAATCAAAAATCAGAATGATTTCAGGCTTCTCAACAGCACTACCAGAAGCTGGGAAATAATGGAGTAGTATCTTTAAAACTTGAATGGGAAATTATTTTCAATCAAAAATTCTATGCCCCACCAGTCATGTAAGTGTAAGAAGAAATAAAGTCATATTTCAGAACAATTTGCTTCAGTGTATCCTTGCTTGAATAAGTTACTGGAGGATACAGTCCACAAACAAGAGATTCAGGGCACGGGGAAGTGCAAAACAACAGAGTGGGTTTGTATTTGTATTGAAAAGACAGCAGCATTCGAGAGTTAGGGAATACTGGAGGAGGAGTTTTCTCCAGCATCCCTGGAGCCCACACCTCTAATTTCCACATTCCTATGCCCCATTGCTGCCCATCAATTCTGATCACCTATTCCTTTGATAGAGGTATTTCTCTCACTGATTAGCTGTAGTCAAGTGGCTCTTTCTTGGGCTACAGGAGGAAATCTATTGCTTTTCATTAAACATCAATTGGATTAACCTAGGCTTAAGGTCAGCATTATGCCATCAGCTGTACGTTCTTGGGAAGACATCTACTCACAAACTGGTTAAGAACGTGGCCCTCCTACCTCTGACTTGTGTGATTCTAAGCAAGCTATTTAGCACCCTCTCATCTGTGAAACAAACATAAAGTTCTTATCTTGGGATAAGATAAACAGAAAGTGTTGAACAAGAACAGTTTCTTCTCCTCCAAGGCCAGACCATATGGAGGACCCTAAGACAGCCACAGCCTTGGTCAGTAGGACAAACACAACGTTCAAATTGCACCATTAAAACTGTGGCCAAACGTTTCCTCTGCCTGAGTCACTCACTGTCATAAGGCTCTACCAGTTCCCATTCCAGATAGGAAGTGGGCTTTTGTTGGTTTTTGTTGTGTTTTTCAAAAGATGGAGTCACCCAGGCTGGAGTACAGTGGCATGACCATAGCTCACTGTAGCCCCAAACTCCTGAGCTCAAGTGACCTTTCTGCCATGGCCTCCTGACAGAAGCTGGGCCAACAGGGCAGCAGGTATGCATCTCCACACCCAGTAATTTTTTTTGAGAGATGGGGTACCGCTATGTTGCCCAGACTGCTCTCAAATTCCTGGCCTGAAGCAATTTTCCCATATTAGCCTCCTAAGTTTCTAGGATTACAGGTGTGAGCCACTGTGCCCAACAGGTGTTCTAAATGCAATTTCCACACTGCTATTCTGAAGAAGGGCAAGAAGCAAAGAGACCCTCCTTGAAACATAGAAAATAAAAGCATTCACTATTAAGTGGAGGCAGAGTTGATGATCAGCCAAAACTACTTCAACTGTAATCCAGAAGTCCCATTGATACAGGAGTTCTAAAGAAATTATTTAGTCAGAGATTGAGGGTAAGGACGTCTTTGGTAAGGTTTCCGTTTGAATAAAAAGCAGCCCCAAAACCATTTCTAACAAAGAGCGGCCTGTAAAATCGAGCTGCAGATATAGACAAGCAAGCTGGAAGCTTGCACAGGCGAATGCCAGCAGCTGTAACAATAGGAGGCTACTTGGGTGCCAGGCATGCTCAACCTGACGGCTTTATCTTCCTTTTTCTTTATCAACCACAAATGCAGTAAAGGACAGACAACATGCACTGGCCAAGTAGAAAACCTATACGCATAAGAAGATTCGGGTGGATAGCCAGCTTCTTCACGAGCTATGTAAAGCTCTCACCTGGTCCAACCCATATTTGGACCCTATGTAAATCAAACACCACCTCCTTAACAAGTCTATAAAACCTTGTGCAGTTCACCAGAAAACCAGAAAACACACTCAGAAGCCCCTCTCTGCAGAAGAGAGAGATGTTCTCTTTTCTTCTTTTGCCTGTAAAACCTCCATTCTTAACCTCACTCCATGTGTATTCACGTCCTTGATTTTCTTGACATGAGGCAATGTACCTTGGGTATTACCTCAGATGGACAATGCTGCTTCATCATAGTTCTGTTTTGTTCAGGTTGTGGGACAAACGGCCCCTTTCCTCTGCAACCTCAGCTCAACCTTACTCAGGCCTCCTTCCAGCAGAATCACAGAGTCAAATGAAACCCCTTAAGTCTTCTTTTAAATTGGCAGCCGCTCCAAAGAAAGCAGCATGATGAGTTTCAGGTGGCCCGGGGTGGGGGCAGTGCTACTCTGGCTTCTCCGTGCTCAGTCCCTCTCAGTTCAAAAGCGCACCACGTGGAGCAATAGAACACCTGCTCATCTGAGTTTTAAAAATAGTGGGAGGAAAAACGCTGTCTTCATGCTTATTTCCCTGGCAGAGGGGAGGTCATAAAACACTAATTTCTAAGCAGTGGACCAGAGTTTTACTGATCTCTTCTGTTACTGACTCATGTTTACCCAGAGAAATCACATCACAAATCTGAGTCTCCTCTGGCAAGAGAAGGAATAGGATTCATGATTCTCTCAGCCCCCTTTCCACAGTGGAGTTCTGACTCCACTTCTAAAATACTTTTCTGCAAGCCTCTGTACCTCATAAATGTTTTACTATACTTGAGACAGCAAAGGGAAGCACAGATTAGCTACTGTTTTCAGAACAGTGGAAACATGCTGTCTTCTGCAAGTTTGGCATTGGAGTCAAAGATCAAGCGCCAAACAGTAGTTGTCAAGAATCCTTTCATTTACAATCAGGTTCTAGACTTTTCAAATGGTGTGGGCAAGAACCAGTTTTGCCAGAATAGGTTATTATCTACCTCTTACCTTTATAGGATAGGACTAAAAATTCTCTTTTTTAAGACAGAGTCTTGCTCTGTTCCCGAGGCTGGAGTGCAGTGGCATGATCTCGGCTCACTACAACTTCTGCCTCTCAGGTTGAAGTGATTTTCCTGCCTAAGCCTCCTGCGTAGCTGGAATTACAGGGGTCCACCACTACACTCAGCTAATTTTTGAATTTTTAGTAGAGACAGGGTCTCCCTATGTTTGCCAGGGTAGTCTCCAAAGCCTGACCTTATGATCTGCCTACCTGAGCTGCCCAAAGTACTGGGATTACAGATGTGAGCCACCACGCTGGGCATTTTTTTTTTTAATTACACTGAAGACTTTTGAAAGGGTTGTGTGTTGTATGAACTCCCTCCTCACCCAATTCTCATGGATGGGAAAATGCTGCTGCTTCATTTTAAAGCTAATGAGCTGCCTGAACAGGAACTTCTAATTAACTATTCAAACTGATTAGCTCAGGTCCCTGAAGGCTGGAGAACACGGGAACTGCTATCCCATCTGAATACAATCCAAAGGCAAAAGGCTGTGGCAAAGTTGAAATAATGGGGCAGATAGAAGAGATAAAGACTGGAGCTGGAGGTGGCCCATACTTCAAGTTAAGCCAAACAAAGGTGTTTGCATGTTTTATATGGACCAAATAGGAATTCCATAATAGAGAAAACCATTGATTTTAAGGAGGACGCTGCCATGAAAAGCTTCCTGCCAGGGGTAAGGAAGAGGCTGCCCAGGACCCCCAGAGGCAGGTGGTAGGAGGGCTCTTAGTGGCTTCCTAGAAACTGTATTACCTGAGGTAGTGAACTGCTGTCAGAGATCCCTACCAGGAGAATTTCTCAGGAACCCATGAGAAAGGGCCCAAAACTGCATGCCTGCTGCTAAAATGTGACACCATAATACAGCTGAACTATTCAATAAGGCCCTATCTGTTCCTCTGTCTCTCCTTTCTCCCTGCCCCTATCCAACCCTAGAAGAGCCAGAAAGCACTGCTAAGAAGTGAGGGTGGGTGGTCATAACCAAACACACTGCCCTCCTTTCCCTTCCCACTGTGGGTTTCTCAGGCTGAGGCTGTCACAAAGGAGGAGGGATAAAAATTGTTTTCGTTGATATTTTATCATGAACATTTATGAACGTACAGCAAAGTTGAAAAAACTTTACAGTGAACACTTTAACTGTATCTTCACCAAATTGGAGTCTTGTTTTATCTCATGTCCATTCATAGATCCATCTTTCTATCCATCCAGTAATCCATTATAGTTTGTAGGCATTTTAAAGTAAATTGCAGACATCAGTAACTCAACGCGCATTAATTAGAATTTGGTACCTTTTTTTTCCTTTTGGTGTAAAGTTTACAAATGATGAAATGCAAAAATTTTAAGTATGTATTTACCGAATTTTGACAAAAGTATACATATGTGTAACCCAAAACTCTATCAAATAAAGAACATTACTATAATCCCTGATATGGTTTGGCTGTGTCCTCACCCAAATCTCTTCTTGAATTGTAGCTCCCAGAATTCCCACGTGTTGTGGGAGGGACCTGGTGGGAGAGAATTTAATCATGGTGACAGTTTCCCCCATACTGTTCTTGTGATAGTGAATAAGTCTCACAAGAGCTGATGCTTCTATAAGAGGAAAGCCCTTTTGCTTGTTTCTCATTTCTCTCGTCTGCCACCATGTAAGTTGTCCCTTTGACTTTCTGCCGTGATGATGAGGCCTCCCCAGCCAGGTGCAACTGTGAGTCCCTTAAACCTTTTTTGAATAAAGTACCCAGTATCAGGTATGTCTTTATCAGCATTGAAAAAACGGACTAATACAATCCCAGAAAGTTTCCTCATGACTTGTCTCAGTCTCCAGCTCTGTACCCTTAGATTTTTTTCATTGTAGACTAAGTTTGCCAACTTTAGAAATTCCACGTAACTTGAATCATGTTGTGATAACCCTATATATAAGGCTCCCTTCAGTCCACAAAATAATTTTTATATTTATCAGTCAGGTTACACATATCAGTATCTCTTTCATTTTTATTGCTGAGTAGTATTTCATGCTATGAAATAACGTAGTTCGCTACCTGATCCTCTATTTGTGGTCACCAGAAATATTTTCAACTTTTGATTATTATGAGTAAAGCTATTGTGGTCTTCTATAAGTATTTTTATTAACATGTATTTTCACTAATTGGGGTAGATTCCTAACTCGGAAATTTATTATAGATGAGATGTATATTCATTCTATAAGAAAATTCCAGAAATTTGACAAAGTAGTTGTACTGTTTTATAGTCCCATTAGCAATAGTTATAGTTGTGCTGTATTCTTGCCAACATTTGGTGTTTAGTCTTTCCCAACCTAGTTATTTTGTGGGGTGTGTAGTAGTATCTCACTGTGGTTTTAATCTGCATTTCCTTGATGTTAACCATTTTGTCCCACTTGTATATTATCTTTGCAAAGTGGCTCCTCAAATTTTTTCCCCCTCTAAACAGGAATTGTTATCTTTTTTTCTTTTAGTTGTTCTGTCATCCAGGCTGGAAGGCAATGGTGCAATCTTGGCTCACTACAGCCTCTGCTTCCTGGGCTCAAGCGATCCTCCCACCTCAGTCTCCCAATTAGCTGATACCAGGCTAATTTTTGTATTGATATTAGCCAACACACAAGGTTAATTTTTTGTACTTATACTAGGTGTCAGGGTCTCACCATGTTGCCCAGACTAGTCTCAAACTCCTGGCCTTAAGTCATTCATCCTCCTCGGCCTTCCAAAGTACTGGCACTGCAGGTGTGATCCACTGTGCCCAGCCTTATTTTCAGGTTATAAAACTGCTTTTTTTTTTTTTTCTTGTTACATTTACTTAATCTCAGTAGAAAGAAAAAAAAAGGGGGTAAACAGAAAGGAAATAGAAACTCCATAAAAAATAGTTATCAGGGGCTTGTGATATCCTCTCAGAAAGCAGTTTAAGGGGGCTTGTGATAGTAGTTTACATTTCAGAGATTTTACATTTCAAAGATACAATGGACCCTTTAAGGTGGCTGGTTAAACCTGTTTTTCACCAGGAGCTAAAACAAAGGCTTGGCTCCAGGGAAAATATGGGCAGAGGTCTCTGCTCCTCTCAGGCATCTCAATTGCAGTAAGTTTATTGCTTACACAGAGACTGATGGGGACATGGAAGCAGACAGCACAATGTCCTCATAAACTGCAGCCCTTTTCTTTGCATTCTGTTGTTGCTTTTAGTGAGTCAGCTCATGGCCCTTTGTCTCACTCGACAGCTCTCGAGGTGGGGAAATGCAGACAGGTCCAGCAGCCAAACTGGGGCGAGTCAACTAGCTGCCTCGAGCCCTTGGCGCGAACACTACAAGGGCCCAAAGGGATTAACTACAAATACAGTTTCAAGAAATCTGTTCTATGATTGGTGTACACAGATAACGTGACTAAAGTTCAAAACCCAAGCCTTCTATAAAATGAACCCATGTGTCCTATTCCACTACCAACTCCATGCAGCAAACCCCCAACACCCAGTTAATGAAAAGGAACACGCTTACAATCTCGCACGTCCGAGAGAAACCAGGCGATATAGTAAGCTAGCCATCAACTTTGGACAATCGAATGAGTATGTAAGTACCGCAATCAACATTAACTTTCACAGAATTAGATCAGTTAATCACAGCTATTTTCGGGTAAAAGTGGGCGGCTCTTAAAAGAGCCTTTGTGAGTTGGATTTAATTACTGCCCAGAAAGCTTTACGCTCTCTCCCCACGAATGCAGCGAGCGAGCTGAATGTCCTTGGGCATGATAGTCACCCGCTTAGCGTGGATGGCGCACAGGTGGGTGTCCTCAAAGAGCCCCACCAAGTAGGCCTCGCATGCCTCCTGCAGGGCCACCACCGCGGAGCTTTGAAAGCGCAGGTCAGTCTTGAAGTCCTGAGCAATTTCTCGCACCAGTCGTTGGAAAGGCAACTTTCGGATCAGCAGCTCGGTTGACTTCTGGTAGCGGCGAATCTCGCGCAGGGCCACGGTGCCGGGCCGGTAGCGGTGCGGCTTCTTCACGCCGCCGGCTGGAGCGCTTTTCCAAGCTGCCTTAGTAGCCAGCTGCTTCCGCGGCGCTTTCCCCCCAGTGGACTTACGTGCAGTTGCTTAGTACGTGCCATTGTGAACTAACTGAAAAAACAAAGCCCTAAATCAGGCTCTTTACTGAAAATAGATTTATGACCATTTTCTGTCAGGCTGTGGCTTGCATATTCTTTTGTTTAATGTATCTTTTAATTTTCCCAGACACATTTTCTGCAAAATTTGTGTTAGTTTTTGTTGTATTTTTCAGATACTTTGTTCATGTCATCTAAGTTGCAGAATTTGTCACCATGACGTTGTTTATGATAGTCTCTTATTATCCTTTTCACGTCTGCAGGATCTGTAGTGATAGTTTCACTTCGCTTTCACTTCTGATATTGATACTGACCATTTGTGTTTCCTCTCTTTTTCATGATCAGAGTAGCTTAAGGTTTATTAATTTTGATATTTTAAAACAACCAGCTTCTTTGCTTTGTTAGTTTTCTCTATTATTTTGTCTGTCTTCAATTTGGTTTATCTCTGCACTTTTACCTTTATTGTTTCCTTCTTACTACTTCGTTGGAGTTTTCTTTGCTCTGTGTGTGTGTGTGTGCGTGTGTGTGTGTTTTCAATCTTCTTTAGGTGAACATTTACGTCATTGATTTTAGACCTTTCTCTTTTTCTTCTATTGCAGTATAAGCATGTACAGCTATACTTCCCTCTGGGAACTCCCATAGCTGTAATTCATAAGTGTTGGCATGTTGTATTTTGATTATCCCTTAGAATAAAATATTTTATATTCTACCTTTTGATTTCTTCTTGGGCTTGTGTATTATATTTAATCTCCAAGTACTTGGAGCTTTCTTGTTCTCTTATTGTTAATTTCTGTTTTAATCCTATTGTGGTCAGGTAACATACACTGCATGAATTCAATTTGATTTAATCTATTCAGTCTTGTTTTACGACCTAGCACGTGACCTACCCTAGTGAACACTACATGTACTTGAAACATACAGTATTCTGTGGTTATTGGGTGTCGTCTTGCATTGGTTTGTTTAAGATGGTGGAGAGTGTTGTTCAGGTCATCCGCATCTTGACTAAGATTTTGTCTAGTTTATCTATCAATTGCTTGGGAGATGGGTATTAAAATCACCAATCAAAATTGTGGATTGTTTGTTTATTCCTTTAGTTCAATTTTGTTTTGTGCAAATTGATGCACAAATTATTTTTAATCCATTTTTTTGATGAAATGACTCTTCTGTAATCATGAACTATCCCTCTTTATCTTTGGGAATACTGTTTTGACTTAAGCATATTTTATTTGGTATTAATATAGCTTCTTCACACTTCCATTACTGACTGTTTGCATAGTATATCATTTTAAATGTACTCATTTAGGGTCAGGTACAGTGGCTCACACCTGCAATCCCAGCACTTTGGGAGGCTGAGGCAGGTAGATCACTTCAGGTCAAAAGTTTAGGACAAGCCTATCCAATGCAGTGAAACCCCAGCTTTCTTAAAAATACCCCAACATTTAGCTAGGCGTGGTGGCAGGTTTCTGTATTCCCGGCTACTCAAAAGGCTGAGGCAGGAGAATTGCTCGAACCCAGGAGGCGGAGTTTACAGTGAGCAGAGATCGCACCACTGTACTCCAGCCTGGGAGATAGAGTAGGACACTGTCTTAAAAAAATTCAAATGTACTTATTTAGACCTACGTATATTTGTCTTTTTTTTTTCTATTCAAAGCGTGTATTTCATATACAGCACTGGGTCTTGTGGGTTTTTTAAATCAATTCTGGCAATCTCTGCACTTGAATTGGAGTATGTGGTATGATTCATTAACATTTAACGTTATTAAATATAGATTTATTAGTGGTTGAATGATGTAATTGGATTCAAGCTTACAATTGAATGGTTTGTTTCATTATTTTGTTTGTTTTTGTTTGCATCCCCTTCCCCACTTTTTGTCCTGTCCCTTTTCTCCTGATGTCTTTTGGACTCTTTAAATACTTTTAAAATTTCATTTTAAAGTATCCATGACTTATTAGATGTAGTGGTTGAATATTCCTTATCTGAATTCCTTGAGACTAGAAGAGTTTTGGATTTTAAACTTTTTTCATATTTTGGAACATTTACATATACATAAAGAGATCTCTTAAAGATATAACTGAAGTCTAAACACAAAATTCACCTATGTTTACGTACACCTCATACACATAACACAAATAAAATTTTACATATTTTTAGCAATTTTGTGCACGAATCAAAGTTTGTATACATTGAACCATCAAAAAGCACACATATCGCTATCTCAGCCATCGATGTGGATGAATTTCAGATCTTGGAATATTTTGGATTTTGGGGTTTATGGATCAGAGATGCTCAGCCTCTACCTGTTTTCATTGTTGATTATTTTATGTGTTAAAATATGTAAAAAAGGGTTAAGTTTTCAGCTGAATGAGATTTTTGAGTTTGGAAATTAAACTAAACAGGATTTTTCAGAAGTTCCAGGATACAGGTGCAGAATGTGTAGGTTTATTATATAGGTATATGTGTACCATGGTGCTTTGCTGCACCTATCAACCGTTCATCTAGGTTTTAAGCTTCACATGCACTAGCTATTTGTCCTAATGGTCTCCCCGTCTCACCCTCCTCTGACCCCCAACTGATCCCAATGTGTGTTGTTCTCTCCCTGTGTCCATGTGTTCTCACTGTTCGACTCCCAATTATGAGTGAGAAAGTGTGGTGCTTGGTTTTCTGCTCCTGTTTTGAACTAGAAAGAATTTCTTAATATCTTAAATTGCTCAGTGAAATAGAAAATATCAAAGATTCTACCCAACAGGTGGGTAAGAATGAGTCCACGTAGCAACTTTGATAAAGTGAAGGGAAATAACAAACCATTTCTGATTGCTCCCTGCCACAGCCAGTGCATTCAACCTTTTTACTGTCCTTTTATTATTTTTTCATTGTTCTTACAGTCATTATTATTTTTCCCCAAATGAAAAAATAAAAGTGGTGGGATTGATAGTGAGGAAACAGACTGACAGCTGCCCCTACACCTGAGTTTAACTTTTGAGAAATATAGTCAACATGATGATTTTCACACAGGGCTAGTAGGCCTTCTGCATCTGTTATAATTCCTGTTATGTTGTGGACAGAAAATAAATTTTTCTCTCCATGGGAACCTGTTAGTGATACTTGAGAACAATGTCAACTGTAGACCAAAACCGAATACAAGTGGAAATATTGTTTCATTTTTTTTGCAGTATTCCTTTTTTAAGACCTGAGATAGGAGGATAAAAAAGGAAAGAACTATTGACATGTGCAACAACATGGCTGAATATCAAAAACATTTTCTTGACTAAAAGAAACCTTACATATGGAGTGATCACAATATAATTCTATTTCTATCAAACTTTAAAATGTGTTCTGAAAGAATATTTAAAAGTATATTTGGGCTCGGGACCGACTAAGCGGAGGCAAAACTGAACTTTCTAGTCTCTGCTGTGATCCAAAACCCATGCTATAAACTTTGTACACAGTATCTCATTTAATCCTCAAAATCACCCTAACAGGTAGTTACTGTCACTTCCCCTGCTTCAAACAGAACATAAAGCTCAGAGAATCCAGGTACTGTGTTTTTTTTTTGTTTGTTTGTTTTGTTTTTGAGATGGAGTTTTGCTCATGCCACCCAGGCTGAAGTGCAATGGCGTGATCTCGGCTCACTGCAAGCTCCGCCTTCTGGGTTCAGGCAATTCTCGTGCCTCAGCCTCCCAAGTAGCTGGGACTACAGGAACGCACCACCATGCCCAGCTAATTTTTTGTATCTTTAGTAGAGATGGGGTTTCACCATGTTGACCAGGATGGTCTCGATCTCTTGACCTCGTGATCCACCTGCCTCGGCCTCCCGAAGTGCTGGGATTACAGGTGTGAGCCACCATGCCTGGCCCGGTACTGTGTTTTACACCTACTTAGAAGTCACCAATTCCTAAAGTTCTATAAAATGTTCTAAATAAAAATGAATAAAGTAGGCAAAAAAGACCATGTAAATAGCATTTCTACAAATATCTCCTAAGACAATTTTCACATCGATGTCCAAAGACATTTACAAGAACGTTTTCCACAACACTGTTTAAAATAATAGAAAACTACAAGCAACCTAAATGTCCATGGAAGAGTTAGATTCTTTCTCTTATTTCCGTATAATGCAATACTGTGCTGATGTAGAGATATCATATTCATTTTTAAAAATTACATTCACCTTCTTCTTATGGATCCAAGGAGATATGTTAGAGAATATCTATTGCATTTGGACATAAACATAAATACAAAGGAAATAGTAGGGGCTCTCTACAAGTGGTTATATATTGGAAGAGGAAGAAGAGAAAAATAAAAGGGATTATGAACTTGTATATGCTTTGGTAGTGTCTGGTTTTGTATATAACTTGAATTTTTCATAAATATATTTTACAGTCTGCATAATTACTAGGTAAGAAGACAAGTAAGTCACTTTAGTAAAAGTTCTTCCAATTACTGCAACTGATTTCTACAGCCAGAATGTTCCCAGAACCTGAAAAGAGGAAGCACTATAAATGGAAGGCAGAAATACTGACACTAGAGGGCCAGAGCCGGAGAGGGTGGATCTAATGCAGCAAATCCATCAGCAGTTCTCATCGCCATCTTTGAGAAACCTCACAATTTTCCGTGCGTAATAAATGAGTTAAATTGAAAACAAATCGATGACAGTGGTGCATGAGAAAGGTTACATGTGTCCCGAATAATAAAGTCTGCACACAATATAAATTAAAACATAGCATTTTACATTCATAAGATTGACAAACAAAAAGTAAAAGCCTAGGAATATCAAGTGAAGCCAAACACAAAACAAGTTTCCCCACATTTCCTGTGGGAATACCAATTGTTACAACTACTTTAAACAATTGGAAATTCATAGTAAAAATGAAGACAAGCCTCCCCTACAACTTACCAATCCCTCTTCTGGGAACACAGTAAGAGAGATTCTTCCCAAGAAACCTGTAAACAAATGTATATGGCACTATGCATGTAATTGTACATCGTGGTATTTCCATATGGTAAAGTATTATTCGGCAGGGAAAGTAAGTAGACCAGAGGTAGACATTTCAATATCAATAAGTTTTAGAAAAATAAAATTGAGTATAGGAAGCTGCAACTATATCTGTAATGCTTTGTTTTGCCAGGAAAATAAAGGGACACGTGGGGAGGGCAAAGAACAACAAAAACTAAACAATCTGAAACACATGCAGAAAAATACCCATATTTTAAAATTTTCCATTGCTGCTTATATTAGTTTCTGTCTTTTCTATACGCTTGAAGTACTTGATAATCAAGAAAATATAAAAGGCATAGGAAAAAGTATTCTGAGAAAATACATCGAAAGGTTTATGGTTATTAGATTTGGTAAGATTTTAAATGACTTTAATTTTCTTTGTTATATCTCTCTATATGTCCTAGTCATACCATATTAAATGTGTATTTCATTTATGACAATAAAAATGTATTGTTTAAAAACTCATATATATGCAGTTTTATCTGACATATGATGAAACTCTATGAAACATACATTCAGCAAAAATACTGAGAAAAAGAACAAAAATAATGATATTAAGAGTTGTTGACTTTTGGATGGAGCTATGAGTGACTTTACATTTATCTCTAAACTCGATTTTTCTATAGTGGGCAAATAAAATATTTGTGAAAACTAGATTAAATAGAAAGCTATAGGTTTTAAATGAAAAGGAATTCAAATAATTTTCCAGCATGATAAAATGTTCATATTCCTAAATATGAACTACTTTACAAAAGCACCAGTGATTTTAAAGAAACATTAGATGATTTTTAAAGGAAGTCAGTTATGATACTGCAGTTTATAGTGATACTGAGTGTTTGCTAGCTCCACTAATCAGGATATTAAGTTAATAGTATATAATATGCCATAAAGAAATTATATGAGCAGAGGTTACTGCAAAAGGAGAACACAATGATTTTAAGTGGGCTGGTGACCTGAATTTCTTCCAGTGAGGGGAAACATCAGAGTCATTTGATCAATGAAGTGCCTTTTATAAATCTTCAGGAAATCTCCTATGAAGGCTTTAAGAAGATGGATTTCTTATTACTTCTGATGTATGTTCCCATGAAATTTTTCCATTGCCACCATGGGCCTGCCCAGCCTAAGAGATGGAAACTGTGAGTCCAGCCCACTGACGCCCACCATCAGTAAGAAGATTGCACACTGAGGAGGCCATGACCAGCCTGCTGACTGAAATCTATACTGTAAAAGGATGATGCTGCTCCAGCAATCCTGAAACCCTGCCCTAGGATCAATGCAAAGTGGTGTCAACCTTAGAATTTCAATACGCCTAGGCAGATAGTTATCTTTAAATATAAGAACAGTATCATTTTCTGGAGAAACCAAAAGAATCCAGAAAAATTCTACAGTAGTCTACTCTGCCCTTCCTCCCCGTTCCGTCTTGTTAGTAACAGCCAAATCCAGGCACAAAGATGTCCTAACTGCTACACCTGAGGTTGCCCACAATGTGTGCTAGGTGACGCATCTTATAGAGCACATATGCAAACAATTATGGGATCTGAAAAACAATAACTCAGGCAGAAACATTAGGAATTGGTGCCCCTAAGTGAACCAGTGGGAAAAAAGGAGGCTTAGAGAGTTTAAACAACTTTCCCCAGTAGCTGATAAGTTACGGTGGCCTTAGACAAGCTGACAAGAGTGGTAGCAAAAAGGCTTCAAGGATTACAAATTGTTCTACTATAAGGTTTTAAAAAGGGTTCAAAGGCAAAGAAGAGCAAATGAAGCCATGAATTTTACAATCTACATATTTTTAGCCCTTTCTCTTTTTTGCTTTTCTTGGGTAAACTAATTAGACCCTGCAAACACATTCCCATTCACAATGTGGTCTCCATTGCTTTAGGGCCTCACCTCTGAGCAGCCGGAGGAAATGCAGCTGACCCCTTATTTAGTTAACAACCTTTTATACTCTGCCCTTTCGCTTTGCTTTCTCCATGCCAACATAAGACATACAAAGATTCTTCTGCCTCCAAGATGCTGCAGCTTTCTTCTCAGCTAGTTACCCCCAGCTAAAAATAACTGTTCCACATACTCAGAGATATATGGCAATCAAGCAACCAAGTGCCCCTTTTGCCAATGACATGTTTTTAAAAAATATGTTCAATGAGAGGCTCTTTGAAAATTATTCACTTTTTTCTGAGTTGCAAAGGAAAACGAAAGGCAAATTATGGCTCTATAAGCAACTGTTTGCACAGATCCCATTAATTCGCCATCCACAGGGCTATTGACAACTAGCTCTTTTCTCTTGTCATTTCACTTACCAGGCAGAAATGATTACAAACTTAATTTCTTTGGGGGGTTATTTAGGTTAGAGAGGGCCCCTTGATAATGCAGAAGTCATAACGGCCACCAGACACAGGAGAACAATACCTCCCAGTGCTTCCACAATGGAGAGAGAGATAACTGAATGTCATATTCGGAAGAAATTCAAACCATCATTGATTTTTTCAGATGAAAAAACTGAGGCTCAAAGAGGTTAGGGGGTTAACCAAAGTCAGTCAGTGTTTTAGTTTGCAGCAAAGCTGAAAGCAGGCGCTAAGCATTGCAACACCTGATGTCTTCCTTCCTCCCCTCCATCCTGCTGCTAGTAGTGTCAGTGGCAAATACAAGCCAGTTCAAGGAAATGTGGCCTCAGCGAGGAGTACTAAGGACCAAGCACCAATGCATCTTGCCATTTACAACAAATTCCTTAATTACAAGGCTTCATTTATTCACAGAAGCTGCCTCTTTTGTACATAGCCAAACACACACACACACACACACACACACACACACACACACACACACAGTGTGACAGAGATAATTCATCATTATCTGAACGCACTCAGGGTGGTCAATTTCAGCCAGAGTGAAGAACAGAGAAAGGCAGGGTCAAGGGCACTATAGAAATAGCTGTTCCTGCTTCACTTTTCAGCCGTCCTTCCCCTCCCATCAGCCCACTTTCATTACTTTTCTCTTTGATGCAAAATCTGAAAATCTTGGTCAGGCAGCTCTGCTTATCAGTGGGTTCTGAATAACCCACTTTTATCAAACTTCATCTGATGGACCCAAAATATATTTGATCTTAGCAAAAATTACCCTTATCAGTCCTAAAATGACACTGTCCCAAAGTGAATAGTGTTAGCAGCCAACTCTCTAGAACCAGAAAGAAGTATGTTTAAATCCTCAATCCATCACTTTCTAGCCATGCTGTCATGTCCAACTCATTCTTCTTAAACAATATCTCACTAAGCACACTAGACTGTAGAAATGCACACAGATAGGGCCTTACCTTTTCTGGCTTTATTCCTGCGAGGCAGCAGTGGACACTAACATATCTGTCACTCCAGTTAATGTAAAGGTTTAACTGGTACAAGTGCTGTGCAGGCAGGTCTCTGGAACAATGAGAGCACCCAGGAGAAGGCTTTGCTTTAGTTACAAAGGTCAGGAAAGGTTGCCCCTAGGGAGGGACCGAGATCAGAAGCATGAGTGGGCAGTAAGTGGGCAATGTAAGGATGATCTGGCATTCCTGGCAAATATGTGGTGCAGGGGGACCTGGACCTTGGCCAGTACAAGATGCTGAGTCTTTGCAGTGCAGAGCAGAGAGGAGGGGCACGCCATGAGGACAGAGTAATGGAAAGAAGACTGTGGCCATCGTGAGGAGGTTTGTCCTCATTCTAAGAAGGACTGGGAGGTATGGGGCATGGTCTGACTTACGTGGAGGACAGACTGGAGACAACATGGACACAGACACACAGGTGGAAGGCCAGGAGGTAATCCACAGAAGGGCTGCAATGAGAATTTTAATGGAAAGAAAAAACAGAAGCTAAGGGATATTTAAGAACTAAAATCAGCAGGCCTGAATGGTCAGTTGGATATGAGAAGTGAGAGAGAAAGGGATATACCAGAGCTCACTCATAGGACTTTGGCTTGTGTGACTGGATAGGTGGTGGCACCATTTTCTAAAAACCAGAATGGAAGAAGGAGCAGACTAGTGACTTAAACCTCATAGCCTCAGTTTTCTCATCTGTAAAATGGGAATAGTCCTACATATATCACAATGTTTTTGAAAGCATTAGAAAATATTCCTAGAAAATGAAGCCTTCATACAAAGCGGTGTATGTTTCTCCCCCAAATAAATGGGACCTATTCTTATAGGCTTCTTTTTCTTGATCTGATTGGAAACTCAGGATCTCAGATATTCATTTCTTTTCATCCTCTTCTCTGATGGCTCTACCAAATTGCTGGTTTACTGATCTCATCACACTAAACAACGTATGGTACTACATACTAGTCAAATAGGCAAGTTGGCAATTGCTCTTCTGAACAAATTATTGTAAATGTCACTGCTACAGTGCAGCTCATAGTGGCTCACTTGGCTGTTCAAGTGAAAAATTCTTGCAAATGCAGCTCTTATTATTTGCCAAATGATCATGCACAAATGCATTTATTTTACCAAGAGCGTAGTGTTGGGTCATTTAAGGAGAATGGAAAAACACCACTCACAATTGAAGAGGCAAAATAGCATACATACAGCACTCCAGAGCTTGCAAACCCCTTCATATACACTATATCAATGGTACCTCACACTGACTGCGGAGAGGCTGAGATGACGAGAAAGGGCAGGTATATTTATGATTATTTTTTCAAGTAAGGTTAACTTAGACAAAGTAACTCTCTTTAGGTCACAACTCAAGGAAGTAATACATTTCTGTGATGAAAATACAAGTCTTGGGGCTTCTGATTTTATCATGTGTCTATCAAA
Organism: Callithrix jacchus; assembly: GCF_049354715.1. Classification (NCBI taxonomy): domain Eukaryota; kingdom Metazoa; phylum Chordata; class Mammalia; order Primates; family Cebidae; genus Callithrix; species Callithrix jacchus. Next base: position 52,646,507 of record NC_133521.1, on the reverse strand, counting down.
ATCCCCCACCTGCCAACGTTAAGCCATACAATGTAGAACATAAAAACCATACAGCCTCTGAAACAGAGGAGAGGGGCGAGATCAAAACTCATTTGAACTTACATAATCATATTTTATCAATTCATTATTAGTCCACTATGATCATTGTGGTCGTCATTAATAGACAAGACGTGTTGAGCAACTACTACCTGCCAGACCAAATAGGAAGGACTTCATCTGTGCTGTTTCACTGAACCTTTACTTTCAACAAAGGTGCTCTTAAAAATCAGAATTATGAAAGTACAGATGAGAAAATGGAAGCCGAGAAGGCTTGAGTTGCCTAAACCTGCTCCTAAATCCCAGCCTTTTGCCAAGGCCACTCTACTAGACTTGCTTCTGTGGGATCTATTGTATTCATAGTCAAATACCAATAAGGCCAAGACAATGAGTACTTTTTAGTTCTTCTGGGTTTTGGGGAAAATTTAAACAATGTCTCCCAATATCCTGAATGCATTGAATGTATTTGGCCGATTCGATAAGCGAACAGGCATGAACGCTTATCTGAGATGATACCACTCTAGTTTCACTGTAACAGTACATTTTGTGTAGAATATTTCTATCTCAAATGCTGATCCTCATTCTGTTACTTACTGGCTGTATATCGTTGGACAAGTGGCTTAGCAGCTCAGACACTCAATTTAGTAGTCTGCGAAGTAGGGTTGACGATAGTTCCAATAGTAAAATAAAAGTGGAACCATCTGCAGAAAGCACTTGACATGGTTTCTAGAACATGGTTAGTAAGCCACACATATGAACTATGATTATTTTTTATTTTGATGATCCTTGTGACCACAGAACAGAAGTTAGCTACATTCTACAGAGAGGAAACTGGTTCTAAGATATAAAGTGTTTTGTGTAAATTCACCCAGCTTGTTAGAATTAAGATAAGGAAGCACGTCTCCTAAATGTGACAGAGAAAATTTTTGTTACTAAAATCTCCAGCAACTCTCTGAGGAGGTGGGTCTTGGTAGCTGAAGAATTCTGAAAGTAGAAGTGGACAGAAGCTAAAATGCTCATCGGGAAAAGATAAGAAATCAAGAAACCTGAACATGATTCAATAGTGAGCAAAGAGAAAAACAGGGGAGAGGGAGAATATGTTCAAAGGGATTTGAGAAATTTGCTCCCCACACACAATGTAAATTACTATGAAAATACTGTGTTAGAAAAAATATACAAGGCCCTTTTCTACACTATTTTAAAGTATATACACCATCTCAATATTGGCTGTCTTGTAAAATACAAAAATTCTATTTTTATGCAGTTACAGAAAATATAAATACTCTAATTTAACCTTAAAAATTTACTCTGAAGACACTCTGATAGAAAACACATACAATGCAATTTTCTACTATGTTTTAAAGTATATGCACCGACTCAATATTCTCTACCTTGTAAAATACAGAAATTCTAATTTTATGCGGTTACAGAATATATACATACTCATTTTAACACAAATGCTAAACACAAAATTACTAAAAATATAAATATTCTCTTTTTACCCCAATGTTAAAAACAAAATTGTTCTGACAATTCTCTGTTAGAAAAAATATACAACACCCTTTTCTATTCTGTTTTAGAGTATATAGACCATCTCCATATTCCCTCTTGTAAAACATGGAAATTCTGTTATTACGTGGATAGAGAAATTGTAAGTATTTCCGTTTGACTTCAATGTTAAAAACCGAATTACTCTAAAGACACTCAGTTAGAAAAAAATACACAATGCTTTTTTTACTATCTTCTTTAGTATATACACTATCTCAATATTCTCTCACATGTAAAATACAAAAATTCTAAATTTACGTGGTTAGACACAAATATAAATATTCTCTATGCACCCCAATGTAAAAAACAAAATTGCGTGGAAGAAATACAATGCTCTTTTCTACTCTCTTATGGTGTATATATACCATCTCAATGTTCTCTCTCATGTAAAATACTGAAAATCTAAATTTACGCTGTTAGAAATAAATATAAATATCCTCTATGTCCCCGAATGATATAAGCAAAATTGCTCGAAAAATAATCTGTTAGAAAAAATATACAATGCCCTCTTCTACATTCTTTTGGAGTATATACACAATCTCAATATTCTTTGTCATGTAAAATAACAAAATTCTAAATATACGTGAATAGAAAAATATAAATATTATCTAATTACCCAAATGCTGAAAGAAAAATTGCTCTAATGATAATCTGTATGAAAAAATATACAATGCCCTTTTCTATACTCTTTTGGAGTATATAAACCAAATCAATATGCTCTCTCATGTAAAATATTAAAATTCTAAATGTACGCGGATAAAAAATATAAAAATATTATCTATGTAACACAATGTTAAAAGCAAAATTGCTCTAAAGAAAATCTGTTCGAAAAAATGTACAATGCCCTTTTCTACACTGTTTTGGAGTATATACACCATATCAATAAGCTCTCCCATGTAAAATATTTAAATCCTCAATTTACGCGGTTACAAAAAATATAAATATTTTCTATGTACATCACCGTTAAAAGCAAAATTGCATATAATATAATGTGTAAGAGAAAATATACAATGCCCTTTTTTACTCTTTCTTGGAGTATATCCACCAAATAAATAGGCTCTCTCACGTAAAATACAGAAATTTTAAATTTAGGCCAATATAAAAAAATCTAAATATTATCTAGGCACCCCAATCTTAAAAGCAAAATTAGACTGAATATCGTCTGTCAGAAAAAAATATACAATGCCCTTTTCTACTCTGTTTGGAGTATGTACACCAACTCAATATGCTCTATCATGTAAAATACCGAAATTCTAATTTTACGCGAATCGAAAAAAATCTAAATATAATCTAGGCACCCCAATGTTAAAAGCAAAATTGCTGTGAATATAAACTCTCATAAAAAACATACAATGCTCTTTTCTACTCTGTTTTAAAGTATATACACCAACTCAATATGCTCTCTCATGTAAAACACCAAAATTCTAAATTTACGCAAATCGAAAACAATCTAAATATTATCTAGGCACCTCAATGTTAAAAGCAAAATTGCTCTGAATATACTCTGTCAGAAAAAATACACAATGCCCTATTCTACTCTGTTTTCGAGTATATACACCAACTCAATATGCTCTCTCATGTAAAATACTGAAATTTTAATTATACGCGAATCGAAAAAAATCTAAATATTACCTAGGCACCCCAATGTTAAAAGCAAAATTGCTCTAAATATGATATTTCAGAGAAAATATACAATTCCACTTTCTACACTGTTTTGAAGTATATACACCAACTCAATATGCACTCTCGTGTAAAATACTGAAATATTAAATTTACGCGAATTGAAAAAAATCTAAATATTATCTAGGCACCCCAATGTAATAATCCAAATTTCTCTGAATACAATCACTCAGCAAAAATATACAACACCAATTTCTACTCTGTTTCGGAGTATATACACCAACTCAATATGCTCGCTCACGTAAAATAAAGAAATTCTAATTTTACATGAATCGAAAAAATCAAAATATAATCTAGGCACCACATTGTAAAAACTAAATTTCTCTGAATATAATCTGTCAGAAAAAATATACAATGCCCTATTTTACTCTGTTTTGGAGTATATACACCAACTCAATATGCTCTCTGATGTAAAATACCGAAATTCTAAATTTACGCGAATCAAAAAAAATCTAAATATTATCTAGGCACGTCAAAGTTAAAAGCAAAATTGCTCTGAATATAGTCTGTCAGAAAAAATACACAATGCCCTTTTCTACTCTGTTTTGAAGTATATACTCATACTCAATATGCTATACCATGTAAAATACCGAAATTCGAAATTTATGCGAATTGAATAAAATCTAAATATTATCTAGGCACCTCAATGTTAAAAGCAAAATTGCTCTGAATATAATCTTTCAGTTAAAATATACAATGCTCTTTTCTACCATGTTTGGGGTATATACACCAACACAATATGCTCCTTCATGTAAAATAGAAAAATTCTAAATTTACACGAATCGAAAAAATCTAAATATTATCTACGCACTCCAATGTTAAAAGAAAAATTGCTCTGAATATAGTCTGTCAGAAAAAATATACAATGCCCTATTCTACTCTGTTTTGGAGTATATACACCAACTCAATATGCTCTCTCATATAAAATAACGAAACACTAATTTTACGTGAATCGTGAAAAATCTAAATAATATCTAGGCGCCCCAAAGTTCAAAGAAAATGGCTCTGAATATTATCTGTTAGAAAAAATATACAATGCCTTATTCTACTCTGTTTTGGAGTATATACACCAACTCAGTATGCTCTCTCATGTAAAATACAAAAATTTTATATTTAAGCGAATCGAAACATATCTAAATATTATCTAGGCACCCCAATGTTAAAAACAAAATAACTCTGAGTATAGTGTGTCCAGAATAATATACAATGCCCTATTCTACTCTGTTTAGGAGTATATACACCAACTCCATATGCTCTCTCATGTAAAATAAATTCTATATTTAAATGAATCGAAAAAAATCTAAATAATATCTGGGCACCCCAATATTAAAAGCAAAATTACTCTGAATATAATCTGTAAGAAAACATATACAATGCCCTTTTCTACTCTGTTTTGTAGTATATACACAAACTCAATATGCTCTCTCATATAAAATAGCGACATTCTAATTTTATGTGAATCGAAAAACATCTAAATAATGTCTAAGCACCACAAAGTTAAAAGAAAACGGCTCTGAATATAGTCTGTGAGAAAAAATATACAATGCCTTATTCTACTCTGTTTTGGAGTATATACACCAATTCAGTATGCCCTCTCATGTAAAATAAAGAAATTCTGATTTTCCGTGAACCAAAAAAAATTTAAATATTATCTAGGCACCCCAATCTTAAAAATAAAATTTATCTGAATATAATCTGTCAGAAAAAATATACAATGCTCTATTCTACTCTGTTTTGAATTATATACACCAACTTTATATGATCTTTCATATAAAATACAGATATTCTATATTTAAGCGAATCGAAAATTATCTAAATTTTATCTAGGTACCCCAATGTTAAAAGCAAAATTGCTTTGAATATAATCTGTCAGAAAACATATACAATGCCCTTTTCTACTTTGTTTTGTACTATATACACCAACTCAACATGCACTCTCATGTAAAATACCTAAATTAGAATTTTATGCAAATCGAAAAAAATCTAAATAATATCTAGGCACCCCAAAGTTAAAAGAAAACGGCTCTGAATATAGTCTGTTAGAAAAAACATACAATGCCTTATTGTACTCTGTTTTGGAGTATATACACCAACTCAATATGCTCTCTCATGTAAAATACAGAAATTCTAATTTTACTCGAATGAAAAAAAATCTAAATATTATAGAGGCAACCCAATGATACAAACAAAATTTCTCTGAATATAATCTGTCTGAAAAAATATACAATGCCCTATTCTACTCTGTTTTGGAGTATATACACCAATTCAATATGCTCTCTCATGTAAAATACAGAAATTCGAATTTAACACGAATCGAAAAATATAAATATTATCTAGGCTACCCAATGTTAAAACAAAATTGCACTGAATAGAATCTGTCAGAGAAAATATACAATGCCCTATTCTACTCTGTTTTGGAGTATATACACCAACTCAGTATGCTCTCTCATGTAAAATACCGAAATTCTAATTTTACATGAATGGAAAAAAATCTAAATATTACCTAGGCACCCTAATGTTAAAAAAAAAATTGCTCTGAATAAAATCTTTCAGAAAAAATATACAATGCCCTTTTCTACTCTGTTTTTGAGTATATACACCAATTCCATATGCTCTCTCATGTAAAATACAGAAGTTCTATATTTAAGCGAACCGAAAACAATCTAAATATTATCTAGGCACCCCAATGTTAAAAGCAAAATTACTCTGAATATAATCTGTCAGAAAACATGTACAATGCCCTTTTCTACTCTGTTTTGTAGTATATACACCAACTCTATATGCTCTCCCATGTAAATACAGAAATTCTATATTTAAGCGAATCGAAAATTATCTAAATATTATCTAGGCACCCCAATGTTAAAAGAAAAATTGCTCTGAATATAATCTGTCAGAAAACATATACAATGCCCTCTTCTATTTTGTTTAGTACTATATACACCAACTCAATATGCACTCTCATGTATAATACCTAAATTAGAATTTTACGCGAATCAAAAAAATGTAAATAATATCTAGGCACCCCAAAGTTAAAAGAAAATAGCTCTGAATATAGTCTGTTAGAAAAAATATACAATGCCTTATTCTACTCTGTTTTGGAGTATATACACCAACACAATATGCTCTCTCATGTAAAATACAGAAATTCTAATTTTACTCCAAAAAAATCTAAATATTATCGAGGCAACCAAATGTTGAAAACAAAATTGCTCTGAATATAATCTGTCTGAAAAAATACACAATGCCCTATTCTACTCTGTTTTGGAGTATATACACCAACTCAGTATGCTCTCTCATGTAAAATACAGAAATTAAAATTTTACGAAATCGAAAAAATGTAAATGTTATCTAGGAACGGCAATGTTAAAAACAAAATTGCTCTCAATACAGTCTGTAAGAAAAAATATACAATGCCCTATTCTACTCTGCTTTGGAGTATATACAGCAACTCCATATGCTCTCTCATGTAAAATACAGAAATTCTATATTTAAGCGAATCGAACAAATTCTAAATATTCTTTAGGCATTCCAATGTTAAAAGCAAAATTGCTCTGAATATAATCTGTCAGATCAAATACACTATGCCCTTTTCGACTGTGTTTTGTAATATATACACCAATTCCATATGCTCTCTCAGGTAAAATACAGAAATTCTAATTTTACGCGAATCGAAAAAAATCTGAATAATATCAAGGTGCGCCAAAGTTAAAAGAAAATGGCTCTAAATTTCGTCTGTTAGATAAAATAAACAATGCCTTATTCTACTCTGTTTTGGAGAATACACACCTACACAGTATGCTCACTCATGTAAAATTACGAAACTATAATTTTACGTGAATCGAAAAAAATCTAAATATTATTTAGGCACCCCAATGTTAAAAGAAAATTGCTCTGAATATAATCTGTCAGAAAAAATATACAATGACCTTTTCTACTCTGTTTTGGAGTATATACATCAACTCAATATGCTCTCTTGTAAACTAATGAAATTCTAATTTTACGCGAATCGAAAAAAATCTAAATAATATCTAGGCGCCCCAAAGTTAAGGAAAATAGCTCTGAATATAGTCTGTTAGATAAAACATACAATACCTTATTCTACTCTGTTTTGGATATATAAACCAACTCAGTATGCTCTCTCATGTAAAATACCGAAATTCTAATTTTACCTGAATCGAAAAAATCTAAATATTATCTCAGCACTTCAATGTTAAAAACAAAATTGCTCTGAATATAATCTGTCAAAAAAATATACAATGCCCTATATTACTCTGTTTTGAAGTATATAGACCAACTCCATTTTCTCTCTTGTAAAATACAGAAATTCTATATTTAAGGAAATTGAAAGAAATCTAAATATTATCTAGGCACCCCAATGTTAAAAGCAAAACTGCTCTGAATATAATCTGTCAGAAAAAATATACAATGCCCTATTCTACTCTGTTTTTTAGTATATACACCAACTCCATATGCTCTCTCAGGTAAAATACCGAAATTATAATTTTACGCGAATCGAAAAAAATTTAATATATTTAGGCGCCCTAAATTTAAAAGAAAATGGCTCTGAATATAGTCTGTTAGAAACAATATACAATGCCTTATTGTACTCTGTGTTGGAGTAGATACACCAACTCAGTATGCTCTCTCAGGCAAAATACAGAAATTCTATATTTAAGCGAATCGAAAAAAATCTAAATATTATTTAAGCACCCCAATGTTAAAAGCAAAATTGCTCAGAATATAATCTGCCAGAAAAAATATACAATTCCCTATTCTACTCTGTTTTGGAGTATATACACCAACTTAGTGTGCTCTCTCATGTTAAATACAAAAATTTTACATTTAAGCAAATCGAAAATAATCTAAATATTATCTAGGCACCCCAATGATAAAAGCTTTATTGCACTGAATATAATCTGTCAGAAAAAATATACAATGCCCTATTCTACTCTGTTTTGGAGTATATACACCAATTTCATATGCTCTCTCATGTAAAATACAGAAATTCAATACTTAAGTGAATCGAAAAAAAGCTAAATATTATCTAGGCACCCCAATGTTAAAAGCAAAATTTTTCTGATTATAGTCTGTCAGAACAAATGTACAATGACCTTTTCTACTCTTTATTGGAGTATATACACCAACTCTATATGCTCTCTCATGTAAAATACCGAAATTGTAATTTTATGCGAATCGAAAAAAATCTAAATAATATCTAGGCGCCCCAAAGTTAAAAGAAAATGGCTCAGAATATAGTGTGTTAGAAAAAATATACAATGCCTTATTCTACTCTCTTTTGAAGTACATACACCAACTCACTGTGCTCTCTCATGTAAAATACGGAAATTCTAATTTTACGTGAATCGCAACAAATTTAAATATTATCTAGGCACCCCACTGTAAAAACAAAATTTGTCTGAATATAATCCGTCAGAAAAAATATACAATGCTTTATTCTACTTTGTTTTGGAGTATATACACCAACTCCATATGCTCTCTCATGTAAAAAACAGAAATTCTATACTTAAGCGAATCGAAAAAAATCTAAATATTATCTAGGACCCCAATGTTAAAAGAAAAATTGCTCTGAATATAATCTGTCAGAAAAAATATACAATGCCCTTTTCTCCTTGGTTTTGGAGTATATACGCCAACTCCATATGCTCTATCATGAAAATACAGAAATTTTAATTTTACGTGAATCGAATAAATCTAAATATTATCTAGGCATCCCACAGTTAAAAATAAAATTGCTCTGAATATAATCCGTCAGAAAAAATACACAATGCCCTTTTCTACTCTGTTTTGGAATATATACACCAACTTAATATGCTCTTTCATGTAAAGTACAGACATTCTATATTTAAGCGAATCGAAAAAAATCTAAAAAATATCTAGGCGTTCAAAAGTTAAAAGAAAATGGCTCTGAATATAGTCTGTTCGAAAAAATATACAATGCCCTTTTCTTCTCTGTTTTGGTGTATATACACCAACTCAGTATGCTCTCTCATATAAAATACAGAAATTCTAATTTTACGTGAATAGAATAAAATTTAAATATTATCTAGGCACACCGATGTTAAAAACAAAATTGCTCTAAATATAATCAGTCAGAAAAAATATACAATGTTCTATTCTACTTCTTTTTGGAGTATATACACCAACTCCATATGCTCTATCATATAAAATACAGAAATTCTGTATTTAAGCGAATCGAAAAAAATCAAAATATTATCTAGGCACCCCAATGTTAAAAGGAAAATTTCTCTTAATATAATTTGTCATAAAAAATATACAATGCCCTATTCTACTCTGTTTTGGAGTATATACAGCAATTCCATATGCTCTATCATGTAAAATACAGGAATTCTAAATTTAAGCGAATCGAAAAAAATCTAAATATTATCTAGGCACCCCAATGTTAAAAACAAAATTGCTCTGAATATAATTTGTCAGAAAAAATATACAATGCCCTATTCTACTCTGTTTTGGAATATATAAACCAACTCCATATGCTCTCTCATGTAAAATACAGAAATTCTATATTTAAGCGAATCGAAAAAAATCTAAATAATATCTAGGTGCACTGAAGTTAAAAGAAAATGACTCTGAATATGGTCTGTTAGAAAATATATACAATGCCTTTTTCTACTCTGTTTTTGAGTATATAAACCAACTCCATATGCTCTCTTTTGTAAAATACAGAAAATCTATATTTAAGCGAATCCAAAAAAAATCTAAATATTATCTAGGCACCCCAATGTTAAAAACAAAATTTCTCTGAATATATTCTGTCAAAAAAAATATACAGTGCCTTATTCTAGTCTGTTTTCGAGTATATAAACGAACTCAATATGCTCTCTTTTGTAAAATACAGAAATTCTATGTTTTAGCAAATCGAAAATAATCTAAATATCATCTAGGCTCCCCAATGTTGAAACCAAAATTTCTCTGAATATAATCTGTTAGAAAAAATATACAATGCCTTTTTCTACTTTTTTTTGGAGTATATACACCAACTGAGTATGTTCTCTCATGTAAAATACCGAAATTCTAATTTTACGTGAATCAAAAAAATCTAAATATTATCTAGGCACCCGAATGTAAAAAGCAAAATTGCTCTGAATATAGTCGTTCATAAAAAAGATACAATTCCCTTTTCTACTCTGTTTTGCAGTATATACACCAACTCAATATGCTCTCTCATGTAAAATACAAAAATTCTAATTTTACCTGAATTGAAAAAAATCTAAATATTATCTAGGCACCCCAATGTTAAAAGCAAAATTTCTCTGAATATAGTCTTTCAGGAAAGATATACAATGCCCTTTTCTATTCTGTTTTGGAGTATATACAGCAACCCAATATGCTCTCTCAGGTAAAATATCGAAATTCTAAATTTACACGAATCGAAAAAAATCTAAATAATATTTAGGGAGCCAATGTTAAAACCAAAATTTCTCTGAATATAATCTGTCAGAAATAATATACAATTCCCTTTCCTACTCTGTTTTAAAGTATATACACCAACTCAATATGCTCTCTCATGTAAAATACCGAAATTATAAATTTACGCAAACTAAAAAAATTCTAAATATTATCTACGCACCCCAATGTTAAAAGCAATGTTGCTCTTACTGTAATCCGTAAGAAAAAATATACAAACCCTTTTTGTACTCTGTTTTGAAGTATATACACCAACTCAATATGCTCTCCCATGTAAAATACAAAAATTCAAATTTTACACGAACCGAAAATAATCGAAATATTATCTAGGCCGTCCAATGTTAAAAGCAAAATTGCTCTCAATATAATCTTACAGAAAAAATATACATGCTCTTTTCTATTCTGTTTTGGATTATATACACCAACTCAATATGCTCTCTCATGTAAAATACCGAAATTCTAAATTTACGCAAATCAAAAAAATCTAAATATTATCTAGACACCCCAATGTTAAAAGGAAAATTGCTCTGAATAAACTCTTTCAGAAATAATATACAATGTCCTATTTTACTCTGTTTTGGAGTATATAAACCAATTCAATATGCTCTGTCTTGTAAAATACCGAAATTCTAATTTTACGTGAATCGAAAAAAATCTTAATATTATCTAGGCACCCCAATGTTAAAAGGAAAATTGCTCTGAATAAATTCTTTCAGAAATAATATACAATGCTTTATTTTACACTGTTTTGGAGTATATAAACCAATTCAATATGCTCTGTCATGTAAAATACCAAAATTCTAAATTTACGTGAATCAAAAAAAAACTTAATGTTATCTAGGCACCCCAATGTTAAAAGTAAGATTTCTCTGAATATAATCTGTGAGAAAAAATATACAATGCCCTTTTCTACTCAGTTTTGGACTATATACACCAACTCAATATGCTCTCTCATTTAAAATACTGAAATTATAAATTTACGTGAATCGAAAAATCTAAATATTATCTAGGCACCCCAATGTTAAAAGCAAAATTTCTCTGAATTAATTCTGTTAGAAATAATATACAATGCCCTATTTTAATCTGTTTTGGAGTATATACACCAATTCAATATGCTATCTCATGTAAAATACCCAAATTTTAATTTTACGGGAATCGAAAAAAATCTAAATATTATCTAGAAACCCCAATGTTAAGAGAAAAATTGGCCGGAATATAATCTGTCAGAAAAAATATACAATGCCTTATTTTACTTTGTTTTGGAGTATATACACCAACTCAATATGCTCTCTCATGTAAAATACCGAAATTCTAATTTTACGGGAATCGAACAAAATCTAAATATTATCTAGGCACCCAATGTTAAAAGCAAAATTGTTCAGAATATAATCTGTCAGAAATAATATACAATGCGCTTTCCTACTCCGTTATAAAGTATATAAACCAACTCAATATGGTCTCTCATGTAAAATACAGAAATTGTAAATTTACGCGAATTAAAAAATTCTAAATATTATTTAGGCACCCCAATGTTATAAGCAAAATTCTTCTGAATGTAATCTGTCAGAAAAAATATACAATGCCTTTTTTTACTCTGTTTTGGAGTATATACACCAACTCAATATTCTCTCCCATGTAAAATGAAACGTTCAAATTTTACACGAACCAAAAAAAATCTAAATATTATCTAGGCTTTCCAATGTTAAAAGCAAGATTGCTCTTAATATAGTCTGTCAGAGAAAGAACACAATGCCCTCTTCTACTCTTTTTTGGAGTATATAAACCAACTCAATATGCTCTCTCATTTAAAATACGAAAATTCTAATTTTACCTGAATTGAAAAATATCTAAATATTATCTCAGCACTTCAATGTTAAAAACAAAATTGCTCTGAATATAATCTGTCAAAAAAATATACAATGCCCTATATTACTCTGTTTTGAAGTATATAGACCAACTCCATTTTCTCTCTTGTAAAATACAGAAATTCTATATTTAAGGAAATTGAAAGAAATCTAAATATTATCTAGGCACCCCAATGTTAAAAGCAAAACTGCTCTGAATATAATCTGTCAGAAAAAATATACAATGCCCTATTCTACTCTGTTTTTTAGTATATACACCAACTCCATATGCTCTCTCAGGTAAAATACCGAAATTATAATTTTACGCGAATCGAAAAAAATTTAATATATTTAGGCGCCCTAAATTTAAAAGAAAATGGCTCTGAATATAGTCTGTTAGAAACAATATACAATGCCTTATTGTACTCTGTGTTGGAGTAGATACACCAACTCAGTATGCTCTCTCAGGCAAAATACAGAAATTCTATATTTAAGCGAATCGAAAAAAATCTAAATATTATTTAAGCACCCCAATGTTAAAAGCAAAATTGCTCAGAATATAATCTGCCAGAAAAAATATACAATTCCCTATTCTACTCTGTTTTGGAGTATATACACCAACTTAGTGTGCTCTCTCATGTTAAATACAAAAATTTTACATTTAAGCAAATCGAAAATAATCTAAATATTATCTAGGCACCCCAATGATAAAAGCTTTATTGCACTGAATATAATCTGTCAGAAAAAATATACAATGCCCTATTCTACTCTGTTTTGGAGTATATACACCAATTTCATATGCTCTCTCATGTAAAATACAGAAATTCAATACTTAAGTGAATCGAAAAAAAGCTAAATATTATCTAGGCACCCCAATGTTAAAAGCAAAATTTTTCTGATTATAGTCTGTCAGAACAAATGTACAATGACCTTTTCTACTCTTTATTGGAGTATATACACCAACTCTATATGCTCTCTCATGTAAAATACCGAAATTGTAATTTTATGCGAATCGAAAAAAATCTAAATAATATCTAGGCGCCCCAAAGTTAAAAGAAAATGGCTCAGAATATAGTGTGTTAGAAAAAATATACAATGCCTTATTCTACTCTCTTTTGAAGTACATACACCAACTCACTGTGCTCTCTCATGTAAAATACGGAAATTCTAATTTTACGTGAATCGCAACAAATTTAAATATTATCTAGGCACCCCACTGTAAAAACAAAATTTGTCTGAATATAATCCGTCAGAAAAAATATACAATGCTTTATTCTACTTTGTTTTGGAGTATATACACCAACTCCATATGCTCTCTCATGTAAAAAACAGAAATTCTATACTTAAGCGAATCGAAAAAAATCTAAATATTATCTAGGACCCCAATGTTAAAAGAAAAATTGCTCTGAATATAATCTGTCAGAAAAAATATACAATGCCCTTTTCTCCTTGGTTTTGGAGTATATACGCCAACTCCATATGCTCTATCATGAAAATACAGAAATTTTAATTTTACGTGAATCGAATAAATCTAAATATTATCTAGGCATCCCACAGTTAAAAATAAAATTGCTCTGAATATAATCCGTCAGAAAAAATACACAATGCCCTTTTCTACTCTGTTTTGGAATATATACACCAACTTAATATGCTCTTTCATGTAAAGTACAGACATTCTATATTTAAGCGAATCGAAAAAAATCTAAAAAATATCTAGGCGTTCAAAAGTTAAAAGAAAATGGCTCTGAATATAGTCTGTTCGAAAAAATATACAATGCCCTTTTCTTCTCTGTTTTGGTGTATATACACCAACTCAGTATGCTCTCTCATATAAAATACAGAAATTCTAATTTTACGTGAATAGAATAAAATTTAAATATTATCTAGGCACACCGATGTTAAAAACAAAATTGCTCTAAATATAATCAGTCAGAAAAAATATACAATGTTCTATTCTACTTCTTTTTGGAGTATATACACCAACTCCATATGCTCTATCATATAAAATACAGAAATTCTGTATTTAAGCGAATCGAAAAAAATCAAAATATTATCTAGGCACCCCAATGTTAAAAGGAAAATTTCTCTTAATATAATTTGTCATAAAAAATATACAATGCCCTATTCTACTCTGTTTTGGAGTATATACAGCAATTCCATATGCTCTATCATGTAAAATACAGGAATTCTAAATTTAAGCGAATCGAAAAAAATCTAAATATTATCTAGGCACCCCAATGTTAAAAACAAAATTGCTCTGAATATAATTTGTCAGAAAAAATATACAATGCCCTATTCTACTCTGTTTTGGAATATATAAACCAACTCCATATGCTCTCTCATGTAAAATACAGAAATTCTATATTTAAGCGAATCGAAAAAAATCTAAATAATATCTAGGTGCACTGAAGTTAAAAGAAAATGACTCTGAATATGGTCTGTTAGAAAATATATACAATGCCTTTTTCTACTCTGTTTTTGAGTATATAAACCAACTCCATATGCTCTCTTTTGTAAAATACAGAAAATCTATATTTAAGCGAATCCAAAAAAAATCTAAATATTATCTAGGCACCCCAATGTTAAAAACAAAATTTCTCTGAATATATTCTGTCAAAAAAAATATACAGTGCCTTATTCTAGTCTGTTTTCGAGTATATAAACGAACTCAATATGCTCTCTTTTGTAAAATACAGAAATTCTATGTTTTAGCAAATCGAAAATAATCTAAATATCATCTAGGCTCCCCAATGTTGAAACCAAAATTTCTCTGAATATAATCTGTTAGAAAAAATATACAATGCCTTTTTCTACTTTTTTTTGGAGTATATACACCAACTGAGTATGTTCTCTCATGTAAAATACCGAAATTCTAATTTTACGTGAATCAAAAAAATCTAAATATTATCTAGGCACCCGAATGTAAAAAGCAAAATTGCTCTGAATATAGTCGTTCATAAAAAAGATACAATTCCCTTTTCTACTCTGTTTTGCAGTATATACACCAACTCAATATGCTCTCTCATGTAAAATACAAAAATTCTAATTTTACCTGAATTGAAAAAAATCTAAATATTATCTAGGCACCCCAATGTTAAAAGCAAAATTTCTCTGAATATAGTCTTTCAGGAAAGATATACAATGCCCTTTTCTATTCTGTTTTGGAGTATATACAGCAACCCAATATGCTCTCTCAGGTAAAATATCGAAATTCTAAATTTACACGAATCGAAAAAAATCTAAATAATATTTAGGGAGCCAATGTTAAAACCAAAATTTCTCTGAATATAATCTGTCAGAAATAATATACAATTCCCTTTCCTACTCTGTTTTAAAGTATATACACCAACTCAATATGCTCTCTCATGTAAAATACCGAAATTATAAATTTACGCAAACTAAAAAAATTCTAAATATTATCTACGCACCCCAATGTTAAAAGCAATGTTGCTCTTACTGTAATCCGTAAGAAAAAATATACAAACCCTTTTTGTACTCTGTTTTGAAGTATATACACCAACTCAATATGCTCTCCCATGTAAAATACAAAAATTCAAATTTTACACGAACCGAAAATAATCGAAATATTATCTAGGCCGTCCAATGTTAAAAGCAAAATTGCTCTCAATATAATCTTACAGAAAAAATATACATGCTCTTTTCTATTCTGTTTTGGATTATATACACCAACTCAATATGCTCTCTCATGTAAAATACCGAAATTCTAAATTTACGCAAATCAAAAAAATCTAAATATTATCTAGACACCCCAATGTTAAAAGGAAAATTGCTCTGAATAAACTCTTTCAGAAATAATATACAATGTCCTATTTTACTCTGTTTTGGAGTATATAAACCAATTCAATATGCTCTGTCTTGTAAAATACCGAAATTCTAATTTTACGTGAATCGAAAAAAATCTTAATATTATCTAGGCACCCCAATGTTAAAAGGAAAATTGCTCTGAATAAATTCTTTCAGAAATAATATACAATGCTTTATTTTACACTGTTTTGGAGTATATAAACCAATTCAATATGCTCTGTCATGTAAAATACCAAAATTCTAAATTTACGTGAATCAAAAAAAAACTTAATGTTATCTAGGCACCCCAATGTTAAAAGTAAGATTTCTCTGAATATAATCTGTGAGAAAAAATATACAATGCCCTTTTCTACTCAGTTTTGGACTATATACACCAACTCAATATGCTCTCTCATTTAAAATACTGAAATTATAAATTTACGTGAATCGAAAAATCTAAATATTATCTAGGCACCCCAATGTTAAAAGCAAAATTTCTCTGAATTAATTCTGTTAGAAATAATATACAATGCCCTATTTTAATCTGTTTTGGAGTATATACACCAATTCAATATGCTATCTCATGTAAAATACCCAAATTTTAATTTTACGGGAATCGAAAAAAATCTAAATATTATCTAGAAACCCCAATGTTAAGAGAAAAATTGGCCGGAATATAATCTGTCAGAAAAAATATACAATGCCTTATTTTACTTTGTTTTGGAGTATATACACCAACTCAATATGCTCTCTCATGTAAAATACCGAAATTCTAATTTTACGGGAATCGAACAAAATCTAAATATTATCTAGGCACCCAATGTTAAAAGCAAAATTGTTCAGAATATAATCTGTCAGAAATAATATACAATGCGCTTTCCTACTCCGTTATAAAGTATATAAACCAACTCAATATGGTCTCTCATGTAAAATACAGAAATTGTAAATTTACGCGAATTAAAAAATTCTAAATATTATTTAGGCACCCCAATGTTATAAGCAAAATTCTTCTGAATGTAATCTGTCAGAAAAAATATACAATGCCTTTTTTTACTCTGTTTTGGAGTATATACACCAACTCAATATTCTCTCCCATGTAAAATGAAACGTTCAAATTTTACACGAACCAAAAAAAATCTAAATATTATCTAGGCTTTCCAATGTTAAAAGCAAGATTGCTCTTAATATAGTCTGTCAGAGAAAGAACACAATGCCCTCTTCTACTCTTTTTTGGAGTATATAAACCAACTCAATATGCTCTCTCATTTAAAATACGAAAATTCTAATTTTACCTGAATTGAAAAATATCTAAATATTATCTAGGCACCCCAATGTTAAAAGCAAAATTGCTCTGAATATAATCTGTCAGAAAAATATACAATGCATTTTTCTACTCTGATTTGGAGTATATACACCAACCCAATATGCTCTCTCATATAAAATACAGAAATTCTAAATTTACGAGAATCGAAATAAATCTAAATATTATTTAGGCACCCAATGTTAAAAGCAAAATTGCTCGAAATATAATCTGTCAGAAATAACATACAATTCCCTTTCCTAGTCTGTTATAAAGTATATACACCAACTCAATATGCTCTCTCAGGTAAAATACCGAAATTATAAATTTACGAAATTAAAAAAATTCTAAATGTTATCTAGGCAACCCAATGTAAAGAGAAAAATTGTTCTGAATGTAATCTGTCAGAGAAAATATACAATGCCTTTTTCTACTCTGTTTTCGAGAACATACACCAACTCATATTGCTCTGCCATGTAAAATACAGAAGTTCAAATTTTACACGAACCTAAAAAAATCTAAATATTATCTAGGCATTTCAATGTTAAAAACAAAATTGCTCTTAATATAGTCTCTCAGAGAAAATACACAATGCCCTCTTCTACTTTTTTTGGAGTATATAAACCAACTCTATATGCTCTCTCATGTAAAATACCGAAATTCTAATTTTACCTGAATCGAAAAATATCTATATATTATCTAGGCACCCATATGTTAACAACAAAATTGCTCTGAATATAGTCTTTCAGAAAAAAATATACTATGTCCTTTTGTATTCAGTTTTGGATTATATACACCAACTCAATATGCTCTCTCATGTAAAATACCGAAATTCTAAATTTACACGAATCGAAAAAAACGTAAATAATATTTAGGCACCCAATGTTAAAAGAAAAATTGCTCTGAATATAATCTGTCAGAAAAAATATACAATTCCCTTTCCTAATCTGTTTTAAAGTATATACACCAACTCAATATGCTCTCTCATGTAAAATACCAAAATTATAAATTTACGCAAATTAAAAAAATTCTAAATATTATCTAGGCACCCGAATGTTAACAGCAAAATTGCTCTGAATGTAGTCAGTCAAAAAAATATACAATGCCTTTTTCTACTCTGTTTTGGAGTATATACACCAACTCAATATGCTCTCTGATGTAAAATACAGAAATTCATATTTTACACGAACCGAAAAATCTAAATATTATCTAGGCATTTCAATGTTAAAAGCAAAATTGCTCTGAATATAATCTGTCAGAAAAAATAAACAATGCTTTTTTCTACTCTGTTTTGGAGTATATTCACCAACTCAATATGCTCTCTCATGTAAAATACCGAAATTCTAAATTTCCGCGAATCAAAAAAAATCTAAACATTTTCTAGGACCCCAATGTTAAAAGCAAAATTGCTCTGAATAAAATCTTTCAGAGAAAATATATAATGCCCTTTACTGTTCTGTTTTGGGGAATATAAACCAACCCAATATGCTCTCTCATGTAAAATACCAAAATTCTAAATTTACGCGAATCGAAAAAAATCTAAATATTATCCAGGCACCCAATGTTAAAAGCAAAATTGCTCTGAATATAATCTGTCAGAAATAATATACAATGCCCTTTCCTACTCTGTTATAAAGTATATACACCAACGCAATATGCTCTCTCATGTAAAATAAAGAAATTATAAATTTATGGAAATTAAAAAATTCTAAATATTATCTAGGCACCCCAATGTTAAAAGCAAAATTGTTCTGAATGTAATCTGTCATAAAAAATATACAATGCCTTTTTCTACTATGTTTTCCAATATATACACCAAGTCAATATGCTCTCACATGTAAAATACAGTAGGTCAAATTTTACACGAACCGAAAAAAATCTAAATATTATTTAGGCATTCCAATGATAAAAGAAAAATTGCTCTGAATATAATCTGTCAGAAAAAATATACAATGCTTTTTTCTACTCTGTTTTCGAGTATATACACTAACCCAATATGCTCTCTCATGTAAAATACAGAAATTCTAAATTTACGCGAAGCGAAAAAAATCTGAATATTATCTAGGCACCACAATGTAAAAACCAAAATTTCTCGGAACAAAACCTGTCAGAGAAAATATACATTGCTCTTTTCTACTCTATTTTGGAGTATATAAACCAACTCAATATGCTCTCCCATGCAGAGTAACGAAATTCTAAATTTAAACGAATAGAAAAAAATCTAAATATTATCTAGGCATACCAATGTTAAAAGCAATATTGCTCTGAATATAATCTGTCAGAAGAAATATACAATGCTTTTTTGTACTCTCTTTTGGCGCATATACACTAACCCAATATGCTCTCTCATGTAAAATATCGAAATTCTAAATTTACGCGAATCGAAAAAAATCTAAATATTATCTAGGCACCCAAATGATAAAATAAAATAGCTCTGAAGATAATCAATCAGAAAAAATATACAATCCCCTTTTCTACTTTGTTTTGGAGTATATACACCAACTCAATATGCTCTCTCATGTAAAATACCGAAATTGTAAATTTATGCGACTCGAAAGAAATCTAAATATTATTGAGGTACCACAATGTTAAAACCAAAATTTCTCTAAATATAATCTGTCAGAAATAATATACAATGCCCTATTCTACTCTGTTTTGATGTATATACACAAATTCAATATGTTCTCTCATGTAAAATACCGAAATTCGAATTTTACGGGAATCGAGAAAAATCTACATATTATCTAGGCACCCCAATGTTAAAGGAGAATGGCTCTGAATATAATCTGTCAGAAAAAATATAAAACGCTTTTTTCTACTCTGTTTTGGAGTATATACACCAACTCAATATGCTCTCTCATGTAAAATACCAAAATTCAAAATTTAAATGAACAGCAAAAAGTCTAAATATTATCTAGGCATTCCAATGTTAAAAGCAAAATTGTTCTGAATATAATCTGACAAAAATAATATACAATGCCCTTTCCTAACCTGTTATAAAGTATATACACCAGCTCAATATGCTCTCTCATATAAAATAAGGAAATTCTAACTTTACGTGAATCGAAAAAAATCTAAATATTATCTAGGCACCCCAATGTTAAAAGAAAAATTGCTCTGAATATAATCTGTCAGAATAAATATACAATGCCCTTTTGTACTTTGATTTTTAATATATACACCAACTCAATATACTCTCATGTAAAATACAGAAATTCTAATTTTACGTTAATTGAAAAAAATCTAAATGATATCTGGAGCCCCAAAGTTAAAGAAAATGGCTCTGAATATAGTCGGTAAGAAAAAATATACAATGCCTTCTTCTACCCTGTTTTGGAGTATAGACCAACTCAGTATGATCCCTCATGTAAAATACCGAAATTCTAATTTTACGTTAATCGAAAAAAATCTAAATATTATCCTGGCACCCCAATGTTAAAATCAAAATTGCTCTGAATATAATCTCTCAAAAAAAATATACAATGCCCCATTCTACTTTGTTTTGGAATATATACACCACCTCCATATGCTCTCTAATGTAAAATACAGAAATTCTATATTTAAGCGAATCGAAAAAAATCTAAATATTATCTAGGCACCCCAATGTTAAAAGCAAAATTGCTCTGAAAATAATCTGTCAGAAAAAATATACAATGCCCTTTTCCACTATGTTTTGTAGTATATAAACCAACTCAATATGCTCTCTCATGTGAAATACCGAAATCCTAAATTTACACAAATCGAAAAATATATAAATAATATCTATGTGCCCCAAAGTGAAACGAAAATGGCTCTAAATATAGACTGTTATAGAAAATATACAATGCCTTATTCTACTCTGTTTTGGATTATATACACCAAGTCAGTATGCTCTCTAATGTAAAATATCAAAATTCTAATTTTACGCAAATCAAAAAAAATCTAAATAATATCTAGGCTCCCCACAGTTAAAAGAAAATGGCTGTAAATATAGCCTGTCAGAAAAAATATACAATGCCTTATTCTACTTCGTTTCGGTGTATATACACCAACTCAGTATGCTATCCCATGTAAAATAAAAAAATTCTAATTTTACGCGAATCTAAGAAAATCTAAATAATACCCAGGAGGCCCAAAGGTAAAAGAAAATGGCTCTGAATATAGTCTGTTAGAAAAAATATACGATGCATTTTTCTACACTGTTTTGCAGTATATACACGAACTCAGTATGCTCTCTCATGTAAAATATTGAAATTCTAAATTTACGTGAATCAAAGAAAATCTAAATAATATCTAGGCGCCCCAAAGTTAAAAGAAAATGGCCCTCAATATAGTCTGTTAGACAAAATATACAATGCCTTATTCTACTCTGTTTTAGAGTGTATACACCAACTCAGTATGCTCTCATGTAAAATACAGAAATTCTAATTTTACGTGAATCGATAAAAATCTAAATATTATGTAGGCACCCGAATGTTAAAAGCAGAATTGCTCTGAATATAATCTGTCAGAAAAAATATACAATGCCCTTTTATACTCTGTTTTGGACTATATACACTAACTCAATATGCTCTCTCATATAAAATACCGAAATTCTAATTTTATGTGAATCGAAAAAAATCTAAATATCTAGGCACCACAAAGTTAAAAGAAAATGGCTCTAAATATAGTCTGTCAGAAAAAATATACAATGCCTTATTCTACTCTGTTTTGGAGTATATACACCAACTAGATATGCTCTCTCATGTAAAATACCAAATTCTAATTTTACTCGAATCGAAAAAATCTAAATATTATCTCAACACCCCAATGTTAAAAACAAAATTGCACTGAATATAATCTGTCAGAAAGAATACACAATGCCTTATTCTACTCTGTTTCGGAGTACATACAGCAAATCCATATGCTCTCTTATGTAAAATACAAAAATTCTATATTTAACCGAATTGAAAAAAATCTTAATATTATCTAGGCACCCCAATGTTAAAAGCAAAATTGCTCTGAATATAGTCTGTCAGAAAATATATACAATGGCTTATTCTACTCTGTTTTGGAGTATATACACCAACTCATTATGCTCTCTCATGTAAGATACAGCAATTCTAATTTTACGTGAATGGAAAAAATCTAAATATTACCTAGTCAACCAAATGTTAAAAACAAAATTACTCTGTATATAATCTGTCAGAGAAAATATACAATGCCCTATTCTACTCTGTTTTGGAGTATATACACCAACCCCATATGCTCTCTCATGTAAAATACCAAAATTCTAATTTTACGCGAATCAAAAAAAATCTAAATAATATCTAGGCGAACCAAAGTTAAAAGAAAATGCCTCTGAATATAGTCTGTTAGAAAAAATATACAATGCCTTATTCTACTTTGTTTTGGAGTATATACACCAACTCAGTATGCTCTCTCACGTAAAATACAGAAACTCTAATTTTACCCAATTTGAATAAATCTAAATACTTACTAGGCACCCCAACGTTAAAAACAAAATTACTCTGAATATAATCTGTCAGAAAAAATATACAATGCCCTATTCTCCTCTGTTTTGCAGTATATACACCAACTCCAAATGCTCTCTCATGTAAAATACCAAATTTCTATATTTAAGCGAATTGAAAAAAAAATAAATATAATCTAGGCACCACTATGTTAAAAGCAAAATTGCTCTGAATATAATCTCTCAGACAAAATATACAATGCCCTTTTCAACTCTCTTTTGGCGTATATACAACAACTCAATATGCACTCTCATGTAAAATACAGAACTTCTAATTTTACGTGAATCAAAAGAAATCTAAATATTTTCCAGGCACCACAATGTTAAAAGAAAAATTCTTCTGAATATAATCTGTCAGAGAAAATATACAATGCCCTCTTCTACTCTGATTTGGAGTATATACATCAACTCAATATGATCTCTCATGTAAAATACCGAAATACTAATATTACGTGAATCAAAATAAAATCTAAATATTTTCCAGGCATCACAATGTTAAATACAAAACTCCTCTGAATATAGTCTGTTAGAAAAAATAAACAACGCCTTATTCTAAACTTTATGGAGTATATGCACCAACTCAGTGTGCTCTCTCATGTAAAATACAGAAATTCCAATTTTACCTGAATCGAAAATATCTAAATATTATCTAGGTAACCCAATGTTAAAAGCAAAATTGCTCTGAATATAATCTGTCAGAAAAAATATACAATGACCTTTTCTACTCTGTTTTGGAGTATATACACCAACTCAATATGTCTCTTGTAAAATAATGAAATTCTAATTTTACGCGAATCGAAAAAAAACTAAATAATATCCAGGCGCCCCAAAATTAAGGAAAACTGCTCTGAATATAGTCTGTTAGATAAAATATACAATGCCTTATTCTACTCTGTTTTGAAGTATATAAACCAACTCAGTATGCTCTCTCATGTAAAATACAGAAATTCTAATTTTACTTGAATCAAAAAAATCTAAATATTATCTAGGCACCCAAATGTTAAAAACAATATTGCTCTGAATATAATCTGTTAAAAAATATACAATGCCCTATATTACTCTGTTTTGAAGTATATAGACCAACACCAGTTGCTCTCTTGTAAAATACAGAAATTCTATATTTAAGCGAATTGAAAGGAATCTAATTATTATCTAAGCACCCCAATGTTAAAAGCAAAACTGCTCTGAATATAATCTGTCAGAAAAAATATACAATGCCCTATTCTACTCTCTTTTGTAGAATATACACCAACTCCATATGCTCTCTCAGGTAAAATACCGAAATTATAATTTTACGCAAATCGAAAAATATTTAATAATATCTAGGAACCCCAAATTTAAAAGAATATGGCTCTGAATATAGTCTGTTAGAAAGCATATACAATGCATTATTGTACTGTGTGTTGGAGTATATACACCAACTCCATACGCTCCCACATGTAAAATACAGAAATTCTATATTTAAGAGAATCGAGAAAAATCCAAAAATTATATAGGCACCCCAATGTTAGAAGAAAAATTGCTCTGAATATAATCTGTCAGAAAAAATATACAATTCCCTATTCTACTCTGTTTTGTCATATATAAACCAACTCAATATTCAATATCATGTAAAATACAGAAATTCAAATTTTACCTGAATCGAAAAAGTCTAAATATTACCTAGGCACCCCAATGTTAAAACAAAATTTCTCTGAATATAATCTGTCAGAAAAAAATATGGAATGCTTTATTTTACTCTGTTTCGGAGTACATACACCAACTCAGTATGCTCTCTCATGTAAAATACCGAAATTCTAATTCTAGGTGAATCAAATAAAATCTAAATATTATCTAGGCACCCCAATGTAAAAAACAAAATTGCTCTTAATATAGTCTGTTAGAAAAAATATACAATGCCCTATTCTACTTTGATTTGGAGTATATACATCAACTCGATATGCTCTCTCATGTAAAATACAGAAATTCGATATTTAAGCGAATCGAAAAAAATCTAAATATTATATAGGCACCACAATATTATAAGCAAAATTGCCCTGAATATAATCTGTCAGAAAAAATATTCAATTACCTTTTCTACTCTGTTTTGTAGTATATACACCAACTCAATATGCTGTCTCATGTAAAATACCAAAATTCTAATTTTACCTGAATCGAAAAAATCTAAATATTGCCTAGGTACCCCAATGTTATCAACAAAATTTCTCTGAAAATAATCTGTCAGAAAAAAATGTACAATGCCCTATTTCATTCTGTTTTGGTGTGTATACACCAACTCAGTATGCTCTCCCATGTAGAATACCGAAATTCTAATTTTACGCGAATCGAAAAAAATCTAAATCATATCTAGGCGCACCGAAGTGAAAAGAAAATGACTCTGAATATAGTCTATTAGAAAAAATATACAGTGCCTTTTTCTACTCTGTTTTAGAGTATATACACCAACTCAGTATGCTCTCTCATGTAAAATACAGAAATTCTAATTTTACCCTATTCAAAAAAATCTAAATATTATCTAGGCACCCCAATGTTAAAAACAAAATTGCTCTGAATATAATCTGTCAGAGCAAAATATACAATACCCTGTTCTACTCTGTTTTGGAGTATATACACCAACTCCATATGCTCTTTCATGTAAAGTACAGATATTCTATATTTAAGCGAATCGAAAAAAATCTAAAAAATATCTAGGCGCTCCAAAGTTAAAAGAAAATGGCTCTGAATATAGTCTTTTAGAAAAAACAGACAATGCCTTATTCTACTCTGTTTTGGAGTATATACACAAACTCAGTATGCTCTCTCATGTAATATACAGAAATTCTAATTTTACCCGAATCAAAAAAATCTAAATATTACCTAAGCACACCAATGTTAAAAACAAAATTGCTCTGAATATAATCTGTCAGAAAAAATATACAATGCCCTATTCTACTCTTTTTTGGAGTATATACACCAACTCCATATTCTCTCATGTAAAATACAGAAATTGTACATTTAATCAAATCGGAAAAAATCTAAATATTATCTAGGTACCCCAAAGTTAAAAACAAAATTTATCTGAATATAATCTGTCAGAAAAAATATACAATTCCCTATTCTACTCTGTTTTGGAGTATATACACCAACTCAATATGCTCTCTCTTGTCAAATACAGAAATTCTATATTTGAGCGAATCGAAAAAAATCTAAATATTATCTATGGACCCCAATGTTAAAAGCAAAATTGCTCTGAATATAATCTGTCATAAAAAATATACAATGCCCTTTTCTACCCTGTTTTGGAGTATATACACCAACTTCATAAGCTATTTCATGTAAAGTACAGAAATTATATATTTAAGCGAATTGAAAAAAATATAAAAAATATCTAGGTGCTCAACATTTAAAAGAAAATGGCTCTAAATATAGTCTGTTAGAAAAAATATACAATGCTTTTTTCTTCTCTCTTTTGGTGTATATACAACAACTCAGTACGCTCTCTCATGTAAAATACAGAAATTCTAATTTTACGTGAATAGAAAAAAATCTAAATATTATCTAGGCACATCGATGTTAAAAACAAAATTGCTCTGAATATAATCTGTCAGAAAAAATATACAATGCCCTATTCTACTCTGTTTTGGAGTATATACACCAACTCCATATGCTCTATCATATAAAATACAAAAATATTGTATTTAAGCGAATCGAAAACAACCTAAATATTATCTAGGCACCCCAATGTTAAAAGCAAAACTGCTCTGAATATAATCTGTCAGAAAAAATATACAATGCCCTATTCTACTCTGTTTTGGATTATATACAGCAATTCCATATGCTCTGCTATGTAAAATACTGAAATTCTAATTTCATGCGAATCGAAAAAAATCTAAATGATATCTAGGCGCCCCAAAGTTAAAAGAAAATGGCTCTGAATATACTCTGTTAGGAAAAATATACCATACCTTATTCTACTGTGTTTTAGAGTATATACCTTAACTCAGTATGCTCTCTAATATAAAATACCAAAATTCTAATTTTAAGTGAATCGAAAAAATCTAAATATTATCTAGGCACCCCAGTGTTAAAAACAAAATTACTCTGAATATAATCTGTCAGAAAAAATATACAATGCCCTATTCTACTCTGTTTTGGAGTGTATACACCAACCCCATATGCTCTCTTATGTGAAATAAAGAAATTCTATATTTTAGCGAATCCAAAAGAAGCTAAATATTCCCTAGACATCCCAATGTTAAAAACAAAATTTCTCTGAATATATTCTGTGAGAAAAAATATACAGTGCCTTATTCTACTCTGTTTTGCAGTATATAAACCAACTCCATATGCTCTCTCATGAAAAATACAGAAATTCTATATTTAAGCGAATCGAAAAAAATCTAAATATTTTCCAAGGACTCCAATGTTAAAAGCAAAATTCTTATGAATATGATCTGGCAGAAAAAATATAAAATGACCTTTCTACTCTGTTTTAGAGTATATACACCAACTAAATATGCTCTCTCATGTAAAATACAGAAATTCTATATTTAAGCGAATTGAAAAAAGTCTAAATATTATCTAGGAACCACAATGTTAAAAGCAAAATTCCTCCGAATATAATCTGTCAGAAAAAATATAAAATGACCTTTTCTACTCTGTTTTGGAGTATATATACCAACTCAATATGCTCTCTCATATAAAATACCAAAATTCTAATTTTACATGAATCGAAAAAATCTAAATATTATATAGGCACCCCAATGTTATAAGCAAGATTGCTCTGACTATAATCTGTCAAAAAAATATACAATGCCCTTTTCTACTCTGTTTTGGAGTATATACAGCAACTCAATATGCTCTCTTCTGTAAAATACCGAAATTCTAATTTTAGGCGAATCGAAAAAAATCCAAATAACATCTAGGCACTGCAAAGTTCGAAGAAAATGGCTCTGAATAGAGTTTGTTAATAAAAATATACAATGCCTTATTCTACTCTGTTTTGGAGTATATACAGCAACTCAGTATGCTCTCTCATCTAACATACAGAAATTCTAATTTTACCCAAGTCGAAAAAATCTAAATATTATGTAGGCACCCAAAAGTTAAAAACAAAATGGCTCTGAATATAATCTGTGAGAAAACATATACAACGGCCTATCCTACTCTGTTTTGGAGTATATACACCACCTCAGTGTGCCCTACCATGTAAAATACAGAAATTCTATATTTAAGCGAATCGAAAAAATCTAAATATTATCTAGGAACCCCAATGTTAAAAGCAAAATTGCTCTTAATATAATCTGTCAGAAAAAATATAAAATGTCTTATTCTACTCTGTTTTGGAGTATATACACCAACTCAGTGTGCTCTCTCAGGTAAAATACCGAAATTCTAATCTTACGTGAATCAAAAAGAATCTAAATAATATCTAGGTGCCACAAAGTTAAAAGAAAATGGCTCTGAATATAGTCTGTTAGAAAATATATGCAATGCCTTATTCTACTCTGTTTTAGAGTATACACACCAACTCAGTATGCTCTCTGATGTAAAATACATAAATTCTAATTTTACCTGAATTGAAAAAATCTAAATATTATCTAGGCACTTCAATGTTAAAAGGAAAATTACTCTAAATATAATCAGTCAGAAAAAATATAAAATGCCCTATTCTACTCTGTTATGGGGTATATACACCAACTCCATATGCTCTCTCATGTAAAACACAGAAATTCTATATTTAAGCGAATCGAAAAAAATCTAAACATTATCTAGGCACCCAATGTCAAAAGCAAAATTTCTCTGAATATAATTTGTCACAAAAAATATACAATGCCCTTTTCAACTCTGTTTTGGAGTATATACACCAACTCAATATGCTCTCTCATGTAAAATGCCGAAATTCTAATTTTACACGAATCGAAAAAAATCTAAATAAGATCTAGGAGCCCCAAAGCTAAAAGAAAATGGCTCTGAATATACTCTGTTAGACAAAATATACAATGCCTTATTCTACTCTGTTTTAGAGTATATACACCAACTCCATATGCTCTATCTTGTAAAATACCGAAATTCTAATTTTACCCGAATCGAAAAAATCAAAATATTATGTAGGCACCCCAATGTTAAAAACACAATTGCTCTGAATATAATCTGTCAGAAAAAATATACAATGCCCTATGCTACTCATTTTTGGAGTATATACACCAACTCAGTATGCTCTGTCATGTAAATTATAGAAATTCTAAATTTACGTGAATCGAAAAAAATCTAAATATTATGTAGGCACCCCTATGTTAAAAACAAAATTGCTCTGAATATAATCTGTCAGAAAAAATATACAATGCCCTATTCTACTCTGTTTTGGAGTATATACACCAACTCCATATGCTCTCTCATGTAAAATACAGAAATTCCATATTTAAGAAAATCGAAAAACATCTATATATTATGTAGGCACCCGAAAGTTAAAATCAAAATTCCTCTGAATATAATTTGTCAGAAAAAATAAACAATGCCCTATTCTACTCTGTTTTGGAGTATGTACACCAACTCAGTATGCTCTCTCATGTAAAATACAGAAATTGTAATTTTACCCGAATTGAAAAAATCTAAATATTATTTAGTCAACCCAATGTTAAAAACAAAATTTCTCTGAATATAATATGTCAGAAAAAATATACAATGCCCTATTCTAATCTGTTTTAAAGTATATACACCGACTCCATATGCTCTCTCATGTAAAATTCAGAAATTTTATATTTAAGTGAATCGAAAAAAATCTAAATATTATCTAGGCACGCCTATGTTAAAAGCAAAATTTCTCTGAATATAATCTGTCAGAAAAAATATAAAATGCCCTTTTCTACTCGGTTTTGTTATATACACCACCTCAATACGCTCTGTCATCTAAAATAGAGAAATTCTAATTCTACCCGAATCGAAAAAATCTAAATATTATCTAGGCATCCCAATGTTAAAAGCAAAATTGCTCTGAATGTAATCTGTTAATGAAAATATACAATGCTGTTTTCTACTCTGTTTTGGAGTATATACACCAACTCAATATGTTCTCTCATGTAAAATAACAAAATTCTAATTTTAGGCGAATCAAAAAAACTCAAAATAATATCTAGGTGCCCCAAAGTTAAAATAAAACGGCTTTGAATATAGTCTGTTAGAAAAAATATACAATGCCTTATTCTAATCTGTTTTGGAGTATATAAACCAACTCAGTATGCTCTCTCATGTAAAATAAAGAAATTCGAATTTTACGTGTATCAAAAGAAATCTAAATATTATCTAGGCACCCCAATGTTAAAAACGAAATTGCTCTGAATAAAATCTGTCACAATAATTAAACAATGCCCTATTCTACTCAGTTTTGGAGAATATACACCAACTCCATATGCTCTCTCATGTAAAATACCGAAATTCTAATTTTACACGAATCGAAATAAATCTAAATAATATCTAGGCACCCGAAAGTTAAAAGAAAACGGCTCTGAATATAATCTGTTAGAAAAAATATACAATTCCTTATTCTACTCTGTTTTGGAGTATATACACCAACTCAGTATGCTCTCTCATGTAAAATACAGAATTTCTAATTTTACGTGAATCGAAAAAAATCTAAATATTATGTAGGACACCCAATATTAAAAACAATTGCTCTGAATATAATCTGTCACAATAATTTTACAATGCCCTATTCTACTCGGTTTTGAAATATATACATCAACTCAGTATGCTCTCTCATATAAATAAAGAAATTCTATATTTAAGCAAATCGAAAAGAATCTAAATATTCTCTAGGCACCCTAATGTTAAAAGCAAAATGGCTCTGAATATAATGTGTCAGAAAAAATATACAATGCCCTTTTCTACTCTGTTTTGTAGTGTATACCTTAACTCAATATGCTCTCATGTAAAATACAGAAATTCTAATTTTACCCGAACCGAAAAAAATCTACATATTATCTAGGCACCCCAATGTTAAAAGAAATATTGCTCTGAATATAATCTGTCAGAAAAATATACAATGCCCTCTTCGATTCTGTTTTGTAGTATAAACACCAATTCAATATGCTCTGTCATGTAAAATACAGAAATTCTAATTCTACCCGAATCGAAAATATGTAAATATTATCTAGGCACCCCAATGTTAAAAGCAAAACTGCTCTGAACATAATCTGTCAGAAAAAATATACAATGCCTTTTTCTACTCTGTTTTGGAGTATATACAGCAACTCAACATGCTCTCTCATGTAAAATACGGAAATTCTAATTTTAGGTGAATCAAAAAAAATCTAAATAATATCTAGGCGCCCAACTCACTATGCTCTCTTTTGTAAAATACAGGAATTCTATATTTAAGCGAATCGAAAAAATCTAAATAGTATCTAGGCACCCCAATGTTAAAAACAAAATTGCTCTGAATATAATCTGTCAGAAAAAATATACAATGCCCTTATCTACTCTGTTTTGGAGTATATACACAAACTCCATAAGCTCTGTCATGTAAAATACAGAAATTCAATATTTAAGCGAATCGAAAAAAATCTAAATATTATCTAGGCACCCAAATGTTAAAAACAATATTTCTCTGAATACAATCTGTCAGAAAAAATATACAATGCCATATTCTACTGTGTTTTCGAGTATATACACCAACTCAGTATTCTCTCTCATTTAAAATAAAGAAATTCTAATTTTATGTGAATCGAAAGTAATCTAAATAATATCTAGGGGCCCCAAAGTTAAAAGAAAATGGCTCTGAATATAGACTGGTAGAAAAAATATACAATGCCTTATTCTACTGTGTTTTCGAGTATATACAACAACTCAGTATTCTCTCTCATTTAAAATAAAGAAATTCTAATTTTATGTGAATCGAAAGTAATCTAAATAATATCTAGGGGCCCCAAAGTTAAAAGAAAATGGCTCTGAATATAGTCTGTTAGAAAAAATATACAATGTTTTATTCTACTCTGTTTATGAGTATATACACCAACTTCGTGTACTCTCTCATGTAAAATACAGAAATTCTAATTTTACCAGAATAGTTAAAATCTAAATATTACCTAGGCACCCCAATGTTTAAAACAAAATTGCTCTGTATATAATCTGTCAGAAAAAATATACAATGCCCTATTCTACTTTGTTTTCGAGTATATACACCAACTCCACATGCTCTCTCATGTAAAAAACAGAAATTCTATATTTAAGCGAATCGAAAAAAATCTAAATATTATCTAGGCACCCAAATGTTAAAAACAATATTTCTCTGAATACAATCTGTCAGAAAAAATATACAATGCCATATTCTACTGTGTTTTCGAGTATATACACCAACTCAGTATTCTCTCTCATTTAAAATAAAGAAATTCTAATTTTATGTGAATCGAAAGTAATCTAAATAATATCTAGGGGCCCCAAAGTTAAAAGAAAATGGCTCTGAATATAGACTGGTAGAAAAAATATACAATGCCTTATTCTACTGTGTTTTCGAGTATATACAACAACTCAGTATTCTCTCTCATTTAAAATAAAGAAATTCTAATTTTATGTGAATCGAAAGTAATCTAAATAATATCTAGGGGCCCCAAAGTTAAAAGAAAATGGCTCTGAATATAGTCTGTTAGAAAAAATATACAATGTTTTATTCTACTCTGTTTATGAGTATATACACCAACTTCGTGTACTCTCTCATGTAAAATACAGAAATTCTAATTTTACCAGAATAGTTAAAATCTAAATATTACCTAGGCACCCCAATGTTTAAAACAAAATTGCTCTGTATATAATCTGTCAGAAAAAATATACAATGCCCTATTCTACTTTGTTTTCGAGTATATACACCAACTCCACATGCTCTCTCATGTAAAAAACAGAAATTCTATATTTAAGCGAATCGAACAAAATCTAAATATTATCTACGTACCCCAACATTAAAAGCAAAATTGCGGTGAATATATTCGGTCAGAAAAAATATACAATGCCCGTTTCTACTCTGTTTTGTAGTATATACACCAACTCAATTTGCTCTCTCATGTAAAATAGAGAAATTCTAATTTTACCCGAATCAAAAAAATTTAAATATAATCTAGGCACCCCAATGTTATAAACAAAATTGCTCTGAATATAATCTGTCAAAAATAATATACAATGCCCTATTCTACTTTGTTTTGGAATATATACACCAACTCAGTATACTCTCTCATGTAAAATACCGAAATTCTAATTTTACGTGAATCAAAAAAAATCTAAATATTATCTAGGCAACCCAATGTTAAAAGCACAATTGCTCTGAATATAATCTGTCATAAAAATTATACAATGCCATTTTTTACTCTGTATTGGACTATATACACCAACTCAATATGCTCTCTCATGTAAAATACCCAAATTCAAATTTTACACGAATCAAAAAAAATCTAAAAAATATCTATGCTCCCCAAAGTTAAAAGAAAGTAGCTTTGAATATAGTCTGTTAGAACAAATATACAATGCCTTATTCTACTATGATTTGGAGTATATACATCAACTCAGTATGCTCTCTCATGTAAAATACCGAAATACTAATTTTACGTGAATCGAAAAAAATCTAAATAATATCTAGGTGCCCCAAAGATAAAGAAAATTGCTCTGAATATAGTCTGTTAAAGAAAATATACAATGTCTTATTCTACTTTTCTTTGGAGTATATACACCAACTCAATACGCTGGCTCATGTAAAATACAGAAATTATTATTTTAGCGGAATCGAAATAATCTAAATATAATCTAGGCACCCCAATGTTAAAAACAAAATTGCTCTGAATATAATCTGTAAAATAAAATATAAAATGCCCTATTCTACTCTGTTTTGGAGTATATACACCATATCAGTATTCTCTCTCATGTAAAAGATCGGAATTCTAATTTTACATGAATTGAAAAAAATCTAAATGTTATCTAGGCACCACAATGTTAAAATCAAAATTGCTCTGAATATAATCTGTCATAAAAAATATACAGTGCATTTTTCTACTCTGTATTGGAGTATATACACCAACTCAATATGCTCTCTCATGTAAAATACCCAAATTCTAATTTTACGAGAATCGAAAAAATCTAAATAATATCAATTCACTTCAAAGTTAAAAGAAAATGGCTCTAAATATAGTCTGTTAGAAGAAATATACAATGCCTTACTCTACTATGTTTTGAAGGATATACACGAACTCAGTATGCTCTCGTGTAAAATACAGAAATTTTAATTTTACCCGAATTGAAAAAATCTAAATATTATCTAGGCACCCCAATGTTAAAAACAAAATTGCTCTGTATATAATCTGTCAGAAAAAATACACAATGCAGTTTCCTACTTTGTTTTGGAGTATATACACCAACCCAATATGCTCTCTAATGTAAAATACTGAAATTCTAAATTTATGCTAATCAAATGAAATATAAATATTATCGTGGCACCCCAATGGTAGTAGCAAAATTGCTCTGAATATAATCTGTCATAAAATATATGCAATGATTTTTCTACTCAGTTTTGGATTATATACACCATCTCAATATGCTCTCTCATGTAAAATACCAAAATTCTAAATTTACGCGAATTGAAAAAAATCTCAATATTATCTAGGCACGCGAAGGTTCAAAGAAAAATTGCTCTGAATATAATCCGTTAGAAAAAATACACAATGCCCTCTTCTATTCTGTTTTGGAGTATATACAACAACTCAATATGCTCTCTCATGTAAAATACGGAAATTCTAATTTTACGCGAATCAAAAGAAATCTAAATATTATCTAGGCAAACCAATGTAAAAGCAAAATTGCTCTAAATATAATCTCTCAGAAAAAATCTACAGTGCCCTTTTCTACTCTATTTTGGAGTATATAAACCAACTCAATATGCTCTCTTATGTGAAATACCGAAATTCTAAATTTAAGCAAATCGAAAAAAATCTAAATATTTTTTAGGCACCCCAATGTTAAAAGCAAAATTGCTCTAAGTACAATCTGTCAGAAAAAATATACAATGCCCTATTCTACTCTATTTTGGCGTATATACACCATCTCAATATGCTCTCTCATGTAAAATACCGAAATTATAATTTGACTCGAGTCGAAAAATATCTAAATATTATCTAGGCACCCCAATGTTAAAAGCAAAATTGCTCTTAATATAGTCTGTCAGAGAAGATACACAATGCCCTTTTCTGCACGGTGTTGGTGTATATACACCAACTAAATATGCTCTCTCATGTAAAATACTGAAATACTAATTTTACGAGAATCGACAAAAGTCTAATATTGTCTAGGGACCCCAATGTTAAAGGTAAAATTGCTCTGAATATAATCTATCAGAAAAAATACAAAATGGCCTTTTCTAGTCTGTTTGGGAGTATATACACCAGCTCAACATGCTCTCTCATGTAAAATATCGAAATTCTAATTTTACATGAACCGAAAACATTTAATTTTATCTTGGCACCCCAATGTTAAAAGTAAAATTGCTCTGAATATAATTTGTCAGAGAAAATATACAATGACCTTTTCTAAAAAATGGCCTTTTCTAGTCTGTTTTGGAGTATATACACCAACTCAATATGGTCTTCCATGTAAAATACCGATATTCTAATTTACACGAACCGAAAAAAATCTACATATTATCTAGGAACCCCAATATTAAAAGCAAAATTTCTCTGAATATCATCTGTTAGAAGAAATATGCAATGCCCTTTTATACTCTGTTTTGGGGTATATACACAAACTCAATATGCTCTCTCATGTAAAATACCGAAATTCTGAACTTACACGAATCGAAAAAAATCTAAATATTATCTACGCACCCCAATATTAAAAGCAAAATAGCTATGAATATGATTTTTCAGAAAAAAATATACAATGCCTTTTTCTACCCTGTTTTGGAGTATATACACCAACCAAATATGGTCTCTCATGTAAAACACTGAAATTCTATATATACTCGATCGAAAAATTCTAAATATTATCTAGGCACCCAAATGTTGATAAAAAATGGCTCTGAATATAATCTGTCAGAAAAAATATACAATGCCATTTCTACTCTGTTTTGGAGTACATATACAAACTCAGAATGCTCTCTCATATAAAATACCAAAATCATAAATTTACGTTAATCAAAGGAAATTTAAATATTATCTAGGCACCCCAATGTTAATAGCAAAACTGCTCTGAATATAAAATGTCAGAAAAAATATACAATGCCCTTTTCTACTTTGTTTTGGAGTATATACACTAACTCAATATGCTCTCTCACGTAAAATACAGAAACTCTAAATTCACTCGAATTGAAAAAAATCTAAATATTAATTTGGCATCCCGATGTTAAAAGCAAAATTTCTCGGAATATTATCTGTCAGAAATAATACACAATGCCCTATTCTACTCTGTTTTGGAGTATATACACCAACTCAATATGCTCTCTCATATAAAATACCAAAATTCTAATTTTACGGAAATCGAAAAAAATCTAAATAATATCTAGGCGCCCCAAAGTTAAAAGAACTTGGCTCTGAATATAGTCTGTTAGAAAAAATATACAATGTCTTATTTTACTCTGTTTTGTTGTATATACACCAACTCAGGATGCTCTCTCATGTAAAATAGAGAAATTCTAATTTTACCCGATTCGAAAAAATCTAAATATTATCTATGCAACACAATGTTAAAAACAAAATTGCGCTGAATATAATCTGTCAGAAAAAATATACAATGCCCCATTTTACTCTTTTTTGGAGTATATACAACAACTCAATATGCTCTCTCAAGTAAAATACAGATATTCTATATTTAAGCGAATTGAAAAAAATCTTAATATTATCTATGCACCCCATGTTAAAAACAAAATTGCTCTGAATATAATCTGTCAGAGAAAATATACAATACCCTATTCTACTCTTTTTGGAGTATATACACCAACTTCATATGGTCTCTCATGTAAAATACAGAAATTCTATATTTCAGCGAATTGAAAAATATCTAAATATTATCTAGGCACTCCAATGTTAAAAGCAAAATTGCTCTGAATAATATCTTTCAGAGAAAATACACAATGCCATTTTCTACTTTGTTTTGTATTATATAAACCAACTCAATATGCTCTTTCATGTAAAATAATGATACTAAAACTTTATCCAAATCGAAAAAATCTAAA
Organism: Callithrix jacchus; assembly: GCF_049354715.1. NCBI lineage: Eukaryota > Metazoa > Chordata > Mammalia > Primates > Cebidae > Callithrix > Callithrix jacchus. Next base: position 52,609,182 of record NC_133521.1, on the reverse strand, counting down.
TATTATGTAGGCACGCCAATGTTAAAAACAAAATTGCCCTGAATAAAATCTGTCAGAAAAAATGTACAATTCTACTCTGTTTTGGAGTATATACAACAACTAAGTATGCTCTCTCATGTAAAATACCGAAATTCGAAATTTACGCGAATCGAAAAAAATCTAAATATTATCTAGGAACTTCAATGTTAAAAACAATATTGCTCTGAATATAATCCGTCAGACAAACTATACAATGCCCTATTCTACTCTGTTTTTGAGTATATACACCACCTCCATATGGTCTCTCATGTAAAATACAGAAATTCTACATTTAAGCGAATCGAAAATAATCTAGATATTATCTAGGCACCTGAATGTTAAAAGCAAAATTTCTCTGAATATAATCTGTCAGAAAAAGTATACAATGCCGTATTCTACTATGTTTCAGAGTATATACACCAACTCCATAAACTCTCTCATGTAAAATACAGAAATTTTATATTTAAGGAAAACAAAAAATATCTAAATATTTTCTAGGCACCCCAATGTAAGTAGCAAAATTTATCTGAATATAAAGTGTCAGAAAAAATACACAATTGCATTTTCTACTTTGTTTTTTAGTATATACACAAACTCAATATGCTCTGTCATGTAAAATTCCGAAATTCTAATTTTACGCGAATCGAAAAAAATCTAAATAATATCTAGGCGCCTCAAAGTTTAAAGAAAATGGCTCTGAATATAGTCTGTTAGAGAAAATATACAATGCCTTATTCTACTCTGTTTTGGAATATATACACCAACTCAGTATGCTCTTTCATGTAAAATACAGAAATTGTATATTTAAGCGAATCGAATCAAATCTAAATATTATCTAGGCACCCGTATGTTAAAAGCAAAATTCCTATGAATATAATCTGTCATAAAAAATATACAATGCCGTTTTCTACTCTGTTTTTAGTATATACACCAACTCAATATGCTCTCTCATGTAAAATACAAAAGTTCTAATTTTAGCCGAATCAAAAAAATCTAAATATTATGTAGGCACCCCAGTGTTAAAAACAAAATTGCTCTGAATATAATCTGTCAGAAAAAATATACAATGCCCTATTCTACTCTTTTTTGGTGTATATACAGAAACTCCATATGCTCTCTAATGTAAAATACCGAAATTCTAATTTTACATGAACCGAAAAAAATCTAAATAATATCTAGGCGCCACAACGTTCCAAAAAAATAGCTCTGAATATAGTCTGTTAGAAAAAATATACAATGCGTTATTCTACTTTGTTTTGGAATATATAAACTAACTCCATATGCTCTATCCTGTAAAATACAAAAATTCTAATTCTACCCGAATCGACAAAATATAAATATTGTCTAGGCACCACAATGTTAAAAACAAAATTGCTCTGAATATAATCTGTCAGAAAAAATATACAATGCCCTATTCTACTCTGTTTTGGAGTATATAATCCAACTCCATATGCTCTCAAATATAAAATACACAAATTCTATATTTAAGGGAATCGAAAAAAATCTAAATATTATCCTGGCACCCCAATGTTAAAAGCAAAATTGCTCTGAATATAATCTGTCAGAAAAAATATACAACGCCCTTTTGTACTTTCTTTTGTTTTATATACACCAACACAGTATGGTCTCTCATGTAAAATACAAAAATTCTTATTTTACCCCAATCGAAAAAAATCTAAATATTATTTAGGCAACCCAATGTTAAAAACAAAACATCTCTGAATATAATCTGTCAGAGAAAAATATACAATGCACTATTCTACTCTGTTTTGGAGTATATACACCAACTCCATATGCTCCATCATGTAAAATATAGAAATTCTATATTTAAGCGAATCGAAAACGATTTAAATATTATCTAAGCACCCCAATGTTAAAAACAAAATTGCTCTGAATATAATCTGGGAGAAAAAATATACAATGCCCTATTCTACTCTGTTTTGGAGTATATACACCAACTCAGTATGCCATCTCATGTTAAATACCGAAATTCTAATTTTACATAAATCGAAAAAAATCTAAATATTATCTAGGCACTTCAATGATAAAAACAAAATTGCTCTGAATATAATCTGTCAGAAAAAATATACAATGCCCTATTCTACTCTGTTTTGGAGTATATACAGCAACTCTATATGCTCTCTCATGTAATATACAGAAATTGTAATTTTACGCAAATCGAAAAAAATCTAAATAATATATAGGCGCCCCAACGTTCAACAAATTGGCTCTGAATATAGTCTGTTAGAAAAAATATACAATGCCTTAGTCGACTTTGTTTTGGAGTATACACACCAACCCCATATGCTCTCTCATGTAAAATAGAGAAATGCTAACTCTATCAGAATCGAATAAATATAAATACTCTCTATGCACCCCAATGTTAAAAACAAAATTGCTCTGAATATAATCTATCCGAAAAAATATACAATGCCCTATTCTACTCTGTGTTAAAGTATATACACCAACTCCATATGCTCTCTCATGTAAAATACAGAAATTCTATATTTAAGGGAATCGAAAAAAATCTAAATATTATCTAGGCACCCCAATGTTAAAAGCAAAATTGCTCTGAATATAATATGTCAGAAAAAATATACAATGCCCTTTTCTACTTTGTTTTGTAGTATATACACCAACTCAATATGCTCTCTCATGTAAAATACAGAAACTCAAATTTTACCCCAATCAAAAAAATCTAAATATTATCTCGGCACCCCAATGTTAAAATCAAAATTGCTCTGAATATAATTTGTCAGAAAAAATATACAATGCCCTATTCTACTCTATTTTTGAGTATGTACACCAACTCAGTATGCTCTCTCATGTAAAATACCGTAATTCAAATTATACGTGATTCGAAAAAACTCTAAATATTATCTAGGCACCCCAATGTTAAAAGCAAAATTGCTCTGAATATAATCTGTCAGAAAAATATACAGTGTCCTATTCTACTCTGTTTTGGAGTATATACACCAACTCCATAGGCTCTCTCATGTAAAATACAGAAATTCTAATTTTACAAGAATCAAAAGAATCCAAATAATATCTAGGCGCCTCGAAGTTAAAAGAAAATGTCTCTTAATATAGTCTGTTAGAAAAAATATACAATGCCTTATTCTACTCTGTTTTGGAGTATATACACCAACTCAGTATGCTCTCTCATGTAAAATACCGAAATTCTAATTTTACGTGAATCGAAAATAATATAAATATTATCTAGGCACCCCAATGATAAAAACAAAATTTCTCTGAATATAATCAGTCAGAAAAAATATACAATGCACTATTCTACTCTGTTTTAAAGTATATACACCAACTCCATATGCTCTATAATGTAAAACACAAAAATTCTATATTTAAGTGAATCGAAAAATATCTAAATATTACCTAGGCACCCCAATGATAAAAGCAAAATTGCTCTGAATATAATCTGTCAGAAAAAATACACAATGCCATTTTCTACTGTGTTTTGTAGTATATACACCAACTCAATATGCTCTAATATGTAAAATACAGAAATTCAAATTTTATATGAAGCGAAATAGTCTAAATATTATGTAGGCACGTCAATGTTAAAAACAAAATTGCTCTGAATATAATCTTTCAGAAAAAATATACAATGCCCTATTCTACTTTGTTTTGGAGTATATATACCAACTCAGCATTCTCTCTCATGTAAAATACCGAAATTCTAATTTTACCCGAATCGAAAAAATCAAAATATTATGTAGGCAACGCAATGTTACAAACAAAATTGCTCTGAATATAATCTGTCAGAAAAAATATTCAATTCCCTATTCTACTCTGTTTTGGAGTATATACACCAACTCACTATGCTCTCTCATGTAAAATACCGAAATTCTAATTATACGTGTATCGAAAAAAATCTAAATATTATCTAGGCACTTCAAAGTTAAAAACAAAATTGCTGTGAATATAAGCTTTCAGAAAAAATATACAATGCCCTCTTCTACTCTGTTTTGGAGTATATACAGCAACTGCATATGCTCTCTCATATAAAATACCGAAATTCCAATTTTACGCAAATCGAAATAAATCTAAATAATATCTAGGTGCCCCAAAGTAAAAAGAAAATGGCTCTAAATATAGTCTGTGAGAAAAAATATACAATGTTTTATTCTCCTCTGTTTTCGAGTATATACACCAACTTCATATGGTCTCTCAAGTAAAATACAGAAATTCTATATTTAAGCGAATTGAAAAAATTCTAGATAGTATCTAGGCACCCCAATGTAAAAAGCATAATTGCTCCTAATATAATCTGTCAGATAAAATATACAATGCCCTTTACTTCTCTGCTTTGTAGTATATACACAAACTCAATATGCTCTCTCACGTAAAATACAAAAATTCTAATTCTACAAAAATCGAAAAAATCTAAATATTATCTAGGCAACCCAGTGTTAATAAAAAATTTCTCTGAATATTATCCGTCAGAAAAAATATACAATGCCCTATTCTACTCTGTTTTGGAGTATATACACCAACTCCCTATGCTCTCTCATGTAAAATACAGAAATTCTATGTTTAAGCGAATCGAAAAAAACTAAATATTATCTAGGTACCGCAATGTTAAAAACAAAATCGCTCTAAATATAATCTGTCAGAAAAAATACACAATGCTTTCTTCTACTCTGTTTTGGAGTATATACACCAACTCAGTATGCTCTCTCATGTAAAATACAGAAATTATTTATGGGAATCGAAAAAAATCTAAATATAATCTAGGTACCCCAATGTTAAAAGCAAACTTGCTCTGAATATAATCTGTTAGAAAAAATATACAATGCCTTTTTCTACTCTGTTTTGGAGTATATACACCAACTCAGTATGCTCTCTTATGTAAAATACAGAAATTCTACTTTTACCCGAATCGAAGAAATCTAAATATTATTTAGTCAATTCAATGTTAAAAACAAAATTGCTCTAAATATAGTCTGTCAGAAAAAATATAGAATGCCCTATTCTACTCTGTTTTGGAGTATATACACCGGCTCCATATGCTCTCTCATCTAAAATACAGAAATTCTATATTTAAGTGCATCGTAAAATATCTAAATATTACCTAGGCACCCCAATGTTAAAAGCAAAATTGCTCTGAATATAATCTGTCAGAAAAAAAACACAATGCCACTTTCTACTGTGCTTTGTAGTATGTACACCAACTCAATATGCTCTGATATGTAAAATACAGAAATTCAAATTTTATCCGAATCGAAATAATCTAAATATTATTTAGGCACGTCAATGTTAAAAACAAAATTGCTCTGAATATAATTTTTCAGAAAAAATATGCAATGCCCTATTCTACTCTGTTTTGGAGTATATACACCAACTCAGTATGCTCTCTCATGTAAAATACCGAAATTCTAATTTTACCCGAATTGAAAAAATCTAAATATTATCTAGGCACCTCAGTGTTAAAAAAAATTGCTCTGAATATTATATCTCAGAGAAAATATACAATGCACTATTCTACTCTGTTTTGGAGTATATACACCAACTCCATATGCTCTATCATGTAAAATACAGAAATTCTATATTTAAGCGAATCGTGAACAATTTAAATATTATCTAGGCACCTTAATTTTAAAAACAAAATTGCTCTGAATATAATCTGTCAGAAAGAATATACAATGCCCTATTCTACTTTGTTTTGGAGTATATACACCAACTCCATATGCTCTCTCATCTAAAATACAGAAATTCTATATTTAAGCGAATCGAAAAATATCTAAATATTATTTAGGCACCCCAATGTTAAAAAAAAATTGCTCTGAATATAATTTTTCAGAAAAAAAATACAATGCCCTATTCTACTTTGTTTTGGAGTATATACAGCAACTCTATATGCTCACTCATGTAAAATACGGAAATTCTAATTTTACGTGAATCGAAAAAAATCTAAATAATATGTAGGCGCCCCAACGATCAACAAAAATGGCTCTCAATATAGTCTGTTAGAAAAAATATACAATGCCTTATTCTACTTTGTTTTGGAGTATATACACAACTCCATATGCTCTCTCATGTAAAATACAGTAATTCTAATTCTACCCTAATCGAAAAAATATACATATTGTCTAGGCACCTGAATGTTAAAAACAAAATTGCTCTGAATATGATCTGACAGAAAAAATATACATTACCCTTTTTTACTCTGTTTTGGAGTATATACACCAACTCCATATGCTCGCTCCTGTAAAATATAGAAATTCTATATTTAAGGGAATCGAAAAAAATCTAAATATTTTATAGGCACCCCAATATTAAAAATAAAATTACTCTGAATATAAACTGTCATAAAAAATATAAATGCCCTTTTCTACTCTGTTTTGTAGTATATACACCAACTCAATATTCTCTCTCATGTAAAATACAGACATTCTAATTTTACCCGAACCAAAAAAATCTAAATATTATGTAGTCACCCCAATGTTAAAAACAAAAATTCTCTGAATATAATCTGTTAGAGAAAATATACAATGCCCTATTCTACTCTGTTTTGGAGTTTGTACACCAACTCAGGATGCTCTCTCATGTTAAATACCGAAATTCTAATTTTACGTGAATCGAAAAAAATATAAATATTATCTAGGCACTTCAATGATAAAAACAAATTGCTCTGAATATAATCTGTCAGAAAAAATATACAATGCCCTATTGTACTCTATTTTCGAGTATATACAGCAACTCAATATGCTCTCTCATGTAAAATACAGAAATTCTAATATTACATGAATCGAAAAAAATCTAAATTATATCTAGGTGCCCCGAAGTTAAAAGAAAATGGCTCTGAATATAGTCTGTTAGAAAAAAGATACAATGCCTTATTCTACTCTGTTTTGGAGTATATACACAAACTCAGTATGCTCTCACATGTAAAATACAGAAATTCTATATTTAGGCGAATCAAAAAAAATCTAAATATTATCTAGGCACCCCAATGTTAAAAGCAAAATTGGTCCCAATATAAAGTGTCAGAAAAAATATACAATGCCCTTTTCTACTCTGTTTTGGAGTATATACTCCAACTCCATATGCTCTCTCATATAAAATACAGAAATTCTATATTTAAGCGAATCGAAAAAAATCTAAATATTATCCAGGCACGCCAATGTTAAAGCAAAATTGCTCTGAATATAATCTGTCAGAAAAAATATATAATGCCCTTTTCTACCCTGTTTTGTAGTATATACACCAACTCAATATGCTCTCCCATGTAAAATACAGAGATTCTAATTTTACCTGAATCAAAAAAATCTAAATAGTATTTAGGCACCACAATGTTAAAAACAAAATTGCTCTGAATATACTCTGTCAGAGAAAATATACAATGCCCTATTCTACTCTGTTTTGCAGTATATACACCAACTCCATATGCCCTCTCATGTAAAATACAGAAATTCTATATTTAAGCGAATTTTAAAAAATCTAAATATTATCTAGGCACCCCAATGTTAAACGCAAAATTTCTCTGAATATAATCTGTCAGAAAAAATATACAATGCTCTTTTCTACTCTGTTTTTGAGTATACACACCAACTTTATATGCTCTCTCATGTAAAAAAGCGAAATTCTAATTTTACGCTAATCGAAAAAAATCTAAATAATAATTAGGCACCCCAAAATTAAAAGAAAATGGCTCTCAATGTAGTGTGTTAGAAAAAATATACAATGCCTTATTCTACTTTGTTTTGGAGTATATACACCAACTAATTATACTCTCATATGTACAATAACAAAATTCAAATTTTACATGAATTGAAGAATTCTAAATATTATTTACGCACCCGAATGGCAAAAGGAAAATTGTGCTGAATATATTCTGTGAGAAAAAATATACACTGTCCTTTGCTACTCTTTTTTGGAGTATATACACCAACTCAATATGCTCTCTCATGTCAAATACCGAAATTCTAATTTTACCCGAATCTAAAAAAATCTAAATAATATGTAGGCGCCCCAAAGTTAAAAGAAAATGGCTCGGAATATAGTCTGTCAGAAAAAACATACAGTGCCTTATTCTACCCTGTTTTGGAGTATATACACCAACTCAGTATGCTCTCTCATGTAAAATACCGAAATTCTAATTTTACGGGAATCGAAAAAAATCCAAATATTATGTAGGCACCCCAACGTTAAAAACATAATTGCTCTTAATGTAATCTGTCATAAAATATATACAATGCCCTATTGTACTGTATTTTAAAGTATATACACCAACTCCATATGCTCTCTCATGTAAAATACAGAAATTCTATATTTAAGTGAATCGAAAAAAATCTAAATATTATCTAGGGACCACAATGTTAAAAGCAAAATTACCCTGTATATAATGTCAGAAAAAATATACAATGCCATTTTCTACTCTGTTTTAAAGTATATACACCAACTCAATATGCTCTCTCTTGTAAAATACAGAAATTCTAATTTTAGTCAAGTCAAAAAATCTAAATATTATCTAGGCACCCGAATGTTAAAAACAACTTTGCTTTGAATATCATCTATCAGAAAAAATATACAATGCCCTATTCTACTTTGTTTTGGAGTATATACACCAACTCAGTATGCTCTTTCATATAAAACAACGAAATTCTAATTTTACGTGAATCAAAAAAAATCTAAATATTATCTAGGCACCCGAATGTTAAAAGTAAAATTTCTCTGATTAGAATCTGTCAAAAAAATATACAATGCCCTTTTCTACTCTGTTTTGTAGTATATACACCAACTCAATTTGCTGTCTCACGTAAAATACCGAAATTCTAATCTTACGTGAATCAAAAAAAATCTAAATATTATCTATGCACCCGAATGTTAAAAGCAAAATTGCTCTGAATATAATCTGTCAGAAAAAATATACAATTCCTTATTCTACTGTTTTGGAGTATATACACCAACTCAGTATGCTCTCTTATGTAAAATACCCAAATTCTAATTTTACGTGAATCAAAAAAAATCTAAATATTATCTAGGCACTCCAATGTTAAAAAGAAAATTGCTCTGAATATAATCTGTCAAAAAAAATGTACAAAGCCCTATTCTTCTCTGTTTTGGAGTATATACACCAACTCCATATATTCTCTCATGTAAAATCCGGAAATTCCATATTTAAGCGAATCGAAAAGAATCTAAATATTATCTAGGCACCCCAATGGTAAAAGCAAAATTGTTCTGAATATAATCTGTCAGAAAAAATATACAATGCCCTTTTCTACTCTGTTTTGGAGTATATACACCAACTCAATATGCTCTCTCATGTAAAATACAGAAATTCTAATTTTATGCGAATCTAAAAAAATCTAAATAATATCTAGGTGCCGCAAAGTTAAAAGAAAATGGCTATGAATATAGAGTGTTAGAAATAATAAACAATGCCTTATTCTACTTTTTTTTGGAGTATATACAAAAACTCATAATGCTCTCACATGTAAAATACAAAAATTCCAATTTTGCCCGAATAAAAAAAATCTAAATTTTATCTAGGCACCCAATGTTAGAAACAATATTGCTCTGAATATAACCTGTCAGAAAAAATATACAATGCCCTTTTCTACTCTGTTTTGCAGTATATACACCAAATCAATATGCGCTCTCGTGTTAAATAAAGAAATTCTAATTTTACCCGAATCGAAAAAATCTAAATATTATTTCAGCACCCCAATGTTAATAACAAAATTTCTCTGAATATAAAGTGTCAGAAAAAAAATAAAATGCCCTATTCTACTCTGTTTTTGAGTATATACACCAACTCTACCTGCTCTCTCATGTAAAATATAGAAATTCTATATTTAAGCAAATCGAAAAAAATCTAAATATTATCTAGGCACCCCAATGTTAAAAGCAAAATTGCTCTGAATATAATCAGTCAAAAAAAATATAGAAAGCCCTTTTCAACTCTGTTTTGGAGTATGTACACCAAATCAATATGCTCTCTCATGTAAAATACAAAAATTGTAATTTTACACGAATCGAAAATAATCTAAATAATATCTAGGCGCCCCAAAGTTAAAAGAAAATGGCTCTGAATATAGTCTGTTAGAGAAAATATACAATGCCTTATTCTACTCTGTTTTGGAGTATATACACCAACAAAATATGTTCTCTCATGTAAAATATAGAAATTCTATATTTAAGCAAATTGAAAAAAATCTAAATATTATCTAGGCACCCCAATGTTAAAAGCAAAATTTCTCTGAATATAATCTGTCAGAAAAAATATACAATGTTCTTTTCTACTCTGTTTTGGAGTTTATACACCAACTCAATATGCTCTCTCATGTAAAATAACGAAATTCTAAATTTCCGCGAAACAAAAAAAATCTAAATAATATCTAGGTGCCCCAAAGCTACAAGAACAGGGCTCTGAATATAATCTGCTAGAAATAATATACAATGCCTTATTCTACTCTGTTATTGGGTAAATACACCAACTCAGAATGATCTCTCATGTAGATAGAGAAATTCTACTTTTACCCGAATCAAAAAATCTAAATATTATCTCGGCACCCGAATGTTAAAAACAAAATTGCTCTGAATATAATCTGTCAAAGAAAATATACAATGCCCTATTCTCTGTTTTGTAGTATATACACCAACTCAACTCAATATGCTCTCTCATGTAAAATACAGAAATTCTAATTTTACCCGAATCGAAAAAATCTAAATATTATCTAGGCTTCCCAATGTTAAAAACAAGATTGCTCTAAATATATTCTGTAAGAGAAAATATACAATGCCGTATTCTACTCTGTTTTGGAGTATATACACCAACTCAATATGCTGTCTCATGTAAGATATCGAAATTCTAAATTTACGCGAATCAAAGAAAATCTAAATAATATCTATGCACCCCAAAGGTAAAATAAATTGGCTCTAAATATAGTCTGTTAGAAAAAATAAACAATGCCTTATTCTGTTTTTTTTGGAGTATATAAACTAACTCAGTATCCTCTCTCATGTAATATACAGAAATTCAAATTTTACCTGAATCGAAAATATCTAAATATTATCTGGACACCCCAATGTTAAAAAAAAAATTGCTCCGAATATAATCTGTCAGAAAAAATATACAATGCCCTATTCTACTCTGTTTTGGAGTATATACACCCACACAGTTTGCTCTCTCATATAAAATACAGAAATTCAAATTTTACCCAAATTGATAAAATCTAAATATTCTGTAGGCACCCCAATGCTAAATACAAAATTGCTCTGAATATAATCTGTCACAAAAAATATACAATGCCGTATTCTACTCTTTTTATATACACTAACTCCATATGCTCTCTCATGTAAAATACAGAAATTCTATATTTAGGTAAATCAAAAAAAAAACTAAATATTATCTAGGCACCCCAATGTTAAAAGCAAAATTGCTCTGAATATAATCTGCCATAAAAAATATACAGTGCCCTTTTCTACTCTGTTTTAGAGTATATACACCAACTCACTATGCTCTCTCATGTAAAATACCGTAATTCTAATTTTACGTGAATTGAAAGAAATCTAAATATTATGGAGGCACACCAATGTTAAAAACAAAATCGCTCTGAATATAATATGTCAGAAAAAATATACAATGCCCTTTCTACTCTGTTTTGGATTATATACACCAACTAAATATGCTCTCTCATGTAAAATAGCAAAATTTTTATTTTACGCAAAAAGAAAAAAATCTAAATAGTATCGAGGTGCTCCAAAGTTAAAAGAAAATGGCTCTGACTATAGTCTGTTAGAAAAAATAAACAATGCCTTATTCTACTCTGTTTTGGAGTACATACACCAACTCAGTATGCTCTCTCATGTAAAATACAGGAATTCTAACTTTACGTGAATTGAAAAAGATCTAAATATTATCTAGGCACCGCAATGTTAAAAGTAAAATTTCTCTGAATATAATCTGTCAGAAAAAATATATAATGCCCTTTTCTACCCTGTTTTGGAGTATATATACCAACTCAATATGCTCTCTCATGTAAAATACGGAAATTCTAATTCTCCGCGAATCGAAAAAAATCTAAATTATATCTATCCGTTCCAAAGCTAAAAGAAAATGGCGCTGAATATAGTCTGTTAGAAAAAATATACAATGCCTTATTCTACTCTGTTTTGGAGTATATAAACCAACTCAGTATGCTCTCTCATGTAAAATACCGAAATTCTAAATTTACGTGAATCGAAAAAAATCTAAATAGTATCTAGGCACTCCAATGTTAAAAACAAAATTGCTCTGAATATATTCTGTCAGAAAAAATATGCAGTGCCTGATTGTACTCTGTTTTGGAGTATATACACGAACTCCATATGCTCTCTCATGTAAAACAGAGAAATTCTATATTTAAGGGAATTGAAAAAAATCTAAATATTATCTACGCACCCCAATGTTGAAAGTAAAATTGCTCTGAAAATAATATGTAATAAAAATATACAATTCTCTATTCTACTTTGTTTTGTAGTATATACACCAACTCGATATGCTCTCTTGTGTAAAATACCGAAATTCTAAATTTACGTGAATCGAAAAAAATCTAAATATTATCTAGGCACCCCAATGTTAAAAGCAAAATTGCTCTAAATATAACATGTCACAAAAAATATACAATGCCCTTTTCTACTCTGTTTTTGAGTACATACACCAACTCAGTATGCTCTCTCACGTAAAACACCGAAATTTTACGTGAATCGAAAAATAACTAAATATTATCAGGGCACCCCAATAATAAAAGCAAAATTGCTCTTAATATAATCGGTCAGAGAAAATATATAATGCCCTATTCTACACTGTTTTGGAGTATATTCACAAACTCAATATGATCTCTCATGTAAAACACCGAAATTCTAATTTTACGCGAATAGAAAAAAATCTAAATAATATCTAGCCACACCAAATTTAAAAGCAAATGCCTATGAATATAGTCTGTTAGAAAAAATATACAAGGCCTTCTTCTACTCTGTTTTGGAGTAAATACACCAACTCCGTATGCTCTCACATGTAAAATACAGAAATTTAATTTTACCAGAATCGAATAAATCTAAATATTATCTAGGCACCCCAATGTTAAAAACAAAATAGCTCTGAATATAATCTGTCAGAACAAATATACAATGCCCTATTCTACTCTGTTTGGGAGTATATATACCAACTACATACGGTCTCTAATGGAAAATACAGAAATTCTAATTTTACGAGAATTGAAATAAATATGAATAATATCTAGGCACACCAAAGTTAAACGAAAATGGCTCTGAATATAGTCAGTTAGAAAAAATATAGAATGCTTTATTCTTCTCTATTTTGGAGTATATACACCAACTGCATATGCTCTCTCATGTAAAATACAGAAATTCTATATTTAAGCGAATCGAAAAAATCTAAATATTATCTAGGCACCCCAATGTTAAAAACAAAATTTCTCTGAATATAATTTGTCAGAAAAAAATATAAAATGCCCTTTTCTACTCTGTTTTAAAGTATATACATCAACTCCATAAGATCTCATGTAAAATACAGAAATTCTATATTTAAGCAAATTGAATAAAATCTAAATATTATCTTGCACCCCACAGTTAAAAACAAAATTGTGGTGAATATAATCTGTCAGAAAAAATATACAATGCCCTATTTTACTCTGTTTTGGAGTATATACACCAACTACATACGGTCCCTAATGTAAAATACAGAAATTTTAATTTTACGAAAATCGAAATAAATCTGAATAATATCTAGGCACCCCAAAGCTAAACAAAAATGGCTCTGAATATAGTCAGTTAGAAAAAATATAGAATGCCTTATTCTACTATGTTTTGGAGTATATACACCAACTCAGTATGCTCTCTCGTGTAAAATACAGAAATTAAAATTTTACCAGAATGGAAATAATGTAAATATTATCTAGGCACCCCAATGTTACAAACAAAATTGCTCTGATTATAAACTGTCAGAAAAATTATACAATGCCCTATTCTACTTTGTTTTTGAGTATATACACCAACTCTACATGTTCTCTAATGTAAAATACCGAAATTCTAATTTTACACGAATCGAAAATAATCTAAATAATATCTAGGCACCCCACAGTTAAAAGAAAATGGCTCTGAATATATTCTGTTAGAAAAAATATACAATGCCTTATTCTACTATGTTTTGGAGTATATACACCAACTCAATATGCGCTCTCTTGTAAAATACCAAAATTCTAATTTTACGTGAATCGAAAAATATCTAAATATTATCTAGGCACCCCAATGTAAAAGCAAAATTGCTCTGAATAGAATCTGTCAGAAAAAATATACAATGCCCTTTTCTACTACGTTTTGGAGTATATACACCAAATCCATATGCTCTCTCATGTAAAATACAGAAATTCAATATTTCAGCAAATCAAAAGAAAATCTAAATATTATCTAGGCACCCCAATGATAAAAGCAAAATTGCTCTGAATATAATCTGTCAGAAAAAATATTCAATGCCCTTTTCTACTAAGTTTTGGAGTAAATACACCAACGCCGTATACTCTCTCATGTAAAATACAGAAATTCTAATTTCTCCAGAATCAAAAAAATCTAAATATTATCTAGGGACCCCAATGTTAAAAACAAAATTGCTTTGAATATAACCTGTCAGAAAAAATATACAATGCCCTATTGTACTCTCTTTTGGAGTATATACACCGACTCCATACGCTCTCTCATGTAAAATACAGAAATTCTATATTTAAGTGAATCGAAAAAATCTAAATATTATCTAGGCACCCCAGTGTTAAAAACAAATTTTCTCTGAAAATAATTTGTCAGGAAAAATATACAATGCCCTTTTCTACTCTGTTTTGGGGTATATACACCAACTCCATAAGCTCTCTCATGTAAAATACAGAAATTCTATATTTAAGCGAATCGAAAATAATCTAAATATTATCAATGCACTTCAATGTTAAAAACAAAATTGCTCTTAATACAATCTGTCAGAAAAAATACACAATGCCCTATTTTACTCTGTTTTGGAATATATACACCAACTCCAGATGCACTCTCATGTAAAATATAGAAGTTCTATATTTATGCAAATCGAAAAAAATCTAAATATAAACTAGGCACTCCAAAGTTAAAAGCAAAATTGCTCTGAATATAATCTCTCAGAAAAAAATATACAATGCCTTTTTCTACTCTGCTTTGGAGTATATACATTAAATCAATATGCTCTCTCACGTAAAATACCGAAATTCTAATTTTACGTGAATCGAAAAAAATCTAAATAATATCCAGGCGCCCCAAAGTTAAACGAAAATGGGTATGAATATAGTCTGTTAGAAAAAATATACAATGCCTTATTCTACTTTGTTTTGGAGTAAATACACCAACTCCGTTTTCTCTCTCATGTAAAATACAGAAATTTAATTTTACCCAAATCGAAAAAATCTAAATATTATCTAGGCACCCCAATGTTAAGAATAAAATTGCTCTGAATATAATCTGTCATAAAAAATATAAAATGCCCTTTTCTACTGTGTTTTGGAGTATATACACCAACTCAATCAGCTCTCTAATGTAAAATACAGAAATTCTATATTTAATCGAATCGGAAAAAATCTAAATATAATCTAGGCACCCCAATGTTAAAAACAAAATTGCTCCGAATATACTTTGTCAGAAAAAATATACAATGCCCTTTTCTACTCTATTTTGGCGTATATACACCAACTCAATATGATGTCTCATGCAAAATACCGAAATTCTAATATTACATGAATCGAAAAAAATTGAAATAATATCTAAGTGCCCCAAAGTTAAAAGAAAATGGCTCTGAATATAATCTTTTAGAGAAAATATACAATGCTTTATTCTACTCTATTTTGGAGTATCTACACCAACTAAGTATGCTCCCTCATGTAATATATTAAAATTCTAATTTTTCCCGAATCGATAAAAATCTATATATTATCTAGACACCCCAATGTTAAAAATAAAATTGCTCTGAATATAATCTGTCAGAACAAATATACAATGCCCTATTCTACTCTGTTTTGGAGTATATATACCAACTACATACGGTCTCTAATGGAAAATACAGAAATTCTAATTTTATGAGAATCGAAATAAATCTGAATAATATCTAGGCACCCCAAAGTTAAACAAAAATGGCTCTGAATATAGTCAGTAAGAAAAAATACAGAATGCTTCATTCTACTCTATTTTGGAGTATATACACCAACTGCATATGCTCTATCATGTAAAATACAGAACTTCTATATTTAAGTGAATCGAAAAAAACTAAATATTATCTAGGCACCCCAATGTTAAAAACAAAATTGCTCTGAATATAATCTGTCAGAACAAATATACAATGCCCTATTCTACTCTTTTTTGGAGTATATATACCAACTACATACGGTCTCTAATGGAAAATACAGAAATTCTAATTTTACGAGAATCTAAATAAATCTGAATAATATCTAGGCACCCCAGAGTTAAACGAAAATGGTTCTGAATATAGTCAGTTAGAAAAAATATAGAAAGCTTTATTCTAATCTATTTTGGAGTATATACACCAACTGCATATGCTCTCTCATGTAAAATACAGAAATTCTATATTTAAGCGAATCGAAAAAAACTAAATATTATCTAGGAACCCCAATGTTAAAAACAAAATTGCTCTTAATATAATTTGTCATAAAAAATATACAATGCCATTTTCTACTCTGTTTTGAAGTATATACACCAACTCCATATGCTCTCTTATT
This sequence comes from Callithrix jacchus, assembly GCF_049354715.1. Lineage (NCBI taxonomy): Eukaryota > Metazoa > Chordata > Mammalia > Primates > Cebidae > Callithrix > Callithrix jacchus. The sequence goes on along the minus strand of NC_133521.1, from coordinate 52,592,398 downwards.
AAAAATACAGAAATTCTATATTTAAGCGAATTGAAAAAGAACTAAATATTATCTAGGCACCCCAATGTTAGAAGCAAAATTACACTGAATATAATGTATCAATAAAAATATTCAATATACTTTTCTACTATGTTTTTGAGTATATAAACCAAATCAATATGTTCTCTCATGTAAAATACCGAAATTTTAATTTTACATGAATCGAAAAAAATATAAATATTATCTAGGCACCCCAATGTTAAAAACAGAATTGCTCTGAATATAATCTGTCAGAAAAAATATACAATGCCCTGTTCTACTCTGTTTTGGAGTATCTACACCAAATCAATATGCTCTCTCATGTAAAATACAGAAATTCTATATTTAAGCGAATCGAAAAAAATCTAAATGTTATCTAGGCAACCCAATGTTAAAAGCAAAATTTCTCTGAATATAATATGTCAGAAAAAATATACAATGCCTTATTCTACTCTGTTGTGGAATATATACACCAACTCAGTATGCTCTCTCATGTAAAATACCGAAATTCTAATTTTACGTGATTTGAAAATAATCTAAATATAATCTAGTTACCCTAATGTTAAAAACAAATTTGCTCTGAATATCATCTGTCAGAAAAAATATACAATGCCCTATTTTACTCTGTTCTGGAGTATATACACCAACTCAGTATGCTCTCCCATGTAAAATATGGAAATTCTGATTTTACGCGAATCGGTAAAAATCTAAATAATATCTAGACGCACTGAAGTAAAAAGAAAATGACTCTGAATATAGTCTGTTAGAAAAAATATACAATGCCTTTTTCTACTTTTTTTTGGAGTATATAAACCAACTCCATATGCTGTCTTCTGTAAAATACAGAAAATCTATATTTAAGCGAATCCAAAATAATCTAAATATCATCTAGGCACCCCAATGTTAAAACCAAAATTGCTCTAAATATAATCTGTCAGAAAAAATATACAATGCTTTTTTCTACTCTGTTTTGGAGTATATACACCAACTCCATATGCTCTTCCATGTAAAATATCGAAATGCTAATTTTACGTGAATCGAAATAAATCTAAATAATATCTAGGCGCCCAGAAGTTAAAACAAAATCGCTCTGAATATAGTCTGTTAGAAAAAATATACAATGCCTTTTTCTACTCTGTTTTCGAGTATATACACCAACTGAGTATGCTCTCTCATGTAAAATACCGAAATTCTAATTTTTTGTGAATCGAAAAAACTCTAAATATTATCTAGGCACCCGAATGTTAAAAGCAAAATTGCTCTGAATATAATCGTTCAGAGAAAATACACAATGCCCTTTTCTACTCTGTTTTGGAGTATATACAACAACTCAATATGCTCTCTCATGTAAAATACCGAAATTCTAATTTTACGCGCATCAAAAAAAATCTAAATGATATCTAGGTGCCCCTAAGTTAAAAGAAAATTGCTCTGAATATTCTCTGTTAGTAAAAATATACAATGCCTTATTCTACTGTGTTTTAGAGTATATACCCCAACTCAGTATGCTCTCTCATGTAAAATACCGAAATTCTAATTTTAAGTGAATCGAAAAAATCTAAATATTATCTAAGCACCCCACTGTTAAAATCAAAATTTCTCTGAATATAATCTGTCAGAAAAAATATACAATGCCCTATTCTACTCTGTTTTGGAGTATATACACCAACTCCATAAGCTTTCATGTAAAATAAAGAAATTCTATATTTAAGCAAATCCAAAAAAACTAAATATTACCTAGACACCCCAATGTTAAAAACAAAATTGCTCTGAATATATTCTGTCAGAAAAAATATACAGTGCCGTATTCTACTCTGTTTTGGAGTATGTAAACCAACTCCATATGCTCTCTCATGTAAAATACAGAAATTCTATATTTAAGCGAATCGAAAAGAATATAAATATGATCTAGGAACCAAAATGTTAAAAGCAAAATTCCTCTAAATATAATCTGTCAGAAAAAATATAAAATGACATTTCTACCCTGTTTTGGAGTTTATAAACCAACTAAATATACTCTCTAATGTAAAATACAGCCATTCAATATTTAAGCGAATCGAAAAAAATCTACATATTATTTAGGAACCCCAATGTTAAAAGCAAAATTCCTCTGAATATAATCTGTCAGATAAAATATAAAATGACCTTTTCTACTCTGTTTTGGAGTATATATACCAACTCAATATGCTTTCTCATGTAAAATACTGAAATTTTAATTTTACGTGAATCGAAAATAATCTAAATAATATATAGGCGCCCCAAAGTTAAAGAAATATGGCTCTAAAACTAGTCTGTTAGAAAAAATATACAATGCCTTATTCTACTCTGTTTTGGAGTATATACACCAACTCAGTATGCTCTCTCATATAAAATATTAAAATCCTAATTTTACGTGAATCGAAAAAATCTAAATATTATATCGGCACACCAATGTTATAAGGAAGATTGCTCTGACTATAATCTGTCAGACAAAATATACAATGCCCTATTCTACTCTGTTTTTGAGTATATACACCAACTGCATATGCTCTATCATGTAAGATACAGAAATTCTATATTTAAGCGAATCGAAAAATATCTACAATGCCTTATGCTACTCTATTTTGAAGTATATACACCAACACAGTATGCTCTCTCATGTAAAATACAGAAATTCTAATTTTACTTGAATCGAGAAATATCTAAATATTATCTAGGCACCCCAATGTTAAAAACAAAATTGCTCTGAATATAATCTGTAAAAAAAATATTCAATAACCTATTCTACTCTGTTTTGGATTATATACACCAACTCCATATGCTCTATCATGTAAAATACAGAAATCCTAATGTTACGCAAATGGAGAAAAACCTAATTGATATCTAGGCGCCCCAAAGTTAAAAGAAAATGGCTCTGAATATAGTGTATTAGAAAAAATATACAATGCCTTATTCTACTCTGTTTTGGAATATATACACCAACTCAGTATGCTCTCTCATGTAAAATACCGAAATTCAAATTTTACGTGAATCGAAAAAAATCTGAATAATATCTAGGCGCCCGAAAGGTAAAAGAAAATGGCTCTGAATATAGTCTGTTAGAGAAAATACACAATGTCTTATTCTACTTTGTTTTGGAGTATATACACCAACTCAGTATGCTCTATCATGTAAAATACAGAAATTCTAATTCTACACTAATCGAAAAAATCTAAATATTATCTAGGCACCCCAATGCAAAAAATATTTTTTTCTGAATATAATCTGTCAGAAAAAATATACAATGCCCTCTTCTACTCTGTTTTCGAGTACATACACCAACTCAATATGCTCTCTCATGTAAAATACAGAAATTCTAATTTTACCCGAATCGAAAAAATCTAAATATAATCTAGGAACCCCAATGTTAAAAGCAAAATTGCTCTGAATATAATCTGTCATAAAATTTATACAATACCCTTTTCTACTCTGTATTGGAGTATATACACCAACTCAATATGCTCTATCATGTAAAATACCCAAATTCTAATTTTACGTGAATCGAAAAAAATCTAAATAATATCTAGGCGCCTTAAAGTTAAAAGAAAATGGCTCTGAATATAGTCTGTTAGAACAAATAGACAATGCCTTATTCTACTATGTTTTGGAGTATATACACGAACTCAGTATGCTCTCTTTATAAAATAAAAATATTCTAATTTTACACGAATTGAAAAAATCTAAACATTATCTAGGCACCACAATGTTAAAAACAAAATTGCTCTGAATATAATCTGTCAGAAAAATTATAGAACGCCTTATTCTACTCTGTTTTGGAATATATACACAAACTCTACCTGCTCTCTCATGTAAAATAACGAAATTATATATTTAATCGAATCAAAAAAAATCTAAGTATTATCTAGGCACCCCAGTGTTAAAAGCAAAATTTCTCTGAATACAATCTGTCAGGAAAAATATACAATGCCCTTTTCTACTCTGTTTTGGAGTATATACACCAAATCAGTATGCTCTCTCTTGTAAAGCACCGAAATTCTATATTTTAGCGAATCGAAAAAAATCTAAATAATAGCTAGGCGCCCCAAAGTTAAAAGAAAATGGCTCTGAATATAGTCTGTTAGAGAAAATATACAATGCTCTATTCTACTTTCATTTGGACTATATACACCAACTCAGTATGCTCTCTCATGTTAAATATCGAATTTCTAAGTTTACGTGAATCAAAAAAATTCTAAATATTACCCAGGCACCACAATGTTAAAAGCAAAATTGCTCTGAATATAATTTGTTAGAAAAAATAAAGAATGCCCTTTTCTACTCTGTTTTGGAGTATATACACCAACTCAATATGCACTCTCACGTAAAATATCGTAATTATAATTTTACGTGAATCAAAAATTCTAAATAATATCTAGGCACCTCAAAGTTAAAAGAAAATGTCTCTGAATATAGTCTGTAAGAAAAAATATACAATGCCTTATTCTACTCTGTTTTGGAGTGTATACACCAACACAGTATGCTCTCTCATATAAAATACAGAAATTCTAATTTTACCCGAATCGAAAAAATTTAAATATTATCTAGGCACCCCAATGTTAAAAAAAAAACTGCTCTGAATATAATCTTTCAGAAAAAATATAAAATGCACGATTCTTCTCCGTTTTTGAGTATACACCAACTCCATATTCTCTCTCATGTAAAATACAGAAATTCTATATTTAAGCTAATCGAAATAAATCTAAATAATATCTAGGCGCCCCAAAGTTAAAATAAAATGGCTCTGAATATAGTCTGTTAGAAAAAATATACAATGCCTTATTATAATTTGTTTTGGGGAATATACACCAACTCAGTATGCTCTATCATGTAAAATAAAGAAATTCAAATTTTACCCGAATCGAAAAAATCTAAATATTATCTAGGCACCCCAATGTTAGAAACAAAATTGCTCTGAATATAGTCTGTCAGAAAAAATATACAATGCCCTATTCTACTCGGTTTTGGAGTATATACACCAACTTCATATGCTCTCCAATAAAAAATACATAAATTCTATATTTAAGCGTATCGAAAAAATTCTAAAGATTATCTAGGCATCCCTATGATAAAAGCAAAATTGCGCTGAATAAATCTGTCAGAAAAAATATACAATGCCGTTTTCTATTCTGATTTGGAGTATATTCACCAACTCAATATGTTCTCTCATGTAAAATACCGAAATTCTAATTCTACCCGAATCGAAAAAAATCTGAATAATATCAAGGCGCCCCAAAGTTAAAAGAAAATGGGTCTGAATATAGTATGTTGGAAAAAATATACAACGCCTTATTCTACTCTGTTTTGGAGTATATACACCAGTTCAGTATGCTCTCTCATGTAAAATACAAAATTTCTATATTTAAGCAAATCAAAAAAAATCTAAATATTATCTAGGCACCCGAATTTTAAAAGTACAATTGCTCTGAATATAGTCTGTCAGAAAAAATATACAATGCCATTTTCTACTCTGTTTTGTAGTATATACATCAACTCAATATGCTCTCTCATGTAAAATACAGAAATTATAATTTTACACGAATCGAAAAAATCTAAATATAATTTAGGCACCCCATGTGAAAGACAAAATTGCGTTGAATATAATCTGTCAGAGAAAATATAGAATGCCCTATTCTATTCTGTTTTAGAGTATATAAACCAACTCCATATGCCCTCTCATGTAAAATACAGAAATTCTAAATTTAAGCAAATCGAAAGAAATCTAAATATTATCTAGGCACCCCAATGTTAAAAGCAAAATTGCTCTGAATATAATCTGTCAGAAAAAATATACAATGCCTTTTTTGACTCTGTTTTGTAGTATATACACCAAGTAAATATGCTCTCTCATGTAAAATACCGAAATTCTGATTTTACACGAAGCAAAAAAAAATCTAAATAATATCTAGGCGCCCCAAAGTAAAAACAAAATGGCTCTGAATATAGTGTGTTAGAGAAAATATACAATGCCTTATTCTACTCTGTTTTGGAGTATATACACCAACTCAGTATGCTCTCTCATGTAAAATAGAGAAATTCTAATTTTACGTGAATCGAAAAAAATCTAAATATTATCTAGGCACCCGAATGTTAAAAGCAAAATTGCTCTGAATATAATCTGTCAGAAAAAATCTACAATGCCCATTTCTACTCTGTTTTAAAGAATATAAACCAACTTAATATGCTCTCTCATGTAAAATACAGAAATTCTATATTTAAGTGAATCGAAAATATCTAAATATTATCTAGGCACCCCAATGTTAAAACAAAATTGCTCTGAATATAATCTATCAGAAAAAATACACAATGCCCTATTCTACTCTGTTTTTGAGTATGTACACGAACTCTACAGGCTCTCTCATGTAAAATACAGAAATTCTATATTTAAGCGAATCGAAAAAATCTTAATATTATCTAGGCACCCCAATGTTAAAAACAAAATTACTCTGAATATAATCGGTCAAAGAAAATATACAATGCCCTTTTCTACTCTTTTTTGGAGTATATACACCAACTCAGTATGCTCTCTCATGTAAAACACCGAAATCCAAATTTTACGTTAATCGAAAAAAATCTAAATATTATCTAGGCATTGCAATGTTTCAACCAAAATTGCTCTGAATATAATCTGTCTGAGAAAATAAACAATGTCCTTGTCTACTTTGCTTTGGAGTGTATACACCAACTCAATATGCTCTCTCATGTAAAATACCGAAATTCATATTTTATGCGAATCGAAAGAAATCTAAATAATATCTAGGCACCCCAATGTTAAAAACAAAATTACTCTGAATATAATGTGTCAGAAAAAATATACAATGCCCTATTATACTCTGTTTTCGGATATATAAAACAACTCCGTATGTTCTCTCATGTAAAATACTGAAATTCTAATTTTACGTTAATCGAAAAAAATCTAAATATTATCTAGGCTCCCCAAAGTTAAAAGAAAATGGCTCTGAATATATTCTGTTAGAGAAAATATACAATGCCCTATTCTACTCTCTTTTGGAGTATATAGATTAACTCAGTGTGCTTCCTCATGTAAAATACTGAAATTCTAAATTTTCCCAAAACCAAAAAGTCTAAATATTATCTAGGCAATCCAATGTTAAAAAGAGAAATGCTCTGAATATAATCAGTCAGAAAAAATATGCAATGTCCTATTCTACTTCGTTTTGGAGTATCTACACCAACTCAGTATGCTCTCTCATATAAAATACAGAAATTCTCAATTTAAGCAAATCGAAAAAAATCTAAATATTATCTAGGCACTCCAATGTTAAAAGCAAAATTGCGCTGAATATAATCTGTAAGAAAAAATATACAATGCTCTTTTCTACTCTGTTTTGGAGTGTATACACCAAATTCATATGCTCTCTCATGTGAAATACAGAAATTCTATATTTAAGCGAATCTAAAAAAATCTAAATATTATCTAGGCACCCCAGTGTTAAAAGCAAAATTTCTCTGAGTATAGTCTGTCAAAAAAATATTCAATGCCCTATTCTACTTTGCTTTAGAGTATATACACCAACACCATATGCTCTCTCATATAAAATAGAGAAATTCTAATTTTACCCAAATCGAAAAAATCTAAATATAATCTAGGCACCCCTATGTGAAAAAGAAAATTGCGTTGAATATTATCTGTCGGAAAAAATATAGAATGCCCTATTCTACTCTGTTTTGAAGTATATACACCAACTCCATATGCTCTCTCATGTAAAATACCGAAATTTTATATTTAAGCAAATTGAAAGAAATCTAAATATTATCTAGGCACCCCAATGTTAAAAAGAAAATTGCTCTGAATATAAACTGTCGGAAAAAATATACAATGCCCGATTCTACTCTGTTTTGGAGTATATACACCAACTTTATATGCTCTCTCATGTAAAACACAAAAATTCTGCATTTAAGCGAATGGAAAAATATCTAAAAATTATCTAGGCACCCCAATGTTAAAAGCAAAATTGCTCTGAATGTAATCTGTCAGAAAAAATATACAATGCCTTTTTCGACTCTGTTTTGAAGTATATACACCAACTCAATATGCTCTCTCATGTAAAATACAGAAATTCTAATTTTACCCGAATCTAAAAAATCTAAATATTATCTAGGCACCCCAATTGTTAAAAACAAAATTGCTCTGAATATGATCTGTCAGAAAAAATATACAATGCCCTATTCTACTCTGTTTTGGAGTACATACACCAACTTCATATGTTCTCTCATGTAAAATACAGACATTCTTTATTTAAGCGAATCGAAAATAATCTACATATTATCTAGGCAACCCAATGTTAAAAGCAAAATTGTTCTGAATACAATGTGTCAGAAAAAATATACAATGCCCTTTTCTACTCTGTTTTCGAATATATACACCAACTCAATATGCTCTCTCATGTAAAACACCGAAATTCTAATTTTACGCGAATCAAAATAAATCTAAATAATATCTAGGCACCCCAAAGTTAAAAGAAAATGGCTCTGAATATTGTCAGTTAGAAAAATTATAGAATGCTTTATTCTACTTCATTTTGTAGTATATAAACAAACTCAGTATGCTCACTCATGTAAAATAACGAAATTCTAACTCAACTGAATTGAAAAAATCTAAATATTATCTAGGCATCCCAATGTTAAAAACAAAATTCCTCTGAATATAATCTGTCAGAAAAAATATACAATGCCCTATTCTACTCTGTTTTGGAGTATACACAACAACTCCATATGCTCTCTCATGTAAAATACAGATATTCTATCTTTAAGCGAATCGAAAATATCTAAATATTATCTAGGCAACCCAATGTTAAAAACAAAATTCCTCTGAATATAATATGTAAGAAAAAATATACAAGGCCCCTTTCTCCTCTGTTTTGGAGAATATACACCAACTCCATATGCTCGCTCATGTAATATACAGAAATTCTGTATTTAAGCGAATCGAAAAAAATCTAAATATTATCGAGGCACCCCAATGTTAAAATAAAAACTGCGCTGAATATAATCTGTCAGAAAAAATATACAATGCCTTATTCTACTTTATTTTGGAGTATATACACCAACTCAATTTGCTCTCTCATGTAAAATACAGAAATTCTATATTTAAGCGAATCGAAAAAAATCTAAATATTATCTAGGCACCCAATGTTAAAAAAAAATTGCTCTGAGTATAATCTGTCAAAAAAATATCCAATGCCCTAGTCTACTTTGTTTTAGAGTATATACACCAACTCCATATGCTCTCTCATATAAAATAGACAAATTCTATATTTAAGCGAATCAAAAAAAATCTAAATATTATCTAGGCACCCCAATGTTAAAATCAAAATTGCTCTGAATATAAACTGTCAGAAAAAAATACACAATGCCATTTTCTACTCTGTTTTTTAGTATATACACCAAATCAATATGCTCTCATATAAAATACCGAAATTCTAATTTTACGCAAATTGAATAAAATCTAAATATTATCTAGACACCCCTATGTTAAAAGCAAAATTGCTCTGAATATAATTTGTCAGAAAAAATATACAATGCTTTTTTCTACTCTGTTTTGGATTATATACAGCAATTCCATATGCTCTCTCATGTAAAATACAGAAATTCTATATTTAAGTGAATTGAAAAAAATCTAAATAATATCTAGGCTCCTCAAAGTTAAAAGAAAATGGCTCTGAATATAGTATGTTAGAAAAAATTTACAATACCTTCTTATACTCTGTTTTGGAGTATATACACCAACTCAGTATGCTCTCTCGTGTAAAATAAAGAAATTCTGATTTTACCCAAATCGAAAAAATCTAAATATAATCAAGGCACCCCAATGTTAAAAACCAAATTGCTCTGAATATAAACTCTCAGAAAAAATATACAATGCCCTTTTCTACTCTGTTTTGTAGTATATACACCAACTCAATATGCTCTCTCATTTAAAATACCGAAATTCTAATTTACGCGAATGGAAAGAAATGTAAATAACATCTAGGCGCCCCAAAGTTAAAAGAAAATGGCTCTGAATATAGTCTGTGAGAAAAAATATACAATGCCTTATTCTACTCTGTTTTGGAGTTTATACATCAACTCAGGATGCTCTCTCATGTAAAATAGAGAAATTCTAATTTTACCCGATGCAAAAAAATCTAAATATGATCTAGGCAACCCAATGGCAAAAACAAAATTGTGCTGAATATAATCTGTCACAATAATTATACAATACCCTATTCTACTCGGTTTTGATGTATATACACCAACTCAGTATGCTCTCTCATGTAAATTACAGAAATTCTATATTTATGCAAATCGAAAAAAAATCTAAATATTATCTAGGCACCACAATGTTAAAAGCAAAATTTTTCTGAATATAATCTGTCAGAAAAAATATACAATGCCCTCTTCTATTCTGTTTTGTAGTATAAACACCAACTCAATATGCTCTCTCATGTAAAATACAGAAATTTTAATTCTACCGGAATCGAAAAAAATCTAAATATTATCTACGCACCCCAATGTTAAAAGCAAAATTGCTCTGAATATAATCTGTTAGAAAAAATACACAATGCCCTCTTCTACTCTTTTTTCGAGTATATACACCAACTCCATATGCTATCTAATTTAAAATACATAAATTCAATATTTAAGCAAACTGAAAAAAATGTAAATATTATCTAGGCACCCCAATGTAAAAAGCAAAATTTCTCTGAATATCATCTGTCAGAAAAAATATACAATGCCCTTTTCCACTCTGTTTTGGTGTATATACACCAAGTCAGTATGCTCTCTCATGTAAAATACCAAAATTCAAATTTTACATGAGTCGAAAATAATCTAAATAATATATAGGCGCACCAAAGGTAAAAGAAAATGGCTCTGAGTATAGTCTCTTAAAAAATATACACAATGCCTGATTCTACTCTGTTTTGGAGTATATAAACCAATTCAGTATGCTCTCTCCCATAAAATACAGAAATTCTAATTTTACCCGAGTCAAAAAAAATCTAAATAATATCAAGGCACCCCAAAGTTAAAAGAAAATGGCTCTGAATATAGTCTGTTAGAAAAAATACACAATGCCCTATTCTACTCTGTTTTGGAGAATACACACCAACTCCATATGCTCTCTCGTGTAAAATAGAGAAATTCTAATTTTTCCCGAATCAAAAAAATCTAAACATTATCTAGGCACCCCAATGTTAAAAACAAAATTGCTCTGAATATTCTCTGTCATAAATAATATACAATGCCCTTTTCTACTCTGTTTTGGAGTATATACACCAACTCCATATGCTCTCTCATTTAAATACAGAAATTCTATATTTAAGCGAATCGAAAAAAATCTAAATATTATCTAGGCACTCCAATGTTAAAGCAAAACTGCTCTGAATATAATCTGTGTGAAAAAATATGCAATGCCCTATTCTACTCTGTTTTGGAGTATATTCACCAACTTCATATGCTCTCTCCTGTAAAATACAGAAATCCTATATTTAGCGAATCGAAAAAAATCTAAATATTATCCAGGCAACACAGTGTTAAAAACAATATTTCTCTGTGTATAATCTGTCAGAGAAAATATACAATGCTTTTTTCTACTCTGTTTTGTAGTATATACAACAACACCATATGCTCTCTCATGTAAAATACAGGAATTCTATATTTAAGCGAATAGAAAAAATCTAAATATTATCTAGGCACCCCAATGTAAAAAGAAAAATTTCTCTGAATATAATCTTTCAGAAAAAATATACAATGCCCTTTTTTATATTGTATTGGAGTATATACACCAACTCAATATGCTCTGTCATGTAAAATATCGAAATTCTAATTTTACGTGAATTGAAAAAAATCTAAATAATATCTAGGCACCCTAAAGTTAACAGAAAATGGCTGTGAATATAGTGTGTTAGAAAAAAATATACGATGCCTTATTCTACTCTCTCTTAAATTATATAAACAAACTCAGTATGCTCTCTCATGTGAAATAACGAAATTCCAATTTTAAATAAATCGAAAAATCTAAATACTATATAGACACCCAAATGTTAAAAACAAAATTGCTCTGAATATAATTTCTCAGAAAAAATATACAATGCCCTATTCTACCCTTTTTTGGAGTATATACACCAACTCCATATGCACTCTCATGTAAAATACAGAAATTCTATATTTAACGAATCCGAAAATATTCTAAATATTATCTAGGCACCCCAATGTTAAAAGAAAAATTGATCTGAATATAATCTGTCAGAAATAATATACAATGCCCTTTTCCACTTTGTTTTGGAGTATATACACCAACTCAATATGCTCTCTCACGTAAAGTACCGAAATTCTAATTTTACGCAAATTGAAATAAATCTAAATACTATCTAGGTGCCCCAAAGTTATAAGGAAATTTCTCTCAATATAGTCTGTTTGAAAAAATATACAATGCCTTGATCTACTCTGTTTTGGAGAATATACACCAACTCAGTATTATCCAGCATGTAAAATACCGAAATTCTAATTTTACGTGAATCGAAAAAAATTTAATATTATCTAGGCACCCCAATTTTAAAAACAAAATTGCTCTGAATATAATCTGTCAGAAAAAATATACAATGCCCTATTCTACTCTGTTGTGGAGTATATATACTAACTCAGTATGCTCTCTCATGTAAAATACAGAAATATTATATTTAAGCGAATCAAAAAAAATCTAAATAATATCTAGACTCCCCAAAGTTAAAAGAAAATGTCTCTGAAAATAGTCTGTTAGAAAAAATATACAATGCCTTATTCTACTCTGTTTTGGAGTATATACACCAACTCAGTATGCTCTCTTATGTAAAATACAGACATTCTAAATTTTCCCAAATCAAAAAAATCTAAACATTATCTAGGCACCCCAATGTTAAAAACAAAATTGCTCTGAATATAATCTGTCATAAAATATATACAATGCCCTTTTGTACTCTGTTTTGGAGTACATACACCAACTCCATATGCTCTCTCATGTAAAATACAGATATTCCATATTTAAGCAAATCGAAAAACATCTAAATATTATATAGGCACCCCAATGTTAAAAACAAAATTTCTCTGAATATAATCTGTCATAAAAAGTATACAATGCCCTTATCTACTTTGTTTTGTGGTATATACACCAACTCAGTTTGCGCTCTCAAATAAAATGGAGAAACACTAATTTTACCCTAATCAAAAAAATCTAAATATTCTTTAGGCACCTCAATGTCAAAAACAAAACTGCTCTGAATATAATCTGTCAGAAAAAATATACAATGCCCTATTGTACTCTATTTTGGAGTATATACACCAACACCATATGCTCTCTCATGTAAAATACAGAAATTCTAATTTTACTCGAATCGAAAAAATGTAAATATTATCTAGGCACCCCAATGTTAAAAACAAAATGGCTCTGAATATAATCAGTCATAAAAAATATACAATGCCCTATTCTACTCTGTTTTGGAGTATATACACAAACTCCATATGCTCTCTCATGTAAAACACAGAAATTCTATATTTTAGCGAATCGAAAAAAATCTAAATATTATCTAGGCACGCCAATGTTAAAAGCAAAATTGCTCTGAATATAATCTGTGAGAAAAAATATACAATGCCCTTTTCTACTCTGTTTTGGATTATATAAACCAACTCAATATGCTCTCTTAGGTAAAATACCGAAATTCTAATTTTACGTGAATCGAAAAAAATCTAAATAATATCTAGGAACCCCAAAGATAAAAGAAAATGGCTCTGAATATAGTCTGTTAGGAAAAATATACTGTGCTTTATTCTACTATGTTTTCGAGTATATACACCAACTCAGTATGCTCTCTCATGTAAAATACAGAAATTCCAATTTTACCCGAATCATAAAAATCTAAATATTATCTAGGCAACCCAATGTTAAAAACAAAATTGCTCTGAATTTAGTCTGTCATAAAAAATACACAACGCCCTTTTCTACTCTGTTTTGGAGTACATACAATAACTCAGTTTGCGCTCTCATGTAAAATACAGAAATTCTAATATTACCCGAATCGAAAAAATCTAAATATTCTGTAGGCACCCCAATGTTAAAAACAAAACTGCTCTGAATATCATCTGTCAGATAAAATATACAATGCCCTATTCTAATTTTTATGGAGTATATAAACCAACTCCATATGCTCTCTCATATAAAATACAGAAATTCTAATTTTACTCGAATCTAAAAGATCTAAATATTATCTAGGAACCCCAATGTTAAAAATAAAATTGCTCTGAACATAATCAGTCAGAAAACATATACAATACCCTATTCTACTCTGTTTTGGAGTATGTACACAAACTGCATATGCTCTCTCAGGTAAAATACCGAAATTCTAATTTTACGCGAATCGAAAAAAACCTAAATAATATCTACGAACCCCAAAGTTAAAAGAAAATGGCTCTGAATATAGTCTGTTAGAAAAAATATACAATAGCTTATTCTACTGTGTTTAGGAGTATATACACCAACTCAGTATGCTCTCTCATGTAAAATACAGAAATTCTAATTTTACCCGAATCAAAAAAATCTAAATATTATCTAGGCACACCAATGTTAAAAACAAAATTGCTCTGAATATAATCTGTCAGAGAAAATATACAATGCCCTATTCTACTCTGTTTTGGAGTATATACACCAACTCAATATGCTCTCTCATGTAAAATACAGAAATTCTATATTTAAGCAAATCGAAAAAAATCTAAATAATATCTAGACGCCCCAAAGTTAAAAGAAAATGGCTCTGAAATAGTCTGTTAGAAAAAATATACAATGCCTTATTCTACTCTGTTTTGGAGTATATACACCAACTCAGTATGCTCCCTCATGTAAAATGCAGAAATTCTAATTTTTCCTGAATCAAAAAAATCTAAACATTATATAGGCACCCGAATGTTAAAAACAAAATTGCTCTGAATATAATCTGTCATTAAAAATATACAATGCCCTATTATACTCTGTTTTGGAGTACATACACCAACTCAATTTGCTCTCTCATGTAAAATACAGAAATTCCATATTTAAGCGAATCGAAAAAATCTAAATATTATATAGGCACCCCAATGTTAAAAACAAAATTTCTCTGAATATAATCTGTCAGAAAAAATATACAATGCCCTATTCTACTCTGTTTTAAAGTATGTTCACCAACCCAATTAGTTCTCTCATGTAAAATACCGAAATTCTCATTTTACGTGAATCGAAAAAAATCTAAATAATATCTAGGCGCCTGAAAGTTAAAAGAAAATGGCTCTGAATATAGTCTGTTAGAAAAGATATACAATGCCTTATTGTACTATGTTTTGGAGTATATACACCAACTCTGTATGCTCTCTAATGTATAATACCGAAATACTACTTTTACGTGAATCGAAAAAAATCTAAATATTATATAGGCACCCCTATGTTAAAAAAAAAATTGCTCTGAATATAGTCTGTCAGAAAATATATACAATGCTGCATTCTACGCTGTTTTGGAGTATATATTCCAACTCCATAAGCTCTCTCATGTAATATACAGAAATTCTATATTTAAGCGAATCGAAAAAAATCTAAATATTATTTAGGCACCTTAATGTTAAAAGCAAAATTGCTCTTAATATAATCTGTCAGAAAAAATAAACAATGCCATTTTCTACTTTGTTTTGTAGTATATACACCAACTCTATATGCTGTCTCATGTAAAATACAGAAATTCTAATTTAACGTGAATCGAAAAAAATCTAAATAATATCTAGGCGCCCCAAAGTTAAAAGAAAATGGCTCTGAATAGAGTCTGTTAGAAAAAATATACAATGCCTTATTCTACTCTCTTTTGGAGTATATACACCTGCTCAGTATGCTCTCTCACGTAAAATACAGAAATTTTAATTTTACCCGAATCTGAAAAATCTAAATATTATCTAGGCACCCCAATTTTATTTTTATTTAATTTTTTTAAATTTTTTATTGGATTATAGGTTTTGGGGTAAATGAGCAGAGCATGCAAGACAGTTGCGTATGTACACACATGGTAGTGTGCTTTGCTTTTCTTCTCCCATTCACCCACATTTGGCATTTCTCCCCAGGCTATCCTTCCCCACCTCCCCCTCCCACTGGCCCTCCCCTTTTCCCCCCAATAGACCCCAGTGTTTAGTACTCCCCTTTCTGTGTCCATGTGTTCTCATTTTCTTCAGCCACCTATGAGGCACCCCAATTTTAAAAACAAAATTGCTATAATTATAATCTGTAAGAAAAAATAAACAATTCTCAATTCTACTCTGTTTTGGAGTATATACACCAACTCCATATGCTCTCTTATGTAAAATACAGAAATTCAAAATTTAAGGAAATCGAAAAAAATCTAAATATTATCTAGGCACTCCAATGTTAAAAGCAAAATTTCTCGTAATATAGTCTGTCAGAAAAAATATAAAATGCCCTTTTCTACTCCATTTTGTAGTATATACAACAACTCAATATGCTCTCATGTAAAATTCCGAAATTCAAGTTTTACTTGAATCGAAAAATATCTAAGTATTATCTTGGCACCCAAATACTAACAGTAAAATTGTTCTGAATATAATCTGTCATAAAAAATACACAATGCCCTTTTCTACTCTGTTTTGTAGTATATACAGCAACTCAATATGGTCTCTCATGTAAAATACAGAAATTATAATTTTACCCGAATAGAAAAAATCTAAATATTGTCTAGGCACCCCAATGTTAGAAAAAAAAATTCTCTGAATATAATCTGTCAGAAAAAATATACAATGCCTTATTCTACTCTGTTTTGGAGTATATACACCAACTCAGTATGCTCTCACATGTAAAATACAGAAATTCTAATTTTACCCGAATCAAAAAAATCTAAATATTATCTAGGCACACCAATGATAAAGAAAAATTTCTCTGAATGTACTCTGTCAGAAAAAATATACAATGCCCTATTCTACTCTGTTTTGGAGTACATACACCAACTCAGTATGCTCTCTCATGTAAAATACTGAAATTTTAAATTTACGTGAATAAAAAAAAATCTAAATATTATCTAGGCACCCCAAAGTTAAAAGTAAAATTTCTCTGAATGTAATCTTTCAGAAAAAAACTACAATGCCCTATTTTATTTTTTTGGTGTATATACACCAACTCAATATTCTCTGACATGTAAAATCGTGAAATTCCAATTTTACGTGAATCGAAAAAAGTATAAATAATATCTAGGCGCTTCAAAGTTAAAAGAAAATGGCTCTGAATATAGTCTGTTAGAAAAAATATACAATGCCTTATTCTAGTCTTTCTTAAAATATATAAAAAACTCAGTATGCTCTCTCAGGTTAAATACCGAAATTCAAAATTTACATCAATCAAAAAAAAATCTAAATATTTTCTAGGCACCCCAATGTTAAAATTAAAATTGCTCTGAATATAATCTGTCAGAGAAAATATACAATGCCGTATTCTATGTTGTTTTGGAATATATACACCAACTCTGAATGCTCTCTCATTTAAAATACCGAAATTCTAATTGTACGTGAATCAAAAAAAAAATCTAAATAATATCTAGAAGCTTAAAAGTTAAAAGAAAATGGCTGTGAATACAGTCTCTTAGAAACAATATAGAATGCCTTATTCTACTCTGTTTTGGAGTACATACACCAACTCCATATGCTCTCTTATGTAAAATACAGAAATTATGTATTTAAGCAAATCGAAAAAAATCTAAATAATATCTAGTCGCTTATAAGTTACAAAAAATGGCTCTGAATATAGTCTGTTAGACAAAATATACAATGCCTTATTCTACTCTGTTTTGGAGCATATACACCCACTCAGAATGCTCTCTCAGGTAAAATACCGAAATACTAATTTCACGTGAATTGAAAAAATTCTAAATAATATCTAGGCGCCACAAAGTTAAAAGAAAATGTCTTGGAATATAGTATATTATAGAAAATATACAATGCCTTATTCTACTCTGTTTTGGACTATATACACCAACTCAGTATGCTCTCTCATGTAAAATACAGAAATTCTAATTTTACGAGAATCGAAAAACATCTAAATATTATTTAGGCACCCCAATGTTAAAAACAAAATTGCTCTGAATAAAATCTGTCAGAAAAAAAATACAATGCCCTTTTCTACTCTGTTTTGTAGTATATACACCAACTCAATATGCTCACTCACGTAAAATACAGAAATTCAAATTTACACAAATCGAAAAAAATCTAAACAAATTCTAGACGCCCCAAAGATGAAAAAAAATGGCTCTGAATATAGTCTGTCAGAAAAAAAATACATCGCCTTATTCTACTCTTTTTTGAAGTACATACACCAACTCAGTGTGCTCTCTCATGTAAAATACAGAAATTCTAATTTTACATGAATCAAAAATAATCTAAATATTATCTAGGCACCCCAATATTAAAAACAAAATTGCTCTGAATATAATCTGTCACATAAAATTTACAATGCCCTATTCTACTCTGTTTTAACGTATATACAGCAACTTCAAATGCACTCTCATGTAAAATACAGAAATTCGATATTTAAGCGAATCGAAAAAAATCTAAATATTATCTAGGCACCCAAATGTTAAAGCAAAATTGCTCTGAATATAATCTGTCAGAAAAAATATACAATGCCCTTTTCTACTCTGTTTTGGAGTATATACACCAACTCAATATGCTGTCTCATGTAAAATACCGAAAGTCTATTTTTAGGCAAATCAAAAAAGATCTAAATAATATCTAGGCGCCCCAAAGTTAAAAGAAAATGGCTCTGAATATAGTCTGTTAGAAAAAACATACAATGCCTTATTCTACTCTGTTTTGGAGTATATACAGCAACTCAGGGTGTTCTCTCATGTAAATTATAAAATTCTAATTTTACCCGAATCGAAAAAATCTAAATATTATCCAGGCATCTCAATGTTAAAAACAAAATTGCTCTAAATATAATCTGTCAGAAAAAAGATACACTGCCCTATTCTACTCTGTTTCTGAGTATATACAACAACTCCATATGCACTCTCATGTAAAATACAGAAAATCTATATTTAAGCGAATCGAAAAAAATCTAAATATTATCTAGGCACCCCAATGGTAAAAACAAAATTGCTCTGAATGAAATCTGTCATAAAAAATATACAATGCCCTTTTCTACTCTGTTTTATAGTACATACACCACCTCAATATGCTCTCTCATATAAATTACCGAAATTCTAAATTTAGGCGAAACGAACAAAATCTAAATAATATCTAGGCGCCCCAAAGTTAAAAGAAAATGGTTCTAAATATAGTCTGTAAGAAAAAAATTACAATGCATTATTCTTCTCTGTTTTGAAGTATATACACCAACTCAATATGCTCTCTCAAGTAAAATACAGAAATTCTATATTTAAGTGAATCGAAAGTATTCTAGATATTATCTAGGCACCCCAATGTGAAAAATAAAATTGCTCTTAATATAATCTGTCAGATAAAATATACAATGACCTTTACTTCTCTGTCTTGTAGTATATACACCAACTCAAAATTCTCTCTCTGTAAAATACAGAAATTCTAATTCTACCCAAATGGATAAAATCTAAATATTATCTAGGCACCCCAGTGTTAAAAAAAATTGCTCTGAATACAATCCGTCAGAAAAAATATACAATGCCCTATTCTACTCTGTTTTGGAGTATGTACACCACCTCAATATGCTCTCTCATGTACAATAAAGAAATTCTATATTTAAGCGAATCGAAAAAAATCTAAATATTATGTAGACACCCCAATGTTAAAAGCAAACTTGCTCTGAATATAATCTGTCAGAGAAAATATACAATGCCCATTTCTACTCTGTTTTGGAGTATATACACCAACTCCACAGGCTGTCTCATGTAAAACACAGAAATTCTAATTTTACACGAGTCAAAAAATATCTAAATAATGTCTACGTGCCCCAAATTTAAAAGGAATTTGCTCTGAATATAGTCTGTTAAAAAAAATATACAATTCCATATTCTACTATGTTTTGGAGTCTGTTTTGAAGTATATACACCAACTCAATATGCTCTCTCATGTAAAATACCGAAATTCTAATTTTAGGTGAATCAAAAATAATCTAAATAATATCTAGGCGCCCCAAAGTTAAAAGAAAATGGCTCTGAATATAGTCTGTTAGAAAATATATACAATTGTTTTGGAGTATATACACCAACTCAGTATGCTCTCTCATGTATAATACAGAAATTCTAATTTTACGTGAATCGAAAAAGATCTAAATATAATATAGGCACCCCAATGTTTAAAGCAAAATTGCTCAGAATATTATCTGTCAAAAAAAATATACAATGCTCTTTTCTACTCTGTTTTGTAGTATATATACTAACTAAATATGCTCTCTCATGTAAAATACAGAAATTCTAAATTTACCTGAACCGAACAAATGCAAATATTATCTAGGCACTGCAATGTTAAAATAAAAATTGCTCTGAATATAATCTGTCAGAAAAAATATACAATGCCCTCCTCTATTCCGTTTTCTAGTATAAACACCAACTCAATATGCTCTGTCATGTAAAATACAGAAATTCTAATTCTACCCGAATCAAAAAAAATCTAAATATTATCTAGGCACCCCAATCTTAAAAGTAAAATTGCTCTGAATATAGTCTGGCAGAAAAAATATACAATGCCCTTTTCTACTCTGTTTTGGAGTATATACACCAACTCAATATACTCACTCATGTAAAATACAAAAATTCTAATTTTAGGTGAATCAAAATAATCTAAATAATATCTAGGCGCCCCAAAGTTAAAAGAAAATGACTCTGAATATAATCTGTTAGAAAAAATATA
Source organism: Callithrix jacchus (assembly GCF_049354715.1). Classification (NCBI taxonomy): domain Eukaryota; kingdom Metazoa; phylum Chordata; class Mammalia; order Primates; family Cebidae; genus Callithrix; species Callithrix jacchus. Next base: position 52,571,491 of record NC_133521.1, on the reverse strand, counting down.
CAATGCCTTATTCTACTCTGTTTTGGAGTATATACACCAACTTAGTGTGCTCTCTCATGTAAAATACAGAAATTCTAATTTTACGTGAATCGAAAAAAATCTAAATATTATCTAGGCAACCCAATGTTAAAAAAAAAAATTGCTCTGAATATAATCTGTCACAATAATTATAAAATGCCCTATTCTACTCGGTTTTGGAGTATATACACCAACTCAGTATGCTCTCTCATGTAAAACACCGAAATTCTAATTTTAAGTGAATCGATAAACTTCTAAATATTATCTAGGCACCGCAATGTTAAAAACAAAATTTCTCTGAATAAAATCTGTCAGAAAAAATGTACAATGCCCTTTTCTACTCTGTTTTGTAATATATACACCAACTCCATATGCTCTCTCATGTAAAATACAGAAATACTAATTTTCCACGAATCGAGAAAAATCTAAATATTATCTAGGCACCCCAATGTTAAAAGAAAAATTGCTCTAAATATAATATGTAAGAAAAAAAATACAATGCCCTTTTCTACTTTCTTTTGTAGTATATACGCCAACACAATATGCTCTGTCATGTAAAATACAGAAATTCTAATTCTACCCGAATCAGAAAAATCTAAATATTATTTAGTCAACCCAATGTTAAAAACAAAATTGCTCTGAATATAATCTGTCAGAAAAAATATACAATTCCCTATTCTACTCTGTTTTGGAGTATATAGACCAACTCAGTATGCTCTCTCATGTAAAATACCGAAATTCTAATTTTACGTGAATCGAAAAAAAATCTAAATATTATCTACGCACCCCAATGTTAAAAACAATATTGCTCTGAATATAATCTGTCAGAGAAACTATACAATGCCCTATTCTACTCTGTTTTTGAGTATATACACCAACTCCATATGCTTTCTCATGTAAAATACAGAAATTCTACATTTAAGCCAATCGAAAAAAATCTAAATATTATCTAGGCACCTCAATGTTAAAAGCAAAATTTCTCTGAATATAATTAGTCAGAAAAAAAAACAATGCCCATTTCTACTCGGTTTTGTAGTATATACACCAACTCAATATGCTCTCTCATGTAAAATACAAAAATTCTAATTTTACGCAAATTAAAAAACATCTAAAAAATATCTAGGTGCTCCAAAGTTAAAAGAAAATGTCTGTGAATATAGGTTGTTAGAAAAAATATACAATGCCTTATTCTACTTTGTTTCGGAGTATATAAACCATCACAGAGTGCACTGTCATGTAAACCACGGAAATTATAATTTTACGTGAATCGAAAAAATCTAAATATTATCTAGGCACCTCAGTATTAAAAAAATTGCTCTGAATATAATCTTTCAGAAAAAAAATACAATGCCCTATTCTACTCTGTTTTGGAGTATATACACCAACTCAGTATGCTCTCTCATGTAAAATATAGAAATTCTAATTTTACGCAAATCGAGAAAAATCTAAATAAAATCTAGACGCCCCAAAGATATAAGAAAATGGCTCTGAATATAGTCTGTAAGAAAAATAAATACATCACCTTAATCTACTATTTTTTTGAAGTACATACACCACCTCAGTGTGCTCTCTCATGTAAAATACAGAAATTCTAATTTTACGTGAATCAAAAATAATCTAAATATTATCTAGGAACCCCCATGGTAAAAACAAAATTGCTCTGAATATAATCTGTAAAAATATATACAATGTTCTGTTCTTCTCTCTTTTGGAGTATATACACCAACTCATTATGCTCTCTCATGTAAAATACTGAAATTCTAATTTTAAATGAATCGAAAATAATGTAAATATTATCTAGGCACCCCAATGTTAAAGAAAAATTGCTCTGAATATAATCTGTCAGAAAAATTATACAATGCCCTTTTCTACTCTGTTTTGGATTATATACACCAACTCAATATGCTGTCTGATGTAAAATACCAAAAGCCTAATTTTAGGTGAATCAAAAAGACCTAAATAATATCTGGGCGCTCCAAAGTTAAAAAAATGGCTCTTAATATAGTCTGTTAGAAAATATATACAATGTCTTATTCTACTCTGTTTTGGAGTATATACAGCAACTCAGGGTGTTCCCTCATATAAAATACAGAAATTCTAATTTTACCCGAATCGAAAAAATCTAAATATTATCTAGGCACCTCAATGTTAAAAACAAAATCGCTCTGAATATAATCTGTCAGAAAAAATATACAATGCCCTATTCTACTTTGTTTTCGTGTATATACAAAAACTCCTTATGCTCTCTCATGTAAATTACAGAAATTCAATATTTATGCGAATCGAAAAAAATCTAAATATTATCTAGGCACCCCAATGTTAAAAGCAAACTTGCTCTGAATATAATCTGTCAGAAAAAACATACAATGCTCTTTTGTACTCTGTTTTGGAGTATATACACCAACTCCATATGCTCTCTCATGTAAAATACAGAAATTCTAAATTTACACGAATCGAAAAATAGCTAAATAATATCTAGGCGCCCCAAATTTAAAAGAAATTGGCTCTGAATATAGTCTGTTAGCAAAAATATACAATGCCTTATTCTACTCTGTTTTGGAGTATATACACCAACTCAGTATGCTCTCTTAGGTAAAATACAGCAATTCTAATTTTACGTGAATCAAACAAAATCTAAATATTATCTAGGCACTCCAATGTTAAAAACAAAATTGCTCTGAATATAATCTGTCAGAAAAAATATACAATGCCCTATTCTAGTCTGTTTTAAAGTTTATACACCAACTCCATATGCTCTCTCATGTAAAATACAGAAATTCCATATTTAAGCGAATCGAAGAAAATATAAATATTATCTAGGCACCCCAATTTTAAAAGCGAAATTGCTCTGAATATAATCTGTCAGAAAAAATATACAATGCCCATTTCTACTCGGTTTTGTAGTATATACACCAACTCAATATGCTCTCTCATGTAAAATACAGAAATTCTAATTATACGCGAATCAAAAAAAATCTAAAAAATATCTACTTGCCCCAAAGTTAAAAGAAAATGGCTGTGAATAAAGTCTGCTAGAAAAAATATACAATGCCTTATTCTACTCTGTTTCAAAGTATATACACCATTTCAGGGTGCACTGTCATGTAAAATACAGAAATTCTAATTTTACATGAATCGAAAAAATCTAAATATTATCTAGGCACCCCAATGTTAAAAGCAAAATTGCTCTGAATATAATCTGTCAGAAAATATATACACTGCCCGATTCTACTCTGTTTTGGAGAATATACAAAAACTCCTTATGCTCTATCATGTAAAATACCGAAATTCTAATTTTACCTGAATCGAAAAACTCTAAATGTTATGTAGGCACCCCAATGTTAAAAACAAAATTGCTATGAATATAATCTGTCAGAAAAAATATACAATGCCCTATTCTACTCTGTTTTGCAGTATATACACCAACTCCATATGCTCTCTAATGTGAAATACAGAAATTCCATATTTAAGCAAATCGAAAAAAAGCTATATATTATCTAGGCACCTGAAAGTTAAAATCAAAAATTTTCTGAATATAATTTGTCAGAAAAAATAAACAATGCCCTATTCTACTCTGTTTTGGAAAATATACACCAACTCATTATGCTCTTTCATGTAAAATATCTAAATTCTAAATTTACTTGAATAGAAAGAAAATCTAAATATTATCTAGGCACCCCAATGTTAAAAGCAAAATTGCTCTGAATATAATCTGTCATGATAAATATACAATTCCCATTTCTACTCTTTTTCGGAGTATATACACCAATTCAATATGCTCTCTCATGTAAAATACCGAAATTCTTATTTTATGCAAATCGAAGAATATCTAAACAATATGTAGGGACCTCAAAGTTAAAACAAAATGGCTCTGAATATAGTCTGTTAGAAAAATATACAATGACTTATTCTACTCTGTTTTGGAGTATATTCACCAACTCAGTATGCTCTTTCATGTAAAATACAGAAATTGTAAGTTAACCGGAATCAAAAAAATCTAAATATTATCTAGGCATTCCAATGTTAAAAACCAAATTCCTCTGAATATAATCTGTCAGAAAAAATATACACTGCCCTTTTCTACTTGGTTTTGGAGTATATAAACCAACTCCATATGCTCTGTTATCAAATACAGAAATTCTATATTTAAGAAAATCAAAAAAAATCAGAATATAATCTGTCAGAAAAAATATACAATATTCTAGTCTGTTTGGAGCATATACACCAAATCCATATGCTCTCTCATGTAAAATACAGAAATTCTATATTTAACCGAATCGAAAATAATCTCAATATTATTTAGGCACCCCAATGCTAAAAATAAAATCGCTCTGAAAATAATCTGTCAGAAAAAATATACAATGCCCTCTTCTACTCTGTTTTGGAGTATATACACCACCTCCATATGCTCTCTAATGTAAAATACTGAAATTCTAATTTTATGCGAATCGATAAGAATCTAAATATTATCTAGGCACCCCAAAGTTAAAAGAAAATGGCTCTGACTATAGTCTGTTAGAAAAAATATACAATGCCTTATTCTACTCTATTTTGGAGTATATACACCATCTCAGGATGCTCTCTCATGTAAAATATAGAAATTCTAATTTTACCCGATTTGAAAAAATCTAAATATTATCTAGCCACCTCAGTGTTAAAAAGGAAATTGCTCTGAATATAATCTGTCAGAAAAAATATACAATGCCGTATTCTACTCTGTTTTGGAGTATATACACCAATTCCATATGCTCTCTCACGTAAAATAGAGAAATTCTATATTTAAGCGAATCGAGAAAAATTTAAATATAATCTAGGCACCCCAATGTTAAAAGAAATATTGCTCTGAATATAATCTGTCAGAAAAAATATACAGTGCCCTTAACTTCTGTTTTTTGTAGTATATACCCCAACTCCATATGCTCTCTCATGTAAAATACAGAAATTCTATATTTAAGCGAATAAAAAAAATCTAAAAATTATCTAGGTACCCCAATGTTAAAAGAAAAATAGCTCTGAATATAATCTGTCAGAAAGAATATACAGTGCCCTTTTCTACTCTGTTTTGTAGTATATACACCAACTCAATATGCTCTCTCATGTAAAATACCGAAATTCTAATCTTACGCGAATTGAAAAAAATCTAAATAATATCTAGGCACCCCAAAGTTAAAAGAAAATTGCTCTGAATATAGTCTGTTAGAAAAAATATAAAATGCCTTGTTCTACTCTGTTTTGGAGTACATACACCAACATAGTATGCGATGTCATGTAAAATACAAAAATTCTAATTTTACGTGTATCGGAAATAATTTAAATATTATGAAGGCACCCCAATGTTAAAAGCAAAATTTCTCTGAATATAATGTGTCGGAAGAAATGTACAATGCGCTTTTCTACTTTGTATTGTAGTATATACACCAACCCAATATGCTCTCTCATGTTAAATACAGAAATTCTAATTTTACCTGAATCGAAAAATTCTAAATATTATCTAGGCACCCCAATGTTAACTGCAAAATTGCTCTGAATACAATCTGTAAGTAACAATATACAATGTTCTTTTCTACTCTGTTTTGTAGTATAAACACCAACACAATATGCTCTGTCATGTAAAATACAGAAATTCGAATTCCACCAGATACAAAAAAATCTAAATATTATCTAGGCACCATAATGTTAAAAGCAATATTGCTCTGAATATAATCTGTCATAAAAAATATACAATGCCCTATTCTATTCTGTTTTAAAGTATATAAACCAACTCCATATGCTCTCTCATGTAAAATACAGAAATTCTAATTCTACCCGAATTGAAATAATGTAAATATTATCTAGGCACCCCAATGTTAAAAACAAAATTTCTCTGAATATAATCTGGCAGAAAAAATATTCAATGCCCTATTCTACTCGGTTTTGGAGTATGTACACCAACTCAGTATGCTCTGTCATGTAAAATACAGAAATTCTAAATTTACGTGAATCGAAAAAAATTGAAATATTATCTAGGCACCCGAATGTTAAAAGCAAAATTGCTCTGGATTTAATCTGTCAGAAAAAATATACAATGCCCGATTCTACTCTGTTTTAGAGTATATACACAAACTCCATATGCTCTCTCATGTAAAATACCAAAATTCTAATTTTACATGAATCGAAAAAAATCTAAATAATATCTAGGCGCCTCAAAGTTCAAAGAAAATGGCTCTGAATATAGTCTGTTAGAAAAAATATACAATGCCTTATTCTACTCTGTTTTGGAGTATATATACCAACTCAGGATGCTCTCTCATGTAAAATAGAGAAATTCTAATTTTACCTGAATTGAAAAAATCTAAATATTATCTAGGCAACCCAATGTTAAAAGCAGCATTGCTCTGAATATAATCAGTAAGAAAAAGTATACAATGCCCCATTGTACTTTGTTTTGGAGTATATACACCAATTCAATATGCTCTCTCATATAAAATACAGATATTCTATATTTAAGCTTATTGAAAAAAAATCTAAATATTATCTAGGCACCCCTTGTTAAAAACAAAATTGCTCTGAATATAATGTGTCAGAAAAAATATACAATACCCTATTCTACTCTGTTTTGAAGTATATACACCAACTGCATATGCTCTCTCATGTAAAATACAGAAATTTTAAATTTAAGCTAATCGTAAAATATCTAAATATTATCTAGGCACCCCAATGTTGAAAGCAAAATTGCTCTGAATATAATCTGTCAGAGAAAATACACAATGCCAATTTCTACTCTGTGTTGGACTATATACACAAACTCCATACGCTCTCTCATGTAAAATACAGAAATTCTATATTTAAGCGAATCGAATAAAATCTAAATATTATCTATGCACCCCAATGTTAAAAGCAAATTTGCTCTGAATACAATCTGTCAGAAAAAATATAAGATGCCCTTTTATACTCTGTTTTGTAGTACATACACAAACTCAGTATGCTCTGTCATGTAAAATACAGAAATTCAAATTTTACCCGAATCGAAAAAATCTAAATATTATCTAGGAACACTAATGTTAAAAACAAAATTGCTCTGAATATAATCTTTCTGAAATAATATACAATGCCCTATTCTACTCTGTTTTGGAATATATACACCAACTCAGTATGCTCTCTCATGTAAAATACAGAAATTCTAATTTTACACGAATCAAAAATATCTAAATATTATCTAGGTACCCCAATGTTAAAAAGAAAATTGCTCTGAATATAATCTGTCAGAACAAATACACAATGCCCTATTCTACTCTGTTTTGGAGTACATACACCAATTCCATATGCTCTCTCATGTAAAATGAAGAATTTCTATATTTAATCAAATCGAAAAAAATCTAAATATTATCTAGGCAACCAATGTTAAAAGCAAAATTGCTCTGAATATAATCTGTCAGAAAAAATATACAATGCCCTTTTCTACTCCCTTTTGGAGTATATACACCAACTCAATATGCTCTCTCATGTAAAATACCGAAAATCTAATTTTATGTGAATCGAAGAAAATCTAAATAATATCTAGGGGCCTCAAATATAAAGAAAACGGCTCTGAATATAGTCTGTTAGAAAAATATACAATGCCTTATTCTACTCTGTTTTGGATTATATACACCAACTCAGTATGCTCTTTCCTGTAAAAAAAAGAAATTGTAAATTAACCGGAATCAAAAAAATCTAAATATTATCTAGGCATTCCAATGTTAAAAACCAAATTCCTCTGAATATAATCTCTCAGAATAAATATACACTGCCCTTTTCTACTCTGTTTTGGAGTATATAAACCAACTCCATATGCTCTCTTATCAAACACAGAAATTCTATATTTAAGCGAATCAAAGAAAATCTAAATATTATCTAGGCACCCCAATGTTAAAAGCAAAATTGCTCTGAATATAATCTGTCATAAAAAATATACAACGCACTTTTCTACTTTGTTTTAGAGTACATACACCAACTCGATATGCTCTCTCATGTAAAATAAAGAAATTCTAATTTTACTCGAAATGCAAAAATCTAAATATTTTCTAAGCACCCCAATGTTAAAAACAAAAACGCTCTGAATATAATCTCTCACAAATAATATACAATGCCTTTTTCTACTCTGTTTTTTAGTATATACAGCAACTCAATATGCTCTCTCATGTAAAATACCGAAATTCTAATTTTACGCCACTCAAAATAATCTAAGTAATATCTAGGCGCCCCAAAGTTATAAGAAAATGGCTCTGAATATAGTCTGTTAGAAAAAATATACAATGCCTTATTTTACTCTGAATTGGAGTATATACACCAATTCAGTATGCTCTCTCATGTAAAATACAGAAATTCTAATTTTCCGTGAATCGAAAAAAATCTAAATATTATCTAGGCACCCCAAAGTTAAAAAAAAAATTGCTCTGAATATAATCTGTCAGAAATAATATAGAATGCCCTGTTCTTCTGTGTTTTGGAGTATATACAACAACTCAATATGCTCTCTCATGTGAAATACAGAAATTCTAATTTTATCCGAATCAAAAAAAATCTAAATATTATCTAGGCTCCCCAATGTTAATAGAAAAATTGCTCTGAATATAATGTGTAATAAAAAATATACAATGCCCTTTTCTACTCTCTTTTGTAGTATATATACCAACTCAATATGCTCTCTCATGTAAAATAACGAAATTCTAATTTTAAACGAATAAAAAAAATCTAAATAATATCTAGGCGCCCCAAAGTTAAAAGAAAATGGCTCTGAATATAGTCTGTTAGAAAAAATATACAATGCCTTATTCTACTCTGTTTTGGAGTATATACACCAACTCAGTATGCTCTCTCATGTAAAATACAGAAATTTTAAATTTACGTGAATCGAAAAAAATCAAAATATTATCTAGGCACCCCACGGTTAAAAGCAAAATTGCTCCGAATATAATCTGTCAGAACAAATGTCCAATACCCTATTCGACTCAGTTTTGGAGTATATAAACCAACTCCATATGCTCTCTCATGTAAAATACAGAAATTCTATATTTAAGCGAATCGAAAGAAATCGAAATATTATCTAGGTACCCCAATGTTAAAAGCAAAATTGCTGTAAATATAGTTTGTCAGAAAAAATATACAATGCCCTTTTCTACTGTGTTTTAGTGTATATACACCAACTCAGTATGCTCTCTCTTATAAAATACCGAAATTCTAATTTTACGTGAATCGAAAAAAATCTAAATAATATCTAGGCGCCCCAAAGGTAAAAGAAAATGGCTATAAATATAGTCTGTTAGAAAAAATATACAATGCCTTATTCTGTTTTGTTTTGGAGTATATACACTAACTCAGTATCCTCTCCCATGTAAAATACAGAAATTCAAATTTTACCCGAATTGAATAATTCTAAATATTATCTAGGCACCCCAATGCTAAAAAAAAAATTGCTCTGAATATAATCTGTCAGAAAAAATATACAATGCCGTATTCTACTTTTTTTTTGGAGTATATACACCAACTCCATATGCTCTCTCATTTAAAATACAGAGATTCGAATTTTACCCGAATCGAAAAAATCTAAATATTATCTAGGCACCCCAATGTTAAAAACAAAATTTCTCTAAATATAATCTGTCAGAAAAAATATACAATGTCCTATTCTACTATTGTTTGATATGTGTACACCAACTCCATATGCTCTCTCATGTAAAATAAAGAAATTTTAATTTTACTCGAATTGAAAAAATCTAAATATTGTCTAGGCACCCCAATGTTAAAAACCAAAATGCTCTGAATATAATCTGTCACAAAAAATATACAATGCCTTATTCTACTCTGTTTTGGAGTATATACACCAACTCAGAATGCTCTCTCTTTTAAAATACCGAAATTCTAAATTTACGTGAATCGAAAAAATCTAAATACTATCTAGGCGCCACAAAGTTAAAAGAAAATAGCTCTGAATATAGTCTGTGAGCAAAAATATACAATGCCTTATTCTACTCTGTTTTGGAGTATATACACCAACTCAATATGCTCTCATGTAAAATACAGAAATTCTAATTTTACCTGAATCGAAAAAATCTAAATATAATCTAGGCACACCAATGATAAAAACAAAATTGCTCTGAATATAATCTGTCAAAAAAATATACAATGCCCTATTCTCCTCTGTTTTGGAATATATTATATACACCAACTCAGTATACTCTCTCATGTAAAATACCGAAATTCTAATTTTACATGAAATGAAAAATATCTAAATATTATCTAGGCACCCCAATGTTAAAAGCAAAATTGCTCTGAATATAATCTGTCATAGAAATTATACAATGCCCTTATCTACACTGTACTGGAGTATATACACCAACTCCATATGCTCTCTCATGTAAAATAGAGAAATTCTAAATTTAAGTGAATCGAAAATAATCTAAATATTATCTAGGCACCCCAATGTTAAAAAACATGGCTCTGAATATAATCTGCCAGAAAAAAAATACAATGCCCAATTCTATTCTGTTTTCGAATATATACACCAACTCAATATGCTGGCTCATGTAAAATGCAGAAATTATAATTTTAGCGGAATTGAAATAATCTAAATATAAACTAGGCACCCCAATTTTAAAAACAATATTGCTCTGAATATAATCTGTCAGAATAAATACACAATGCCATTTTCTACTCTGTTTTGTAGTATATACACCAACTAAATATGCTCTGATATGTAAAATAGAGAAATTCTAATTTTATTTGAATCGAAATAATCTAAATATTATGTAGGCACGTCAATGTTAAAAACAAAATTTCTCTGAATATAATCTTTCAGAAAAAATATACAATGCCCTATTCTACCCTGTTTTGGAGTATGTACACCAACTCAGTATGCTCTCTCATGTAAACTACCGAAATTCAAGTTTTACCCGCATCGAAAAAATCAAAATACTATGTAGGCAACCCAATGTTACAAACAAAATTGCTCTGAATAAAATCTGTCAGAAAAAATATTCAATTCCTTATTCTACTCTGTTTTAAAGTATATACACCAACTCAGTATGCTCTCTCATGTAAAATACCGAAATTCTAATTTTACGTGAATCGAAAAAATCTAAATATTATCTAGGCACTTCAATGTTAAAAACAAAATTGCTCTGAATATAATCTGTCAGAAAAAATATACAATGCCCTATTCTACTCTGTTTTGGAGTATATACATCAACTCCATATGCTCTCTCATGTAAAATACCGAAAGTCTAATTTTACGTGAATCGAAAAAAATCTAAATATTATCTAGGCACTTCAATGTTAAAAACAAAATTGCACTGAATATAATCTGTTAGAAAAAATATACAATACCCTATTCTACGTTGTTGTTCAGTATATACACCAACTCAGTATGGTCTCTCATGTAAAATACCGAAATTCTAATTTTACGTGAATCGAAAAAAATCTAAATAATATCTAGGCGCCCCAAAGTTAAAAGAAATTGGCTCTCAATATTGTCTGTTAGAAAAAATATACAATGCCTTATTGTACTCTCTTTTGCAGTATATACATCAACTCAGTATGCTCTCTCATGTAAAATACAAAAATTTTAATTTTACGTGAATTGAAAAAATCTAAATATTATCTAGGCACCCCAATGTTAAAAGCAAAATTGCTCGTAATATAATCTGTCATAAAAAATATACAATGTTTTTTTCTACTCTGTTTTGGAGTATATACACCAATTCAATATGCTCTCTCATGTAAAATACAAAAATTCTAATTTTACGTGAATCGAAAAAATCTAAATAATATCTAGGCGCCGCAAAGTTAAAAGAAAATGGCTCTGAATATAGTCTGTTAGAGAAAATATGCAATGCCGTATTCTACTCTGTTTTGGAGTATATACACCAACTCAGTATGCTGTCTCATATAAAATACAGAAATTCTAATTTTACATCAATTAACAAAAATCTAAATATTATCTAGGAACCTTAATGTTAAAAACAAAATTGCTCTGAAAATAATCTGTCTGTAAAATATAAAGTGCCCTGTTCTACTCTGTTTTGGAGTATATACACCAAATCCATATGCTCTCTCATGTAAAATACAGAAATTTTATATTTAAGCGAATTGAAAACAATCTAAATAGTATCGAGGCACCCTAATGTTAAAAGCAAAATTGCTCAGAATATAATCTGTCAAAAAAATATACAATGCCCTTTTCAACTCACTTTTGTAGTATATACACCAACTAAATATGCTGTCTCATGTGAAATACAGAAATTCTAATTTCACCCGAATCGAAAAAATCTAAATATTATCTAGGCACCCCAATGTTAAAAACAAAATTGCTCTGAATATAATCTGTCAAAAAAAATATACAATGCCCTATTCTACTCTGTTGTTCAGTATATACACCAACTCATTATGTTCTCTAATGTAAAATAACCAAATTCAAATTTTACGCGAATCGAAAAAAATCTAAAAAATATCTAGGCACCCCAATGTTAAAAACAAAATTGCTCTGTATATAATCTGTCGTAAAACATATACAATGCCGTATTCTACTCTGGTTTGGAGTATATACAGCAACTCCATATGCTCTCTCATGTAAAATACAGAAATTCTATATATAAGCGAATCAAAAAAAATCTTAATATTATCTAGACACCAGAATGTTAAAAGCAAAAATACTCTGAATATAAGATGTCAGAAAAAATATACAATGCCCTAATATACTGTTTTCGAGTATATACAACAACTCCATAAGCTCTCCCATGTAAAATACAAAAATTCTATATTTAAGCGAATCAAAAAAAATCTAAATATTATCTAGGCACCCCAATGTTAAACACAAAATTGCTCTGAATAAAATCTGTCAGGAAAAAATATACAATGCCCTTTTCTACTCTTTTTTTTAGTATATACACCAACTCAATATGCTCTCTCATGTAAAATACAGAAATTCTACTTCTACCCAAATCGAAAAAATCTAAATATTGTCTAGGCTCCCCAATGTTAAAAAAAAAACTTGCTCTGAATATAATATGTCAGACGAAATATACAATGCCCTTTTCTACTTTGTTTTGGACTATATACACCAACTCAGTATGCTCTCTTATGTAAAATACAGCAATTCTAATATTACGTGAACCAAATAAAATCTAAATATTATCTACGCACATCAATGTTAAATACCAAATTGCTCTGAATATAATCTGTCAGAAAAAATATACAATGCCCTATTCTAATCTATTTTAAAGTTTATACCCCAACACCATATGCTCTCTTTTGTAAAATACAGAAATTCTATATTTAAGCGAATTGAAAAAAATCTAAATATTATCTAGGCACCCCAATTTCCACAGCAAAATTGCTCTGAATATAATCTGTCAGAAAAAATATACAATGCCCATTTCTACACAGTTTTATAGTATATACACCAACTCAATATGCTCTCTCATGTAAAATACAGAAATTCTAATTTTACGTGAATCGAAAAAAATCTACAAAATATCTAGGCGCCCCAAAGTTAAAAGAAAATGGCTCTGAATATAGTCTGTTAGAAAAAATATACAATGCCTTATTCTACTCTTTTTCGGAGTATAGACACCATCTCCTGTTGCACTCTCATGTAAAATACAGAAATTCTAATTTTACTGGAATCGAAAAAATCTGAATATTATCTAGGCACCCCAAAGTTATAAACAAAATCGCTCTGAATATAATCTGTCAGAAAAAATATACAATGCCCTATTCTACTCTGTTTTGGAGCATATACACCAACTCCATATGCTCTCATGTAAAATAAAGAAATTCTATATTTAAGCGAATCGAAAAAAATCTAAATATTATCTAGGCACCCCAATGTTAAAATAAAAATTGCTCTGATAGTATTCTGTCAGAAAAAATATACAATGCCCTTTTCTACTCTGTTTTGTAGTATATACACCAACTCAATACGCTCTCTTATGTAAAAAACCAAAATTCTAATTTTACGCAAATCGAAACAAATCTAAATAATATCTAGATGCCCCAAAGATAAAAGATAATGGCTCTGAATGTAGTCTGTTAGATAAAATTTTCAATGCCTTATTCTACTCTTTCTTGGAGTATATACACCAACTCAGTATGCTCTCTCATGTTAAATACCGAAATTTTGTATTTCTACAAATCGAGAAATTTCTAGATATTATCTAGGCACCCCAATGTGAAAAGCAAAATTGCTCTTAATATAGTCTGTCAGATAATATATACAATGCCCTTTACTTTTCTGGTTTGTACTATATACACCAACTCAATATGCTCTCTCTTGTAAAATACAGAAATTCTAATTCTACCCAAATCGAAAAAATCTAAATATTATCTAGGTACCCCAATGTTAAAAACAAAATTGCTCTGAACATAATCTATCAGAAAAAATATACAATGCCCTCTTCTACTCTGTTTTGGAGTATATACACCAACTCCATATGTTCTCTCATGTAAAATACCGAAATTCTACTTTTACGCGAATCGAAAAAAATCTAAATAATATCTAAGCGCCCGAAAGTTATAAGAAAATGGCGCTGAATATAGTGTGTTAGAAAAAATATACAATGCATTATTCTACTCTGTTTTGGAGTATATACACCAACTCAGTATGCTCTCTCATATAAAATACAGAAATTCTAATTTTACGTGAATCAAAGAAAATCTAAATATTATCTAGGCACCCGAATATTAAAAGCAAAATTGCTCTGAATAAACTGTGTCAGAAAAAATACACAATGTTCTTTTGTACTCTGTTTTTGTGTATAGACACCAACTAAACATGCTCTCTCACGTAAAATACTGAAATTCTAATTTTACAAGAATCAAAAAAAATCTAAATATTATCTAAGCACCCGAATGTTAAAAGAAAAATTTCTCTGAATATAATCTGTCAGAAAAGATATACAATGCGTTAGTCTACACTGTTTTGGAGCATATACAGCAACTCAGTATGCTCTCTCATGTAAAATACCGAAATTCTAATTTTACGAGAATCGAAATAAATCTAAATATTATCTAGGCACCCCAGTGATAAAAACAAAATTGCTCTGAATATAATCTGTCAGAAAAAAAATACAATGCTCTTTTCTACTCTGTACTATAGTATATACACCAACTCAATATGCTCTCTCATGTATAAATGTGAAATTCTAATTTTACACTAATCGAGAAAAATCTAAGTAATATCTAGGCACCCCAAAGTTAAAAAAAATGGCTCTGAATGTAGTGTGTTAATAAAAATATACAATGCCTTATTCTACTTTGTTTTGGAGTATATACACCAACTAAGAATACTCTATCATGTAGAATACCGAAACTCAAATTTTACATGAATTGAAAAATTCTAAATATTATCTAGGCACCCGAATGAAAAAAGCAAAATTGCGCTGAATATAATCTGTCAGAAAAAATATACACTGCCCTTTTCAACTCTTTTTTGGAGTATATACACCAACTCAATAAGCTCTCTCATGTATTATACCGAAATTCTAATTTTACCCAAATCGAATAGAATCTAAATAATATGTAGGCGCCCCAAAGTTAAAACAAAATAGCTCTGAATATAGTCTGTCAGAAAAAATATACAATGCCTTATTCTACCCTGTTTTGGAATATATACACCAACTCAGTATGCTCTCTCATGTAAAATACTGAAATTCTTATTTTACGTGAATCGAATATAATCCAAATATAATCTAGGGACCCCAATGTTAAAAACATAATTGCTATGAATGTAATCTGTCATAAAAAATATACAATGCCCTATTCTACTCTGTTTTAAAGTATATACACCAACTCCATATGCTTTCTCAGGTAAAATACAGAAATTCTATATTTAAGTAAATCGAAAAAAATCTAAATATTATCTAGGTACCACAATGTTAAAAGCAAAATTACTCTAAATATAATCTGTCAGAAAAAATTTACAATGCCATTTTCTACTCTGTTTTGGAGTATATACACCAAATCAATATGCTCTCTCATGTAAAATACAAAAATTCTAATTTTAGCCGAGTCGAAAAATCTAAATATTATCTAGGCGCCCGAATATTAAAAACAAAATTGCTTTGAATATTATCTTTGAGAAAAAATATACAATGCCCTATTCTACTTTGTTTTGGAGTATATACACCAACTCAGTATGCTCTCTCATGTAAAATACCGAAATTCTCATTTTACGTGAATCGAAGAAAATCTAAATATTTTCTAGGCAACCCAATGTTAAAAAAAAATTGCTCTCTGTCAGACAAAATATACAATGTCCGATTCTACTCTGTTTTAAAGTATATACACGAATTCATTATGCTCTCTCATGTAAAATACAGAAATTATAATTTTACGCAAATCGAAAAAAACCTAAATAATATCAAGGCGCCCCAAAGTTAAAAGAAAATGGCGCTGAATATAGTCTGTTAAAAAAAATTATACAATGCCTTATTCTACTCTGTTTTGGAGTATATAAACAAAATCAGTATGCTCTCTCATGTAAAATACCGAAATTCTAATTTTACGTTAATCGAAAAAAATCTAAATATTATCAAGGCACCCGAATGTTGAAAGCAAAATTGCTCTGATTAGAATCTGTCAATAAAATATACAATGCCCTTTTCTACTCTGTTTTGGAGTATATATACCAACTCAATATGCTCTCCCATGTAAAATACCGAAATTCTAATCTTACGTGAATCAAAAAAAATCTAAATATTATCTATGTACCGGAATGTTAAAAGCAAAATTGATCTGAATATAATCTGTCGGAAAAAATATACAATGCCTTATTCTACTGTTTTCGAGGATATACACCAACTCAGTATGCTCTCTCACATAAAATACACAAATTCTAATTTTACGTGAATCGAAAAAAATCTAAATATAATCTAGGTACACGAATGTTAAAAAGAAAATTGCTCTAAATATAATCTGTCAGAAAAAATATACAAAGGCCTATTCTACTCGGTTTTGGAGCATATTCACCAACTCCATATACTCTCCTATGTAAAATACAAAAATTCTATATTTAAGTGAATCGAAAAGAATCTAAATATTATCTAGACACCCCAATGTTAAAAGAAAAATTGCTGTGAATATAATCTGTCAGAAAAAATATACAATGAAGTTTTCTACTCTGTTTTGGAGTATGTACACCAACTCAATATGCTCTCTCATGTAAAATACTGAAATTATAATCTTACGTACATCAAAAAAAATCTAAATAATATCTAGGCGCCCAAAAGTTAAAAGAGAATGTCTCTGAATATAGTCTTTCAGAAAAAATATATAATGCCTATTTCTACTCTTTTTTGGAGTATATACACCATCTCACTATGCTCTCTCATGTTAAATACGGAAATTCTAATTTACGCAAATCGAAAAACATCTAAATAATATCTAGGCGCCCCAAAGTTAAAAGAAAATGGCTCTGAATATAGTCTGTTAGAGAAAATGTACATTGCCTTATTCTACTCTGTTTTGGAGTATATACACCAACTCAATATGCTCTCTCATGTAAAATACAGAAATTCTAATTTTACCCAAATCGAAAAAATCTAAATATTATCTAGGCGCTTCAGTGTTAAAAACAAAATTTCTCTGAATATAATGTGTCAGAAAAAATATACAATGCCCTATTCTACTTTGTTTTGAAGCATATAAACCAACTCCATATGCTCTCTCATGTAAAATACAGAAATTCTATATTAAGCAAATCGAATAAAATCCAAATATTACCTAGGCAACCCAATGTTAAAAACAAGATTGCTCTGAATATCATTTGTCAGAAAAAATATACAATGCCCGATTCTACTCTGTTTTGGAGTATATACAACAACTCCATATGCTCTCTCATGTAAAATACAGAAATTCCATATTTAAGTGAATCGAAAAAAATCTAAATATTATCTAGGGACCCCAATGTTAAAAGCAAAATTGCTCTGAATATCATCTCTCAGAAAAAATATACAATGCCCCTTTCTACTCTGTTTTGGAGTATATACACCAACTTCATATGCTCTCTCATGTAAAATAAAGAAATTCTAATTTTACGCAAATCGAAACAAATCTAAATAATATCTAGGCTTCCCACAGTTAAAAGAAAATGGCTGTGAATATAGTCTGTTATAAAAAATATACAATGCGTTATTCTACTTCGTTTTGGAGTATATACACCAACTCAGTATGCTCTATCATGTAAAATACCGAAATTCAAATTTTACGTGAATCGAAAAAATTTTAATATTATCTAGGCACCAAAATGTTAAAAACATAATTGCTCTGAATATAATATGTCATAAAATATATACAATGCCCTTTTCTACTGTGTTTTGTAGTATATACACGAACTGAATATGCTCTCTCATGTAAAATAACAAAATTCTAATTTTACGTGACTCGAAGAAAATCTAAATAATATCTAGTCGCGCCAAAGTTAAAAGACAATAGCTCTGAATGTAGTTTGTTATAATAAATATACAATGACTTCGTCAACTCTGTTCTGGAGTATATACACAAACTCTGTATGCTCTCCCATGTAAAATACCGAAATTCTAATTTTACGCGAATCAAAAAAAATCTAAATAATATCTAGGAGCCCCAAAGGTAAAAGAAAATGTCTCTGAATATAGTCTGTTAGAAACAATATACAATACCTTATTCTACGCTTTTTTGTAGTATATACACCAAGTCAGTATGCTCTCTCATATAAAATACAGAAATTATAATTTTACCCAAATAGACAATATCTAAATATTATCTAGGCACCCCAATGCTAAAAACAGAATTGCTTTGAATATAATCTGTCAGAAAAAATATACAATGCCGTATTCTACTTTTTTTTGGAGGATATACACCAACTCCATATGCTCTCTCATTTAAAATAAATAAATTCTAATTTTACCCGAATCGAAAAAATCTAAATATTATCTAGACACCCCAATGTTAAAAACAAAATTGCTCTGAATATAATCTGTCAGAAAGAATATACAATGCCCTATTCTACTATTTTTTGGAATGTATACACCAACTCCATATGCTCTCTCATGTAAAATAAAGAAATTCTAATTTTACTCGAATTGAAAAAATCTAAATATTGTCTAGGCACCCCAATGTTAAAAACCAAAATGCTCTGTATATAATCTGTCAGAAAAAATATACAATGCCTTATTCTACTGTGTTTTGGAGTACATAAACCAACTCAGTATGCTCTCTCTTGTAAAATACCGAAATTCTAAATTTACGTGAATTGAAAAAAATCTAAATACTATCTAGGCGCCCCAAAGTTAAAAGAAAATAGCTCTGAATATAGTCTGTCAGAAAAAATATACAATGCCCTATTCTACTCTGTTTTGGAGTATATACACCAACTCAGTATGCTCTCTCAGGTAAAATACAGAAATTCTATATTTAACAAATCAAAAAAAATCGAAATATCATCTAGGCACCCCAATGTTAAAACAAAAATTGCTCTGAATATAATCTGTCAGAAAAAATATACAATGCCCTTTTCTACTCTGTTGTAAAATATATACACCCACTCAATATGCTCTCTCATGTAAAATACCGAAATTCTAATTTTACGCGAATCGAAAAAATTCTAAATATTATCTAGGCGCCCGAAAGCAAAAAGAAAATGGCTCTGAATATAGTCTGTTAGAAAAAATATACAATGCCTTATTCTACTCTGTTTGGGAGTATATACACCAACTCAGTATGCTCTCTCATGTAAAATACAGAAATTCTAATTTTACGTGAATCGAAAAAAATCTAAATATTATCTAGGCACCGCAATATTAAAAGCAAATTGGCCCTGAATATAGTCTGTCAGAAAAAATATACAAGGCCTTGTTCTTCTCTGTTTTGGAGTATATACACCAACTCAATATGCTCTCTCATGTAACATACAGAAATGCTAATATTACCCGAATCATAAAAATATAAATATTATCTAAGCTCCCCAATGTTTAAAGCAAAATTGCTCTTAATATAATCTGTGAGAAAAAATATACAATGTTCTTTTCTACTCTCTTTTTTAGTATATACACGAACTGAATATGCTCTCTCATGTAAAATAACGAAAGTCTAATTTTACCCGAATCGAAATAAATCTAAATAATGTCAAGTCGCACCAAAGTTAAAAGAAAATGCCTCTGAATATAGTCTGTTAGACAACATATACAATGCCTTATTCTACTCTGTTTTGGACTATATATATCAACTCAGTATGCTCTCTCATGTAAAATACAGAAATCCTAAATTTACCCTAATCGAAAAATATAAATATTATCTAGGCTCTCCAACGTTACAAAAAATTGCTCTGAATATAATCTGTGAGAAAAAATATACAATGACCTTTTCTACTCTCTTTTGTACTATATACACCAACTCAATTCGCTCTCTCATGTAAAATACAGAAATTCTAATTTTACCCAAATCGAAAAAATCTAAATATTATCTAGGCACCCCAATGTTAAAAACAAAATTTCTCTGAATATAATCTGTCAGAAAAAATATACAATGCCCTATTCTCTGTTTTGTATTATATACACCAACTCAACTCTATATGATTCCTCATGTAAAATAACGAAATTCTAATTTTACGTGAATCGAAGAAAATCTAAATAATATCTAGGCACCCAAAAAATAAAAGAGAATGGCGCTAAATATAGTCTGTTAGAAAAAATATACAATGCCTTATTCTACTCTGTTTTGCAGTATATACACCAACTCAGTATGCTCTCTCATATAAAATACAGAAATTCTAATTTTACCCGAATTGAAAATATCTAAATACTATCTAGGCACCCCAATGTTAAAAACAAAATTGTTCTGAATATAATGTGTCAGAGAAAATATACAATGCCCTATTCTACTCTGTTTTGGAGTATATACACCAACACAGTTTGCTCTCTCATGTAAAATACAGAAATTCTATATTTAAGTGAATCGAAAAAAAACCTAAATATTATCTAGGCACTCCAATGTTAAAAACAAAATTGCTCTGAATATAAACGGTCAGAAAAAATATACAATGCCCTATTCTACTCTGTTTTCGAGTATATACACAAACTCAGTATGCTCTCTCATGTAAAATACCGAAATTCTAATTTTACACGAATCGAAAAAATCTAAATAATATCTAGGTGCCCTAAAGTTAAAAGAAAATGGCTCTGAATATAGTCTGTTAGAAAAAATATACAATGCCTTATTCTACTCTGTTTTGGAGTATATACACCAACTCTGTGTGCTCTCTCATGTAAAATACGGAAATTCTACTTTTACTCGATTCGAAAAAATCTAAATATTATCTTGGCCCTCAAATGTTAATTACAAAATTGCTCTGAATGTAATCTGTCAGAAAATATATACAATGCCCTATTCTACTCTGTTTTGAAGTATATGAACCAACTAAATATGCTCTGTCATGTAAAATACAGAAATTCTATATTTAAGCAAATCGAAAGAATTCTAAATATTATCTAGGCACCCCAATGTTAATTGAAATTTCTCTGCATATATTGTGTCAGAAAACATATAAAATGCCCTTTTCTACTCTGTTTTGTAGTATATACACCAACTCAATATGCTCTCCCATGTAAAATACAGAGATTCTCTATTTAAGTGAATCGAAAAAAAATCTAAATATTATCTAGGCACCGCAATGTTAAGAACAAAATTGGTCTGAATATAATCTGTCAGAAAAAATATACAATGCCCTATTCTACTCTGTTTTGGAGTATATACACCAACTCCATATGCTCTCTCCTGTAAAATACAGAAACTCCATATTTAAGGGAATTGAAAAAAATCTAAATATTATCTAGGGACGACAATGTTAAAAGCAACATTGCTCTGAATATAATCTGTCAGAAAAAATACACAATGCCCTTTTCTACTCTGTTTTGTACTATATACACCAACTCAATATGCTCTCTTATGTAAAATACTGAAATTCTAATTCTACCCGAATAAAAAAAATCTAAATATTATCTAGGCAACCCAATGTTAAAAGCAACATTGCTTTGAATATAATCTGTCAGAAAAAATATACAATGCCACATTCTACTCTGTTTTGGAGTATATACACCAACTCAATATGCTCTCTGATGTAAAATACAGAAATTCTATATTTAAGCGTATTGAAAAAAATCTAAATATTATCTAGGCACCCCTTGATAAAAACAAAATTGCTCTGAATATAATCTGTCAGAAAAAATATCCAATACCATATTCTACTCTGTTTTGGAGTATATACACCAACTCCATATGCTCTCTCATGTAAAATACAGAAATTCTAAATTTAAGCGAATCGAAAAAAATCTAAATATTATCTAGGCACCTCAATGTTAAAAGCAAAATTTCTCTGAATATAATCTGTCAGAGAAAATACAAAATGCCATTTTCTACTCTGTGTTGGACTATATACACCAACTCCATATGCTCTCTCATGTAAAATACAGAAATTCTATATTTAAGCGAATTGAATAAAATCTAAATATTATCTAGGTACCCCAATGTTAAAAGCAAATTTGCTCTGAATAGAATCTGTCAGAAAAAATATATGATGCCCTTTTGTACTCTGTTTTGCAGTACATACACCAACTCAATATGCTCTCTCATGTAAAATACCAAATTCTAATTTTATGCAAATCGAAATAAAATCTAAATAATATCGAGGTGCCCCAAAGTTAAAATAAAATGGCTCTGAATATAGTCTGTTTTTAAAAATACACAATGCCTTATTCTACTGTGTTTTGGAGTATATACACCAACTCAGTGTGCTCTCTCATGTAAAATAAAGAAATTCTAATTTTAAACGAATCTAAAAAATCTAAATATTACCTAGGCAACCCAGTGTTAAAAACAAAATTGCCCTGAATATCATCTGTCAGAAAAAATATACAATGCCGTATTCTACTCTATTTTGGGGTATATACACCAACTCCATATGCTCTGTCATGTAAAATACAGAAATTTTATATTTATGCAAATCGAAATAAATCTAAATATTATGTAGGCACTCCAATGTTAAAAACAAAATTGCTCCGAATATAATCTGTCAGAAAAAATATGCAATGCCCTATTCTACTTTGTTTTGGTGTATATAAACCAACTCCATCTGCTCTCTCACGTAAAATACCGTAATTCTAATTTTACGTGATTTGAAAAAAATCTAAACATTATCTAGGCACGAGAATGTTAAAAGCAAAATTGCTCTGAATATAATCTGTCAGAATAAATATACAATGCCCTTTTCTACTTTTTTTTGTAGTATATACACCAACTCAATATGCTCTCTCATGTACAATACAGTAATTCTAATTTTACCAAAATCGAAAAAATCTAAATATTATCGAGGCACACCAATGTTAAAAACTAAATTGCTCTGAATATAATCTGTCAACAAAATATATAATGACCTGTTGTACTCGGTTTTGGAGGATATACACCAACTCAGTATGCTCTCTCATGTAAATTGAAATTCAAAATTTACTTGAATCGAAAAAAACCTGAATATTATCTAGGTACCCCAATGTTGAAAGCATAATTGCTCTGAATATAATCTGCCAGAAAAAACATAGAATGCCCTTTTCTACTCTGTTTTGTAGTATATACACCAACTCAATATGCTCTCACATGTAAAATTACGAAATTCTAATTTTAGGCGGATCGAAAAAAATCTAAATAATATCTAGGCGCCTCAAAGTTAAAAAAAATTGGCTCTGAATATAGTCTGTTAGAAAAAATATACAATGCCTTATTCTACTCTGTTTTGGAGTATATACACCAAATCAGTATGCTCTCTCATGTAAAATACAGAAATTCTAATTTTACACGAATTGAAAAAATCCAAGAATTACCTAGGCACCCCAATGTTAAAAACAAAATTGCTCTTAATATAATCAGTCATAAAAAATATACCATGCCCTATTCTACTCTGTTTTGGAGTATATACACCAACTCCCTATGTTCTCTCAAGAAAAATACAGAAATTCTATATTTAAGCGAATCGAAATAAATCTAAATATTATCAAGGCACCCAAATGTTTAAAACAATATTGATCTGAACATAATCTGTCAGAAAAAATATACAGTGCCCTTTTCTACTCTGTTTTGTAGCATATACACCAACTCAATATGCTCTCTCATGTAAAATACTGAAATTCTAATTTTACGCGAATCGAAAAAAATATAAATAATATCTAGGCGTCCCAAAGTCAAAAGAAAATGGCTGTGAATATAGTCTGTTAGAAAAAATATATAATGACTTATTCTACTGTGTTTTGAAGTATATACACCAACACAGGATGCTCTCTCATTTAAAATACAGTTATTCAAATTTTGCCCAAATCGAAAAAATCTAAATATTATCTAGGCACCCCAGTGTTACAATAAAAATTGGTCTGAATATAATCTGTCAGAAAAAATATACAATGCCCTATTCTACTTCTTTTGAAGTATATACACCAACTCCATATGCTCTCTCATGTGAAATAAAGAAATTCTATATTTAAGCAAATCGAAAAAAATCTAAATATTATCTAGGCACCCCAATGTTAAAAGCAAAATTGCTCTGAATAAAATCTGTCAGAAAAAATATACAGTGCCCTTTTCTACTCTGTTTTGTAGCATAAACACCAACTCAATATGCTCTCTCATGTAAAATACTGAAATTCTAATTTTACGCGAATCGAAAAAAATTTAAATAATATTTAGGTGCCCCAAAGTTAAAATAAAATAACTCTGAATATAGTGTGTTAGAAAAAATATAAAATGCCTTATTCTACTCTGTTTTGGAAAATATACACCAACTCAGTATGCTCTCTCATGTAAAATACAGAAATTCTAATTTTATGTGTATCGAAAAAAGCTAAATATTATCTAGGCACCCCAATGTTAAAAACAAAATTGCTCTGAATATAATCTGTCAGAAAAATTATACAATGCCCTATTCTACTCTGCTTGGAGTATATACAACAACTCAGTATGCTCTCTCATGTAAAATACAGAAATTCTATATTTAAGCGAATCGAAAAACATATAAATATTATCTAGGCACCCCAATGTTAAAAGCAAAATTGCTCTGAATATAATCTGTCAGAAGAAATATACAATGCACTTTTCTACTCTGTATTGTAGTATATACACCAACTCAATACGCTCTCTCATGTAAAATACAGAAATTCTAATTTTACCCGAATCGAAATAATCGAAATATTATCTATGCACCCCAATGTTAAACGCAAAATTGCTCTGAATATAATCTGTCAGAAAAAATATACAAGGCTTTTTTCGACTCTGTTTTTTAGTATAAACACCAACTCAATATGCTCTGTCATGTAAAATACAGAAATTCGAATTCGACCGGAATCGAAAAAACCTAAATATTATATAGGCACCCCAATGTTAAAAGCAAAATTGCTCTGAATATAATCTGTCCGAGAAAATATTCAATGTTCTTTTCTACTCTGTTTTGTAGTATAAACACCAACTCAATATGCTCTGTCATGTAAAATACAGAAATTGTAATTCTACCAGAATCGAAAAAATCTAAATATTATCTAGGCACCCCAATGTTAAAAGCAAAATTGCTCTGAATATAATCTGTCATAATAAATATACAATGCCCTTTTTTACTCTGCTTTGGAGTATATAAACCACCTCAATATGCTCTCTCATGTAAAATACCGACATTCTAATTTTAGGTGAATCAAAAAAAATCTAAATAATATCTATGCGCCCCAAAGTTAAAAGAAAATGGCTCTGAATATAGTCTGTAAGAAAAAATATACAATGACTTATTCTACTGTGTTTTGAAGTATATACACCAACTCAGGATGCTCTCTCATGTAAAATACAGTAATTCTAATTTTAACCAAATCGAAAAAATCTAAATATTATTTAGGCACATTAATGTTAAAAACAAAATTACTCTGAATATAATCTGTCAGAAAAAATATACAATGCCCTATTCTACTCTGTTTTGGAGTATATACACCAACTCCATATGCTCTCTCATGTAAAATACAGAAATTCTATATTTAAGCGAATCAAAAAATATTTAAATATTATCTAGGCACCCCAATGTTAAAAGAAAAATTGCTCTGAATATAATCTGTCAGAAAAAATACACAATGCACTTTACTTCCGTTTTTGGTAGTATGTACACCAACTCCATATGCTCTCTCATGTAAAATACAGAAATTCTATATTTAAGTGAATCGAAAAAAATCTAAAAAGTATGTAGGCACCCCAATGTTAAAAGAAAAATTGCTCTGAATATAGTCTGTCAGAAAAAATATACAGTGAACTTTTCTACTCTGTTTTGTAGTATATACATCAACTCAATATGCTCTCTCATGTAAAATACCAAAATTCTAATTTTACGCGAATCGAAAAAAGTCTAAATTATATCTAGGCGCCCCAAAGTTAAAACAAAATGTCTCTGAATATAGTCTGTTAGAAAAAATATAAAATGCCTTATTCTACTCTGTTTTGTACTATATACACGAACTCAATATGCTCTCTCATGTAAAATACAGAAATTCTAATTTTACCCGAATTGAAAAATTCTAAATATTATCTAGGCAACCCAATGTTAAACGAAAAATTTCTCTGAATACAATCTGTCAGTAAAAATATACAATGTTCTTTTCTACTCTGTTTTGTAGTATAAACACCAACACAATATGCTCTGTCATGTAAAATACAGAAATTCGAATTTCACCATAAATGAAAAAATCTAAATATTATCTAGGCACCTTAATCTTAAAAGCAAAATGGCTCTGAATATAACCTGTTAGAAAAAATATACAATGCCTTATTCTACTCTGTTTTGGAGTATATACACCAACTCAGTATGCTCTCTCACGTAAAATACAGAAATTCTAATTTTACCCGAATCGAAAAAATCTACATATTATCTAGGCACCTCAATGTTAAAAACAAATTGCTCTAAATATAATCTGTCAGGAAAAATATACAATGCCTTATTCTACATTGTTTTGGAGTATATACACCAACTCCATATGCTCTCTCATGTAAAATACAGAAATTCTAATTCTACCGTAATCGAAAAAATATAAATATTGTCTAGGCACCTGAAAGTTAAAAACAAAATTGCTCTGAATATAATCAGTCCGAAAAAATATACAATTCCCTATTCTACTCTGTTGTGGAGTATATACACCAACTCCATACGATCTCTCCTGTAAAATACAGAAATTCTATATTTAAAAGAATCGAAAAAAATCTAAATATTATAAAGGCACCCCAATGTTAAAATTAAAATTGCTCTGAATATAGTTTGTCAGAAAAAATATAAATGCCCTTTTCTACTTTGTTTAGTAGTACATACACCAACTCAATATTCTCTCTCATGTAAAATACAGAAATTTTAATTTTACCCGAATCAAAAAAATCTAAACACTATGTAGGCACCCCAATGTTAAAAACAGAATTGCTCTGAATATAATCTGTTAGAAAAAATATACAATGCCCTATTCTACCCTGTTTTGGAGTATATACACCAATTCAGTATGCTCTCTCATGTTAAATACCGAAATTCTAATTTTACGTGAATCGAAAAAAATCTAAATATTATCTAGGCACTTCAATGATAAAGAAAAAAATTGCTCTGAATATAATCTGTCAGAAAAAATATAGAATGCCCTATTCTACTCTGTTTTGGAGTATATACAGCAACTCTATATGCTCTCTCATGTAAAATACAGAAATTCTAATTTTATGCGAATCGAAAAAAATCTAAATAATATCTAGGCGCCCCGAAGTTCAAAGAAAATGGCTCTGAATATAGTCTGTTAGAGAAAATATACATTGCCTTATTCTACTCTGTTTTAGAGGACATACACAAACTCAGTATGCTCTCTCATGTAAAATACAGAAATTCTATATTTAGGCGAATCGAAAAAAATCTAAATATTATCTAGGCACCCGAGTATTAAAAGCAAATTTGCTCTGAATATAATCTGTCATAAAAAATATACAATGTCCTTTTCTACTCTGTTATCTAGTACATACACCATCTCAATATGCTCTCTCATGTAAAATACAGAAATTTTAATTTTACCGGATTCAGCAAAATCTAAATAATATGTAGGCATTCCAATGTAAAAATCAAAATTGTTCTGAATATTATCTGTCAGAAAAAATATGCAATGCCTTATTGTACTCTGATTTGGAGTATATAAACCAACTCAGTATGCTCTCTCATGTAAAATACCGAAATTCTAATTTTATGCGAATCAAATAAAATCTAAATAATATCTAGGTGCCCCAAAAATAAAATAAAATGGCTCTGAATATAGTCTGTTAGGCAAAATATACAATGCCTTATTCTACTTTGTTTTGGAGTATATACACCAACTCAGTATGCTCTCTCATGTAAAATACAGAAATTCTATATTTAAGAGAATCGAAAAAATATCTAAATATTATCTAGGCACCTCTATGTTAAAAGCAAAATTTCTCTAATATATAATCTGTCAGAAAAAATATACAATGCCCTATTCTACTATGTTTTGGAGTATATACACCAAGTCAGTATGCTCTCTCAAGTAAAATACAGAAATTCCCTATTTAAGCGAATCGAAAAATTTTAAACATTATCTAGGCACCCGAATGTTAAAAGCAAATTTGCTCTGAATATAATCTGTCAGAGAAAATATACAATGCCCTTTTCTACGCTGTTTTTATTATATACACCAATTCAATATGCTCTCTCATTTAAAATACAGAAATTCTAATTTCACCCGAATCGAAAAAATAAAAATATTATGTAGGCTCCTTAATGTTAAAAACAAAATTGCTCTGAATATAATCTGTCAGAAAAAATATAAAATGCCGTATTATACTCTGTTTTGGAGAATATAAACCAACTTCATATGCTCTCTCATGTAAATACAGAAATTTCATATTTAAGCGAATCGAAAAAAATCTAAATATTATCTAGGCACCACAATGTTAAGAGAAAAATTGCTCTGAATATAATCTGTCAGAAAAAGTATACAATTCCTTTCTCTACTCTATTTTTAGTATATACACCAACTCAATATGCTCTCTCTTGTAAAATACAGAGATTCTAATTTTGCCCAAATCGAAAAAATCTAAATAATATGTAGGCACGCCAATGTGAAAAGCAAAACTGCTCTTAATATAGTCTGTCAGAAAAAATATACAATGCCCTATTCTACTCGGTTTTAAAGTATATACACGAACGCAGTATGCTTTCTCATGTAAAATACTGAAATTCAAATTTTACGCAAATCGAAATAAATCTAAATAATATCTAGGTGCCCCAAAGTTAAAAGAAAATGGCGCTTAATATAGTCTGTTAGAAAAAATATACAATGCCTTATTCTACTCTGTTTTAAAGTATATACACCAAATCAGTATGCTCTCTCATGTAAAATACCGAAATTTTAATTTTACGTGAATCGAAAAAATTCTAAGTATTATGAAGGCACCCGAATGTTAAAAGCAAAATTGCTCTGATTAGAATCTGTCAAAAAATATACAATGCCATATCTACTCTGTTTTGGAGTATATAAACCAACTCAATATGCTCTCTCATGTAAAATACCGAAATTCTAATCTTACGTGAATCAAAAAAAACCTAAATATTATCTATGCACCCGAATGTTAAAAGCAAAATTGCTCTGAATATAATCTGTCAGTAAAAATATACAATGCCTTATTCTATTGTTTTGGAGTATATACACCAACTCAGTATGCTCCCTCATGTAAAATACACAAATTCTAAATTTACGTGAATCGAAAAAAATCTAAATATTATCTAGGCACCCCAATGTTAAACAGAAAATTGCTCTAAATATAATCTGTCAGAAAAAATATACAAAGGCCTATTCTACTCAGTTTTGGAGCATATACACCAACTCCTTATACTCTCTCATGTAAAATACAGAAATTCTATGTTTAAGCGAATCGAAAAAAATCTGAGTATTATCTATGCAACCCAATGTCAAAAGCAAAATAGCTCTGAATATAATCTGTCAGAAAAATATACAATGCCCTATTCTACTCTTTTTTGGAGTATATACACCAACTCAGTATGCTCTCTCATGTAAAATACAGAAATTCTAATTGTACCCGAATCGAAAAAATCTAAATATTATCTAGGCAACCCAATGCTAAAAACAAAATTGCTCTGAATATACTCTGTCAGAAAAAATATACAATGCCCTATTCTACTCTTTTTTGGAGTATATACACCAACTCCATATGTTCTCTCATGTAAAATACAGAAATTCTACATTTAAGCGTATCGAAAAAATCTAAGTATTATCTAGGCACGCCAATGTTAAAAAGAAAATTGGTATTAATATAATCTGTCAGAAAAAATATACATTACCCTTTTCTACTCTGTTTTCGAGTATATACACCAACTCCATATGCTCTCTAATGTAAAATACCGAAATTCTAATTTCACGTGAATAGAAAAAAATCTAAATAATATCTAGGTGCCCCAAAGTTAAAAGAAAATTGCTCTGAATATAGTCTGTTAGAAAAAATGTTCAATGCCTTATTGTACTCTGTTGTGGAGTATATACACCAACTCAGTATGCTCTATCATGTAAAATAGCGAAATTCTAATTTTCCATGAATTGAAAAAATCTAAATAATATCTAGTCACCCCAATGTTAAAAACAAAATTCCTTTGAATATACTCTGTCAGAAAAAATATTCAATGCTCTATTCTACTTAGTTTTGGAGCATATACACCAACTACATATGCTCTCTCATGGAAAATTTAAAAATTCTATATTTAGGGGAATCAAAAAAAAATCTAAATATTATCTAGGCACCCAAATGTTAAAAGCAAAATTGCTCTGAATATAATCTGTCAGAAAAAATATGCAATGCCTTTTTCTACTCTGTTTCGGAGTATATACACCAACTCTATAGGATCTCTCATGTAAAATATTTAATTCTAATTTTACCCGATTCGAATAAAATATAAATAATATCTAGGTGCCCCAATGTTAAAAGAAAATGGCTCTGAATATAGTCTGTTAAAAAAAACATACAATGCCCTATTCTACTCTGTTTTGGAGTATATACACCAACTAAGTGTGCTCTCTCATGTAAAATACCGAAATTCTAATTTTACAAGAATCGAAAAAAATCAAAATATTATCAAGGCACCCCGTGTTAAAAACAAAATTTCTCTGAATATAATCTGTCAGAGAAAATATACAATGCCCTATTCTACTCTTTTTTGGAGTATATACACCAACTCCATATGTTCTCTCATGTAAAATACAGAAATTCTATATTTAAGAGAATCAAAAAAATTGAAATATTATCCTGGCACACCAATGATAAAAGCAAAATTGCTCTGAATATAATCTGTCAGAAAAAATATAAAATGCCCTATTCTACTCTGTTTTGGAGTATATACTCAAACTCCATATGCTCTCTCAGGTAAAATACAGAAATTCTATATTTAAGCAAATCAAATAAAACCTAAATATTATTTAGGCACCCCAATGTTAAATGCAAAATTGCTCTGAATATATTCTGTCAGAAAAAATATACAATGCCCTTTTCTACTCTGTTTTGGAGTATATACATTAACTCAATATGCTCTCTCATGTAAAATACAGAAATTGTAATTTTACACGAGTCGAAAATATCTAAATATTATCTAGGCACCCGAATGTTAAAAACAAAATTGCTCTGAATATAATGTGTCAGAAAAAATATACAATGCCCTATTCTACTTACTTTTGGAGTATACACACCATCTAAATATGCGCTCTCATGTAAAATACAGTAATTCTATATTTAAGCGAATAAAAAAAAATCTAAGTATTATCTAGGCACACCACTGTTGCAAGCGAAATTGCTCTGAAAATAATCTGTCAAAAAACTATACAATGCCGTTATCGACTCTGTTTTGTTGAATATACACCAAGTCCATATGCTCTCTCATGTAAAATACCGAAATTGTAATTTTACGCAAATCAAAAAAAATCTAAATAATATCTAGGTGCCGCAAAATTAAAGGAAAATGGCTCTGAATATAGTCTGTTAGAAAATATATACAATGCCTTATTCTACCCTGTTTTGGAGTATATACACCAACTCCGTATGCTCTCTCATGTAAAGTACAGAAATTCTAATTTTACGTGAATCGAAAAAAATCTAAACATTATCTAGGCACCCCTATGTTAAAACCAAAATTGATCTCCCTATAATCTGTCAGAAAAAAACACAATGCCCTGTTCTACTCTGTTTTGTAGTGTATACAGCAACTCAATATGTTCTCTCATTTAAAACACCGAAATTCTAATTTTATGCCAATCACAAAAAATCTAAATAATATCTAGGAGCCCCAAAGTTAAAAGGTAATAGCTCTGAATATAGTCTGTCAGAAAAAATATACAATGCATTATTCTACTCTGTTTTGGAGTATATACACCAACTCCATATGCTCTCTCATGTAAAATACAGAAATAATATATTTAAGTGAATCGAAAAAAATCTAAATATTATCTAGGCACCCCAATGTTAAAAGCAAAGTGGCCCTGAATATATTTTGTTAGAAAAAACATACAATGCCTTCCTCTACTCTGTTTTGGAGTATATACACCAACTCAGTATGCTCTCTCATGTAAAATACCGTAATTTTAATTTTACGTGAATTGAAAAAAATCTAAATATAATCGCAGCACCCCAATGATAAAAACAAAATTGCTCTGAATATAATCTGTCAGACAAAATATACAATGCCCTATGCTACTATTTTTTGGAATGTATACTCCAACTCCATATGCTCTCTCATGTAAAATAAAGAAATTCTAATTTTACTCATATTGAAAAAATCTAAATATTGTCTAGGCACCCCAATGTTAAAAACCAAAATGCTCTGAATATAATCTGTCAGAAAAAATATACAATGCCTTATTCTACTCTGTTTTGGAGTATATACACCAACTCAGTATGCTCTCTCTTGTAAAATACCGAAATTCTATATTTACGTGAATCGAAAAAAATCTAAATACTCTCTAGGCGCCCCAAAGTTAAAAGAAAATAGCTCTGAATATAGTCTGTCAGAGAAAATATACAATGCCTTATTCTACTCTGTTTTGGGGTATATACACCACCTCAGTATGCTCTCTCATGTAAAATACAGAAATTCTATATTTAAGCGAATCGAAAAAAATCTAAATAATATCTAGGGGCCCCAAAGTTAAGAGAAAATGGCTCTGAATATAGTCTGTTAGAAAAAATATACAATGCCCTATTCTCTGTTTTGTAGTATATACACCAACTCAACTCAATATGCACTCTCATGTAAAATACAGAAATTCTAATTTTACCCAAATCGAAAAAATCTAAATATTATCTAGGCTTCCCAATGTTAAAAACAAGATTGCTCTTAATATATTCTGTCAGAGAAAATATACAATGCCCTTTTCTACTCTCTTTTTTAGTACATACACGAACTGAATATGCTCCCTCATGTAAAATAACGAAACTCTAATTTTACATGAATCGAAATAAATCTACATAATATCAAGGTGCACCAAAGTTAAAAGAAAATGCCTCTGAATATAGTCTGTTAAAAAACATATACAATGCTTTATTCTACTCTGTTTTGGAGTATATATATCAACTCAGTATGCTCTCTCATGTAAAATACGGAATTTTAATTTTACCCGAATCAAAAAAATCTAAATATTATCTAGGCTCTCCAACGTAAAAGAAAATGGCTCTGAATATAATCTGTGAGAAAAAATATACAATGCCCTTTTCTACTCTCTTTTGTACTATATACACCAACTCAATTCGCTCTCTCATGTAAAATACAGAAATTCTAATTTTACACGAATCAAAAAAAATCTAAAAAATATCTAGGCCACACAAAGTTAAAAAAAAGTCTCTCAATATAGTCTCTTAGAAAAATTATACAATGCCTTATTCTACTCTGTTTTGGAGTATATACACCAACTAAGCATGCTCTCTCATGTTAAATACCGAAATTCTAATTTTACGTGAATTGAAAAAAATGTAAATAATATCTTGGTGCCCCAAATTTAAAAGAAAATGGCTCTGAATATAGTCTCTTAGAAAACATATACAATGCCTTATTCTACTTTGTTTTGGAGTATATACACTAACTCAGTATCCTCTCTCATGTAAAATACAGAAATTCTAATTTTACCCAAATCAAAAAAACTTAAATATTATCTAGGCACCCCAATGTTAAAAACAAAATTGTTCTGAGTATATTCTGTCAGAAAAAATTTGCAATGCCCTACTCTTTGTTTTGTAGTATATACACAATTTCAACTCAATATGCTCTCTTAGGTAAAATACAAAAATTCTAATTTTACCAGAATCCAAAATATCTAAATATGATCTAGGCCCCCCAGTGTTAAAAACAAAATTGCTCTGAATATATTCTGTTAGAAAATATACAAGGCACTATTCAACTTTGTTTTGGAGTATATAAACCAACTCAGTATGCTCTCTCATGTAAAATACCGAAATTCTAATTTTACGTGAATCGAAAAATATTTAAATATTATCTAGGCACTCCAATGTAAAAAGCAAAATTGCTCTGAATATATTCTCTCAGACAAAATATACAATGCACTTTTCTACTCTGTTTTGGAGTTTATACCCCAACTCAATATGCTCTCTCATGTAAAATACCGAAATTCTAATTTACGAGAATGAAAAAATATCTAAATATCTAATCGCCAGAAAGTTAAAAGAAAATGGCTCTAAATATAGTCTATTAGGAAAACATACAATGCCTAATTCTACTCCGTTTTGGAGTATATACACCAACTCAGTATGCTCTCTCATGTAAAATACAGAAATCCGAAATTTACCCGAATCGAAAAAATCTAAATATTATCTAGGCACCCCAATGTTAAAAAAAAAATTTCTCTGAATATAATCTGTCAAAAAAATATACAATGCCTTTTTCTACTCTGTTTTGAAGTATATAAAACAACTATATATGCTCTCTCATGTAAAATACCGAAATTCTAATTTTACACGAATAGAAAAAAATCTAAATAATAACTAGGCGCCCAAAAGTTAAAAGAAAATGGCTCTGAATATAGTCTGTTAGAAAAAGTATACAATGCTTTATTCTACTCTGTTTTGGAGTTTAAACACCAACTGAGTTTGC
Organism: Callithrix jacchus; assembly: GCF_049354715.1. Taxonomy (NCBI): domain Eukaryota; kingdom Metazoa; phylum Chordata; class Mammalia; order Primates; family Cebidae; genus Callithrix; species Callithrix jacchus. Next base: position 52,536,282 of record NC_133521.1, on the reverse strand, counting down.
TCTCAGATGTAAAATACCGAAATTCTAATTTTACGCGAATCAAAAAAAATCTAAATAATATCTAGGTTCCCCACAGTTAAAAGAGAATGGCTGTGAATATAGTCTGTTAATAAAAATATAAAATGCCTTATTCTACTCTGTTTTGGAGTATATTCACCGACTCAGTATGCTCTATCATGTAAAATACCGAAATTCTAATTTTACGTGAATCGAAAAAATCTTAATATTATCTAGGAACCCCAATGTTAAAAACATAATTGCTCTCAATATAATCTGTCAGAAAAAATATACAATGCCCTTTTCTACTGTGTTTTGTAGTAAATACACCAACTCAATATGCTCTCTCATGTAAAATAACGAAATTCTAATTTTACGCGAATCGAAGAAAATCTAAATATTATCTAGTCGCCCCAATGTTAAAAGACAATAGCTCGGAATGTAGTTTGTTATAATAAATATACGATGACTTATTCTACTTTGTTTTGGAGTATATACACAAACTCAGTATGCTCTCTCATGTAAAATACCGGAATTCTAATTTTACGCGAATCAAAAGAAATCTAAATAATATCTAGGAGCCCCAAAGGTAAAAGAAAATGGCTCTGAATATAGTCTGTTAGAAAAAATATACAATGCCTTATTCTACGCTGTTTAGGAGTATATACACCAACTCACTATGCTCTCTCATATAAAATACAGAAATTCTAATTTTACCCGAATCGACAATATCTAAATATTATCTAGGCACCCCAATGCTAAAAACAAAATTGCTCTGAATATAATCTGTCAGAAATAATATACAATGCCGTATTCTACTTTTTTTGAGTATAGACACCAACTCCATATGCTCTCTCATTTAAAATACAGAAATTCTAATTTTACCCAAATCGAAAAAATTTAAATAATATCTAGGCACCCCAATGTTAAAATCAAAATTGCTCTGAATATAGTCTGTCAGAAAAAATATACAATGCCCTATTCTACTCTGTTTTGGAATATATGCACCAACTCCATATGCTCTCTCATGTAAAATACAGAAATTCTATATTTAAGCGAATCGAAAAAAATCTAAATATTATTTATGCACCCCAATATTATAAGCAAAATTGCTCTGTATATAATCTGTCAGAGAAAATATACAATGCCCTTTTCTACTCTGTTTTGGAGTATATACACCGACTCAATATGCTCTCTCATGTAAAATACGGAAATTCTAATCTAGGCGCCCCAAAGTTAAAAGGAAATGGCTCTGAATATAGTCTGTTAGAAAACATATACAATACCTTATTCTACTCTGTTTTTGAGTATATACACCAACTCAGTTTGCTCTCTCATGTAAAATAGAGAAATTCTAATTTTACCCAAATGGAAAGGATCTAAATATAATCTAGGCACCCCAATGTTATAAACAAAATTGCTCTGAATATAATCTGTCAGACAAAGTATACAATGCCCAATTCTACTCTTTTTTGGAGTATATACACACACTCCATATCCTCTCTGTTGTAAAATACAGACATTCTATATTTAAACGAATCGAAAAAAATCTAAATATTATCTAGGCACCCCAATGTTAAAAGCAAAATTACTCTGAATATAATATGTCATAAAAAATATACAATGCCTTATTCTACTCTGTTTTGAAGTATACACACCAACTCAATATGCTCTCTTATGTAAAATACCGAAATTCTAATTTTACGAGAATCCAAAAAAATCTAAATAATATTTAGGAGGCCCAAAGCTGAAAGAAAATGGCTCTGAATGGAGTCTGTTAAAGAATATATACAATGCCCTATTTTACAATCTTTTGGAGTTTATACACAAACTCAGTATGCTCTCTCGTGTAAAATACCGAAATTCTAATTTTACGTGAATCGAAAAAAAACTAAATATTATCTAGGCAACCCAATGTTAAAAGCAAAATTGCTCTGAATATAAACTCTCAGAAAAAATATACAATGTTTTATTCTACTCTGTTTTGGAGTATATACACCAAGTCAATATGCTCTTTCATGTAAAATAAAAAAATTCTAATTATACGAGAATCGAAAAAAATCTAAATAATATCTAGGCGCCCCAAAGTTAAAAAAAAATGGCTCTGAATATAGTCTGTTAAAAAAATATACAATGCCTTATTCTACTCTGTTTTGGAGTATATACACCAACACAGTATGCTCTCTCAAGTAAAATACCGAAATTCTATATTTAAGAAAATCGGAAAAAATCTAAATATTATCTAAGCGTCATAATATTACAAGCAAATTTGCTCTGAATATAATCTGTCAGAATAAATATACAATGCCCTATTCTACTCTTTTTTGGAGTATATACACCAACTCCATATCCTCTCTCTTGTAAAATACAGAAATACTAATTTTACCCGAATCGAAAAAATCTAAATATTATCTAGGCAACCCAATGTTAAAAACAAAATTGCTCTGAATAGAATCTGTCAGAAAAAATATACAATGCCCTATTCTACTCTGTTTAGGAGTATATACACCAACTTAGTATGCTTTCTCCTGTAAAATACCGAAATTCTAATTTTACGTGAATCGAAAAAAATCTAAATATTATCTAGGCACCGGAATGTGAAAAGCAAAATTGTTCTTAATACAATGTGTCAGAAAAAATATGCAATTCTCTTCTCCACTTTCTTTTGGAGTATATACAGCAACTCAATATGCTCTGTCATGTCAAATACCGAAATTATAATTTTACGCGAATTGACAAAAATCTAAATAATATCTATGCGCCCGAAAGATAAAAGAAAATGGCTCTGAATATAGTCTGTTATAAAAAATATACAAAGCCTTATTGTACTCTGTTTTGAAGTATATACACCAACTCAGTATTCTCTCTCATATAAAATACCGAAATTCTAATTTTACGTGAATCGAAAAAAATCTAAATGTTATCTAGGCACCCCAATGTTAAAAGCAAAATGGCTCTGAATATTATCTGTCAGAGAAAATATACAATGCCTTTTCCTACTCTTTTTAGGAGTATCTACATCAACTCAATATGCTTTCTCACGTAAAATACCTAAATTCTAATTTTAGGTGAATTGAAAATTATCTAAAGAATATCTAGGCACCCCAAAGTTAAAAGAAAATGGCTCTGAATATAGCCTTTTAGAAAAAATATACAATGACTTATTCTACTCTGTTTTGGATTATATACACCAAATCAGTATGCTCTCTCATGTAAAATAACGAAATTCAAATTTTACCCAAATCAAAAAACTCTAAATAATATATAGGGGCCCCAAAGTTTAAAGAAAACGGCTGTGAATATAGTCTGATAGAAAAAATATACAATGCCTTATTCTACTTTGTTTTGGAGTATGTACACCAACTCAATATGCTCTCTAATAAAAAATACATAAATTCTATATTTAATCGAATCGAAAAAAATCTAAATACTGTCTAGGCATCCCTATATTAAAAGCAAAATTTCTCTGAATATAATCTGTCAGAAAAAATATACAATGCACTTTTCTACTCTGTTTTGGAGTATACACACCAACTCAATATGCTCTCTCATGTAAAATACCGAAATTCTAATTTTACGTGAATCGAAAAAAATCTAAATCATATCTACGCGCCCCAAAGTTAAAATAAAATGGCTCTGAATATAGTTTGTAAGGAAAAATATACAATACCTTATTCTACTCTGTTTTATTGTATATACACCAAATCAGTATGCTCCCTCATGTAAAATACTGAAATTTTAAATTTACATGAATCAAAATAAATGTAAATAACATATAAGTGCCCCAAAGTTAAAAGAAAATGGCTCTGAATATAGTCTGTCAGAAAAAATATACAATGCCTTATTCTGCTCTGTTTTGGAGTATATACACCAACTCAGTATGCTCTCTCATGTAAAATGTAGAAATTCTAATTTTACACGAATCGAAAAAATCTAAAAATTATCTAGGCACCCCAAAGTTAAAAACAAAATTGCTCTGAATACAATCTGTTAGAACAAATATACAATGCCCTATTCTTCTCTGTTTTGTAGTATATACACCAACTCCATATGCTCTCTCAGGTAAAATACAGAAATTCTATATTTGAGCGAATCGAAAAAAACTCAATACTATCTAGGCACCCCAATGTTAAAAGCAAAATTGCGCTGAATATCATCTGTCAGGAAAAATATAAAATGCCCTTTTCTACTCTGTTTTGTAGTATATACACCAACACTATATGCTCTCTCATGTAAATTACCAAAATTGTAAATTTACGAGTATCGAAAAATATCTAAATAATATCTAGGCGCCCAAAAGTTAAAAGAAAATAGCTCTGAAAATAGCCTGTTATAAAAAATATACAATTCCTTATTCTACTCTCTTTTGGAGTATATACACCAACCCACTATGCTCTCTGATGTAAAATACCGAAATTCTAATTTTACGTGAATCGAAAAAATTCTAAATACAATCTCGGCACCACAATGTTAAAAGCAAAATTGCTCTGAATATAATCTCTCAGAAAAAATATACAATGCCCTTTTCTAATCTGTTTTGGCTTATATACACCAACTCAATATTCACTCTCATGTAAAATACCGAAATTATAATTTTACGTGAATTGAAAACAATCTAAATAATATATAGGTGCCACAAAGTTAAAATAAAATGGCTCTGAATATACTCTGTTAGGAAAAATATAGAATGCCTTATTCTACTCTGTATTGGATTATATAGACAAACTCAGTATGCTCTCTAATGTAAAATAACGAAATACTAATTTTACGTGAATCGAAAAAAATTTAAATAATATCTAGGCGCCCCAAAGTTAAAAGAAAATAGCTCTTAATATATTCTGTTAGAGAAAATATACAATGCCCTATTCTACTCTGTTTTGGAGTATATACACCAACTCAGTATGCTCCCTCTTGTAAAATACCAAAATAATAACTACGTGAATCAAAAAAAATCTAAATATTTTCCAGGCACTACAATGTTAAAAGCAAAATTCTTCTGAATATAATCTGTCAGAAAAAATATACAATGCCCTTTTCTACTCTGTTTTGGAGTATATACACCAACTCAGTTTACGCTCTCATGTAAAATACAGAAATTCTAATATTAACCGAATCGAAAAAATCTAAATATTCGGTAGGCACCGCAATGTTAAAAACAAAACTGCTCTGAATATAATCTGTCAGTTAAAATATACAATGCCCTATTCTACTCTTTTTTGCAGTATATACATTAACTTCATATGCTCTCTCATTTAAAATACAGAAATTCTAATTTTACTCGAATCAAAAAAATCTAAATATTATCTAGGCACCACAATGTTAAAAGCAAAATTGCTCTGAATATAATCTCTCAGAAAAAATATACAATGCCCTTTTCTAATCTGTTTTGGCGTATATACACCAACTCAATATGCACTCTCATGTAAAATACCAATATTCTAATTTTAGGTGAATCGAGAAAAATCTAAATAATATTTAGGCACCACAGAGTTAAAATAAAATGGCTCTGAATATAGTCTGTTAGAAAAAATATACAATGCCCTATTCTACTCTGTTTTGGAGTATATACACCAACTCAGTATGCTCTCTCATGTAAAATACCGAAATTCAAATTTTACGTGAATAAAAAAATCTAAATACTATCTAGGCACCGCAATGTTTAAACAAATTTGCTCTGAATATACTCTGTTATAAAAAATATACAATGCCCTTTTCTACTCTTTTTTGGAGTATATACACCAACTCCATATGCTCTCTTATGTAAAATACCGAAATTCTAATTTTACGTGAATTGAAAAAAATCTAAATAATATCTAGGCGCCCCAAAGTTAAAAGAAAATGGCTCTGAATATATTCTGTTAGAAGAAATATACATTACCATATTCTACTCTGTATTGGATTATATACAAAAACTCTGTAGGCTCTCTCATGTAAAACACAGAAATTCTAATTTTACGTGAATCGAATAAAATCTAAATATTATCTAGGCAACCCAATGTTAAAAACAAAATTACTCTGAATATAATCTGTCAGAAAAAATATACAATGCCCTATTCTACTCTGTTTTGGAGTATATACATTAACTCCATATTCTCAATCATGTAAAATACAGAAATTCTATATTAAAGCGAATAGAAAAATATCTAAATATTATCTAGGCACCCCAATGTTAACAACAAAATTACTCTGAATATAATTTGTCAGAGAAAATATACAATGCCCTTTTCTACTCTGTTTTGTAATATATACCCAAACTCAATATGCTCTATCATGAAAAATACAGAAATTCTAATTTTACCAGAATCGATAAACCAAAATTTATCTAGGCACCACAATGTTGAAAACAAAATTGCTCTGAATATAATCTGTTGGAAAAAATATACCCTGCCCTTTTCTACTCTGTTGAGGAGTATATATACCAACTCAGTATGCTCTCTCATGCCAAATACCGAAATATTCATTTTAGGTGAATCGAAAAAAATCTAAATATTATTTAGGCACCCCAATGGGAAAAACAAAATTGCTCTGAATATAATCTGTTAGAATAAATGTACAATGCCCTATTCTACTCTGTTTTGGAGTATATACACTGACTCGGTATGCTCTCTCATGTAAAATACCAAAATTCTAATTTTACGTGAATCGAAAAAATTCTAAATATTAGCTAGGCACCCCAATGTTAACAGCAAAATTTCTCCGAATATAATCTGTCAGAAAAAATATACTATGCCCTTTTCTCCTCTTTTTTGGAGTATATACATGAGCTCATAATGCTCTCTCATGTAAAATATTGAAATTTTAATTTTACGTGAATCGAAAAAAATCTAAATAATGTCTAGGCACCACAAAGTTAAAAGAAAATGCCTCTAAATATAGTCTGTCAGAAAAAATATACAATGCCTTATTCTACTCTATTTTGGAGTATATACACCAACTCCATATGCTCTCTCATGTAAAATACCAAAATTCTAATTTTACCTGAATCAAAAACATCTAAATATTATCTTGACACCCCAATGTAAAAAAAAATTTCTTTGTATATAATCTGTCAGAGAAAATATACAATGTCCTATTCTACTATGTTTTTGAGTATATAAACCAACCCCATATGCTCTCTCATGTAAAATACCGAAATTCTAATTTTACGCGAATCGAAAAAAATCTAAATAATATCGAGGCACCCCAAAGTTAAAAAAAAAATGGCTCTGAATATAGTCTGTTAGAAAAAATATACAATAGCTTATTCTAATGCGTTTCTGAGTATATACACCAACTCATTATGCTCTCTCATGTAAAATACAGAAATTCTAATTTTACGTGAATCAAAAAAATCTAAATATTATCTAGGCACACCAATGTTAAAAAAAATTGCTCAGAATATAATCTGTCAGAGGAAATACACAATGCCCTATTCTACTCTGTTTTGGAGTATATACACCAACTCCATATGCTCTCTCATGTAAAATACAGAAATTCTATATTTAAGCGAATCGAAAAATATCTAAATTATATCTAGACGCCCCAAAGTTAAAAGAAAATGGCTCTGAAAATAGTCTGTTAGAAAAAATATACAATGCCTTATTCGACTCTCTTTTGTAGTATATATACCAACTCAGTATGCTCTCTCACGTAAAATACAGAAATTCTAATTTTTCCCGAATCAAAAAAATCTAAACATTATCTAGGCACCCCAATGTTAAAAACAAAATTGTTCTGAATATAATCTGTCATAAAAAATATACAATGCCATTTTCTACTCTGTTTTGGGGTACATAAACCACCTGCATATGCTCTCTCATGTAAAATACAGAAATTCCATATTTAAGCGAATCGAAAAATATCTAAATATTATATAGGCACCCCAATTTTAAAAACAAAATTTCTCTGAATATAATCTGTCAGAAAAAATATACAATGCCCTTGTCAACTTTGTTTTGGAGTATATACACCAACTCAGTTAGCGCTCCCAAGTAAAATAGAGAAATTCTAATTTTACCCTAATCAACAAATCTAAATATTCTTTAGGCACCCCAGTGTAAAAAACAAAACTGCTCTGAATATAATCTGTCAGAAAAAATATACAATGCCCTATTCTACGCTATTTTGGAGTATATACACCAACTGCATATGCTCTCTCATGTAAAATACATAAATTCTAATTTTACTCGAATCGAAAAAAATCTAAATAATATCTCGGTACACCAATGTTAAAAGCAAAATAGCTCTGAATATAATCTGTGAGAAATAATATACAATTCCCTTTTCTACTCTGTTTTGGATTGTATAAACCAACACAATATGCTCTCTAAGGAAAAATACCGAAATTCTAATTTTACACGAATCGAAAAAAATCTAAATAATATCTAGGCACTCCAAAGTAAAAAGAAAATGGCTATGAATATAGTCTGTTAGGAAAAATATACAATGCCTTATTCTACTATGTTTTCGAGTATATACACCAACTCAGTATGTTCTCTCATGTAAAACACAGAAATTCTAATTTTACCCGAATCATAAAAATCTCAATATTTTCTAGGCACCCCAATGTTAAAAACAAAATTGCTCTGAATTTAATCTGTCATAAAAAATATAGAATATACTTTTCTACTCTGTTTTGGAGTATATACACCAACTCCATATGCTCTCTCATGTAAAATACAGATATTCTATATTTAAGCGAATCGAAAAAAATCTAAATAATATCTAGGTGCCCTAAAGTTAAAAGAAAATGGCTCTGAATATAGTGTGTTAGAAAAAATACACAATGCCTTATTCTACTCTCTGTTAAAGTATATAAACAAACTCAGTATGCTCTCTCATGTGATATACCGAAATCCTAATTTTAACAAAATCGAAAAAATCTAACTATTATCTAGGCACCCAAATGTTAAATACAAAATTACTCTGAATATAATCTCTCAGAAAAAATATACAACGCCATATTCTACTCTTTTTTGGAGTATATAAACCAACTCCATATGCTCTCTCATGTAAAATACAGAAATTCTATATTTAAGGGATCCGAAAAAATTCTAAATATTATCTAGGCATTCCAATGTTAAAAGCAAAATTGATCTGAATATAATCTGTCAGAAATAATATACAATGCCCTTTTCCGCTTTGTTTTGGAGTATATACAGCAACTCAATATGCTCTGTCATGTAAAATACTGAATTTCTAATTTTACGTGAATCGAAAAAAATCTAAATAATATCTAGGTGCCCCAAAGTTAAAAGAAAATGGCTCTGCATATTGTGTGTTAGAAAAAATACACAATGCCTTTTTCTAATCTATTTTAAAGTATATACACCAACTCAGTATGCTCTCTCATATAAAATACCGAAATTCTAATTTTAACAAATCTAAAATGTCTAACTATTATCTAGGCACCCAAATGTTAAAAACAAAATTGCTCTGAATATAATCTCTCAGAAAAAATATGCAATGCCCTATTCTACCCTGTTTTGGAGAATACACCAACTCCATATGCTCTCTTGTAAAATACAGAAATTCTATATTTAAGCTAATCGAGAATATTCTAAATATTATGTAGGCTCCCCAATGTTAAAAGCCAAATTTCTCTGAATATAATCTGTCAGAGAAAATACACAATGCCTTTTTCTACTCTGTTTTGGAGTATATACTCCAACTAAATATGCTCTCTCATGTCAAATACCAAAATTCTAATTCTATGTGACTCAAATAAAATCTAAATAATATCTAGGCGCCCCTAAGATAACAAAAAAAGTCTCTGAATATAGTCTGTTAGAAAAAATATACAATGGCTTATCGTAATCTGATTTCAAGTATATACACCAACTCTGTATGCTCTCTCATGTAAAATACAGAAATTCAAATTTTAACAGAATCGAAAAAATCCAAATATAATCTAGGCACCCCAATGTTAAAAACAAAATTGCTCTGAATATAATCTGTCGGAAAAAATATACAATGCCCTATTCTACTCTGTTTTGAAGTGTATACACCAACTCCATATGCTCTCTCATGTAAAATACAGAAATTCTATATTTAAGCGAATAGAAAAAAATCTAAATATTATCTATGCACCCCAGTGTTAAAACCAAAATTTCTCTGAACATAATCTGTCAAAAAATATATACAATGCTTTATTCTACTGTGTTTTGTGGTATATACACGAACTCAGTATGCTCTCTCATGTAAAATACCGAAATTCTAATTTTTCGTGAATGGAAAAAAATCTAAAAATTATCTAGGCACCCCAATGTTAAAAACAAAATTGTTATGAATATAATCTTTCAGAAAAAATATACAATGCCCTTTTCTACTCTGTTTTAGTGTATATACACCAACTCAATATGCTCTCTTATGTAAAATACTGAAATTCTAATGTTATGCGAATTGAAAAAAATCTAAATAATATATAGGCGCCCCAATGTTAAAAGAAAATGGCTCTGAATATCGTCTGTTAGAACAAATATACAATGCCTTATTCTACTGTGTTTTGGTGTATATAAAGCAACTCACTATGCTGTCTAGTGTAAAATACAGAAATTCTAATTTTACCCAAATCGAAAAAATCTAAATATTATCTAGGCACCCCAATGTTAAAATCAAAATTGCTCTGAATATAATCTGTCTGAAAAAATATACAATGCTCTTTACTACTTTGTTTCGGAGTATATACACCAACTTAATATGCTCTGTCATGTAAAATACCGAAATTCTAGTTTTACGCTAATCGACAAAAATCTAAATAATATATAGGCGCCCCAAAGTTAACAGAAAATGGCTGTGAATACAGTCTGTTAGAATAAACATACAATGCCTTATTCTACTATGTTTTGGAGTATATACACGAACTCAATACGCTCTCTCGGGTAAAATAAAGAAATTAAATTTTACCCGAATTGACAAAATCTAAATATTATCTAGGAACCCCAATATTAAAAAAAAAATTGCTCTGAATATAATTTGTCAGAAAAAATATTCAATGCCCGTTTCTACTCTATTTTGGAGTATATAAACAAACTCAATATGCTCAATCATGTAAAATACCGAAATTCTAATTTTACGCGAATTAAAAAAAATCTAAATATTATCTAGGTACTTCAATGTTAAAGGAAAATGGCTCTGGAATATAATCTGTCAGAAAAAATATACAATCCCCTTTTCTAGTTTATTTTCGAGTATACACACCAATTCAATATGCTCTCTCATATAAAATACCGAAATACTAAATACACGGGATTTGAAGAAAATCTAAGTATTATCTAGGCACCCCAATGTAAAAAGAAAAATTTCTCGGAACAAAATCTGTCAGAGAAAGTATACAATGCTTTTTTATACTCTCATTTGGAGTATATACACCAACTCAATATGCTCTCTCATGTAAAATACCGAAATTCTAATTTTACACGAACCGAAACTAATCTAAATATTATCTAGGCACACCAATGTTGAAAGCAAAAGTGCTCTGAATATAATCTTTCAGAAAAAAATATACAATGCCCATTTCTACTCTGTTTTGGAGTATATACACTAATTCAATATGCTCCCTCATGTAAAATACAGAAATTCTAATTATACGCGAATCGAAAAAAATCTAAATACTATCTTAGCCCCCCAATGTTAAAATAAAATAGCTCTGAATATAATCTGTCAGAAAAAATATACAATGCCCTATTATACTCTGTTTTGGAGTATATACACCAACTCAATATGCTCTCTCATGTAAAATACCGAAATTCTAAATTTACGTGAATCGAAAGAAATCTAAATATTATTGAGGTACCCCAATGTTAAAACAAAATCGCTCTGATTATAATCTGTCAGAAATAATATACAATGCTTTATTCTACTTTCTTTTGAAGTATATACACCAACTCAATACGCTCTCTCATGTAAAATACCGAAATTCTAATTTTACGGGAATCGAAAAAAATATAAATATTATCTAGGCACCCAATGTTAAAAGCAAAATTGTTCAGAATATAATCTGTCAGAAATAATATACAATGCCCGTTCCTACTCTGTTATAAAGTATATAAACCAACTCAATATGCTCTCTCATGTAAAATACAGAAATTGTAAATTTACGCAAATTAAAAAATTCTAAATATTATCTAGGCACCCCAATGTTATAAGCAAAATTCTTCTGAATGTAATCTGTCAGAAAAAATATACAATGCCTTTTTCCACTCTGTTTTGGAGTATATATACCAACTCAATATTCTCTCCCATGTAAAATACAAACGTTCAAATTTTACACGAACCAAAAAAAATCTAAATATTATCTAGGCATTCCAATGTTAAAAGCAAGATTGCTCTGAATATAGTCTGTCAGAGAAAGAACACAATGCCCTCTCCTACTTTTTTTTGGAGTACATAAACCAACTCAATATGCTCTCTCATGTAAAATACAAAAATTCTAATATTACCTGAATCGAAACAAATCTAAATATTATCTAGGCACCCCAATGTTAAAAGCAAAATTGCTCTGAATATAATCTGTCATAAAAATATACAATGCATTTTTCTACTCTGATTTGGAGTATATACACCAACCCTATATGCTCTCTCATATAAAATACAGAAATCCTAAATTGATGAGAATCGAAATAAATCTAAATATTATTTAGGCACCCAATGTTAAAAGCAAAATTGCTCTAAATATAATCCGTCAGAAATAATCTACAATTCCCTTTCCTACTCTGTTATAAAGTATATACACCAACTCAATATGCTCTCTCAGGTAAAATACCGAAATTATAAATTTACAAAATTAAAAAAATTCTAAATGTTATCTAGGCAACGCAATGTAAAAAGCAAAATTGTTCTGAATGTAATCTGTCAGATAAAATATACAATGCCTTTTTCTACTCTGTTTTCGAGTACATACACCAACTCAATATGCTCTCTCATGTAAAATACCGAAATTCTAAATTTCCGCGAATCGAAAAAAATCTAAATATTTTCTAGGCCCCCCAATGTTAAAAGCAAAATTCCTCTGAATAAAATCTTTCAGAGAAAATATACAATGCCCTTTTCTATTCTGTTTTGGAGAATATAAACCAACCAAATATGCTCTCTCATGTAAAATACCAAAATTCAAAATTTACGCGAATCGAAAAAAATCTAAATATTATTGACGAACCCAATGTTAAAAGCAAAATTATTCTGAATATAATCTGTCAGATATAATATACAATGTTCTTTCCTACTCTGTTATAAAGTATATACACCACCTCAATATGCTCTCTCATGTAAGATACAGAAATTATAAATTGATGGAAATTAAAAAATTCTAAATATTATCTAGGCACCACAATGTTAAAAGCAATATTGTTCTGAATGTAATCTGTCAGAAAATATATACAATGCCTTTTTCTACTCTGTTTTCCAATATATACACCAAGTCAATATGCTCTCTCATGTAAAATACAGAAGGTCAAATTTTACACGAACCGAAAAAAATCTAAATATTATTTAGGCATTCCAATAATAAAAGAAAAATTGCTCTGAATATAATCTGTCATAAAAAATATACAATGCTTTTTTCTACTCTGTTTTGTAGTATATACACCAACTCAGTATTCTCTCTCATGTAAAATATCGAAATTCTAAATTTACGCGAATCGAAAAAAATCTGATTATCTAGGTACCGCAATGTAAAAACCAAAATTTCTCAGAACAAAATCTGTCAGAGAAAATATACATTGCTCTTTTCTACTCTGCTTTGGAGTATATAAACCAACTCAATATGCTCTCCCATGCAGAGTAACGAAATTCTAAATTTACAGGAACAGAAAAAAATCTAAATATTATCTAGGCATACCAATGTTAAAAGCAAAATTGCTCTGAATATAATCTGTCAGAAAAAATATACAATGCTTTTTTGTACTCTCTTTTGGCGCATATACACTAACCCAATATGCTCTCTCATGTAAAATATTGAAATTCTAAATTTACGCGAATGGAAAAAAATCTAAATATTATCTAAGCACCTGAATGATAAAATAAAATAGCTCTGAATATAATCAGTCAGAAAAAATATACAATCCCCTTTTCTACTTTGTTTTGGAGTATATACACCAACTCAATATGCTCTCTCATGTAAAATACCGAAATTGTAAATTTACGCGACTCGAAAGAAATCTAAATATTATTGAGGTACCACAATGTTAAAACCAAAATTTCTCTGAATATAATCTATCAGAAATAATATACAATGCCCTATTCTACTCTGTTTTGGAGAATACACACCAACTCAGTATGCTTTCTCATGTAAAATACCGAAATTCGAATTTTACGGGAATCGACAAAAATCTAAATATTATCTAGGCACCGCAATGTTAAAGGAGACTGGCTCTGAATATAATCTTTCAGAAAAAATATACAATGCTTTTTTCTACTCTGTTTTGGAGTATATACACCAACTCAATATGCTCTCTCATGTAAAATACCAAAATTCAAAATTTAAATGAACAGCAAAAATATAAATATTTTCTAGGAATTCCAATGTTAAAAGCAAAATTGTTCTGAATATAATCTGTAAAAAAATAATATACAATGATCTTTCCTACCCTGTTATAAATTATATACACCAGCTCAATATGTTCTCTCCTGTAAAATACGGAAATTCTAAATTTACGTGAATCGAAAAAAATCTAAATATTATCTAGGCACCCCAATGTTAAAAGCAAAATTGCTCTGAATATAATCTGTCAGAAAAAATATACAATGCCCTTCTGTACTTTGATTTTTAATATATACACCACCTCAATATGCTCTCATGTAAAATACAGAAATTCTAATTTTACGTGAATTGAAAAAAATCTAAATGATATCTAGGAGCGCCAAAGTTAAAAAAAAATGGCTCTGAATACAGTCGGTAAGAAAAAATATACAATGCCTTATTCTACTCTGTTTTGGAGTATAGACCAACTCAGTATGCTCCCTCATGTAAAATACCGAAATTCTAATTTTACGTGAATCAAAAAAAATCTAAATATTATCTAGGCATCCCAATGTTAAAAACAAAATTGGTCTGAATATAATGTGTTAGAAAATATATACAATGCCCTATTCTACCTTGTTTTGGAGTATATACAGCAACTTCATATGCTCTCTCATGTAAAATTCAGAAATTCTATATTTAAGTGAATCGAAAATAATCTAAATACTATCTAGGGACCCCAGTGTTAAAAGCAAAATTGCTCTGAATATAATCTGTCAGACATAATATACAATGCCCTTTTCTACTCTGTTTTGTAGTATATACACCAACTCAATATGCAATCTCCTATAAAATACAGAAATTCTAATTTTACCTGAATCGAATAAATCTAAATATTACCTAGGCACCCTAAGGTTAAAACAAAATTTCTGTAAATATAATATCTCAGAAAAAATATGCAATGCCCTATTTTACTCTGTTTTGGAGGATATACAACAACTCAATATGCTCTATAATGTAAAATACAAAAGTTCTATATTCAAGTGAATCGAAAATAATCTAAATATAATCTAGGCACCCCCATGTTAAAAGCAAAATTGCTCTGAATATAATCTGTCAGAAAAAATATACAATGCCCTATTCTACTCTGTTTTGAAGTATATACATCAACTCCATATGCTTTCTTATGTAAAATACAGAAATTCTAATTTTAGTCAAATTGAAAAAATAAAAAAATCTAATTATTATCTAGGCACCCCAATGTTAAAAAAAATTGCTCTGAATATATTGTGTCAGAAAAAATATACAATGCGCTATTCTACTCTGTTTTGCAGTATATACACCAACTCCATATGCTCTGTCATGTAATATACAGAAATTCTATATTTAAGCGAATCGAAGAAAATCTAGGTATTATCTAGGCACCCCAATGTTAAAAGAATATTTGCTCTGAATATAATCTGTCAGAAAAAATATACAATGCTCTTTTCGACTCTGTTTTGGAATATATAAACCAACTCGATATGCTCTCTCCTGTAAAATACAGAAATTCTATATTTAAGTGAATCGAAAAAAATCTAAATATTATATAGGCACCACAATATTATAAGCAAAATTTCTCTGAATATAATCTGTCAGAAAAAATATACAATTCCCTTTTCTACTCTGTTTTCTAGTATATACACCAACTCAATATGCTCTCTCATGTAAAATACAGAAATTCTAATTTTAACTGAATCGAAAAAATCTAAATATTTCCTAGGCACCCAATGTTAAAAATAAAATTTCTCTGAATATAATCTGTCAGAAAAAATATACAATGCCCTATTTTACTCTGTTTTGGAGTATATACACCAACTCAGTATGCTTTCTCATATAAAATACAAAAATTCAAATTTTACGTGAATCGAAAAAATCTAAATATTATATAGGCACCCCAATGTTATAAGCAAGATTGCTCTGACTATAATCTGTCAGAAGAAATATACAATGGCCTTTTCTACTCTGTTTTGGAGTATATACACCATCTCAATATGCTCTCTCATGTAAAATACAGAAATTCTAATTTTGCACGAATCGAATAAAATCTAAATAATAGCTAGGCACCCCAAAGTTAAAAGAAAATAGCTCTGAATATCGTCTGTTGGAAAAAATATATAATGCCTTGTGCTACCTTATTTTGGAGTATATAGACCAACTCAGTATGCTCTCTCATGTGTAATACAGAAATTCTAATTTTACGTGAATTGAAAAAAATTTAAATAATATGTAGGCACACCAGTGTTAAAAATAACGTTGCTCTGAATATAATCTGTAAGAGAAAATATACAATGCCCTATTCTACTCTGTTTTGGATTATATACACCAACTCCATATGCTCTATCATATAAAATACATAACTTCTATATTTAAGCGAATCGAAAAAAATCTAAATATAATCTATCAGAAAAAATATACAATGCCCTATTCTACTCTATTTAGAGTATATACACAAACTCAGTATGCTCTCTCATGTATAATATAGAAATTCTATATTTAAGCGTATTAAAAAAAATCTAAATAATATCTAGGCACCCCAATGTTAAAAGCAAAATTCCTCTGAATATAATCTGTCAGAAAAAATATACAATGCCCTTTTCTACTCTGTTTTGGAGTATATACACCAACTCAATATGCTCTCTCATGTAACATACAGAAATTCTAATATTACGTGAATCGAGAAAAATCTAATTGATATCTAGGCACTCCAAAGTTAAAAGAAAATGGCTCTAAATATAGTGTGTTAGAAGAAATATACAACGCCTTATTCTACTCTGTTTTGAATATATACACCAACTCAGTATGCTCTCTCATGTAAAATACCGAAATTCTAATTTTACATGAATCGAAACAAATCTAAATATTATATAGGCACCCCAATGTTAAAAAAAAATTGCTCTGAATATAATCTGTCAGAAAAAATATACAATGCCCTATTCTACTCTGTTTTGGAGTATATACACCAACTCCATATGCTCTCTCATGCAAAATACAGAAATTCTATATTTAAGTGAATCAAAAAAAATCTAAAAATTATATAGGCACCCCAATGTTATAAGCAAAATTGCTCTGAATATAATCTTTCAGAAAAAATATACAATTTCCTTTTCTACTCTGTTTTGTAGTATATACACCCACTCAATATGCAATCTCATGTAAAATACAGAAATTCTAATTTTACCTGATTCGAAAATATCTAAATATTACCTAGGCACATTAATGTTAAAACAAAATTTTTCTGAATATCATCTGTCAGAAAAAATATGCAATGCCCCATTTTAGTCTGTTTTGGAGTATATACACCAACTCAGTATGCTCTCTCATGTAAAATAAAGAAATTCTAATTTTCACGAATCGAAAAAAATCTAAATAATATCTACGCTCACCGAAGTTAAAAGAAAACGACTCTAAATATATTCAGTTAGAAAAAATATATAGTGCCCTTTTCTACTATATTTTGGAGTATATACACCAACTGACTATGCTCTCTCATGTAAAATACGGAAATTCTAATTTTACGTGAATCGAAAAAAATCTAAATAATATCTAGTGCTACAAAGTTAAAAGAAAATGGCTCTGAATATACTCTTTTAGAAAAAATATACAATGCCGTTTTGTACTGGGTTTTGGAGTATATACACCAACTCCATATGCTCTCCCATGTAAAATACAGAAATACTATATTTAAGCGAATAAAAAAAATCAAAAATATATTTAGGCCACCCAAAGTTAAAAGAAAATGGCTCTCAATATAGTCTCTTAGAAAAATTATACAATGCCTTATTTCACTTTGTTTTGAAGTATAAATACCAACACAGTATGCTCTCACATGTAAAATACAGAAATTTTAATTTTAACAGAATCAAAAAAATTAAAAATCTAAATATTATCTAGGCACCCCAATGTTAAAAGCAAAATTGCTCTGAATATAATATATCAGAAAAAATGTACAATGCCCTTTTCTACTCCGTTTTGTAATATATAGACCAACTCAATATGCTCTCTCATGTAAAATACCAAAATACTAATTTTACGTGAATCGAAAAAATCTAAATAATATCTAGGTGTCCCAAGGTTAAAAGGAAATGGCTCTGAATATAGTCTGTTAGAAAAAATATACGATGCCTTATTCTACTCTGTTTTGGAATATATACACCAACTCAGTATGCTCTCTGATGTAAAATACTGAAATTCTAATTTTTCGTGAATTGAAAATAATCTAAATATAATCTAGGTACCCCAATGTAAAAAACAAATTTTCTCTGAATATAATCTGTCATAAAAAAAACAATGCCCTTTACTACTGTGTTTTGCAGTATATACACCAACTCCATATGCTCTCTCAAGTAAAATACAAATATTCTATTTTCAAGCGAATTGAAAAAAAATCTAAATATTATCTAGGCAACCTAATGTTAAAAGCAAAATTTCTCTGAATATAATCTGTCAGAAAAAATATACAATGCAATTTATTACTCTGTTTTGCCGTATATACACCAACACAATAAGCTCTCTCATGTAAAATACCGAAATACTAATTTATGAGAACCGAAAAAAATCTAAATAATATCTAGGCGACCCAAAGTTAAAAGAAAATGGCTCTGAATATACTCTGTTAGAAAAAAATACAATGCCTTATTCTACTCTGTTTTGGAGTACATACACAAACTCAGTATTCTCTCTCATGTAAAATACCGAAATTATAATTTTACGTGTATCGAAAAATATCTAAAAATTATCTAGGCACCCCAATGTTAAAAACAAAATTGCTCTGAATATAATCTGTCAGAAAAAATATACAAGGCCCTATTCTACTGTGGTTTGGAGTATACACACCAACTCCATATGCTCTCTCATGTAAAATAGAGAAATGCTATATTTGAGCAAATCGAAAAATATCTCAGTATTATCTAGGCACCCCAATGTTAAAAGCATAATTGCTTTGAGTATAATCTGACAGAAAAAATATACAATGCCCTTTTCTACTCTGTTTTGTAATATATACACCAACTAAATATGCTCTCTCATGTAAAATACAGAAATTCTAATTTTACCAGAATCGAAAAACCAAAATTTATCTAGGCACCCCAATGTTAAAAACAAAATTACTCTGAATCTAATCTGTCAGAAAAACTCTACAGCCCTATTCTACTCTGTTTGAAGTATAAACACAAACTCATTATTCTCTCTCATGTAAAATACCAAAATTCTCATTTTACATGAATTGAAATAATTCTAAATATTTTCTAGACACCCCAATCTTAAAAACAAAATTGCTCTGAATATAATCTGTCAGAATAAATATACAATACCCTATTCTACTCTGTTTTGGAGTATATACACCAACTCAGTATGCTCTCTCATGTAAAATACGGAAATTCTAATTTTACGTAAATCCATAAAAATCTAAATATTATCTAGGCACCCGAATGTTAAAAGCAAAATTGCTCTGAATATAATCTGTCAGAAAAAATATACAATGCCATTTTCTACTCTGTTTTGGACTATATACACTAACTCAATATGCTCTCTCATGTAAAATACCGAAATTCTAATTTTACGCGAATCGAAAAAAAATCTAAATAATATCTAGGCGACCCAAAGTTAAAAGAAAATGGCTCTGAATATAGTCTGTTAGAAAAAAATACAACGCCTTATTCCACTCTGTTTTGGAGTATATACACCAACTCAGTATGCTCTCTCATGTAAAATACCGAAATTCTAATTTTACGTGAATCGAAAAATATCTAAATATTATCTAGGCACCCCAATGTTAAAAACAAAATTGCTCTGAATATAATCTGTCAGAGAAAATATACAATGCCCTATTCTACTATGTTTTGGAGTTTATACATTAACTCCATATGCTCTATCATGTAATATAAATTGACTCTATATTTAAGCGAATCAAATAAATTCTAAATATTATCTAGGCACCCCAATCTTAAAAGCAAAATTGCTCTGAATATAATCTCTCAGAAAAATAAACAATGCCCTTTTCTACTCTGATTTGTAGTGTAAACACCAACTCATTACTCTCTCTTATGTAAATTACCGAAATTCGAATTTTACGCGAATCGAAAAAAATCTAAATAATATCTAGGCGCCCCAAAGTTAAAAGAAAATGGCTATAAAAATAGTCTGTTAAAAAAAATATACAATTCCTTATTCTACTCTGTTTTGGAGTATATACACCAACTCAGTATTCTCTCTGATGTTAAATACCGAAATT
Source organism: Callithrix jacchus (assembly GCF_049354715.1). Lineage (NCBI taxonomy): Eukaryota > Metazoa > Chordata > Mammalia > Primates > Cebidae > Callithrix > Callithrix jacchus. The sequence goes on along the minus strand of NC_133521.1, from coordinate 52,515,577 downwards.
CTAATTTTACATGAATCAAAAATAATCTAAATATTATCTAGACACGGGAATGTTAACTGTACAGTTGCTCTGAATATAATCTGTCAGAAAAAATATACAATGTTCGATTCTACTCTGTTTTGGAGTATATACACCAAATCCATATGCTCTCTCATATAAAATACCGAAATTCTAATTTTATGCAAATCAAAAAAAATCTATATAATATCTAGGCGCCTCAAAGTTCAAAGAAAATGGCTCTGAATATAGTCTGTTAGAGAAAATATACAATGCCTTATTCTAACCTGTTTTGGAGTATATACACCAACTCAGGATGCTCTCTCATGTAAAATAGAGAAATTCTAATCTTAAGGGAATCAAATAAATCTAAATATTATGTAGGCACCCTAATGTTAAAAACAATATTGCTCTGAATATAATTCGTCTGAAAAACTATACAATGCCCTATTCTGCTCTGTGTTTGATTATATACACCAACTCCATAGGCTCTCTCATGTAAAATACAGAAATTCTACATTTAAGAGAATCGAAAAAAATCTAGATATTATCTAGGCACCTCAATGTTAAAAGCAAAATTTCTCTGAATATAATCTGTCAGAAAAAATATACAATGCCCTATTCTACTCTGCTGTGGAGTATATACACCAACTCCACATGCTCTCTCATGTAAAATACAGAAATTCTAAATTTAAGGAAAAGAAAAAATAACTAATTATTATCTAGGCACCCCAATGTAAATAGCAAAATTTATCTGAATATAATCTGTCAGAAAAAATACACAATTGCATTTTCTACTCTGTTTTTTAGTATATATACCTACTCAATATGCTCACTCATGTAAAATTTTGAAATTCTAATTTTACACGATCGAAAAAAATCTAAATAATATCTAGGCGCCCCATAGTTTAAAGAAAATGGCTCTTAATATAGTCTGTTAGAGAAAATATACAATGCCTTATTCTCCTCTGTTTTGGAGTACATACACCAACTCAGTATGCTCTCTCATGTAAAATAGAGAAATTGTATATTTAAGCGAATCGAAACAAATCTAAATATTATCTAGGAACCCGAATGTTAAAAGCAAAATTCCTCAGAATATAATCTGTCAGAAAAAATATACAATGCCCTTTTCTACTCTGTTTTTAGTATATACAGCAACTCAATATGCTCTCTCATGTAAAATACAGAAATTCTTATTTTAGCCGAATCGAAAAAATCTAAATATTATGTAGGCACCCCAATGTTAAAAACAATATTGCTCTGAATATAATCTCTCAGAATAAATATACAATGCCCTATTCTACTCTTTTTTGGAGTATATACAGAAACTCCATATGCTCTCTCATGTAAAATACCGAAATTCTAATTTTACGCAAATCGAAAAAAATCTAAATAATATCTAGGTGCCACAACGTTCTAAAAATATAGCTCTGAATAAAGTCTGTTAGAAAAAATATACAATGCCTTATTCTACTTAGTTTTGGAGTATATACACCAACTCCATATGCTCTCTCATGTAAAATACAAAAATTATAATTCTACCCAAATCGAAAAATTATAAATATTGTCCAGGCACCCCAATGTTAAAAACAAAATTGTTCTGAATATAATCTGTCAGAAAAAATATACAATGCCCTATTCTACTCTGTTTTAAAGTATATACACCAACTCCATATGCTCTATCATGTAAAATACAGAAATACTATATTTATGTGAATCCAAAATAATCTAAATATTACCTAGGCACCCCAGTGTTAAAAGCAAACTTGCTCTGAATATAATCTGTCAGATAAAATATACAATGCCCTTTTCTACTCTGTTTTGGAGTATATACACCAACTCCATATGCTCTCTCATTTAAAATACAGAAATTCTAATTTTACGCGAATCGAAAAAAATCTAAATAATATCTAGGCTCCCCAGAGTTAAAAGAAAATGGCTGTGAATATAGTCTGTTAGATTAAATATACAATGCCTTATTCTACTTCATTTCGGAGTATATACACCAACTAATTATGCTATCTCACGTAAAATAACAAAATTCTAATTTTAGGCGAATCTAAGAAAATCTAAATAATACCCAGGAGGCCCAAAGGTAAAAGAAAACGGCTCTAAATATAGTCTGTTAGAAAAAATATAAAATGCATTTTTCTACACTGTTTTGGACTATATACACGAACTCAGTATGCTCTCTCATGTAAAACACTGAAATTTTAAATTTACGTGAATCGAAGAAAATCTCAATAATATCTAGGCGCCCCAAAGTTAAAAGAAAATGGCCCTTAGTATAGTCTGTTAGAGAAAATATACAAGGCCTTATTCTACTCTGTTTTGGAGTGTATACACCAACTCAGTATGCTCTCTCACGTAAAATAGAGAAACTCTAATTTTACCCAATTCGAATAAATCTAAATATTTTCTAGGCACCCCAATGTTAAAAAAAAAATTACTCTGAATATAATCTGTCAGAAAAAATATACAATGCCCTATTCTCCTCTGTTTTGGAGTATATACACCAACTCCAAATGCTCTCTCATGTAAAATACCAAATTTCTATATTTAATCGAATTGAAAAAAATATAAATATAATTTAGGCACCACTATGTTAAAAGCAAAATTGCTCTGAATATAATCTCTCAGACAAATTATACAATGCCTTTTTCAACTCTCTTTTGGCGTATATACAACAACTCAATATGCACTCTCATGTAAAATACCGAAATTCTAATTTTACGTGAATGGAAAGAAACCTAAATATTTTCCAGGCACCACAATGTTAAAAGCAAAATTCTTCTGAATATAATCTGTCAGAGAAAATATACAATGCCCTCTTCTACTCTGATTTGGAGTATATACATCAACTCAGTATGATCTCTCATGTAAAATACCGAAATAGTAATATTACGTGAATCAAAATAAAATCTAAATATTTTCCAGGCATCACAATGTTAAAAGAAAAATTCCTCTGAATATAATCTGTCAGAAAAAATATACAATGCCCTATTCTACTCTGTTTTGTAGTATATACACCAACTCCATATGCTCTCTCAGGTAAAATACCGAAATTATAATTTTACGTGAATCGAAAAAAATTTAATAATATCTAGGCACCCCAAATTTAAAAGAAAATGGCTCTGAATATAGTCTGTTAGAAAAAATATACAATGCATTATTGTACTGTGTGTTGGAGTATATACACCAACTCCATATGCTCTCACATGTAAAATACAGAAATTCTATATTTAAGAGGATCGAAAAAAATCTAAAAATTATATAGGCACCCCAATGTTAGAAGAAAAATTGCTCTGAATGTAATCTGTCAGAAAAAATATACAATTCCCTTTTTTACTTTGTTTTGTCGTATACAAACCAACTCAATATTCAATATCATGTAAAATACAGAAATTCAAATTTTACCTGAATCGAAAAAATCTGAATAATTACCTAGGCACCCCAATGTGAAAACAAAATTTCTCTGAATATAATCTGTCACAAAAAATATGCAATGCTTTATTTTACTCTGTTTTGGAGTATATACACCAACTCAGTATGCTCTCTCATGTAAAATACCGAAATTCTAATTTTAGGTGAATCAAATATAATCTAAATATTACCTAGGCAACCCAATGTTGAAAACAAAATTGCTCTGAATATAATCTGTCAGAAAAAATATACAATGCCCTATTCTACTTTGTTTTGGAGTATATACACCAACTCGATATGCTCTCTCATGTAAAATACAGAAATTCTATATTTAAGCGAATCGTAAAAAATTTAAATATTATATAGGCACCACAATATTATAAGCAAAATTGCCCTGAATATAATCTGTCAGAAAAAGTATTCAATTACCTTTTCTACTCCGTTTTGTAGTATATACACCAACTCAATATGCTGTCTCATGTAAAATACCGAAATTCTAATTTTACCTGAATCGAAAAAATCTAAATATTGCCTAGGCACCCCAATGTTAAAAACAAAATTTCTCTGAATATAATCTGTCAGAAAAAATTGTACAATGCCCTATTTCACTCTGTTTTCGTGTATATACACCAACTCAGTATGCTCTCCCATGTAAAATACTGAAATTCTAATTTTACGCAAATTGAAAAAAATCTAAATCATATCTAGGCGCACTGAAGTGAAAAGAAAATGACTCTGAATATAGTCTATTAGAAAAAATATACAATGCCTTTTTCTACTCTGTTTTGGAGTATATACAACAACTCAGTATGCTCTCTCATGTAAAATACAGAAATTCTAATTTTACCCTATTCGAAAATATCTAAATATTATCTAGGCACCCCCAATGTTAAAAACAAATTTGGTCTGAACATAATCTGTCAGAGCAAAATATACAATACCCTGTTCTACTCTGTTTTGGAGTATATACACCAACTCCATATGCTCTTTCATGTAAAGTACAGATATTCTATATTTAAGCGAATGGAAAAAAATCTAAAAAATATCTAGGCGCTCCAAAGTTAAAAGAAAATGGCTCTGAATATAGTCTGTTAGAAAAAATAGACAATGCCTTATTCTACTCTGTTTTGGAGTATATACACAAACTCAATATGCACTCTCATGTAATATACAGAAATTCTAATTTTACCCGAATCAAAAAAATCTAAATATTACCTAGGCACACCAATGTTAAAAACAAAATTGCTCTGAATATAATCTGTGAGAAAAAATATACAATGCCCTATTCTACTCTTTTTTGGAGTATATACACCAACTCCATATTCTCTAATGTAAAATACAGAAATTGTATATTTAATCGAATCGAAAAAAATCTAAATATTATCTAGGCACCCCAAAGTTATAAATAAAATGGCTCTGAATATAATCTGTCAGAAAAAATATACAATTCCCTATTCTACTCTGTTTTGGAGTATATACACCAACTCACTATACTCTCTTTTGACAAATACAGAAATTCTACATTTAAGCGAATCGAAAAAAATCTAAATATTATCTATGCACCCCAATGTTAAAAGAAAAATTGCGCTGTATATAATCTGTCATAAAAAATATACAATGCCCTTTTCTACTCTGTTTTGGAGTATATACACCAACTCAATATGCTCTCTCATGTAAAATACAGAAATTCAAATATTACGCGAATCGACAAAAATCTAAATAATATCTAGGCACCCCAAAGTTAAAAGAAAATTGCTGTGAATATAGTCTGTTAGAGAAAATATACAATGCCTTATTTTACTCTGTTTTGGAGTATATACACCAACTCCATATGCTCTATCATGTAAAATACAGAAATTCTATATTTAAGTGTATTGAAAAAAATCTAAATATTATCTAGGCACCCCTTGATAAAAACAAAATTGCTCTGAATATAATCTGTCAGAAAAAATATACAATACCATATTCTACTCTGTTTTGAAGTATATAAACCAACTCCATATGCTCTCTCATGTAACATACAGAAATTCTAAACTTAAGTGAATCGAAAAAAATCTAAATATTATCTAGGCACCTCAATGTTAAAAGCAAAATTGCTCTGAATATAATCTGTCAGATAAAATACAAAATGCCATTTTCTACTCTGTGTTGGACTATATACACCAACTCCATATGCTCTCTCATGTAAAATACAGAAATTCTATATTTAAGCGAATCGAATAAAATCTAAATATTATCTAGGCACCCCAATGTTAAAAGCAAATTTGCTCTGAATACAATCAGTCAGACAAAATAAAGATGCCCTTTTCTACTCTGTTTTGTAGTACATACACCAAATCAATATGCTCTCTCATGTAAAATATCAAATTTTAATTGTATGTGAATCGAAAAAAAATCTAAATAATACTGAGGTGCCTTAAAGTTAAAAGAAAATGGCTCTGAATATAGTCTGTTTTAAAAAATATACAATGCCTTATTCTACTGTGTTTTGGAGTATATACACCAACTCAGTGTGCTCTCTCATGTAAAATAAAGAAATTCTAATTTTAAAGGAATCTAAAAAATCTAAATATTATCTAGACAACACAATGTTAAAAACAAAATTGCCCTGAATATAATCTGTCAGAAAAAAGATACAATGCCGTATTCTACTCTATTTTGGAGTATATACACCAACTCCATTTGCTCTGTAAGGTAAAATACAGAAATTCTATATTTATGTGAATCGAAATAAATCTAAATATTATATAGGCACTCCAATGTTAAAAACACAATTGCTCTGAATATAATTTGTCAGAAAAAATATGCAATGCCCTATTGTACTCTGTTTTGGTGTATAAACACCAACTCCATATGCTCTCTCATGTAAAATAATGAAATTCTAATTTTACGTGGTTCGAAAAAAATGTAAACATTATCTAGGCACCCGAATATTAAAAGCAAAATTGCTCTGAATATAATCTGTCAGAATAAATATACAATGCCCTTTTCTACTCTTTTTTGTAGTATATACACCAACTCAATATGCTCTCTCATGTACAATACAGTAATTCTAATTTTACCAAAATCGAAAAAATCTAAATATTATCGAGGCACACCAATGTTAAAAATAAAATTGCTCTGAATATAATCTGTCAAAAAAATACATAATGACCTATTTTACTCGGTTTTGGAGTATATACACCAACTCAGTATGCTCTCTCATGTAAACTGAAATTCTAAATTTACTTGAATCGAAAAAAATCTAAATATTATCTAGGTACCCCAATGTTGAAAGCATAATTGCTCTGAATATAATCTGCCAGAAAAAACATAGAATGCCCTTTTCTACTTTGTTTTGTAGTATATACACCAACTCAATATGCTCTCTCATGTAAAATACCGAAATTCTAATTTTACATGTATCGAAAAAAATCTAAATAATATCTAGGCGCCCCAGAGTTAAAAGAAAATGGATCTGAATATGGTCTGTTCGAAAAAATATGCAATGCCTTATTCTACTCTGTTTTGAAGTATACACACAAACTCAGTATGCTCTCTCATGTAAAATACAGAAATTCTAATTTTACCCGAATCGAAAAGATCTAAATATTATCTAGGAACCCTAATGTTAAAAACGAAATTGCTCTGAATATAATCTTTCTGATAAAATATACAATGCCCTATTCTACTCGGTTTTGGAGTATATACACCAACTCATGATGCTCTCTCATGTAAAATATAGAAATTCGAATTTAACACGAATCAAAAATATCTAAATATTATCTAGGTACCCCAATGTAAAAAAGAAAATTGCTCTGAATATAATCTGTCAGAAAAAATACACAATGCCCTATTCTACTCTGTTTTGGCGTATATACACCAATTCCATATGCTCTCTCAGGTAAAATGCAGAAATTCTATATTTAAGCAAATCGAAAAAATTCTACATATTATCTAGGCAACCAATGTTAAAAGCAAAATTGCTCTGAATATAATCTGTCATAAAAAATATACAATGCCCTTTTCACTCCCTTTTGGAGTATATACACCAACTCAATATGCTCTCTCATGTAAAATACCGAAATCCTAATTTTAGGAGAATCGAAAATTTCTACATAATATCTACGTGCACCGAAGATAAAGAAAAATATCTCTGAATATAGTGTGTTAAAAAAATATACAATCCCTTATTCTACTCTGTTTTGGAGTATATACACCAACGCAGTATGCTCTCTGATGTAAAATACAGAAATTCTAAATTTACGTGAATCGAAAAAAATCTAACTAATATCTAGGCACCCCAATGTTAAAAGCAAAATTGCTCTGAAGAAAATCAATGAGGATAAACATACAATACCCATTTATACTCTGTTTTTGAGTATATACACCAAGTAAATATGCTCTATCATGTAAAATACGGAAATTCTAATTTTATGCAAATCGAAAAAAATCTAAATAATATCTACGGGCCTCAAAGTTAAAAGAAAATGGCTCTAAATATAGTCTGTTAGAAAGACATACAATGCCTTATTCTACTCTGTTTTGGAGTATATACACCTACTCTGTATGCTCTCACATGTATAATAACGAAATTCTAATTTTACATGAATTTAAAAAATCTAAATATTATCTAGGCACCCCAATGTTAAAGCAAAATTGCTCTGCATAAAATATGTCAGAAAATATATACAATGCCCGATTCTACTCTGTTTTGGAGTATATACACCAACTCCATATGCTCTATTATGTAAAACAACGAAATTCTAATTTTACCCGAATCGAAAAAATCAAAATATTATGTAGGCACCCCAATGTTAAAAACAAAATTGCTCTGAATGTAATCTGTCAGAAAAAATATACAATGCCCTATTCTACTCTGTTTTGGAGTATATACACCAACTGCATATGCTCTCTCATGTAAAATACCGAAATTCCATATTTAAGAAAATCGAAAAACATCTATATATTATCTAGGCACCCGAAAGTTAAAATCAAAATTCCTTTGAATATAGTTTGTCAGAAAAAATAAACAATGCCCTATTCTACTCTGTTTTGGAGTATGTACACCAACTCAGTATGCTTACAATACAGAAATTATAATCTTACGTGAATCGAAAAACATCTAAATATTATCTAGGCACCTCAGTGCTAAAAGAAAATTGCTCAGAGTATAGTCTGTTAGACAAAATATACAATGCCTTATTCTACTCTGCTTTGGAGTATACACACCAACTCAATATGCTCTCTCATGTAAAATACCGAAATTCTAATTTTACGCAAATCGAAAAAAATATGAATAATATCTAGGCGCTCCAATGTTAAAAGAAAATGGCTCTGAATATAGTCAGTTAGAAAAAATATACAATGACTTATTCTACTATGTTTTGGAGTATAGACACCAACTCAGTATGCTCCCTCGTGTGAAATACAGAAATTCTAATTTCATCCGAATCGAAAATATCTAAATAATATCAAGGCACCCCAATGTTAAAAGCAAAATTGCTCTGAATATAAACTGTCAGAAAAAATATACAATGCCCTATTCTACTCTGTTTCGGAGTATAGACACCAACATCATATGCACTCTCATGTAAAATAGAGAAATTCTATATTTAAGCAAATCGAAAAAAATCTAAATATTATCTAGGTACACCAATGTTAAAAGCAAAATTGCTCTGAATATAATCTGTCAGAAGAAATATACAATGCCCTTTTCTACTCTGTTTTGGAGTATATACACAAACTCCATATGCTCTCTCATGTAAAATAGAGAAATTCTATATTTAAGAAAATGGAAAAAAATCTAAATATTATCTAGGTACCCCAATATTAAAAATAAAATTGCTCTGAATATAATCTGTCAGAAAAAATATACAATGCCCTATTCTACTCTGTTCTGGAGTATATACACCAACTCAATATGCACTCTCATGTAAAATAAGAAAGATATATATTTATGCAAATTGAAAAAAATCTAAATATAATCTAGGAACTCCAAAGTTAAAAGCAATAGTGCTCTGAATATAATCTGTCAGAAAAAATATACAATGCCTTTTTCTACTCTGCTTTGGAGTATATACACCAAATCAATATGCTCTCTCATGTAAAATACCGAAACTCTAAATTTACGCGAATCGAAAAAAATCTAAATAATATCTAGGCGCCCCAACGTTAAACGAAAATGGGTATGAATATAGTCTGTTAGAAAAAATATACAATGCCTTATTCTACTCTGTTTTGGAGAAAATACACCAAATCCGTATTCTCCCTCATGTAAAATACTGAAATTCTAATTTTTCCTGAATCGAAAGAAATCTAAATAGTATCTATGCACCCCAATGTTAAAAGCAAAATTGCTATGAATATAGTCTGTCTGAAAAAATATAAAATGCCCTTGTTAACTCTGTTTTGGAGTATATACACCAACTCAATATGCTCTCTCATGTAAAATACAGAAATTCTAATTTTACCCGAATCGAAAAAATCTAAATATTGTTTAGGCAACCCAATGTTAAAAACAAAATTGCTCTGAATATAATCTGTCAGAAAAAATATACAATGCCCTTTTCTACTACGTTTTGGAGTATATATACCAACTCCATATGCTCTATCATGTAAAATACAGAAATTCTATATTTAAGCGAATCGTGAACAATTTAAATATTATCTAGGCACCTTAATTTTAAAAACAAAATTGCTCTGAATATAATCTGTCAGAACGAATATACAATGCCCTAGTCTACTCTGTTTTGGAGTATATACACCAACTCCATATGCTCTCTCATCTAAAATACCGAAATTCTATATTTAAGCGAATCGAAAAATATCTAAATATTATTTAGGCACCCCAAGTATAAAAAAAAATTGCTCTGAATATAATCTTTCAGAAAAAAATACAATGCCCTATTCAACCCTTTTTTGGAGTATATACAGCAACTCTATATGCTCTCTTATGTAAAATACGGAAATTCTAATTTTACGAGAATCGAAAAAAATCTAAATAATATCTAGGCGCCCCAACGATCAACAAAAATGGCTCTGAATATAGTCTGTTAGAAAAACCAAACAATGCCTTATTCTACTTTGTTTTGGAGTATATACACAACTCCATATGCTCTCTCATGTAAAATACAGAAATTCTAATTCTACCCAAATCGAAAAAATATACATATTGTCTAGGCACCTGAATGTTAAAAACAAAATTGCTCTGAATATAATCTGTCAGAAAAAATATACAATGCCTTATTTTATTCTGTTTTGGAGTATATACCCCAAATCCATATGCTCGGTCCTGTAAAATACAGAAATTCTATATTTAAGGGAATCGAAAAAAATCTAAATATTTTATAGGCACCCCAATATTAAAATCAAAATTGCTCTGAATATAGTCGGTCAGAGACAATACACAATGCCATTTTCTACTTTGTTTTGTAGTATATACACCAACTCAATATTCTCTTTCATGTAAAATACAGAAATTATAATTTTACCCGAATCAAAAAAATATAAATATTATGTAGGCACCCCAATGTTAAAAACAAAAATTCTCTGAATATAATCTGTTAGAGAAAATATACAATGCCCTATTCTACTCTGTTTTGGAGTTTGTACACCAACTCAGTATGCTCTCTCATGTAAAATACTGAAATTCAAATTTTACGTGAATCGAAAAAAATCTAAATATTATCTAGGCACTTCAATGATAAAAATAATTGCTCTGAATATAATCTGTCTGAAAAAATATACAATGCTTTATTCTACTCTATTTTCGAGTGTATACAGCAACTCTATATGCTCTCTCATGTAAAATACAGAAATTCTAATATTACATGAATCGAAAAATATCTAAATAATATCTAGGCGCCCCAAAGTTCAAAGAAAATGGCTCTGAATACAGTCTGTTAGAAAAAAGATACAACGCCTTATTCTACTCTGTTTTGGAGTATACACACAAACTCAGTATGCTCTCACATGTAAAATACAGAAATTCTATATTTAGGTGAATCGAAAAAAATCTAAATATTATCTAGGCACCCCAATGTTAAAAGCAAAATTGGTCTCGATATAATGTGTCAGATAAAATATACAATGCCCTTTTCTACTCTGTTTTGGAGTATATACACCAACTCCATATGCTCTCTCATATAAAATACGGAAATTATATATTTAAGCGAATCGAAAAAAATCTAAATATTATCAAGGCACGCCAATGTTAAAGCAAAATTTCTCTGAATATAATTCGTCAGAAAAAATATATAATGCCCTTTTCTACTCTGTTTTGTAGTATATACACCAACTCAATATGCTCTTTCATGTAAACTACAGAGATTCTAATTTTACCCAAATCAAAAAAATCTAAATATTATCTAGGCACCACAATGTTAAAAACAAAATTGCTCTGAATATACTCTGTCAGAGAAAACATACAATGCCCTATTCTACTCTGTTTTGCAGTATATACACTAACTCCATATGCCCTCTCATGTAAAATACAGAAATTCTATATTTAAGCGAATTTAAAAAAATCTAAATAATATCTAGGCACCCCAATGTTAAACGCAAAATTTCTCTGAATGTAATCTGTCAGATAAAATATACAATGCTCTTTTCTACTCTGTTTTGGAATATACACAGCAACTCCATATGCTCTCTCATGTAAAAAAGCGAAATTCTAATTTTACGCTAATCGAAAAAAATCTAAATAATATCTAGGCACCACAAAATTAAAGGAAAATGGCTCGCAATATAGTGTGTTAGAAAAAATATACAATGCCTTATTCTACTTTGTTTTGGAGTATATACACCAACTATGTATACTCTCATATGTACAATACCGAAATTCAAATTTTACATGAATTGAAAAATTCTAAATATTATTTAGGCACCCGAATGGCAAAAGCAAAATTGTGCTGAATATATTCTGTGAGAAAAAATATACACTGTCCTTTGCTACTCTTTTTTGGAGTACATACACCAACTCAATAAGCTCTCTCATGTCAAATACCGAAATTCTAATTTTAACCGAATCTAAAAAAATCTAAATAATATGTAGGCACCACAAAGTTAAAAGAAATTGGCTCTGAATATAGTCTGTCAGAAAAAACATACAGTGCTTATTCTACCCTGTTTTGGAGTATATACACGAACTCAGTATGCTCTCTCATGTACAATACCGAAATTCTAATTTTACGGGAATCGAATAAAATCCAAATATTATGTAGACACCCCAACGTTAAAAACATAATTGCTCTTAATGTAATCTGTCATAAAAAATATACAATGCCCTATTCCACTGTATTTTAAAGTATATACACCAACTCCATATGCTCTCTCATGTAAAATACAGAAATTCCATATTTAAGCGAATCGAAAAAAATCTAAATATTATCAAGGCACGCCAATGTTAAAAGCAAATTTGCTCTGAATCTAATGTGTTAGAAACAATATACAATGCTTTCTCTACAATGTTTTGGAGTATATAGACCACCTCAATATGCTCTCTCATGTAAAATACAGAAATTCTAATTTTACACGAAAAAAAAATCTAAATAATATCTAGGTTCCCCAAAGTTAAAAGAAAATGTCTCTAAATATAGTCTGTTAGAAAAAATATACAATGCCTTATTTTACTCTCTATTGGAGTATATACACCAACTCAGTATACTCTCTCATTTAAAATATCGAAATTCTAATTGTACACGCATCGAAAATATCTAAATATTATCTAGGCACCCCTATGTTAAAATCAAAATTGCTCTGAATATAATGTCAGAAAAAATATACAATGCCCTATTCTACTCTGTTGTGGAGTATATACACCAACAGCATATGCTCTCTCATGTAAAACACAGAAATTCTATATTTATGGGAATCGAAAAAAATCTAATTATCTAGGCACCCCAATGCTGAAAGCAAAATTTCTCTGAAAATAATCTGTCAAAAAAATATACAATTCTTTATTCTACTTTGTTTTGTAGTATATACACCAACTCGATATGCGCTCTCATGTAAAATACCGAAATTCTAAATTTACGTGAATCGAAAAAAATCTAAATATAATCTAGGCATCCCAATGTTAAAACCAAAATTGCTCTGAATACAATATGTCAGAAAAAATATACAATGCCCTTTTCTACTATGTTTTGCAGTATATACACCAAATCAATATGCGCTCTCGTGTAAAATAAAGAAATTCTAATTTTACCCGAATGGAAAAACTCTAAATATTATTTAGGCACCCCAATGTTAATAACAAAATTTCTCTGAATATAAAGTGTCAGAAAAATAATACAATGCCCCATTCTACTCTGTTTTTGAGTATATACACCAACTCTACCTGCTCTCTCATGTAAAATACAGAAATTCTGTATTTAAGTGAATCGAAAAAAATCTAAATATTATTTAGGCACCCCAATGTTAAAAGCAAAATTTCTCTGAATATAATCAGTCAGAAAAAATATAGAATGCCCTTTTCTACTCTGTTTTGGAGTATATACACCAAATCAATATGCTCTCTTATGAAAAATACCAAAATTCTAATTTTACGCGAATCAAAAACAATCTAAATAATATCTAGGAACGCCAAAGTTAAAAGAAAATGGCTCTGAATATAGTCTGTTAGAGAAAATATACAATTTTTTATTCTACTCTGTTTTGGAGTATATAAACCAACACAATATGTTCTCTCATGTAAAATACCGAATTTTTAATTTTATTGAATTGAAAAAAATCTATATATTATCTAGCACCACAATGTTAAAATCAAAATTTCTCTGAATATAATCTGTCAGAAATAATATACAATTACTTATTCTACTCTATTTTGGAGTATATACACCATTTCAGTATGCTTTCTCATGTAAAATAGAGAAATTATAATTTTACCTGAATCGAAAAAATCTAAATACTATCTAGGCACCCCAATGTTAAAAACAAAATTCCTCGGAATATAATCGGTCATAAAAAATATACACTGCCCTATTCTACTTTTTTCAGGAGTATATACACCAACTCCATATGCTCTCTCATGGAAAATATAGAAATTCTATATTTAAGCAAATTGAAAAAAATCTAAATATTATCTAGGCACCCCAATGTTAAAAGCAAAATTTCTCTGAATATAATCTGTCAGAAAAAATATACAATGCCCTTTTCTACTCTGTTTTAGAGTTTATACACCAACTCAATATGCTCTCTCATGTAAAATAATGAAATTCAAATTTTAGGCGAATCAAAAAAAAATCTATATAATATCTAGGCACCCCAAAGCTACAAGAATAGGGCTCTGACTATAATCTGCTAGAAAAAATATACAATGCCTTATTCTACTTTGTCATTGGGTAAATACACCAACTCAGAATGATCTCTCATGTAAATAGAGAAATTCTACATTTACCCGAATCAAAATAATCTAATATTATCTCGGCACCCGAATGTTAAAAACAAAATTGCTCTGAATATAATCTGTCAGAGAAAATATACAATGCCCTATTCTCTGTTTTGTAGTATATACACCAACTCAACTCAATATGCTCTCTCATGTAAAATACAGAAATTCTAATTTTACCCGAATCGAAAAAATCTAAATATTATCAAGGCTTCCCGATGTTAAAAACAAGATTTCTCTTAATATATTCTGTCAGAGAAAATATACAATGCCGTATTCTACTCTGTTTTGGAGTATATACACCAACTCAATATGCTCTCTCATGTAAAATACCGAAATTCTAAGTTTACGCGAATTGAAGAAAATCTAAATAATATCTATGTGCCCCAAAGGTAAAAGAAAATGGCTCTAAATATAGTCTGTTAGAAAAAATATACAATGCCTTATTCTGTTTTGTTTTGGAGTTTATACACTAACTCAGTATCCTCTCTCATGTAAAATACAGAAATTCAAATTTTACCCGAATCGAAAAAATCTAAATATTATCTAGGCACCGCAATGTTAAAAACAAAATTGCTCTGTGTATAATCTGTCAGAAAAAATATACAATGCCCTATTCTACTCATTTTTGGAGTATAAACACCAACTCCATATGCTCTCTCATGTAAAATACAGAAATTCTATATTTAAGTGAATCGAAAAAAAACCGAAATATTATCTAGGCACTCCAATATTAAAAAGAAAATTGCTCTGAATATAATCTGTCAGAAAAAAATATACAATGCCCTATTCAACTCTGTTTTGTAGGATATTCACCAACTCCATATGCTCTCTCATGTAAAATACATAAATTCTATATTTAAGCATATTGAAAAAAATCTAAATATCATCTAGGCACCCCAATGTTAAAGGCAAAATTGCTCTGAAAATAATCTGTCAAAAAAAATATACAATGCCCTTTTCTACTCTGTTTTTTTTTTTTTTTTTTTTTTTTTTAATTTTTTATTGGATTATAGGTTTTGGGGTACATGAGCAGAGCATGCAAGACAGTTGCGTAGGTACACACATGGCAGTGTGCTTTGCTTTTCTTCTCCCCTTCACCCACATTTGGCATTTCTCCCCAGGCTATCCCTCCCCACCTCCCCCTCCCACTGGCCCTCCCCTTTTCCCCCCAATAGACCCCAGTGTTTAGTACTCCCCTTTCTCTGTCCATGTGTTCTCATTTTTCATCATCCACCTATGAGTGAGAATATGCGGTGTTTCATTTTCTGTTCTTGTGTCAGTTTGCTGAGGATGATGTTTTCCAGATTCATCCATGTCCCTACAAACGACACGAACTCATCATTTCTGATTGCTGCATAATATTCCATGGTGTATATGTGCCACATTTTTCCAATCCAGTCTATTATCAATTGGCATTTGGGTTGATTCCAGGTCTTTGCTATTGTAAACAGTGCTGCAATGAACATTCGTGTACATGTGTCCTTATAGTAGAACGATTTATAGTCTTTTGGATATACACCCAGTAATGGGATTGCTGGGTCAAATGGAATTTCTATTTCTAAGGCCTTGAGGAATCGCCACACTGTCTTCCACAATGGTTGAACTAATGTTTTAAAGTATATACAAAAACTCAATATGCTCTCTCATGAAAAATAGCGAAATTCTAATTTTACGCAAATCAAAAAACATCTAAATAATATCTAGGAGCCCAAAAGTTAAAAGAAAATGGCTCTGAATATAGTCTGTTAGAAAAAATATACAATGCCTTATTCTACTCTGTTATGGAGTGTATACACCAACTCAGTATGTTCTCTAATGTAAAATATAAAAATTTTAATTTTACCCAAATCGAAAAAATCTAAATATTATCTAGGCACCCCAATGTTAACAAAAAAATTGCTCAGAATATAATCTGTCAGAAAAAATATACAATGCCCTATTCTCTGTTTTGTAGTATATACACCAACTCAACCCAATATGCTCTCTCATGTAAAATAACGAAATTCTAATTTTACGTGAATCAAAAAAAATCTAAATAATATCTACGCACCCCAATGTTTAAAACAAAATGGCACTGAATATAATCTGTTAGAAAAAATATACAATGCCTTATGCTACTCTGTTTTGGAATATATACACCAACTCAGTATGCTCTCTCATGTAAAATACAGAAATCATATATTTACTTGAATCGAAAAAATCTAAATATTATCTAGGCACCTCAGTGTTAAAAAAAATTGCTCTGAATATAATCTCTTAGAGAAAATATACAATGCCCTATTCTACTTTGTTTTGGAGTATATACACCAACTCAAAATTCTCTCTCATGTAAAATACAGAAATTCTATATTTAAGCGAGTCGAAAAAAATCTAAATATTATGTAGGCACCCCAAAGTTAAAAACCAAATCGATCTGAATATAATCTGTCAGAAAAAATATACAATGCCCTGTTCTACTCTGTTTTGGGGGATATAAACCAACTCCATATGTTCTCTCATGTAAAATACCGAAATTCTAATTTTACGCAAATCGAAAAAAATCTAAATGATATCTAGACGCCCCGAAGTTAAAAGTTAATGGCTCGGAATATAGTCTGTTAAAAAAAATATACAATGCCTTATTCTACTCTGTTTTGGAGTATATAAACCAACTCAGTATGCTCTGATATGTAAAATACAGAAATTTAAATTTATCCGAATCGAAATAATCTAAATATTATTTAGGCACGTCAATGTTAAAAACAAAATTGCTCTGAATATAATTTTTCAGGAAAAATATACAATGCCCTATTCTACTCTGTTTTGGAGTATATACACTAACTCCATATGCTCTCTAATCTAAAATACAGAAATTCTATATTTAGGTGAATCAAAAAAAAACCTAAATATTATCTAGGCACCCCAATGTTAAAAGCAAAATTGCTCTGAATATAATCTGCCAGAAAAAATATACAGTGCCCTTTTCTACTCTGTTTTAGAGTATATACACCAACTCAATATGCTCTCTCATGTAAAATATCGAAATTCAAATTTACGCGAATCCAAAAAAAATCTAAATAATATCTATGCACCCCAAAGTTAAAAGAAAATGGCTCTGACTATAGTCTGTTAGAAAAAATAAACAATGCCTTATTCTACTCTGTTTTAAAGTACATACAACAACTCATTACGCTCTCTCATGTAAAATACCGAAATTCTAATTTTACGCAAATCGAAAAAAATTTAAATAATATCTATGCACCCCAAAGTTAAAAGAAAATGGCTCTGAATGCTGTCTGTTAGAAAAAATATACAATGCCTTTTTCTACTCTGTTTTGGAGTATATACACCAACTCAGTATGCTCTCTCATGTAAAATACCGAAATTCTAATTTTACGTGAATCGAAAAAAATCTAAATATTATCTAGGCACCCCTATGTTAAAACCAAAATTGCTCTCAATATATTCTGTCAGAAAAAGTGCACAATGCCCTTTTCTACTCTGTTTTTTAGTATATACTGCAACTCAATATGCTCTCTCATGTAAAATACCGAAATTCTAATTTTACGCCAATCAAAAAAAATCTAAATAATATCTAGGCACCCCAAAGTTAAAAGAAAATAGCTCTGAATATAGTCTGTCATAAAAAATATACAATTCCCTATTCTACTCTCTTTTGGAGTATATACACCAACTCCATATGCTCTCTCATGTAAAATACAGAAATACTATATTTAAGCGAACTGAAAAAAATCTAAATATTATCTAGGCACCCCAATGTTAAAAGCAATTGTTAGAAATTGTTAAAAGCAATTTCTAACAGACTATATTTAGGGCTACCCTACTCTCCAATACCGAAATATAGTCTGTTAGAAAATATATACAATGCCTTATTCTACTCTGTTTTGGAGTATATACACCAACTCACTTTGCTCTCTCATGTAAAATACCGCAATTCTATTTTTACGTGAATTGAAAAAAATCTAAATATTATCTAGGCACACCAATGTTAAAAAAAAAATCGCTCTGAATATAATATGTAAGAAAAAATATACAATGCCCTATTCTACTCTCTTTTGGAGTATATACACCAACTCCATATGCTCTCTCATGTAAAATACAGAAATTCTATATTTAAGCATATTCAAAAAAATCTAAATATCATTTAGGCACCCCAATGATAAAAACAAAATTGCTGTGAATATAATATGTCAGAAAATATATACAATGCTTTTTTCTATTCTGTTTTGGAGTATATACACCAACTAAATATGCTCTCTCATGTAAAATAGCGAAATTTTAATTTTACGCAAATCGAAAAAAATCTAAATAATATCGAGGCACCCCAAAGTTAAAAGAAAATGGCTATGACTATAGTCTGTTAGAAAAAATAAACAATGCCTTATTCTACTCTGTTTTGGAGTATATACACCAACTCAGTATTCTCTCTCATGAAAAATACTGAAATTCTAAATCTACGTGAATCGAAAAAAATCTAAATATCATCTAGGCACCAGAATGTTAAAAGCAAAATTGTTCCGAATATAATCCATCATAAAAAATATACAATGTCCTATTGTACTCTGTTTTGGAGTATATACACCAACTCCATATGCTCTCTCATGTAAAACAGAGAAATTCTATAATTAAGGGAATTGAAAAAAATCTAAATATTATCTAGGGACCCCAATGTTGAAAGCAAAATTGCTCTGAAAATAATCTGTCAAAAAAATGTACAATTTTCTATTCTACTCTCTTTTGTAGTATATACACCAACTCTATATGCTCTCTCATGTAAAATACCGAAAATCTAAATTTACGTGAATCGAAAAGAGTCTAAATATTATATAGGCACCCCAATGTTAAAATCAAAATTGCTCTGAATATAACATGTCACAAAAAATATACAATGCCCTTTTCTGCTCTGTTTTTGAGTACATACACCAACTCAGTATGCTCTTTCATGTAAAACACCGAAATTCTAATTTTACGTGAATCAAAAAATAACTTAATATTATCAGGGCACCCCAATAATAAAAGCAAAATTGCTCTTAATATAATCGGTCAGAGAAAATATATAATGCCCTATTCTACACTGTTTTGGAGTATATACACCAACTCAATATGCTCTCTCATATAAAATACCGAAATTCTAATTTTACGCGAATATAAAAAAATCTAAATAATGTCTAGCGTCCCAAAGTTAAAAGAAAATGGCTCTGAATATACTCTGTTAGGAAAAATATACAATGCCCTTTTCTACTCTGTTTTGGAGTATATACACCAAATCCATATGCTCTCCCATGTAAAATACAGAAATTCTCTATTTAAGCGAATAAAAAAATCTAAAATATATCTAGGCGCCCCAAAGTTAAAAGAAAATGACTCTGAATATAGTCTCTTAAAAAAAGTATACAATGCCTTATTCCACTCTGTTTTGTAGTATATACACCAACTCAGTATGCTCTCTCATGTAAAATAAAGAAATTCTAATTTTAACCAAATCGAAAAAATTAAAAAATCTAAATATTATCTAGGCAACCCAATGTTAAAAGCAAAATTGCTCTGAATATAATATATCAGAAAAAATGTACAATGCCATTTTCTACTCTGTTTTGTAATATATACACCAACTCAATATGCTCTCTCATGTAAAATACCGAAATTCTAAATTTACGTGAATAGAAAATAATCTAAAAATTATCTAGGTACCCCAATGTTAAAATCAAAATTGCTCTGAATATAATCTGTCATAAAAAATATACAATGCCCTATTCTACTTCGTTTTGGAGTATATACACCAACTCAATATGCTCTCTCATGTAAAATAGAGAAATTTTAATTTTACCCGAATCAAAAAAATATAAATATAATCTAGGCACCCCAATGTTAAAAGAAAAATTGCGCTGAATATAATCTGTCATAAAAAATATACAATGCCCTATTCTACTCTGTATTGGAATATATACATCAACTTAGTATACTCTCTCATGTAAAATACCGAAATTCTAATTTTACGTGAATCGAAAAATATCTAAATATTATCTAGGCACCCCAATGTTAAAAATATAATTGCTCTAAATATAATCTGTCAGAAAAAATATACAATGCCTTTTTCTACTCTCTTTTGGAATATATACCCCAACTCAATATGCTGTCTCTTCTAAAATACGGAAATTCTAATTATATGTGAATCGAAAATAATCTATATTATATCTAGGCGCCCCAAAGTTAAAAGAAAATGGCTCTTAAAATAGAGTGGTAGAAAAAATATACAATACCTTATTCTACTGTGTTTTGGAGTATATACACCAACTCAGTATGCTCTCTCATGTAAAATAACAAATTCTAATTTTACGTGAATCGAAAAAAATCTAAATAATATCTAGGGGCCCCAAAGTTAAAAGAAAATGGCTCTGAATATAGTCTGTTAAAAAAAATACAATGTTTTATTCTACTCTGTTTATGAGTATATACACCAACTTCGTGTACTCTCTCATGTAAAATACAGTAATTCTAATTTTACCGAATTAGTAAAAATCTAAATATTACCTAGTCACCCCAATGTTTAAAACAAAATTGCTCTGTATATAATCTGTCAGAAAAAATATAAACTGCCCTATTCTACATTGTTTTCGAGTATATACACCAACTCCACATGCTCTCTCATGTAAAAAACAGAAATTCTATATTTAAGCGAATCGAACAAAATCTAAATATTATCTACGCACCCCAATGTTAAAGAGAAAATTGCTCGGAAGGTAATCTGTCAGAAGAAATATACAATGTTTTTTTGTACTCTTTTTTGGAGTACATACACCAACTCAGTATGCTCTCTCATGTAAAATACCGAAATTCTAGTTTTACCCGAATCGAAAAAATCTAAATATTATCTAGGCACCAGAATGTTAAAAAGAAAATGGCTCTGAATATAATCTGCCAGAAAAAAATATACAATGCCCTATTTTACTCTGTTTTCGAGTATATACACCAACTCAATATTCTGGCTAATGTAAAATACAGAAATTATAATTTTAGCTGAATTGAAATAATCTAAATATAATCTAGTCACCCCAATGTTAAAAACAAAATTGCTCTGAATATAATCTGTAAAATATAATATAAAATGCCCTATTCTACTCTGTTTTAGAGTACATACACCAACTCACTATTCTCTCTCATGTAAAAGATCAAAATTCTAATTTTACATGAATCGAAAAAAGTCTAAATGTTATCTAGGCACCACAATGTTAAAATCAAAATTTCTCTGAATATAATCTGTCATAAAAAATATACAGTGCCCTTTTCTACTCTGTATTGGAATATATACACCAACTCAATATGCTCTCTCATGTAAAATAGTCAAATTCTAATTATACGAGAACCGAAAAAAATCTAAATAATACCAATTCGCCCGAAAGTTAAAAAAAAAAATGGCTCTGAATATAGTCTGTTAGAAGAAATATACAGTGCCTTACTTTACTATGTTTTGGAGGATATACACGAACTCAGTATGCTCTCTCGTGTAAAATACAGAAATTCTAATTTTAGCCGAATTCAAAAACTCTAAATATTATCTAGGCACCCCAATGTTACAAACAAAATTGCTCTGAATATAATCTGTCAGAAAAAATATACAATGCCTTATTCTACTCTGTTTTGGAGTATATACACCAACTCCATATGCTCTCTCATGTAAAATACAAAAATTCTAATTTTACGTGAATCGAAAAATATCTAAATATTATCTAGGCACCCATTGTTAAAAGCAAAATTGCTCTGAATATAATCTTCTAGAAAAAATATACAATGCCATTTTCTACTATGTTTTGGTGTATGTACACCAACCCAATATGCTCTCTCATGTAAAATACCGAAATTCAAAATTTAGGCTAATCAAATAAAATATAAATATTATCGAGGCACCCCAATGGTAGTAGCAAAATTGCTATGAATATAATCTGTCAGTAAATATATACAATGCTTTTTCTACTCAGTTTTGGAGTATATACACCATCTCAATATGCTCTCCCATGTAAAATACAAAATTCTAAATTTACGCAAATTGAACAAAATCTCAATATTATCTAGTCACCCCAAGGTTAAAAGCAAAATTGCTCTGAATATAATCCGTCAGAAAAAATACACAATGCCCTTTTCTACTCTGTTTTGGAGTATATACAACAACTGAATATGCTCTCTCATGTAAAATAGGGAAATTCTAATTTTACGTGAATCGAAAAAAAATCTAAATATTATCTAGGCAAACCAATGTTAAAAGCAAAATTGCTCTGAATATAATCTCTCAGAAAAAATCAACAATGCCCTTTTCTACTCTATTTTGGAGTATATAAACCAACTCAATATGCTCTCTCATGTGAAATACCGAAATTCTAAATTTACGTGAATCGAAAAAAATCTAAATATTATTTAGGCACCCCAATGTAAAAATAAAAATTTCTCTGAGTATAATCTGTCAGAAAAAATATACAATGCCCTTTTCTACAATGTTTTGGCGTATATACACCAACTCAATATGCTCTCTCATGTAAAATACCGAAATTCTAATTTGACTCGAGTCGAAATATATCTAAATATTATCTAGGCACCCTAATGTTAAAAGCAAAATTGCTCTTAATATAGTCTGTCAGAGAAAATACACAATGTTTTTTTCTGCACGGTGTTGGTGTATATACACCTACTCAATATGCTCTCTCATGTAAAATACTGAACTAAATTTACGCGAATCAAAAAAAATCTAAATATTATCTAGGCACCCCAATGTTAAAAGTAAAATTGCTCTGAATATAATCTATCAGAAAAAATATAAAATGGCCTTTTCTACTGTGTTTGGGAGTATATACACCAACTTAGCATGCTCTCTCATGTAAAATATCGAAATTGTAATTTTACATGAACCGAAAAAAATTAATTTTATCCTGGCACCCCAATGGTAAAAGTAAAATTGCTCTAAATATAATCTGTCAGAGAAAATATACACTGACCTTTTCTACTCTGTTTTGGAGTATATACACCAACTCAATATGCTCTTCCATGTAAAATACCGATATTCTAATTTACACAAACCGAAAAAAATCTACATATTATCTAGGAACCCCAATATTAAAAGCAAAATTGCTCTGAATATCATCTGTCAGAAGAAATATGCAATGCCCTTTTCTACTCTGTTTTGGGGTATATACACCAACGCAATATGCTCTCTCATGTAAAATACCGAAATTCTAAATTTACGCGAATCGAAAATAATCTAAATATTATCTACGCACCCTAATATTATAAGAAAAATAGCTATGAATATTATTTTTCAGAAAAAAATATACAATGCCTTTTTCTACCCTGTTTTGGAGTATATACACCAACCCAATATGGTCTCTTATGTAAAACACTGAAATTCTATATATACTCGATCGAAAAAATCTAAATATTATCTAGGCACCCAAATGTTGATAAAAAATGACTTTGAATATATTCTGTCAGAAAAAATATACAATGCCGTTTCTCCTCTGTTTTGGAGTTCATATACCAACTCAGAATGCTCTCTCATGTAAAATACCAAAATTATAAATTTACGTTAATCAAAGGAAATTTAAACATTATCTAGGCACCCCAATGTTAATAGCAAAATTGTTCTGAATATAAAATGTCAGAAAAAATATACAATGCCCTTTTCTACTTTGTTTTGTAGTATATACACTAACTCAATATGCTCTCTCATGTAAAATACAGAAATTCTATATTCACTCGAATTGAAAAAACTCTAAATATTAATTTGACATCCCGATGTTAAAAGCAAAATTTTTCAGAATATTATCTGTCAGAAATAATACACAATGCCCTATTCTATTCTGTTTTGGAGTATATACACCAACTCAATATGCTCTCTCATGTAAAATACCAAAATTCTAATTTTATGGGAATCGAAAAAAATCTAAATATTATTTAGGAACCCCAAAGTTAAAAGCAAAATTGCTCTGAATATAATCTGTCAGAAATAATATACAATGCCCTTTTCTACTCTGTTTTGGAGTATACACATCTACTCAATATCCTCTCTCATGTAAAATACAGAAATTCAAATTTTTCGCGAATCAAAAAAAATGTAAATATTATCTAGGAACCCTAATGTTAAAAGAAAATGGCTCTGAATATAATCTGTAAGAACATAAATAAAATGACTTTTTCTACTTCGTTTTGGAGTATATACACCAACTCAATATTCTCTCTCATGTAAAATACCAAAATTATAAATTTACGCATATTATAAAAATTCTAAATATTATGTAGGCACCCCAATGTAAAAAACAAAATTGTTCTGAATGTAATCTGTAAGAAGAAATATAAAATGCCTTTTTCTACTCTCTTTTGTAGTATATACACCAACTCAATATGCTCTTTTGTGTAAATTGCAAAAATTATAATTTTACACGAACCAAAAAAATCTAAATATTACCTAGGCATTCCAATGTTAAAACCAAAATTGCTCTGAATATAATCTGTAACAAAAAATACACAATGCTTTTTACTACTCTGTTGTGGAGTACGTACAGCAACTCAATATGCTCTCTCATGTAATATACCGAAATTCTAAATTTATGTGAAGCATAAAAATTCTAAATATTATCTAGGCACCCCAATAAGAAAATCAAAATTGCTCTGAATATAATCTGTCCGAAAAAATATACAATGCCTTCTACTCCTCTGTTTTGGAATATATAAACCAACACAACATGCTCTGTCATGTAAAATACTGAAGTTTTATTTATACGCGAATGGAAAAAATCTAAATATTATCTAGGCAGCCCAATGTTAAAAGAAAATGGCTCTGAATATAATTTGTAAGAAAAAATATACAATGCCCCTTTCTACTCTGTTTTGAAATATATACACCAACTCAATATGCTCTCTCATGTACAATACGTAAATTCTAATTTTACGTGAATCGAAAAAAATCTAAATGTCATCTAGGCAACCCAATGTTTAAAGCAAAATTTCTCTGACAATAATCTGTCAAAGAAAATATACAATGTCCTTTTCTACTCAATTTTGGAGTATATACACCAACTCAATATGCTCTCTCATGTACAATACCGAAATTATAAATTTACACGAATCGAAAAGAATATTATCATTATCTAGGCACCCCAACGTTAAAAACAAAATTGCTCTCAGTATGAACTGTCAGAAAAAATATACAATGCTTTTTTCTACTCTGTTTTGCAGTAAATACACCAACTCAATAAGCTCTCTCAAGTAAAATAAAGAAATTCTAATTTTACGTGAATCGAAAAAAATCGAAATAATATCTAGGCACCCCGAAGTTAAAAGAAAATGGCCCTGAATATAGTCTTTTAGAGAAAATATACAATGCTTTATTCTACTCTGTTTTGGAGTATATACACCAACTCAGTATGCTCTCTCATGTAAAATAAAGAAATTCTAATTTTACCCAAATCAAAAAAATATAAATATTATGTAGGTACCCCAATGTTAAAAATAAAATTGCTCTGAATATAATCTGTCAGAAAAAATATACAATGCCCTATTCTACTCTTTTTTAGAGTATATACATCAACTCCATATATTCTCTCATGTAAAATACAGGAATTTTATATTTAAGTGAATCGAAAAATATCTAAATATTATCTAGGCACCTCAATGTTAAAAACAAAATTGCTCTGAATATAATCTGTCAGAAAAAATAAACAATGCCCTATTCTACTTTTTTGGAGTATATACACCAACTCAATATGCTCTCTCATGTAAAATACAGAAATTCTAATTTTACTCAAATCGAAAAAATCTAAATATTATCTAGGCACTCCTATGTTAAAAACAAAATTCCTCTGAATATAATCAGTCAGAAGTAATATAAAATGCCTTATTCTACTCTTTTTTGGAGTATATACACAAACTGCATATGCTCTTTCAGGAAGAAAAACCGAAATTCTAATTTTACGTGAATCGAAATAAATCGAAATAATATCTAGGCGCCCCGAAGTTAAAAGTAAATGGCTCTGAATATAGTCTTTTAGAGAAAATATACAATGCTTTATTCTACTCTGTTTTGGAGTATATACACCAACTCAGTGTACTCCCTCATGTAAAATACTGAAATTCTACTTTTTCCAGAATCGACAAAAATCTAAATATTATCTAGGCACCCCAATGTTAAAAACAAAATTGCTCTGAATATAATCTCTCAAAAAAAATATACAATGCCCTATTCTACTCTGTTTTGGAGTATATACACAAACTACATACAGTCTCCAGTGTAAAATACAGAATTTCTATATTCAAGCGAAGCGAAAAAAAATCTAAATATTATCTAGGCACCCCAATGTTAAAAACAAAATTGCTCTAAATATAATCTGTCAGAAAAAATATACAATGCTTATTTCTACTCTGTTTTGGAGTATATACACCATATCCATATGCTCTCTCATGTAAAATACAGAAATTATATATTTAATAGAATCGAAAAATTTTAAATATTATCTAGGCACCCCAATGTTAAAAACAAAATTGCTCTGAATATAATTTGTAAGAAAAAATATACAATGCCCTTTTCTACTCTGTTTTGGAGTATATACACCAACTCCATATGCTCTCTCATGTAAAATACAGAAGTTCGATATTTAAGCGAATCAAAAAAAATCTAAATATTATCTAGGCACCCCAATGTTAAAAGCAAAATTGCTCTGAATATAATCTGTCAGAAAAAATATACAATGCCTTATTCTACTCTGTTTTGGAGTATATACACCAACTCCATTTGCTCTCTCATGTAAAATACAGAAATTCTATATTTAAGCGAATCGAAAAAAATCTAAATACTATCTAGGCCCCCAATGTTAAAAACAAAATTTCTCTGAGTATGTACTGTCAGAGAAAATATCCAAGGCCCTAATCTACTCTGTTTTATAGTATATACACCATATGCTCTCTCATATAATATAGAGAAATTCTATATTTAAGCGAATCGAAAAACATCTAAATATTATCTAGCCATTCCAATGTTAAAAGCAAAATTGCTCTGAATATAAACTGTCAGAAAAAATATGCAATGCCCTTTTCTGCTCTGTTTTTTAGTATATACACCAAATCAATATGCTCTCACATATAAAATACCGAAATTTTAGTTTTACGTGAATCGAATAAAATCTAAATATTATCTAGGCACCCCTGTGATAAAAGAAAATTGCTCTGAATATAATCTGTCAGAAAAAATATACAATGCCCTTTTCTACTTTGTTATGGAGTATATACACCAACTCCATATGCTCTCTCATGTAAAATACAGAAATTAGATATTTAGGCATAACTAAAACAATCTTAATAATATCTAGGCGCCCCAAAGTTAAAAGAAAATGGCTCTGAATATAGTATGTTAGAAAAAATATACAATGCCTTATTCTACTATGTTTTGGAGTATATACACCAACTCAGTATGCTCTCTCATATAAAATACCGAAACTCTAATTTTACGTGAATCGAAAAAATTCTAAATATTATCTAGGCACCCCAGTGTTTAAAGCAAAATTGCTCTGAATATAATCTGTCTGACAAAATATACAATGCCCTATTCTACTCTGTTTTGTAGTATAGACACCAACTTCATATGCTCTCTCATGTAAAATAGAGAAATTCAATATTTATGCGAATCAAAAAAAATCTAAATATAATCTAGGGTCCCCAATGTTAATAGCAAAATTGCTCTGAATATAATGTGTCAGAAAAAAATATACAATGCCTTATTCTACTCTCTTTTGGAGTATATACACCAACTCAGTGTGCTCTCTCATATAAAATACCGAAATTATATTTTTACGTGAATCGAAAAAAATCTAAATATTATCTAGGCACCCCAATGATAAAACCAAAATTGCTCTGAAAATAATCTGTCAGAAAAAATATACAATGCCCTTTTCCACCCTTTTTTGGGGTATATACACCAACTCAGTATGCTCTCTCATGTAAAATACCAAAATTGTAATTTTACGAGAATGGAAAAAAATCTAAATAATATCTAGGTGTCCCCATGTTAAAAGAAAATGGCTCTAAATATATTCTGTTAGAGAAAATAGACAATGCCTTATTCTACTTTGTTTTGGAGTATATACACCAAGTCAGTATGCTCTCTCATGTAAAATACCGAAATTCTAATTTTACCCGAATAGAAAAAATCTAAATATTCTCTTGACACCCTAATATTAAGAACAAAATTGCACTGAATATAATCTGTCAGAAAAAATATACAATGCCTTTTCTACTCTATTTTGGAGTACATACACCAACTCCATATGTTCTCTTATGTAAAATACAGAAATTCTATATTTAAGCGAATCGAAAAAAATCTAAATATTATCTAGGCACCCGAATGTTAAAAGCAAAATTGCTCTGAATATAATCTGTCACAAGAATTATACAATGCCCTATTCTACCCGGTTTTGGAGTATATACAAGACTCAGTATATAATCTGTCAGAAAAAATATACAATGGCTTATTCTACTCTGTTTTGGGGTATATACAGCAACACAGTATGCTCCGTCATGTAAGATACAGAAATTCAAATTTTACTTGAATCGAAAAAATCTAAATATTACCTAGGCACCCAAATGTTAAAAACAAAATTACTCTGTATATAATCTGTCAGAGAAAATATACAATGCCCTATTTTACTCTGTTTTGGAGTATATACACCAACCCCATATGCTCTCTCATGTAATATACTGAAATTCTAGTTTTACATGAATCGAACAAAATCTAAATAATATCTAGGTGCCCCAAAGTTAATAGAAAATGCCTCTGAATATAGTCTGTAAGAAAAAATATACAATGCCTTATTCTACTCATTTTTGGAGTATATACACCAACTCAGTATGCTCTCTAATGTAAAATACAGAAATTCTAATTTTACCCATTTCGAATAAATCTAAATATTTTCTAGGCACCCCAATGTTAAAAACAACATTGCTCTGAATATAATCTGTCAGAAAAAATATACAATGCCCTATTTTACTCTGTTTTGGAGCATATACACCAACTCCATATGCCCTCTCCTGTAAAATACAGAAATTCTATATTTAAGGGAATTGAAAAAAATGTAAATATTATATAGGCACCCTAATGCTAAAAGCAAAATTACTCTGAATATAATCTGTCAGAAAAAATATAAATGCCATTCTGTACTCTCTTTTGTAGTATATACACCAACTCAATATTCTCTCTCATGTAAAATACAGAAATTCTAATTTTAGCTGAATCAAAAAAATCTAAATATTATGTAGGCACCCCAATGTTAAAAACAAAATTTCTCTGAATATAATCTGTTAGAAAAATTATACAATGCCCTATTCTACTCTGTTTTGGAGTATGTACACCAACTCCACATGCTCTCTCATGTTAAATACCGAAATTCTAATTTTACGTGAATCGAAAAAAATATAAATATTATCTAGGCACTTCAATGATAAAAAAAAATTCCTCTGAATATAATCTGTCAGAAAAAATATACAATGCCCTATTCTACTCTGTTTTGGAGTATATACACCAACTCCATATGATCTCTCATGTAAAATACAGAAATTCAATATTTAAGTGAATTGAAAAAATTGTAGATATAACCTAGGCACCCCAATGTAAAAAGCAAAATTGCTCTCAACATAATCTGTCAGATAAAATATACAATGCCCTTTACTTCTCTGTTTTGTAGTATATACACCAACTCAATATGCTCTCTCATGTAAAATACAGAAATTCAAATTCTACCCAAATCAAAAAAATCTAAATATTATCTAGGCACCCCAATGTTAAAAATAAAATTTCTCTGAATATATTCTGTCAGAAAAAATATACAATGCCCTTTTCTACTCTGTTTTGGCGTATATACACCGACTCCATATGCTCTCTCATGCTAAATACCGAACCTCAAATTTTACGCGAATCGAAAAAAATCTAAATAATATCTAGGCGCCCCAAAGTTAAAAAAAAATGGCTCTGAATATAGTCTGTTAGAAAAAATATACAATGCCTTATTCTAATCTGTTTTGGAGTATATACAAAAACTCAGTATGCTCTTTCATGTAAAATACAGAAATTCTAATTTTATGTGAATCAAAAAAAATCTGAATATTCTCTAGGAACACCAATGTTTAAAACTAAATTGCTTTGAATATAATCTGTCAGAAAAAATATACAATGCCCTATTCTACTCTGTTTTAAAGTATATACACCAACTCCATATGCTCTCTCATGTAAAATAGAGAAATTCTAATTCTACCCGAATCAAAATAATCTAAATATTATCTAGGCACCCCAATGTTAAAAAAAAAATTGCTCTGAATATATTTTGACAGAAAAAATATACAATGCCCTATTATACTCTGTTTTGGAGTATATACACCAACTCCATATGCTCTCTCATGTAAAATACAGAAATTCAATATTTAAGCGAATCGAAAAAAAATCTTAATGTTATCTAGGCACCCCAATGTTAAAGCAAAATTGCTCTGAATATAATGTTTCAGAAAAAATATACAATGCCCTACTCTACTCTGTTTTGGAGTATAAACACAAACTCAGTATGCCCTCTCATGTAAAATACAGAAATTTTATATTTAGGTGAATCGAAAAAAAAGTAAATAATATCTAGGCGCCCCAATGATCAACAAAAATGGCTCTGAATATAGTCTGTTAGAACAAATATACAATGCCTTATTCCACTTTGTTTTATACTATATACAACTCGATATGCTCTCTCATGAAAAATACAGAAATTCTAATTCTACCCTAATCGAAAAAATATAAATAATGTCTAGGCACCTGAATGTTAAAAACAAAATTGCTGTGAATATAATCTGTCAGAAAAAATATACAATGCCCTATTTTACTCTGTTTTGGAGCATATACACCAACTCCATATGCTCTCTAATGTAAAATACAGAAATTCTATATTTAATCGAATTGAAAAAATCTAAATTTAATCTAGGCACCCCAATATTAAAAGCAAAATTTCTATTAATATAATCTGTCAAAAAATATACAATTTCCTTTTCTACTTTGTTTTTGATTATATACACCAACTCAATATGCTCTCTCATGTAAAATACAGAAATTCTAATTTTACCCTAATCAAAAAATCTAAATATTATATAGGCACCCCAATGTTAAAAACAAAATTTCTCTGAATATAATCTGTTAGAAAAAATGTAGAATGCCCTATTCTACTCTGTTTTGGAGTTTGTACACCAACTCAGTATGCTCTCTCATATTAAATACCAAAATTCTAATTTTACGTGAATAGAAAAAAATATAAATATTATCTAGGCACTTCAATGATAAAAAAAAATTCCTCTTAATATAATCTGTCAGAAAAAATATACAATGCCCTATTGTACTCTGTTTTGGAGTATATACACCAACTCAATTTGCTCTCTCATGTAAAATACAGAAATTCTATATTTTATCGAATCGAAGTAAATCTAAATATTATCTAGGCACCCCAAAGTTAAAAGCAAAATCGCTCTGAATATAATCTGTCAGAAAACATATACGGTGCCCTATTCTACATTGTTTTGGAGTATATACACAAACTCAATATGATCTCTCATGTAAAATACAGAAATTCAATATTTAAGTGAATCGAAAAAATTGTAGATATAATCTCGGCACCCCAATGTAAAAAGCAAAGTTGCTGTTAATATAATCGTTCAGATAAAATATACAATGCCCTTTACTTCCCTGTTTTGTAGTATATACACCAACTCAACATGATCTCTTATGTAAAATACAGAAATTCTAATTCTACGCAAATCGAAAAAATCTAAATATTATCTAGGCACCCCAATGTTAAAAATAAAATTGCTCTGAATATTATCTGTCAGAAAAAATATACAATGCCCTATTCTACTCTGTTTTGGAGTATATACACCGACTCCATATGCTCTCTTGTAAAATACCGAAATTCAAATTTTCCGCGAATCGAAAAACATCTAAATAATATCTAGGCGCCCCAAAGTTCAAAAAAATGGCTTTGAATATGGTCTGTTAGAAAAACATACAATGCCTTATTCTACTCTGTTTTGGAGTATATACAATAACTCAGTATGCTCTCTCATGTAAAATACAGAAATTCTAATTTTACGTGAAACAAAAAAAATCTAAATATTATCTAGGAACACCAATGTTAAAAACTAAATTGCTTTGAATATAATCTGTCAGAAAAAATATACAATGCCCTATTCTACTCTGTTTTAAAGTATATACACCAATTCCATATGCTCTCTCATGTAAAATAAAGAAATTCTAATTCTACCCGAATCAAAATAATCTAAATATTATCTAGGCACCCCAATGTTAAAAACAAAATTTTTCTGAATATATTCTGGCAAAAAAAATATACAATGCCCTATTATACTCTGTTTTGGAGTATATACACCAACTCCATATATTCTCTCATATAAAATACAGAAATTTAATATTTAAGCGAATCGAAAATAATCTAAATATTATCTAGGCATTTTAATGTTAAAGCAAATTGCTCTGAATATAATCTGTCAGAAAATATATACAGTGCCTTTATCTACTCTGTTAGGTAGTATATACACCAAATCAATATGCTCTGTCATCTAAAATACAGAAATTCTAATTCTACCCGAATCGAAAAAATCTAAATATTATCTAGGCACCCCAATGTTAAAAGCAAAATTGCTCTGAATATAATCTGTCAGAAAAAATATACAATGCCTTTTTCTACTCGGTTATGTATATATACACCAACTCAATATGCTTTCTCATGTAAAATACCGAAATTCAAATTTTACGTGAATCGAAAAAAATGTAAATATTATCTAGGCACCCCAATGTAAAAAACAAAACTGCTCTGAATATAATCTGTCAGGAAAATTATACAATGCCCTATTCTACTCTCTTTTGGAGTATATACACCAACTCAGTATGCTCTCTCATGTAAAATACAGAAATTCTATATTTAAGCGAATCGAAAAAAATCTAAATATTATCTAGGCACCGCAATGTTAAAAACAAAGTTTCTATGAATATAATCTGTCAGAAAAAATATACAATGCCCTATTCTACTCTGTTTTTGTGTATGTACAACAACTCTGTATGCTCTCTCATGTAAAATACCGAAATTCTTATTTTAAGTGAATCTATAAGTTTCTAAATATTATTTAGGCACTGCAATGTTAAAATCAAAATTTCTCTGAATAAAGTCTCTCAGAAAAATTGTACAATGCCTTTTTCTACTCTGTTTTGTAGTATAAACACCAACTCCATATGCTCTCCCATGTAAAATACAAAAATTATAATTTTCCACGAATCGAGAAAAATCTAAGTATTATCTAGGCACCCCAATGTTAAAAACAAACTGCTCTGAATATAATCTAGCAGAAAAAATATACAATGGCCTTTTCTACTCTCTTTTGTAATATATACACCAACTAAATATGCTCTCTCATGTAAAATACAGAAATTCTAGTTTTACCAGAATGAAAAAACCAAAATTTATCTTGTCACCCAATGTTAAAAAAAAATATCTCTGAATATATCCTGTCAGAAAAAATATACAACCGTATTCTACACTGTTTTGGAGTATATACACCAACTCAGTATTCCCTCTCATGTAAAATACAGAAATTCTCATTTTACATAAATCGAAAAAAATCTAAATATTATCTAGGCACCCCAATGTTAAAAACAAAATTGCTCTGAATATAATTTGTCAGAATAAATATACAATGCTTTATTCTACTCTGTTTTGGAGTGTATACAACAACTCAGTATGCTCTCTCATGTAAAATACCGAAACTCTAAATTTACGTGAATCGATACAAATCTAAATATTTTCTAGGCACCCCAATGTTAAAAGCAAAATTGGTCTGAATACAATCTGTCCGAGAAAATACACAATGCCCTTTTCTACTCTGTTTTGGACTATATAAAACAACTCAATATGCTCTCTCATGTAAAATACCGAAATTCTAATTTTACGCGAATCGAAAAAAATCTAAATAATATCTAGGTGCCACAAAGTTAAAAGAAGATGGCTCTAAATATAGTGTGTCAGAGAAAATATACATGACATATTCTACTCTGTTTTGGAGTATATACACCAACTCCATATGCTCTCTCATGTAAAATATCGAAATTTTAATTTTACCCGAATCGAAAAGATCTAAATATTATCCTGACACGCCGATGTTAAAAACAAAATTTCTCTGAATATAATCTGTCAGAAAAAATATACAATGCCTTATTCTACTCTATTTTGCAGTATATACACCAACTCAGTATGCTCTCTCACGTAAAATACCGAAATTCTAATTTTACCTGAATCTAAAAAAAAATCTAAATAATATCTAGGCGCAACAAAGTTAAAAGAAAATGGCTCTGAATATAGTCTGTTAGAAAAAATATACAATGCCTTATTCTACTCTGTTTTGGAGTATATACACCAACTGAGTATGCTCTCTCATGTAAAATAGCGAAATACTAATTATACGTGACTCAAAAAAAATCTAAATATTTTCCAGGCCCCACAATGTTAAAAGCAAAATTACTCTGAATATAATCTGTCAAAAAAATATACAATGCCCTTTTCTACTCTGTTTTTGAGTATATAAACAAACTCAATATGCTCTCTCATGTAAAGTAACGTAATTCTATTCTTACGTGAATCGAAGATTCTAAATCATATCTAGGCAACTCAAAGTTAAAAGAAAATGACTCTGAATATAGTCTGTTAGAAAAAATATACAATGCCTTATTCTACTCTGTTTTGGAGTATATACACCAACTCAGTATGCTCTCTCATGTAAAATACCGAATTTCTAATTTTACGTGAATCGAAGAAAATCTAAATATTATCTAGGCACTCCAATGTTAAAAGCACAATTGCTCTGAATATAATCTGTCAGAGAAAATATACAATGCCCTTTTCTACTCTGTTTTGTAGTATATACACCAACTCAATACGCTCTCTCAAGTAAATTACGGAAATTCTAATGTTATGCGAATCGAAAAAAATCTAAATAGTGTCTAGGCGCCCCAAAGTTAAAAGAAAATGTCTCTGAAAACATTCCGTTATAAAAAATATACAATTCCTTATTCTACTCTGTTTTGGAGAATGTACACCAACTCAATATGCTCTCTGATGTAAAATACTGAAATTCTAAATTTACGTGAATCGAAAAAAATCTAAATATTATCTACGCACCCGAATTTTAAAAGTACAATTGCTCTGAATAAAATCTGTCAGAAAAAATATACAATGCCCTTTTCTACTCTGTTTTGGACTATATACAACAACTAAATATGCTCTTTCAGGTAAAATACCGAAATTCTAGTTTTACGCGAATCGAAAAAAGTCTAAATTATATCTAGGCGCCCCAAGTTAAAAGAAAATGGCTCTGAATATAGTCTGTTAAAGAAAATATACAATGCCGTATTCTACTATGTTTTGGAGTATATACACCAACTCAGTATGCTCTCTCATGTAAAATAAAAAAATTCTAATTTTACCCGAATCAAAAAAATATAAATATTATCTAGGTACCCCAATGTTAAAAATAAAATTGCTCTGAATATATTCTGTCAGAAAAAATATACAATGCCCTATTCTACTTTTTTTTAGAGTATATACATCAACTCCATATAGTCTCTCATGTAAAATACAGAAATTCTATATTTAAGAGAATAGAAAAAAATCTAAATATTATCTAGGCACCTAAATGTTAAAAACAAAATTGCTCTGAATATAATCTGTCAGAGAAAATATAAAATGCCCTATTCTACTCTTTTTTGGAGTATATACACCAACTCAATATGCTTTGAAATGTAAAATACAGAAATTCTAATTTTACCCGAATCAAAAAAATCTAAATATTCTGTAGGCACCGCAATGTTAAAAACAAAACTGCTCTGAATATAATTTGTCATATAAAATATACAATTTCCTATTCTACTTTTTTATGGAGTATATACACCAACTCCATATGCTCTCTCATGTAAAGTACAGAAATTCTAATTTTACTCGAATCCAAAATATCTAAATATTATTTAAACACTCCTATGTTAAAAACAAAATTTCTGTGAATATAATCAGTCAGAAGTAATATATAATGCCTTATTCTACCCTGTTTTGCAGTATATACACCAACTCCATATGCTCTCTCATGTAAAATACAAAAATTCTGTATTTGAGCGAATGGAAATAAATCTAAAATGTATCTAGGCACCTCAATGTTAAAAGCAAAATTGCTCTGAATATAATATGTCAGAAAAAATATACAATGCCTTTTTGGACTCTGTTTTGTAGTATATACACCATGTTATTATGCTCTCTCATGTAAAATACCGAAATTCTGATTTTACGTGAATCAAAAAAAATCTAAATAATATCTAGGCCCCCCAAAGTTAAAAGAAAATGGCTCTGAATATAGTGTGTTAGAGAAAATATACAATGCCATTTTCTACTCTGTTTTGGAGTATATACAGCAACTCAGTATGCTCTCTCATGTAAAATACAGAAATTCTAATTTTACGTGAATCGAGAAAAATCTAAATATTATCTAGGCACCCGAATGTTAAAAGCAAAATTGCTCTGAATATAATCTGTCAGAAAAAATATTCAATGCCCTTTTTTACTCTGTTTTAAATTATATAAAACAACTTAATATGCTCTCTCATGTAAAATACAGAAATTCTATATTTAAGCGAATCAAAAAATCTAAATACAATCTAGGCACCACAATGTTAAAAGCAAAATTGCTCTGAATATAATCTCTCAGAAAATATATACAACGCCGTTTTCTAATCTGTTTTGGTGTATATACACCAACTCAGTATGCTCTCTTTTGTAAAATACCGAAATTCTAATTTTATGTGAATCCAAAATATCTAAATATTATCTAGGAACTCCAATGTTAAAAGAAATATTGCTCTGAATATAATATGCCTGAAAAAATATTCAATGCCCTTTTCTACCCTGTTTTGGAGTATCTACACCAACTCAATATGCTCTCTCATGTAAATTACCGAAATTCTAATTTTACGCGAATCAAAAAAAATCTAAATAATATCCAGGCGCCCAACAGTTAAAAGAAAATGGCTCTGAATATAGTCTTTTAGGAAAAATATACAATGGCTTATTCTACTCTGTATTGGAGTATATGTACCACCTTTATATGCTCTCTCATTTAAAATACAGAAATTCTATATTTAAGCGAATCGAAAAAAATCTAAATATTATCTAGGCACCCCAATGTTAAAAGAAAAATTGCTCTGAATATAATCTTTCAGAAATAATATACAATGCCTTATTCTACTCTGTTTTGGAGTATATACACCAACTGAGTATGCTCTCTCATGTAAAATACCGAAATTCTAATTTTACGGGAATCAACAAAAATCTAAATATTACATAGTCACCCGAATGTTAAAAGCAAAATTTCTCTAAATATAATCTGTCAGAGAAAATATGCGACGCCCTTTTCTTCTTTGTTTTGGAGTATATACACCAACTCAATATGCACTGTCATTTAAAATACCGAAATTGTAATATTACGTGAATCGAAAAAAATCTAAATAGTATCTAGCCGCCCCAATGTTAAAAGAAAGATTGCTCTCAAGAAAATCTGACAGAAAATGTATACAATGCCCTTTCCTACTCTGTTTAGGAGTATATACACCAACTCAATATGATCTCTAATGTAAAATTTTAAATTTCGAATTTTACGTGAATCAAAGAAAATCGAAAAAATATCTAGGCGCCCAAAAGTTAAAAGAAAATGGCTCTGAATATAGTGTGTTTGAAAAAATATACAATTCCTTATTCTACTCTGTTTTAAAGTATATACACCAACTCAGCATGCTTTCTCATGTAAAATAAAATTCTAATTTTAACAAAATCGAAATAATCTAAATATTATCTAGGCACCCCAATGTTAAAAACAAAATTGCTCTGAATATAATCTGTCAAAAAAAATATGCAATGCCCTATTCTACTCTTTTTTGGAGTATATACACAAACTCCATATGCTCTCTCATGTAAAATACAGAAATTCCATATTTAAGCTAAGCAAAAAAAATCTCAATATTATCTAGGCAACCCAATGATAAAGCAAAATTTCTATGAATATAATCTTTTAGAAAAAATATACAATGCCCTTTACTACTCTGTTTTGCAGTATATACACCAACTCAATATGCTCTCTCATGTAAAATAAAGAAATTCTAATTTTACGCGAATCGAAAAAAATCTCAATATTATCTAGGCACCCAATGTTAAAAACAAAATTGCTCTGAATACATTCTGTCAGAAAAAATTTACAATGCCTTATTCTACTGTTTTGGAGAATATAAACCAACTCAGTATGCTCTCTCATTTAAAATACCGAAATTCTAATTTTGCGTGAATCGAAATATATATAAATATTATCTAGGCACCCCAATGTTAAAAAAAATTGCTCTGAATATAATCTGTCAGAAAAAATATACAATGCCCTATTCTACTCTATTTTGGAGTATATACATTAACTCTATATGCTCTCTCATGTAAAATACAGAAATTCTATATATAAGCGAATCGAAAAAATTCTAAATATTATCTAGGCACCCCAATGTTAAAAGCAAAATTGCTCTGAATATAATCTGTCATAAAAAATATACAATGCCCTATTCTACTCTGTTTTGGAGTATATACACCAACTCAGTATGCTCTCTCATGTAAAATACCGAAATTCTAATTTTACGTGAATCGAAGAAAATCTAAATAATATCTAGGCTCCCCAAAGTTAAAAGGAAATGGCTCTGAATACAGTCTGTAATAAAAAATATACAATTCCTTATTCTACTCTGTTTTGGAGTTTATACACCAACTCCATATTCTCTCTCAAGTAAAATACAGATATTCTATTTTTAAGCGAATTGAAAATAATCTAAATATTATCTAGGCAACCCAATGTTAAAAGCAAAATTTCTCTGAATATAATATGTCAGAAAAAATATACAATTCAATTTACTACTTTGTTTTGCCATATATACACCACCTCAATATGCTCTCTAATGTAAAATACCGAAATTCTAATTTACACGAATCGAAAAGTATCTAAATAATATCTAGACGACCCAAAGATAAAAGAAAATGGCTTTGAATATACTGTGTTAGAAAAATATACAATGCCTTATTCTACTCTATTTTGGAGTATATACACCAACTCCATATGCTCTCTCATGTAAAATATCGAAATTCTAATTTTACCCAAATCGAAAATATCTAAAAATTATCTGGGCACCCCAATGTTAAAGACAAAATTGCTCTGAATATAATTTGTCAGAAAAAATATGCAATGCCGTATTCTACTCTGTTTTTGAGTATATACACCAACTCCATATGCTCTCTCATGTAAAATACAGAAATTCTATATTTGAGCGAATCAAATAAAACTCAATATAATCTAGGCACCCCAATGTTAAAAGCAAAATTGCTCTGAATATAATATGTCAGTAAAAAAATACAATGCCCTTTTCTACTCTGTTTTGTAGTATATACACCAACTCAATACGCTCTCTCCTGTCAATTACCGAAATTCTAATTTTACGCGAATCGAAAAATATCTAAATAATATCTAGGCGCTTCAAAGTTAAAAGAAAATGGCTCTGAAAATAGTCTGGTATAAACAATATACAATTTCTTATTCTTCTCTGTTTTAGAGTATATACACCAACTTAGTATGCTCTCTTATGTAAAATAACGAAATTCAAATTTTACGTGAATCAAAAAAAATCTAAATATTATCTAGGCTCTGGAATGTTAACAGTACAGTTGCTCTGAATATATTGTGTCATAAAAAATATACAATGCCCTTTTCTACTCAGGTTTGGTGTAGATACACCAACTCAATATGCTCTCTCATGTAAAATAAAGCAATTCTAATTTTAGGTGTATAAAAAAAATCTAAATATTATCTAGGCACCCCAATGTTAAAAGCAAATTTACTCTGCGTATAGTCTGTCAGAAAAAATATAAAACGCCCTTTTCTACTCTGTTTTGGAGTATCTACACCAACTCAATATGCTTTCTCATGTAAAATACCGAAATTCTAATTTTACGCGAATCGAAAAAAACCTAATAATATCTAGGCGCCCCAAAGTTAAAAGAAAATGGCTCTGAATATAGTCTGTTAGGAAATATATACAATGCCTTATTCTACTCTGTATTGGAATATATAGACAAACTCAGTATGCTGTCTCATGTAAAATACAGAAATCGTATATTTAAGCAAATCAAAAAAAATCTAAATAATATCTAGGCGCCCTAAAGTTAAAAGAAAATGGCTTTGAATATAGAGTGTTAGAAAAAATATACAATGCCTTATTCTACTCTCTCTTAAAATATAGAAACAAACTCAGTATGCTCTCTCATGTGAAATACCGACATCCTAATTTTAACAAAATCGAAAAAATCTAAATATTATCTAGGCACCCAAATGTTAAAAACAAAATTTCTCTGAATATAATCTCTCAGAAAAAATATACAACGCCATATTCTACTCTTTTTTAAAGTATATACACCAACTCCATATGCTCTCTCATGTAAAATACAGAAATTCTATATTTAAGGGATCTGAAAAAATTCTAAATATTATCTAGGCACCCCAATGTTAATAGCAAAATTGATCTGAATATAATCTGTCAGAAATAATATACAATGCTCTTTTCCACTTTGTTTTGGAGTATATACACAAACTCAGTATGCGCTGTCATGTGAAATATCGAATTTCTAATTTTACGCAAATCGAAAAAATTCTAAATAATATCTAGGCGCCCCCAAGTTAAAAGAAAATGGCTGTGAATGTAGTGTGCTAGAAAAAATACACAATGCCTTATTCTAATCTGTTTTAAAGTATATACACCAACTCAGTATGCTCTGTCATATAAAATACCGAAATTCAAATTTTAACAAATAGAAAAAATCTAACTACTATCTAGGCACCCACGTGTTAAAAACAAAATTTCTCTGAATATAATCTCTCAGAAGAAATATACAATGCCCTATTCTATCCTGTTTTGGAGTACATACACCAACACAATATGCTCTCTCATGTAAAATACAGAAATTCTATATTTAAGCGAATCGAAAAAATTCTAAATATTATCTAGGCTCCCCAATGTTAAAAGCAAAATTGCTCTGATTATAATCGGTCAGAAAAAATATACAACGCCCTTTTCTACTCTGTTTTGAAGTATATACACCAACTAAATATGCTCTCTCGTGTCAAATAGCAAATTTCTAATTTTATGTGACTCGACAAAAATCTAAATAATATCTAGGCGCCCCAAAGGTAAAAAAAAAGTCTCTGAATATAGTCTGTTAGAAAAAATATACAATGCCTTATTCTACTCTGATTTCAAGTATATACACCAACTCTGTATGCTCTCTCAAGTAAAACACCGAAATTCTAAATTTACGTGAATCGAAAATAATCTAAATGTTATCTAGGCACCCCAATATTAAAAGACAAATTGTTCTAAATATAATCTGTCAGAAGAAATATTCAATGCCCTTTTCTACTCTGTTTTGGAGTATATACAACAACTCAATATGCTCTCTCATGTAATATACCGAAATTCTAATTTTACGAGAATAAAAAAAATCTAAATAATATCTAGGCGCCCCTAAGTTAAAATAAAATGGCTCTGAATATAGTCTGTTAGAAAAAAAATACAATGCCTTATTCTACTCTGTTTTGGAGTATATATACCAACTCAGTTTGCGCTCCCATGTAAAATACAGAAATTCTAATTTTAAACGAATCGAAAAAGTCTAAATAATATTTAGGCACCCGAATGTTAAAAGCAAAATTGCTCTGAATATAATCTGTCAGAAAAAATATACAATGCCCTTTTCTACTCTGTTTTGTAGTATATACCCCAACTTAGTATGCTCTCTCATGTAAAATGAAGAAATTCTAATTTTACCCGAATTGAAAAAAATCTAAATATTATCTAGGCACCGCAATGTTAAAAATAAAATTGCTCTGAATATAATCTGTCAGAAAAAATATACAATGACCTATTCTACTCTGTTTTTGAGTATATACACCAACTCCATATGCTCCCTCATGTAAAATACGGATTCTAAATTTGTGTGAATCGAAAATAATCTAAATATTATCTAGGCACCCCAATGTTAAAAGCAAAATGATATAAATATAATCTGTCAGAAAAAATATACAATGCCCTATTCTATTCTGTTTTGTAGTATATACACCAACTCAATATGCTCCCTCACAAAAAATACAGAAATTCTATATTTAAGCGAATCGAAAAAAATC
The DNA here is from genome assembly GCF_049354715.1 of Callithrix jacchus. Taxonomy (NCBI): domain Eukaryota; kingdom Metazoa; phylum Chordata; class Mammalia; order Primates; family Cebidae; genus Callithrix; species Callithrix jacchus. The sequence continues at coordinate 52,472,427 of NC_133521.1, read as the reverse complement.
TAAATATTATATAGGCACCCCAATGTTAAAACAAAATTGCTCTGAGTATAATCAGTCAGAAAAAATATACAATGCCTTATTCTACTCTGTTTTGGAGTATATACACCAACTCAGTATGCTCTCTCATGTAAAATACAGAAATTATAATTTTGTGTGAATCGAAAAAAATCTAAATATTATCTAGGCATCACAATGTTAAAAGCAAAATTGCTATGAATATAATCATTCAGAAAAATATACAATGCTCTTTTCTACAGTGTTTTGTAGTATATACACCAACTCCATATGCTCTCTCATGTAAAATAAAGAAATTCTATAATTACACGAATCGAAAAAAATCTAAATATTATCTAGGCACCCCAATGTTAAAAGTAAAATTGCTCTGAATATAAGCTGTCAGAAAAAATATACAATGCCCTATTCTACTCTCTTTTGGAGTATGTACAACAACTCAATATGCTCTCTCATGTAAAGTACCGAAATTCTAATTTTACGCGAATCGAAAAAAATATGAATAATATCTAGGCACCCCAAAGTTAAAAGAAAATGTCTCTAAATATAGTCTGTTAGAAAAAATATAGAATGCCTAATTCTGCTCTGTTTTGGAGTATATACACCAACTCAGTATGCTCTCTCATGTAAAATACCGAAATTCTAGTATTACCCGAATCAAAAAAATCTAAATAATGTCTAGGCGCCCCAAAGTTAAATGAAAATGGCACGGAATATAGTCTGTTAGAGAAAATATACAATGCCTTATACTACTCTGTTTTGGAGTACATACACCAACTCAGTACGCTCTCTCATGTAAAATACAGATATTCTAATTTTACATGAATCAAAAAAATGTAAACATTACCTAGGCACCTTAATGTTAAAAACAAAATTGCTCTGAATATAATCTGTCAGAAAAAATATACAATGCCCTATTCTACTCTGTTTTGGAGTATATACACTAACTCCATATGCTCTCTCATGTAAAATACAGAAATTCTGTATTTAAGTGAATCGAATAAAATCTACATATTATCTAGGCACCCGAATGTTAAAAGCAAAATTTCTCTGAATATAATCTGTCAGAAAAAATATACAATGCCCTTTTCTACTCTGTTTTCGAGTACATACAGCAACTCAATATGCTCTCTCATATAAAATACCGAAATTTTATATTTTAGCGAATCGAAAAAAATCTAAATAATATCTAGGCACCCCAAAGTTAAAAGAAAATGGCTCTGAATATAGTCTGTTAGAGAAAATATACAATGCCTTATTCTACTCTCTTTTGGAGTATATAAACAAATTCTGTATGCTCTCTCATGTAAAATACCGAAATTCTAATTTTACGTGAATCAAAAAAATTCTAAATATTATACAGGCACCACAATGTTAAAAGTAAAATTGCTCTGAATATAATTTGTCAAAAAATATACAATGCCCTTTTATACTCTGTTTTGGAGTATATACACCAACTCAATATGCTCTCTCCCGTAAATTACCGAAATTATAATTTTATGCAAATCAAACATTCTAAATAATATCTAGGTACCTCAAAGTTAAAAGAAAATGGCTATGAATATAGTTTGTTACAAAAAATGTAAAATGCCTTATTCTACTCTGTTTTGGAGTATATACAACAACTAATTATGCTCTCTCATATAAAATACCGAAATTCATATTTTACCCGAATCAAAAAAATCTAAATATTATCTAGGCCTCCCAATGTTAAAAACTAAATTGCTGTGAATATAATTTGTCAGAAAAAATATACAATGCCCTTTTCTACTCTGTTTTGGAGTATATACACGAACTCAATATGCTCTCTCACGTAAAATACCGTAATTATAATTTTATGCGAATGAAAAATTCTAAATAATATCTAGGTGCCTCAAAGTTAACAGAAAATGGCTATGAATATAGTCTGTTAGAAAAAATTTACAATGCCTTATTCTACTCTGTTTTGGAGTATATACACCAACTAATTATGCTCTCTCATGTAAAATACAGAAATTCTTATTTTACCCGAATCGAAAAAATCTAAATATTATTTAGGCATCCCAATCTTAAAAACAAAATTGCTCTGAATATAATCTGTCAGAGAAAATATACAATGCCCAATTCTACTTTGATTTGTAGTATATTCACCAAATCCATATGCTCTCTCATATAAAATTCAGAAATTCTATATTTATCGAATCGAAAAAAATCTAAATATTATCTAGACACCCCAGTGTTAAAAGCAAAATTGCTCTGAATATAATCTGTCAGAAAAAATATACAATGCCCTATTCTACTCTGTTTTGGAGTATATACACCAACTCCATATGCTCTCTCATGTAAAATACAGAAATTCTATATTTAATTCAATCGAAACGAATCTAAATATTATCTAGGCACCCCTATGTTAAAAGCAAAATTGCTCTGAATACAATCTGTCAGAAAAAAAATACAATGCCCTTTTCTACTCTGTGTTGGAGTATATACACCAACTCAATATGCTCTCTCATGTAAAATACCGAAATTCTATATTTTAGCTAATCGAAAAAAAACTAAATAATATCTAGGCGCCCCAAAGTTAAAAGAAAATGGCTCTGAATATAGTCTGTTTGAAAAAATATACAATGCCTTATTTTACTCTTTTTTGCAGTATATACACGAACTCAATATGCTCGATCATACAAAATACAGAAATTCTATATTTAAGCGAATCGAAAAAAATCTAAATATTATCTACGCAACCCAACGATAAAAGGAAAAGTGCTGTGAATATATTCGGTTATAAAAAATATACAATGCCCTATTCTACTCTGTTTTGTAGTATATACACCAACTCAATATGCTCACTCATGTAAACTACAGAAATTCTAATTTTACCCGAATCGAAAAAATGTATGTATAATCTATTCACCCCAATGTTAAAAGAAAATTTCTCTGAATATAATCTGTCATAAAAATTATACAATGCCCTTTTCTACTCTGTTTAAGAATATATACACCAACTCAATATGCTCCCTCATGTAAAATACCGAAATTCTAATTTTACGCGAATCGAAAAAAATCTAAATAATATCTAGGCACCCCAAAGTTAAAAGAAAATGGCTCTGAATATAGTGTGTTAGAAAAAATATACAATGCCTTATTCTACTTTGTTTTGGTGTATATACACCAATTCAGTGTGCTGTCTCATGTAAAATAACGAAATTTTAATTTTAATTGAATCCAAAAAATATGAATATTATCTAGGCACCCCAATGTTAAAAACAAAATTGCTCTGAATATAATCTGTCATAAAAAATATACAATGCCTTATTCTATTCTGTTTTGGAGTTTATAAACCAACTCCACATGCTCTCTCATTTAAAATACAGAAATTTTATATTTAATTGAATCTAAACAAATCTAAATATTATCTAGGCACCCCAACGTTAAAAGCAAAATGGCTCTGAATATAATCTGACAGAAAAAATACACAGTGCCCTTTTTTACTCTGTTTTGTAGTATATACACCAAATCAATATGCTCTATCATGTAAAATACTGAAATTCTAATTTTACGCGAATCGAAAAAACTTTAAGTAATATCTAGGCGCCCCAAAGTTAAAAGAAAATGGCTCTGAATATAGTCTGTTAGAAAAAATATAAAATGCCTTATTCAACTCTGGTTTGGAGTATATACCCCAACTCAGCATGCTCTCTCATGTAAAATACAGAAATTCTAATTTTACGTGAATCAAAAAGAAGCTAAATATTATCTAGGCACCCCAATGTTAAAAGAAAAATTGCTCTGAATATAATCTGTAAGAAGAAATATACAATGCACCTTTCTACTCTGTATTGTAGTATATACACCAATTCAATATGCTTTCTCATATAAAATACCGAAATTCTAAATTTACGCGAATCGAAAAAATCTACATATTACCTAGGCACCCCAATGTTGAAAGCAAAATTGCTCTGAATATAGTCTGTCAGAAAAAATATACAATACCCTTTTCTACTTCGTTTTGGAGTATATACACAAACCCAATATGCTCTCTCATATAAAATACCGAAATTCTTATTATACGCGAATTGAAAAAAATCTAAATATCATCTAGACACCCCAATATTGAAAGAAAATGGCTCTGATTATAATCTGTCAGAAAAAATATACAATGCCCTTTTCTCCTCGGTTTTGGAGTATATGGACCAACTCAATATGCTCTCTCATGTAAAATACCGAAATTCTAAATTTACGTTAATCAAATGAAATCTAAATATTATCTAGGCACTTCAATGGTAATAGCAAAATTGCTCTGCATGTATTTCGTCAGATGAAATATACAATGCCCTTCTCTACTCTGTTTTGGAATATATACACCAACTCAATATGCTCTCTCATGTAAAATACAGAAATTCTAATTTTACGAGAATCGAAAAAAATCTAAATATTATCTAGGCACCCCAATGTTAAAAGAAAATGTCTCTGAATATATTCTGTCAAAAATAATACAATGCCCTTTTCTACTCTGTTTTGGAGTATATAAACCACCTCAATATACTCTCTCATGTAAAATACCGAAATTCTAAATTTACCTGAATCAAAAAAAATCTAAATATTATCTAGGCACCCCAATGTTAAAAGCAAAATTTTTCTGAATATAGTCTGTCAGAGAAAATATACAATGCCCTTTTCTACTTTGATTTGTAGTATACACACCGACTAAATATGCTCTCTCATGTAAAACACCGAAATTCTAATTTTATGCAAATCGAAGAAATTCTAAATATTATCTAGGCACCCCTAGGTTAAAAGAAAATGGCTATAAATATAATCTGTCAAAAAAAATATACAATGCCTTATTCTACTCTGTTTTGGAGTATACACACGAACTCAATATGCTCTCTCATGTAAAATACAGAAATTCTGATTTTACGCCAATCGAAAAAAATCTAAATAATATGTAAGAACCCCAATGTAAAAAGCTAAACTTCTCTGAATATAATCTGTCAGAAAAAGTATACAATGCTCTTTTCCACTCTGTTTTGGAGTATATACACCAACTCAATACGCTCTCTCATGTAAAATACTGAAATTCTAATTTTACGTGAATCTAACAAACTCTAAATATTACCTAGGCACAGCAATGTTAAAAGCAAAATTGCTCTGAATATAATCTGTCAGAAAAAATATACAATGCCCTATTCTACTCTGTTTTGGGGTATATACACCAACTCAATATGCTCTCACATGTAAAATACCGAAATTCTAATTTTCACGAATCGAAAAAAATGTAAATATAATCTAGGCACCCCAATGTTAAAAGCAAAATTTCTCTGAATATAGTCTGTCAGAAAAAATATTCAATGCCCTTTTCTGCACTGTTTTGGATTATATACACCAACTCAATATGCTCTCTCATGTAGAATACCGAGATTCTAATTTTACGTGAATCGAAACAATCTAAATATTATCTAGGCACACCATTGTTAAAAGCAAAATCTCTCTGAATATAATCTGTCAGAAAAAATATACAATGCGCTATTCTACTTTGTTTTGGAGTATATACACCAAGTCAATATGCTCTCTCATGTAAAATACCGAAATTCTAATTTTACGCAAATCGAAAAATATCTAATTATCTACGCACCCCAATGTTAACAGCAACATTGCTCTTAATATTATCTGTCAGAAAACATATAAAATGCGCTTTTCTACTCTGTTTTGGAGTATATACACCAACTCAATATGCTCTATTATTTAAAATATGGAAATTCTAAATTTACGCGAATCGTAAAGAATCTAAATATTTTCTAGGCAACCCAAAGTTAAAAGCAAATTTGCTCTGAATATGATCTGTCAGAAATAATATACAATGCCCTATTCTACTCTGTTTTCGGGTATATACACCAATTCAATATGCTCTCTTGTGTAAAATACTGAAATTCTTAATTTACGCTAATCGAAAAAAATCTAAATATTATCTAGGTACCCCAATGTTAAAAGCAAAATTGCTCTCAATATAATCTGTCAGAAAAAATATATAATGCCCTTTTCTACTGTGTTTTGGAGTGTATACACCAACTCAATATTCTCCCTCATGTAAATTACCCAAATCCTAACATTACTCTAAGTATCTCATAAAGTGCACAAGACCCCCTTGATGTTGTTTTTTATAACTAGGGGATTACAGATGACATTACTCACGATATGACTGCGGCTGTTTGCCGGTCCTGTGGTAATGTTTCTAATATCCAGAGAAGGAGAGGGGAATGTTTCTGCCCATAGGCAAATCCTCTGAATACGGCAAGACGAGTACACCGTGCTGTGATATTTTCACTAATGTAAACAAGAAAACAATTATATTGAATTAAATATTGCAAGGTGTTAACCCCCCCTATAATTTTCCTTGTAATTTCAAGGGGTTGACGAGGACATTTTTGTCAAAATGGCGGAGGTGTAACTACAGCTATTGCCTACTATATAATAAAAAACGATAAAATTATTATTTACATATGATATGATTGCCAGTATCATATTACACCACATTTTCAAAATATCTGGGCCCCAGCAGCTGTGGGCATGGCAGCCAAGCGAGGGTGTCCCTATGCAACCAGGTTGGGCATTGCAGCTGCTACAGGCCCTTTGTGATTTGTCTGGGGGCTGCTTCGGGCCCTCTGGTGGTGGCTGTGGTAACAGCCACATAGCCAGAGGGTCTCTCAGCATCCAGGGAGGGCCTGGCGGCTGCTACTGTCACTCTGGCAGGGGCTATGGGCACAGCCACCTAACCAGGGGGTCCCTATGTAGCCAGGGTGGGGCTGGAAGCTGCTATAGGCCCTTTGGCGGGAGGTGTGGGGATACCCTGCTCTTCACAGGTACACAGTTTGCACCTATTTCTACATGTGTAGATGGTTTACATAATGGGCACATATTTGTACACATGTACATATAATATTATCACAATAAACATATATGTACATAATATGTGTACAATAAATATGTACTTTATACGTACCTAATATAGATAATATGTACTTTTTGGTGATATTATGTGATATCTACATATTATTGATGATATATCTTATTGTGATAATATGTATGTTACCACTGAAATTTTTAGAAATATACATAGAGTACACTTTATGTACCTATGCATTGTGTACACATTATAGAAATAAATAGGTACATATTTTACAGATGATGTACATTTTTTCTACATGTGTATTTTGTACACATATGTACAGCGGAGTAAATGTACAGACTATACCTATTTTATACATTTATTGTGATATGTCAATAAATGTACACATGAGTACATTCTGGGATATAATTTTTAGCATATTAGACAGGAATTACACCGGTGACCAAAGTGGGTTTACACCCAGGTGCGCACATAGTTTATACATGTAAATGTTGTGCTTATTATGTACTCATGTACAGAATGTACATGTCTACATTATATATATACATAGGTGTACACAGCATACATAGGTACATACTGTGCACACATATGTACACGTGCATATATTGTACATCTGTATATAATGGGTACATGATGTACATGTGTACACATCATATCACAATAAATGTAAATATACATGTTTGCAATATGTACGTTTATATTATGTATTACGTTTATTGTGATTATATATGCTGTTGTGATATGATATCATTGTGACATTACAAATGTACATATTATACACATTATGTACCTATGCATTGTGCACAGATTATAGAAATAGAAAGAAACATATTTTACAGGTTATGTACATTTTATTTACTTGTATATTGGGTACACAGAGTAAATGTACAGATCTTACATACTTTATACATTTATTGTGATATGCCAATAAATGTACACATTATGAGTACATTCTGTCATATTACATTTAGAATATAAGATAGAAATTACTCTGGTTACCAAAGTGGGTGTAAACTTATGTGTGCACATATTTTGTACATGTACATACTGTGCATATTATGTACTTGTGTACAGAAGGTAAATATCTACATTATATATATGTATGGGTACAGAGTGTACATATGTACATACTATGTACATATATCTACACCTGAATTTATTGTACATCCGTACATAATGGGTCCATGCTGTACATGTAAACACATCGTCATACCACAATAAATGGAAATGTACATAATGTGTGAAATACGTACATTTATATTATGCATTACATGTGTATTGTGATTGTATATGCTGTTCTGATATCATTGTGATATTACAAATGTACATATTGTACACATTATGGACATAGCTATTGTGTACATATTATGTACACATAAATGTACATATTGTACAGATTATGTATATTTATTGTACGTCTGTATGCTGCACACATATGTACATCACAGTCAACGTACATATGGTACATATTCTGTGCATTGTTTGTAATATTTCAGTAAGAGTACACATTATAAGTATATTCTGGGATATAATTTTTAGTATGTTAGATAAAAATTACTTTCAATATCAAAGTGGGTATACACTTATGTGTGTCCATTTTGTGATATTATCCATCATATCCATCATATCCGGAGTAGGTGTTTCTCTCATTGTGAAAGCAGGTTTACACTCTTGGATTGCTCCAATATCAAGGCAAACTAAAACTCGTCTGTGATGTAGTTAATAATATCCTGAGGACAAAGGATGACCATACCCTGAATATCGCAGGATGTGTACACCACCACTGTAGTATTGTTTCTAATGTTCAAAAACGGAAAGGATATTACTCCAAATATCTCAGAAAGCACACAAGCCCCCCGTGATATTGTTTCTAATAACTAGAGAATTACAGATGACATTACCCACGACGTGACTGGGGCTGTACCCTGGTCCTGGAATATAGTTCCTAATATCCAGAGAAGGAGAGGAAAACGTTGCTGCCCATAGGGAAATATTCTTAATACGGCAAGAGGTGTACACCATGCTTTGATATGGTCACTAATGTAAGCGAGAAAACAATTACATTGAATTAAGCATTGCAAGGAATGAAACTCCCCTATGATTTTCATTCTAATGTCAATGGGGGTGAGGATGACATTTTTGTCAATATGGCAGAGGTGGAACTGGAGCTATTGCCTAGTATACAAAAAAACAGAATAAGATTATCATTTTTATATAATATGGTTGCCAGTATCATATTACACCGGATTTGCAAAATAGCTGGGCCTCAGCAGCTGTGGGCAGAGCCCACAAGCGAGGGGACCCCTAAACAGCCAGGGTGGGCCTGGGGGCTGCTCTGGGCTTTTTGGTGGGGTCTGTGAGCACATCGACCCAGCCAGGGGTCCCCGAGCAGCCATGGTTGGCCTGGGGGCCGCTACGGGCACTCTGGCATGGGCTGTGGGCACAGACACCTAGTCAGGTTGTCCCAAAGCAGGCAGGGTGGGCATGGGGGCTGCTACAGGCATTCGAGCAGTGTTTGTGGGCACAGCCCAATTGCCAGGGGGTCTCTAAGCAGCCAGGCTGGGCCTGGGGGCTGCTATAAGGGGGGCTTTGGTAATAGCGTGCTGTGCATCGGTACATAGTTTGCACCTATTACTACATGTGTAAATAGTTTTAATATCGGGCATATATATGTACATGCGTACATATGGAGTTATCACGATAAATTTATATTTACATAATATGTGCAAAATACATATATACCTAATGCATACCTAATGTGTACAATATGTACTTTTTTGTAATATTAGACAATATATATTACTGTGATTATATATCTTATTGTGATTAAATATATTTTATAACTAATATTTTAAGGAATGTGCATAGTGTACACATTATATACCTATGTATTGTGTACACAATATAGAAATATATAGGTACATATTTTACAGATTATGTACACTTTTTCTACATGTGTATTGTGTACACCTATACACAGCAGAGTAAATGTACAGACTGTACCTATTTTATACATTTCTTGTGATATGCCAATAAATGTACACATTATGAGTACATTCTAAAATATAATTTTTACCATATTAGAAATTACTCCATTGACCAAAGTGGGTGTACACCCAGGTGTGTACATAGTTTATACGTGTACATATTGTGCATATTAGGTACTCATGTACAAAATGTACATGTCAACATTATATGTATTTATGTGTACATAGTGTGCACATGCACATACTGTTCACACATATGTACATGTGCATATTTTGTACATGTGTACATAATGGGTACATGATGTGCATGTGTACACACCGTGATACCACAATAAATGTAAATGTACACGATGTGTGCAATATGTACATTTATATTATGTATTACTTGTGTATTGTGATTTTATATGCTGTTGTGATTATATGATATCATTGTAATATTACAATAAATGTACATATTGCACACATTTCGTACATACCTATTGTGTACACATTATTTACCTGTAATTGCACATATTGTACAGATTATGTACGTTTTTGGTACATCTGTATTGTGTACACATAATTACATAACACTCTATGTACATATGGTATGTATTCTGCACATTGATTGTAACATCTCAATAAGTGTACACATTATGAGTATATTGTGATATATGATTTTTAGTATATTAGATGAAAATTTCTTTCTATATCAAAGTGGGTATACACCCATGTGTGTCCATTTTTTGATATTATCCATCATATTTTAAGTAGGTATTACTCTCATTTTGAAAGCAAGTGTTCACTCTGTGATTGTTCCAATATCACAGGCAAAGTACAAGGCTTCTTTAATGTACTACCTAATATCCTGGGGACAAAAGATTATTATACCCTGAATATCGCAGGAAGTGTACACCACCACTGTAGTATCGTGTCTAATATCCAAAAACGGAAAAGATATTACTCCAAGTATCTGATAAAGCACACAAGACCCCCGTGATATTTTTTCTAATAACTAAGGGATTACAGATGACATTAATCACGATATGACTGGGGCTGTCCGCCGGTCCTGTGATATTGTTCCTAATATCCAGAGAACGAGAGAATAATGTTGCTGCCCATAGGCAAATCCTCTGAATACGGCAAGAGTACACTGTGCTCTGATATGGTCACTAATGTAAACAAGAAAACAATTCTATTGAATTTAACATTGCAAGGGGTGAAAACCCCTTATGATTTCAATTCTAATGTCCAGGGGTGTCAGGATGACATTTCTGCCAATATGGCAGAGGTGTAACTAGAACTATTGCCTAGTATATTAAAAACCAAAATAACATCATTTCCATATGATATGGTCGACAGCATCATATTACACCACATTTTCAAAATAGCCGGGCACAGCGCCCTAGCCAGGGGGTCCCTAAGCAGCCAGCGTCAGCCTGGGAGCTGTTACGGGCCCTCTGGCGGGGAATGTGGTTACAGCTCCCTAGCCAGGGGGTCTTTGAGCAGCCAGGGTGGGCCTTGGGGCTGCTACGAGGGGGGCTGTGGTAATAGCCTGTTCTGCACAGGTACATAGTTTTAATAATGAACACATATTTGTATAAGTGTACACATGGTGTTATGATAAATATATATGTACATATCTGCACAATACATATAGACCTAATGCGTACCTACTGTGAACAATATGTACTTTTTTGTGACATTACATGATATATATATATTACTGTGATTATATGCATTATTTTGATTATATATATTTTATCACTGATATTTTAAGGAATGTGCATAGTGTACACATTATGTACCTATACATTGTTTACACATTATAGAAATATGTAGGTACATATTTTACAGAGTATGTACATTTTTTGTACATGTGCATTGTGTACACATATGTACAGCAGGGTAAATGTACAGATTGTACCTATTTTATACATTTATTGCACTATGCCAATAAATGTACACACTATTACTACATTCTGAATTATTATATTTTGTATATTAGATAGAAATTTCTCTGGTTACCAAAGTGGTTGTACACCCAGGTGTGTACATAGTTTATATGCGTACAAACTGTGCATAGAATGTACTCGGGTACCGAAGGTACATATCTACATTATATGTACACATGTGTAGTGTACATATGTACATACTGTACCCACATATGTACACTTGCATATATTGTGCATCTGTACATAATGGGTACATGATGTACATGTTTACATATCATATCACAATAAATGTAAATGTACATGTTTGCAATATGTACATTTATATTGATATTACATATTACATGTGTATTGTGATTTTATATGCAGTTGTGATAACATTGTGATATTACAATAAATGTACATATTGTACACATTATGTGCATACATATTGTGTGCACATTTTGTACATATATTCGTACAAATGATAGTTTATGTACATTTATTGTATATCTGTATTGTGTACATGTATGTACATCACAGTCAATGTACATATGTTAAATATTCTGTACATTGAGTGTAATATCCCAATAAGTGTACACATTATGAGTTTTTTCTGGGTTATGACATTTAGTATATTAGATAAAAATGACTTCCAATATCACAGTGGGTATATAGCCATGTGTGTCCATTTTGTGATATTATCCATCATATCCTAAGTAGGTATTTCTCTCACAATGAAAGAAGGTGTACACTCTGTGATTGTTCCAATATTATAGGCAAAGTGCAATGCTTCTGCGATGTAGTTCCTAATATCCTAGGGACAGAGGATGAGTATACTCTTAATATCGCAGGAAGTGTACACCACCACTGTAGTATTGTTTCTAATATCCAGAAACTAAAAGGATATTACTCCAAATATCTCCAAAAGCACACAAGACCCCCGTTACATTGTTCTTAATAACTAGGGGATTACAGATGACATTGCTCACGATGTGACTGGCGCTGTAAGCCGGTCCTGTGATATTCTTCCTAATATCCAGATAAGGAGAGAAAAATGTTGCTGCCCATAGAGAAATATTCTGAATACTGCAAGAAATGTACACCGTGCTCTGATATGGTCACTAATGTAAACAAGAAAACAATTATATTGAATTAAACATTGCAAGGGGTGAAACCCTCCTATGGTTTCAATTCTAATGTCAATGGGGTGAGGATGACATTTTTGTCAATATGTCAAATGTGTAACTAGAACTATTGCCTAATATGTAAAGAACCACAATAACATTATCATTTCTGTGTGATATGGTTGCCAGTATCATATTACACCACATTTTCAAAATAGCCGGGCCCCAGCAGCTGTGGGCACAGCGCCCTAGGCAGGGGGTCCCTAAGCAGCCAGCGTGGGCCTGGTAGCTGTTATGGGCCCTCTGGCAGGGGCTGTGGGTACAGCCCCCTAGTCGGGGGTCTTTAAGCAGCCAGGGTGGGCATTGAGGCTGCTACGAGCAGAACTGTAGTAATAGCCTGCTGTGCATAGGTATGTAGTTTGCACCTATTTCTGCATGTGTACATTGTTTAAATAGTAGGCACATATTTGTATACGTGTACATACGGTGTTATCATGATACTTATATATTTTCATAATATGTGCACTATACATATGTACCTAATACATACCTAATGTGTACAATACGTACTTTTTGGTGATATTACACGACATATATGTATTAGTGTGATTATATATCTTACTGTGATTATATATATTTTATCACTGATATTTTAAGGAATGTGCATAGTGTACACATTATGTACCTATGCATTGTGTACACATTATAGAAATATATAGGTACATATTTTACAGATTATGTACATTTTTGTACATGTGCATTGTGTACACCTATGTACAGCAGAGTACATGTACAGATTGTGCTTATTTAATACATTTATCACAATACGACAATAAATGTACACACTATGACTACATTCTGGGATTTTATATTTAGTATATTAGATAGAAATCTCTCCGGTTACCAAAGTGTGTATACACCTATATGTGTACCTAGTATATACGTGTATGTATTGTACATACTGTGTACTCGTGTACAGAAGGTACATATCTACATTATATGAACATATGTGTAGTGTACATATGTACATACTGTGCACACTTATGTACACGTGTATATACCGCAAATCTGCACGTGTGCATGATGTACATGTGTACATATCATATCACAATAAATGTAAATGTATATAATGTGTGCAATATGTACATTTATATTGATATTATGTATTATATGTGTATTGTGATTATATATGCTGTTGTGATTATATGAAATCATTGTAATATTACAATATATTTACATATTGTACACATTATGTACATACCTACTGTGTACACATTATGTACATATAAATGTACATATTGTACAGATTATGTACATTTTTTGTACATCTGTATTGTGTACACATATGTACATCACAGTCAATGTACATATGGTACATATTTTGTACGTTGATTGTAATATCCCAATAAGTGTACACATTATGAGTATATTCTGGGATATGATTCATAGTATATAAGAAAAAAGTTACTTCCAATATCAATGTGGGTATACTCGCATGTGTGTCCATTTTGCTGTACCTTCTATTAATCTTTGCCATTGAACATGATAGTGAGAGGTGGTTCTTTTCTCTAACAAGGTTTTCTGTTAATATAACTCAACTCTACTACCTTGTGGCCTCTGTATCTTCCATTGTAAATTGTAATTACCTATAAAAGAGAATATTTTGACATCACGTATCTACCTCTTGGATCCATCAGCCAGAGGCCTAAAATAAAAAAGACATTCACCCCACGAATGGTTATATAGTGGTTGACAACCCCACTTTCTTCTAGGTAAATAGTATCCTCTCTTTAACAGTAGCTACTTACAAGATTTGTGCATAAAGAATGTGACTTTTTTATCAGTATCTAGTTTATTCTTACATAAATTTCTAAAATACTGAGAGAATATTCTTATTATTGGTTATGTACTATTTAGATATATAGTCATTAGATATATATTTATATATAATAAATAAACAGATACCATTTTTATTATTTATTTATTTATTTATTTTTTGAGACGGAGTTTCGCTCTTTTTTCCAAGGCTGGAGTGCAATAGCGCGATCTTGGCTCACCGCAACCTCCACCTCCTGGGTTCAGGCAATTCTCCTGCCTCAGACTCCTGAGTAGCTGGGATTACAGGCACGCGCCACCAAGCCCAGCTAATTTTTTGTATTTTTAGTAGAGACGGGGTTTCACCATGTTGACCAGGATGGTCTCGATCTCTTGACCTCGTGATCCACCCGCCTCGGCCTCCCAAAGTGCTGGGATTACAGGCTTGAGCCACCGCGCCGGGCCTACAGATACCATTTTTAAAAGATATATTTATGTATTTTATATATTTATATAATATATACATGTTCATATATACATCATGTTATCACCATTATGGATATAAAGAAGGACATTAAAATAGTGAAAAGATTAAAATAGAATGTACCAAAATGGAAACAGTGATTTAACACTGCCTAGCTTTATGTGATTAAACAAGGTATTTTTCAAATCTATTTTTCTTTGCTTTCTAGAGGCTTTATAATAAATCTATATTTTTATATTTAAAAGCCTAATTTTTATTAAACAAATAAAAATTCAGCAACACTGTCTTTAGAACATTTTTTAAATCAACTTGAGCATGAAGAAAATGTTATGACTATGGTGGTGAGCATTTTGAAAGATTAGCAGAAGCAGGGATAATGTGACACTTAGCTGATCTTTCAAGGGAAGCTAGACAAATGACACTTTTCGAAAAGAAAATAGTCACTAGTGTTGAAACATGGTATCGCCAGTATGATTAAGAAGGAAAGTGTCAACTTCTTCTGTGGAAAATCCTAACATTACCAAACGTAAGAAGGCAAATACTTCAACAACAGAAATGAAAAAGATCTTGATTCATTTATTTAACACTTTTTAAGAGTTTAATCCCAAAAAGTCTATTTTGAAGAAAAAAAAAAATCTTACTCGTGTATATTACCCTTTGCAGTGAACTGGCCAAATAAGTCTATCCAAGGTACGTTGAATACCGAGCATGCTGGAAACATTTTTATTGACATCATCTCTAATCCCTACAACAATAGTGCAAGGGAAGGTTTAACATCTTCTTTTTACAGAGAGGAAAGCTGAGGCTCAAAGAGGTATAGTAGCTCATTTAACATCACACATCTAATACGTGGTGGAGGTGGGACCTATACTTACATCTGTCAGACCTTAAAGTCTGTGTTCTTCTTTCTACCTCTCTGCCTCAGTCCAACAATTGGGATCTTTGCCATGATGCCTCACGAGTTCACGAGGCACTTTTCAGGAAGTTTTTGACTCAGACTTTATCACTCAGCAAGATACCTCAACTAATTTACAAAATGTGACTTGAAAAGCAGGTTGTAATTCCAAAAGCAAAAGTCCAACCACAAAAGATAAAGTCTTAATCAGTAGAGCTTTACAGAAGGAAGTAATGTAGGTAGTGAGGGCACTTTCGGAAATGTCTGGAATCAGAGGAGTCGATGTATCACCTGTTAGAAATTGTACTCGCTTGGTAGCAAAATTTTCCTTGTGTTCACTTAAAATAATAGTCTTGTTGTTTTAAAACCAACGCACAGTCAGAGGGTGACTTGGATGTTTATTTTTTATTCTCTTTGCCTTCTTGTTTTAAGAAGGCATTTTTCCTAAATTCTAATTATTATTGTAACTTACATAAGTGCAGTCGATTTTGCTTTTAAGGATAAAACTTCATTTAAGTAGCTTTGTCTGGATTATCAAAACCAGGCCCTGAAGAAGTGAGTTCCTAAAGGGTAGGAACTTTGCTTATGTCTATATCTCAGTTGTGTTAAACAGAATAACTGGTGCAAATTAGCAAATGATGCACTGAAGAATCATAGAACAAAAGACATTATGAAGAACTAAGTTTCAGATTCAGGGTGACGCTAAGGAGCTAGTGTACCAGAGGATGGTATGCCTTCTGCAATCACAAAAGCAGCATTCAGTCTGATCTGGGCTCTAAGAAGTGCTCCTTGAGACCTGAAATTTTATCCTAACACTGCCACTAACAGGTTAAGTCAGAAAGAGTTCACTTCCCAGAGCTTTCGATTTCTGGTTTCCAAATCAGCACAATGAGAAACTGAAAAGAAGGAAAGAGGAAAAAAAGAGAGGGTCAGAGATCCCTCCTGCTTGTACAATGCCATGATTTGGACACAGGGTTTGGGCAACCATGGCCCATCCACCAATTCCTGCCTGTCGTCTCTTGTCAGACAGCTCATGAGCCACGAATGTGAAAGAATTCAAAAAAGTAACAATATTTTGGGACATGTCAACAATTATATAAAATGCAATTTTCAGTTCTCATAAAAGTACTTTGGAACTCAGCCCCACTCCTTTATTACCCATTTCTATGGCTGCTTTCACACCACAACCACAGAGATGAGTAGCTGTGACAGAGACCATATGGGCTGCCAAGCCTAAAATATTTACTGCCTAGACCTTTCCAGAAAAAAAAAAGGATTGCTGATCTGTTACACAGACAATCAAGCAAGCGATCACCTGAGAACATTAAAATCTATGTCTAGGACAAATGGGGCCTATATAAACTAGGGAATAATCTTCCCCACTACTTATGCAAGAACATTCACCCTTGAGAGAGCAGGCTACATGGCTTGGCAGCACTACTGCCACCAGTCCAGACTTCCCCTCACCTGTGCCCTATAAGTGACCAGCATTTCTAGGCATCTGTGGAGCAGCGGGGTGCATTCTCATGGCTGGCCCCACACCTTCCCTTCCTCCTGCTTCCTCACATTCTGTTTTCTGAGTGGTTGTCAAAGGAACGCTGAATTTTGCTGTCACTTTTTCAGACCCCAATTCCACTTATGACAGTCTTGGTACCAGGAAGCATTCCAAGCTCCTATCTCATCACCACAACCGCCTGCTTCTCACTTAGTCCAGACGAGCTTGCCACAGTGCACTTGCTTTTTAATCGCTCTCTCTCTTCTTGCCTTCACCTCTTCTCCCTCCCTCTCTCCCTGGCTCTTTCTGTCACACGGGTGTGTGCACATACACAAGTTCCGGTTAGATAAAAGAAGAAACACTTTTTAAGTTTCTTTCTAGGCCTAATAGAAAATTCTTTTTTTTTTTTTTTTTTTTTTTTTACAAAAACAGAGCTGTTTTTCTCCATTGCAAAAGTGTGGGTGTCCTTCCTTTTGGAGAGTAACAATCATGTTCTACATGGCCTTCTGACACATTGCATGTTGTACATATGTGTGTGTGCACATGTGCATATGAGTGTTAGAGTATGTGTATGTAGCAGGGAGGAAAAAGATGAAGGAGAGTGTGTATGTGCATGTTGGTTCACATGAGTGTGAGTGTGTGCATGCACGTGCCTGTGTGTGTGCACATGTGTATGAGCATGCTTGTATTTGCGTATGAGAATGTGCATGTGAGAGAGAAAGAAAGAATGCGTGTATGCGTGAATGTGTATGTGTGTGTATAACAGGGAAGAAGGGGATGAAGGAGAGTATGCTAAAAAGAGAACACCTCAGAACAGTCCAATAAAATATTCCATATCAACATGATATCTTGTTAAAATACAGGATTCCCAAGTCAGTCACCTTCAAGCTGGAAGCCTGGAGTGTAAAAAGAATGGGTGTTCTTCTCTGACAACTTATTGTCTAAGACAATTTTATGATCAAAAATATATTCGAATAAAAGTACCTGAGAAAAGTACATAAAGAGAATATAGCAAAATGTTAACAATGATTTTCTTTGGGTGAGAGGAAGAAGAGGCAGGTTGTGGTTGATCTGTTTCTTTTAGTTCAACTATTCTGCATTCCTCACTTTTAAATTTTGGATATTAAGCTGGAGAGAAAGAACATGAATATAAAGATGAATTCGCTGAATGGAGCAACGAATGCTGAGTTAGCCAAACATGTATGGCTACCTTCTATATCTAATTATCTGACGGCAAATCAGAAAACACCACTTTCAGAAAATTTTTTTCTTTTTTAGAAATGAAGGTTCGCTCTTGTTGCCCAAGCTGGAGTGCAATGGCAAAATTTCAGCTCACCGCAGCCTCCGCCTTTTGGGTTCAGGCAATTCTCCTTCCTCAGCCTCCCGAGTAGCTGGGATTACAGGCACGCAGCACCATGCCCAGCTAATTTTTTGTATTTTTAGCAGAGACAGGGTTTCACAATGTTGACCAGGATGGTCTCGATCTCTTGATCTTGTGATCCACCCACCTCGGCCTCCCAAAGTGCGGGGATTACAGGCTTGAGCCACCGCGCCCAGCCAGAAATTTTTTAAAATGTGTTTTACGTTATTTTCCCTTTCAGCCTAAGGACTAAAAATTGAACACAACTGGATTTGCGTCATTGCCTCAAAGATTCTTAGCCTAGTTCAAGATCCATTGTCTGGACACTCCTGCTTTTTAGACAGAAAACAGGGCTAAATTCCTATTGACTTCCAAATACACAGACCCACAGATTTGTCAGAGTAGCCTCTCTCTCTCACCCTGTCTCTGTCCGTCTGAGTCTCTCTTTCTTTCTCTCTCTCTTCCCTCACATCATCCCCAAATCAGAATGCATATATAAAAATTTGATTAACTGAAACATAGAATGACCAAGATTTTACTACAAGAGAAATACACAGACTTCAGCTAAGATGTTTGGTTGAATACCTGCATATGCCTTCACTCCATCATTAAACCACATTAACATGGGATGATTAAAAATAAATAAACCAACAAAGATAAAAAGAAAATAAAGACAATCCCTTCAGCATATAGAAAACTGGCAAGCAGAAGCTGTCAGTAACACCTCACAGTAGACACAGAGATGCTAAATCCCAAGCCAGTGGCAGGAAGGCAACTAGGATCCCCAAGGGTTCAAGAGTTGGCAGCTAAATTTACCTAGGGAATTTATGTTTCAGTAGTAGGTAGATCCCAGATCCTCTCCCTAGAATCGGTGACTGAATCCCACGGTGGTGGCAGGGTGGAGGTATCCTCTCTATAGGGTAAAATTTGGTGTCTCTAGGCAGGAGCTCTCTAGACACAAGTGCTTAAACGCACACACTGAACACTGAGATCCTCCAGGTTTTCCTACCACTGAGTTCCAATGAGGGTGGCAGATACACTTGGTCAGAAGTTAAGATGATTTTTCTCTAGAGAGAATCTCTCTTGCTCAAGAAGAAAAGGTCTGACCCAGCAAGACCACCGCCCACAAAATGTTACAATCACAGAACTTCCATCAGCTTTTAGCTTTTCAGTGCTCCATTTTTTTCTAACAGACACAGACAGCTAAGGGTCACCAGGCGTCTGAGCAAAGCTTCTAACATGAATGGCCGAGACCAGAGCAAGAAGACACATAAATGCAGCCTGAATGAGGACTGTGCTAGGAGATAAGACCTTCTGAAACCCATATGAATATGAATATTCTCGAAGAGATAAAAGTGTTACCATTTTCATGAAACAAGAACCAAATTTAAAGAAAAAGTAAACGCTTAGAAATTAAAAATATGACAGCAGAACTTGTGAAAAATTCTTGTTAGAATACTAAGACAACAAAGTTGAGTAGATGAGCCTTATGTCTTCCAGAAATAGCGATAAGAAAAAAGTTGAAATCCGGAAGAAAATTTGAACAGGTTCAACACTAAAATGATCAGAATTCCAAAGATAGAAATAGAGACAGACAGAGAGAGAGAGAAAAGAGCAGACACACGCAGCAAATAAGAAAGAGAGAGATAAACCCTAACACAGTAATTGCTGGAGACTACAACACCCAACTTTCAGCACTGGACAGATCTTCCAGACAGAAAACCAACCAATCAACATGAAATTTAATCTTTACTACAGACCAAATGGAACTGATATTCAAGGAACATTTCATCCAATGACTGCAGAATACACATTTTTTCAACTCAACACATAGATCATTCATAAGTATAGAAGATACCTTAGGTCACAAAGCAAATGCAATCACATTTGAAATCAGGACTAAGAAATTCATTCAAAACCATACACTTACATGGAAAGTGAGTCACTTGCTCCCGAATGACTCCTGGGTAAATCATGACATTAAGGCAGAATTCAAGAAGTTTAAGAAGTTCTTTGAAAGTAATGAGAACAAAGGTACAACTTACCAGAGTTTCTGGGATGCAGCTAGTCAAGTAGTGTGGAGAGAAATTTATAGTACTAAATGCTCACATCAAGAAGTGAGAACTCGGGACAGCTGCGGTGACTCACTCTTGTAATCTCAGCACTTTTGGAGGCCAAGGCGGGCAGATTACAAGGTCAGGAGTTTGAGACCAGCCTGACCAACATGGTGAAACCCCATTCTACTAAAAATACAAAAATTAGCTGGTGTTGTGGCACATACCTGTAATCCCAGGTACTCAGGAAGCTGAGGCAGGAGAACTGCTTGAACCCAGGAGATAAATGTTGCAGTGAGCCCATATCACACCACTGCACTCCAGCCTGGTTGAGAGAACACTCCATCTCAAAAACAAAATTGAGATCTCAAGTTAACTACCCAACATCACAATTAAAAGAATTAGAAATCCAAGAGCAAAGAACACCCTCAAAGCTATGCTGAATGGGAGTGGGGAGAGAAGGCATCTTTATCTTGTGCCAATTTTTAAAAGGAATGCCTTCAGCTTTTGTCCATTCAGTATGATGCTGGCTGTTGTTTTGTCACATGTGACTCTTATTGTTTTGAGGTATGTTCCTTCAATACCTGGTTTATTGAGAGTTTTTAACACAAATGAAAGTTGAATTTTATCAAAAGCTGTTTTTGCATCCATTGAGATAATCATGTGGGTAATTCCTTTTCTTTAGTTCTGTTTATGTGACGATGACATTTATCAATTTGCATATGTTAAACCAAACTTGCATCTCAGGGAGGTTGGTTGTGACCAGGAATTTATCAGTTTCTTCTAGATTTCTCAATTTTTTCAGGTTCAGTGGTTCACATCTGCAATCCCAGAACTTTGGGAGGTCAAGGTGGGTTGATCACCTGAGATTGGGAGTTCAAGACAAGCTGGATCAACATGGAGAAACCCCACGTCTACTAAAAATACACAATTAACCAGACATGGTGGCACATGCATGTCATCCCAGCTACTCAGGAAGCTGAGGCAGGAGAATAGCTTGAACTCAGGAGGCAGAGGTTGCACTAAGCCGAGATCTCACCATTGCCCTCCAGCCTGAGCAACAAGCACAAAACTTCATCTCAAAATTAAAGGAAAAAAAGTGCCTACATAATATTCTCTGAGGGTGGTTTGTATTTCTGTGGGGTCAGTGGTAATATTGCCCTTATTGTTTTTGATGGTGGTTATTTGAATCTCTTCCCTTTCGCCTTCATTGGTCTAGCTTCAAGTTTATTATTTTTTAACCAGTATGATTTTAATAGACCAGTAACTGGGTAGTAAATTGAAACATACAGAGTGTCATCTCCAAGAGCAGTCATGATTTCATTTGGGTTCTTGAAAAATGTTAAGAAGTAGGTTGAGTTTTATTATTTTTTTCAGAAAACCAGCTTTTGAAAAATTTATGTGGAACCAAAAACCGCCAAGGCAATCCTAAGCACCAAGAGCAAAGCTGGAAGCGACATGCTACCAGACTTCAAACTGCATTACAGGGCTACAGGAAACAACCGCATAGTACTGGTACAAAAACAAACACATAGACTAATGGAACAGAATAGAGAATCCAGAAACAAAACCAAGCTTCTACAACTATCTGATCTTTGGCAAACTTAACAAAAACAAGCAAGGGGGAAAAGATTCTCCCTATTCAATAAACGATGCCAGGATAACTGGATAGCCATATGCAAAAGACTGAAACTAAACCCCTTCTTTACATTACATACAAAAATTTGCTCATGATAGATTAAACACTGATATGTAAAACCAAAAACTATAAAAGCTCTGCAAGACACGAGACAATGCCATTCAAAACATAAGCACAGGCAAAGATTTCATCATGAACATGCCAAAAGAAAAGGTAACAAAAGCAAAATTGAAAACGGGTCAAATTAAAATGAGAAACTTTCACACAGCAAAATAAACTATCAACAGAGAAAACTGACAACCTACAGAATGTGAGAAAATGTTTGTAAACTATACATTCCACAAAAATCTAATATCAAACATCGGTAGGGAAATTCAATTTACAAGAGGAAAACAAACAACCCATAAAAAGGTGGGCAAAGAACATAAACAGACACTTTTAAAACAAGACATATATGCAACAAGCAATCATATTAAAAAAGCTCAACGTCACTGATTATTAGAGAAATGCAAATGAAAATTATAATAAGATACCATCTCACACCAGTCATAATGGCAATTATTAAAGCAAAAAAAAAAACAACCACATACTGGCAAAGTTAGAGAGAAAAACAACACTTACACACTGTATTCGGGAATGCAAATTAGTTCTGCCATTGTGAAAAAGTGTCATGATTCCTCAAAGACCTAAAGAGTGAAATACCATTTGATTCAGCAAACCTAGTAATGGGTTACTAGTTATGTACCCAAGGGAATATAAATCCTTCTGTTATAGAGACACGTGCACGCATAAGTCCATGGCAGCACTGTTCACAATAGCAAAAATATGGAATCAAGC
This sequence comes from Callithrix jacchus, assembly GCF_049354715.1. NCBI lineage: Eukaryota > Metazoa > Chordata > Mammalia > Primates > Cebidae > Callithrix > Callithrix jacchus. The sequence continues at coordinate 52,448,926 of NC_133521.1, read as the reverse complement.
TAAATGCCCATCAATGGTAGACTGGATAAAGAAAATGTGGTACATATACAACAAAAAACACTAGGCAGCCACAAAAGAATGCGATCGTGTTCTCTTCAGGGACATAGATGAAGCTGGAGACTATTATTCTTAGCAAACTAATGCAGGAACACAAAATCCAAATACCAGATATTTTCACTTGCAAGTGGAAGCTAAATGATGAGAACACAGGAACATACAACAGGCGAAGAACAACACACACTAGAGCCTTTCAGAGAGTGGAGAATGAGAGAAGGAAGAAGATCAGGAAAAACAACTAAATGGGACTAGGCTTAATACTGGAGTAATGAAATGATCTGTACAATAAACCTCATGACAGACATTACCTAAATAACAAACCTGTGCTTGAACCTTTGAACTTAAATAAAAGTTAAAAAAAAAAGGCAATTTCTCAAGTTGAATAACATAACCTCCTAGGTTTAAACACATGAACACAAACTCACACCAAGGAACATTGTCTTGAAAAATCTGCAAGAGCATTGGCAACAAAAGCCAAAATAGACAAATGGGACCTAATGAAACTCCACAGCTTCTGCACGGCAAAAGAAACAGTCACTAGAGTGGATCGGCAACCAACAGAATGGGAAAAAATTTCGCAGTCTACCCATCTGACAAAGGGCTGATATCCAGAATTTACAAACAACTCAAGCAGATTTACAGGAAAAAAACAAACAAGCCCATTCAAAAGTGGGCAAAGGATATGAACAGATACTTTACGAAAGAAGACATATATGAGGCCAACAATCATATGAAAAAATGCTCATCGTCACTGGTCATCAGAGAGATGCAAATCAAAACCACATTGAGATACCATCTCACGCCAGTTAGAATGGCGATCATTAAAAAATCTGGAGACAACAGATGCTGGAGAGGATGTGGAGAAAAAGGAACACTTTTACACTGTTGGTGGGAGTGTAAATTAGTTCAACCATTGTGGAAGACAGTGTGGCGATTCCTCAAGGCCTTAGAAATAGAAATTCCATTTGACCCAGCAATCCCATTACTGGGTATATATCCAAAAGACTATAAATCGTTCTACTATAAGGACACATGTACACGAATGTTCATTGCAGCACTGTTTACAATAGCAAAGACCTGGAATCAACCCAAATGCCCATTGATAATAGACCGGATTGGAAAAATGTGGCACATATACACCATGGAATATTATGCAGCAATCAGAAATGATGAGTTCGTGTCGTTTGTAGGGACATGGATGAATCTGGAGAACATCATCCTCAGCAAACTGACAAGAGAACAGAAAATGAAACACCGCATATTCTCACTCATAGGTGGGTGATGAAAAATGAGAACACATGGACACAGAAAGGGGAGTACTAAACACTGGGGTCTATTGGGGGGAAAAGGGGAGGGCCAGTGGGAGGGGGAGGTAGGGAGGGATAGCCTGGGGAGAAATGCCAAATGTGGGTGAAGGGGAGAAGAAAAGCAAAGCACACTGCCATGTGTGTACCTACGCAACTGTCTTGCATGCTCTGCTCATGTACCCCAAAACCTATAATCCAATAAAAAATTTAAAAAAAAAAAAAAAAGGAAATCTGCAATATATGAAAAAGGAAAACAGCTCTCCTAAGTTTTCAGAAAAGTTTTTTAAAAAACAGTATTTACAAAGAATCAAAAATCAGAATGATTTCAGGCTTCTCAACAGCACTACCAGAAGCTGGGAAATAATGGAGTAGTATCTTTAAAACTTGAATAGGAAATTATTTTCAATCAAAAATTCTATGCCCCACCAGTCATGTAAGTGTAAAAGAAATAAAGTCATATTTCAGAACAATTTGCTTCAGTGTATCCTTGCTTGAATAAGTTACTGGAGGATACAGTCCACAAACAAGAGATTCAGGGCACGGGGCAGTGCAAAACAACAGAGTGGGTTTGTATTTGTATTGAAAAGACAGCAGCATTCGAGAGTTAGGGAATACTGGAGGAGGAGTTTTCTCCAGCATCCCTGGAGCCCACACCTCTCATTTCCACATTCCTATGTCCCATTGCTGCCCATGAATTCTGATCACCTATTCCTTTGATAGAGGTATTTCTCTCACCGGTTAGCTGTAGTCAAGTGGCTCTTTCCTGGGCTACAGGAGGAAATCTATTGCTTTTCATTAAACATCAATTGGATTAACCTAGGCTTAAGGTCAGCATTATGCCATCAGCTGTACGTTCTTGGGAAGACATCTACTCACAAACTGGTTAAGGAACGTGGCCCTCCTACCTCTGACTTGTGTGATTCTAAGCAAGCTATTTAGCACCCTCTCATCTGTGAAACAAACATAAAGTTCTTATCTTGGGCTCCACAAACAGAAAGTGTTGAACAAGAACAGTTTCTTCTCCTCCAAGGCCAGACCATATGGAGGACCCTAAGACAGCCACAGTCTTGGTCAGTAGGACAAACACAAGGTTCAAATTGCACCATTAAAACTGTGGCCAAACGTTTGCTCTGCCTCTGAGTCACTCACTGTCATAAGGCTCTACCGGTTCCCATTCCAGATAGAAAGTGGGCTTTTGTTGGTTTTTGTTGTGTTTTTCAAGAGATGGAGTCACCCAGGCTGGAGTACAGTGGCATGACCATAGCTCACTGCAGCCCCAAACTCCTGAGCTCAAGTGACCTTTCTGCCATGGCCTCCTGACAGAAGCTGGGCCAACAAGGCAGCAGGTATGCATCCCCACACCCAGTAATTTTTTTTTGAGAGATGGGGTACCGCTATGTTGCCCAGACTGCTCTCAAATTCCTGGCCTGAAGCAATTTTCCCATATTAGCCTCCTAAATTCCTAGGATTACGGATGTGAGCCACTGTGCCCAACAGGTGTTCTTAAATGCAATTTCCACACTACTATTCTGAAGAAGGGCAAGAAGCAAAGAGTCCCTCCTTGAAACATAGAAAATAAAAGCATTCACTATTAAGTGGAGGCAGAGTTGATGATCAGCCAAAACTACTTCAACTGTAATCCAGAAGTCCCATTGATACAGGAGTTCTAAAGAAATTATTTAGTCAGAGATTGAAAGTAAGGAAGTCTTTGGTAAGGTTTCCCTTTGAATAAAAAGCAGCCCCAAAACCATTTCTAACAAAGAGCGGCCTGTAAAATCGAGCTGAAGGTATAGACAAGCAAGCTGGAAGCTTGCACAGGCGAATGCCAGCAGCTGTAACAATAGGAGGCTACTTGGGTGCCAGGCATGCTCAACCTGACGGCTTTATCTTCCTTTTTCTTTATCAACCACAAGTGCAGTAAGGGACAGACAACATGCATTGGCCAAGTAGAAAACCTATATGCATAAGAAGATTCGGGTGGATAGCCAGCTTCTTCACGAGCTATGTAAAGCTCTCACCTGGTCCAACCCATATTTGGACCCTATGTAAATCAAACACCACCTCCTCAACAAGTCTATAAAACCTTGTGCAGTTCACCAGAAAACCAGAAAACACACTCAGAAGCCCCTCTCTCACTCTGCAGAAGAGAGAGATGTTCTCTTTTCTTCCTTTGCCTGTAAAACCTCCATTCTTAACCTCACTCCATGTGTATTCACGTCCTTGATTTTCTTGACATGAGGCAATGTACCTTGGGTATTACCTCAGATGGACAATGCTGCTTCATCATAGTTCTGTTTTGTTCAGGTTGTGGGACAAACGGCTCCTTTCCTCTGCAACCTCAGCTCAACCTTACTCAGGCCTCCTTCCAGCAGAATCACAGAGCCAAATGAAACCCCTTAAGTCTTCTTTTAAATTGGCAGCCGCTCCAAAGAAAGCAGCATGATGAGTTTCAGGTGGCACGGGGTGGGGGCAGTGCTACTCTGGCTTCTCCGTGCTCAGTCCCTCTCAGTTCAAAAGCGCACCACGTGGAGCAATAGAACACCTGCTCATCTGGGTTTTAAACATAGTGGGAGGAAAAGCGCTGTCTTCATGCTTATTTCCCTGGCAGAGGGGAGGTCATAGAACACTAATTTCTAAGCAGTGGACCAGAGTTTTACTGATCTCTTCTGTTACTTACTCATGTTTACCCAGAGAAACCACATCACAAATCTGAGTCTCCTCTGGCAAGAGAAGGAATCGGATTCATGATTCTCTCAGCCCCCTTTCCACAGTGGAGTTCTGACTCCACTTCTAAAATACTTTTCTGCAAGCCTCTGTACCTCATAAATTTTTTACTATACTCGAGACAGCAAAGGGAAGCACAGATTAGCTACTGTTTTCAGAACAGTGGAAACATGCTGTCTTCTCCACGTTTGGCATTGGAGTCAAAGATCAAGCGCCAAACAGTAGTTGTCAAGAATCCTTTCATTTACAATCAGGTTCTAGACTTTTCAAATGGTGTGGGCAAGAACAAGTTTTGCCAGAATAGGTTATTATCTACCTCTTACCTTTATAGGACAGGACTAAAAATTCTCTTTTTTAAGACAGAGTCTTGCTCTGTTCCCGAGGCTGGAATGCAGTGGCATGATCTCGGCTCACTGCAACTTCTGCCTCTCAGGTTGAAGTGATTTTCCTGCCTAAGCCTCCTGAGTAGCTGGAATTACAGGGCCCACCACTACACTCAGCTAATTTTTTAATTTTTAGTAGAGACAGGGTCTCCCCATGTTTGCCAGGGTAGTCTCCAAAGCCTGACCTTATGATCTGCCTACCTGAGCTGCCCAAAGTACTGGGATTACAGATGTGAGCCACCACGCTGGGCATTTTTTTTAATTACACTGAAGACTTTTGAAAGGGTTGTGTGTTCTATGAACTCCCTCCTCACCCAATTCTCATGGATGGGAAAATGCTGCTGCTTCATTTTAAAGCTAATGAGCTGCCTGAACAGGAACTTCTAATTAACCATTCAAACTGATTAGCTCACGTCCCTGAAGGCTGGAGAACACGGGAACTGCTATCCCATCTGAATACAATCCAAAGGCAAAAGGCTGTGGCCAAGTTGAAATAATGGGGCAGATAGAAGCGATAAAGACGAGCTGGGAGTGGCCCGTACTTCAAGTTAAGCCAAACAAAGGTGTTTGCATGTTTTATATGGGCCAAATGGGAATTCCATAATCGAGAAAACCATTGATTTTAAGGAGGACGCTGCCCTGAAAAGCTTCCTGCCAGGGGTAAGGAAGAGGCTGCCCAGGACCCCCAGACGCAGGTGGTAGGAGGACTCTTAGTGGCTTCCTAGAAACTGTATTACCTGAGGTAGTGAACGGCTGTCAGAGGTCCCTACCAGGAGAATTTCTCAGGAACGCATGAGAAAGTGCCCAAAACTGCATGCCTGCTCCTAAAATGTGACACCATAATACAGCTGAACTATTCAATAAGGCCCTATCTGTTCCTCTGTCTCTCCTTTCTCCCTGCCCCTATCCAACCCTAGAAGAGCCAGAAAGCACTGCTAAGAAGTGAGGGTGGGTGGTCATAACCAAACACACTGCCCTCCTTTCCCTTCCCACTGTGGGTTTCTCAGGCTGAGGCTGTCACAGAGGAGGAGGGATGAAAATTGTTTTCGTTGATATTTTATCATGAACATTTATGAACGTACAGCAAAGTTGAAAAAGCTTTACAGTGAACACTTTAACTGTATCTTCACCAACTTGGAGTCTTGTTTTATCTCATGTCCATCCATAGATCCATCTTTCTATCCATCCAGTAATCCATTATAGTTTTTAGGCATTTTAAAATAAATTGCAGACATCAGTAATTCAACGTGCATTAACTAGAATTTGGTACCTTTTTTTTTCCTTTTGGTGTAAAGTTTACAAATGATGAAATGCAAAAATTGTAGTATGTATTTACCGAATTTTGACAAAAGTATACATATGTGTAACCCAAAACTCTATCAAATAAAGAACATTACCATAATCCCTGATATGGTTTGGCTGTGTCCTCACCCAAATCTCTTCTTGAATTGTAGCTCCCAGAATTCCCACGTGTTGTGGGAGGGACCTCGTGGGAGAGAATTTAATCGTGGTGACAGTTTCCCCCATACTGTTCTTGTGATAGTGAATAAGTCTCACAAGAGCTGATGCTTCTATAAGAGGAAAGCCCTTTTGCTTGTTTCTCATTTCTCTCTTGTCTGCCACCATGTAAGATGTCCCTTTGACTTTCTGCCGTGATGATGAGGCCTCCCCAGCCAGGTGCAACTGTGAGTCCCTTAAACCTTTTTTGAATAAAGTACCCAGTATCAGGTATGTCTTTATCAGCAGTGAAAAAACGGACTAATACAATCCCAGAAAGTTTCCTCATGACTTGTCTCAGTCTCCAGCTCTGTACCCTTGGATTTTTTTCATTGTAGACTAAGTTTGCCAACTTTAGAAATTCCACGTAACTTGAATCATGTTGTGATAACCCTATATATAAGGCTCCCTTCAGTCCACAAAATAATTTTTATATTTATCAGTCAGGTTACACATATCAGTATCTCTTTCATTTTTATTGCTGAGTAGTATTTCATGCTATGAAATAACGTAGTTCGCTACCTGATCCTCTATTTGTGGTCACCAGAAACATTTTCAACTTTTGATTATTATGAGTAAAGCTATTGTGGTCTTCTATAAGTATTTTTATTAACATGTATTTTCACTAATTGGGGTAGATTCCTAACTCGGAAATTTATTAGAGATGAGATGTATATTCGTTCAATAAGAAAATTCCAGAAATTTGACAAAGTAGTTATACTGTTTTATAGTCCCATTAGCAATAGTTATAGTTGTGCTGTATTCTTGCCAACATTTGGTGTTTAGTCTTTCCCAACCTAGTTATTTTGTGGGGTGTGTAGTAGTATCTCACTGTGGTTTTAATCTGCATTTCGTTGATGTTAACCATTTTGTCCCACTTGTATATTATCTTTGCAAAGTGGCTCCCCAAATTTTTTCCTTTTCTAAACAGTACTTGTTCTCTTTTTTTCTTTTCGTTGTTCTGTCATCCAGGCTGGAAGGCAATGGTGCAATCTTGGCTCACTACAGCCTCTGCTTCCTGGGCTCAAGCGATCCTCCCACCTCAGTCTCCCAATTAGCTGATACCAGGCTAACTTTTTGTATTGATATTAGCCAACATACAAGGCTAATTTTTTGTACTTATACTAGGTATCAGGGTCTCACCATGTTGCCCAGACTAGTCTCAAACTCCTGGCCTTAAGCCATTCATCCTCCTCGGCCTCCCAAAGTACTGGCACTACAGGTGTGAGCCACTGTGCCCAGCCTTATTTTCAGGTTATAAAACTGCTTTCTATATTCTGGAAATCAGGCTCTTTACTGAAAATAGATTTATGACCATTTTCTGTCAGGCTGTGGCTTGCATATTCTTTTGTTTAATGTATCTTTTAATTTTCCCAGACACATTTTCTGCAAAATTCGTGTTAGTTTTTGTTGTATTTTTCAGATACTTTGTTCATTTCATCCAAGTTGCAGAATTTGTCACCATGACGTTGTTTATGATAGTCTCTTATTATCCTTTTCACGTCTGCAGAATCTGTAGTGATAGTTTCACTTCGCTTTCACTTCCGATATTGATACTGACCATTTGTGTTTCCTGTCTTTTTTTCATGATCAGAGTAGCTTAAGGTTTATTAATGTGGATATTTTAAAACAACCAGCTTCTTTGCTTTGTTAGTTTTCTCTATTATTTTGTCTGTCTTCAATTTGGTTTATCTCTGCACTTTTACCTTTATTGTTTCCTTCTTACTACTTCGTTGGAGTTTTCTTTGCTCTGTGTGTGTGTGTTTTCAATCTTCTTTAGGTGAACATTTACGTCATTGATTTTAGACCTTTCTCTTTTTCTTCTATTGCAGTATAAGCATATACAGCTATACTTCCCTCTGGGAACTCCCATAGCTGTAATTCATAAGTGTTGGCATGTTGTATTTTGATTATCCCTTAGAATAAAATATTTTATATTCTACCTTTTGCTTTCTTCTTGGGCTTGTGGATTATATTTAATCTCCAAGTACTTGGAGCTTTCCTACTTCTCTTATTGTTAATTTCTGTTTTAATCCTATTGTGGTCAGGTAACATACACTGCATGAATTCAATTTGATTTAATCTATTCAGTCTTGTTTTACGACCTAGCATGTGACCTATCCTAGTGAACACTACATGTACTTGAAACATACAGTATTCTGTGGTTATTGGGTGTCGTCTTCCATTGGTGTGTTTAAGATGGTGGAGAGTGTTGTTCAGGTCATCTGCATCTTGACTAAGATTTTGTCTAGTTTATCTATCAATTGCTTGGGAGATGGGTATTAAAATCATCAATAAAAATTGTGGATTGTTTGTTTATTCCTTTAGTTCAATTTTGTTTTGTGCAAATTGACGCACAAATTATTTTTAATCCATTTTTTTGATGAAATGACTCTTCTGTAATCCTGAACTATCCCTCTTTATCTTTGGAAATACTGTTTTGACTTAAGCATATTTTGTTTGGTATTAATATAGCTTCTTCACACTTCCATTACTGACTGTTTGCATAGTATATCATTTTAAATGTACTCATTTAGGGTCAGGTACAGTGGCTCACACCTGCAATCCCAGCACTTTGGGAGGCTGAGGCAGGTAGATCACTTGAGGTCAAAAGTTTAGGACAAGCCTATCCAATGCAGTCAAACCCCAGCTTTATTAAAAATACCCCCACATTTAGCTAGGCGTGGTGGCAGGTTTCTGTATTCCCAGCTACTCAAAAGGCTGAGGCAGGAGAATTGCTCGAACCCAGGAGGCGGAGTTTACAGTGAGCAGAGATTGCACCACTGTACTCCAGCCTGGGAGATAGAGTAGGACACTGTCTTAAAAAAATTCAAATGTAATTATTTAGACCTACGTATATTTGTCTTCTTTTTTTCTATTCAAAGTGTGTATTACATATACAGAACTGGGTCTTGTGGGTTTTTTAAATCAATTCTGGCACTTTAATTGGAGTATGTGGTATGATTCATTAACATTTAACGTTATTAAATATAGATTTATTAGTGGTCGAATGATCTAATTGGATTCAAGCTTACAATTTAATGGTTTGTTTCATTATTTTGTTTGTTTTTGTTTGCATACCCTTCCCCATTTTTGTCCTGTCCCTTTTCTCCTGATGTCTTTTGGACTCTTTAAATACTTTTAAAATTTCATTTTAAAGTATCCATGACTTATTAGATGTACTGGTTGAATATTCCTTATCTGAATTCCTTGTAACTAGAAGAGTTTTGGATTTTAAACTTTTTTCATATTTTGGAACAATTACATATACATAAAGAGATCTCTTAAAGATATAACTGAAGTCTAAACACAAAATTCACCTATGTTTACGTACACCCCATACACATAACGCAAATAAAATTTTACATATTTTTAGCAATTTTGTGCACGAATCAAAGTTTGTATACATTGAACCATCAGAAAGCACACATATCGCTATCTCAGCCATCGTTGTGGTTGAATTTCAGATCTTGGAATATTTTGGATTTTGGGGTTTATGGATCAGAGATGCTCAACCTCTACCTGTTTTCATTGTTTATTATTTTATGTGTTAAATATGTAAAAAAGGGTTAAGTTTTCAGCTGAATGAGATTTTTGAGTATGGAAATTAAACTAAACAGGATTTTTCTTATGTTCCAGGATACAGGTGCAGAAGGTGTAGGTTTATTATATAGGTATATGTGTACCATGGTGCTTTCCTGCACCTATCAACCATTCATCTAGGTTTTAAGCTTCACATGCACTAGCTATTTGTCCTAATGGTCTCCCCATCTCACCCTCCTCTGACCCCCAACTGTCCCCAATGTGTGTTGTTCCCTCCCTGTGTCCATGTGTTCTCACTGTTCGAGTCCCAGTTATGAGTGAGAAACTGTGGTGCTTGGTTTTCTGCTCCTGTTTTGAACTAGACAGAATTTCTTAATATCTTAAATTGCTCAGTGAAATAGAAAATATCAAAGATTCTACCCAACAGGTGGGTAAGAATGAGTCCACGTAGCAACTTTGATAAAGTGAAGGGAAATAACAAACCATTTCTGATTGCTCCCTGCCACAGCCAGTGCATTCAACCTTTTTACTGTCCTTTTATTATTTTTTCATTGTTCTTACAGTCATTATTATTTTTCCCCAAATGAAAAAATAAAAGTGGTGGGATTGATAGTGAGGAAACAGACTGACAGCTGCCCCTACACCTGAGTTTAACTTTTGAGAAATATAGTCAACATGATTATTTTCACACAGGGCTAGTAGGCCTTCTGCATCTGTTATAATTCCTGTTACGTTGTGGACAGAAAATAAATTTTTCTCTCCATGGGAACCTGTTAGTGATACTTGAGAACAATGTCAACTGTAGACCAAAACCGAATACAAGTGGAAATATTGTTTCATTTTTTTTTTCAGTATTCCTTTTTTAAGACCTGAGATAGGAGGATAAAAAAGGAAAGAACTATTGACATGTGCAACAACATGGCTGAATATCAAAAACATTTTCTTGACTAAAAGAAACCTTACATATGGAGTGATCACAATATAATTCTATTTCTATCAAACTTTAAAATCTGTTCTGAAAGAATATTTAAAAGTATATTTGGGCTCGGGACCGACTAAGAGGAGGCAAAACTGAACTTTCTAGTCTCTGCTGTGATCCAAAAACCATGCTATAAACTTTGTACACAGTATCTCATTTAATCCTCAAAATCACCCTAACAGGTAGTTACTGTCACTTCCCCTGCTTCAAACAGAACATAAAGCTCAGAGAATCCAGGTACTGTGTTTTTTTTTTTTGTTTGTTTGTTTTTTGAGATGGAGTTTTGCTCATGCAACCCAGGCTGAAGTGCAATGGCGTGATCTCGGCTCACTGCAAGCTCCGCCTTCTGGGTTCAGGCAATTCTCGTGCCTCAGCCTCCCAAGTAGCTGGGACTACAGGAACGCACCACCATGCCCAGCTAATTTTTTGTATCTTTAGTAGAGATGGGGTTTCACCATGTTGACCAGGATGGTCTCGATCTCTTGACCTCGTGATCCACCTGCCTCGGCCTCCCGAAGTGCTGGGATTCCAGGTGTGAGCCACCATGCCTGGCCTGGTACTGTGTTTTACACCTACTTAGAAGTCACACATTCCTAAAGTTCTATAAAATGTTCTAAATAAAAATGAATAAAGTAGGCAAAAAAGACCATGTAAATAGCATTTCTACAAATATATCCTGAGACAATTTTCACATCGATGTCCAAAGACATTTACAAGAACGTTTTCCACAACACTGTTTAAAATAATAGAAAACTACAAGCAACCTAAATGTCCATGGAAGAGTTAGATTCTTTCTCTTATTTCCGTATAATGCAATACTGTGCTGATGTAGAGATATCATATTCATTTTTAAAAATTACATTCACCTTCTTCTCATGGATCCAAGGAGATATGTTAGAGAATATCTATTGCATTTGGACATAAACATAAATACAAAGGAAATAGTAGGGGCTCTCTACAAGTGGTTATATATTGGAAGAGGAAGAAGAGAAAAATAAAAGGGATTATGAACTTGTATATGCTTTGGTAGTGTCTGGTTTTGTATATAACTTGAATTTTTCATAAATATATTTTACAGTCTGCATAATTACCAGGTAAGAAGACAAGTAAGTCACTTTAGTAAAAGTTCGTCCAATTACTGCAACTGATTTCTACAGCCAGAATGTTCCCAGAACATGAAAAGAGGAAGCACTATAAATGGAAGGCAGAAATACTGACACTAGAGGGCCAGAGATGGAGAGGGTGGATCTAATGCAGCAAATCCATCAGCAGTTCTCATCGCCATCTTTGAGAAACCTCACAATTTTTTGTGCGTAATAAATGAGTTAAATTGAAAACAAATCCATGACAGTGGTGCATGAGAAAGGTTACATGTGTACCGAATAATAAAGTCTGTGCACAATATAAATTAAAACATACCATTTTACATTCATAAGATTGACAAACAAAAAGTAAAAGCCTAGGAATATCAAGTGAAGCCAAACACAAAACAAGTTTCCCCACATTTCCTGTGGGAATACCAATTGTTACAACTACTTTAAAAAATTGGAAATTCATAGTAAAAATGAAGACAAGCCTCCCCTACAACTTACCAATCCCTCTTCTGGGAACACAGTAAGAGAGATTCTTCCCAAGAAACCTGTAAACAAATGTATATGGCACTATGCATGTAATTGTACATTGTGGTATTTCCATATGGTAAAGTATTATTCGGCAGGGAAAGTAAGTAGACCAGAGGTAGACATTTCAATATCAATAAGTTTTAGAAAAATAAAATGGAGTATAGGAAGCTGCAACTATATCTGTAATGCTTTGTTTTGCCAGGAAAATAAAGGGACACCTGGGGAGGGCAAAGGACAACAAAAACTAAACAATCTGAAACACATGCAGAAAAATACCCATATTTTAAAATTTTCCATTGCTGCTTATATTAGTTTCTGTCTTTTCTATACGCTTGAAGTACTTGATAATCAAGAAAATATAAAAGGCATAGGAAAAAGTATTCTGAGAAAATACATCGAAAGGTTTATGGTTATTAGATTTGGTAAGATTTTAAATGACTTTAATTTTCTTTGTTATATCTCTCTATATGTCCTAGTCATACCATATTAAATGTGTATTTCATTTATGACAATAAAAATGTATTGTTTAAAAACTCATATATATGCAGTTTTAGCTGACATATGATGAAACTCTACAAAACATAGATTCAGCAAAAATACTGAGAACAAGAACAAAAATAATGATATTAAGAGTTGTTGACTTTTGGATGGAGCTATGAGTGACTTTACATTTATCTCTAAACTCGATTTTTCTATAGTGGGCAAATAAAATATTTGTGAAAGCTAGATTAAATAGAAAGCTATAAGTTTTAAATGAAAAGGAATTCAAATAATTTTCCAGCATGATAAAATGTTCATATTCCTAAATATGAACTACTTTAAAAAAGCACCAGTGATTTTAAAGAAACATTAGATGATTTTTAAAGGAAGTCAGTTATGATACTGCAGTTTATAGTGATACTGAGTGTTTGCTAGCTCCACTAATCAGGATATTAAGTTAATAGTATATAATATGCCAAAAAGAAATTATATGAGCAGAGGTTACTGCAAAAGGAGAACACAATGATTTTAAGTGGGCTGGTGACCTGAATTTCTTCCAGTGAGGGGAAACATCAGAGTCATTTGATCAATGAAGTGCCTTTTATAAATCTTCAGGAAATCTCCTATGAAGGCTTTAAGAAGATGGATTTCTTATTACTTCTGATGTATGTTACATGAAATTTTTCCATTGCCACCATGGGCCTGCCCAGCCTAAGAGATGGAAACTGTGAGTCCAGCCCACTGACGCCCACCATCAGTAAGAAGATTGCACACTGAGGAGGCCATGACCAGCCTGCTGACTGAAATCTATACTGTAAAAGGATGATGCTGCTCCAGCAATCCTGAAACCCTGCCCTAGGATCAATGCAAAGTGGTGTCAACCTTAGAATTTCAATATGCCTAGGCAGATAGTTATCTTTAAATATAAGAACAGTATCATTTTCTGGAGAAACCAAAAGAATCCAGAAAAATTCTACAGTAGTCTACTCTGCCCTCCCTCCCCGTTCCGTCTTGTTAGTAACAGCCAAATCCAGGCACAAAGATGTCCTAACTTCTACACCTGAGGTTGCCCACAACGTGTGCTAGGTGACGCATCTTATAGAGCACATATGCAAACAATTATGGGATCTGAAAAACAATAACTCAGGCAGAAACATTAGGAATTATTGCCCCTAAGTGAACCAGTGGGAAAAAAAGAGGCTTAGAGAGTTTAAACAACTTTCCCCAGTAGCTGATAAGTTACGGTGCCCTTAGACAAGCTGACAAGAGTGGTAGCAAAAAGGCTTCATGGATTACAAATTGTTCTACTATAAGGTTTTAAAAAGGGTTCAAAGGCAAAGAAGAGCAAATGAAGCCATGAATTTTACAATCTACATATTTTTAGCCCTTTCTCTTTTTTGCTTTTCTCGAGTAAACTAATTAGACCCTGCAAACACATTCCCACCCACAATGTGGTCTCCATTGCTTTAGGGCCTAACCTCTGAGCAGCCAGAGGAAATGCAGCTGACCCCTTATCTAGTTAACAACCTTTTATACTCTGCCCTTTCGCTTTGCTTTCTCCATGCCAACATAAGACATACAAAGATTCTTCTGCCTCCAAGATGCTGCAGCTTTCTTCTCAGCTAGTTACCCCCAGCTAAAAATAACTGTTCCACATACTCAGAGATATATGGCAATCAAGCAACCAAGTGCCCCTTTTGCCAATGACATGTTTTTAAAAAATATGTTCAATGAGCGGCTCTTTGAAAATTATTCACTTTTTTCTGAGTTGCAAAGGAAAACGAAAGGCAAATTATGGCTCTATAAGCAACTGTTTGCACAGATCCCATTAATTCGCCATCCACAGGGCTATTGACAACTAGTTCTTTTCTCTTGTCATTTCGCTTACCAGGCAGAAATGATTACAAACTTAATTTCTTTGGGGGGTTATTTAGGTTAGAGAGGGCCCCTTGATAATGCAGAAGTCATAACGGCCACCAGACACAGGAGAACAATAGCTCCCAGTGCTTCCACAATGGAGAGAGAGATAACTGAATGTCATATTCGGAAGAAATTCAAACCATCATTGATTTTTTCAGATGAAAAAACTGAGGCTCAAAGAGGTTAGGGGGTTAACCACAGTCAGTCAGTGTTTTAGTTTGCAGCAAAGCTGAAAGCAGGCGCTAAGCATTGCAACACCTGGTGTCTTCCTTCCTCCCCTCCATCCTGCTGCTAGTAGTGTCAGTGGCAAATACAAGCCAGTTCAAGGAAATGTGGCCTCAGCGAGGAGTACTAAGGACCAAGCACCAATGCATCTTGCCATTTACAACAAATTCCTTAATTACAAGGCTTCATTTATTCACAGAAGCTGCCTCTTTTGTACATATCCAAACACACACACACACACACACACACACACACACACACACACACAGTGTGACAGAGATAATTTATCATTATCTGAACGCACTCAGGGTGGTCAATTTCAGCCAGAGTGAAGAACAGAGAAAGGCAGGGTCAAGGGCACTATAGAAATAGCTGTTCCTGTTTCACTTTTCAGCCCTCCTTCCCCTCCCATCAGCCCACTTTCATTACTTTTCTCTTTGATGCAAAATCTGAACATCTTGGTCAGGCAGCTCTGCTTATCAGTGGGTTCTTAATAACCCACTTTTATCAAACTTCATCTGATGGACCCAAAATATATTTGATCTTAGCAAAAAGTACCCTTATCAGTCCTAAAATGACACTGTCCCAAAGTGAATAGTGTTAGCAGCCAACTCTCTAGAACCAGAAAGAAGTATGTTTCAATCCTCAATCCATCACTTTCCAGCCATGCTGTCATGTCCAACTCATTCTTCTTAAACAATATCACACTAAGCACACTAGACTGTAGAAATGCACACAGATAGGGCCTTACCTTTTCTGGCTTTATTCCTGCGAGGCAGCAGTGGACACTAACATATCTGTCACTCCAGTTAATGTAAAGGTTTAACTGGTACAAGTGCTGTGCAGGCAGGTCTCTGGAACAATGAGAGCACCCAGGAGAAGGCTTTGCTTTAGTTACAAAGGTCAGGAAAGGTTTCCCCTAGGGAGGGACCGAGATCAGAAGCATGAGTGGGCAGTAAGTGGGCAAAGTAAGGACGATCTGGCATTCCTGGCAAATATGTGGTGCAGGGGGACCTGGACCTTGGCCAGTACAAGATGCTGAGTCTTTGCAGTGCAGAGCAGAGAGGAGGGGCACGCCATGAGGACAGAGAAATGGAAAGAAGACTGTGGCCGTGGTGAGGTGGTTTGTCCTCATTCTAAGAAGGACTGGGAGGTATGGGGCATGGTCTGACTTATGTGGAGGACAGAGTGGAGACAACATGGATACAGACACACAGGTGGAAGGCCAGGAGGTAATCCACAGAAGGGCTGCAATGAGAATTTTAATGGAAAGAAAAAACAGAAGCTAAGGGATATTTAAGAACTAAAATCAGCAGGCCTGAATGGTAAGTTGGATATGAGAAGTGAGAGAGAAAGGGATAAACCAGAGCTCACTCATAGGACTTTGGCTTGTGTGACTGGATAGGTGGTGGCACCATTTTCTAAAAACCAGAATGGAAGAAGGAGCAGACTAGTGACTTAAACCCCATAGCCTCAGTTTTCTCATCTGTAAAATGGGAATAGTCCTACATATATCACAATGTTTTTGAAAGCATTAGAAAATATTCCTAGAAAATGAAGCCTTCATACAAAGCGGTGTATGTTTCTCCCCCAAATAAATGGGACCTATTCTTATAGGCTTCTTTTTCTTGATCTGATTGGAAACTCAGGATCTCAGATATTCATTTCTTTTCATCCTCTTCTCTGATGGCTCTACCAAATTGCTGGTTTACTGATCTCATCACCCTAAACAACGTATAGTACTCCATACTAGTCAAATAAGCAAGTTGGCAATTGCTCTTCTGAACAAATTATTGTAAATGTCACTGCTACAGTGCAGCTCATAGTGGCTCACTTGGCTGTTCAAGTGAAAAATTCTTGCAAATGCAGCTCTTATTATTTGCCAAATGTTCATGCACAAATGCATTTATTTTACCAAGAGCGTAGTGTTGGGTCATTTAAGGAGAATGAAAAAACCCCACTCACAATTGAAGAGGCAAAATAGCATACATACAGCACTCCAGAGCTTGCAAACCCCTTCATATACACTATACCAATGGTACCTCACACTGACTGCGGAGAGGCTGAGATGATGAGAAAGGGCAGGTATATTTATGATTATTTTTACAAGTAAGGTTAACTTAGACAAAGTAACTCTCTCCAGGTCACAACTCAAGGAAGTAATACATTTCTGTGATGAAAATATAAGTCTTGGGGCTTCTGATTTTATCATGTGTCTATCAAAATCCCCACCTGCCAACGTTAAGCCATACAATGTAGAACATAAAAACCATACAGCCTCTGAAACAGAGGAGAGGGGCGAGATCAAAACTCATTTGAACTTACATAATCATATTGTATCAATTCATTATTAGTCCACTATTATCATTGTGGTCGTCATTAATAGACAAGACGTGTTGAGCAACTACTACCTGCCAGACCAAATAGGAAGGACTTCATCTGTGCTGTTTCACTGAACCTTTACTTTCAACAAAGGTGCTCTTAAAAATCAGAATGATGAAAGTACAGATGAGAAAATGGAAGCCGAGAAGGCTTGAGTTGCCTAAACCTGCTCCTAAATCCTAGCCTTTTTCCAAGGCCACTCTACTAGACTTGCTTCTGTGGGATCTATTGTATTCATAGTCAAATACCAATAAGGCCAAGACAATGAGTACTTTTGAGTTCTTCTGGGTTTTGGGGAAAATTTAAACAGTGTCTCCCAATCTTCTGAATGCATTTAATGTATTCCGCCGATTCGATAAGCGAACCGGCATGAACGCTTATCTGAGATGATACCACTCTAGTTTCACTCTAACAGTACATTTTATGTAGAATATTTCTATCTCAAATGCTGATCCTCATTCTGTTACTTACTGGCTGTATATCGTTGGACAAGTGGCTTAGCAGCTCAGACACTCAATTTAGTAGTCTGCGAAGTAGGGTTGACGATAGTTCCAATAGTAAAATAAAAGTGGAACCATCTGCAGAAAGCACTTGACATGGTTTCTAGAACATGGTTAGTAAGACACACATATTAACTATGATTATTTTTTATTTTGATGATCCTTGTGACCACAGAATAGAGGTTAGCTACATTCTACAGAGAGGAAACTGGTTCTAAGATATAAAGTATTTTGTGTAAATTCACCCAGCTTGATAGAATAAAGATAAGGAAGCACGTCTCCTAAATGTGACAGAGAAAATTTTTGTTACTAAAATCTCCAGCAACTCTCTGAGGAGGTGTGTCTTGGTAGCTGAAGAATTCTGAAAGTAGAAGTGGACAGAAGCTAAAATGCTCATCGGGAAAAGATAAGAAATCAAGAAACCTGAAAATGATTCAATAGTGAGCAAAGAGAAAAACAGGGGAGAGGGAGAATATGTTCAAAGGGATTTGAGAAATTTGCTCCCCACATACAATGTAAATTACTATGAAAATACTGTGTTAGAAAAAATATACAAGGCCCTTTTCTACACTATTTTAAAGTATATACACCGTCTCAATATTGGCTGTCTTGTAAAATACAAAAATTCTATTTTTATGCAGTTACAGAAAATATAAATACTCTAATTTAACCTTAAAAAATTTACTCTGAAGACACTCTGATAGAAAAAATATACAATGCAATTTTCTACTATGTTTTAAAGTATATGCACCGACTCAATATTCTCTATCTTGTAAAATATAAAAATTCTAATTTTATGCGGTTACAGAATATATACATACTCATTTTAACACAAATGTTAAACACAAAATTACTAAAAATATAAATATTCTCTTTTTACCCCAACGTTAAAAACAAAATTGTTCTGACAATACTCTGTTAGAAAAAATATACAATGCCCTTTTCTATTCTGTTTTAAGGTATATACACCATCTCCATATTTCCTCTTGTAAAACATGGAAATTCTATTATTACGTGGATAGAGAAAATATAAGTATTTCCTTTGACTTCAATGTTAAAAACCAAATTACTCTAAGACACTCTGTTAGAAAAAATACACAATGCTTTTTTTTACTATCTTTCTTAGTATATACACAATCTCAATATTCTCTCACATGTAAAATACAAAAATTCTAAATTTACGTGGTTAGACAAAAATATAAATATTCTCTATGCACCCCAATGTAAAAAACAAAATTGCGTGGAAGATACTCTGTTAGAAAAAAAATACAATGCTCTTTTCTACTCTCTTATGGTGTATATATACCATCTCAATATTCTCTCTCATGTAAAATACTGAAAATCTAAATTTATGCTGTTAGAAATAAATATAAATATCCTCTATGTCCCCGAATGATATAAGCAAAATTGCTCGAAAAATAATCTGTTAGAAAAAATATACAATGCCCTCTACTACATTCTTTTGGAGTATATACACTATCTCAATATTCTTTGTCATGTAAAATACCAAAACTCTAAATTTGCATGAATAGAAAAACATATAAATATTATACATTTAACCAAATGCTGAAAGCAAAATTGCTGTAATAATAATCTGTATGAAAAAATTTACAATGCCCTTTTCTACACTCTTTTGGAGTATATACACCAAATCAATACGCTCTCTCATGTAAAATATTAAAATTCTAAATTTACCGGATAAAAAATATATAAATATTATGTATGTACCACAATGTTATAAGCAAAATTGCTCTAAAGAAAATCTGTTTTAAAAAATATACAATGCCCTTTTCTACTCTGTTTTGGAGTATATACACCATATCAATAAGCTCAATCATGTAAAATATATAAATTCTCAATTTACGTGGTTACAAAAAATATAAATATTTTCTATGTACACCAACGTTAAAAGCAAAATTGCACATAATATAATGTGTAAGAGAAAATATACAATGCCCTTTTTTACTCTTTCTTGGAGTATATACACCAAATCAATAGGCTCTCTCATGCAAAATAACGAAATTCTAAATTTACGCAAATAGAAAACAATCTAAATATTATCTAGGCACCCCAATGTTAAAAGAACAAATGCACTGAATATCATCTGTCAGAACAAATACACAATGCCCTTTTCTACTCTGTTTTGGAGTATATACACCAAATCAATATGCTGTCTCATGTAAAATACCGAAATTCTAATATTACGAGAATCAAAAAAATATAAATGTTATCTAGGCACCCCAATGTTAAAATCAAAATTGCTCTGAATAAAATCTGTCAGAAAAAATATACAATGCCTTCTTCTACTCTGTTTTGGAGTACATACACCAACTCAATATGCTCTCTCATGTAAAATATAGAAAATCTAAATTTACGTAAATCGAAAAAAATGCAAATATAATCTAGGCACCCCATTGATAAAAGCAAAATTGTTCTGAATATAATCTGTCAGAAAAAATATACAATGTTCTTTTCTACTCTGTTTGGAGTATATACACCAACCCAATAGGCTCTCTCATGTAAAATGCCGAAATTCTAACTTTACGCAAATCGAAAAAAATCTAAATATTACCTAGGTACACCAAGGAAAAAAGCAAAATTTCTCAGAATATAGTCTGTCAGAAAAAATATACAATGCCCTTTTCCACACTGTTTGGGAGTATATATACCATATCAATAAGCTCTCTCATGTAAAATATTTAAATTCTCAATTTACGCGGTTACAAAAAATATAAATATTTCCTACGTACACCACCGTTAAAAGCAAAATTGCACATAATATAGTGTGTAAGAGAAAATGTACAACGCCCATTTTTACTCTTTCTTGGAGTATATCCACCAAATAAATAGGCTCTCTCATGAAAAGTAACGAAATTATAAATTTACGCCAATATAAAAGAATCTAAATATTATCTAGGCACCCCAATCTTAAAAGCAAAATTGCACTGAATAGCATCTGTCAGAAAAAATATACAATGCCTTTTTCTACTCTGTTTGGAGTAAATACACCAACTCAATATGCTCTCTGATGTAAAATACAGAAATTCTAATTTTACGCGAATCGAAAATAACCTAAATATTATCTAGGCACCCCAATATTAAAAGAAAAATTGCTCTGAATATAATCTCTCAGAAAAAATCTACAATGCTCTTTCTACTCTGTTGTAAAGTATAGACACCAACTTAATATGCTCCCTCATGTAAAATACAAAAATTCTAAATTTACGCAAATCGAAAAAAAATTAAATATTATATAGGCACCTCAATGTTAAAAGCAAAATTGCTCTGAATATAATCTGTCAGAGAAAATATTCAATGCCCTATTCTACTCTGTTTTGCAGTATATACACCAACTCCATGTGCTCTCTCATGTAAAATAAAAAAATTCTATAATGAAGCGAATCGAAAAAATCTAAATACTATCAAGGCACCCCAATGTTAAAAGCAAAATTGCTCTGAATATAATCTGTCAGAAAAAATATACAATGCCCTTTTTTACTCTGGTTTGGAGTATATACACCAACTCTATATGCTCTCTCATGAAAAATAACGGAATTCTACATTTACGTGAATCGAAAAATAACTAAATAATATCTAGGCGCCCGAAAATTAAAAGAAAATGGCTCTGAATATAGTCTCTTAGAAAAAATATACAATGCCTTATTCTACTCTATTTTGGAGTATATACACCAACTCAGTATGCTCTCTCATGTAAAATACAGAAATTCTTATTTTACCCAAATTTTAAAAATCTAAATATTATCTAGCCACACCAATGTTAAAAACAAAATTGCTCTGAATATAATCTGTCTGAAAAAATATACAATGGCCTATTCTACTCTTTCTTAGAGTATATACAAGAACAAAATATGCTCTCTCATATAAAATACAGAAATTCTATATTTAAGCGAATGGAAAAACTCTAAATATTATCCAGGTACTCCAATGTTAAAAGCAAAATTGCTCTGAATATAATCTGTGAAAAAAAAATTTACAATGCCCTTTTCCACTCTGTTTTGGTGTATATACACCAACTCAATATGCTCTATCATGTAAAATACCGAGATTCTAATTTTATGCGAATCGAAAAAAATCTAAAAAATGTCTAGGCACCCCAAAGTTAAAAGAAAATGGCTCTGAATATAGTCTGTAAGAAAAAATATACAATGCCTTATTCTACTCTATTTTGGAGTATATACACCAACTCTTTATGCTCTCTCAGGTAAAACAGAGATATTCTACATTTAAGCGAATCGAAAAAAATCTAAATAATATCTAGGCACCCCAATGTTAAAAGCAAAACTGCTCTGAATATAATCTGTCAGCAAAAATATACAATGCTCTTTTCTACTCTGTTTTGTTTTATATACACCAACTCAATATGCTCTCTCATGTAAAATACTGAAATTCTATTTTAACGTGAATCGAAAAAAATCTAAATAATATCTAGGCGCCCCAAAGTTAAAAGAAAATGGCTCTGAGTATAGTCTGTTAGAAAAAATATACAATGCCTTATTCTACTCCGTTTTGGAGTATATACACCAACTCAGTATGCTCTCTCATGTAAAATACAGAAATTCTTATTTTACCCAAATTTTAAAAATCTAAATATTATCTAGCCACCCCAATGTTAAAAACAAAATTGCTCTGAATATAATCTGTCTGAAAAAATATACAATCCCTTATTCTACTTAGTTTTGGATTATATACACCAACTCAATATGCTCTCTCAGAGAAAATACGGAAATTCTAATTTTATGCAAATGGAAAAAATCTAAATATATCTAGGCACCCCAATAATAAAAGCAAAATTGCTGTGAATATAAGCTGTCAGAAAAAATATACAATGCCCTTTTCTACTTTGTTTTGGAGTATATACACCAATTCAATATGCTCTCTCATGTCAACTACCAAAATTCTAATTTTATGCGAATCGAATAAAATCTAAATATTATCTAGGCACCCCAATGTAAAAAGGAAAATTGCTCTGAATATAATCTGTCATAAAAAATATACAATGCCCTTTTCTACTCTGTTTTGCATTATATACACCAACTAAATATGCTCTCTCATGTAAAATACGGAAATTCTAATTTTACGCTAATCGAAAAAAATCTAAATAATATCTAGGCGTCCCACAGCTAAAAGAAAATGGCTCTGAGTATATTCTGTTAGATAAAATATACAATACCTTATTCTACTCTGTTTTGGAGTATATACAACAACTCCATATGCTCTCTTATGTAAAATACAGAAATTCTAATTTTACCAGAATCGAAAAAATCTAAATAAGATCTAGGCAACACAATATTAAAAACAAAATTTCTCTGAACAAAATCTGTCAGAAAAAAAATACAATGCCCTATTCTACTCTGTGTTGGAGTATATACACCACCTCCATATGCTCTCTCATGTAAAATACAGAAATTCTATATTTAAGCGAATCGAAAAAAATCTACATTTTATCTAGGCACCTTAATGTTAATAGAAAAATTATTCTGAATATAATCTGTCAGAATAAATATAGAATGCCTTACTCTACTCTGTTTTGGAGTATATACACCAACTCAATATGCTCTCTCATGTAAAATACCGAAATTCTAATTTTACGTGAATCGAAAAAAATCTAAATATTATCTAGGCAACCGAATAATAAAATTAAAATTGCTCTGAATATAATCTGTCAGAAAAAATATACAATGTGTTTTTCTACTCTGTTTTGGAGTATATACACCAACTCAATATGTTCTCTCATGTAAAATAGGGAAATTCTAATTTTACGTGAATCGAAAATATCTAAGTATTATCTAGGTGCCCCAAGATTAAAAGAAACCGTCTCTGAATATAGTCTGTAAGAAAAAATATACAATACCTATTTCTACTCTTGTTTGGAGTATATACCCCAACTCAGTATGCTCTCTCATGTAAACTACCAAAATTCTAATTTTACGCGAATCGAAAAAAATCTAAATAATATCTAGGCATACCACAGCTAAAAGAAAATGGCTCTGAATATAGTCTGTTATGTAGAATATACAATACATTATTCTACCCTGTTTTGGAGTATATAAAGCAACTCCATATGCTCTCTCATGTAAAATACAGAAATTCTAATTTTACCTGAATCAAAAAAATCTAAATACGATCTAGGCACCTGAATATTAAAAACAAAATTGCTCTGAACAAAATCTGTCAGAAAAAATATACAATGACTTATTCTACTCTGTGTTGGAGTATGTACACCACCTCCATATACTCTCTCATGTAAAATACAGAAATTCTATATTTAAGCGAATCGAAAAAATCTAAATATTATCTAGGCACCTTAATGTTAAAAGCAAAATATCTCTGAATACACCCTGTCAGAAAAAATATACAATGCCTTATTATACAATGTTTTGGAGTATATATACCAACTCAGTATACTCTCTGATGTAAAATACCGAAATTCGAAATTTACGTGAATCGAAAAAAATCTAAATAATATCTAGCCGGCCCAAAGTGAAAAGAAAATGGCTCTGAATATAGTTTGTTAGAAAAAATATACAATGCCTTATTCTACTCTGTTTTGGAGTATATACACCAACTCAGTATGCTCTCTCATTTAAAATACAGATTCTAATGCTACCCAAATCGAAAAAATATAAATATACTCTAGGCACCCCAATGTTAAAAACAAAATGGCTCTGAATATAATCTGTCAAAAAAAATATACAGTGCCCTATTCTACTCTGTTTTGGAGTATATACACCAACTCCATATGCTCTCTCATGTAAAATACAGAAATTCTATATTTAAGCGAATCGACAAAAATCTAAATATAATCTAGGCACCCCAATGTTAAAAGCAAAATTGCTCTCAATATAATCTGTCAGAAAAAATATACAATGCCTTATTCTACTCTGTTTTGGAGTATATACACCAACTCATTATGCTCTCTCATGTAAAATACCGAAATTCTAATTTTACGTGAATCGAGAATAATTTAAATATTATCTAGGCACCCGAATGTTAAAAGCAAAATTGCTCTGAATATAAGCTGTCAGAAAAAATATACAATGCCCTTTTCTACTCTGTTTTGTAGTATATAAACCAACTCAATATGCTCTCTCAATTAAAATTCCGAAATTCTAATTTTGCGCGAATCGAAAAAAGTCTAAATAAAATCTCGGCGCCCAAAGTTAAAATAAAATGACTCTGAATATAGTTTGTTAAAAAAAACATACAACATCTTATTCTACTCTGTTTTGGAGTATATACACCAACTCCCTATGTTCTCTCATGTAAAATACAGAAATTCAAATGTTACCCAAATCGAAAAAATCTAAATATGATCTAGGCACACCAATGTTAAAAACAAACTTGCTCTGAATATAATCTGTCAGAAAAAATATACAATGCCCTATTCTACTCTGTTTTGGAGTATATACGCCAACTCCATATTCTCTCTCATGTAAAATACAGAAATTCTATATTTAACAGAATCGAAAAAAATCTAAATATTATCTAGGCACCCCAGTGTTAAAAGCAAAATTGCGCTGAATATAATCTATCAGAAAAAATATACAATGGTCTTTTCTACTTTGTTTTGTTGTACATACACCAACTCAATATGCTCTCTCTTGTAAAATACCGAAATTCTAATTTTCCGTTAATCGACGAAAATCTAAATAATATCTAGGCGCCCAAAAGTTAAAAGAAAATATCTCTGAATATACTCTGTCAGAAAAAATATACAATGCCTTATTCTACTGAGTTTTGGAGTATATACACCAACTCAGTATGCTCTCTCATTTAAAATAGAGAAATTCAAATATTACCCGAATCGAAAAAATCTAAATATTATTTAGGTACCCCAATGTTAAAAACAAAATTGCTCTGAATATAATCTGTCAGGGAAAATATACAATGACCTATTCTACTCTGCTTTGGAGTATATACAACAACTACATATGCTCTCTTATGTAAAATACCGAAATTCTAATTTTACGGGAATCAAAAAAAATCCAAATAATATCTAGGCGCCCCAAAGTTAAAAGAAAATGGCTCTGAATATAGTCTGTTAGACAAAATTTACAATGCCTTATTCTACTTTGTTTTGGGGTATATGCAGCAACACACTCTGCTCTCTCATGTAAAATACAAAAATTATACATTTACCCGAATCGAAAAAATCTAAATATTATCTAGGCACCCCAATGATAAAAACAAAATTGCTCTGAATATAATCTGTCAGAAGAAATATACAATGAACTAATCTAATCTATTTTGGATTATATACACCAACTCCATGTGCTCTCTCATGTAAAATAAAAAAATTCTATAATGAAGCAAATCGAAAAAAATCTAAATACTATCTAGGCACCCCAATGTTAAAACCAAAATTGCTCTGAATATGATCTGTCAGAAAAAATAAACAACGCCCCTTTTTACTCTGGTTTGGAGTATATACACCAACTCTATATGCTCTCTCATGAAAAATAACGGAATTCTACATTTACATGAATCCAAAAATAACTAAATAATATCTAGGCGCCCCAAAATTAAAAGAAAATGGCTCTGAATATAGTCTCTTAGAAAAAATATACAATGCCTTATTCTACTCTGTTTTGAAGTATATACACCAACTCAGTATGCTCTCTCATGTAAAATACAGAAAATCTAATTTTACGTGAATCGAAAAAAATCTAAATATTATCTAGGCAACCGAATAATAACAGTAAAATTGCTCTGAATATAATCTGTAAGAAAAAATATACAATGTCCTTTTCTACTCTGTTTTGGAGTATATACACCAACTCAATATGTTCTCTCATGTGAAATACGAAAATTCTAATTTTACGTGAATCAAAAAAATCTAAGTATTATCTAGGTGCCCCAAAATTAAAAGAAACCGTCTCTGAATATAGTCTCTAAGAAAAAATATACAATGCCTATTTCTACTCTTTTTTGGAGTATATACCCCAACTAAGTATGCTCTCTCATGTAAAATACCGAAATTTTAATTTTACCCGAATTGAAAAAATCTAAATACGATCTAGGCACCCCAATGTTAAAAACAAAATTGCTGTGAATATAATCTGTCAGAAAAAATATACAATACGCTATTCTACTCTGCTTTGGACTATATACACCAACTCCATATGCTCTCTCATGTAAAATATTGAAATTCTATATTTAAGCGAATCAAAAAAAATTTAAATATTATCTAGGCACCTTAATGTTAAAAGCAAAATTGCTCTGAATATACGCTGTCAGAAAAAATATACAATGCCTTATTCTACTTTGTTCTGGAGTATATACAACAACTCAGTATGCTCTCTGATGTAAAATACCAAAATTCGAAATTTACGTGAATTGAAAAAAATCTAAATAATATCTAGGCGCCCCAAAGTTAAAAGAAAATGGATCTGAATATAGTCTGTTAGAAAAAATATACAATGCCTTATTCTACTCTGTTTTGGTGTATATACACCAACTCAGTATGCTCTCTCATGTAAAATACAGATTCTAATGCTACCCAAATCTAAAAAATCTAAATATACTCTAGGCACCCCAATGTTAAAAGCAAAATTGCTCTGAATATACGCTGTCAGAAAAAATATACAGTGCCCTATTCTACTCTGTTTTGGAGCATATACACCAACTCAATATGCTCTCTCATGTAAAATACCGAAATTCTAATTTTACGTGATTCGAAAAAAATCTAAATAATATCTAGGCGCCCCAAAGTTAAAAGAAAATGGCTCTGAGTATAGTCTGTTAGAAAAAATATACAATGCCATATTCTACTCCGTTTTGGAGTATATACAACAAATCAGTATGCTCTCTCATGTAAAATACCGAAATTCTATTTTAACGGGAATTGAAAAAAATCTAAATAATATCTAGGTGCCCCAAAGTTAAAAGAAAATGACTCTGTATGTAGACTGTTAGAAAAAAATATACAATGCCTTATTCTACTTAGTTTTGGATTATATACACCAACTCAGTATGCTCTCTCAGGGAAAATACCGAAATTATAATTTTACCCGAATCGAAAAAATCTAAATATGATCTAGGCACCCCAATGTTAAAAACAAAATTGCTGTGAATATAATCTGTCAGAAAAGATATACAATACGCTATTCTACTCTGCTTTGGACTATATACACGAACTCCATATGCTCTCTCATGTAAAATACTGAAATTCTATATTTAAGTGAATCGAAAAAAATCTAAATATTATCTAGGCACCTTAATGTTAAAAGCAAAATTGCTCTGAATATACGCTGTCAGAAAAAATATACAATGCCTTATTCTACTCTGTTTTGGAGTATATACACCAACTCAGTATGCTCTCTGATGTAAAATACCGAAATTCTAATTTTATGCAAATTAAAAAAAATATAAATAATATCTAGGCACCCAAAAGTAAAAAGAAAATGGCTCTGAATATAGTCTGTTAGAAAAAATATACACTACCTTATTCTACTCTGTTTTGGAGTATATACACCAACTCAGTGTTCTCTCTCATGTAAAATGCAGAAATTCTAATTTTACCCGAGTCGAAAAAATCTAAATATTATCTAGACACCCCAATGATAAAAACAATATTGCTCTGTATATAGTCTGTAAGAAAAATTATACCATGCCCTATTCTACTCTGTTTTGGAGTATATACACCAACTTGATATGTTCTCTCATGTAATATACAAAAACTCTATATTTAAGCAAAACGAAAAAAATCTAAATATTATCTAGGCACCCCAACGTTAAAAGCAAAATAGCTCTGAATATAATCTGTCAGAAAAAATATACAATGCCCATTTCTACTATGTTTTGTAGTATATACACCAACTCAAAATGCTCTCTCATGTAAAGTATCGAAATTCTAATTTTACGTGGATCGAAAAAAATCTAAGTAATACCTAGGCACCCCAATGTTAAACAAAAATGGCTCTGAATATAGCCTGTTAGAAAAAATATACAATGCCTTATTCTACTTTTTTTTGGATTACATACATGAACTCCATATGCTCTCTCATGTAAAATAACGAAATTCTTATTTTACGTGGATCGAAAAAAGTCTAAATATTATCTAGGAAACCCAGTGTTAAAAGCAAATTTGTGCTGAATATAGTCTGTCAGAAAAAATATACAATGCCCTTTTCTACTCTGTTTTGGAGTACATACACCAACTCCATATGCTCTCTCATGTAAAATAGAGAAATTCTATATTTAGGCGAATCTACAAAAATCTAAATATTTCCTAAGCATCCCAATGTTAAAAACAAAATTACTCTGAATACAATCTGTCCGAAAAAATATACAATGCCCTTTCTACTTTGTTTTGGAGTATATACACCTACTCAATATGCTCTCTCATGTAAAATATGGAAATCCTAATGTTACGTGAATCGAAAAAAATCTAAATATTATCTAGGCACCCCAGTTTGAAAGAAAAATTGCTCTGAATATAATCTGTCAGAAAAAATATACAATGCTTCTTTCTACTCTGTTTTAGGGTATATACACCAACTGCATATGCTCTCTCATGTAAAATACAGAAATTCTATATTATAGCGAATCGAAAAATATCTAAATATTATCTAGGCACCCCAATATTAAAAACAAAATTTCTCTGAATATAATCTGTCAGAGAAAATACACAATGCCATTTTCTACTCTGTTTTGTGTAATATAAACCAACTCAATATGCTCTCTCATGTAAAATACAGAAATTCTATATTTAAGCGAATCGAAAAAAATCTAAATGTTATCTAGGCACCCCAATGTTAAAAGCAAAATTGCTCTGAATATAACTGTCAGAAAAAATATACAATGCTTTATTCTACTTTTTTTTGGAGTATATACACCAACTCTATATTCTCTGTCATGTAAAATAGAGAAATTCTATATTTAACCAGTCAAAAAAAATCTAAACATTATCTAGGCTCCCCAATGTTAAAAGAAAAATTTCTCTGAATACAGTCTGTCAGAAAAAATATACAACGCCCTTTTTTACTTTGTATTGGAATATATACAGCAACTCAATATGCTCTGTCATGTAAAATACCGAAATTCTAATTTTACGTGAATCGATAAAAATCTAAATAATATCTAGGCGCCCCAAAGTTAAAAGAAAATGGCTCTGAATATAGTGTGTTAGAAAAAATATACAATGCCTTATTCTAATCTGTTTTGGAGTATATACACCAACTAAGTATCCTCTCTCATGTAAAATACCGAAATTCTAATTTTACCCGAATCGAAAAAATCTAAATATTATGTAGGCACCCCAATGTAAAAAACAAACTTGCTCTGAATATAATCTGTCATAAAAAATATACAATGCCCTATTCTACTCTGTTTTGGAGTACATACACCAACTCAATATGCTTTCTCATGTAAAATACCGATATTCTAATATTAAGTGAATGGAAAAAAAACCTAAAGAATATCTAGGTGCCCCAAAGCTAAAGAAAATGGCTCTGAATAAAGTCTATAAGATAAGACAAACAATGCCTTATTCTATTCTGTTTTGGAGTATATACAACAACTCACTATGCTCTCTCATGTAAAATAGAGAAATTCTAAATTTACGTGGATCTAAAAAATCTAAATATTATCTAGGCACCCCAAATGTTAAAAGCAAAATTGCTCTGAATATAATCTGTCATATAAAATATACAATGCCCTTTTGTACTCTTTTTTGGAGTATATACACCAACTCATTATGCCCTCTCATGAAAAATACCGAAATTCTAATTTTACCAGAATCGAAAAAATCTAAATATATTCGAGGCAAGCCAATGTTAAAAGCAATATTGCTCTGAATATAATCTGACAGACAAAATATAAAATGCCCTTTTCTACTCTCTTTTGTAGTATATACACCACCTCAATATGCTCTCTCACGTAAAATACAGACATTCGAAATTTACGTGAATCGAAAAAAATCTAAAAAATATCTACGCGCCCCAAAGTTAAAAGAAAATGGCTCTGAATATAGTCTGCTAAAAAAAATATGCAATACCCTATTTTACTGTGTTTTACAGTATATACACTAACTCAGTATACTCCCTCATGTAAAATACCGAAATTCTAAATTTACACGAATCAAAAAAAATGTAAATAACATCTAGACGCCCCAAGTTAAAAGAAAATGGCTCTGAATATAGTCTGTTAGAAAAAGTATACAATGCCTCATTCTAATCTGTTTTGGAGTATATACACCAACTCAGTATGCTCTCTCATGTAAAATACCGAAATTCTAATTTTACACGAATCGAAAAAATCTAAATATTATCTAGGCACCCCAATGTTAGAAACAAAATTGCTCTGAATATAATCTGTCACAAAAAAATATTGAATCCCCTATTCTAATTTGTTTTGGTGTATATACACCAACTCATTATGCTCTCCCATGTAAAATAGAGAAATTCTAAATTTACGTGAATCTAAAAAAATCTAAATATTATCTAGGCACACCAAAGTAAACAGCAAAATTGCTCTGAATATAATCTGTCATAAAAAATATACAATGCCCTATTCTACTCTCTTTTAAAGTATATACAACAACTCCATATGCTCTCTCATGTAAAATACAGGAATTCTACATTTAAGCAAATAGAGAAAACTCTAAATATTATCTAGGCACTCCAATGTTAAAAGCAAAATTGCTCTGAATATAATCTGTCAGAAAAAATATACAATGTCCTATTCCACTCGCTTTTGGTGTAAATACACCAACTCAGTATGCTCTCTCATGTAAAATACCGAAATTCTAATTTTACCAGAATTGAAAAAAATCTAAATATTATCTAGGTACCCGGAGATTAAAAGCAAAATTGCTCTGAATATAATCTGTCAGAAAAAATATACAATGCCCTATTCTACTCTGTTTTGGAGTATATACACCAACTCAATATGCTGTTTCATGTAAAATACCGAAATTTTAATTTTACCCGAATCGACAAAATCTAAATATTATCTAGGCACCCAAATGTTAAAAAGAAAACTGCTCTGAATATAATCTCTCAGAAAAAATATACAATGCCCTATTCTACTCGTTTTTGGAGTATATACACCAACTCCATATGCTCTGTCATGTAAAATACAGGAATTCTAATTTTACCTGAATCGAAAAAATCTAAATATTATCTAGGCACCCCAATGTTAAGAACAAAATTTCTCTCAATATAATCTGGCAGAAAAAATATAAAATGCCCTTTTCTACTCCGGTTTGGAGTATATACACCAACTCACTTTGCGCCCTCATGTAAAATACAGAAATTCTAATATTACCCAAATCGAAAAAATCTAAATATTCTGTAGGCACCACAATGTTAAAAACAAAACTGCTCTGAATATAATCTGTCAGATAAAATATACAATGCACAATTCTACTCTGTTTTGGAGTATATACACCAACTCAGTATGCTCTCTCATGTAAAATACAGAAATTCTAATTTTATGCGAATCGATATAAATCTAACAAATATGTAGCCACCCCAAATATAAAAGAAAACGGCTCTGAATATAGTCTGTTAGAAAAAAATATATAATGCCTTATTCTACTCTGTTTTGGAGTATATACAACAACTCAGTATGCTCTCTCATGCAAAATACAGAAATTCTAATTTTTCCGGAATCAAAAAAATCTAAACATTATCTAGGCACCCCAATGTTAAAAACCAAATTGCTCTGAACATAATCTGTCAGAAAAAATATACAATGCAATTTTCTACTCAGTTTTGGAGTACATACACCAACTCCATATGCTGTATCATTTAAATAAAGAAATTCTATATTTAAGTGAATTGAAAAAAATCTAAATATTATCTAGGCACCCCAATGTTAAAAACAAAATTTCTCTGAATATAATCTGTCAGAAAAAATATACAATGCCCTTTTCTACTCTGTTTAGGAGTATATACAATAACTCAGTTTGCGCTCTGAAGGAAAATAGAGAAATTCTAATTTTACCCAATCAAAAAACTCTAAATATTCTTTAGGCACCCCAATGTTAAAAACAAAAGTGCTCTGAATATAATTTGTCAGAAAAAATATACAATGCCCTATTCTACTCGTTTTTGGAGTATATACACCAACTCCATAAGCTCTGACATGTAAATAGAGAAATTCTAATTTTACCCGAATCGAAAAAATCTAAATATTATCTAGGCACCCCAATGTTAAGAACAAAATTTCTCTCAATATAGTCTGGCAGAAAAAATATACAATGCCCTTTTCTACTCTGGTTTGGAGTATATACACCAACTCAGTTTGCGCCCTCAAATAAAATACAGAAATTCTAATATTACCCAAATCGAAGAAATATAAATATTCTGTAGGCACCACAATGTTAAAAACAAAACTTCTCTGAATATAATCTGTCAGATAAAATATACAATGCACTATTCTACTCTTTTTTGGAGTATATACACCAACTTAATTTGCTCTCTCATGTAAAATACAGAAATTCTAATTTTACTCGAATCGAAAAAATCTAAATATTTTCTAGGCCCCCCTATGTTAAAAACAAAATTGCTCTGAAAATAATCAGTCAGAAAAAATACACAATGCCCTATTCTACTCTGTTTTGGAGTATATACAAAAACTGCATATGCTCTCTCATGTAAAATACTGAAATTTTAATTTTACATGAATCGAAAAAAATCTAAATAATATCTAGGCACCCCAAAGTTAAAACAAAATGGCTCTGAATATAGTCTGTTAGAAAAAATATGCAATGCCTAATTCTACTCTGTTTTGCAGTATATTCACCAATTCAGTATGCTCTCTCATGTAAAATACAGAAATTCTAATTTTACCCGAATTGAAAAAATCTAAATATTATCTAGGAACACTAATGTTAAAAGCAAAATTTCTCTGAATATAGTCTGTCAGAGAACATATACAATGCCCTATTCTACTCTGTTTTGGAGTATATACACCAACTCCATATGCTCTCTCATGTAAAATACAGAAATTCTATATTTAAGCGAATCGAAAAAAATCTAAATAATATCTAGACCCCCAAAGTTAAAAGAAAATGGCTCTGAAAATAGTCTGTTAGAAAAAATATACAATGCCTTATTCTACTCTGTTTTGGAGTATATACACCAACTCAGTATGCTCTCTCATGTAAAATACAGAAATTCTAATTTTATGCGAATCGATATAAATCTAACAAATATGTAGCCACCCCAAATATAAAAGAAAACGGCTCTGAATATAGTCTGTTAGAAAAAAATATATAATGCCTTATTCTACTCTGTTTTGGAGTATATACAACAACTCAGTATGCTCTCTCATGCAAAATACAGAAATTCTAATTTTTCCGGAATCAAAAAAATCTAAACATTATCTAGGCACCCCAATGTTAAAAACCAAATTGCTCTGAACATAATCTGTCAGAAAAAATATACAATGCAATTTTCTACTCAGTTTTGGAGTACATACACCAACTCCATATGCTGTATCATTTAAATAAAGAAATTCTATATTTAAGTGAATTGAAAAAAATCTAAATATTATCTAGGCACCCCAATGTTAAAAACAAAATTTCTCTGAATATAATCTGTCAGAAAAAATATACAATGCCCTTTTCTACTCTGTTTAGGAGTATATACAATAACTCAGTTTGCGCTCTGAAGGAAAATAGAGAAATTCTAATTTTACCCAATCAAAAAACTCTAAATATTCTTTAGGCACCCCAATGTTAAAAACAAAAGTGCTCTGAATATAATTTGTCAGAAAAAATATACAATGCCCTATTCTACTTTTTTTGGAGTATATACACCAACTCCATATGCTCTCTCATGTAAAATACAGAAATTCTATATTTAAGCGAATCGAAAAAAATCTAAATAATATCTAGACCCCCAAAGTTAAAAGAAAATGGCTCTGAAAATAGTCTGTTAGAAAAAATATACAATGCCTTATTCTACTCTGTTTTGGAGTATATACACCAACTCAGTATGCTCTCTCATGTAAAATACAGAAATTCTAATTTTATGCGAATCGATATAAATCTAACAAATATGTAGCCACCCCAAATATAAAAGAAAACGGCTCTGAATATAGTCTGTTAGAAAAAAATATATAATGCCTTATTCTACTCTGTTTTGGAGTATATACAACAACTCAGTATGCTCTCTCATGCAAAATACAGAAATTCTAATTTTTCCGGAATCAAAAAAATCTAAACATTATCTAGGCACCCCAATGTTAAAAACCAAATTGCTCTGAACATAATCTGTCAGAAAAAATATACAATGCAATTTTCTACTCAGTTTTGGAGTACATACACCAACTCCATATGCTGTATCATTTAAATAAAGAAATTCTATATTTAAGTGAATTGAAAAAAATCTAAATATTATCTAGGCACCCCAATGTTAAAAACAAAATTTCTCTGAATATAATCTGTCAGAAAAAATATACAATGCCCTTTTCTACTCTGTTTAGGAGTATATACAATAACTCAGTTTGCGCTCTGAAGGAAAATAGAGAAATTCTAATTTTACCCAATCAAAAAACTCTAAATATTCTTTAGGCACCCCAATGTTAAAAACAAAAGTGCTCTGAATATAATTTGTCAGAAAAAATATACAATGCCCTATTCTACTTTTTTTGGAGTATATACACCAACTCCATATGCTCTCTCATGTAAAATACAGAAATTCTAATTTTACACGAATAGAAACAATCTAAATATTATCTAGGCACCCCATTGTTAAAAACAAAAAGGCTCTGAATATAATCAGTCAGAAAAAATAAACAATGCCCTATTCTACTCTGTTTTGTAGTACATACACCAACTCCATATGCTCTCTCATGTAAAATACGGAAATTCTATATTTAAGCGAATCAAAAAAATCTAAATATTATCTAGGCACCCGAAGGTTAAAAGCAAAATTGCTCTGAATATAATCTGTCAGAAATAATATATAATGCCATATTCTACTTTCTTTTTGGAATATATACACCAGCTCCATAAGGTCTCTCACGTAAAATACTGAAATTCTTATTTTACGTGAATGGAAAAAAACCTAAAGAATATCTAGGCGCCCCAAAGTTAATAGAAAATGGCTCTGAATATAGTCTGTAAGAAAAAATATACAATGCCTTATTCTACTCTGTTTTGGAGTATATACACCAACTCAGTATGCTCTCTCACGTAAAATACCGAAATTCTAATTTTACCCGAATCGAAAAAATCTAAATATTTTCTAGGCAACCCAATGTTAAAAGCAATATTGCTGTGAATATAATCTGACATAAAAAATATAAAATGCCCTTTTCTACTCTTTTTTGTAGTATATACACCACCTCAATATGCTCTGTCACGTAAAATACAGACATTCAAAATTTACGCGAATCGAAAAAAATCTAAATAATATCTACGCGCCCCAAAGTTAAAAGAAAATGGCTCTGAATATAGTCTGTTAAAAAAAATATGCAATACCATATTCTACTGTGTTTTACAGTATATACACTAACTCAGTATGCTCCCTCATGAAAAATACCGAAATTCTAAATTTATGCGAATCGAAAAAAATGTAAATAACATCTAGACGCCCCAAGTTATAAGAAAATGGCTCTGAATATAGTCTGTTAGAAAAAATATACAATGCCTCATTCTAATCTGTTTTGGAGTATATACACCAACTCAGTATGCTCTCTCATGTAAAATACCGAAATTCTAATTTTACACGAATCGAAAAAATCTAAATATTATCTAGGCACCCCAACGTTAGAAACAAAATTGCTCTGAATATAATCTGTCACAAAAAATAGTCAATCCCCTATTCTAATTTGTTTTGGTGTATATACACCAACTCATTATGCTCTCCAATGTAAAATAGAGAAATTCTAAATTTACATGAATCTAAAAGAATATAAATATTATCTAGGCACCCCAAAGTAAAAAGAAAATTTGCTCTGAATATAATCTGTTAGAAAAAATATACAATGCCCTATTCTACTCTGTTTTGTAGTATATGCACCAACTCCATATGCTCTCTAATGTAAAATACCGAAATTCTAATTTTACCCGAATCGAAAAAAATCTAAATATTATCTAGGTACCCGGAGATTAAAAGCAAAATTGCTCTGAATATAATCTGTCAGAAAAAATATACAGTGCTTTTTTCTACTCTGTTTTGGAGTATATACACCAACTCAATATGCTCTCTCATGTAAAATACCAAAATTATTTATTTACGTGAATCGAAAAAAATTTAAATATTATCCCGGCAACCCAATGTTGAAAACAAAATTGCTCTGAATATAATCTCTCAGAAAAAATATACAATGCCCTATTCTACTCGTTTTTGGAGTATATACACCAACTCCATAAGCTCTGACATGTAAATAGAGAAATTCTAATTTTACCCGAATCGAAAAAATCTAAATATTATCTAGGCACCCCAATGTTAAGAACAAAATTTCTCTCAATATAGTCTGGCAGAAAAAATATACAATGCCCTTTTCTACTCTGGTTTGGAGTATATACACCAACTCAGTTTGCGCCCTCAAATAAAATACAGAAATTCTAATATTACCCAAATCGAAGAAATATAAATATTCTGTAGGCACCACAATGTTAAAAACAAAACTTCTCTGAATATAATCTGTCAGATAAAATATACAATGCACTATTCTACTCTTTTTTGGAGTATATACACCAACTTAATTTGCTCTCTCATGTAAAATACAGAAATTCTAATTTTACTCGAATCGAAAAAATCTAAATATTTTCTAGGCCCCCCTATGTTAAAAACAAAATTGCTCTGAAAATAATCAGTCAGAAAAAATACACAATGCCCTATTCTACTCTGTTTTGGAGTATATACAAAAACTGCATATGCTCTCTCATGTAAAATACTGAAATTTTAATTTTACATGAATCGAAAAAAATCTAAATAATATCTAGGCACCCCAAAGTTAAAACAAAATGGCTCTGAATATAGTCTGTTAGAAAAAATATGCAATGCCTAATTCTACTCTGTTTTGCAGTATATTCACCAATTCAGTATGCTCTCTCATGTAAAATACAGAAATTCTAATTTTACCCGAATTGAAAAAATCTAAATATTATCTAGGAACACTAATGTTAAAAGCAAAATTTCTCTGAATATAGTCTGTCAGAGAACATATACAATGCCCTATTCTACTCTGTTTTGGAGTATATACACCAACTCCATATGCTCTCTCATGTAAAATACAGAAATTCTATATTTAAGCGAATCGAAAAAAATCTAAATAATATCTAGACCCCCAAAGTTAAAAGAAAATGGCTCTGAAAATAGTCTGTTAGAAAAAATATACAATGCCTTATTCTACTCTGTTTTGGAGTATATACACCAACTCAGTATGCTCTCTCATGTAAAATACAGAAATTCTAATTTTATGCGAATCGATATAAATCTAACAAATATGTAGCCACCCCAAATATAAAAGAAAACGGCTCTGAATATAGTCTGTTAGAAAAAAATATATAATGCCTTATTCTACTCTGTTTTGGAGTATATACAACAACTCAGTATGCTCTCTCATGCAAAATACAGAAATTCTAATTTTTCCGGAATCAAAAAAATCTAAACATTATCTAGGCACCCCAATGTTAAAAACCAAATTGCTCTGAACATAATCTGTCAGAAAAAATATACAATGCAATTTTCTACTCAGTTTTGGAGTACATACACCAACTCCATATGCTGTATCATTTAAATAAAGAAATTCTATATTTAAGTGAATTGAAAAAAATCTAAATATTATCTAGGCACCCCAATGTTAAAAACAAAATTTCTCTGAATATAATCTGTCAGAAAAAATATACAATGCCCTTTTCTACTCTGTTTAGGAGTATATACAATAACTCAGTTTGCGCTCTGAAGGAAAATAGAGAAATTCTAATTTTACCCAATCAAAAAACTCTAAATATTCTTTAGGCACCCCAATGTTAAAAACAAAAGTGCTCTGAATATAATTTGTCAGAAAAAATATACAATGCCCTATTCTACTTTTTTTGGAGTATATACACCAACTCCATATGCTCTCTCATGTAAAATACAGAAATTCTAATTTTACACGAATAGAAACAATCTAAATATTATCTAGGCACCCCATTGTTAAAAACAAAAAGGCTCTGAATATAATCAGTCAGAAAAAATAAACAATGCCCTATTCTACTCTGTTTTGTAGTACATACACCAACTCCATATGCTCTCTCATGTAAAATACGGAAATTCTATATTTAAGCGAATCAAAAAAATCTAAATATTATCTAGGCACCCGAAGGTTAAAAGCAAAATTGCTCTGAATATAATCTGTCAGAAATAATATATAATGCCATATTCTACTTTCTTTTTGGAATATATACACCAGCTCCATAAGGTCTCTCACGTAAAATACTGAAATTCTTATTTTACGTGAATGGAAAAAAACCTAAAGAATATCTAGGCGCCCCAAAGTTAATAGAAAATGGCTCTGAATATAGTCTGTAAGAAAAAATATACAATGCCTTATTCTACTCTGTTTTGGAGTATATACACCAACTCAGTATGCTCTCTCACGTAAAATACCGAAATTCTAATTTTACCCGAATCGAAAAAATCTAAATATTTTCTAGGCAACCCAATGTTAAAAGCAATATTGCTGTGAATATAATCTGACATAAAAAATATAAAATGCCCTTTTCTACTCTTTTTTGTAGTATATACACCACCTCAATATGCTCTGTCACGTAAAATACAGACATTCAAAATTTACGCGAATCGAAAAAAATCTAAATAATATCTACGCGCCCCAAAGTTAAAAGAAAATGGCTCTGAATATAGTCTGTTAAAAAAAATATGCAATACCATATTCTACTGTGTTTTACAGTATATACACTAACTCAGTATGCTCCCTCATGAAAAATACCGAAATTCTAAATTTATGCGAATCGAAAAAAATGTAAATAACATCTAGACGCCCCAAGTTATAAGAAAATGGCTCTGAATATAGTCTGTTAGAAAAAATATACAATGCCTCATTCTAATCTGTTTTGGAGTATATACACCAACTCAGTATGCTCTCTCATGTAAAATACCGAAATTCTAATTTTACACGAATCGAAAAAATCTAAATATTATCTAGGCACCCCAACGTTAGAAACAAAATTGCTCTGAATATAATCTGTCACAAAAAATAGTCAATCCCCTATTCTAATTTGTTTTGGTGTATATACACCAACTCATTATGCTCTCCAATGTAAAATAGAGAAATTCTAAATTTACATGAATCTAAAAGAATATAAATATTATCTAGGCACCCCAAAGTAAAAAGAAAATTTGCTCTGAATATAATCTGTTAGAAAAAATATACAATGCCCTATTCTACTCTGTTTTGTAGTATATGCACCAACTCCATATGCTCTCTAATGTAAAATACCGAAATTCTAATTTTACCCGAATCGAAAAAAATCTAAATATTATCTAGGTACCCGGAGATTAAAAGCAAAATTGCTCTGAATATAATCTGTCAGAAAAAATATACAGTGCTTTTTTCTACTCTGTTTTGGAGTATATACACCAACTCAATATGCTCTCTCATGTAAAATACCAAAATTATTTATTTACGTGAATCGAAAAAAATTTAAATATTATCCCGGCAACCCAATGTTGAAAACAAAATTGCTCTGAATATAATCTCTCAGAAAAAATATACAATGCCCTATTCTACTCGTTTTTGGAGTATATACACCAACTCCATAAGCTCTGACATGTAAATAGAGAAATTCTAATTTTACCCGAATCGAAAAAATCTAAATATTATCTAGGCACCCCAATGTTAAGAACAAAATTTCTCTCAATATAGTCTGGCAGAAAAAATATACAATGCCCTTTTCTACTCTGGTTTGGAGTATATACACCAACTCAGTTTGCGCCCTCAAATAAAATACAGAAATTCTAATATTACCCAAATCGAAGAAATATAAATATTCTGTAGGCACCACAATGTTAAAAACAAAACTTCTCTGAATATAATCTGTCAGATAAAATATACAATGCACTATTCTACTCTTTTTTGGAGTATATACACCAACTTAATTTGCTCTCTCATGTAAAATACAGAAATTCTAATTTTACTCGAATCGAAAAAATCTAAATATTTTCTAGGCCCCCCTATGTTAAAAACAAAATTGCTCTGAAAATAATCAGTCAGAAAAAATACACAATGCCCTATTCTACTCTGTTTTGGAGTATATACAAAAACTGCATATGCTCTCTCATGTAAAATACTGAAATTTTAATTTTACATGAATCGAAAAAAATCTAAATAATATCTAGGCACCCCAAAGTTAAAACAAAATGGCTCTGAATATAGTCTGTTAGAAAAAATATGCAATGCCTAATTCTACTCTGTTTTGCAGTATATTCACCAATTCAGTATGCTCTCTCATGTAAAATACAGAAATTCTAATTTTACCCGAATTGAAAAAATCTAAATATTATCTAGGAACACTAATGTTAAAAGCAAAATTTCTCTGAATATAGTCTGTCAGAGAACATATACAATGCCCTATTCTACTCTGTTTTGGAGTATATACACCAACTCCATATGCTCTCTCATGTAAAATACAGAAATTCTATATTTAAGCGAATCGAAAAAAATCTAAATAATATCTAGACACCCCAAAGTTAAAAGAAAATGGCTCTGAAAATAGTCTGTTAGAAAAAATATACAATGCCTTATTCTACTCTATTTTGGAGTATATACACCAACTCAGTATGCTCTCCCATGTAAAATACCGAAATTCTAATTTTATGCGTATCGATATACATCTAACAAATATGTAGCCACCCCAAATATAAAAGAAAACGGCTCTAAATATAGTCTGTTAGAAAAAATATACAATGCCTTATTCTACTCTGTTTTGGAGTATATACAACAACTCAGTATGCTCTCTCATGTAAAATACAGAAATTCTAATTTTTCCCAAATCAAAAAAAATCTAAACATTATCTAGGCACCCCATTGTTAAAAACCAAATTGCTCTGAACATAATCTGTCATAAAAAATATACAATGCCATTTTCTACTCTGTTTTGGAGTACATACACCAACTCCATATGCTGTATCATTTAAATAAAGAAATTCTATATTTAAGCAAATCGAAAAAAATCTAAATATTATCTAGGCACCCCAATGTTAAAAACAAAATTTCTCTGAATATAATCTTTCATAAAAAATATACAATGCCCTTTTCTACTCTGTATAGAAGTATATACACCAACTCAGTTTGCAATCTGAAGGAAAATAGAGAGATTCTAATTTTACCCTAATAAAAAAAATCTAAATATTCTTTAGGCACCCCAATGTTAAAAACAAAACTGCTCTGAATATAATCTGTCAGAAAAAAGATACAATGCCCTATTCTACTCTTTTTTGGATTATATACACCAATTCCATATGCTCTCTCATGTAAAATACAGAAATTCTATATTTCTGCGAATAGAAAAAAATCTAAATATTATCTAGGAACCCCAATGTTAAAAGCAAACTTCCACTGAATATAATCTGTCATAAAAAATATACAATGCCTCTTTCTACTCTGTTTTTGAGTATATACAGCAACTCAACATGCTCTCTCATGTAAAATACGGAAATTCTAATTTTAGGTGAATCAAAAAAGTCTAAATAATATCTAGGCTTTCCAAAGTTAAAAGAAAATGGCTCTGAATATAGTCTGTTAAAAAAAAATATACAAAGCCTTATTTTACTCTGTTTTGGAGTATATAAAACAACTCAGGATGCTCTCTTATGTAAAATACCGAAATTCTAATTTTACCTGAATAGAAAATAATCTAAATATTATCTAGGAACCTCAGTGTTAAATAAAAATTGCTCTGAATATAGTCTGTTAGAAAAAATATACAAGGCCTTATTCCACTTTGTTTTGGAGTATATACACCAAGTCCATATACTCTCTCATGTAAAATACAGAAATTCTATATTTGAGTGAATCGAAAAAAATCTAAATATTATCTAGGCACCCCAAAGTTAAAAACAAAATCGCTCTGAATATAATCTGTCAGAAAAAATATACAATGCCTTATTCTACTCTGTTTTGGAGTATATACACCAACTCCATATGCTCTCTCATGTAAAATACCGAAATTCTTATTTCACACGAATCGAAAAAAATCTAAATAATATCTAGACGCCCCAAAGTTAAAAGATAATGGCTCTGAATATAGTCTGTTAGATAAAATTTACAATGCCTTATTCTACTCTTTTTAGAAGTATATACACCAACTCAGTATGCTCTCTCATGTAAAATACCGAAATTCTATATTTAAGCGAATCGAAATAATTCTAGATATTATCTAGGCACCACAATGTGAAAAGCAAAATTGCTTTTAATATACTCTGTCAGGTAATATATACAATGCCCTTTACTTC
Source organism: Callithrix jacchus (assembly GCF_049354715.1). NCBI lineage: Eukaryota > Metazoa > Chordata > Mammalia > Primates > Cebidae > Callithrix > Callithrix jacchus. Next base: position 52,405,865 of record NC_133521.1, on the reverse strand, counting down.
CCTGTTTTGTAGTATATACAACAACACAATATGCTCTCTCATGTAAAATAGAAAAATTCTAATTCTACCCAAATCGAAGTAATCTAAATATTATCTAGGCACCCCAATGTGAAAAGCATAATTGCTCTGAATATAATATGTCAGAAAAAATATACAATGCCCTTTTATACTCTGTTTTGTAGTATATACACCAACTCAATATGCTCTCTCATGTAAAATACAGAAATTCTAATTTTACCCAAATCGAAAAAATCAAAATATTATCTAGGCACCTTAATGTTAATATCAAAATTGCTCTGAATATAATCTGTCATAAAAAATATACAATGCCCTATTCTACACTGTTTTTGAGTATGTACACCAACTCAGTATGCTCTCTCATGTAAAATACCGAAATTCTAATTTTATGGGAATCGAAACAAATCTAAATATTATCTAGGCACTTCAATGATAAAAATAAAATTGCTCTGAATATAATCTGTCAGAAAAAACATACAATGCCCTATTCTACTTTGTTTTGGAGTATATGCAGCAACTCTATATGCTCTCTTATTTAAAATACAGAAATTATAATTTTACGCAAATCAAAATAAATCTAAATAATATCTAGGCACCCCAACATTCAACAAAAATGGCTCTGAATATAGTCTGTGAGAAAAAATATACAATGCCTTATTCTACTCTCTTTTGGAGTATATACACCTACACAGTATACTCTCTCATGTATAATACTGAAATTCTAATTCTACCCTAATCGGAAAAATATAAATATTGTCTAGGCACCTGAATGGTAAAAACAAAATTGCTCTGAATATAATCTTTTAGAAAAAATATACAATGCCCTATTCTACTCTCTTTTGGAGTATATACACCAACTAAGTATGCTCTCTCATGTAAAATACACAAATTCTAATTTTACCTGAATCGAAAAAATCTAAATATTATTTAGGCAACCCAATGTAAAAAGAAATTGTTCTGAATATAATCTGTCATAAAAAATATACAATGCCCTATTCTACTCTGTTTGAAGTATACAAACCAACTCCATATGCTCTCTCATGTAAAATACAAAAATACTGTATTTAAGCGAATGGAAAAAAATCTAAAAATTATCTATGCATCCCAATGTTAAAAGCAAAATTGCTCTGAATATTATCTGTCAGAAAAAATACACAATGCCCTTTTCTACTCTGTTTTGTAGTATATAAAGCAACTCAATATGCTCTCTCATGTAAAATACAGAAATTCTAATTTCACCCGAATCGAAAAAAATCTAAATATTATCTAGGCACCCCAATGTTAAAAACAAAATTGCTCTGAATATAAACTGTCAGGAAAAATATACAATGCCATTTTCTACTCTGTATTTAGTATATACACCAAATCAATATGCTCTCATATAAAATACAGAAATTCTAAATTTACGCAAATCGAATAAAATCTAAATATTATCTAGACACCCCTATGTTAAAAGCAAAATTGCTCTGAATATAATCTGTCAGAAAAAATATACAATGCCCTAATCTACTCTGTTTTGTAGTATATACACCAACTACATATGCTCTCACATATAAAATAGAGAAATTCTATATTTAAGCGAATCGAAAAAAATCTAAATATAATCTAGGCATTTTAATGTTATAAGCAAAATTGCTCTGAATATAAAATGTCAGAAAAAATATACAATGCACTTTTCTACTTTGTTTTTTAATATATACAAAAAATCTATATGCTCTCTCATATAAAATACTGAAATTCTAATTTTACACGAATCAAATAAAATCTAAATATTATCTAGGCACCTTTGTGATAAAAGCAAAATTGCTCTGAATATAATCTGTCAAAAAAATATACAATGCCCTTTTCTACTCTGTTTTGGAGTATATGCACCAACTTCATATGCTCTCTCATGTAAAATACAGAAATTCTATATTTAGGCGTATCAAAAACAATCTTAATAATATCTAGGCGCCCCAAAGTTAAAAGAAAATGGCTCTGAATATAGTATGTAAGAAAAAATATACAATGCCTTATCCTACTATGGTTTGGACTATATACACCAACTCAGTATGCTCTATTATGTAAAATACAGAAATTCTAATTTTACCCGAATAGAAAAAATCTAAATATTATCAAGGCACCTTAATGTTAAAAACAAAATTGCTCTGAATATAAACTCTCAGAAAAAATATACAATGCCCTATTCTACTCTTTTTTTGAGTATATACACCAACTCTATATGCTCTCTCATGTAAAATACAGAAATTCTATATTTAAGCGAATCAAAAAAAATCTGAATAATATCTAGGTGCCCCAAAGTTAAAAGAAAATGGCTCTGAAAATAGTATGTTAGAAAAAATATACAATTCCTTATTCTACTATGTTTTGGAGTATATACACCAACTCAGGATGCTCCTCATGTAAAATAATGAAATTCAAATCTTACGCAAATCAAAAAAAATCTAAATAATATCGAGGCACCCAAAAGTTAAAAGAGAATGTCTCTGAATATAGTCTTATAGAACATATATACAATGCCTTCTTCTACTCTGTTTTGGAGTATATACACCAACCCAGTATGCTCTCTCATGCAAAATGTAGAAATTCTATATTTAAGCAATTCTAAAAAAATCTAAATATTATCTAGGCACCCCACGTGGAAAGCAAAATTGCTCTGAAAATAATCTGTCAAAAAATATACAATGCCTTTTTCTACTTTGTTTTGTAGTATGTAAACCAAGTCCATATGCTCTCTCATGTAAAATACCGAAATTGTAATTTTATGCATATCGAAAATAATATCTAGGCGCCGCAAAGTTAAAAGAAAATGGCTCTGAATATAGTCTGTTAGAAAAAAATATACAATGCCAAATTCTACTCTGTTTTGCAGTATATTCACCAATTCAGTATGCTCTCTCACGTAAAATACCGAAATTCTAATTTTACGCGAATCGAAAAAATTCTGAATATTATCTAGGCGCCTTAAAGGTAAAAGAAAATGGCTCTAAATATAGTCTTTTAGATAAAATGTACAATGCCTTATTCTACTCTGTTTTGGAGTATATACACAAACTCAGTATGCTCTCTCATGTAAAAAACTGAAATTCTAATTTTACCCGAATCGAAAAAATCTAAATATTATCTAGGCACCCCAATGTTAAAAACAAAATGGCTCTGAATATAATCTGTCAGAAAAAATATACAATGCCATATTCTACCCTGTTTCAGAGTATATGCACCAACTCCATATGCTCTCTCATGTAAAATATAAAAATTCAATATTTAAGCGAATCGAAAAAAATCTAAATATTATCTAGGCACACCAATGTTAAAAGCAAAATTACTCTGAATGTAATCTGTCAGATAAAATATACAACGCCTTTTCTACTCTGTTTTGAAGTATATACACAAACAATATGCTCTCTCATGTAAAATACTAAAATTCTAATTTTATGTGAAACAAAAATCATCTCAATAAAATCTAGGAGCCCCAAAGTTAGAAGAAAATGGCTCTGAATATAGTCTGTTAGAAAAATTATACAATGCATTATTCTACTCTGTTTTGGAGTATATATAACAACTCAGTATGCTCTCTCATGTAAAATACCGAAATTCTAATTTTACATGAATCGAAAAAAATCCAAGTATTATCTAGGCACCCCAATGTTAAAAACAAAATAACTCTGAATAGAATCTGTCAGAAAAAATATACAATGCCCTATTCTACTTTGTTTTGGAGTATATACACCAACTCCATATGCTCCTTCATGTAAAATACAGAAATTCTGTATTTAAGTGAATCGACAAAAATCTAAATATAATGTAGGAACCCCAACGTGAAAAGCAAAATTGCTCTGAATATAATCTGTCAGAAAAAATATACAATGCCCTTTTCTACTCTGTTTTCGAGTATATACACCAACTCAATATGCTCTCTCATGTAAAATACAGAAATTCAAATTTTACCCGAGTCGAAAAAATCTATATATAATCTAGGCACCCGAATGAAAAAAAAAAATTTCTCTGAATATAGTCTTTTAGAAAAAACATACAATGCCCTATTCTACTCTGTTTTGGAGTATATACACCAACTAAGTGTGCTCTCTCATGTAAAATACCGAAATTCTAATTTTGTGAGAATCGAAAAAAATCTAAATATTATTGAAGCACCCCGTGGTAAAAAAAATTGCTCTGAATATAATCTGTCAGAAAAAATATACAATGCTTTATTCTACTCTGTTTTGGAGTATATAAACCAACTCCATATGCTCTCTCATGTAAAATACAGAAATTCTATATTTAAGCGAATCGAAAAAGATCTAAATATTATCTAGGCACTCCAATATTAAAAGCAAAATTGCTCTTAATATAATCTGTTATAAAAATATATAATGCCATTTTCTACTGTGTATTGTAGTATATACATCAACTCAATATGCTCTCTCATATAAAATACCGAAATCCTAATTTTACGTGAATCAAAAAAAATCAAAATAATATCTAGGCGCCTCAAAGATAAAAGAAAATGGCTCTGAATACCGTCTGTTAGAGAAAATATACAATGCCTTATTCTACGCTGCTTTCGAGTATGTACACCAACTCAGTATGCTCTCTCATGTAAAATTCCGAAATTATAATTTTACCCGAATCGAAAAAATCTAAATATTATCTAGGCACTTCAATGTAAAAAACAAAATTGCTCTGAATATAATGTGTCAGAAAAAATATACAATGCCCTATTCTACTCTGTTTTGGAGTATATACAGCAACTCAGTATGCTCTCTCATGTAAAATACAGAAATTCTAATTTTACCCGAATCGAAAAAATCTAAATATTATCTAGGCACCCCTATGATAAAAGCAAAATTGCTCTGAATATAATCTATCAAAAAATATATACAATGCCCTTTTCTACTCTGTTTTGGAGTATATGCACCAACTCCATATGCTCTCTCATATAAAATACAGAAATTCTATACTTAGGCATATCTAAAACAATCTTAATAACATCTAGGCGCCCCAAAGTTAAAAGAAAATGGCTCTGAATATAGAATGTTAGAAAAAATATACAATGCCTTATTCTACTATGTTTTGGAGTATATACACCAACCCAGTATGCTCTCTCGTGTAAAATACAGAAATTCTAATTTTACCCGAATCGAAAAAATCTAAATATTATCAAGGCACGCCAATGTTAAAAGCAAAATTGCTCTGAATATATTATGTCAGAAAAAATATGCAATGCTTTTTCTACTCTGTTTTGCAGTGTATACACCAACTCAATATGCTCTCTTATGTAAAATACCAAAATTCTAATTTTATGAGAATCAAAAAAAGTCTATATTTCTAAGCGACCCAAAGGTAAATGAAAATGGCTCTAAATATAGTCTGTTAGAAAAACATACAATGCCTTATTCTACTCTGTTTTGGAGTATAAACATCAACTCAGTTTGCTCTCTGATGTAAAATACCGAAATTCTAATTTTACGTGAATCGAAAAAAATCTAAATAATATCTAGTCTCCCCACAGTTAAAAGAAAATGGCTGTGAATATAGTCTGTTAGAAATAATATACAATGCCTTATTCTACTTCGTTTTGGAGTATATACACCAAGTCAGTATGCTCTCTCATGTAAAATACCGAAATTCTAATTTTACGTGAATCGAAAACAATGTAAATAATATCTTGGCACCCCAAATTTAAAAGAAAATGGCTCTGAATATAATCTGTTATAAAACATATACAATGCCTTATTCTACTTTGATTTGGAGTATATAAACTAACTCAGTATTCTCTCTCATGTAAAATACAGAAATTCTAATTTTACCCAAATCGAAAAAATCTAAATATTATCTAGGCACCCCAATGTTAAAAACAAAATTGCTCTGAGTATAATCTGTCAGAAAAAATATGCAATTCCCTACTCTCTGTTTTGTAGTATATACACAATCTCAACTCAATATGCTCTTTCATGTAAAATACAAAAATTCTGATTTTACCCGAATCCAAAATATCTAAATATTATCTAGGCCCCCAGTGTTGAAAACAAAATTGCTCTGAATATATTCTCTTAGAAAAAATATACAAGGACCTAATCAAATCTGTTTTAACGTATATACACCAACTCAGTATGCCCTCTCATGTTAAATACTGAAATTCGAATTTTACGTGAATCGAAAAAAATCTAAATATTATCTAGGCACTCCAATGTTAAAAGCAAAATTGCTCTGAATATATTCTGTCAGAAAAAATATGGAATGCTTTTTCCTATTCGGATTTGGAGTTTATACACCAACTCAATATGCTCTCTCATGTAAAATACCGAAATTCTAATTTTACGAGAATCGAAAAAAATTTAAATATCTAAGGGCCCCAAGGTTAAAAGAAAATTGCTCTAAATATAGTCTGTTACAAAAAAGTACAATGCCTTATTCTAATCTGTTTTGGAGTATATACACCAACTCAGTTTTCTCTCTGATGTAAAATACCGAAATACTAATTTTACGTGAATCGAAGAAAATCTAAATATTATCTAGGCACCCCAATGTTAAAAAAAAAATTGCTCTGAATATAATCTGTCTGACAAAATATACAATACCCTATTCTACTCTGTTTTGGACTATATACACCACCTCAATATGCTCTCTCAGGTAAAATACAGAAATTCTATAAGTGATTCAAAGAATATATAAGTATAATCTAGGAACCCCAATGTTAAAAACAAAATTGCTCTGAATATAAAGTGTAAGAAAAAATATACAATGCCCTATTCTACTCTGTATTGGAGTATATACACCAACTCAGTATGCTCCCTCATGTAAAATACCAAAATTCTAATTTTACGCGAATCAAAAAAATCTAAATATTATCCAGGCACCCCAATGTTAACAGCAAAATTGTGCTGAATATAATCTCTCATAAAATATATACAATGCCTTTTTGTACTCTGTTTTGTAGTATATACACCAACTCAATACACTCTATCATGTAAAATACTGAATTTCTAATTTTACACGAATCGAAAGAAATCTAAATAGTATATAGGGGCCCAAAAGTTAAAAGAAAATGGCTCTGAACATATTCTGGTATAAAAAAATATACAAGGCCTTATTCTACTCTGTTTTGGAGTATATACACCAACTCAGTATGCTCTCTCATGTAAAACACAAAAATTCTGAATTTAAGCGAATTGAAAAAAATCTAAATATTATCTACGCACCCCAATGTTAAAAAAAAATTGCTCTGAATATAATCTGTCAGAAAAAATATACAATACCCTATTCTACTCTTTTTTGGACTATATACACCAACTCCATATGCTCTCTCATGTAAAATACAGTAATTCTAATTTTACCCGAATCGAATAAATCTAAATATGATCTAGGAACCCCAATGTTAAAAGAAAAATTGCTCTGAATATAATCTGTCAGAAATAATATAAAATGCCCTATTCTACTTTCTTTTGGAGTATATACACAAAGTCCATATGCTCTCTCATGTAAAATACAAAAATTCTATATTTAAGTTAATCGAAAAAAATCTAAATATTATCTAAGAATACCAATGTTAAAGGCAAAATTTCTCTGAATATAATCAGTCAGAAAAAATATACAATACCCTTTTCTACTCTGTTTTGGATTGTATAAACCAACTCAATATGCTCTCTAAGGTAAAATACCAAAATTCTAATTTTACATGAATCGAAAAAAATCTAAATAATATATAGGCGCCACAAAGTTAAAATAAAATGGCTCTGAATATAGTCTGTTAGAAAAAATATACAATGCCCTATCCTACTCTGTTTTGGAGTATATACACCAACTCAGTATGCTCTCTCATGTAAAATACCGAAATTCAAATTTTACGTGAATAAAAAAAATCTAAATATTATCAAGGCACCCCAATGTTAAAAGCAAATTTGCTCTGAATATAGTCTGTCAGAAAAAAAATACAATGCTTTTTTCTACTCTGTTTTTGAGTATATACACCAACTCAATATGCTCTCTTACGTAAAATACCGAAATTCTAATTTTACATGAATCGAAGAAAATCTAAATAATATTTAGGCGCCCCAAAGTTAAAAGAAAATGGCTCTTAATATAGTCTGTTAGAAAAAATATACAATGCCTTATTCTACTATGTTTTGGAGTATATACACCAACTCAATATGTTCTCTCATGTAAAATAGAGAAATTCTAATTTTAACCGAATTGAAAAAATCTAAATAATATCTAGGCATGCCAATGTTAAAAACAAAATTGCTCTGAATATAATTTGTCAGAAAAAATATACAATGCCCTATTCGACTCTGTTTTGGAGTATATACACCAACTCCATATGCTCTCTCAGGTAAAATACAGAAAATCTATATTTAAGCGAATCGAAAAAAATCTAAATATGATCCTGGCACCCTAATGTTAAAATCAAAATTTCTTTGAATATAAACTGTCAGAAAAAATATACAATGCCCTATTCAACTATTTTTTGGAGCATATAAACCAACTCCATATGCTCTCTCATGTAAAATACAGAAATTCTATATTTAAGCAAATCGAAAAAAATCTAAATATTATCTTGGCACCCTAATGTTAAAATCAAAATTGCTCTGAATATAAACTGTCAGAGAAAATATACAATGCCGTATTTAACTATTTTTTTGGAGCATATAAACCAACTCCATATGCTCTCTCATGTAAAATACAGAAATTCTATATTTAAGTGAATCGAAAAGAATCTAAATATTATCTAGTCACCCCAATGTTAAAAGCAAAATTTCTCTGAATATAAACTGTCAGAAAAAATATACAATACCCTTTTCCACTTTGTTTTGGTGTATATACACCAACCCAATATGCTCTGTCTTGTAAAATACCAAAATTCTAATTTTACGCGAATCGAGAAAAATGAAAATAATATCTAGGCGACCCAATGTTAAAAGAAAATGGCTCTGAATATAGTGTGTTAGAAAAAATATACAATGCCTTATTCTACTCTGTTTTGGATTATATACACCAACTCAGTATGCTCTCTCATGTAAAATAACGGAATTCAAATTTTACCCGAATCGAAAAATTCTAAATAATATATAGGCACACCAAAGTTTAAAGAAAACGGCTCTGAATATAGTCTGTTAGAAAAAACATACAATACCTTATTCTACTCTGTTTTGGCGTATATACACCAACTCAATATGCTCTCTAATAGAAAACACATAAATTCTATATTTAAGTGAATCGAAAAAAATCTAAATACTATCTAGGCATCCCTATGTTAAAAGCAAAATTTCAATGAATATAATTTGTCAGAAAAAATATACAATGCCTTTTTCTACTGTTTTGGAGTATATACAACAACTCAATATGCTCTCTCATGTAAAATACCGAAATTCAAATTTCACGTGAATAAAAAAATCTAAATATTATCTAGAAACACCAATGTTAAAAACAAATTTGCTCTGAATATAGTCTGTCAGGAAAAATATACAATGTCCTTTTCTACTCTGTTTTGGAGTATATACACCAACTCAATATGCTCTCTTATGTAAAATACAGAAATTCTAATTTTACGCGAATCAAAAAAAATCTAAATAATATCTAGGCGCCCCAAAGTTAAAAGGAAATGGCTCTGAATATAGTCTGTTAGAAAAAATATACAATACCTTATTCTACTCTGTTTTTGAGTATATACACCAACTCAGTTTGCTCTCTCATGTAAAATAGAGAAATTCTAATTTTACCCAAACCGAAAGAATCTAAATATTTAGGCACCCCATTGTTAAAAACAAAATTGCTCTGAATATAATCTGTCAGACAAAATGTAAAATGCCCTATTCTACTCTGTTTTGGAGTATATACACCAACTCCATATGCTCTCGTTTGTAAAATACAAACATTCTATATTTAAACGAATCAAAAAAAATCTAAATACTATCTAGGTACCCCAATGTTGAAAGCAAAATTGCTCTGAATATAATCTGTCAGAAAAAATATACAATGCCTTATTCTACTCTGTTTTGGAGTATGTACACCAACTCAATGTGCTCTCTAATGTAAAATACCGAAATTCTAATTTTACGTGAATCAACGAAAATCTAAATATTATCTAGGCACCCCAATGTTAAAAGCAAAATTTCTCTGAATATAATCTGTCAGAAAATATATACAATGGTTTTTTCTACTCTGTTTTGGAGTATATACGTCAACTCAATATGCTCTCTCATGTAAAATACCGAAATTCTAATTTTACGTGAATCGAAAAAAATCTAAATAATATCTAGGTGCTCCAAAGGTAAAAGAAAATGGCTCTGAATATAGTCTGTTAGAGAAAATATACAATGCCCTATTCTACTCTCTTTTGGAATTTATACACCAACTCAGTATGCTCTCTCATGTAAAATACCGAAATTCTAATTTTACGTGAATCAAAAAAATTCTAAATATTATTCAGGAACCACAATGTTGAAAGCAAAATTGCTCTGAATATAATTTGTCAGAAAAAATATACAATTTTCTTTTCTACTCCGTTTTGGTGAATATACACCAACTCAATATACTCTCTCATGTAAAATACCGAAAATCTAATTTTACGCGAATCGAAAAAAATCTAAATAATATCTAAGCAACCCAATGTTAAAAGAAAATATTTCTGAATATAGTCTGTTAGAATAAATATAAAATACCTTATTCTACTCTGTTTTGGAGTATATACACCAACTCCATATGCTCTCTCATGTAAAATACAGAAATTATATATTTAAGAGACTCGAAAAGAATCTAAATATTATCTAGGCACCCCTATGTTAAAAACAAAATTGCTCTGAATATATTCTGTCAGAAAAAATATACAATGCCCTTTTCTACTCTGTTTTGTAGTATATACACCAAGTCAATATACTCTCTCATGTATAATAACAAAATTCTAATTTTACGTGAATCGAAAAAAATTTAAATATTATCTAGGCACCCCAATGTTAAAAGCAAAATTGCTCTGAATAAAATCTGTCAAAAAAAATACACAATGCCTTTTTCTACTGTCTTTTGGTGTATATACACCAACTCAATATGCTCTTTCAAGTAAAATACAAAAATTCTTATTTTTCACGAATCGAAAAAACTCTAAATAATATCTAGGCGCCACAAAGTTAATAGGAAATGGCTCTTAATATAGACTGTTAGAAAAAATATACAATGCTTTATATTACTCTGTTTTGGGGTATATACACCAACTCACTATGATCTCTCATGTAAAAAACAGAAATCCTAATTTTACCCGAATCCAAAAAAACCTAAATATTGTATAGGCACCCCAACAATAAAAACAAAATTGCTTTGTTTATAATCTTTCAGAAAAAATATACAAAGCCCTATTCTACTTTGTTTTGGAGTATATACACCAACTATGTATGCTCTTTCATGTAAAATACAGAAATTCAAATTTTACCCGAATGGAAAAAATCTAAATATTATATAGGTGCCCCAAAGTTAAAGAAAATGGCTCTGAAGATAGTCTGTTAGAAAAAATATACAATGCCCTGTTCTACTCTGTTTTGGAGTATATACACACACTCCATATGCTCTCTCATATAAAACAAATAAATTGTATATTTAAGTTAATCTAAAAAAATCTAAATATTTTCTAGGCACCCCAATGTTAAAAGCAAAATGGCTCTGAATATAATCTGTCAGAAAAAATATACGATGCCTTATTCTACTCTGTTTTGTAGTAAATACAACAACCCAGTATGCTCTCTCATGTAAAATATCAAAATTCTAATTTTATGGGAATCGAATAAAATCTAAATATTATCAAGGCACCCCAATGTTAAAAGCAAAATTGCTCTGAATATAATCTGTCACGAACAATATACAATGCCCTTTTCGACTCTGTTTTGGAGTATATACACCAACTCAATATGCTTTCTCATGTAAAATATTGAAATTGTTATATTACGTGAATTCAAATAAAATCTAAATAATTTCTAGGGGCCCCATAGTTAAAAGAGAATGGCTCTGAATATAGTCTGTTCAAAAAAATATACAATGCCTTATTCTACTCTGTTTTGGAGTATAAACACCAACACAGTATGCTCTCACATGTAAAATACCAAAATTCAAATTTTACGTGAATCGAAAAAATCTAAATAATATCAAGGCGCCCCAAAGGTAAAGGAAAATGGCTCTTAATATAGTCTGTTAGTAAACATATACAATACCTTATTCTACTCTGTTTTGGAGTATATACACCAACTCAGTATGCTGTTTCATGTAAAATACCGAAATTTTAATTTTACCAGAATAGACAAAATCTAAATATTATCTAGGCACCCCAATGTTATAAACAAAATTGCTCTGAATATAATCTCTCAGAAATAATGTACAATGCCCTATTCTACTCTGTTTTGAAGTATATACACCAACTCCATATGCTCTCTCATGTAAAATACAGAAATCATATATTTAAGCGAATCGAAAAAAATCCAAATATTATCTAGGCACCCCAATGTTAAAAACAAAATTGCTCTGAATATAATCTATCAGAAAAACTATACAATGCCTTATTCTTCTCTGTTTTGAAGTATATGCACCAACTCAATAGGCTCTCTCATGTAAAATGCAGAAATTCTGATTTTAAGTGAATCGAAATAAATCTAAATAATATCTAGGTGCCCCAAAGTTAAAAGAAAATGGCTCTGAATATAGTCTGCTATAAAAAATATACAATGTCTTATTCTACTTCGTTTTGGAGTATATACACCAACTCAGTATGCTTTCTCATGTAAAATACCAAAATACTAATTTTACCCATATCGACAAAATCTACATTTTATCTAGGCAACCCAATATTAAAAACTAAATTTCTCTGAATATAATCTGTCAGAAAAAAATATACAATGCCCTATTCTACTCTGTTTTGGAGTATAAACACCAACTCCATTTGCTCTATCATGTAAAATACCAAAATTCTAATTTTACATGAATCGAAAAAACTCTAAATAATATCTAGGCGCCCCAAAGTTAAAAGAAAATGGCTCTGAATATATTCTGTTAGAAGAAATATACAATACATTATTCTACTCTGCTTTGGAGTATATACACCAACTCAGTATGCTCTCTCATGTAAAATACTGAAATTCTAATTTTACGTTAACCGAAATAAATCTAAATAATATCTAGGCGCCCCAAAGTTAAAAGAAAATGGCTCTGAATATATTTTGTTAGAAAAAATATACAATGCCGTATTCTACTTCGTTTTGGAGTATCTACACCAAGTCAGTATGCTCTCTCATTTAAAATACCAAATTTCTAATTTTACCCGAATCGACAAAATCTAAATATTATCTAGGCACCTTAATGTTAAAAACAAAATTTCTCTGAATATAATCTGTCAGAGAAAATATACAATGCCCTATTCTACTCTGGTTTGGAGTATGGACACCAACTCCATATGCTCTCTCATGTAAAATACAAAAATTATATATTTAAGCGAATCGAAAAAACTCTACATATAAACTAGGCACCCCAATTTTAAAAACAAACTTGCTCTGAATATAGTCTGTCAGAAAAAATATTCAATGCCCTTTTCTACTCTTTTTTGGAGTATATACAACAACTCCATATGCTCTCTCATGTAAAATACAGAAATTCTATATTAAAGTGAATCGAAAAATATCTAAATATAATCTAGGCACCCCAATGTTAAAAGCAAAATTGCTCTGAATATAATCTCTCAGAAAAAATATACAATGCCTTATTGTAGTCTGTTTTGAAGTATATACACCAACTCAGTATGCTCACTCATATAAAATACCAAAATTCTAATTTTACCCATATCAACAAAATCTAAATATTACCTAGGCACCCCAATGTTAAAAACAAAATTGCTCTGAATATAATCTGTCAGAAAAAATATACAATGCCCTATTCTACTCTGTTTTGGAGTATATACACCAACTCCATATGCACTGTCATGTAAAATACTGAAATTCTAATTTTACACGAATCGAAAAAAATCTAAATAATATCCAGGCGCCCCAAAGTTAAAAGAAAATGGCTCTGAATATATTCTGTTAGAAAAAATATACAATACCTTATTCTACTCTGCTCTAGAGTATATACACCAACTCAGTATGCTCTCTCATGTAAAATACCGAAATTCAAATTTTATGCAAACCGAAAAAAATCTAAATAATATCTAGGTGCCCCAAATTTAAGAGAAAATGGCTCTGAATATAGTCTGTTAGAAAAAATATACAATGCCTTATTCTACTCTGTTTTGGAGTATATACACCAACTCAGTATGCTGTTTCATGTAAAATACCAAAATTTTAATTTTACCCAAATCGACAAAATCTAAATATTATCTAGGCACCCAAATGTTAAAACCAAAATTGCTCTGAATATAATCTCTCAGAGAAAATATACAATGCCCTATTCTACTCTGTTTTGAAGTATATACACCAACTCCATATGCTCTCCCATGTAAAATACAGAAATCCGATATTTCAGCAAATCGAAAAAAATCTAAATATTATCTAGGCACCCCAATTTTAAAAACAAAATTGCTCCGAATATAATCTATCATAAAAAATATACAATGCCTTATTCTCCTCCTTTTTGAAGTATATACACCAACTCAATAAGCTCTCTCATGTAAAATGCAGAAATTCTGATTTTAAGTGAATCGAAATAAATCTAAATAATATCTAGGCGCCCCAAAGTTAAAAGAAAATGGCTCTGAATATAGTCTGTTAGAAAAAATATCCAATGCCTTATTCTACTTCGTTTTGGAGTATATACACCAACTCAGTATGCTTTCTCATGTAAAATACCAAAATTCTAATTTTACCCGTATCGACAAAATCTAAATATTATCTAGGCACCCCAATGTTAAAAACTATATTTCTCTGAATATAATCTGTCAGAAAATAATATACAATGCCTTATTCTACTCGGTTTTGGAGTATATACACTAACTCCATTTGCTCTATCATGTAAAACACCGAAATTCTAATTTTACACGAATCGAAAAAAATCTAAATAATATCCAGGCGCCCCAAAGTTAAAAGAAAATGGCTCTGAATATATTCTGTTAGAAAAAATATACAATACCTTATTCTACTCTGCTTTGGAGTATATACACCAACTCAGTATGCTCTCTCATGTAAAATACCGAAATTCTAATTTTACGCAAATCGAAAAAATTCTAAATAATATCTAGGCGCCCCAAATTTAAGAGAAAATGGCTCTGAATATAGTCTGTTAGAAAAAATATACAATGCCGTATTCTACTCTGTTTTGGAGTATATACACCAACTCAGTATGCTGTTTTATGTAAAATACCGAAATTTTATTTTTACCCGAATCGACAAAATCTAAATATTATCTAGGCACCCAAATGTTAAAAACAAAATTGCTCTGAATATAATCTTTCAGAAAAAATATACAATGCCCTATTCTACTCTGTTTTGAAGTATATACACAAATTTCATATGCTCTCTCATCTAAAATACAGAAATCCTATATTTAAGCGAATTGAAAAAAATGTAAATATTATCTACGCACCCTAATGTTAAAAACAAAATTGCTCTGAATAAATTCTATCAGAAAAAATATACAATGCCTTATTCTCCTCTGTTTTGAAGTATATACACCAACTGAACAGGCTCTCTCATGTAAAATGCAGAAATTCTGATTTTAAGTGAATCGAAATAAATCAAAATAATATCTAGGCGCCCCAAAGTTAAAAGAAAATGACTCTAAATATAGTCTGTTAGAAAAAATATACAATGCCTTATTCTTCTTCGTTTTGGAGTATATACACCAACTCAGTATGCCTTCTCATGTAAAATACCAAAATTCTAATTTTACGCGTATCGACAAAATCTAAATATTATCTAGGCACCCCAATGTTAAAAACTAAATTTCTCTGAATATAATCTATCAGAAGAAATATACAATGCTCTTTTCTACTCTGTTTTGGATTATACACCAACTCAATAGGCTCTCTCAGGTAAAATGCAGAAATTCTAATTTTACGTGAATCGAAAAAAACCTAAATAATATCTAGGCGCCCAAAAGGTAAAAGAAAATGGCTTGAAATATAGTATGTTAGAAAAAATATACAATGCCTTATTCTACTCTTTTTTTTAGTATATACACCAACTCAGTATGCTGTCTCATGTAAAATACTGAAATTCTAATTTTACGTGGACCGAAAAAAATCTAAATAATATCTAGGCTCGCCAAAGTTAATGGACAATGGCTCTGAATATAGTCTTTTAGAAAAAATAAACAAAACCTTATTCTACTCTGCTTTGGAGTATATGCATTAACTCAGTATGCTCTCTCATCTAAAATACTAAATTTCTAATTTTACACAAATCGACAAAATCTAAGTATTATCTAGGCACCCCAATGTTAAAAACAAAATTGCTCTGAATATAATCTGTCAGAAAAAATATACAATGCCCGTTTCTACTCTGTTTTGGAGTATATACACCTACTCAATACCCTCTATCATGTAAAATACAGAAATTCTAATTTTACCCGAATCGAAAAATCTAAATATTATCTAGGCACCTCAATGTTAAAAACAAAATTTCCCTGAATATAATCTGTCAGAAAAAATATACAATGCCCTATTCTACTCTGTTTTGGAATACATACACCAAATCAATATGCTCTCTCATGTAAAATACAGAAATACTATATTTAAGTGAATCGAAAAAATTCTAAATATTATCTAGGCACCCCAATGTTAAAAACAAAATTTGTCTGAATATAATCTGTCAGAAAAAAAAATACAATGCCATTTTCTACTCTTTTTTGTAGTATATACACCAAGTCAATGTGCTCTCTCATGTAAAATACAAAAATTCTAATTTTACCCGAATCGAAAATGTCTAAATATTATCTAGGCAACCAATGTTAAAAGCAAAATTGCTCTGAATATAATCTGTCAGAAAAAATATACAATGCTCTTTTCTACTCTGTTTTGTAGTTTATACACCAACTAAATGTTCTCTCTCATGTAAAACACAGAAATTCTTATTTTACCAAAATCAAAAAAGTCTAAATATAATCTAGACACCCCAATGTTAAAATCAAAATTGCTCTGAATATAATCTCTCAGAAATGATATACAATGCCCTTTTTTACTCTGTTTTGGAGAAGATACACCAACTCAATACGCTCTCTCATTTAAATACCGAAATTCAAATTTTACGCGAATCGAAAAAAATCTAAATAATATCTAGGCGCCCCAAAGTTAAAAGAAAATAGCTCTGAATATTGTCTGTAAGAAAAAATATACAATGGCTTATTCTACTCTGTTTTGGAGTATATACACCAACTCAGTATGCTCTCTCATGTAAAATACCGATATTCTAAATTTACATAAATCCATATAAATCTAAATATTATCTAGGCAGCCCAATGTTAAAAAAAAATTGCTCTGAATATAATCTGTCAGAAAAAATATACAATGCCCTATTCTACACTGTTTTGGAGTATATACACCAACTCAGTATGCTCTCTCATTTAAAATACCGAAATTCTAATTTTACGTGAATAGAAAAATATCCAAATATTATCTAGGCACCCAAATGTTGAAAACAATATTGCTCTGAATATTATCTGTCAGAAATAATATACAATGCCCTATTCGACTCTGTTTTGGAGTATATAAACCAACTCCATATGCTCTTTCATGAAAAATACAGAAATTCTATATTTAAGCAGATCGAAAAAATCTAAATATTATCGAGGCACCCCAATGTTAAAAGCAAAACTGCTCTGAATAAAATCTGTCAGAAAAAATATACAATGCCCTTTTGTACTCTATTTTGTAGTATATACACCAACTCAATATGCTGTCTCTTGTAAAACAGAGAAATTCCAATTTCACCCGGAATCAAGAAAATCTAAATATTATCTAGGCACCCCAATGTTAAAAACAAAATTGCTCTGAATATAAACTGTCAGAAAAAATATACAATGCCCTATTCTACTCTGTTTTGGAGTATATACACCAACCCCATATGATCTCTCATGTAAAATACAAAAATTCTATATTTAAGCGAATTGAAAACAATCTAAATATTATCTAGGTACCCTAATGTTAAAAGCAAAATTGCTCTGAATATAATTTGTCAGAAAAAATATACAATGCACTTTTCTACTTGTTTTGGAGTATATACTCCAACTCAATATGCTCTCTCATGTAACATACAGAAATTCTAATTTTACGTGAATCGAATATAATGTAAATAATATCTGGGCACCCCAAAGTTAAAAGAAAATGGCTCTGAATATACACTGTTAGAGAAAATATACAATGCCTTATTCTACTTTGTTTTGGAGTATATACACCAACTCAGTATGCTCTCTCATGGAAAATATAGAAATTCTAAATTTACCGTAATCCAAAAAAATCTAAATATAATCTAGGCACCTCAATGTTAAAAACAAAATTGCTCTGAATATAATCTGTCAGAAACAATATACAATGCCCTATTCTACTCTGTTTTGGAGTATATACACCATCTCCATATGCTCTCTCATGTAAAATACAGAAATTCTATATTTAAGCGAATCGAAATAAATGTAAATATTATCTATGAACCCCAATGTTAAAAGCAAAATTTTTCTGAATATAATCTGTCAGAAAAAATATACAATGCCCTTTTCTTTCCTTTTTTTTCTGATTTTGAGAAGGGGTTTCGCTCTTGTAACCCAGGCTGGAGTGCAATGGCGCGATCTCGGCTCATCGCAACCTCCGCCTCTTGGGTTCAGGCAATTCTCCTGCCTCAGCCTCCCGAGTAGCTGGGATTACAGGCACGCTTCACCGTGCCCCAGTAATTTTTTGTATTTTTAGTAGAGATGGGGTTTGACCATGTTGACCAGGTTGGTCTCGATCTTTCGACCTCATGATCCACCCGCCTCGGCCTTTCAAAGTACTGGGATTACAGGCTTGAGCCACCGCGCCCAACCACAATGCCCTTTTCTACTCTGTTTTGGAGTATATACACCAACTCAATATGCTCTCTCATGTAAACTACCGAAATTCTAATTTTACGTGAATCGAAAAATATCTAAACACTATCTAGGCACCCCAAAGTTAAAAAAAAATGGCTCTTAATAAAGTCTGTTAGAAAAAATATACACTGGGTTATTCTACTCTGTTTTGGAGTATATATACCAACTCAATATGCTCTCTCATGTAAAATACCAAAAGTCTAATTTTACGTGAATCGAAAAAAATTTAAATATTATCTAGGCACCCCAATATTAAAAGCAAAATTGCCCTGAATATAATCTGTCAGAGAAAATATACAATGCCATTTTCTACTCTGTTTTGGATTATATATACCAACTCAATATGCTCTCTCATGTATAACACAAAAATTCTAATTTTACACGAATCATAAAACAACTAAATAATATCTAGTCGCCCCAAAGTTAAAAGGAAACGGCTCTGAATATAGTCTGCTAGAAAAAATATACAATACCTTATTCTACTCTGTTTTGGAGTATATACACCAACTCAGTATTCTCTCCCATGTAAAATACAAAAATTCTAATTTTACGTTAATCAAAAAATATCTAAATAGTATCTAGGCACCCCAATGTTCAAAAAAAATTTCTCTGAATATAATCTGTCAGAACAAATATACAATGCCATATTCTACACTGTTTTAAAGTATATACACCAACTCGATATGCCGTCTCATGTAAAATACAGAAATTTTATATTTAAGCAAATCGAAAAAAATCTAAATATTATCTAGGCACTCCAATGTTAAAATCAAAATTGCTCTGAATATAATCTGTCAGAAAAAATATACAATGCCCTTTTCTACTCTGTCTTGGAGTATATACACCAATTCAATATGCTCTCTCATGTAAAATATAGAAATTCTAATTTTACCAGAATCTAAAAAATCTAAATATTATCTAGGCAACCAGTGTTAAAAACAAAATCGCTCTGAATATAATCTGTAATAAAAAATATACAATGCCCTTTTCTACTCTGTTTTGGAGTATATACACCAACTCAATATGCTCTCTCATGTAAAATATAGAAATTCTAATTTTATACAAATCCAAAAAATCTAAATATTTTCTAGGCACCCCAATTTTTTAAAACAAAATTGCTCTGAATATAATCTGTCAGAAAAAATATAGAAAGCCCTATTCTACTCTGTTTTGGAGTATATACACAAAGGCAGTATGCTCTCTCATGTAAAATACAGAAATTCAATATTTAAGCTAATCGAAATAAATCTAAATAACATCTAGGCGCCTCAAAATTAAAAGAAAATGGCTCTCAATATAGTCTGTTAGAAATATATACAATGCCTTATTCTACTGTGTTTTGACGAATATACACCCACTCCATATGCTCTCTCATATAAAATACAGAAATTCTATATTTAAGCTAATCGAAATAAATCTAAATAATATCTAGGCGCCCCAAAGTTAAAAGAAAATGGCTCTGAATATAGTCTGTTAGAAAAAATATACAATGCCTTATTATACATTTTTGGAGGAATATACACAAACTCAGTATGCTCTATCATGTAAAATACCGAAATTCTAATTTTAAGTGAATCGAAAAAAATACAGATATTATCTAGGCTCCCGAATGTTAAAAGCAAAATTTCTCTGAATATAATCTGACAGAAAAAATATACAATGCCCTTTTCTACTGTGTTTTTGAGTATATACATCAACTCAATATGCTCTCTCATGTAAAATAATGAAATTTTAATCTTATGCAAAACGAAAAAAATATAAATAATATCTAGGCACTCCAAAGTCAAAAGGAAATGGCCCTGAATACAGTCTTTTAGAAAAAGTATACAATGCCTTATTCTACTCTGTTTTGGAGTATATACACCAACACAGTTTGCTCTCTCCTGTAAAATAGAGAAATTGTAATGTTACCAAAATCGAAAAAATCTAGATATTAATTAGGCATTCCAATATTAAAAGCAAATTTGCTCTGAATACAATCTGTCAGAAAAAATATACAATGCCCGATTCTACTCTGCTTTGCAGTATAGACACCAACTCCATAAGCTCTCTCAGGTAAAATAGAGAAATTCAATATTTAAGCGAATCGAAAATCATCTAAATATTATCTAGGAAACCCAAAGTTAAAGAAAATGGCTCTGAATATACTCCTTTAGAAAAAATATACAATGCCTTTTTCTACTTTGTTTTGGAGCATATACAGCAACTCAGTATGCCCTCTCATGTAAAAAACCGAAATTCTTATTTTACGTTTATCGAAATAAATCTAAATAATATCTACACGCCCCAAAGTTAAAACAAAATGCTCTGAATATAGTCTGTTAGAAAAAGTATACAAAGCCTTATTCTACTCTGTTTTGGAGTATATACACCAAATCAGTGTGCTCTCTCATGTAAAAACAGAAATTCTAATTTTACCAGAATCGAAAACATTTATATATTATCTAGGCACACCAATGTTAAAAATAAATTGCTCTGAATATAATCTGTCAGAAAAAATATACAATGCTCTTTTCTACTCTGTTTTGTGGTATATACAACAACTCCCTATGCTGTCTCATGTAAAGAACAGAAATTCTATATTTAAGCGAATCGAAAATAATCTAAATATTATCTAGGCACCCCAATGTAAAAAAGCGAAATTGCTCTGAATATAATATGTCTGTTAGAAAAAATATACAATGCCTTATTCTACTTTTTCTTTAAGTATATACACCAACTCTGTATGCTCTCTCATGTAAAATACAGAAATTCTAATTTTACCTGAATCGAAAAAATCTAAATATCACCTAGGCGCCCCAATGTTAAAAACAAAATTGCTTTGAATATAATCTGTCAGAAAAAATATACCATGTTTTATTGTACTCTCTTTTGGAATATATACACCAACTCAGTATGCTCTCTCATGTAAAATACCGAAATTCTAAATTTACGTGAATTGAAATAAATCTAAATATTATATAGGCAGCCCAATGTTAAAAGCAAAATTGGTCTGAATATAATCTCTCAGAAAAAATACACAATGCCCCATTCTACTCTGTTTTAGAGTATATACACCAACTCCATATGCTCTCTCATGTAAAATACACAAATTCTATATTTAAGAGATTCGAAAAGAATCTAAATATTATTCAGGCACCCCAATGTTAATAGCAAAATTGCTCTGAATAAAATCTATCAGAAAAAATATACAATGCCCTTTTCTACTCTGTATTGGAGTATATACACCAACTAAATATGCTCTCTCATATAAAATACGGAAATTCAAATTTTACGCGAATTTAAAAAAATTTAAATAATATCTAGATGCCCCATAGTTAAAATCAAATGTCTCTCAATGTAGTCTGTTAGAAAAAATATTCAATACCTTATTCTACTTTGTTTTTTAGTATATACACCTACTCAGTATGCTCTCTTATGTAAAATAGCAAAATTCTAATTTTACGTGAATCGAAAGAAATCTAAATATTATCTAGACACCACAATGTTAAAAGCAATATTTTTCCGAATATAATCGGTCAGAAAAAATATACGATGCCCTTTTCTACTCTTTTTTGGAGTATATACACCAACTCAATATGCTCTCTCATGTGAAACACCGAAATTCTAATTTTACGCGAATCGAAAACAATCTAAATAATATCTAGGTGCTCCAAAGTTAAAAGAAAATGGCTCTGAATATAGTCTGTTAGAAAAAATATGCAATGCCTTATTCTACTCTGTTTTAGAGTATATACACCAACTCAGTATGCTCTCTAATGTAAAATACCAAAATTCTAATTATACGTGAATCGAAAATAATCTAAATACTATCTAGGCACACGAATGTTAAAAGCAAAATTTCTCTGAATATAATCTGTCAGAAAAAATATACAATGCCCTTTTCTATTCTGTTTTGGAGCATATACACCAACTCGATATGCTGTCTCATGTAAAATACTGAAATTCTAATTTTACGCGAATCCAAAAAAATCTAAATAATATCTAGGCGCCTCAAAGTCAAAAGAAAATGGTTCTGAATATAGTCTGTTAGAAAAAATATACAATGCCTTATTTTACTGTTTTGGAGTATATACACCAACTCAGTATGCTCTCTCATGTAAAATACCGAAATTCTAATTTTACCCAAATCGAATAAATCTAAATATTATCTAGGAACCCCACTGTTAAAAACAAAATTGCTCTGAATATAGTCTGTCATAAAAAATATATAATGCCCTATTCTACTCTGTTTCCAATTATATTCACCAACTCAATATGCTCTCTCACATAAAATACAAAAATTCCATCCTTAAGCGAATTGAAAAAAATCTAAATATTATCTAGGCACCCCAATGTTAAAAGCAAAATTGCTCTGAATATACTCTGTCAGAAAAAATATACAATGTTATATTCTACTTTGTTTTGGAGTATATACACCCACTCAATATGCTCTCTCATGGAAAATACTGAAATTCTAAATGTACGTGAATCGAAAAAAATCTAAATATTATCTAGGCACCAGAATGTTAAAAGAAAAATTGCTCTGAATATAATTTGTCATAAAAAATATACAATGCCCTTTTCTGTTCTTTTTGGGGTATATACACAAAGTGAATATGCTCTCTCATGTATAATACCAAATTCTAATTTTACAGGAATTGAGAAAAATCTAAATACAATCTAGGTGCCCCAAACTTAAAAGAAAATGGCTCTGAATATAGTCTGTTAGAAAACATATACAATGCCTACTTCTACTCTGTTTTGGAGTATATACACCAACTCAGTATGCTATCTCATATAAAATACAAAAATTCTAATTTTACCCAAATCGAAAGAATCTAAATATTATCTAGGCCCCCCAATGTTAAAAACAAAATTGCTCTGAATATACTCTGTCAGAAAAAATGTGCAATCCCCTATTCTAATCTGTTTTTGAGTATATACACCAACTCCATATGCTCTCTAATGTAAAATACAGAAATTCTATAGTTAAGAAAATCGAAAAAAATCTAAATATTATCTAGGCACCCCAAGGTCAAAAGAAAAATTGCTCTAAATATAATCTGTCAGAAAAAATATACAATGCCCATTTCTACTCTTTTTTGGAATATATACACCAACTCAATATGCTCTCTCATGTAAAATACCGAAATTCGAATTTTACCCAAATCGAAAAAATTTTAAATAATATCTAGGCACCCCAAAGTTAAAAGTAATGGCTCTGAACATAGTCGGTTAGAAAAAATATACAATGCCTTATTCTAATCTGTTTTCGAGTATATACACAAACTCAGTATCCTCTCTCATGTAAAATATCGAAATTTTAACTTTACCCGAATTGAAAAAATTTAAATATTATCTAGGCACCTCAATGTTAAAAAAAAATTGCTCTGAATATAATCTGTCAGAAAAAATATACAATGCCTTATTCTACTCTGTTTTGGAGTATATACACCAACTCCATATGCTCTCTCTTATAAAATACAGAAATTCTATATTTAAGCGAATCGAAATAAATCTAAATACTATCTAGGCACCCCAATGTTGAAAAAAAATTTCCCTGAATATAATCTGTCAGAAAAAATATACAATGCGCTATTCTACTCTGTTTTGGAGTTTATACACCAACTCCATACGCTCTCTCATGTAAAAAACAGATTTTCTGTATTTAATCGATTCTCAAAAAATCTAAATATTATCTAGGCACCCCGATGTTAAAAGCAAAATTACTCTGAATATAATCTGTCAGAAAAAATATACAATGCCCTTTTCTACTCTGTTTTCGAGTATATAAAGCAACTCAATATGCTCTCTCATGTAAAATACCGAACTTCGAATTTTATGTGAATCGAAAAAAATCTAAATATTATCTAGACACCACAACGTTAAAAACAAAATTGCTCTGAATATAGTCTGTCAGAAAAAGATATACTATGTTTTATTCTACACTGTTTTGGAGTATATACACCCACTCAATATGCTCTCTCATGTAAAATACTTAAATTCTAATTTACGTGAATCGAAAAAAATCTAAATATTATCTAGTCACCCGAATGTTAATAGCAAAATTCCTCTGAATATAATCAGTCAGAAAAAATATACAATGCCATTTTCTGGACTTTCTTGGAGTATATACACAAACTGAATAAGCTCTCTCATGTAAAATACCGAAATTCTAATTTTCCGCTAATTGAGAAAAATCTGAATAATATCCAGGCACCCCAAATTTAAAAGAAAATGGCTCTCAATAGAGTCTGTTAGAAAAAATATACAATGCCTAATTATACTCTGTTTTGTAGTATACTCACAAACTCTCTATGCTCTCTCACGTAAAATACAGAAATTATAATTTTACCCAAATCGAAAGAATCTACATATTATCTAGGCACCCCAATGTTATAATCAAAATTGCTCTGAATATAGTCTGTCAGAAAAAATATGCAATGCCCTATTTTACTCTGTTTTGGAGTATATACACCAACTCAATATGCTCTCTCATGTAAAATACAGAAATTCTATAGTTAAGGGAATCGAAAAATATCTATATATTATCTAGGAACCCCAAGGTTATAAGAAAAATTGCACTGAATATAATCTGTCAGTGAAAATATACTATGCCCTTTTCTACTCTGTTTTGGAGTATATACACCAAATCATTATGGTTTCTCATGTAAAATACCGTAATTCTAATTTTACGTGAATCGAAAATAATCTAAATATTATGTCGGCACCCCAATATTAAAAGCAAAATTGCTCTAAATATAATCTGTCAGAAAAAATATACAATACCCTTCTCTACTCTGTTTTGGAGTATATACATCAACTGAATATGCTCTTTCATGTAAAATGCAGAAATTAAAATTTTACGTGAATCGAAAAAAATCTAAATAATATCTAGGCACCCAAAAGTTAAATGAAAATGGCTCTTAATATAGTCTGTTAGAAAAAATATACAATGCCTTATTCTACTTTGTTTTGGAGTATATACACCAAATCAGTATGCTCTCTCATGTAAAATACAGAAATTCTATATTTAAGCGAATAGAAAAAAATCTAAATATTATCTAGGCACCCCAACGTTAAAAACAAAATTGCTTTGAATATAATCTTTCAGAAAATAAATACAATGCCCTATTCTACTCTGTTTCGTAGTATATACACCAACTCCATATGCTCTCTCATGTAAAATATAGAAATTCTGTATTTAAGCGAATCGATAAAAATCTAAATATTTTCTATGCTCCCATATGTTAAAAAGAAAATTGCTCTGAATATAATCTGTCAGAAAAAATATACAATGATCTTTTCTACTCTGTTTTTTATTATATACACCAACTCAATATGCTCTCTCAGGTAAAATACAGAAATTCTAGTTTTACCCAAATCGAAAAAATCTAAATATTATCTAGGCACTTTAGTGTTAAAAGCAAAATTGCTCTGAATATACTCTGTCAGAAAAAATATACAATGCCCTTTTCTACTCTGTATTTTAGTATATACACCAACTCAATATGCTCTCTCATGTAAAATAAAGAAGTCATAATTTTACCCGCATCGAAAAAAATCTAAATTTTATCTTGGTACCACAATATTAAAAACAAAATTGCTCTGATTATAAACTTTCAGAAAATATATACAATGCCCTATTCTACTCTGTTTCGTAGTATATACACCAACTCCATATGCTCTCTCATGTAAAATACAGAAATTCTATATTTAAGCGAATCGAAAAAAATCTAAATATTAGCTAGGCACCCCAATGTTAAAAGAAAAATTGCTCTGAATATAGTCTGTCAGAAAAAATATGCAATGCCCTTTTCTACTCTATTTTGTAGTATATACACCAACTCAATATGCTCTCTCATGTAAAATACGAAATTCAAATTTTACGCGAATCGAAAAAAATCTAAATAATATATAGACGACCTAAAGTTAAAAGAAAATGGCTCTGAATATAGTCTTTTAGAAAAAATATACAATGTCTTATTCTACTCTGTTTTGGAGTATATACAACAACTCAGTGTGCTCTCTCATGTAAAACACGAAAATTCTGTATTTAAGTGAATCGAAAAAAATCTAAATAATATCTAGGCGCTTAAAAGTTAAAGGAAAATGGCTCTGAATATAGTCTTTTAGAAAAAATATACAATGCCTTATTCTACTCTATTGTGGAGTATATACATTAACTCAGTATGCTCTCTCATGGAAAATAAAGGAATTCTAATTTTACCTGGATGGAAAAAATCTAAATATTATCTAGGCACCCCAATGTTAAAAACAAAACTGGTCTGAATATAATCTGTCAGAAAAAATATACAATGCCCTATTCTACCTTGTTTTGGAGTATATACACACTCTAAATATACTCTCTCATGTAAAATACAGAAATTCTATATTTAAGCTAATCGAAAAAAATCAAAATATTATTTAGGCACCCCAATGTTAAAAGCAAAACTGCTCTAAATATAATCTTTCAAAAAAAATATAAAATGCCCTTTTCTACTTTATTTTGGAATATATACCCCAACTCAATATGCTCTCTCATGTAAAATACCGAAATTCTAATTTTACGCGAATAGAAAAAAATCTAATTAATATCTATGCGCTACAAGGTAAGAAGAAATTGGTTCTGAATGTACTTTGTTTGAGGAAATATACAATGCCTTATTCTACTTTGTTTTGGAGTATATACACCAACAAAGTGTGCTCTCTCATGTAAAATACAGAAATTCTAATTTTACCCGAATAGAAAAAATCTAAATACTATCTAGGCACCCCAATGTTTAAAGCAAAATTTCTCTGAATATAATCTTTCAGAAAAAATATAAATGCTTTTTTCTACTCTGTTTTGTAGTATATACTCCAACTCAGTATGCTCTCTCATGTAAAATACAGAAATCCTCATTTAACACGAATCGATAAAAATCTAAATATAATCCAGGCACCCCAAAGATAAAAGAAAATGGCTCTGAATATTGTTTGTTAGAAAAAATATACAATGCCTTATTCTACTCTGTTTTGGAGTACATACACCAACTCAGTATGCTCTCTCATTTAAAATACAGAAATTCTAATTTCACCCGAAGTGAAAAAATCTAAATATTATCTAGGCACCCTAATTTTTAAAACAAAATTGCTCTGAATATAATATCTCAGAGAAAATATACAATGCCCTATTCTACTCTGTTTTGGAGTATATACACCAACTCCATATGCTCCCTCATGTAAAATACAGAAATTGTATATTTAAGACATTCGAAAAAATCTAAACAATATCTAGGCATCCCAATGTCAAAAGCAAAATTGCGCTGAATATAATCTGTCAGAAAAAATATACAAGGCCCTTTACTACTCTGTTTTGTAGTATATACACCAAATCAATATGCTCTGTCATGTAAAATACCGAAATTCTAATTTTACACGAATCGAAAAAAATCTAAATAATATCTAGGAGCCCCAAAGTTAAAAGAAAATGGCTCTGAATATAGTCTGTAAGAAATAATATACAATGCCATATTCTACTTTGTTTTGGAGTATATACACCAACTCAGTATGCTCTCTCATGTAAAATACAGAGATTCAAATTTTACCCGAATAGAATAAATCTTAATATTATCTAGGCACCCCAACGTTAAAAAGAAAATTGCTCTGAATATAATCTGTCAGAAAATATAAACATGCCCTATTCTACTTTGTTTAGTAGTATATACACCAACTCCATATACTCTATCATGTTAAATACAGAAATTCTTTATTTAAGTGAATCGAAAAAAATCTAAATATTATCTAGGCACCCCAATGATAAAAACAAAAGTGGTCTGAATATAATCTGTCAGAAAAAATATACAATGCCCTATTCTACCTTGTTTTGGAGTATATACACCAACTC
The DNA here is from genome assembly GCF_049354715.1 of Callithrix jacchus. Classification (NCBI taxonomy): domain Eukaryota; kingdom Metazoa; phylum Chordata; class Mammalia; order Primates; family Cebidae; genus Callithrix; species Callithrix jacchus. The sequence goes on along the minus strand of NC_133521.1, from coordinate 52,376,959 downwards.
CATATACTCTCTGATGTAAAATACAGAAATTCTATATTTAAGCGAATCGAAAAAAATCAAAATATTATCTAGGCACCCCAATGTTAAAAAAAAATTGCTCTAAATATAATCTGTCAGAACATATATACAATGCCTCATTCTCCTCTGTTTCGTAGTATATACACCAACTACATATGCTCTCTCATATAAAATACAGAAATTCTAAATTTAAGCGAATCGAAAAACATCTAAATATTATCTAGGCACCCCAATGTTAAAATCAAAATTGCTCTGATTACAGTCTGTCAGAAAAAATATACAATGCCCTTTTAAACTCTATTTTGTAGTATATACTCCAACTCAATATGCTCTATCATGTAAAATACCGAAATTCTAATTTTACGTGAATCGAAAAAAATCTAATTAATATCTAGGCGACCCAAAGTTAAAAGAAAATGGCTCTGAATATAGTCTGTTAGAAAAAATATACAATGCCTTATTCTACTCTGTTTTGGAGTATATACAACTCTGTATGCTCTCTCATGTAAAATACGGAAATTCTGTATTTAAGTGAATCGAAAGAAATCTAAATAATATCTAGGCGCCCCAAAGTTAAAGAAAAATTGCTCTGAATATAGTCTGTTAGAAAAAAATATACAATGCCTTATTGTACACTGTTTTGGTGTACACACACCCACTCAGTATGCTCTCTCATGTAAAATAGAATAATTCTAATTTTACCCGAATGGAAAATAATCTAAATATTATCTAGGCAACTAAAAGATAAAAGCAAAGTTGTTCTGAATATAGTCTGTCAGACAAAATATACAATACCCTTTTCTACTCTGTTTTGTAGTATATACACCAACTCAATATGCTCTCACATATAAAATGCCGAAATTCTAATTTTACGCAAATCGAAAACAATCTAAATAATATCTAGGCCCCCCAACGTTAAAAGAAAATGGTTCTGAATATAGTATGTTAGAAAAAATACACAATGCCTTAATCTACTCTGTTTCGGAGTATATATGCCGACTCTGTATGCTCTCTCATGTAAAATACAGAAATTCTATATTTACCTGAATCGAAAAAAATCAAAATATTATCTACGCACCCCAATGTTAAAACAAAATTGCTCTGAATATAATCTGTCAGAAAATATATACAATGCCCTATTCTACTCTGTTTTGGAGTATATACACCAAATCCATTTGCTCTCTCATATAAAATACAGAAATTCTATACTTAAGCGAATCGAAAAAAATCTAGTATTATCTAGGCACCCAAATGTTAAAAGCAAAATTGCTCTGAATATAATCTGTCAGAAAAAATATAGAATGCCATATTCTACTTTTTTTTGGAGTATATAAAAAAACTCAGTATGCTCTTTCATGTAAAATACAGAAATTCTAATTTTACCCAAATCAAAAAAATCTAAATATTATCTAGGCACCCCAATGTGAAAAAAAAAATTTCTCAGAATATAATCTGTCAGAAAAACTATACAATGCCCTATACTACTCTGTTTCGTAGTATATACACCAACTCCCTATGCTCTCTTACGTAAAATACAGAAATTCAAATTTTACCCGAATTGAAAAAATGTAAATATTATATAGGCCCCCCAATGTTAAAAACAAAATTGCTCTGAATATAGTCTGTCAGAAAAAATATACAATGCCCTATTCTACTCTGTTTTGGAGTATATACACCAACTCATTATGCTCTCTCATGTAAAATACTGTAATTCTAATTTTACGTGAATCGAAAAAAAATCTAAATATTATCTAGGCACCCCAATGTTTAAAAGAAAATTGCTCTAAATATAGTCTGTCTGAAAACATATACAATGCCGGTTTCTACTCGGTTTTGTTGTATATACCCCAACTCAATTTGCTATCTCATGTAAAATACTGAAATTCTAATTTTACGTGAAGCGAAAATAATCTAAATAATCTCTAGGCGCCCCAAAGTTAAAAGAAAATGGCTCTGAATATAGTCTGTAAGAAAAACTATACAATGCCATATTCTACGTTGTTTTGGAGTATATACACCAACTCAGTATGCTCTCTCATGTAAAATACTGAAATTCTAATTTTACCCGAATGAGAAAATCTAATTAATATCTAGGCACCCCAATGTGAAAAACAAAATTACTCTGAATATAATCTGTCAGAAAAAATATACAATGCCCTATTCTACTCTGTTTTTGAGTATATACACCAAGTCAGTATGCTCTCTCATGTAAAATACAGAAATTCTATATTTAAGCGAATCAAAAAAAATCTAAATATTATCTAGGCACCCCAATGTTAAAAGCAAAATTGCTCTGATTATAATCTGTCAGAAAAAATATACAATGCCCTTTTCTACTCTATTTTGTAGTATATATACCAACTCAATATGCTCTCTCATGTAAAATACTGAAATTCTAATTTTACGCGAATCGAAAAAAATCTAAATAATACCTAGGCACCCCAAAGTTAAAAGAAAATTGCTCTGAATATAATCTGTCAGAAAAAATATACAATGCCCTTTTCTACTCTGTTTTCGAGTATATAAACCAACTCAATATGCTCTCTCATGTAAAATACCGAAATTCTAATTTTACACGAATCGAAATAAATCTAAATAATATCTACGTGACACAAAGTTAAAAAAAATGGCTCTGAATATAGTCTGTTAGAGAAAATATACAATGCCTTATTCTACTCTGTTTTGGATTATATACACCAACTCAGTATGCTCTCTCATGCGAAATATGGAAATTCTGTATTTAACTGAATCGAAAAAAATCTAAATATTATCTAGACACACCAAAGTTAAAACAAAATGACTGTGAACATAGTCTGTTAGAAAAAGGATACAATGTTTTATTCTACTCTGTTTTTGAGTATATACACCAATTCCATATGCTCTCTCATGTAAAATTTCAGAAATTCTATATTTAAGCGAATTGAAATAAATCTAAATATTATCTAGGCACCCCAATGTTAAAAGCAAAATTGTTCTGAATATAATCTGTCACAAAAAATATACAATGCCCTCTTCTACTCTGTTTTGGAGTATATACACCAACTGAATATGCTCTTTCATGTAAAATACCGATATTCTAACTTTACTTTAATGGAAAAAAATCTAAATAGTATGTAGGAGCCCTAAAGTTAAATGAAAATGGTTCTGAATATAGTCTGTTAGAAAAAATATACAATGCCTTATTCTACTTTGTTTTGGAGTATATACACCAACTCAGTATGCTCTCTCATGGAAAATACAGAAATACTATATTTAAGCGAATCGAAAAAAATCTACATATTATCTAGGCACCCCAATGTTAAAAATGAAATTGCTCTGAATATAATCTGACAGAAATAATATACAAAACCCTATTCTACACTGTTTTGGGGTATATACACCAACTCAGTATGCTCTCTCATGTAAAATACCGAAATTCTAATTCTACGTGAATTGAAAATAATTTAAATCTTACCTAGGTAACCCAATGTTAAAAGCAAAATTGCTCTGAATTTATTCTGTCAGAAAAAATATACAATGCCGTTTACTACTCTGTTTTGTAGTATATACACCAACTCAATATGCGCTCTCATGTAAAATACAGAGATTCAAATTTTACCCAAATCGAATAAATCTAAATATTATCTAGGCACCCCAACCTTAAAAACAAAATTGCTCTGAATATAATCTGTCAGAAAATATATACAATGCCCTCATCTACACTGTTGCGTAGGATATACACCAACTCCATATGCTCTCTCATGTAAAATACAGAAATTCTATATTTAAGCGAATCGAAAAAAATCTAATTATCTAGGCAACCCATGTTAAAAGCACAATTGCTCTGAATATAATTTGTCAGAAAAAATATACAATGCCGTTTTCTACTCTGTTTTGTAGTATATACCCCAACTCAATATGCTCTCTCATGTAAAATACTGAAATTCTAATTTTTTGCGAAGCGAAAAAGATCTAAATAATATCTAGGCAACTTAATGTTTAAAGCAATATTTCTCTGAATATAATCTGTCAGAACAAATATTTAATGTTCTTTGCTACTCTGTTTTGGAGTATATACACCAACTCCATATGCTCTCTCATGTAAAATACATAAATTCTATATTTAAGCAAATCGAAAAAAATCTAAGTATTATCCAGGTAACCCAATGTTAAAATCAAAACTGCTCTGAATATCATCTGTCAGAAAAAATATACAATGCCCTATTATACTACGTTTTGGAGTATATAAACCAACTCCATATGCTCTCTCATGTAAAATACAGAAATTCTATATTTAAGTGAATCGAAAAAAATCTAAATATTATCTGGGCACCCCAATATTTATAGCAAAATTGCTCTGAGTATAATCAGTAACAAAAATATAAAATTCCCTTTTCTACTCTGTTGTGTAGTATATTCACCAACTCAATATGCTCTCTCATGTAAAGTACCAACATTCGAATTTTACGTGAATCGAAAAAAATCTAAATAATATCTAGGCGCCCCAAAGTTAAAAGAAAATGACTCTGAATATAGTCTGTTAGAAAAAATATACAGTGCCTTATTCTTTTCTGTTTTGGAGTATATACACCAACTCAGTAAGCTCTCTCATGTAAAATACAGAAATTCTAATTTCACCTGTATCGAGAAAATCTAAATATTATCTAGACACCCCAAGGTTAAAAACAAAATTGCTCTGAATATAATCTGTCAGAAAAAAAAAATTCCATATTCTACTCTGTTTCGGAGTATATACACCAACTCCATATGCTCTCTCATGTAAAATACAGAAATTCTATATTTAAGCGAATCGAAAAAAATCTAAATATTATCTAGGCACCCCAATGTTAAAAATTAAACTTCTCTAAATATAATCAGTCAGAAGAAATATACAATGCCCTATTACACTTTGTTTTCGAGTATATACACCAATTCCATATGGTCTCTCATGTAAAATACAAATTTTATATTTAAGTGAATTGAAAAAAATCTAAATATTATATAGGCACCCCAATGTTAAAGGCAAAGCTTCCCTGAATATAATCTGTCAGAAAAAATATACAACAGCCTATTCTACTTTGTTTTAAAGTATATAAAGCCACTCGATATGCTCTCTCATGTAAAATACCAAAATTCTAATTTTACGTGAATCGAAAAAAATCTAAATAGTATCAGGGCGCCCCAAAGTTAAAAGAAAATGCCTCTGTATATAGTCTTATTGAAAAAATATACAATGCTTTTTTCTACTCTGTTTTGGAGTATATACACAAACTCAGTGTGCTCTCTCATGTAAAACACAGAAATTCAAATTTTACCTGAATCGAAAAAATCTAAATATTATCTAGGCACCCCAATGTTAAAAAAAAAATTGCTCTGAATATAATCTGTCAGAAAAAATATACAATGCCCTATTCTACTCTGTTTCAGAGTATATACACCAACTCCATATTCTCTGTCATATAAAACACTGAATTTCAGTATTTAAGCAAATCGAAATATATCTAAATATTATCTAGGCACCCAAATGTTAAAAGAAAAATTGCTCTGAATATAATCTGTCAGAAAAAATATACAATGCCCTATTCTACTCTGTTTCGGAGTATATAAAGCAACTCAATATCCTCTAGCATGTAAAATAACGAAATTCTAATTTTACGCGAATCGAAAAAAACTAAATAATATCTAGGCACCCCAAGGTTAAAAGAAAATGGCTCTAAATATAGTCTGTTAGAAAAAATATACAATGCCTAGTTCTACTCTGTTTTATAGTATATACACCAACTCAGTAAGCTCTCTCATGTAAAATACAGAAATTATAAATTTACATGAAATGAAAAAAATCTAGATATTATCTAGGCACCCCAATATTAAAAGTAAAATTGCTCTGAATATAATCTGTCAGAGAAAATATACAGTGTCCTTTTCTACTCGGTTTTGTATTATATACACAAACTCAATATGCTCTCTAAGGTAAAATACCAAAATTCTAATTTTACACGAATCAACAAAAATCTAAATAATATCTAGGCACCTCAAAGTTAAAAGTAAATGGTTCTGAATATAATCTGTTTGAAAATATATACAATGCCCTTTTCTACTCTGTTTTGGAGTATATACACCACTCAGTATGCTCTCTCATGTAAAATACCAAAATTCTAATTTTACCTGAATCGAAAAAATCTAAATATTATCTAGGCACCCCAATGTTAAAAACAAAATTGCTCTAAATATAATCTGTAAGAAAAAATACACAATGACCTATTCTACTATATTTCGGAGTATATACACCAACTCCATATTCTCTCTCATGTAAAATACATAAATTTTGTATTTAAGCAAATCGAAAAAATTCTAAATTTTATGTAGGCACCCAAATGATAAAAGCAAAATTACTCTGAATACAATCAGTCAGAAAAAATATACAATGCCCTATTCTACTCTGTGACGGAGTATATACAACAACTCAATATCCTCTCTCATGTAAAATACCGAAATTCGAATTTTACGTGAATCGAAAAAAAACTAAATAATATCTAAGCACACCAAGGTTAGAAGAAAATGGCTCTGAATATAGTCTGTTAGAAAAAATATACAATGCCTTATTCGACTCTGTTTTGGAGTATATTCACCAACTCAGTATACTCTCTCATATAAAATACCGAAATTCTAATTCTACGTGAATCGAAAAAAATGTAAATATTATCTAGTCACCCCAGTGTTAAAAGCAAAATTGCTCTGAATATAATCTGTCAGAAAAAATATACAATGCCCTTTTCTACTTTTTTTTTGGAGTATATACACCAACTCCATATGTTCTCTCATGTAAAATAGAGACATTCTATATCTAAGCGTATCGAAAAAAATCTAAATATTATCTAGGCAACCCAATGTTAAAAACAAAATTGCTCTGAATATAATTTGTCAGAAAAAATATACATTGTTATTTTCTACTCTGTTTTGTAGTATATACACCAACTCAATACTGTTTCTAATGTAAAATACCGAAATACTAATTTTACGCGAATCGAAGAACATCTAAATATAATCGAGGCACCACAATATTAAAAGTAAATTTGCTCTGCATATAATCTGTCAGAAAAAATATAGAATGCCCTATTCTACTGTGTTTCGGAGTATATAAACCAACTCAATATCCTCTCTCACGTAAAATACCGAAATTCAAATTTTATGCGAATCGAAATAAATCTAAATAATATCTAGGTATCCCAAATTTAAAAGAATATGGCTCTAAAAATAGTCTCTTAGAAAAAATATACAATGCCATATTCTACTCTGTTTTGGAGTATATACACCAACTAAGTTTGCTCTCTCATGTAAAATAACGAAATTCTAATTTTACCCGAATCAAAAAATCTAAATATTATCTAGGCACCACAATGTTAAAATGAAAATTGCTCTGAATATAATCTGTCAGAAAAAATATACAATGTTCTATTCTAGTCTGTTTTGGAGTATATACACCAACTCAATATGCTCTCTCATGTAAAATACCGAAATTCTAATTTTACGTGAATAAAAAAAATTTAAATATTATCTAGGCACCCCAATGTTAAAAGCAAAATTGCTCTGAATATAATCTTTTAGAAAAAATATACAATGCCCTTTTCTACTCTGTTTGGAGTATATACACCAACTCAATATGCTCTCCCATGTAAAATACCGAAATTCTAATTTTTCACGAATTGAAAAAACTCTAAACAATATCTAGGCGCCCCAACGTTAAAAGAAAATGGCTCTGAATAAAGTCAGTTAGAAAAAATATGCAATGTATATTCGACTATGTTTTGGAGTATATACACCCACTCAGTATGTTCCCTCATGTTAAAACCAAAATTCTAATTTTACATGAATCAAAAAAATCTAAATATTATCTGGGCACCCCAATGTTAAAAGCAAAATTACTCTGAATATAATCTGTCAAAAAAAATATACAATGACCTTTTCTACTCTGTTTTGGAGTATATACACCAACTCAATATGCTCTCTCATGTAAAATACTGAAATTCTAATTTTACATGAATCTAAAAAAAAACAAATATTATCTAGGCATCCCAATGTTAAAAGCAAAATTACTCTGAATATAATCTGCCAAAAAAAATATACAATGCGCTATTCTACTCTGTTTTGGAGTATATACACCAACTTCATATTCTCTCTCATGTAAAATACAGAAATTCTATATTTAAGCAAATCGAAAAAAATCTAAATATTATTTATGCACCCCAATGTTAAAAGCAATATTGCTCCTAATATAATCTGTCAGAAAAAATATACAATGCCCTTTTCTACACTGTCTTGGAGTATATAAACCAACTCCATATTCTCTCTCATGTAAAATACAGAAATTCTGTATTTAAGTGAATCGAAAAAATCTAAATATTATCTATGCATCCAAATGTTAAAAGAAAAATTGCTCTGAATATAATCTGTCGAAAACAATATACAATGCCCTATTCTACTCTGTTTTGGTGTATGTACACCAACTCAGTGTGCTCTCTCATTTATAATACCAAAATTCTAATGTTACGGGTATCGAAAAAAATCTAAATATTATCTAGGCACCCCAATGTTTGAAGCAAAATTACTCTTAATATAATATTTCAGTAAAAATATACAATGCCCTATTCTACTCTCCTTTGGAGTATATACACTAACTCAATGTGCTCTCTCATGTAAAATACGGTAATTCTAATTTTATGCCAATCGAAAATATCTAAATAATATCTAGGCGCCCCAAAGTTAAACGAAAATGGCTCTGAATATAGTCTGATAGAAAAAATATACAATGCCTTATTCTACTTTTTTTTGGAGTGTATATGCCTATTCAGTATGCTCTCTCATGTAAAATACAGAAATTCTAATTGTACCCGAATCAAAAAATCTAAATCTCATCTAGGCACCCCAATGTTAAAAACAAAATTGCTCTGAATATATTCAGTCAGATAAAATATACAATGCCCAATTCTACTTCGTTTTGGAGTATATACACCAACTCTATATGCTCTCTCATGTAAAATACAGAAATTCTATATTTAAGCAAATCGAAAAAATTCTAAATATTCTCTAGGCACCCCAATGTTAAAACAAAATTGCTCTGAATATAATCGGTCAGAAAAAATATACAATGACCATTTCTACTCTGTTTTGGTGTATATACACCAACTCAGTATGTTCTCTCATGTAAAATAAAAAAATTCTAATTTTACCAGAATAGAAAAAATCTAAATATAATCTAGGCGCCCCAATGTCAAAAGAAAATGGCTCTGAATATAGTCTATTGGAAAAAATATACAATGATTTATTCTACTCTGTTTTGGAGTATATACACCAACTCAGTATGCTCTCTCATGTAAAATACCGAAATTCCAATTTTACGTGAATTGAAAAACATCTACGTTTTTTCTAGGCACCCCAATGTTAAAAACAAAATTGCTCTGAATATAATCTGTCAGAAAAAATATACAATGCCCAATTCTACTCTATTTTGGAGTATATAAACCAACTCTATATGCTCTCTCATGTAAAATACAGAAATTCGATATTTAAGCAAATTGAAAGAAATCTATATATTATCTTGGCACCCCAATGTTAAAAGAAAAATTGCTCTGAATATAATCTGTCAGAAAAAATATACAATGCCCTTTTCTACTCTGTTTTGTAGTATATACACCAACTCAATACGCTCTCTTATGTAAAATACATAATTTCTAATTTTACTTTAATCGAAAAAAATCTAAATAATATCTAGGCATCCCAGAGTTAAAAGAAAATTGCGTTGAATATAGTCTGTTAGAAATAATATACAATGCCTTATTCTACTCTGTTTTAAACTATATACACCAACTCAGTATGCTCTCTCATGTAAAATACCGAAATGCTAATTTTACGTGATACAAAAAAATTCTAAATATTATCTAGGCACTCCAATGTTAAAAGAAAAATTGCTTTGAATATAATCTGTCAGAAAAAATATACAATGTTCTGTTCTACTCTGTTTTGTAGTATATACACCAACACAATATGCTCTCTCATGTAAAATATCGAAAATCTAATTTTACGTGAATCAAAATAAATCTAAATAATATCTAGGCACCCCAAAGTGAAAAGAAAATGGCTCTGAATATATACTGTTAGAAAAATATAAAATGTGTTATTCTACTCTTTTTTGGAGTATATACACCAACTCAGTATGCTCTCTCATGTAAAATACAGATATTCAAATTTTACCCGAATAGAAAAAATCTAAATATTGTCTTGGCACCCTAATGTTAAAAACAAAATTGCTCTGCATATAATCTGTCATAAAAAATATACAATGCCATATTCTACTTTGTTTTAGAGTATATACACCAATTCAGTATGCTCTCTCATGTAAAATACCGAAGTTCTAATTTCACGTGAATCGAAGAAAATCTAAATATTATCTAGGCACCCCAATGTTAAAAACAAAATTGCTCTGAATATAATGTGTCAGAAAAAATATACAATGCCCTATTCTACTCTTTTTTAAAATATATACACCAACCCAGTATGCTCTCTCATGTAAAATGCAGAAATTCTAATTTTACCCGAATCGAAAAAATATAAATATTATCTAGGCAAACGAATATTAAAAGCAAAATTGTTCTGAATATAATCTGTCAGAACAAATATACAATGCCCATTTCTACTCTGTTTTGGTGTATATACACCAACTCAGTATGCTCTCTAATGTAAAATATACAAATTCTAATTTTACCCGAATCGAAAATATCTAAATATTATCTAGGCACCCCAACGTTAAAGAAAATGGCTCTGAATATAGTCTGTTGGAAAAAATATACAATGATTTATTCTACTCTGTTTTTGGAGTATATACATCCACTCAGTATGCTCTCTCATGTAAAATACCAAAATTCTAAACTTACGTGAATTGAAAAACATCTAAATTTTATCTAGGCACCCCAATGTTAAAAGCAAAATTGCTCTGAATATAATCTGTTAGAAAAAATATACAATGACCTTTTTTACTCTGTTTTGGAGTATATACACAAACTCCATATGCTCTCTCAAGTTAAATAGAGAAATTCTATATTTAAGCAAATTGAAAGAAATCTAAATATTATCTAGGCGTCCCAGAGTTAAAAGAAAATGGCGTTGAATATAGTCTGTTAGAAAAAATATACAATGCCTTATTCTACTTTGCTTTGGAGTATATACACCAATTCAGTATGCTCTCTTATTTAAAATACCAAAATGCTAATTTTACGTGAATCGAAAAAAATCTAAATATTTTCTAGGCACCCGAATGTTAATAGCAAAATTGCTCTGAATATAATCTGTCAGAAAAAATACACAATGCCCTTTTCTACTCTGTTTTTCAGTATATACACCAACTCAATTTACATTCTCAAGTAAAATACCGAAATCATATTACGCGAATCAAAACAAAATCTAAATAATATCTAGACCCCCCAAAGTTAAAAGAAAATGGCTCTGAATATAGTCTGTTAGAAAAAATATACAATGCCGTATTGTACTGTGTTTTGGAGTATATACACCAACTCAGTATGCTCTCTCATGTAAAATACCGAGATTCTAATTTTACGTGAAACGAAAATATTTTAAATATTATCTAGGCACACATAAGTTAAAAGCAAAATTGCTTTGAATATAATCCGTTAGAAAAAATATACAATGCCATTTTCTACTATGTTTTGTAGTATATACAACAACTCAATATGCTATGTCATGTAAAATATGGAAATTATTAATTTACACGAATCAAGAAAAATCTAAATTATATCTTGGCGCCCCAAAATTTAAAGAAAATTGCTCTGAATATAATCTGTTAGACAAAATATACAATGCGTTATTCTACTCTGTTTTGGAGTATATACACCAACTCTGTAGGCTCTCTCATGTAAAATACCGAAATTGTAATTTTACGTGAATCGAAAAAAATCTAAATATTATCTAGGCACCCCAATGTTAAAAACCGTATTTCTCTGAATATAATCTGTCAGAGAAAATATACAATGACTTATTCTACTCTGTTTTAGAGTAAATACACCAACTCAATATGCTCTCTCATGTAAAATACAAAAATTCTATATTTAAGCGAATCGAAAAAAATCTAAATATTATCTAGGCACCCCAATTTTAAAAACAAAATTGTGCTGAATATAATCTGTCAGAAAAAATATACAATGCCATTTTCTACTCCGTTTTGGTATATATACACCAACTCAATATGCTCTCATGTTAAATATCAAAATTCGAATTTTACGTGAATCGAAAAATATCTAAATATTATCTAGGCATCCCAATGTTAAAAACAATATTGCTCTGAATATAATCTGTCAAAAAAATATAAAATGCCCTATTCTACTGTGTTTTGGGGTATATACACCAACTCCATATTCTCTCTCATGTAAAATACATAAATTCTGTATTTAAGCAAATTGAAAAAATCTACAAATTATCTATGCACCCCAATGTTTTTTTTTTTAATTTTAATTTATTTATTTATTTTTATTTTTTTAAATTTTTTTTTTTTTAATTTTTTATTGGATTATTGGTTTTGGGGTACATGAGCAGAGCATGCAAGACAGTTGCGTAGGTACACACATGGCAGTGTGCTTTGCTTTTCTTCTCCCCTTCACCCACATTTGGCATTTCTCCCCAGGCTATCCCTCCCCACCTCCCCCTCCCACTGGCCCTCCCCTTTTCCCCCCAATAGACCCCAGTGTTTAGTACTCCCCTTTCTGTGTCCATGTGTTCTCATTTTTCATCACCCACCTATGAGTGAGAATATGCGGTGTTTCATTTTCTGTTCTCTTGTCAGTTTGCTGAGGATGATGTTTTCCAGATTCATCCATGTCCCTACAAACGACACGAACTCATCATTTCTGATTGCTGCATAATATTCCATGGTGTATATGTGCCACATTTTTCCAATCCAGTCTATTATCAATGGGCATTTGGGTTGATTCCAGGTCTTTGCTATTGTAAACAGTGCTGCAATGAACATTCGTGTACATGTGTCCTTATAGTAGAACGATTTATAGTCTTTTGGATATATACCCAGTAATGGGATTGCTGGGTCAAATGGAATTTCTATTTCTAAGGCCTTGAGGAATCGCCACACTGTCTTCCACAATGGTTGAACTAATTTACACTCCCACCAACAGTGTAAAAGTGTTCCTTTTTCTCCACATCCTCTCCAGCATCTGTTGTCTCCAGATTTTTTAATGATCGCCGTTCTAACTGGCGTGAGATGGTATCTCAATGTGGTTTTGATTTGCATCTCTCTGATGACCAGTGACGATGAGCATTTTTTCATATGATTGTTGGCCTCATATATGTCTTCTTTCGTAAAGTATCTGTTCATATCCTTTGCCCACTTTTGAATGGGCTTGTTTGTTTTTTTCCTGTAAATCTGCTTGAGTTGTTTGTAAATTCTGGATATCAGCCCTTTGTCAGATGGGTAGACTGCGAAAATTTTTTCCCATTCTGTTGGTTGCCGATCCACTCTAGTGACTGTTTCTTTTGCCGTGCAGAAGCTGTGGAGTTTGATTAGGTCGCATTTGTCTATTTTGGCTTTTGTTGCCAATGCTCTTGGTGTTTTGTTCATGAAGTCCTTGCCTACTCCTATGTCCTGGATAGTTTTGCCTAGATTTCCTTCTAGGGTTTTTATGGTGCCAGGTCTTATGTTTAAGTCTTTAATCCATCTGGAGTTAATTTTAGTGTAAGGTGTCAGGAAGGGGTCCAGTTTCTGCTTTCTGCACATGGCTAGCCAGTTTTCCCAACACCGTTTGTTAAACATGGAATCCTTGCCCCATTGCTTGTTTTTCTCAGGTTTATCAAAGATTGTATAGTTGTATGTATGTTGTGTTGCCTCCGGTGCCTCTGTTTTGTTCCATTGGTCTATATCTCTGTTTTGGTACCAGTACCATGCTGTTTTGATTACTGTAGCCTTGTAGTATAGTTTGAAATCCGGTAGTGTGATGCCCCCGCTGTGTTCTTTTTGCTTAGAATTGACTTGGCTATGCGGGCTCTCTTTTGGTTCCATATGAAGTTCATGGTGGTTTTTTCCAGTTCTGTGAAGAAAGTCAATGGTAGCTTGATGGGGATAGCGTTGATTCTGTAAATTACTTTGGGCAGTATAGCCATTTTCACGATATTAATTCTTCCTAACCATGAACATGGAATGTTTCTCCATCTGTTTGTGTCCTCTCTGATTTCGTTGAGCAGTGGTTTGTAGTTCTCCTTGAAGAGGTCCCTTACGTTCCTTGTGAGTTGTATTCCAAGGTATTTTATTCTTTTTGTAGCAATTGCGAATGGCAGTTCGCTCTCGATTTGGCTTTCTTTAAGTCTGTTATTGGTGTAGACGAATGCTTGTGATTTTTGCACATTGATTTTATATCCTGAGACTTTGCTGAAGTTGTTTATCAGTTTCAGGAGTTTTTGGGCTGAGGCGATGGGGTCTTCTAGGTATACTATCATGTCGTCTGCAAATAGAGACAATTTGGCTTCCACCTTTCCTATTTGAATACCCTTTATTTCTTTTTCTTGCCTGATTGCTCTGGCTAGAACTTCCAGTACTATATTGAATAGGAGTGGTGAGAGAGGGCATCCTTGTCTAGTACCAGATTTCAAAGGGAATGCTTCCAGTTTTTGCCCATTCAGTATGATATTGGCTGTTGGTTTGTCATAAATAGCTTTTATTACTTTGAGATACGTTCCATCGATACCGAGTTTATTGAGGGATTTTAGCATAAAGGGCTGTTGAATTTTGTCAAATGCCTTCTCTGCGTCAATTGAGATAATCATGTGGTTTTTGTTTTTGGTTCTGTTTATGTGGTGAATTACGTTGATAGACTTGCGTATGTTGAACCAGCCTTGCATCCCTGGGATGAATCCTACTTGATCATGATGAATAAGTTTTTTGATTTGGTGTTGCAATCGGCTTGCCAATATTTTATTGAAGATTTTTGCATCTATGTTCATCATGGATATTGGCCTGAAGTTTTCTTTTCTCGTTGGGTCTCTGCCGGGTTTTGGTATCAGGATGATGTTGGTCTCATAAAATGATTTGGGAAGGATTCCCTCTTTTTGGATTGTTTGAAATAGTTTTAGAAGGAATGGTACCAGCTCCTCCTTGTGTGTCTGGTAGAATTCGGCTGTGAACCCATCTGGACCTGGGCTTTTTTTGTGAGGTAGGCTCTTAATTGCTGCCTCAACTTCAGACCTTGTTATTGGTCTATTCATAGTTTCAGCTTCCTCCTGGTTTAGGCTTGGGAGGACACAGGAGTCCAGGAATTTATCCATTTCTTCCAGGTTTACTAGTTTATGAGCATAGAGTTGTTTGTAATATTCTCTGATGATGGTTTGAATTTCTGTGGGATCTGTGGTGATTTCCCCTTTATCATTTTTTATTGCATCTATTTGGTTGTTCTCTCTTTTCTTTTTAATCAATCTGGCTAGTGGTCTGTCTATTTTGTTGATCTTTTCAAAAAACCAGCTCTTGGCTTTATTGATTTTTTGAAGGGTTTTTCGTGTCTCAATCTCCTTCAGCTCAGCTCTGATCTTAGTAATTTCTTGTCTTCTGCTGGGTTTTGAGTTTTTTTGATCTTGCTCCTCTAGCTCTTTCAATTTTGACGATAGGGTGTCAATTTTGGATCTCTCCATTCTCCTTATATGGGCACTTATTGCTATATACTTTCCTCTAGAGACTGCTTTAAATGTGTCCCAGAGGTTCTGGCACGTTGTGTCTTCATTCTCATTGGTTTCGAAGAACTTCTTTATTTCTGCCTTCATTTCATTGTTTACCCAGTCAACATTCAAGAGCCAGTTGTTCAGTTTCCATGAAGCTGTGCGGTTCTGGGTCGGTTTCTGAATTCTGAGTTCTAACTTGATTGCACTATGGTCTGAGAGGCTGTTTGTTATGATTTCAGTTGTTTTGCATTTGTTGAGCAGTGCTTTACTTCCAATTATGTGGTCAATTTTAGAGTAGGTGTGATGTGGTGCTGAGTAGAATTTGTATTCTGTGGATTTGGGGTGGAGAGTTCTGTAAATGTCCACCAGGTTTGCTTGCTCCAGGTCTGAGTTCAAGCCCTGGGTATCCTTGTTGATTTTCTGTCTGGTTGATCTGTCTAGTATTGACAGTGGAGTGTTAAAGTCTCCCACTATTATTTTGTGGGAGTCTAAGTCCTTCTGTAAGTCATTAAGAACTTGCCTTATGTATCTGGGTGCTCCTGTGTTGGGTCCATATATGTTTAGGATCGTTAGCTCTTCTTGTTGTATCGATCCTTTTACCATTATGTAATGGCCTTCTTTGTCTCTTTTGATCTTTGTTGCTTTAAAGTCTATTTTATCAGAGATGAGAATTGCAACTCCTGCTTTTTTTTGCTTTCCATTAGCTTGGTAAATCTTCCTCCATCCCTTTATTTTGAGCCTTTGTGTATCCTTGCATGTGAGATGGGTTTCCTGTATACAGCACACTGATGGGTTTTGGATTTTTATCCAATTTGCCAGTCTGTGTCTTTTGATTGGTGCATTTAGTCCATTTACATTTAGGGTTAAGATTGTTATGTGTGAATTTGATACTGCCATTTTGATTCTAAGTGGCTGTTTTGCATGTTAGTTGTTGTAGATTCTTCATTATGTTGAAGCTCTTTAGCATTCAGTGTGATTTTGGAATGGCTGGTACTGATTGATCCTTTCTATGTGTAGTGCCTCTTTTAGGAGCTCTTGTAAAGCAGGCCTGGTGGTGACAAAATCTCTGAGTACTTGCTTGTTCGCAAAGGATTTTATTCTTCCTTCACTTCTGAAGCTCAGTTTGGCCGGATATGAAATTCTGGGTTGAAAGTTCTTTTCTTTAAGAATGTTGAATATTGGCCCCCACTCTCTTCTGGCTTGTAGTGTTTCTGCCGAGAGATCTGCTGTGAGTCTGATGGGCTTCCCTTTGTGGGTGACCTGACCTTTCTCTCTGGCTGCCCTTAGTATTCTCTCCTTTATTTCAACCCTGTTGAATCTGACGATTATGTGCCTTGGGGTTGCTCTTCTTGCGGAATATCTTTGTGGTGTTCGCTGTATTTCCTGCAACTGAGTGTTGGCTTGTCTTGCTAGGTGGGGGAAATTTTCCTGGATGATGTCCTGAAGAGTATTTTCCAGCTGGGATTCATTCTCTTCGTCCCCTTCTGGTACACCTATCAAACGTAGGTTAGGTCTTTTCACATAGTCCCACATTTCTTGGAGACTTTGTTCATTCCTTTTTGCGCTTTTTTCTCTGATCTTGGTTTCTCGTTTTATTTCATTGATTTGGTCTTCGACTTCAGATATTCTTTCTTCTGCTTGGTCAATTCGGCTATTGAAACTTGCGTTTGCTTCGTGAAGTTCTCGTATTGTGTTTTTCAGCTTTTTTAATTCATTCATATTCCTCTCTAAGGTATCCATTCTTGTTATCATTTCCTCGAATCTTTTTTCAAATCTTTTTTCAAGGTTCTTAGTTTCTTTGCATTGATTTAATACATGATCTTTTAGCTCACAAAAGTTTCTCATTATCCATCTTCTGAAGTCTAATTCCGTCATTTCGTCACAGTCATTCTCCGTCCAGCTTTGTTCCCTTGCTGGTGAGGAGTTTTGGTCCTTTCTAGGAGGCGAGGTGTTCTGGTTTCGGGTGTTTTCCTCCTTTTTGCGCTGGTTTCTTCCCATCTTTGTGGATTTGTCCGCTGGTCGTCTGCGTAGTTGCTGACTTTTCGTTTGGGTCTCTGAGTGGACACCCAGAATGTTGATGATGAAGTATTTCTGTTGCTTGGTTTTCCTTCTACCAGTCTAGCCCCTTCGCTGTACGACTGTTGAGGTCCGCTCCAGACCCTGCTTGTCTGGGGTGCACCTCTAGTAGCCGTGGCACAGTGAGGGATGCTACCAGTTTCTTTTTCTGCTCTCTTTGTCCCAGGATGATGCCTGCCTAATGACAGTCTTTTGGATATAGAGGGGTCAGGGAGCTGCTTGAGGAGACAGTTTGTACTTTATAGGGGTTTAATTGCTGAGCTTTGCACTCTGTTGTTCATTCAGGGCTGTTAGGCTGCTATGTTTGATTCTGCTGCAACACAGCTCATTAAACAACCCTTTTTTTTTCTCAAATGCTCTGTGTTGAGGGGTTTGGGCTTTATTGTTGGATGTCCGATCAGGTGTCCTGCCCAGCTAGAAGGCAGACTAGCCACTGTTTGGCTGCCGAGGCTCCGCCCTGCTGTTGTGTGATTCGCGCTGTTCCTGCCGGCTCTGCTGTGGTCTCCGCCATGCCCTGCGGCGGAGTCTCTTCGTTGTAGCGTGTTGCCTCAGCAACGGCAGGCTGCGTCAGCAGTGGGCGTGTATCTCAGTAGGGACGGGTTGCCTCGGCAACGGTTGGCTGCCTCAGCAGTGGGCGTGTATATCAGTTAGTGCAGGTTGCCTCCGTAGTGGTGGACGCCCCTCCCCCACAGAGCATCTCGGACCGTCTGCCCGGGATAGTCTGAAATCACGGTTCTGTTCGTCCCACTGGGTATCCCAAGCGATCTGTCCCTGCAATCCCCTGGGCTGGGCTACTGTGCAAGTCTCGTTCAGTCTCAAGTCCAGCCCTCTCAAGTCTCAGGTTGCCGGTTCAACAAGGCACCCAGACAAGCGCGCCCTGTGGGGATTGCTGGGTAGGGCCGGCCGCCGCCGCCCCGGCTGCCGGCTTCGCCAGGCAGACCTACTGCCTGGCGTCCCGTGTCATTTTATACTTGGGAGTTTCCCCGTTCTGTGGGCAACAAAGATCAGTCTGGAAATGCAGCACTGACTCACCGTTTGCAAATTCAACGCGGGCTCCAATCCTGGGTTGTTCTCACAGCGCCATCTTGAGTCCCCTCCTTTCGCACCCCAATGTTAAAAGCAAAATTGCTCTGAAAATAAACAGTCAGAAAAAATATTCAATGCCCTTTTCTACTTTGTTTGTAGTATATACACCAACTCAATATGCTCTCTCATGTAAAATACAGAAATACTATTTTACCGGAATCGAAAAAATCTTAATATTATCTAGGTGTTTTAAAGATAAAAGAAAATAGCTCTGAATATACTCTGTTAGATAAAATATACAAAGATTTATTCTACTCTGTTAGATAAAATATACAAGGATTTATTCTACTCTGTTTTGGAGTATATACACCAACTCAGTATGCTTTCTCATGTAAAATACCGAAATTCAAATTTTACGTGAATCAAAAGAAATCTAAATATTATCTAGGCACCCGAATGTTAATAGCAAAATTGCTCTGAATATAACCTGTCAGAAAAAAATATACAATGCCCTTTTTTACTCTGTTTTGTAATATATACACCAACTCAATATGCTCTCTCATGTAAGATACCGAAATTCTAATTTTATGCGAATCAAAGAAAATCTAAATAATATCTAGGCGCCCCAAAGTTAAAAGAAAATGTCTCTGAAAATAGTCCGTTAGAAAAAATATACAATGCCTTATTCTACTCTGTTTTCGAGTATATAAACCAACTCAGTATGCTCTCTCATGTAAAGCACCGAAATTCTAATTTGACGTGAATCGAAGAAAATCTAAATATTATTTAGGCACCCCAATGTTTAAACAAAATTCCTCTGATTATAATCTGTCAGATAAAATATACAATGCCCCATTGTAGTCTGTTTTACAGTATATACACCAACTCAGTATGGTCTCTCATTTAAAATACAGAAATTCTAATTTTACGTGAATCGAAATAAATCTAAATATTATCTAGGCACCCAAATATTAAAAACAAAATTTCTCTTAATATAATCTGTCAGAAAAAATATACAATGCCGTATTGTACTCTCTATTGGAGTATATACACAACTTTATATGCTCTGTCATGTAAAATACCGAAATTTTAATTGTATGTGAATTGGTAAAAAATCTTACTAATATCTAGGCGCCCCACAGTTAAAAGAAAATGACTCTGAATATAGTCTGTTATAAAAAATATACAACGCCTTATTCTACTCTGTTTTGGAGTATATACACCAACTCAGTTTGCTCTCTCATGTAAAATACCGAAATTCTAATTTCACGTGAATCGAAGAAAATCTAAATATTATCTAGGCACCCCAATGTTAAAAACAAAATTGCTCTGAATATAATGTGTCAGAAAAAATATACAATGCCCTATTCTACTCTTTTTTAAAATATATACACCAACCCAGTATGCTCTCTCATGTAAAATGCAGAAATTCTAATTTTACCCGAATCGAAAAAATATAAATATTATCTAGGCAAACGAATATTAAAAGCAAAATTGTTCTGAATATAATCTGTCAGAACAAATATACAATGCCCATTTCTACTCTGTTTTGGTGTATATACACCAACTCAGTATGCTCTCTAATGTAAAATATACAAATTCTAATTTTACCCGAATCGAAAATATCTAAATATTATCTAGGCACCCCAACGTTAAAGAAAATGGCTCTGAATATAGTCTGTTGGAAAAAATATACAATGATTTATTCTACTCTGTTTTTGGAGTATATACATCCACTCAGTATGCTCTCTCATGTAAAATACCAAAATTCTAAACTTACGTGAATTGAAAAACATCTAAATTTTATCTAGGCACCCCAATGTTAAAAGCAAAATTGCTCTGAATATAATCTGTTAGAAAAAATATACAATGACCTTTTTTACTCTGTTTTGGAGTATATACACAAACTCCATATGCTCTCTCAAGTTAAATAGAGAAATTCTATATTTAAGCAAATTGAAAGAAATCTAAATATTATCTAGGCGTCCCAGAGTTAAAAGAAAATGGCGTTGAATATAGTCTGTTAGAAAAAATATACAATGCCTTATTCTACTTTGCTTTGGAGTATATACACCAATTCAGTATGCTCTCTTATTTAAAATACCAAAATGCTAATTTTACGTGAATCGAAAAAAATCTAAATATTTTCTAGGCACCCGAATGTTAATAGCAAAATTGCTCTGAATATAATCTGTCAGAAAAAATACACAATGCCCTTTTCTACTCTGTTTTTCAGTATATACACCAACTCAATTTACATTCTCAAGTAAAATACCGAAATCATATTACGCGAATCAAAACAAAATCTAAATAATATCTAGACCCCCCAAAGTTAAAAGAAAATGGCTCTGAATATAGTCTGTTAGAAAAAATATACAATGCCGTATTGTACTGTGTTTTGGAGTATATACACCAACTCAGTATGCTCTCTCATGTAAAATACCGAGATTCTAATTTTACGTGAAACGAAAATATTTTAAATATTATCTAGGCACACATAAGTTAAAAGCAAAATTGCTTTGAATATAATCCGTTAGAAAAAATATACAATGCCATTTTCTACTATGTTTTGTAGTATATACAACAACTCAATATGCTATGTCATGTAAAATATGGAAATTATTAATTTACACGAATCAAGAAAAATCTAAATTATATCTTGGCGCCCCAAAATTTAAAGAAAATTGCTCTGAATATAATCTGTTAGACAAAATATACAATGCGTTATTCTACTCTGTTTTGGAGTATATACACCAACTCTGTAGGCTCTCTCATGTAAAATACCGAAATTGTAATTTTACGTGAATCGAAAAAAATCTAAATATTATCTAGGCACCCCAATGTTAAAAACCGTATTTCTCTGAATATAATCTGTCAGAGAAAATATACAATGACTTATTCTACTCTGTTTTAGAGTAAATACACCAACTCAATATGCTCTCTCATGTAAAATACAAAAATTCTATATTTAAGCGAATCGAAAAAAATCTAAATATTATCTAGGCACCCCAATTTTAAAAACAAAATTGTGCTGAATATAATCTGTCAGAAAAAATATACAATGCCATTTTCTACTCCGTTTTGGTATATATACACCAACTCAATATGCTCTCATGTTAAATATCAAAATTCGAATTTTACGTGAATCGAAAAATATCTAAATATTATCTAGGCATCCCAATGTTAAAAACAATATTGCTCTGAATATAATCTGTCAAAAAAATATAAAATGCCCTATTCTACTGTGTTTTGGGGTATATACACCAACTCCATATTCTCTCTCATGTAAAATACATAAATTCTGTATTTAAGCAAATTGAAAAAATCTACAAATTATCTATGCACCCCAATGTTTTTTTTTTTAATTTTAATTTATTTATTTATTTTTATTTTTTTAAATTTTTTTTTTTTTAATTTTTTATTGGATTATTGGTTTTGGGGTACATGAGCAGAGCATGCAAGACAGTTGCGTAGGTACACACATGGCAGTGTGCTTTGCTTTTCTTCTCCCCTTCACCCACATTTGGCATTTCTCCCCAGGCTATCCCTCCCCACCTCCCCCTCCCACTGGCCCTCCCCTTTTCCCCCCAATAGACCCCAGTGTTTAGTACTCCCCTTTCTGTGTCCATGTGTTCTCATTTTTCATCACCCACCTATGAGTGAGAATATGCGGTGTTTCATTTTCTGTTCTCTTGTCAGTTTGCTGAGGATGATGTTTTCCAGATTCATCCATGTCCCTACAAACGACACGAACTCATCATTTCTGATTGCTGCATAATATTCCATGGTGTATATGTGCCACATTTTTCCAATCCAGTCTATTATCAATGGGCATTTGGGTTGATTCCAGGTCTTTGCTATTGTAAACAGTGCTGCAATGAACATTCGTGTACATGTGTCCTTATAGTAGAACGATTTATAGTCTTTTGGATATATACCCAGTAATGGGATTGCTGGGTCAAATGGAATTTCTATTTCTAAGGCCTTGAGGAATCGCCACACTGTCTTCCACAATGGTTGAACTAATTTACACTCCCACCAACAGTGTAAAAGTGTTCCTTTTTCTCCACATCCTCTCCAGCATCTGTTGTCTCCAGATTTTTTAATGATCGCCATTCTAACTGGCGTGAGATGGTATCTCAATGTGGTTTTGATTTGCATCTCTCTGATGACCAGTGACGATGAGCATTTTTTCATATGATTGTTGGCCTCATATATGTCTTCTTTCGTAAAGTATCTGTTCATATCCTTTGCCCACTTTTGAATGGGCTTGTTTGTTTTTTTCCTGTAAATCTGCTTGAGTTGTTTGTAAATTCTGGATATCAGCCCTTTGTCAGATGGGTAGACTGCGAAAATTTTTTCCCATTCTGTTGGTTGCCGATCCACTCTAGTGACTGTTTCTTTTGCCGTGCAGAAGCTGTGGAGTTTGATTAGGTCGCATTTGTCTATTTTGGCTTTTGTTGCCAATGCTCTTGGTGTTTTGTTCATGAAGTCCTTGCCTACTCCTATGTCCTGGATAGTTTTGCCTAGATTTCCTTCTAGGGTTTTTATGGTGCCAGGTCTTATGTTTAAGTCTTTAATCCATCTGGAGTTAATTTTAGTGTAAGGTGTCAGGAAGGGGTCCAGTTTCTGCTTTCTGCACATGGCTAGCCAGTTTTCCCAACACCGTTTGTTAAACATGGAATCCTTGCCCCATTGCTTGTTTTTCTCAGGTTTATCAAAGATTGTATAGTTGTATGTATGTTGTGTTGCCTCCGGTGCCTCTGTTTTGTTCCATTGGTCTATATCTCTGTTTTGGTACCAGTACCATGCTGTTTTGATTACTGTAGCCTTGTAGTATAGTTTGAAATCCGGTAGTGTGATGCCCCCGCTGTGTTCTTTTTGCTTAGAATTGACTTGGCTATGCGGGCTCTCTTTTGGTTCCATATGAAGTTCATGGTGGTTTTTTCCAGTTCTGTGAAGAAAGTCAATGGTAGCTTGATGGGGATAGCGTTGATTCTGTAAATTACTTTGGGCAGTATAGCCATTTTCACGATATTAATTCTTCCTAACCATGAACATGGAATGTTTCTCCATCTGTTTGTGTCCTCTCTGATTTCGTTGAGCAGTGGTTTGTAGTTCTCCTTGAAGAGGTCCCTTACGTTCCTTGTGAGTTGTATTCCAAGGTATTTTATTCTTTTTGTAGCAATTGCGAATGGCAGTTCGCTCTCGATTTGGCTTTCTTTAAGTCTGTTATTGGTGTAGACGAATGCTTGTGATTTTTGCACATTGATTTTATATCCTGAGACTTTGCTGAAGTTGTTTATCAGTTTCAGGAGTTTTTGGGCTGAGGCGATGGGGTCTTCTAGGTATACTATCATGTCGTCTGCAAATAGAGACAATTTGGCTTCCACCTTTCCTATTTGAATACCCTTTATTTCTTTTTCTTGCCTGATTGCTCTGGCTAGAACTTCCAGTACTATATTGAATAGGAGTGGTGAGAGAGGGCATCCTTGTCTAGTACCAGATTTCAAAGGGAATGCTTCCAGTTTTTGCCCATTCAGTATGATATTGGCTGTTGGTTTGTCATAAATAGCTTTTATTACTTTGAGATACGTTCCATCGATACCGAGTTTATTGAGGGATTTTAGCATAAAGGGCTGTTGAATTTTGTCAAATGCCTTCTCTGCGTCAATTGAGATAATCATGTGGTTTTTGTTTTTGGTTCTGTTTATGTGGTGAATTACGTTGATAGACTTGCGTATGTTGAACCAGCCTTGCATCCCTGGGATGAATCCTACTTGATCATGATGAATAAGTTTTTTGATTTGGTGTTGCAATCGGCTTGCCAATATTTTATTGAAGATTTTTGCATCTATGTTCATCATGGATATTGGCCTGAAGTTTTCTTTTCTCGTTGGGTCTCTGCCGGGTTTTGGTATCAGGATGATGTTGGTCTCATAAAATGATTTGGGAAGGATTCCCTCTTTTTGGATTGTTTGAAATAGTTTTAGAAGGAATGGTACCAGCTCCTCCTTGTGTGTCTGGTAGAATTCGGCTGTGAACCCATCTGGACCTGGGCTTTTTTTGTGAGGTAGGCTCTTAATTGCTGCCTCAACTTCAGACCTTGTTATTGGTCTATTCATAGTTTCAGCTTCCTCCTGGTTTAGGCTTGGGAGGACACAGGAGTCCAGGAATTTATCCATTTCTTCCAGGTTTACTAGTTTATGAGCATAGAGTTGTTTGTAATATTCTCTGATGATGGTTTGAATTTCTGTGGGATCTGTGGTGATTTCCCCTTTATCATTTTTTATTGCATCTATTTGGTTGTTCTCTCTTTTCTTTTTAATCAATCTGGCTAGTGGTCTGTCTATTTTGTTGATCTTTTCAAAAAACCAGCTCTTGGCTTTATTGATTTTTTGAAGGGTTTTTCGTGTCTCAATCTCCTTCAGCTCAGCTCTGATCTTAGTAATTTCTTGTCTTCTGCTGGGTTTTGAGTTTTTTTGATCTTGCTCCTCTAGCTCTTTCAATTTTGACGATAGGGTGTCAATTTTGGATCTCTCCATTCTCCTTATATGGGCACTTATTGCTATATACTTTCCTCTAGAGACTGCTTTAAATGTGTCCCAGAGGTTCTGGCACGTTGTGTCTTCATTCTCATTGGTTTCGAAGAACTTCTTTATTTCTGCCTTCATTTCATTGTTTACCCAGTCAACATTCAAGAGCCAGTTGTTCAGTTTCCATGAAGCTGTGCGGTTCTGGGTCGGTTTCTGAATTCTGAGTTCTAACTTGATTGCACTATGGTCTGAGAGGCTGTTTGTTATGATTTCAGTTGTTTTGCATTTGTTGAGCAGTGCTTTACTTCCAATTATGTGGTCAATTTTAGAGTAGGTGTGATGTGGTGCTGAGTAGAATTTGTATTCTGTGGATTTGGGGTGGAGAGTTCTGTAAATGTCCACCAGGTTTGCTTGCTCCAGGTCTGAGTTCAAGCCCTGGGTATCCTTGTTGATTTTCTGTCTGGTTGATCTGTCTAGTATTGACAGTGGAGTGTTAAAGTCTCCCACTATTATTTTGTGGGAGTCTAAGTCCTTCTGTAAGTCATTAAGAACTTGCCTTATGTATCTGGGTGCTCCTGTGTTGGGTCCATATATGTTTAGGATCGTTAGCTCTTCTTGTTGTATCGATCCTTTTACCATTATGTAATGGCCTTCTTTGTCTCTTTTGATCTTTGTTGCTTTAAAGTCTATTTTATCAGAGATGAGAATTGCAACTCCTGCTTTTTTTTGCTTTCCATTAGCTTGGTAAATCTTCCTCCATCCCTTTATTTTGAGCCTTTGTGTATCCTTGCATGTGAGATGGGTTTCCTGTATACAGCACACTGATGGGTTTTGGATTTTTATCCAATTTGCCAGTCTGTGTCTTTTGATTGGTGCATTTAGTCCATTTACATTTAGGGTTAAGATTGTTATGTGTGAATTTGATACTGCCATTTTGATTCTAAGTGGCTGTTTTGCATGTTAGTTGTTGTAGATTCTTCATTATGTTGAAGCTCTTTAGCATTCAGTGTGATTTTGGAATGGCTGGTACTGATTGATCCTTTCTATGTGTAGTGCCTCTTTTAGGAGCTCTTGTAAAGCAGGCCTGGTGGTGACAAAATCTCTGAGTACTTGCTTGTTCGCAAAGGATTTTATTCTTCCTTCACTTCTGAAGCTCAGTTTGGCCGGATATGAAATTCTGGGTTGAAAGTTCTTTTCTTTAAGAATGTTGAATATTGGCCCCCACTCTCTTCTGGCTTGTAGTGTTTCTGCCGAGAGATCTGCTGTGAGTCTGATGGGCTTCCCTTTGTGGGTGACCTGACCTTTCTCTCTGGCTGCCCTTAGTATTCTCTCCTTTATTTCAACCCTGTTGAATCTGACGATTATGTGCCTTGGGGTTGCTCTTCTTGCGGAATATCTTTGTGGTGTTCGCTGTATTTCCTGCAACTGAGTGTTGGCTTGTCTTGCTAGGTGGGGGAAATTTTCCTGGATGATGTCCTGAAGAGTATTTTCCAGCTGGGATTCATTCTCTTCGTCCCCTTCTGGTACACCTATCAAACGTAGGTTAGGTCTTTTCACATAGTCCCACATTTCTTGGAGACTTTGTTCATTCCTTTTTGCGCTTTTTTCTCTGATCTTGGTTTCTCGTTTTATTTCATTGATTTGGTCTTCGACTTCAGATATTCTTTCTTCTGCTTGGTCAATTCGGCTATTGAAACTTGCGTTTGCTTCGTGAAGTTCTCGTATTGTGTTTTTCAGCTTTTTTAATTCATTCATATTCCTCTCTAAGGTATCCATTCTTGTTATCATTTCCTCGAATCTTTTTTCAAATCTTTTTTCAAGGTTCTTAGTTTCTTTGCATTGATTTAATACATGATCTTTTAGCTCACAAAAGTTTCTCATTATCCATCTTCTGAAGTCTAATTCCGTCATTTCGTCACAGTCATTCTCCGTCCAGCTTTGTTCCCTTGCTGGTGAGGAGTTTTGGTCCTTTCTAGGAGGCGAGGTGTTCTGGTTTCGGGTGTTTTCCTCCTTTTTGCGCTGGTTTCTTCCCATCTTTGTGGATTTGTCCGCTGGTCGTCTGCGTAGTTGCTGACTTTTCGTTTGGGTCTCTGAGTGGACACCCAGAATGTTGATGATGAAGTATTTCTGTTGCTTGGTTTTCCTTCTACCAGTCTAGCCCCTTCGCTGTACGACTGTTGAGGTCCGCTCCAGACCCTGCTTGTCTGGGGTGCACCTCTAGTAGCCGTGGCACAGTGAGGGATGCTACCAGTTTCTTTTTCTGCTCTCTTTGTCCCAGGATGATGCCTGCCTAATGACAGTCTTTTGGATATAGAGGGGTCAGGGAGCTGCTTGAGGAGACAGTTTGTACTTTATAGGGGTTTAATTGCTGAGCTTTGCACTCTGTTGTTCATTCAGGGCTGTTAGGCTGCTATGTTTGATTCTGCTGCAACACAGCTCATTAAACAACCCTTTTTTTTTCTCAAATGCTCTGTGTTGAGGGGTTTGGGCTTTATTGTTGGATGTCCGATCAGGTGTCCTGCCCAGCTAGAAGGCAGACTAGCCACTGTTTGGCTGCCGAGGCTCCGCCCTGCTGTTGTGTGATTCGCGCTGTTCCTGCCGGCTCTGCTGTGGTCTCCGCCATGCCCTGCGGCGGAGTCTCTTCGTTGTAGCGTGTTGCCTCAGCAACGGCAGGCTGCGTCAGCAGTGGGCGTGTATCTCAGTAGGGACGGGTTGCCTCGGCAACGGTTGGCTGCCTCAGCAGTGGGCGTGTATATCAGTTAGTGCAGGTTGCCTCCGTAGTGGTGGACGCCCCTCCCCCACAGAGCATCTCGGACCGTCTGCCCGGGATAGTCTGAAATCACGGTTCTGTTCGTCCCACTGGGTATCCCAAGCGATCTGTCCCTGCAATCCCCTGGGCTGGGCTACTGTGCAAGTCTCGTTCAGTCTCAAGTCCAGCCCTCTCAAGTCTCAGGTTGCCGGTTCAACAAGGCACCCAGACAAGCGCGCCCTGTGGGGATTGCTGGGTAGGGCCGGCCGCCGCCGCCCCGGCTGCCGGCTTCGCCAGGCAGACCTACTGCCTGGCGTCCCGTGTCATTTTATACTTGGGAGTTTCCCCGTTCTGTGGGCAACAAAGATCAGTCTGGAAATGCAGCACTGACTCACCGTTTGCAAATTCAACGCGGGCTCCAATCCTGGGTTGTTCTCACAGCGCCATCTTGAGTCCCCTCCTTTCGCACCCCAATGTTAAAAGCAAAATTGCTCTGAAAATAAACAGTCAGAAAAAATATTCAATGCCCTTTTCTACTTTGTTTGTAGTATATACACCAACTCAATATGCTCTCTCATGTAAAATACAGAAATACTATTTTACCGGAATCGAAAAAATCTTAATATTATCTAGGTGTTTTAAAGATAAAAGAAAATAGCTCTGAATATACTCTGTTAGATAAAATATACAAAGATTTATTCTACTCTGTTAGATAAAATATACAAGGATTTATTCTACTCTGTTTTGGAGTATATACACCAACTCAGTATGCTTTCTCATGTAAAATACCGAAATTCAAATTTTACGTGAATCAAAAGAAATCTAAATATTATCTAGGCACCCGAATGTTAATAGCAAAATTGCTCTGAATATAACCTGTCAGAAAAAAATATACAATGCCCTTTTTTACTCTGTTTTGTAATATATACACCAACTCAATATGCTCTCTCATGTAAGATACCGAAATTCTAATTTTATGCGAATCAAAGAAAATCTAAATAATATCTAGGCGCCCCAAAGTTAAAAGAAAATGTCTCTGAAAATAGTCCGTTAGAAAAAATATACAATGCCTTATTCTACTCTGTTTTCGAGTATATAAACCAACTCAGTATGCTCTCTCATGTAAAGCACCGAAATTCTAATTTGACGTGAATCGAAGAAAATCTAAATATTATTTAGGCACCCCAATGTTTAAACAAAATTCCTCTGATTATAATCTGTCAGATAAAATATACAATGCCCCATTGTAGTCTGTTTTACAGTATATACACCAACTCAGTATGGTCTCTCATTTAAAATACAGAAATTCTAATTTTACGTGAATCGAAATAAATCTAAATATTATCTAGGCACCCAAATATTAAAAACAAAATTTCTCTTAATATAATCTGTCAGAAAAAATATACAATGCCGTATTGTACTCTCTATTGGAGTATATACACAACTTTATATGCTCTGTCATGTAAAATACCGAAATTTTAATTGTATGTGAATTGGTAAAAAATCTTACTAATATCTAGGCGCCCCACAGTTAAAAGAAAATGACTCTGAATATAGTCTGTTATAAAAAATATACAACGCCTTATTCTACTCTGTTTTGGAGTATATACACCAACTCAGTTTGCTCTCTCATGTAAAATACCGAAATTCTAATTTTACGTGAATCGAAAAAATCTAAATATTATCTAGGCTCCCCAATGTTATGAACAAAATTGCTCTGAATATAATCTGTCTGAAAATATATAAAATGCCCTATTCTGCTCTGTTTTAAAGTATATACACCACATCAGTATTCCCTCTAATGGAAAATACCGAAATTGAAATTATACGTGAACCGAAAGAAATCTAAATATTATCTAGGCACCCCAATATGAAAAACAAAATTTCGCTGAATATGATCTGTCAGAAAAAATATACAAGGCCCTATTCTACTCTTTTTTGGAGTATATAGACCAACTCCATATGCTCTCTCATGTAAAATACAGAAATTCTGTATTTAAGCGAATCGAAATAAATCTAAATATAATCTGGGCACCCGAATGTTAAAAGCAACATTGCACTGAATATAATCTGTCAGAAAAAATATACAATGCCCTATTCTACACTTTTTGGAGAATATAGACCAACTCCATATTCTCTCTCATGTAAAATACAGAAATTCTATATTTAAGCAAATTGAAAAAAATCTAAATATTATCTGGGCACCCCAATGTTAAAAGCAAAGTTGCTCTAAATATAATCTGTCAGAAAAAATATACAATGCCCTATTCTTTGTTTTGGCGTATGTACACCAACTCAATATGCTTTCTCCGGTAAATGACCAAAATCCGAATTTTACGTGAATCGAAAAAAATCTACATAATATCTACACACCCCTAAGTTAAAAGAAAATTGCTCTGAATGTAGTTTGTTAGAAAAAATATACAATGCCTTATTCTACTCAGTTTTGTATTATATACACCAACTCAGTGTGCTCTCTCATGTAAAATATCGAAATTCCAAATTTACGTGAATCGACAAAAATCTAAATATTATCTAGGCACCCCAATGTTTAAAGAAAAATTGCTCTGAATATCATCTGTCATTAAAAATATACAATGCCCTTTTCTACTCTGTTTTGGAGTATGTACACCAACTCAATATGCTCTCTCATGTAAAATAACAAAATTCTAATTTTACGCGAATCGTAAAATTGTAAATAATATCTAGGCGCCCCATTTTTAAAAATAATAATGCTCTGAATATCGTCTGTCAGAAAAAATATACAACGGATTTTTCTACTCTGTTTCGGAGTATATACACCAAGTCAATATTCTCTCTCATGTAAAATACAGAAATTCTAATTTTATGTGAATCGAAAAAAATCTAAATAATATCTAGGTGCCCCAAAGTTAAAAGAAAATGACTCTGAATATAGTCTGTTAGAAAAAATATACAATGCCTTATTCTACTCTGTTTTGGAGCATATACACCATCTCAATATGCTCTCTGATGTAAAATACAAAAATTCTAATTTTACGCGAATCGAAAAAATTCTAAATAATATCTAGGCGCCTCAATGTTAAAAGAAAATTGCTCTGAATATAGTCTGTTAGAAAAATATAGAATGTTTTATTCTACTCTGTTTTGGAGTATATACACCAACTCAGTATGCTCTCTCATGTAAAATACCGAAATTCTAATTTGACCCGAATCGAAAAAATCTAAATATTATCTAGGTTCCCCAGTGTTAAAAGCCAAATTGCTCTAAATATAATCTGTCAGAAAAAATATAAAATGCACTATTCTACTTTGTTTTGGAGTATATACACCAACTCAGTATTCCCTCTCATGTAAAATACCGAAATTCTAATTATACGTGAACCGAAAAAAATCTAAATATTATCTAGGCACCCCAATATTAAAAACAAAATTGTTCTTAATATAATCTGTCAGAAGAAATATACAACGCCCTATTGTACTCTATTTTGGAGTATATACACCAACTCAATATGCTCTCTCATGTAAAATACCGAAATTCTAATTTTACGTGAATTGGTAAAAAATCTTAATAATATCTAGGCTCCCCAAAGTAAAAAGAAAATGACTCTGTATATATTCTGTTATAAAAAAATATACAATGCCTTATTCTACTCTGTTGTCGAATATATTCACCAACGCAGTATGCTCTCTCATGTAAAATACCGAAATTCTAATTTTACCCAAATCGAAAAGAATCTAAATAATATCTAGGTGCCCGAAAGTAAATGGAAAATGGATCTGAATATAGTCTGTTAGAATAAATATACAATGCCCTGTTCTCTGTTTTAGAGTATATACACCAACTACATAAGCTCTCTCAGGTAAAATACCGAAATCATAATTTTACGTGAATCGAAAAAAATCTAAATAATATCTACGCGCCCCTAAGTTAAAAGAAAATGGCTCTAAATATAGTCTCTTAGAAAAAATATACAATGCCCTCTTCTACTTTGTTTTGGAGTATATACACCAACTCGATATGCTCTTTCATGTAAAAAACAGAAATTCAATATTTAGTGAATCAAAAAAAATCTAAATATTATCTAGGCACCACAATGTTAAAGCAAAATTGCTCTGAATATCATCTGTCAGAAAAAATATACAATGCCCTTTTCTACTCTGTTTTGGAGTATATACACCAACTCAATATGCTCTCTCATGTAAAATAACGCAATTCTAATTTATACGAATCGAAAAAAATCTAAATAATATCTAGGCGCCCCATTGTTAAAAATAATAATGCTCTGAATATCATCTGTCAGAAAAAATATACAACGCTGTTTTCTACTCTGTTTTGGAGTATATACAACAAGTGAATATGCTCTCCCATGTAAAATACAGAAATTCAAATTTTACACGAATCGAAAAAAATCTAAATAATATCTAGGCACCCCAATGTTAAAGCAAAATTGCTCTGAATATCATCTGTCAGAAAAAATATACAATGCCCTTTTCTACTCTGTTTTGGATTATATGCACCAACTCAGTATGCTCTCTCATGTAAAATACCTAAAGCATAAATTTACATGAATCGAAAAAAATCTATATATAATCTAGGCATCCCAATGTTAAAAACAAAATAACTCTGAATATAATCTGCCAAAAAAAAATATACAATGCCCAATTCTACTCTGTTTTGCAGTGTATACA
Organism: Callithrix jacchus; assembly: GCF_049354715.1. Taxonomy (NCBI): domain Eukaryota; kingdom Metazoa; phylum Chordata; class Mammalia; order Primates; family Cebidae; genus Callithrix; species Callithrix jacchus. The sequence goes on along the minus strand of NC_133521.1, from coordinate 52,344,184 downwards.
CCAACTCCATATTCTCTCTCATGAAAAATACAGAAATTCAATATTTAAGCGAATAGAAAATAATCTAAATATTATCTAGGCACCCCAATGTTAAAAGCAAAATTTCTCTGAATATAAACTGTCAGATAAAATATACAATGCCCTTTTCTACTTTGTTTTATAGTAAATACACCAACTCAATATGCTCTCTCATGTAAAATACAGAAATTCTAATTTTAACTGAATTGAAAAATTCTAAATATTATCTAGGCACCACAACGTTAAGAACAAAATTGCACTGAATATAATCTTTCAGAAAAAATATACAATGCCCTATTCTACTCTGTTTTGGAATATATACACCAACTCAATATGCTCTCTCAGTTAAAATACCGAAATTCTAATTTTACGCAAATCGAAAAGAATCTGAATAATATCTAGGCGCCCCGAAGTTAAAAGAAAATGGCTCTGAATATAATCTGTCAGAAAAAATATACAATGCCTTATTCTACTTTGTTTTGGAGTATATACACCAACTCAGTATGCTCTGTCATGTAAAATACTGAAATTCTAAATTTACGTGAATCGAAAAAAATCTAAATATTATCTAGGCATCCCAATGTTAAAAACAAAATTGCTCTTAATATAATCTGTCAGAGAAAATATACAATGCCCTATTCTACTCTGTTTTGGAGTATATACACCAACTCCATATGCTCTCTCATGTAAAATACAATAATTCTATATTTAAGCGAATCAAAAAAAATCTAAATATTATCTAGGCACCCCAATGATAAAAGCAAAATTGCTCTGAATATAATCTGTCAGAAAAAATATACAATGCCATTTTCTATTCTGTTTTTGAGTGTATACACCTACTCAATATGCTCTTATGTAAAATATCGAAATTCAAATTTTACACGAATCAAAAAATTCTAAATAATATCTAGGCGCTCCAAAGTTAATGAAAATTGGCTCTGAATATAGTCTGTTATAAAATATATACAATGCCTTATTCTACTCTGTTTTGGAGTATATACACCAACTCAGTATACCTTCTCATGTAAAATACAGAAATTCTAATTTTACCCGAATCGAAAAAATCTAAATATTATCTAGGCACACCAATGTTAAAAACAAAATTGCTCTCAATATAATCTCTCAGAAAAAATATACAGTGCACTATTATATTCTGTTTTGGAGTATATACACCAACTCAGTATGCTCTCTCATGTAAAATACAGAAATTAAAATTTTACACAAATCGAAAAAATCTAAATCTCATATTGGAACCCGAATGTTAAAAGCAAAATTGCTCTGAATATAATCTGTCAGAAAAAATATACAATGCCCTATTCTACTCTGTTTTGTAGTATATAAACCAACTCAGTGTGCTCGCTCATGTAAAACACCGATATTCTAATTTTACGTGAATCGAAAAAAATCTAAATATTATCTAGGCACCCCATTGTTAAAAGCAAAATTGCTCTGAAGTAATCTGTTGAAAAAAATATACAATACCCTTTTCTACTCTGTTTTGTAGTATATACACCAACTCAATGTGCTCTCTCATGTAAAATACCGAAATTCTAATTTTACGCGAATGGAAAAAAACCTAAATAATATCCTGGTGCCCCAAATATAAAAGAAAATGTCTCCAAATATAGTCTGTTAGAAAAAATATACAATGCCTTATTCTACTTTCTTTTGGATTATATACACCAACTCAGTATGCTTACTCATGAAAAATACAGAAATTCAAATTTTACCAGAATCGCAAAAATCTAAATATTATCTAGGCACCATAATGTGAGAAACAAAATTGCTCTGAATATAATCTGTCAGAAAAAATATACAATGCCCTATTCTACTCCGTTTTGGAGTATATACACAAACTCCATATGCTCTCTCATTTAAAACACAGAAATTCTATATTTAAGCGAATTGAACGAAATCTAAATATTATCTAGGCACCCCAATGTAAAAAGCAAAATTGCTCTAAATACAATCTGTCAGAGGAAATATACAATGCCCTTTTCTTCTCTGTTTATAGTATATACACCAACTCAATATGCCCTCTCATGTAAAATACCGAAATTCTACTTTTACGCAAAATGGTAAAAAATCTTAATAATATCTAGGCGCCACAAAGTTAAAAGAAAATGACTCTGAATATAGTCTGTTATAAAAAAATACAATGCCTTATTCTATTCTGTTTTGGTGTATATACACCAACTCAGTATGCTCTCTCAGTTAAAATACAGAAATATTAATTTTACCAGAATCGAAAATATCTAAATATTATCAAGGCAGCCGAATGTTAAAAGCAAAATTGCTTTGAATAAAATTTGTCAAAAAAAATATACAATGCCCTATTCTACTCTGTTTTGGAGTATATACACCAACTCAGTATGCTCTCTCATGTAAAATTCAGAAATTCTAATTTTTCCTGAATCGAAAAAAAATCTAAATATTATTTAAGAACCACAATGTTAAAAGCAAAATTGCTCTGAATATAATCTTTTAGAAAAAATATACAATGCCCTGTTCTACTCTGTTTTGGAGTATATACACCAACTCAGTATGCTCTCTCAAGTAAAATACCGAAATTCTAATGTTACATGAATCAAAAAAAATCTAAATATTTTCTAGGCACCCCAATGTGTAAAGCAAAATTGCTCTTAATATAATTTGTCAGTAAAAATATGCAATGCCCTATTCTACTCTGTTTTGGAGTATATACACCAACTCAATATGCTCTCTCATATAAAATACAGAAATTCTATATTTAAGCAAATTGCATGAAATCTAAATATTATCTAGGCACCCCAATGTTAAAAGAAAAATTGCTCTGAATATAATCTGTCATAAAAAATATACAATGCTTTTTTCTACCCCATTTTCTAGTATATACACCAACTCACTATGCTCTCTCATGTAAAATAGAGAAATTCTAAATTTACTTTAATCGAAAAAAATCTAAATAATATCTAGGCGTCCCAGAGTTAAAAGAAAATTGCGTTGAATATAGTCTGTTAGAAAGAATATACAATGCCTTATTCTGCTCTGTTTTGTAGTATATACACCAAGTCAATATGCTCTCTCATGTAAAATAACGAAATTCTAATTTTACGCGAATCGAAAAAAATCTAAATAATATCTAGGCGCCCCAAAGTTAAAGGAAAATGCCTCTGAATATAGTCTGTTAGAAAAAATATACAATTCCTTATTCTACTATTTTTTGGAGTATATACGCCAATTCATTATGCTCTCTCATGTAAAATACAGAAATGCTAATTGTACCAAAATCGAAAAAATCTAAATATTATCTAGGCACCCCAATTTAAAAAAAAAATTTGCTCTGAATATATTCAGTCAGATAAAATATACAATGCCCTATTCTACTTCGTTTTGGAGTATATACACCAACCCCATATGCTCTCTCATGTAAAATACAGAAATTCTATATTTAAGTGAATCGAAAAAATTGTAAATATTATCTAGGCACCCCAATGTTAAAACAAAATTGCTCTGAATATAATCTGTCAGAAAAAATATACAATGCCCATTTCTACTCTGTTTTGGTGTATATACACAAACTCAGTATGCTCTCTCATGTAAAATGAAGAAATTATAATTTTACCCGAATCAAATATATCTAAATATTATCTAGCCGCCCCAAAGTTAAAGGAAAATGGCTCTGAATATAGTCTATTGGCAAAATATACAATGATTTATTCGACTATGTTTTGGAGTATATACACCAACTCAGTATGCTCTCTCATGTAAAATACCGAAATTCTATTTTACGTGAATTGAAAAAAATCTAAATTTTATCTAGGCACCCCAATGTTAAAACAAAATTGCTCTGAATATAATCTGTCATAAAAAATATACAATGCCCAATTCTACTCTGTTTTGGAGTATATAAACGAACTCTATATTCTCTCTCATGTAAAATACAGAAAATCTATATTTAAGCAAATTGAAAGAAGTCTAAATATTATCTAGGCACCCCAATGTTAAAAGAAAAATTGCTCTGAATATAATCTGTCAGAAGAAATATACAATGCCCTTTTCTACTATTTTTTGTAGTATATACACCAACTCAATATGATCTCTCATGTAAAATACAGCAATTCTAATTTTAGTTCAATTGAAAAAAATCTAAATAATATCTAGGCGTCCCAGAGTTTAAAGAAAATTGCGTTGAATATAATTTGTTAGAAAGAATATACAATGCCTTATTCTACTCTGTTTTGGACTATATACACCAACTCAGTATGCTCTCTTATGTAAAATACCGAAATGCTAATTCTACGTGAATTGAAAAAAATCTAAATATTTTCTAGGCACCCGAATTTTAATAGCAAAATTGCTCTGAATATAATCTGTCAGAAAAAATATACAATGCCCTTTTCTACTCTGTTATGTAGTATATACACCAACTCAATATACCCTCTTATGTAAAATACCGAAATTCTAATATTCCGAGAATCAAAAAAATATATAAATAATATCTAGGCGCCCCAAAGTTAAAAAAAATGGCTTTGAATATAGTTTGTTAGAAAAAAAAATACAATGCCTTATTCTACTCAGTTTTGGAGTATATACTCCAATTCACTATGCTCTCATGTAATGTAACAAAATTCTAATTTTGCATGAATCGAAAAATACCTAAATATTATCTAAGCACCCCAATGTTAAATACAAAATTTCTCTGATTATAATCTGTCAGATAAAATATACAGTGCCATATTCTACTATGTTTTGGACTATATACACCAAATCAGTATGCTCTCTCATGTAAAATACCAAAATTCTAATTTTACGTGAAAGGAAAAAACTCTAAATATTATCTAGGCACCCCAGTGTTTAAAGAAAAATTGCTTTGAATATAATCTGTCATAAAAAATATACATTGCTCTATTCTACTCGGTTTTGTGGTATATACACCAACTCAATATGCTCTCTCATGTAAAGTACCAAAATTCTAATTTTACACGAATCGAGAAAAATCTAAATAATATCTAGGCGTTCCAAAGTTAAAAGAAAATTGCTCTGAATATAGTCTGTTAGACAAAATATACAATGCGTTATTCTACTCTGTTTTAGAGTATACAAACCAACTCTGTAGGCTCTCTCATGTAAAATTCCGAAATTGTAATTTTACGTGAATCGAAAAAAATCTAAATATTATCTAGGCACCCCAACGTTAAAAACAATATTTCTCTGAATATAATCTGTTAGAGAAAATATACAATGACCTATTCTACTCTGTTTTGGAGTACAGACACCAACTCATTATGCTCTCTCCTGTAAAATAGAGAAATTCTATATTTAAGCGAATCGAAAAATATCTAAATATTATCTAGGCACCCCAATGTTAAAAGCAAAATTGCTCTGAATATAATCTGTCAGACAACATATACAATGCCCTTTTCTACTCTGTTTTTTAGTATATACACCAAAACAGTACGCTCTCTCATGTAAAATACAGAAATTATAATTTTACCCGAATCGAAAAAATCTGAATATTATCTAGGCACCCGAATGTTAAAAGCAAAATTGCTCTGAATATAATCTGTCAGAAAATATTTACACTGCTCTATTCTATTCTGTTTGGAGTATATACACCAACTCAGTATGCTCTCTCATGTAAAATACGGAAAATCTAAATTTACGTGAATCAAAAAATATCTAAATATTATCTAGGCACAACAATGTTAAAAGCAAAATTGCTCTGAATATAATCTGTCAAAAAAATTATACAATTCCCTTTTCTTCTCTGTTTTGGTGTATATACACCTCATTCATATGCTGTCTTATGTAAAATACAGAAATTCTATATTTTAGCGAATTGAAAAAAATCTAAATAATATCTAGGAATCCCAAAGGTAAAAGAAAATGGCTCTGTATATAGTCTGTTAGAAAAAAATAAAATGCCTTATTCTACTTTGTTTCGGAGTATATACACCAACTCAGTATGCTCTCTCATGAAAAATACAGAAATTCTAAGTTTATGTGAATTGAAAAAAATCTAAATATTATCTAGGCATCCCAATGTTAAAAGCAAAATTGCTCTTAATATAATCAGTCATAAAAAATATACAATGCCCTTTTCTACTCTGTTTTGGAGGATATACACCAACTCAATATGGTCTCTCATGTAAAATACCGAAATTCTAATCTTACGCGAATTGAAATAAATCTAAATAGTATATAGGTGCCCCAAAGAAAAAAGAAAATGGCTCTGAATATATTCTGTTGGAGAAAATATACAATGCCTTATTCTACTCTGCTTTGGAGTATATACACCAACTCAATATGCTCTCTCATGTAAAATACAGAAATTCTAATTTTACACAAATCGACAAAAATGTAAATGATATCTAGGCGCCGCAAAGTTAAAATAAAATGGCTCTGAATAAAGTCTGTCAGAGAAAATATACAATGCCCTATTCTACTCTGTTTTAAAGTATATACACCAACTCCATATGCTCTCTCATGTAAAATACAGAAATTCGGTATTTAAGTGAATCGAAAAATATCTAAATATTATCTAGGAACCCCAATGTTAAAAGCAATCTTGCTCTGAATATAATCTTTCAGAAAAAATATACAATGATTTATTCTACTTTTTTTTGGAGTATATATACCAACTCCACATGCTCTCTCATGTAAAATACAGAAAATCTAGATTTAAGCCAATCGAAAAACACATAAATATTATCTAGGAACACCAATGATAAAAGTAAAATTGCTCTTTATATAATCTGTCAGAAAAAATCTACAATGCCCTTTTCTACTCTGTTTTGGAGTATATAAACCAACTCAGTATGCTCTCTCATGTAAAATACAGAAATTCTAATTTTAACCGAATCGAAAAAATCTAAATATTATCTAGGCACCCCAGTGTTAAAAACAAAATGGCTCTGAATAAAATCTGTCTGAAAAAATATACAATGCCTTATTATACTCTGTTTTAAAGTATATAAGTCAACTCAGTATGCTCTCACATGTAAAATCCAGAAATTCTAATTTTACGCGAAACGGTAAAAAATCTTAAGAATATCTAGGCGCCCCAAGGTAAAAAAAAAAATGGCTCTGAACATATTCTCTTATAAAAAATTTACAATGCCTTAATCTACTCTGTTTTGGAGTATATACACCAAATCAATATGCTCTCTCACGTAAAATACCGAAATTATAATTTTACGCGAATCGAAGAAAATCTAAATGTTATCTACGCACCCCAATGTTAAAAGCAAACTTACTCTGAATATAATCTGTCAGAAAAAAATATACAATGCCCTTTTCTACTCTGTTTTGGAGTATATACACCAAGTCAATATGCTCTCTCACGTAAAATACCGAAATTCTAATAGTACGTGAATCGAAAATAATCTAAATAATATCACCACGTACCTAAAATAAAAGAAAATGGCTCTGAATATATTCTGTTAGAAAAAATATACAATACCTTATTCTACCCTGTTTTGGAGTATATACACAAACTCAGTAGGCTCTCTCATGTAAAATACAGAAATTCTAAATTTACGTGAATCGAAAAAGATCTAAATATTATCTAGGCACCCCAATGTTAAAAACAAAATTTCTCTGAATATAGTCTGTCAGAAAAAATATACAATGCCCTTTTCTACTTTTTTTTGGAGTATATACACCAACTCCATATGCTCTCTCATTTAATATGAAGAAATTCAATATTTAAGCGAATCGAAATATTCTAAATATTATTTAGGCATCCCAATGTTAAAAGCAAAATTGCTCTGAATATAATGTGTGCGAAAGAATATACAATGCCCTTTTCTACTCTGTTTTGCAGTACATACACCAATTCAGTATGCTCTCTCATGTAAAATACGGAAATTCAAATTTTACGCGAATTGAAAGAAATCTAAATAATACCTAGGTGCCCCAAAGTTAAAAGAAAATGGCTCTGAATATTGTCTGTTAAAAACAATATACAATGCCTTATTCTACTCCGTTTTGGAGTATATACACCAACTCAGTATGCTCTCTTATGTAAAATACCGAAATTCTAATTTCACCCGAATCAAAAAAATCTAAATATTATCTAGGAACCCAATGTTAACAACAAAATTACTCTGAGAATAATTTGTCAGAAAAAATATACGATGTCCTACTCTACTCTGCTTTGGAGTATATACACCAACTCCATATGCTCTCTCATGTAAAATACAGAAATTCTATATTTAAGCGAATCGAAAAAAATCTAAATATTATCTAGTCACCCCAATGTTTAAAACAAAATTGCTCTGAATCTAATCTTTCAGAAAAAATATACAATGCCCTATTCTATTCTGTTTTGGAGTATATACACCAACTCAATATGCTCTCTCATGTAAAATAGAGAGATTCTATATTTAAGCGAATTGAAGAAATCTAAATATTATCTAGGCACCCCAATGTTAAAATTAAAATTGCTCTGAATGTAATGTGTCCGACAAAATATACAATGCCCTTTTCTCCTCTGTTTTGTAGTATATACGCCAAATCAATATGCTCTCTCATGTAAAATACAGAAATTCTAATATAACGTGAATTGAAAAAAATTTTAAAAATATCTAGGAGCCTCAAAATTAAAAGAAAATGGCTGTGAATATAGTCTGTTAGAAAAAATATACAATGCCTTATTCTAGTTAGTTTTGACGTATATACACCAACTCAGTATCATCTCTCATGTAAAATACCGAAATTCTAATTTTACTTGAATAGAAAAAAATCTAAATATTATCTAGGCACACCAATGTTAAAAGCAAAATTGCTCTGAATATAATCTGTCATAAAAAATATACAATGCCCTTTTCTACTCTGTTTTGGAGTACATACACCAACTCAGTATGCTCTCTCATGTAAAATACCGAAATTCTCATTTTACGTGAATTGAACAAAATCTAAGTATTATCCAGGCAGCCCAATGTTAAAAGCAAAATTGCTCTGAATATAATCTGTCAAACAAAATATACAATGCCCTTTTCTACTCTGTTTTGGAGTATATACATCAACTCAATTAGCTCTGTCCTGTAAAATAACGAAATTCTAATTTTACACGAATCGAAAAAAATCTAAATAATATCTAGGCGCCCCAAAGTTAAAAGAAAATGGCTTTGAATATAGTCTGTTAGAAAAAATATACAATGCCTTATTCTACTCTGTTTTAAAGTATATAAACTAACTCAGTATGCTCTCCCATGTAAAATAGAGAAATTCAAATTTTACGTGAATTGAAAATAATCTAAATATTATCTAGGCACCCCAAAGTTAAAAGCAAAATTGCTCCGAATATAATCTGTCAGAAAAAATATTCAATGTCCTATTCTACTCTGTATTGGAGTATATGCACCAACTCAATATGCTCTCTTTTGTAACATACAGAAATTGTATATTTAAGCGAATAGAAAATCTAAATATTATCTATGCACATCAATGTTAAAAGCAAAATTGCTCTGAATATAGTATGTCAGCAAAAATATACAATACCCTATTCTACTCTGTTTTGGAGTATATACACCAACTCTTAGGCTCTCTAATGTAAAATACAGAAATTCTATATTTAAGAGAATTGAATAAAATCTAAATATTATCTAGGCAACCCAATGTTAAAAACATAATTCCTCTGAATATAATCTTTCAGCGAAAATATACAATGCCCTAATTTACTCTGTTTTTAAGTATATACACCAACTCCATATGCTCTCTCATGTAAAATACAGAAATTCTATATTTAAGCGAATCGAAAAAAATCTAAATATTATCTATGTACCCAAATGTAAAAAGCAAAATTGATCTGAATATAATCTGTCAGGAAAAATATACAATGCCCTTTTCTAATTTGTTTTGTAATATTTACACAAACTCAATATGCTCTCTCAAGTAAAATACCAAAATTATAGTTTTACACGAATCGAAAAAAATCTGAATAATATCTAGGCGCCCCAAAGTTAAAAGAAAATAGCTCTGAATATAGTCTGTTAGAAAAAATATACAATGCCTTTTACTACTCTGTTTTGGAGTATATACCCCAACTCAGTATGCTCTCTCATGTAAAATACCGAAATTATAATTTTACATGAATTGAAAGAAATCTAAATATTATCTAGGCAACCCAAAGTTGAAATCAAAATTGCTCTGAATATAAACTGTCAGAAAAAATATACAATGCCCTTTTCTACTTTGTTTATAATACATACACCAACTCAATATGCTCTCTCATGTTAAATACCGAAATATGAAATTTACATAAATCGAAAATAAATCTAAATATTATCTAAGTACCTGAATGTTAAAAACAAAATTACTCTGAATATAAACTGTCAGAGAAAATATACAATGCCCTATTCTACTCTGTTTTGGAGTATATACACCAACTCAGTATGTTCTCTCATGTAAAATACAGAAATTCTATATTTCAGCAAATAGAATAAAATCTAAATATTATCTAGGCACACAATGTTAAAAGCAAAATTTCTCTGAATATAATCTGTCATAAAAAATATAAAATGCCCTTTTCTACTCTGTTTTGTAGTATATAAATTAACTCAATATGCTCTCTTATGTTAAATACCGAAATTCTATTTTTAGGCGAACTGAAAAAAATCTAAATAATATCAAGGCGTTCCAAACTTAGAAGAAAATGGCTCTGAATATAGTCTGTCAGAAAACATATACAATGACCTATTCTACTCTGTTCTGCAGTATATACAAAAACTCCATATGCTCTCTCATGTAAAATACAAAAATTCTATATTTAGCGATTCGAAAAAAATTTAAATATTATCTAGGCACCCCAATGTGAAAACCAAAATGGCTCTGAATATAATCTGTCAGAAAAAAATACAATGCCTATTTCTACTCTGTTTGTAGTATATACACCAACCCAATATGCTCTCTCTTGTAAAATACAGAAATTTTAAATTTACGTGAATCGAAAAAAATTGAAGTATTATATAGGCACCCCAATGTTAAAAACCAGATTGCTCTGAATATAATCTGTCAGAGAAAATATACAATGCCATATTCTACTCTGTTTCAAAGTATATACACCAACTCCACATGCTCTATCATTTAAAATACAAAAATTATACATTTAGGCAAATCGAAAAAAATCTAAATATTATCTAGGCACCCCAATGTTGAAAGCAAAATTGCTCTCAATATAGTCTTTCAGTAAAAATATACAATGCCATGTTCTACTCTGTTTTGGAGTATATACCCTAACTCCATATGCTCTCTCATGTAAAATACAGAAATTCTATATTTAAGCAAATCGAAAAAAATCTAAATATTATCTAGGCACTCCAATGTTAAAGCAAAATTGCTCTGAATATAATCTGTGAGAAAAAATATACAATGACCTTTTTTACTCTGTTTTGTAATATATACACCAACTCAATATGCTCTCTCATGTAAAATACCATAATTCTAATTTTACACGAATCAAAAAAAATCTAAATAATATCTAGGCGCCCCAAAGTTAAAAGAAAATTTCTCTGAATATAATCTGTTAGAAAAAATATACAATGCCTAATTCTACTCTGTTTTGGAGTATATACACCAACTCAGTATGCTCTCTCATGTAAAATACCGAAACACTAAATTTACGTGAATAGAAAAAAATCTAAATATTATCTCGGCACCCCAATTTTAAAAACATAATTCCTCTAAATATAATCTTTCAGAGAAAATATACAATTCCCTATTTTACTCTGTTTTGGATTATATACACCAACTCCATATGCTCTCTCATGTAAAATCCAGAAATTCTATATTTAAGCGAATCGAAAGAAGTCTAAATATTATCTAGGCACCCCAATGTTAAAAGCAAAATTGCTCTGAATATAATCTGTCAGATAAAATAGACAATGCCCTTTTCTACTCTGTTTTGGGGTATATACACCAACTCAGTATGCTCTCTTATGAAAAGTACCGAAATTCTAATTTTATGCGAATGGAAAAAAATCTAAATAATGTCTAGTGGCCCCAAAGTTAAAAGAAAATGGCTCTGAATATCGTCTGTTGGAAAAAATATACAATGCCTTATTCTACATGGTTTTGTAGTATATACACCAACACAATATGCTCTCCCATGTAAAATCCCGAAATTCAAAATTTATGTGAATCGAAAAAAATCTAAATATTATCTAGGCAACCCAATGTTAAAACAAAATGGCTCTGAATATAATCTTTCAGTAAAAATATACAATGCCTTATTCTACTCTGTTTTGGAGTATATACACCAACTCAATATGCCCTCTCATGTAAAATACCAAAATTCTAATTTTACCCGAATTGAAAAAATCTAATTATCTAGGCACGTCAATGTTAAAAGCAAAATTGCCATGAATATGATCTGTCTGAAAAAACATACAATGCCCTTTTCTACCCTGTTTTGGAGTATATACACAAACTCAATATGCTCTCTCATGTAAAATAGCGAAATTCTAATATTAAGCGAATTGAAAAAATCTAAATAATATCTAGGCACCCCAAATTTAAAAGAAAATGGCTCTGAATATAGTCTGTAAGAAATAATATACAATGATTTATTCTACTCTGTTTTGGAATATATACACCAACTCAGTATGCTCACTCATGTAAAATACAGAAATACTTATTTTACCCGAATCGAAAAAATCTAAATATTATCTAGGCACCCCAATGTTATAAACAAAATTTCTCTGAATATAACTTTTCAGAAAAAATATACAATGCCCTATTCTACTCTGTTTTGAAGTATATACACCAACTCCATATGCTCTCTCATGTAAAATACAGATGTTCTATATTTAAGCAAATCGAAAAAAATTTAATATTATCTAGTCACCCCAATGATAAAAGCAAAATTGCGCTGAATATAATCTGTCAGAAAAAATATACAATGCCCTATTCTACTTTGTTTTGGAGTATATACACCAACTCAGTATGCTCTCTCATGTAATATGCTGAAATTCTAATTTTACGTGAATCGAAAAAAATCTAAATATTACCTAGGCACCCGAATGTTAAAAGCAAAATTGCTCTGAATATAATCTGTCAGAAAATATAAAATGCCATTTTCTACTCTGTTTTGGAGTATATACACAAACTCAATATGCGCTCATGTTAAATACCGAAATTCTAATTTTACGCGAATTGAAGAAATCTAAATAATATCTAGGCGCCTCAAAGATAACAGAAAATGGCTCTGAATATAGTCTGTTAGAAAAAACATATAATGCCTTATTCTACTCTGTTTTGGAGTATATACACCAACGCAGTATGCTCTCCCATGTAAAGTACCGAAATTCTAATTTTACTCGAATCGAAAGAAATCTAAATATTATCTAAGCACCCCAATGATAAAAACTAAATTGCTTTGATTATTATATGTCAGATTAAATATACAATGCCCATTTCTACTCTGTTTTGGAGTATATACACCAAATCAGTATGCTCTCTGATGTAAAATACAGAAATTCTATATTTAAGCGAATCAAAAAAAATCTAAATATTATCTAGGCACCCCAATGTTAAAAGCAAAATTTCTCTGAATATAATCTGTCAGAAATAATATACAATGCCCTTTCTACTCGGTTTTGTAGTATATACACCAACTCAATATGCTCTCTCATTTAGAATACCGAAATTCTAATTTTACGCAAATCCATAAAAATCTAAATAATATCTAGGTGCCCCAAAGTTAAAAGAAAATGTCTCTGAATATAGTCTGTTAGAAAATATATTCAATGCCTTTTTCTACTCTATTTTGATGTATATACATTAACTCAGTATGCTCTCTAATGTAAAATACCGAAATTCAAATTTTACGTGAAACGAAAAAAATCTAAATATTATCTAGGCACCCCAATATTAAAAGCAAAATTGCACTGAATATAATCTGTCAGAAAAAATATACAATGCCCTATTCTACTCTGTTTTGGATTATATACACCAACTCAATATGTTCTCTCATGTAAAATACCGAAATTCTAATTTTACATGAATTGATAAAAACCTAAAAAATATCTAGGCACCCCAAAGATAAAAGAAAAGGTCTCTAAATATTGTCTGTTAAAAATTATATACAATGCCTTTTTATACTCTGTTTTGGAGCATATACATTAACTAAGTATGCTGTCTCAAGTAAAATAACGAAATTCTAATTTTACGTGAAACAAAAAAAATTTAAATATTATCACGGCACCCCAATTTTAAAAGCAAAATTGCTCTCAATACAATCTGTCAGAAAAAATATACAATGCCCTTTTCTACTCTGTTTTGTAGTATATACACCAACTCAATATGCTCTCTTATTTAAAATACCGAAATTGTAATTTTACGCAAATCGATAAAAATCTAAATAATATCTCGGTGCCCCAAAGTTAAAAGAAAATGACTCTGCATATAGTCTGTTAGAAAAAATATACAATACCTTATTCTACTCTGTTTTGGAGTATATACACCAACTCAGTATGCTTTCTCAAGTAAAATACCGAAATTATAATTTTACGTGAAATGAAAAAAATCTAAATATTATCTGGGAACCCGAATGTAAAAGCAAAATTGCTCTGAATATAATCTGTCAGAACAAACATACAAGGCCGATTTCTACTCTGTTTTGGTGTATATACACCAACTCCATATTCTCTCTCATGTAAAATACAGAAATTCTATATTTAAGCAAATGAAAAAAAATCTGTATATTATCTAGGCACCCCAATGTTAAAACAAAATTGCTCTGAATATAATCTGTCAGAGAAAATATACAATGCTTTTTTCTACTATGTTTTGTAATATATACACCAACTCAATATACTCTCTCATATAAAATACAGAAATTCTAATTTTACTTGAATTGAAAAAATCTAAATATTATCTAGGTACCCCAATATTAAAAACAAAATTGCTCTGAATATAATCTGTCAGAAAAAATATACATTGCCTTATTCTACTCTGTTTTGGAGTATATACACCAACTCCATATGCTTTCTCATGTAAAATACAGAAATTCTATATTTAAGTGAATCGAAAAAAATCTAAATATTATCTAGGCACCCCAATGTTTCAAACAAATTGCTCTGAATATAATCTGTCAGAGAAAATATACAATACACTATTTTACTATGTTTTGGAGTATATACACCAAATCAGTATGCTCTCTCATGTAAATTTCAGAAATTCTAATTTAACGTGAAAAGAAAAATATCTAAATATTATCTAGGCACCCCAATGTTAGAAGCAAAATTGCTCTGAATATATTCTGTCAGAAAAAATATACAATGCCCTATTCTACTCTGTTTTGGAGTATATACACCAACTCAATATACTCTCTCATTTAAAATACAGAAATTATAATTTTACACGAATCGTTATAAACCTAAATAATATCTAGGCGCCCGAAATGTAAAAGAAAATAGCTCTGAATATAGTCTGTTAGAGAAAATATACAATGACTTATTCTATTTCGTTTTGGTGTATATACACCAACTCAGTATGCTCTCTCTTGTAAAATACAGAAATAATAATTTTACCCGAATCGAAAAAATCTAAATATTATCTAGGCACCCCAGTGTTAAAAACAAAATTTCTCTGAATATATTCTGTCAGAAATAATATACAATGCCCTATTCTACTCTGTTTTGGAGTCTATACACCAAATTTATATGCTCTCTAATTTAAAATACAGAAATTCTAATTTTACGCGAATCGATAAAAATCTAAATAATATCTAGGCGTTCCAAAGCTAAAAGAAAATGTCTCTGAGTATATTATGTTAGAAAAATTATACAATGCCCTTTTCTACTCTGTTTTGTAATATATACACCAACTCCCTATGCTCTCTCATTTAAAATACCAAAATTCTAATTTTACGCAAATCGATATAAATCTAAATAATATCTAGGCACCTCAAAGTTAAAAGAAAATGTCTCTGAATATAGTCTGTTAGAAAATATGTATAATGCCTTTTTCTTCTCTGTTTTGCAGGAAATACATTAACTCAGAATGCTCTCTCATTTAAAATACCGAAATTTAATTTTACGTGAAACGAAAAATATCTAAATATTATCTAGGCACCCCAATATTAAAAGAAAAATTTCTCTGAATATAATCTGTCAGAAAAAATATATAATGCCCTATTCTACTTTGTTTTGGAGTATATACACGAACTGCATATGCTCTCTCATGTAAAATACAGAAATTATATATTTAAGCGAATCGAAAGAAATCTAAATATTATCTAAGCACTCCAATGTTAAAAGCAAAATTGCTGTGAATATAATCTGTCAGTAGAAATATACAATGCTCTTTTCTCCTCTGTATTGCAGTATATACACCAATTCAATATGCTCTCTCATGTAAAATACCGAAATTCTAATTTTACAGGAATCGAAGAAATCTAAATAATATCAAGGCACCCAAAGTTAAAAGAAAATGGCTCTCAATATAATCTGCTAGAAAAAATATACAATACCTTATTCTACTCTGTTTTGGAGTATATACACCAACACAGTATGCTCTCTCATGTAAAATAAAGAAATTATAATTTTACCTGAATCGAAAAAATCTAAATATTATCTATGAACCTGAATGTTAAAAGCAAATTTTCTCTGAATATAATCTGTCAGAAAAAATATACAATGCCCTATTCTACTCTGTTTTGGAGTATATAAACCAACTCATTATGCTCTCTCATATAAAATACCGAAATTCGAATTTTACGTGAATCGAAAATAATCTAAATATTATCTAGGCACCACAATGTTAAAGCAAAATTGCTCTGAATATAATCCATCGAAAAAAATATACAATGCCCTTTTATACTCTGTTTTGGAGTATATACACCAACTCAATATGCTCTGTCATGTAAAATATTGAAATACTAATTTTACACGAATCGAAAAAAATATAAATAATATCTAGGCACCCCTAAGTTTAATCAAAATGGCTCTGAATATAGTCTGTCAGAAAAAATATAAAATGCCTTATTCTACTCTATTTTGGAGTATATACACCAACTCCGTATGCTCTCTCATGTAAAATACCAAAAATCTAATTTTACGTGAATCCAAAAAAATTCTAAATATGATCCAGGCACCCCAGTGTTAAAAGAAAAATTGCTCTGAATATAATCTGTCAATAAAAAAATACAATGCCCTATTCTACTCTGTTTTGGAGTATATACACCAACTCCATCTTCTCTCTCATGTAAAATACAGAAATTCTATATTTAAGCAAATCGAAAAAAATCTATATATTATCTAGGCACCACAATGTTAATAGCAAAATCGCTCTGAATATAATCTATCAGAGAAAGTATACAATGCCCTCTTCTACTCTGTTTTGTAGTATATACACCAACTCAATATGCTCTCTCATATAAAATACAGTAATTCTAATTTTTTCCGAATCGAAAATATCTAAATATTATCTAGGCACACCAATGTTTAAAACTAAATTTTTCTGAATAAAATCTGTCAGAAAAAACACACAATGAACTATTCTACTCTGTTTGGGAGTATATACACCAACTCAGTTTGCTCTCTCATGTAAAATACTCAAATTCTAATTTTACGTGTATCGAAAAAAATCTAAATATTATCCAGGCACCCCAATGTTAAAAACAAAATTTCTCTTAATATAATCTGTCAGAATAAATATACAATGCCCTTTTCTACTTTTTTTTGGCGTATATACACCAACTCAATATTCTCTCATGTAAAATACCGTAATTCTAATTTTACGCAAATCAAAAAAATCTAAATACTATCTAGGCGCCCCAAAGTTAAAAGAAAATGTCTCTGAATATAGTCTGTTAGAAAAAATATACAATATCTTATTCTACTCTGTTTTGGAGTATATACACCAACTCAGTGTGCTCTCTCATGTAAAATACCAAAATTCTAATATTACGTGAATTGAAAAAAATATAAATATTATCTAGGCACCCCAATGTTAAAAGCAAAATTGCTCTGAATATAATCTGTCAGAAAAAATATCCAATGCCCTGTTCTACTCTGTTTTGGAGTATATACACCAACTCAATATGCTCTCTCATGTAAAATACAGAAATTCTAATTTTACGTGAATCCAAACAAATCTTAAAAATATGTAGTTGCCCCAAAGTTAAAAGAAAATGGCTCTGAATATAGTCTATTAGAGAAAATAAACAATTCCTTATTCTACTCTGTTTTGGAGTATATACACCAACTCAGTATGCTCTCTCAAGTAAAATACCGAAATTATCATTTAACGTGAATCCAGAAAAATCTAAATATTATCTAGGCACCCGATTGTTAATAGCAAAATTGCTCTGAATATAAACTGTCAGAAAAAATTTACAATGCCCTTTTCAACTTTGTTTTGTAGTATATACACCAACTCAGTCTGCTCTCTCATGTAAAATACCGAAATTCTAATTTTACACGAATCGAAAAAAATCTAAATAATATCTAGGTGCCCCAAGGTTAAAAGAAAATGGCTCTGAGGCGGGAGGACTCAAGATGGCACTGTGAGAACAACCCAGGATTGGAGCTCGCGTTGAATCCGCAAACGGTGAGTCCGAGCTGCATTTCCAGACTGATCGTTGTTGCCCACAGAACGGGGAAACTCCCAAGTATAAAAAAGACATGGGACGCCAGGCAGTACGTCTGCCTGCCGAAGCTGGCAGCCGGGGCGGCGGCGGCCGGCCCTACCCAGCAATCCCCATAGGGCGTGCTTGTCTGGGTGCCCTGTTGAACCGGCAACCTGAGACTTGAGAGGGCTGGACTTGAGACTGGACGAGACTTGGACAGTAGGCCAGCACAGGGGATTGCAGGATCATATCGTTTGGGATACACAGTGGGATGAACAAAACCGCGATTTCAAACTATCCCGAGCAGACGGTCCGAGATGCTCTGTGGGGGGGGGCGTCCACCACTACGGAGGCAACCCACCTCAACTGAGATACACGCCCACTGCTGACGCAGCCAGCTGTTGCCGAGGCAACCCGTCCCTACTGAGATACACGCCCACTGCTGACGCAGCCTGCCGTTACCGAGGTAACACGCTAAAACGAAAAGACTCCTCCACAGGGCATGGCGGAGAGCACAGCAGAGCCTGCAGGAACAGGGCGAATCACACAACAGCAGGGCGGAGCCTCGGCAGCCAAACAGTGGCTAGTCTGCCTTCTAGCTGGGCAGGACACCTCATCGAACATCCAAAAGTAAAGCCCAAACACCTCAACACAGAGCATTTGAGAAAAAAAGGGGGTTTTTAATGAGCTCTGTTGCAGCAGAATCAAACATAGCAGCCTAACAGCCCTGAATGAACAACAGAGCTCACAGCTCAGCAATTAAGCCCATATAAAGTACAAACTATCTCCTCAAGCAGTTACCTGACCCCTCTATATCCAAAAGACTGACATTAGGCAGGCATCATCCTGGGACAAAGACAGCAGAAAGAGAAACTGGTAGCATCCCTCGCTGTGCCACAGCTGCTAGAGGTGCACCCCAGACAAGCAGGGTCTGGAGCGGACCTCAGCAGTCACACAGCGAAGGGGCTAGACTGGTAGAAGGGAAACCAAGCAACAGAAATACTTCATTATCAACATTCTGGGTGTCCACTCAGAGACCCATTCGAAAAGTCAGCAACTACGCAGACGACCAGCGGACAAATCCACAAAGATGGGAAGAAACCAGCGCAAAAAGGAGGAAAACACCCGAAACCAGAACACCTTGCCTCCTAGAAAGGACAAAAACTCCTCACCAGCAAGGCAACAAAGCTGGATGGAGAATGACTGCGATGAAATGATGGAACTAGACTTCAGAAGATGGATAATGAGAAAATTTTGTGAGCTAAAAGATCATGTATTAAATCAATGCAAAGAAACTAAGAACCTTGAAAAAAGATTCAAGGAAATGATAACAAGAATGGATAACTTAGAGAGGAATATGAATGAATTAAAGGAGCTGAAAAACACAATATGAGAACTTCGCGAAGCAAACACAAGTTTCAATAGCCGAAATGACCAAGCAGAAGAAAGGATATCTGAAGTCGAAGACCAACTCAATGAAATAAAATGAGAAACCAAGATTAGAGAAAAAAGCGCAAAAAGGAATGAACAATGTCTACAAGAAATGTGGGACTATGTGAAAAGACCTAACCTACGTTTGATAGGTGTACCAGAAGGGGATGAAGAGAATGAATCCAAGCTGGAAAATACTCTTCAGGACATCATCTAGGAAAATTTCCCCCACCTAGCAAGACAGGCCAACACTCAATTGCAAAAAATACAGAGAACACCACAAAGATATTCCGCAAGAAGAGCAACCCCAAGGCACATAATCGTCAGATTCAACAGGGTTGAAATAAAGGAGAGAATACTAAGGGCAGCCAGAGAGATAGGTCGGGTCACCCACAAAGGGAAGCCCATCAGACTCACAGCAGATCTCTCGGCAGAAACACTACAAGCCAGAAGAGAGTGGGGGCCAATATTCAACATTCTTAAAGAAAAGAACTTTCAACCCAGAATTTCATATCCGGCCAAACTGAGCTTCAGAAGTGAAGGAAAAATAAAATCCTTTGCGAACAAGCAAGTACTCAGAGATTTTGTCACCACCAGGCCTGCTTTACAAGAGCTCCTAAAAGAGGCACTACACATAGAAAGAAACAATCAGTACCAGCCATTCCAAAATCACACTGAATGCTAAAGAGCTTCAACATAATGAAGAATCTACAACAACTAACAGGCAAAACGGCCACTTAGCATCAAAATGGCAGTATCAAATTCACACATAACAATCTTAACCCTAAATGTAAATGGACTAAATGCACCAATCAAAAGACACAGACTGGCAAATTGGATAAAAATCCAAAACCCATCAGTGTGCTGTATCCAGGAAATCCATCTCACATGCAAGGATACACAAAGGCTCAAAATAAAAGGATGGAGGAAGATTTACCAAGCTAATGGAAAGCAAAAGAAGCAGGAGTTGCAATTCTCATCTCTGATAAAATAGACTTTAAAGCAACAAAGATCAAAAGAGACAAAGAAGGCCATTACATAATGGTAAAAGGATCGATACAAAAGAAGAGCTAGCGATCCTAAACATATATGGACCCAATATAGGAGCACCCAGATACATAAGGCAAGTTCTTAATGACTTACAAAAGCACTTAGACTCCCACACAATAATAGTGGGAGACTTTTACACTCCACTGTCAATACTAGACAGATCAACCAGACAGAAAATCAACAAGGATACCCAGGGCTTGAACTCAGACCTGGAGCAAGCAAACCTGATAGACATTTACAGAACTCTCCACCCCAAATCCACAGAATACACATTCTTCTCAGCACCACATCGCACCTACTCTAAAATTGACCACATAATTGGAAGTAAAGCACTGCTCAACAAATGCAAAACAACTGAAATCATAACAAACAGCCTCTCGGACCATAGTGCAATCAATTTAGAACTCAGAATTCAGAAACCGACCCAGAACCGCACAGCTTCATGGAAACTGAACAACTGGTTCTTGAATGTTGACTGGGTAAACAACGAAATGAAGGCAGAAATAAAGAAGTTCTTCGAAACCAATGAGAACGAAGACACAACGTGCCAGAACCTCTGGGACACATTTAAAGCAGTCTCTAGAGGAAAGTATATAGCAATAAGTGCCCATATGAGGAGAATGGAGAGATCCAAAATTGACACCCTATCGTCAAAATTGAAAGAGCTAGAGGAGCAAGATCAAAAAAACTCAAAACCCAGCAGAAGACTAGAAATAACTAAGATCAGAGCTGAGCTAGAGGAGATTGAGACACGAAAAACCCTTCAAAAAATCAATAAATCCAAGAGCTGGTTTTTTGAAAAGATCAACAAAATAGACCACTAGCCAGATTGATTAAAAAGAAAAGAGAGAACAACCAAATAGATGCAATAAAAAATGATAAAGGGGAAATCACCACAGATTCCACAGAAATTCAAACCATCATCAGAGAATATTACAAACAACTCTATGCGCATAAACTAGTAAACCTGGAAGAAATGGATAAATTCCTGGACTCCTGTGTCCTCCCAAGCCTAAACCAGGAGGAAGCTGAAACTATGAATAGACCAATAACCAGGTCTGAAGTTGAGGCAGCAATTAACAGCCTACCACACAAAAAAAACCCAGGTCCAGAAGGGTTCACAGCCGAATTCTATCAGACACACAAGGAGGAGCTGGTACCATTCCTTCTAAAACTATTTCAAACAATCTAAATGAGGGAATCCTTCCCAAATCATTTTATGAGACCAACATCATCCTGATACCAAAACCCGGCAGAGACCCAACGAGAAAAGAAAACTTCAGGCCAATATCCATGATGAACATAGATGCAAAAATCTTCAATAAAATATTGGCAAGCCGATTGCAACAGCAAATCAAAAAACTTATTCATCATGATCAAGTAGGATTCATCCCGGGGATGCAAGGCTGGTTCAACATACACAAGTCTATCAACGTAATTCACCACATAAAATGAACCAAAAACAAAAACCACATGATTATCTCAATTGACGCAGAGAAGGCATTTGACAAAATTCAACAGCCCTTTATGCTAAAAACCCTCAATGAACTCGGTATCGATGGAACGTATCTCAAAGTAATAAAAGCTATTTATGACAAACCAACAGCCAATATCATACTGAATGGGCAAAAACTGGACGCATTCCCTTTGAAATCTGGTACTAGACAAGGATGCCCTCTCTCACCACTCCTATTCAATATAGTACTGGAAGTTCTAGCCAGAGCAACCAGGCAAGAAAAAGAAATAAAGGGTATTCAAATAGGAAAGGTGGAAGCCAAATTGTCTCTATTTGCAGACGACATGATAGTACACCTAGAAGACCCCATCACCTCAGCCCAAAAACTCCTGAAACTGATAAGCAACTTCAGCAAAGTCTCAGGATATAAAATCAATGTGCAAAAATCACAAGCATTCGTCTACACCAATAACAGACTTAACGAAAGCCAAATCAAGAGTGAACTGCCATTTGCAATTGCTACAAAAAGAATAAAATACCTTGGAATACAACTCACAAGGAACGGAAGAGACCTCTTCAAGGAGAATTACAAACCACTTCTCAACGAAATCAGAGAGGACACAAACAGATGGAGAAATATTCCATGTTCATGGTTAGGAAGAATTAATATCGTGAAAATGGCTATACTGCCCAAAGTAATTTACAGAATCAACGCTATCCCCATCAAGCTACCATTGACTTTCTTCACAGAACTGGAAAAAACCACCATGAACTTCATATGGAACCAAAAGAGAGCCCGCATAGCCAAGTCAATTCTAAGCAAAAAGAACACAGCGGGGGGCATCACACTACCGGATTTCAAACTATACTACAAGGGTATAGTAATCGAAACATCATAATACCGGTACCAAAACAGAGATATAGACCAATGGAACAAAGAAGAGGCACCAGAGGCAACACAACATACATACAACTATACAATCTTTGATAAACCTGACAAAAATAAGCAATGGGGCAAGGATTCCCTGTTTAACAAATGGTGTTAAGAAAACTGGCTAGCCATGTGCAGAAAGCAGAAACTGGACCCCTTCCTGACACCTTACACTAAAATTAACTCCAGTTGGATTAAAGACTTAAACATAAGACCTGGCACCATAAAAACCCTAGAAGGAAATCTAGGCAAAACTATCCAGGACATAGGAGTAGGCAAGGACTTCATCAACAAAACACCAAAAGCATTGGCAACAAAAGCCAAAATAGACAAATGGGACCTAATCAAACTCCACAGCTTCTGCACGGCAAAAGAAACAGTCACTAGAGTGGATCGGCAACCAACAGAATGGGAAAAATTTTTCGCAGTCTACCCATCTGACAAAGGGCTGATATCCAGAATTTACAAAGAACTCAAACAGATTTACAGGAAGAAAACAAACAAGCCCATTCAAAAGTGGGCAAAGGACATGAACAGATACTTTACGAAAGAAGACACATATGAGGCCAACAATCATATAAAAAAATGCTCATCGTCACCGGACATCAGAGAGATGCAAATCAAAACCACATTGAGATACCATCTCACGCCAGTTAGAATGGCGATCATTAAAAAATCTGGAGACAACAGATGCTGGAGAGGATGTGGAGAAAAAGGAACACTTTTACACTGTTGGTGGGAGTGTAAATTAGTTCAACCATTGTGGAAGACAGTGTGGCGATTCCTCAAGGCCTTAGAAATAGAAATTCCATTTGACCCAGCAATCCCATTACTGGGTATATATCCAAAAGACTATAAATCGTTCTACTATAAGGACACATGTACACGAATGTTCATTGCAGCACTGTTTACAATAGCAAAGACCTGGAATCAACCCAAATGCCCATTGATAATAGACTGGATTGGAAAAATGTGGCACATATACACCATGGAATATTATGCAGCAATCAGAAATGATGAGTTCGTGTCATTTGTAGGGACATGGATGAATCTGGAGAACATCATCCTCAGCAAACTGACACAAGAACAGAAAATGAAACACGGCATATTCTCACTTACAGGTGGGTGATGAAAAATGAGAACACATGGATATAGAAAGGGGAGTACTAAACACTGGGGTCTATTGGGGGAAAATGGGGAGGGCCAGTGGGAGGGGGAGGTGGAAAGAAATAGCCTGGGTAGAAATGCCAAATGTGGGTGAAGGGGAGGAGAAAAGCAAAGCACACTGCCATGTGGGTACTTACGCAACTGTCTTGCATGCTTTGCTCATGTACCCCAAAACCTATAATCCAATAAAAAATAAAAAAAAAAGAAAATGCCTCTAAATATAGTCTGTTAGAAAAAATATACAATGCCTGATTCTACCCTGTTTTGGAGTATATACACCAACTCAATATGGCCTGTCAAGTAAAATACGGAAATCCTAATTTTAGCTGAATCGAAAAAATCTAAATATTATCTAGGACACCCAATGTTAAAAACAAAATTTCTCTGAATATAATCTGTAAGAAGAAAAATAAAAGGCCCTATTCTAATTTGTTTTGGAGTATATACACCACCTAAATATGCTCTCTTACGTAAAATACAGAAATTCTATATTTAAGCGAAACAAAAAAAATCTAAATATTATCAAGGCACCCAATGTTAAAAGCAAAATTGCTCTGAATATAATCTGTCAAAAAAAATATACAATGCTCTTTTCTACTCTGTTTTTGCATTATATACACTAATTCAATATGCTCTCTCATGTAAAATACCGAAATTCTAATTTTATGTGAATCGAAAAAATCTAAATAATATCTAGGCGCCCCAAAGGTAAAAGAAAAAGGCTCTGAATATACTCCATTAGAAAAAATATACAATGCCTTATTCTACTCTGTTTTAAAGTATATACACCAACTCAGTATGCTCTCTCATGTAAAACACAAAAATTCTAATTTTACGTGAATCGAAAATAATCTAAATATTATCTAGGCACCCCAATGTTAAAAGCAAAATTTCTCTGAATATAATCTGTCAAAAAATATGTACAATGACCTTTTCTACTCTGTTTTGGTGTATATACACCAACTCAATATGCTCTCTCATATAAAATACCGAAATTGTAATTTTACGTGAATCGAAAAAAATCTAAATAATATCTAGGCGCCCCAGGTTAAAAAAAAATGGCTCTGAATATAGTCTGTTAGAAAAAATATACAATGTTTTATTCTACTCTGTTTTGGAGTATATACACCAACTCAGTATGCTCTCACGTAAAATACAGGAATTCTAATTTTACCCGAATCGAAAAAATCTAAAAATTACCTAGGCACCACAATATTAAAAACAAAATTGCTCTTAATATAATCGGTCAGAAAAAATATACAATGCCCTATTCTACTCTTTTTTGGAGTATATACACTATCTCGATATGGTCACTCATGTAAAATACAGAAAATCTATATTTAAGCTAATCGAAACAATCTATATATTATCTAGGTACCCCAATGTTAAAAGCAAAATTGGTCTGAATATAATCTGTCAGAAAAATTATACAATGCCCTTTTCTACTCGGTTTTGTAGTATATACACCAACTCAATGTGCTCTCTCAGGTAAAATACAGAAATTATAATTTTACCTGAATCAAAAAAATCTAAATATTACCTAGGCACCCCAATGTTAAAAACAAAATTGCTCTGAATATAATCTGTCAGAACAAATATACAATGTCCTATTCTACTCTGTTTTGGAGTATATACACCAACTCAGTATGCTCTCTCATGTAAAATACCGAAATTATAATTTTAGGTGAATAGAAAAAAATCTAAATATTATCTAGGCACCCCGATGTTAAAAACAAAATTGCTCTGAATATACTCTGTCAGAGAAAATATACAATGCTTTTGTCTACTCTGTTTTGGTGTATATACACCAAAACCATATGCTCTCTTATTTAAAATACAGAAATTCTATATTTAAGCGAATCGAAAAAAATCTAAATATTATCAACGCACCCCAATATTAAAAGCAAAATTGCTCTAAATATAATCTGTCAGAAGAAATATACAATGCCCTTTTCTACTTTGTTTTGGGGTATATACACCAACTCAATATGCTCTCTCATGTAAAATACCGAAATTCTAATTTTACACGAATCGAAAAAATCAAAATAATATCTAGGCGCCCAAAAGTTGAAATAAAATGGCTCTGAATATAGTCTGCTAGAAAAAATATACATTTCCTCATTCTACTCTCTTTTGATGTATATACACCAGTCAGTATGCTCTCACATATAAAATACCGAAATTCTAATTTTACATGAAACGAAAAAAACCTAAATAGTATCTCGGCACCCGAATGTTAAAAGCAAAATCGCTCTGAATATAATCTGTCATAGAAAATATACAGTGCTCTTTTCTACTTTTTTTTGGAGTATATACACCAACTCAATATGCTCTCTCATATAAAATTCCGAAATTCTAATTTTACGCGAATCGAAAAGAATCAAAATAATACCTAGGCGCCCCTAAGTTAAAAGAAAATGGCTCTGAATATAGTCTGTTAGAAAAAATATACAAGGCTTTACTCTACTCTGTTTTGGAGTATATACACCAACTCAATATGCTCTCTCTTGTAAAATACCAAAATTCTATATGTAAGTGATCGAAAAAAAATAATTTTATCTAGGCACCCCAATGTTAAAAGCAAAATTTCTCTGAATATAATCTGTCAGAAAAAATATACAATGAAATTTTCTACTCTTTTTTGGAGTATATAAACCAACTCAGCATGCCCTCTCATGTAAAATACAGAAATTCAAATTTTACCCGAATCGAAAAAATCTAAATAATATCCAGGCGCCACAAAGTTAAAATAAAATGGCTCTGAATATAGTCTGTTAGAAGAAATATACAAGGCTTTATTCTACCCTGTTTTGGAGTATATACACCAACTCAGTATGCTCTCTTATGTAAAATACCGAAATTCTAATCTTACGTGAATCGAAAAAAATCTAAATACTATCTAGGCAACCTAATGTTAAAAGGAAAATTTCTCTGAATATAATCTGTCAGAAAAAATATACAATGATCTTTACTACTCTGTTTTGGAATATATACAACAACTCAATATGTCCTCTCATGTGAAATATCGAAATTCTAATTTTACGCGAATCGAAAAAATTCTTAATAATATCTAGGTGCTTGAAAGGTAAAAGAAAATGGCTGTGAATATAGTCTGTTAGAGAAAATATACAAGTAGAATGTCTTATTCTACTCTGTTTTGGAGTATATACACAAACTCAGTGTGCTCTCTCATGTAAAATACCGAACTTCTAATTTTACGTGAATCGAAAAAAATCTAAATATTATCTAGGCACACGAATGTTAAAAGCAAAATTCTCAAAATATAATCTGTCAGAAAAAATATACAATGCCCTATTCTACTGTTTTAAAGTATATATACCAACTCCATATGCTTTCTCATGTAAAATACAGAAATTCTATATTTAACCGAATCGAAAAAATTCTAGATAGTATATAGGCACCCCAATGTGAAAAGCAAAATTGCACCTAATATAATCTGTCAGATAAAATATACAATGCCCGTTACTTCTCTGTTTTGGAGTATATACACCAACTCAATATACTCTCTCATGTAAAATACAGAAATTCTAATTCTACCCAAATCGAAAAAATCTAAATATTATCTAGGCATCCTAATGTTAAAAACAAAATTGCGCTGAATATAATCTGTCAAAAAAAATATACAATGCGCTATTCTACTCTGTTTTGGAGTACATACACCAACTCCATATGCTCTCTCATGTAAAATACAGAAATTCTATATTTATGTGAATCGAAAATAATCTAAATATTATCTAGGCACCCCAATGTTAACAGCAAACTTGCTCTGAATATAATCTCTCAGAAAAAATAAACAATGCCCTATTCTACTCTGTTTTGGAGTATACACACCAACTCCATATGCTCTCTGATGTAAAATACAGAAATTCTATATTTAAGCGAATCGAAAAAAATCTAAATATTATCTAGGCACTGCAACGTTAAAAACAAAATTGCTCTGAATATAATCTGTCAGAAAAAATATACAACGCCCTATTCTATTCTATTTTGGAGTATATACACCAACTCCATATGCTCTCTCATAAAAAATACAAAAATTCTTTATTTATGCGATCGAAAAAAATCTAAATATTATCTAGGCACCCCAATGTTAAAAGCAAACTTGCTCTGAATATAATCTTTCAGAAAAAATATACAATGCCCTATTCTACTCTGTTTTGGTGTATATACACCAACTCCATATGCTCTCTCATGTAAAATACAAAAATTCTATATTTAAGCGAATCGAAAAAAATCTAAATATAATCTAGGCACCGAAATTTTAAAAGCAAAATCTCTCTGAATATAATCTATCAGAAAAAATATACAATCCCCTATTCTACTCTGTTTTGGAGTATATAAAAGAACTCCATATGCTCCTCATGTAAAATACAGAAATTCTATATTTAAGGGAATGGAAAAAATCTAAATATTATCCAGGCACCCCAATGTCAAAAGCAATATCGCTCTGAATATAATCTGTCAGAAACAATATACAATGCCCTTTTGTACTCTGTTTTGTTGTATATACACCAACACAGTATGGTCTGTCATGTAAAATACAAAAATTCTAGTTTTAGCCTAATCGAAAAAAATCTAAATATTACTTAGGCAACCCAATGTTAAAAACAAAATATCTCTGAATATAATCTGTGACAAAAAAATATACAATGCACTATTCTACTCTGTTTTGGAGTATATACACCAACTCCATATGCTCTATCATGTAAAATACAGAAATTGTATATTTAAGCAATTTGAAAAAAATCTAAATATTATCTAGGTACCCCAATGTTAAAAACAATATTGCTCTGAATATAATCTCTGAGAAAAAATATACAATGCCCTCTTCTACTCTGTTTTGGAGTGTATACACCAACTCCATATGCTCTCTCAAGTAAAATACAGAAATTCTAATTCTACCAGAATCGAAAAAATATAAATATAGTCTTGGCACTCCAATGTTAAAAACAAAATCGCTCTGAATATAATCTGTCACAAAAAATATACAATGCCCTTTTCTACTATGTTTTGTAGTATATACACCAACTCAATATGGTCTCTCATGTAAAATACAGAAATTCAAATTTTATCCGAATCGAAAAAATCTAAATATTATGTAGGCACGCCAATGTTAAAGAAAAAATTGCTGTGAATATAATCTGTCAGAAAAAATATACAATGCCGTATTCTACTCTGTTTTCAAGTATATACACCTACTCAGTATGCTCTCTCATGTAAAATAACGAAATTCTAATTTTACCCGAATCAAAAAAATCAAAATATTATGTAGGCACCCCAATGTTAAAAACAAAATTGCTCTGAATACAATCTGTCAGAAAAAATATATAATGCCCTATTCTACTCTCTTTTGGAGTATATACACCAACTGAGTATGCCCTCTCATGTTAAATAACGAAATTCTAATTTTACGTGAATCGAAAAATATCTAAATATTATCTAGGCACTTCAATGATAAAAACAAAATTTCTCTGAATATAATCTGTCAGAAAAAATATACAATGCCCTATTCTACTCTTTTTTGGAGTATATACAGCAACTGGATATGCTCTCTCATGTAAAATACAGAAATTCTAATTTTACGCAAATCGAAAAAAATCTAAATAATATCTAGGCGCCTCAACGTTCAACAAAAATGGCTCTGAATATAGTCTGTTAGAAAAAATATAAAATGCCTTATTCGACTTTGTTTTGGAGTATATACAGCAACTCCATATGCTCTCTCATGTAAAATACAGAAATTCTAATTCTATCAGAATCGAATAAATATAAATACTGTCTACGCACCCCAATGTTAAAAACAAAATTGCTATGAATATAATCTGTCCGAAAAAATATACAATGCCCTATTCTACTCTGTTTTGGAGTATATACACCAACTCCATATGCTCTCTCATGTAAAATACTGAAATTCTATATATAAGGGAATCGAAAAAAATCTAAATATTATCTAGGCACCCCAATGTTAAAAGCAAAATTGCTCTGAATATAATATGTCAGAAAATATATACAATGCCCTTTTCTACTCTGTTTTGTAGAATATACACCAACTTCATATGCTCTCTCATGTAAAATACAGAAACTCTAATTTTACCCGAATCGAAATAATCTAAATATTATCTAGGCACCCCAATGTTAAAATCAAAATTGCTCTGAATACAATTTGTCAGAAAAAATATACAATGCCCTATTCTACTCTGTTTGTGAGTATGTACACCAACTCAGTATGCTCTCTCATGTAAAATACCGAAATTCTAAATTAATGTGAATCTAAATATTATCTAGGCTCCCCATTGTTAAAAGCAAAATTGCTCTGAATAAAATCTTTCAGAAAAAACATACAATGCCCTTTTCTACTCTGTTTTGGAGTATGTACACAAACTCAATATGCTCTCTCATTTAAAATACCGAAATTCTAATTTTACGCGAATCGAAAAAAATCTAAATAATATCTAGGCGCTTCAAAGTTAAATGGAAATGGCTCTGAATATAGTCTGTTAGACAAAATATACAATGCCTTATTCTACTCTGTTTTCGAGTATATACACCAACTCATTATGCTCTCTCCTGCAAATTTCCGAAATTCTAATTTTACGTGAATCGAAAAAAATCTAAATATTATCTAGGCACCCGAATGTTAAAAGCAAAATTGCTCTGAATATAATCTGTCAGAAACAATATACAATGCCCTTTTCTACTTTGTTTTGGTGTATATACACCAACTCAGTGTGCTCTCTCATGTAAAATACCAAAATCCAAACATTACTCTAAGTATCTCATTAATTGCACAAGACCCCCGAGAAGTTGTTTTTAATAACTAGGGGATTACAGATGACATTACTCACGATATGACTGCAGCTGTTTGCGGGTCCTGTGATAATATTTCTAATATCCAGAGAAGGAGAGGAGAATGTTTCTGCCCATAGACAAATCCTCTGAATACGGCAAGAGTAGTACACCGTGCTATGGTATGGTCACTAATGTAAACAAGAAAACAATTATATTGAATTAAATATTGCAAGGTGTTAACCTCCCCTATAATTTTTTTTCTAATTTCAAGTGGGTGAGGAGGACATTTTTGTCAAAATGGCAGGGGTGTAACTACAGCTATTGCCTACTATATGATAAAAAAGGATAAAATTATTATTTACATATGATATGATTGCCAGTATCATATTACACCACATTTTCAAAATATCTGGGCCCCAGCAGCTGTGGGCATGGCAGCCAAGCGCGGGTGTCCCTATGCAACCAGGTTGGGCATTGCAGCTGCTACGGGCCCTTTGTGGTTTGTCTGGGGGCTGCTACGGGCCCTCTGGCGGTGGCTGTGGTAACAGCCACATAGCCAGAGGGTCTCTCAGCATCCAGGGAGGGCCTGGCGGCTGCTACTGACACTCTGGCAGGGGCTATGGGCACAGCCACCTAACCAGGGGGTCCCTACGTAGCCAGGGTGGAGCTGGAAGCTGCTATAGGCCCTTTGGCGGGAGGTGTGGGGATACCCTGCTCTTCACAGGTACACAGTTTGCACCTATTTCTACATGTGTAGATGGTTTACATAATGGGCACATATTTGTACACATGTACATATGTTACTATCACAATAAACATATATGTACATAATATGTGTACAATAAATATGTACTTTATACGTACCTAATATAAACAATATGTACTTTTTGGTGATATTATGTGATATCTACATATTATTGATTATATATCTTATTGTGATAATATGTATGTTACCACTGAAATTTTTAGAAATGTACATAGAGTACACTTTATGTACCTATGCATTGTGTACACATTATAGAAATAAATAGGTACATATTTTACAGATTAGGTACATTTTTTCTACATGTGTATTTTGTACACATATGTACAGCAGAGTAAATGTACAGACTATACCTATTTTATACATTTATTGTGATATGTCAATAAATGTACACATGAGTACATTCTGGGATATAATTTTTAGCATATTAGATAGGAATTACACCGGTGACCAAAGTGGGTTTACACCCAGGTGCGCACATAGTTTATACATGTACATGTTGTGCATATTATGTACTCATGTACAGAATGTACATGTCTACATTATATATACATAGGTGTACGCAGCATACATATGTACATACTGTGCACACATATGTACACCTGCATATATTGTACATCTCTACATAATGGGTACATGATGTACATGTGTACACATCATATCACAATAAATGTAAATATACATAATGTTTGCAATATGTACGTTTATATTATGTATTATATTTATTGTGATTATATATGCTGTTGTGATATGATATCATTGTGACATTACAAATGTACATATTATACACATTATGTACCTATGCATTGTGCACAGATTATAGAAAGAAACATATTTTACAGGTTATGTACATTTTATTTACTTGTGTATTGGGTACACAGAGTAAATGTACAGATCTTACTTACTTTATACATTTATTGTGATATATGCCAATAAATGTACACATTATGAGTACATTCTGTGATATTACATTTAGAATATAAGATAGAAATTACTCTGGTTACCAAAGTGGGTGTAAACTTATGTGTGCACATACTTTGTACATGTACATACTGTGCATATTATGTACTTGTGTACAGAAGGTAAATATCTACATTATATGCATATATGGGTACAGAGCGTACATATGTACATATTATGTACATATATCTACACCTGAATTTATTGTACATCCGTACATAATGGGTCCATGCTGTACATGTAAACACATCATCATACCACAATAAATGGAAATGTACATAATGTGTGAAATACGTACATTTATATTATGTATTACATGTGTATTGTGATTGTATATGCTGTTCTGATATCATTGTGATATTACAAATGTACATATTGTACACATTATAGACATACCTATTGCGTACATATTATATACACATAAATGTACATATTGTACAGATTATGTATATTTATTGTACGTCTGTATGGTGCACACATATGTACATCACAGTCAACGTACATATGGTACATATTCTGTGCATTGTTTGTAATATTTCAGTAAGAGTACACATTATAAGTATATTCTGGGATGTGATTTTTCGTATGTTAGATAAAAATTACTTTCAATATCAAAGTGGGTATACACTTATGTGTGTCCATTTTGTGATATTATCCATCATATCCTGAGTAGGTATTTCTCTCATTGTGAAAGCAG
Source organism: Callithrix jacchus (assembly GCF_049354715.1). Lineage (NCBI taxonomy): Eukaryota > Metazoa > Chordata > Mammalia > Primates > Cebidae > Callithrix > Callithrix jacchus. The sequence goes on along the minus strand of NC_133521.1, from coordinate 52,310,345 downwards.
GTTTATACTCTCGGATTGCTCCAATATCAAGGCAAACTAAAACTCGTCTGTGATGTAGTTAATAATATCCTGAGGACAAAGGATGACCATACCCTGAATATCGTAGGAAGTGTACACCACCACTGTAGTATTGTTTCTAATGTTCAAAAATGGAAAGGATATTACTCCAAATATCTCAGAAAGCACACAAGCCCCCCGTGACATTGTTTCTAATAACTAGATAATTACAGATGACATTACCCATGACGTGACTGGCGTTGTACTCTGGTACTGGAATATTGTTCCTAATATCCAGAGAAGGAGAGGAAAATGTTACTGCCCATAGGGAAATATTCTTAATACGGCAAGAGGTGTACACCATGCTTTGATATGGTCACTAATGTAACCAAGAAAACAATTAGATTGAATTAAGCATTGCAAACAATGAAACTCCCCTATGATTTTCATTCTAATATCAATGGGGGTGAGGATGAAATTTTTGTCAATATGGCAGAGGTGTAACTGGAGCTATTGCCTAATATACAAAAAAACAGAATAGGATTATCATTTTTATATAATATGGTTGCCAGTATCATATTACACCGGATTTGCAAAATAGCTGGGCCTCAGCAGCTGTGGGCAGAGCCCACAAGCGAGGGGACCCCTAAGCAGCCAGGGTGGGCCTGGGGGCTGCTCTGGGCTTTTTGGTGGGGTCTGTGAGCACATCGACCCAGCCAGGGGTCCCTGAGCAGCCATGGTTGGCCTGGGGGCCGCTACGGGCACTCTGGCATGGGCTGTGGGCACAGACACCTAGTCAGGGGGTCCCTAAGCAGCCAGGGTGTGCATGGGGGCTGCTACAGGCATTCGAGCAGTGTTTGTGGGCACAGCCCAATTGCCAGGGGGTCTCTAAGCAGCCAGGCTGGGCCTGGGGGCTGCTATAAGGGGGGCTTTGGTAATAGCGTGCTGTGCATCGGTACATAGTTTGCACCTATTACTACATGTGTAAATAGTTTTAATATCGGGCATATATATGTACATGCGTACATATGGAGTTATCACGATAAATTTATATTTACATAATATGTGCAAAATACATATGTACCTAATGCATACCTAATGTGTACAATATGTACTTTTTCGTAATATTAGACAATATATATTACTGTGATTATATATCTTATTGTGATTAAATATATTTTATCACTAATATTTTAAGGAATGTGCATAGTGTACACATTATATACCTATGTATTGTGTACACAATATAGAAATATATAGGTACATATTTTACAGATTATGTACACTTTCTACATGTGTATTGTGTACACCTATGCACAGCAGAGTAAATGTACAGACTGTACCTATTTTATACATTTCTTGTGATATGCCAATAAATGTACACATTATGAGTACATTCTAAAATATAATTTTTACCATATTAGAAATTACTCCATTGACCAAAGTGGGTGTACACCCAGGTGTGTACATAGTTTATACGTGTACATATTGTGCATATTAGGTACTCATGTACAAAATGTACATGTCAACATTATATGTATTTATGTGTACATAGTGTGCACATGCACATACTGTTCACACATATGTACATGTGCATATTTTGTACATGTGTACATAATGGGTACATGATGTGCATGTGTACACACCGTGATACCACAATAAATGTAAATGTACATGATGTGTGCAATATGTACATTTATATTATGTATTACTTGTGTATTGTGATTTTATATGCTGTTGTGATTATATGATATCATTGTAATATTACAATAAATGTACATATTGCACACATTTCGTACATACCTATTGTGTACACATTATTTACCTGTAATTGCACATATTGTACAGATTATGTACGTTTTTGGTACATCTGTATTGTGTACACATATGTACATAACACTCTATGTACATATGGTATGTATTCTGCACATTGATTGTAACATCTCAATAAGTGTACACATTATGAGTATATTGTGATATATGATTTTTAGTATATTAGATGAAAATTTCTTTCTATATCAAAGTGGGTATACACCCATGTGTGTCCATTTTTTGATATTATCCATCATATTTTAAGTAGGTATTACTCTCATTTTGAAAGCAAGTGTTCACTCTGTGATTGTTCCAATATCACAGGCAAAGTACAAGGCTTCTTTAATGTACTACCTAATATCCTGGGGACAAAAGATTATTATACCCTGAATATCGCAGGAAGTGTACACTACCACTGTAGTATCGTGTCTAATATCCAAAAACGGAAAAGATATTACTCCAAGTATCTGATAAAGCACACAAGACCCCCGTGATATTTTTTCTAATAACTAAGGGATTACAGATGACATTACTCACGATATGACTGGGGCTGTCCGCCGGTCCTGTGATATTGTTCCTAATATCCAGAGAACGAGAGAATAATGTTGCTGCCCATAGGCAAATCCTCTGAATACGGCAAGAGGAGTACACTGTGCTCTGATATGGTCACTAATGTAAACAAGAAAACAATTTTATTGAATTTAACATTGCAAGGGGTGAAACCCCCTTATGATTTCAATTCTAATGTCCAGGGGTGTGAGGATGACATTTTTGTCAATATGGCAGAGGTGTAACTAGAACTATTGCCTAGTATATAAAAAACCAGGACAACATCATTTCCATATGATATGGTCGACAGCATCATATTACACCACATTTTCAAAATAGCCGGGCACAGCGCCCTAGCCGGGGGGTCCCTAAGCAGCCAGCGTCAGCCTGGGAGCTGTTACGGGCCCTCTGGCGGGGAATGTGGTTACAGCTCCCTAGCCAGGGGGTCTTTAAGCAGCCAGGGTGGGCCTTGGGGCTGCTACGAGGGGGGCTGTGGTAATAGCCTGTTCTGCACAGGTACATAGTTTTATTTTATTTATTTATTTTTATTTTTTTTTGAGACGGAGTTTCGCTCTTGTTACCCAGGCTGGAGTGCAATGGCGCGATCTCGGCTCACCGCAACCTCCGCCTCCTGGGTTCAGGCAATTCTCCTGCCTCAGCCTCCCGAGTAGCTGGGATTACAGGCACGCGCCACCATGCCCAGCTAATTTTTTGTATCTTCAGTAGAGACGGGGTTTCACCATGTTGACCAGGATGGTCTCGATCTCCTGACCTCGTGATCCACCCGCCTCGGCCTCCCAAAGTGCTGGGATTACAGGCTTGAGCCACCGCGCCCGGCCTAGGTACATAGTTTTAATAATGAACACATATTTGTATAAGTGTACACATGGTGTTATGATAAATATATATGTACATATGTGCACAATACATATAGACCTAATGCGTATCTACTGTGTATAATATGTACTTTTTTGTGATATTACATGATATATATATATTAATGTGATTATATGCGGTATTTTGATTATATATATTTTATCACTGATATTTTAAGGAATGTGCATAGTGTACACATTATGTACCTATACATTGTTTACACATTATAGAAATATGTAGGTACATATTTTACAGAGTATGTACATTTTTTGTACATGTGCATTGTGTACACATATGTACAGCAGGGTAAATGTACAGATTGTACCTATTTTATACATTTATTGCAATATGCCAATAAATGTACACACTATTACTACATTCTGAATTATTATATTTTGTATATTAGATAGAAATTTCTCCGGTTACCAAAGTGGTTGTACACCCAGGTGTGTACATCGTTTATATGTGTACATATTGTGCATAGAATGTACTCGGATACAGAAGGTACATATCTACATTATATGTACACATGTGTAGTGTACATATCTACATACTGTACCCACATATGTACGCTTGCATATATTGTGCATTTGTACATAATGGGTACATGACATACATGTTCACATATCATATCACAATAAATGTAAATGTACATCTTGTTTGCAACATGTACATTTATACTGATATTACATATTACATGTGTATTGTGATTTTATATGCAGTTGTGATTATATAACATTGTGATATTACAATAAATGTACATATTGTACACATTATGTGCATACCTATTGTGTGCACATTTTGTACATATATTCGTACAAATGATACAGTTTATGTACATTTATTGTACATCTGTATTGTGTACATGTATGTACATCACAGTCAATGTACATATGTTACATATTCTGTACATTGAGTGTAATATCCCAGTAAGTCTACACATTATGAGTTTTTTCTGGGTTATGACTTTTAGTATATTAGATAAAAATGACCTCCAATATCACAGTGGGTATATACCCATGTGTGTCCATTTTGTGATATTATCCATCATATCCTAAGTAGGTATTTCTCTCACAATGAAAGAAGGTGTACACTCTGTGATTGTTCCAATATTATAGGCAAAGTGCAACGCTTCTGCGATGTAGTTCCTAATATCCCAGGGACAGAGGAAGAGTATACTCTTCATATCGGAGGAAGTGTACACCACCACTGTAGTATTGTTTCTAATATCCAGAAACTAAAAGGATATTACTCCAAATATCTCCAAAAGCACACGAGACCCCCATTACATTGTTCTTAATAACTAGGGGATTACAGATGACATTGCTCACGATGTGACTGGCGCTGTAAGCCGGTCCTGTGATATTCTTCCTAATATCCAGATAAGGAGAGAAAAATGTTGCTGCCCGTAGAGAAATATTCTGAATACTGCAAGAGATGTACACCGTGCTCTGATATGGTCACTAATGTAAACAAGAAAACAATTATATTGAATTAAACATTGCAAGGGGTGAAACCCTCCTATGCTTTCAATTCTAATGTCAATGGGGTGAGGATGACATTTTTGTCAATATGCCAAATGTGTAACTAGAACTATTGCCTAATATGTAAAGAACCACAATAACATTATCATTTCTGTGTGATAGGTTGCCAGTATCATATTACACCACATTTTCAAAATAGCCGGGCCCCAGCAGCTGTACCCACAGCCCCCTAGCCAGGGGGTCTTTAAGCAGCCAGAGTGGGCATTGAGGCTGCTACGAGCAGAACTGTAGTGATAGCCTGCTGTGCATAGGCATGTAGTTTGCACCTATTTCTGCATGTGTACATTGTTTAAATAGTAGGCACATATTTGTATACGTGTACATACGGTGTTATCATGATACATATATATTTTCATAATATGTGCACTATACATATGTACCTAATACATACCTAATGTGTACAATACGTACCTTTTGGTGATATTACACGACATATATGTATTAGTGTGATTATATATCTTACTGTGATTATATATATTTTATCACTGATATTTTAAGGAATGTGCATAGTGCACACATTATGGACCTATGCATTGTGTACACATTATAGAAATATATAGGTACATATTTTACAGATTATGTACATTTTTTGTACATGTGCATTGTGTACACCTATGTACAGCAGAGTACATGTACAGATTGTGCCTATTTAATACATTTATCACAATACGACAATAAATGTACACACTATGACTACATTCTGGGATTTTATATTTAGTATATTAGATAGAAATCTCTCCGGTTACCAAAGTGGGTATACACATATATGTGTACCTAGTATATACGTGTACATATTGTACATACTGTGTACTCCTGCACAGAAGGTACATATCTTCATTATATGAACATATGTGTAGTGTACATATGTACATACTGTGCACTTACGTACACGTGTATATACCGCAAATCTGCACGTGTGCATGATGTACATGTGTACATATCGTAATATCACAATAAAGGTAAATGTATATGTGTGCAATATGTACATTTATATTGATATTATGTATTATATGTGTATTGTGATTATATATGCTGTTGTGATTATATGAAATCATTGTATTACAATATATTTACATATTGTACACATTATGTACATATAAATGTAATATTGTACAGATTATGTACATTTTTTGTACATCTGTATTGTGTACACATATGTACATCACAGTCAATGTATATAAGGTACATATTTTGTACGTTGATTGTAATATCCCAATAAGTGTACACATTATGAGTATATTCTGGGATATGATTTATAGTATATAAGAAAAAAGTTACTTCCAATATCAATGTGGGTATACTCGCATGTGTGTCCATTTTGCTGTACCTTCTATTAATCTTTGCCATTGAACATGATAGTGAGAGGTGGTTCTTTTCTCTAACAAGGTTTTCTGTTAATATAACTCAACTCTACTACCTTGTGGCCTCTGTATCTTCCATTGTAAATTGTAATTACCTATAAAAGAGAATATTTTAACATCACGTATCTACCTCTTGGATCCATCAGCCAGAGGCCTAAAATAAAAAAGACATTCACCCCACGAATGGTTATATAGTGGTTGACAACCCCACTTTCTTCTAGGTAAATAGTATCCTCTCTTTAACAGTAGCTACTTACAAGATTTGTGCATAAAGAATGTGACTTTTTTATCAGTATCTAGTTTATTCTTACATAAATTTCTAAAATACTGAGAGAATATTCTGATCATTGGTTATATACTATTTTAATTTAATTTTTTCCTCTCAAATTTTATCTTAACTGCATACTCTACCCTGTTTATGAGACTGCCCTATGGTTAAATTTAGTAGGTAGTAAATTATCCTGAGCACACAGAACAATACCTTTTGTAATCAACTCTGAAACATCATTGAAAGAGCAAGGATATAAGAATTAGATTTATCTGGCTTTTATTTCTGGTACTTACTTGCTCTCTGACCTTGGGCAACTTATGTATTGCTCTGAGTCTCATCTTCTTCATCTGTAAAATGATCATAGTAATACCTAATTCATATGCAGCTTGGAAATGTGTAATTTCGTGATTGATATAAAGTTCCTGATACAATTTCTGACAAAATAATAGACACCCCACGAGAGATAACCATAACAATCAGAGTTTATATTCACATTAACTGGGATAAAATTGATCTGAAAATACAGCGTAAAAAAGCATCCAAAAATTCACAAGCATATATTTCGCTTGCCTTTTTATACAGAGCTGGTAAATTTCTCATCATTATCTCATCCATTGCCTGCAGCACGATCCTTCCAAAACTCCTCCTAAGACCGTCTGCCAAGGTGGAACACACTGAACCACATGTGACTCTGCCTTTTCTGACTATTTTTGCAAGATTTTTCTCATAGAGTATTATTAACAGAAAATGGGGCTGTTATCAAGGTGACTAGAATTGGTGCATTCTCAGTTCAGGCTCTGATGGAATGTCTACTTGATCTGGTGCAACTCCAGCTGTGCTCTTGGCTTTCCTCACTTTTGTGGTTCCGAGAATGCAAATATTCTCCCATGGCTTCCTTATTTTGTCTTTCTCCCTGAGGTCTCATTCAAGTATAAACATTCCCTTCAATTTTCTCAACTCATTTTATATTGTCTGAATAACCTTGATAATTTTCCCTTTCCTAAAGCTATAGACCTTCTTTTTGTGTGTAAGAACAGATTACTCACAAATGTTTACTGTCCGCTAAACATTTATGTGTAATCGGTCCTTAATTCTACACACAAAATATCATCTCTACCAACATTTTACAACTATAGTCTTTCTATAGAGAACTATGAAAGGAACTTGCTCTAAAGGAGAAACTTCCAGAGCTAAACAAAGGGTATGACAATTTTTAACAATATGTTATTCCGTAAAAATATTTTTTCAGTTAACAGAGAAGAATGCCATGGACAAAATGGCAAAACAGAACTTTTCAGCACTTATTCCTTCACAGAAACATCAATTTGAACAGCCAACCATGCATCAAACTGTCTTCAAAAGAGACAAGGAATCCAGGTGAGAGGTTATAGCACGTTTGTGGAGTAGAAAAGTAAGAAAAACGGCATAAAATAGAGTATAAAAGAGAGTTTTCTATTATCTGCATTACCCCGCCCCTAAACCTGGGTAGTGCAGCATGGAAATAGATACCATGTATGTGCAGAGAGGAGAGTAAATGTAACACCTGACTTCAACATCAACTCCAATGCCAGGCACAATTCAGTGAACTCAACACCAGGCAGGTTTCTATAGCCACAGGCTATGGGACAGACCCTGTCAACCCAAGCTCCAGGCCTTCCCCTATGGCTCTAAGATCTAATGCCTCCAACCTCCATGGCTCCTACCGACATAGGCTCCAGGCCTTCGCCACACCCAGGCCATTTATGGCTTCCCCAGGCTCCACACTGCTTACTATAGACTCGTAAGTGCCTGGATAAACAAACCTCTACATCGACACAGTGGAATATTATTCAGCAATGAAAGCAATCATCTTTGAATGTGGCTTTTGTTGCAGAAAAAAAGCACGTGAGCTATGAAGCCATTAAAAGACATAGAGGAAACTCAAATACATACTACTAAGTGAAAGAAACCAATCTCAAATGACCACTTACTATATGAATCCAACTATATGACATTCTGGAAAAGGCAAAACTATAGAGACATCAAAACGTTCAGTGATTGCTGGGGGTTGAAAAGTGGGGAAGGATAAATGGGCAGAGCATAGAGGATGTTTAGGGCAATGAAACTACTCTGTGTGTTACTATAATGGTAGACACATGCCATTACACCCTTGTCAAAATTCACTGAATATACGACAGCAAGAATGGTCCCTAATGTCAATTATAAACTATGGGTGACAGTGACAAGTCAATGTTGGTTCATCCATTGTAACAAATGTACCTCTCTAGTGAGAAAGGCTGATAGTGGAGGAGGCTGTGCATTTGGGGAGGTGGGAATGTAGGAACTCTCTGTACTTTCCACTATGCCTCACTATTCACTTTACACTGCTCTAAAAATAAAGCGTATTTGAAAAAAGATTGAGCTGTTGATATAAGCCCAATGTCTACTTTGACGTCCAGAAATGTTTCTTTTAAAACGCTAATACACCACTTCCTGGAAGAAAATATTTGTTAACAAATTCTTTTCTAGAACAATTATTTTTGTGGGTGTTCCTGTCACAACTATACATAAAAATCAGAATATGCAGCAACATCTTGATACTCTAAAAACACAATACCAAAAACGTTAAGAAAATCATTTCTAAATTTGATCTAAGACAAAATGTGGAGAAGCAAAAGGGAAGAAAATTATTTCTGTATAATGAGATTATAGGTTGTTTCTCCGAACTCCTCTACAGTTTTCAGTATTTTCCAACTTCTATCATGGAGATATATAAATATAGAAGTAGATATGTAGATATATAGTCATTAGATATATATTTATATAATAAATAAACAGATACCATTTTTATTATTTATTTATTTATTTATTTTTTGAGACGGAATTTCGGTCTTGTTTCCCAGGCTGGAGTGCCATGGCGCTATCTTGGCTCACCACAACCTCCACCTCCTGGGTTCAGGCAATTCTCCTGCCTCAGCCTCCTTAGTAGTTGGGATTACAGGCACGCGCCACCAAGCCCAGCTAATTTTTTGTATTTTTAGTAGAGACGGGGTTTCACCATGTTGACCAGGATGGTCTCGATCTCTTGACATCGTGATCCACCCGCCTCGGCCTCCCAAAGTGCTGGGATTACAGGCTTGAGCCACCACGCCCGGCCTACAGATACCATTTTTAAAGATATATTTATGTATTTTATATATTTATATAATATATACATGTTCATATATACATCATGTTATCACCATTATGGATATAAAGAAGGACATTAAAATAGTGAAAAGATTAAAATAAAATGTACCAAAATAAAAACAGTGATTTAACTCTGCCTAGCTTTATGTGATTAAACAAGGCATTTTTCAAATCTATTTTTCTTTGCTTTCTAGAGGCTTTATAATAAATCTATATTTTTATATTTAAAAGCCTAATTTTTATTAAACAAATAAAAATTCAGCAACACTGTCTTTAGAACATTTTTTAAATCAACTTGAGCATGAAGAAAATGTTATGACTATGGTGGTGAGCATTTTGAAAGATTAGCAGAAGCAGGGATATTGTGACATTTAGCTGATCTTTCAAGGGAAGCTAGACAAATGACACTTTTCGAAAAGAAAATAGTAACTAGTGTTGAAACCTGGTATTGCCAGTATGATTAAGAAGGAAAGTGTCAACTTCTTCTGTGGAAAATCCTAACATTACCAAACGTAAGAAGGCAAATACTTCAACAACAGAAATGAAAAAGATCTTGATTCATTTATTTAACACTTTTTTAGAGTTTAATCCCAAAAAGTCTATTTTGAAGAAAAAAAAAATCTTACTCGTGTATATTACCCTTTGCAGTGAACTGGCCAAAAGTCTATCCAAGGTACGTTGAATACCGAGCATGCTGGAAACATTTTTATTTACATCATCTCTAATTCCTACAACAATAGTGCAAGGAAAGATTTAACATCTTCTTTTTACAGAGAGGAAAGCTGAGGCTCAAAGAGGTATAGTAGCTCATTTATCATTACACATCCAATACGTGGTGGAGGTGGGACCTATACTTACATCTGTCAGACCTTAAAGTCTGTGTTCTTCTTTCTACCTCTCTGCCTCAGTCCAACAATTGGGATCTTTGCCATGATGCCTCACGAGTTCACGAGGCACTTTTCAGGAAGTTTTTGACTCAGACTTTATCACTCAGCAAGATACCTCAACTAATTTACAAAATGTGACTTGAAAAGCAGGTTGTAATTCCAAAAGCAAAAATCCAACCACAAAAGATAAAGTCTTAATCAGTAGAGCTTTACAGAAGGAAGTAATGTAGGTAGTAAGGGCACTTTCGGAAATGTCTGGAATCAGAGGAGTCGATGTATCACCTGTTAGAAATTGTACTCGCTTGGTAGCAAAATTTTCCTTGTGTTCACTTAAAATAATAGTCTTGTTGTTTTAAAATCAACGCACAGTCAGAGGGTGACTTGGATGTTTATTTTTTATTCTCTTTGCCTTCTTGTTTTAAGAATGGATTTTTCCTAAATTCTAATTATTATTGTAACTTACATAAGTGCAGCCGATTTTGCTTTTAAGGATAAAACTACATTTAAGTAGCTTTGTCTGGATTATCAAAACCAGGCCCTGAAGAAGTGAGTTCCTAAAGGGTAGGAACTTTGCTTATGTCTATATCTCAGTTGTGTTAAACAGAATAACTGGCGCAAATTAGCAAATGATGCACTGAGGAATCATAGAACAAAAGACTTTATGAAGAACTAAGTTTCAGATTCAGGGTGACGCTAAGGAGCTAGTGTACCAGAGGATGGTATGCCTTCTGCAATCACAAAAGCAGCATTCAGTCTGATCTGGGCTCTAAGAAGTGCTCCTTGAGACCTGAAATTTTATCCTAACACTGCCACTAACAGGTTAAGTCAGAAAGAGTTCACTTCCCAGAGCTTTCGATTTCTGGTTTCCAAATCAGCACAACGAGAAACTGAAAAGAAGGAAAGAGGAAAAAATGACAGGGTCAGAGATCCCTCCTGCTTGTACAATGCCATGATTTGGACACAGGGTTTGGGCAACCATGGCCCATCCACCAATTCCTGCCTGTCGTCTCTTGTCAGACAGCTCATGAGCCACGAATGTGAAAGAATTCAAAAAAGTAACAATATTTTGGGACATGTCAACAATTACATAAAATGCAATTTTCAGTTCTCATAAAAGTACTTTGGAACTCAGCCCCACTCCTTTATTACCCATTTCTATGGCTGCTTTCACACCACAACCGCAGAGATAAGTAGCTGTGACAGAGACCATATGGGCTGCCAAGCCTAAAATATTTACTGCCTAGACCTTTCCAGAAAAAAAAAAGGATTGCTGATCTGTTACACAGACAATCAAGCAAGCGATCACCTGAGAACATTAAAATCTGTGTCTAGGACAAATGGGGCCTATATAAACTAGGGAATAATCTTCCCCACTACTTATGCAAGAACATTCACCCTTGAGAGAGCAGGCTACATGGCTTGGCAGCACTACTGCCACCAGTCCAGACTTCCCCTCACCTGTGCCCTATAAGTGACCAGCATTTCTAGGCATCCGTGGAGCAGCGGGGTGCATTCTCATGGCTGGCCCCACACCTTCCCTTCCTCCTGCTTCCTCACATTCTATTTTCTGAGTGGTTGTCAAAGGAACGCTGAATTTTGCTGTCACTTTTTCAGACCCCAATTCCACTTATGACAGTCTTGGTACCAGGAGGCATTCCAAGCTCCTATCTCATCACCACAACCGCCTGCTTCTCACTTAGTCCAGACGAGCTTGCCACAGTGCACTTGCTTTTTAATCGCTCTCTCTCTTCTTACCTTCACCTCCTCTCCCTCCCTCTCTCCCTGGCTCTTTCTGTCACACGGGTGTGTGCACATACACAAGTTCCGATTAGATAAAAGAAGAAACACTTTTTAAGTTTCTTTCTAGGCCTAATAGAAAATTCTTTTTTTTTTTTTTTACAAAAACAGAGCTGTTTTTTTCCATTGCAAAAGTGTGGGTGTCCTTCCGTTTGGAGAGTAACAATCATTTTCTACATGGCCTTCTGACACATTGCATGTTGTACATATGTGTGTGTGCACATGTGCATATGAGTGTTAGAGTATGTGTGTGTAGCAGGGAGGAAAGAGATGAAGGAGAGTGTGTATGTGCATGTTGGTTCACATGAGTGTGAGTGTGTGCATGCACGTGCCTGTGTGTGTGCACATGTGTATGAGCATGCTTGTATTTGCGTATGAGAATGTGCATGTGAGAGAGAAAGAAAGAATGCGTGTATGTGTGAATGTGTATGTGTATGTATAGCAGGGAAGAAGGGGATGAAGGAGAGTATGCTAAAAAGAGAACACCTCAGAACAGTCAAATAAAAGATTCCATATCAACATCATATCTTGTTAAATACAGGATTCCCAAGTCAGTCACCTTCAAGCTGGAAGCCTGGAGTGTAAAAAGAGTGGGTGTTCTTCTCTGACAACTTATTGTCTAAGACAATTTTATGATCAAAAATATATTCGAATAAAAGTACCTGAGAAAAGTACATAAAGAGAATATAGCAAAATGTTAACAATGGTTTTCTTTGGGTGAGAGGAAGAAGAGGCAGGTTGTGGTTGATCTGTTTCTTTTAGTTCAACTATTCTGCATTCCTCACTTTTAAATTTTGGATATTAACCTGGAGAGAAAGAACATGAATATAAAGATGAATTCGCTGAATGGAGCAACGAATGCTGAGTTAGCCAAAAATGTATGGCTACCTTCTATATCTAATTATCTGAGGGCAAATCAGAAAACACCACTTTCAGAAAAATTTTTTTTTTTCTTAGAAATGAAGTTTCGCTCTTGTTGCCCAAGCTAAAGTGCAATGGCACAATCTCGGCTCACCGCAGCCTCCGCCTTTTGGGTTCAGGCAATTCTCCTTCCTCAGCCTCCCGAGTAGCTGGGATTACAGGCACGCACCACCATGCCCAGCTAATTTTTTATATTTTTAGCAGAGACAGGGTTTCACAATGTTGACCAGGATGGTCTCGATCTCTTGATCTTGTGATCCACCCACCTCGGCCTCCCAAAGTGCTGGAATTACAGGCTTGAGCCACCGTGCCCAGCCAGAAATTTTTTAAAATGTCTTTTACGTTATTTTCCCATTCAGCCTAAGGACTAAAAATTGAACAAAGCTGGATCTGCGCCATTGCCTCAAAGATTCTTAGCCTAGTTCAAGATCCATTGTCTGGACACTCCTGCTTTTTAGACAGAAAACAGGGCTAAATTCCTATTGACTTCCAAATACACAGACCCACAGATTTGTCACAGTAGCCTCTCTCTCTCACCCTGTCTCTGTCCGTCTGAGTCTCTCTTTCTTTCTCTCTCCCTTCCCTCACATCATCCCCAAATCAGAATGCATATATAAAAATTTGATTAACTGAAACATAGAATGATCAAGATTTTACTACAAGAGAATTACACAGACTTCAGCTAAGATGTTTGGTTGAATACCTGCATATGCCTTCACTCCATCATTAAACCACATTAACACGGGATGATTAAAAATAAATAAACCAACAAAGATAAAAAGAAAATAAAGACAATCCCTTCAGCATATAGAAAACTGGCAAGCAGAAGCTGTCAGTGACACCTGACAGTAGACACAGAGATGCTAACTCCCAAGAAAGTGGCAGGAAGGCAACCAGGATCCCCAAGGGTTCAAGAGTTGGCAGCTAAATTTACCTAGGGAATTTATGTTTCAGTAGTAGGTAGATCCCAGATCCTCTCCCTAGAATTGGTGACTGCATCCCACGGTGGTGGCAGGGTGGAGGTTTCCTCTCTATAGGGTAAAATTTGGTGTCTCTAGGCAGGAGCTCTGTAGACACAAGTGCTTAAATGTACACACTGAACACTGATATCCTCCAGGTTTTCCTACCACTGAGTTCCAATGAGGGTGGCCAATACACTTGGTCAGAAGTTAAGACGATTTTTCTCTAGAGAGAATCTCTCTTGCTCAAGAAGAAAAGGTCTGACCCAGCAAGACCACCGCCCACAAAATGTTACAATCACAGAACTTCCATCAGCTTTTAGCTTTTCAGTGCTCCATTTTTTTCTAACACACACAGACAGCTAAGGTTCACCAGGCATCTGAGCAAAGCTTCTAACATGAATGGCCGAGACCAGAGCAACAAGACACATAAATGCAGCCTGAATGAGGACTGTGCTAGGAGATAAGACCTTCTGAAACCCATATGAATGTTCTCGAAGAGATAAAAGTGTTACCATTTTCATGAAACAAGAACCAAATTTAAAGAAAAAGTAAACGCTTAGAAATTAAAAATATGACAGCAGAACTTGTGAAAAATTCTTGTTAGAATAGTAAGACAACAAAGTTGAGTAGATGAACCTTATGTCTTCCAGAAATAGCGATAAGAAAAAAGTTGAAATCCGGAAGAAAATTTGAACAGGTTCAACACTAAAATGATCAGAATTCCAAAGATAGAAATAGAGACAGACAGAGAGAGAGAAAAAAGAACAGACACACGCAGCAAATAAGAAAGAGAGAGATAAACCCTAACACAGTAATTGCTGGAGACTACAACACCCAACTTTCAGCACTGGACAGATCTTCCAGACAGAAAACCAACCAATCAACATGAAATTTAATCTTTACTACAGACCAAATGGAACTGATATTCAAGGAACATTTCATCCAATGACTGCAGAATACACATTTTTTCAACTCAACACATAGATCATTCATAAGTATAGAAGATACCTTAGGTCACAAAGCAAATGCAATCACATTTGAAATCAGGACTAAGAAATTCATTCAAAACCATACACTTACATGGAAACTGAGTCACTTGCTCCCGAATGACTCCTGGGTAAATCATGACATTAAGGCAGAATTCAAGAAGTTTAAGAAGTTCTTTGAAAGTAATGAGAACAAAGGTACAACTTACCAGAGTTTCTGGGATGCAGCTAGTCAAGTAGTGTGGAGAGAAATTTATAGTACTAAATGCTCACATCAAGAAGTGAGAACTCGGGACAGCTGCGGTGACTCACTCTTGTAATCTCAGCACTTTTGGAGGCCAAGGCGGGCAGATTACAAGGTCAGGAGTTTGAGACCAGCCTGACCAACATGGTGAAACCACATTCTACTAAAAATACAAAAATTAGCTGGTGTTGTGGCACATACCTCTAATCCCAGGTACTCAGGGGGCTGAGGCAGGAGAACTGCTTGAACCCAGGAGATAAATGTTGCAGTGAGCCCATATCACACCACTGCACTCCAGCCTGGTTGAGAGAACAACACTCCATCTCAAAAACAAAATTGAGATCTCAAGTTAACTACCCAACATCACAATTAAAAGAATTAGAAACCCAAGAGCAAAGAACACCCTCAAAGCTATGCTGAATGGGAGTGGGGAGAAAGGGCATCTCTATCTTGTGCCAATTTTTAAGGGGAATGCTTTCAGCTTTTGTCCATTCAGTATGATGCTGGCTGTGGTTTTGTCACATGTGGCTCTTATTATTTTGAGGTATGTTCCTTCAATACCTGGTTTATTGAGAGTTTTTAACACACATGAAAGTTGAATTTTATCAAAAGCTGTTTTTGCATCCATTGAGATAATCATGTGGGTAATTTTTTTTCTTTAGTTCTGTTTATGTGACGATGACATTTATCAATTTGCATATGTTAAACCAAACTTGCATCTCAGGGAGGGTGGTTGTGACCAGGAATTTATCAGTTTCTTCTAGATTTCTCAATTTTTTCAGGTTCAGTGGCTCACATCTGCAATCCCAGAACTTTGGGAGGTCAAGGTGGGTTGATCACCTGAGATTGGGAGTTCAAGACCAGCTGGATCAACATGGAGAAACCCCATGTCTACTAAAAATACACAATTAACCAGACATGGTGGCACATGCATGTCATCCCAGCTACTCAGGAAGCTGAGGCAGGAGAATAGCTTGAACTCAGGAGGCAGAGGTTGCACTAAGCCGAGATCTCACCATTGCCCTCCAGCCTGAGCAACAAGCACAAAACTTCATCTCAAAATTAAAGAAAAAAGAGTGCCTACAGTTGTACATCATATTCTCTGAGGGTGGTTTGTATTTCTGTGGGGTCAGTGGTAATATTGCCCTTATTGTTTTTGATGGTGGTTATTTGAATCTCTTCCCTTTCTCCTTCATTGGTCTAGCTTCAAGTTTATTATTTTTTAACCAGTATGATTTTAATAGACCAGTTACTGGGTAGTAAATGGAAACATACAGAGTGCCATCTCCAAGAGCACTCATGATTTCATTTGGGTTCTTGAAAAATGTTAAGAAGTAGGTTGAGTTTTATTATTTTTTTCAGAAAACCAGCTTTTGAAAAATTTATGTGGAACCAAAAACCGCCAAGGCAATCCTAAGCACGAAGAGCAAAGCTGGAAGCGACATGCTACCAGACTTCAAACTGCATTACAGGGCTACAGGAAACAACAGCATAGTACTGGTACAAAAACAAACACATAGACTAATGGAACAGAATAGAGAATCCAGAAACAAAACCAAGCTTCTAACTCTATCTGATCTTTGGCAAACTTAACAAAAACAAGCAAGGGGGGAAAGATTCTCCGTATTCAATAAACGATGCCAGGATAACTGGATAGCCATATGCAAAAGACTGAAACTAGACCCCTTATTTACATTACATACAAAAATTTGCTCATGGTAGATTAAACACTGATATGTAAAACCAAAAACTATAAAAGCTCTGCAAGACACGAGACAATGCCATTCAAAACATAAGCACAGGCAAAGATTTCATCATGAACATGCCAAAAGAAAAGGTAACAAAAGCAAAATTGAAAACTGGGGTCAAATTAAAATGAGAAACTCTCACACAGCAAAATAAACTATCAACAGAGAAAACTGACAACCTACAGAATGTGAGAAAATGTTTGTAAACTATGCATTCCACAAAAATCTAATATCAAACATCGGTAGGGAAATTTAATTTACAAGAGGAAAACAAACAACCCATAAAAAGGTGGGCAAAGAACATAAACAGACACTTTTAAAACAAGACATATATGCAACAAGCAATCATATTAAAAAAGCTCAACGTCACTGATTATTAGAGAAATGCAAATGAAAATTATAATAAGATACCATCTCACACCAGTCATAATGGCAATTATTAAAGCAAAAAAAAAAAAACACATACTGGCAAGGTTAGAGAGAAAAACAACACTTACACACTGTATTCGGGAATGCAAATTAGTTCTGCCATTGTGAAAAAGTGTCATGATTCCTCAAAGACCTAAAGAGTGAAATACCATTTGATTCAGCAAACCTAGTAATGGGTTACTAGGTATGTACCCAAGGGAATATAAATCCTTCTGTTATAGAGACATGTGCACGCATATGTCCATGGCAGCACTGTTCACAATAGCAAAAATATGGAATCAAGCTAAATGCCCATCAATGGTAGACTGGTTAAAGAAAATGTGGTACATATACAACAAAAAACACTAGGCAGCCACAAAAGAATGCGATCGTGTTCTCTTCAGGGACATAGATGAAGCTGGAGACTATTATTCTTAGCAAACTAATGCAGGAACACAAAATCCAAATACCAGATATTTTCACTTGCAAGTGGGAGCTAAATGATGAGAACACAGGAACATACAACAGGCGGAAGAACAACACACACTAGAGCCTTTCAGAGAGTGGAGAATGAGAGAAGGAAGAAGATCAGGAAAAACAACTAAATGGGACTAGGCTTAATACCGGAGTAATGAAATGATCTGTACAACAAACCTCATGACAGACATTACCTAAATAACAAACCTGTGCTTGAACGTTTGAACTGAAATAAAAGTTAAAAAAAAAAGCAACTTCTCAAGTTGAATAACATAACCTCCTAGGTTTAAACACATGAACACAAACTCACACCAAGGAACATTGTCTTGAAACTCTGCAATATATGACAAAGGAAAACAGCTCTCCTAAGTTTTCAGAAAAGTTTTTTAAAAAACAGTATTTACAAAGAATCAAAAATCAGAATGATTTCAGGCTTCTCAACAGCACTACCAGAAGCTGGGAAATAATGGAGTAGTATCTTTAAAACTTGAATGGGAAATTATTTTCAATCAAAAATTCTATGCCCCACCAGTCATGTAAGTGTAAGAAGAAATAAAGTCATATTTCAGAACAATTTGCTTCAGTGTATCCTTGCTTGAATAAGTTACTGGAGGATACAGTCCACAAACAAGAGATTCAGGGCACGGGGCAGTGCAAAACAACAGAGTGGGTTTGTATTTGTATTGAAAAGACAGCAGCATTCGAGAGTTAGGGAATAATGGAGGAGGAGTTTTCTCCAGCATCCCTGGAGCCCACACCTCTCATTTCCACATTCCTATGTCCCATTGCTGCCCATGAATTCTGATCACCTATTCCTTTGATGGAGGTATTTCTCTCACCGATGAGCTGTAGTCAAGTGGCTCTTTCTTGGGCTACAGGAGGAAATCTATTGCTTTTCATTAAACATCAATTTGATTAACCTAGGCTTAAGGTCAGCATTATGCCATCAGCTGTACGTTCTTGGGAAGACATCTACTCACAAACTGGTTAAAGAACGTGGCCCTCCTACCTCTGACTTCTGTGATTCTAAGCAAGCTATTTAGCACCCTCTCATCTGTGAAACAAACATAAAGTTCTTATCTTGGGCTCCACAAACAGAAAGTGTTGAACAAGAACAGTTTCTTCTCCTCCAAGGCCAGACCATATGGAGGACCCTAAGACAGCCACAGTCTTGGTCAGTAGGACAAACACAAGGTTCAAATTGCACCATTAAAACTGTGGCCAAACGTTTGCTCTGCCTCTGAGTCACTCACTGTCATAAGGCTCTACCGGTTCCCATTCCAGATAGAAAGTGGGCTTTTGTTGGTTTTTGTTGTGTTTTTCAAGAGATGGAGTCACCCAGGCTGGAGTACAGTGGCATGACCATAGCTCACTGCAGCCCCAAACTCCTGAGCTCAAGTGACCTTTCTGCCATGGCCTCCTGACTGAAGCTGGGCCAACAGGGCAGCAGGTATGCATCCCCACACCCAGTAATTTTTTTTTGAGAGATGGGGTACCGCTATGTTGCCCAGACTGCTCTCAAATTCCTGGCCTGAAGCAATTTCCCATATTAGCCTCCTAAATTTCTAGGATTACAGGTGTGAGCCACTGTGCCCAACAGGTGTTCTTAAATGCAATTTCCACACTGCTATTCTGAAGAAGGGCAAGAAGCAAAGAGTCCCTCCTTGAAACATAGAAAATAAAAGCATTCACTATTAAGTGGAGGCAGAGTTGATGATCAGCCAAAACTACTTCAACTGTAATCCAGAAGTCCCATTGATACAGGAGATCTAAAGAAATTATTTAGTCAGAGATTGAAAGTAAGGAAGTCTTTGGTAAGGTTTCCCTTTGAATAAAAAGCAGCCCCAAAACTATTTCTAACAAAGAGCGGCCTGTAAAATCGAGCTGCAGATATAGACAAGCAAGCTGGAAGCTTGCACAGGCGAATGCCAGCAGCTGTAACAATAGGAGGCTACTTGGGTGCCAGGCATGCTCAACCTGACGGCTTTATCTTCCTTTTTCTTTATCAACCACAAGTGCAGTAAGGGACAGACAACATGCACTGGCCAAGTAGAAAACCTATATGCATAAGAAGATTCGGGTGGATAGCCAGCTTCTTCACGAGCTATGTAAAGCTCTCACCTGGTCCAACCCATATTTGGACACTATGTAAATCAAACACCACCTCCTCAACAAGTCTATAAAACCTTGTGCAGTTCACCAGAAAACCAGAAAACACACTCAGAAGCCCCTCTCTCACTCTGCAGAAGAGAGAGATGTTCTCTTTTCTTCTTTTGCCTGTAAAACCTCCATTCTTAACCTCACTCCATGTGTATTCACGTCCTTGATTTTCTTGACATGAGGCAATGTACCTTGGGTATTACCTCAGATGGACAATGCTGCTTCATCATAGTTCTGTTTTGTTTAGGTTGTGGGACAAACGGCTCCTTTCCTCTGCAACCTCAGCTCAACCTTACTCAGGCCTCCTTCCAGCAGAATCACAGAGCCAAATGAAACCCCTTAAGTCTTCTTTTAAATGGGCAGCCGCTCCAAAGAAAGCAGCATGATGAGTTTCAGGTGGCCCGGGGTGGGGGCAGTGCTACTCGGGCTTCTCCGTGCTCAGTCCCTCTCAGTTCAAAAGCGCACCACGTGGAGCAATAGAACACCTCCTCATCTGAGATTTAAACACAGTGGGAGAAAAAGCGCTGTCTTCATGCTTATTTCCCTGGCAGAGGGGAGGTCATAAAACACTAATTTCTAAGCAGTGGACCAGAGTTTTACTGATCTCTTCTGTTACTTACTCATGTTTACCCAGAGAAACCACATCACAACTCTGAGTCTCCTCTGGCAAGAGAAAGAATCGGATTCATGATTCTCTCAGCCCCCTTTCCACAGTGGAGTTCTGACTCCACTTCTAAAATACTTTTCTGCAAGCCTCTGTACCTCATAAATGTTTTACTATACTCGAGACAGCAAAGGGAGGCACAGATTAGCTACTGTTTTCAGAACAGTGGAAACATGCTGTCTTCTCCACGTTTGGCATTGGAGTCAAAGATCAAGCGCCAAACAGTAGTTGTCAAGAATCCTTTCATTTACAATCAGGTTCTAGACTTTTCAAATGGTGTGGGCAAGAACCAGTTTTGCCAGAATAGGTTATTATCTACCTCTTACCTTTATAGGACAGGACTAAAAATTCTCTTTTTTAAGACAGAGTCTCACTCTGTTCCCGAGGCTGGAGTGCAGTGGCATGATCTCGGCTCACTACAACTTCTGCCTCTCAGGTTGAAGTGATTTTCCTGCCTAAGCCTCCTGAGTAGCTGGAATTACAGGGGCCCACCACTACACTCAGCTAATTTTTTAATTTTTAGTAGAGACAGGGTCTCCCCATGTTTGCCAGGGTAGTCTCCAAAGCCTGACCTTATGATCTGCCTACCTGAGCTGCCCAAAGTACTGGGATTACAGATGTGAGCCACCACGCTGGGCATTTTTTTTTAATTACACTGAAGACTTTTGAAAGGGTTGTGTGTTGTATGAACTCCCTCCTCACCCAATTCTCATGGATGGGAAATTGCTGCTGCTTCATTTTAAAGCTAATGAGCTGCCTGAACAGGAACTTCTAATTAACCATTCAAACTGATTAGCTCATGCCCCTGAAGGCTAGAGAACACGAGAACTGCTATCCCATCTGAATACAATCCAAAGGCAAAAGGCTGTGGCCAAGTTGAAATAATGGGGCAGATAGAAGCGATAAAGACTGGAGCTGGGAGTGGCCCGTACTTCAAGTTAAGCCAAACAAAGGTGTTTGCATGTTTTATATGGGCCAAATAGGAATTCCATAATAGAGAAAACCATTGATTTTAAGGAGGACGCTGCCCTGAAAAGCTTCCTGCCAGGGGTAAGGAAAAGGCTGCCCAGGACCCCCAGAGGCAGGTGGTAGGAGGGCTCCTAGTGGCTTCCTAGAAACTGTATTACCTGAGGTAGTGAACTGCTTTCAGAGATCCCTACCAGGAGAATTTCTCAGGAACGCATGAGAAAGGGCCCAAAACTGCATGCCTGCTCCTAAAATGTGACACCATAATACAGCTGAACTATTAAATAAGGCCCTATCTGTTCCTCTGTCTCTCCTTTCTCCCTGCCCCTATCCAACCCTAGAAGAGCCAGAAAGCACTGCTAAGGAGTGAGGGTGGGTGGTCATAAACAAACACACTGCCATCCTTTCCCTTCCCACTGTGGGTTTCTCAGGCTGAGGCTGTCACAGAGGAGGAGGGATGAAAATTGTTTTCGTTGATATTTTACCATGAACATTTATGAACGTACAGCAAAGTTGAAAAAACTTTACAGTGAACACTTT
Organism: Callithrix jacchus; assembly: GCF_049354715.1. Lineage (NCBI taxonomy): Eukaryota > Metazoa > Chordata > Mammalia > Primates > Cebidae > Callithrix > Callithrix jacchus. The sequence goes on along the minus strand of NC_133521.1, from coordinate 52,288,007 downwards.
AACTGTATCTTCACCAACTTGGAGTCTTGTTTTATCTCATGTCCATCCATAGATCCATCTTTCTATCCATCCAGTAATCCATTATAGTTTTTAGGCATTTTAAAGTAAATTGCAGACATCAGCAACTCTGTTTTATAGTCCCATTAGCAATAGTTATAGTTGTGCTGTATTCTTGCCAACATTTGGCGTTTAGTCTTTCCCAACCTAGTTATTTTGTGGGGTGTGTAGTAGTATCTCACTGTGGTTTTAATCTGCATTTCCTTGATGTTAACCATTTTGTCCCACTTGTATATTATCTTTGCAAAGGGGCTCCTCAAATTTTTTTTCCTTCTAAACAGTAATTGTTATGTTTTTTTCTTTGAGTTGTTCTGTCATCCAGGCTGGAAGGCAATGGTGCAATCTTGGCTCACTACAGCCTCTGCTTCCTGGGCTCAAGCGATCCTCCCACCTCAGTCTCCCAATTAGCTGATACCAGGCTAACTTTTTGTATTGATATTAGCCAACATACAAGGCTAATTTTTTGTACTTATTCTAGGTGTCAGGGTCTCACCATGTTGCCCAGACTAGTCTCAAACTCCTGGCCTTAAGCCATTCATCCTCCTCGGCCTCCCGAAGTACTGGCACTACAGGTGTGAGCCACTGTGCCCAGCCTTATTTTCAGGTTATAAAACTGCTTTCTATATTCTGGAAATCAGGCTCTTTACTGAAAATAGATTTATGACCATTTTCTGTCAGGCTGTGGCTTGCATATTCTTTTGTTTAATGTATCTTTTAATTTTCCCAGACACATTTTCTGAAAAATTCGTGTTAGTTTTTGTTGTATTTTTCAGATACTTTGTTCATTTCATCTAAGTTGCAGAATTTGTCACCATGACGTTTTTTATGATAGTCTCTTATTATCCTTTTCACGTCTGCAGGATCTGTAGTGATAGTTTCACTTCGCTTTCACTTCCGATATTGATACTGACCATTTGTGTTTCCTCTCTTTTTTTCATGATCAGAGTAGCTTAAGGTTTATTAATGTTGATATTTTAAAACAACCAGCTTCTTTGCTTTGTTAGTTTTCTCTATTAGTTTGTCTGTCTTCAATTTGGTTTATCTCTGCACTTTTACCTTTATTGTTTCCTTCTTACTACTTCGTTGGAGTTTTCTTTGCTGTGTGTGTGTGTCTTTGTGTGTGTGTGTGTTTTCAATCTTCTTTAGGTGAACATTTACGTCATTGATTTTAGAACTTTCTCTTTTTCTTCTATTGCAGTATAAGCATGTACGGCTATACTTCCCTCTGGGAACTCCCATAGCTGTAATTCATAAGTGTTGGCATGTTGTATTTTGATTATCCCTTAGAATAAAATATTTTATATTCTACCTTTTGATTTCTTCTTGGGCTTGTGTATTATATTTAATCTCCAAGTACTTGGAGCTTTCCTAGTTCTCTTATTGTTAATTTCTGTTTTAATCCTATTGTGGTCAGGTAACATACACTGCATGAATTCAATTTGATTTAATCTATTCAGTCTTGTTTTACGACCTAGCATGTGACCTATCCTAGTGAACACTACATGTACTTGAAACATACAGTATTCTGTGGTTATTGGGTGTCGTCTTCCATTGGTTTGTTTAAGATGGTGGAGAGTGTTGTTCAGGTCATCTGCATCTTGACTAAGATTTTGTCTAGTTTATCTATCAATTGCTTGGGAGATGGGTATTAAAATCACCAATCAAAATTGTGGATTGTTTGTTTATTCCTTTAGTTCAATTTTGTTTTGTGCAAATTGACGCACAAATTATTTTTAATCCATTTTTTTGATGAAATGACTCTTCTGTAATCATGAACTATCCCTCTTTATCTTTGGAAATACTGTTTTGACTTAAGCATATTTTATTTGGTATTAATATAGCTTCTTCACACTTCCATTACTGACTGTTTGCATAGTATATCATTTTAAATGTACTCATTTAGGGTCAGGTACAGTGGCTCACACCTGCAATCCCAGCACTTTGGGAGGCTGAGGCAGGTAGATCACTTGAGGTCAAAAGTTTAGGACAAGCCTATCCAATGCAGTGAAACCCCAGCTTTCTTAAAAATACCCCAACATTTAGCTAGGCGTGGTGGCAGGTTTCCGTATTCCCGGCTACTCAAAAGGCTGAGGCAGGAGAATTGCTCGAACCCAGGAGGCGGAGTTTACAGTGAGCAAAGATCGCACCACTGTACTCCAGCCTGGGAGATAGAGTAGGACACTGTCTTAAAAAAATTCAAATGTACTTATTTAGACCTACGTATATTTGTCTTTTTTTTTCTATTCAAAGTGTGTATTTCATATACAGCACTGGGTCTTGTGGGTTTTTTAAATCAATTCTGGCAATCTCTGCACTTTAATTGGAGTATGTGGTATGATTCATTAACATTTAACGTTATTAAATATAGATTTATTAGTGGTTGAATGATGTAATTGGATTCAAGCTTACAATTTAATGGTTTGTTTCATTATTTTGTTTGTTTTTGTTTGCATCCCCTTCCCCAGTTTTTGTCCTGTCCCTTTTCTCCTGATGTTTTTGGACCCTTTAAATACTTTAAAATTTCATTTTAAACTATCCATGACTTATTAGATGTAGTGGATGAATATTCCTTATCTGAATTCCTTGGGACGAGAAGTGTTTTGGATTTTAAACTTTTTTCATATTTTGGAACATTTACATATACATAAAGAGATCTCTTAAAGATATAACTGAAGTCTAAACACAAAATTCACCTATGTTTACGTACACCTCATACACATAACGCAAATAAAATTTTACATATTGTTAGCAGTTTTGTGCACGAGTCAAAGTTTGTATACATTGAACCATCAGAAAGCACACATATCGCTATCTCAGCCATCGATGTAAATGAATTTCAGATCTTGGAATATTTTGGATTTTGGGGTTTATGGATCAGAGATGCTCAACCTCTACCTGTTTTCATTGTTGATTATTTTATGTGTTAAAATATGTAAAAAAAATGGTTAAGTTTTCAGCTGAATGAGGTTTTTGAGTTTGGAAATTAAACTAAACAGGATTTTTCTGAAGTTCCAGGATACAGGTGCAGAATGTGTAGGTTTATTATATAGGTATATGTGTACCATGGTGCTTTGCTGCACCTATCAACCGTTCATCTAGGTTTTAAGCTTCACATGCACTAGCTATTTGTCCTAATGGTCTCCCCGTCTCACCCTCCTCGGACCCCCACTGGCCACAATGTGTGTTGTTCCCTCCCTGTGTCCATGTGTTCTCACTGTTCGACTCCCAATTATGAGTGAGAAAGTGTGGTGCTTGGTTTTCTACTCCTGTTTTGAACTAGAAAGAATTTCTTAATATCTTAAATTGCTCAGTGAAATAGAAAATATCAAAGATTCTACCCAACAGGTGGGTAAGAATGAGTCCACGTAGCAACTTTGATAAAGTGAAGGGAAATAACAAACCATTTCTGATTGCTCCCTGCCACAGCCAGTGCATTCAACCTTTTTACTGTCCTTTTATTATTTTTTCATTGTTCTTACAGTCATTATTATTTTTCCCCAAATGAAAAAATAAAAGTGGTGGGATTGATAGTGAGGAAACAAAGACTGACAGCTGCCCCTACACCTGAGTTTAACTTTTGAGAAATATAGTCAACATGATGATTTTCACACAGGGCTAGTAGGCCTTCTGCATCTGTTATAATTCCTGTTATGTTGTGGACAGAAAATAAATTTTTCTCTCCATGGGAACCTGTTAGTGATACTTGAGAACAATGTCAACTGTAGACCAAAACCGAATACAAGTGGAAATATTGTTTCATTTTTTTTTTGCAGTATTCCTTTTTTAAGATCTGACATAGGAGGATAAAAAAGACAAGAACTATTGACATGTGCAACAACATGGCTGAATATCAAAAACATTTTCTTGACTAAAAGAAACCTTACATATGGAGTGATCACAATATAATTCTATTTCTATCAAACTTTAAAATCTGTGCTGAAAGAATATTTAAAAGTATATTTGGGTTCGGGACCGACTAAGAGGAGGCAAAACTGAACTTTCTAGTCTCTGCTGTGATCCAAAACCCATGCTATAAACTTTGTACACAGTATCTCATTTAATCCTCAAAATCACCCTAACAGGTAGTTACTGTCACTTCCCCTGCTTCAAACAGAACATAAAGCTCAGAGAATCCAGGTACTGTGTTTTTTTTTTTTTCTTTTTTTTTGAGATGGAGTTTTGCTCATGCCACCCAGGCTGAAGTGCAATGGCGTGATCTCGGCTCACTGCAAGCTCCGCCTTCTGGGTTCAGGCAATTCTCGTGCCTCAGCCTCCCAAGTAGCTGGGACTACAGGAACGCACCACCATGCCCAGCTAATTTTTTGTATCTTTAGTAGAGATGGGGTTTCACCATGTTGACCAGGATGGTCTCGATCTCTTGACCTCGTGATCCAACCGCCTCGGCCTCCCGAAGTGCTGGGATTACAGGTGGGAGCCACCATGCCTGGCCTGGTACTGTGTTTTACACCTACTTAGAAGTCACCAATTCCTAAAGTTCTATAAAATGTTCTAAATAAAAATGAATAATTAGGCAAAAAAGACCATGTAAATAGCATTTCTACAAATATCTCCTAAGACAATTTTCACATCGATGTCCAAAGCCATTTACAAGAATGTTTTCCACAACACTGTTTAAAATAATAGAAAACTACAAGCAACCTAAATGTCCATGGAAGAGTTAGATTCTTTCTCTTATTTCCGTATAATGCAATACTGTGCTGATGTAGAGATATCATATTCATTTTTAAAAATTACATTCACCTTCTTCTCATGGATCCAAGGAGATATGTTAGAGAATATCTATTGCATTTGGACATAAACATAAATACAAAGGAAATAGTAGGGGCTCTGTAGAAGTGGTTATATATTGGAAGAGGAAGAAGAGAAAAATAAAAGGGATCATGAACTTTGTATATGCTTTGGTAGTGTCTGGTTTTGTATATAACTTGAATTTTTTCATAAATATATTTTACAGTCTGCATAATTACTAGGTAAGAAGACAAGTAAGTCAATTTAGTAAAAGTTCTTCCAATTACTGCAACTGATTTCTGCAGCCAGAATGTTCCCAGAACCTGAAAAGAGGAAGCACTATAAATGGAAGGCAGAAATACTGACACTAGAGGGCCAGAGCTGGAGAGGGTGGATCTAATGCAGCAAATCCATCAGCAGTTCTCATCGCCATCTTTGAGAAACCTCACAATTTTCCGTGCGTAATAAATGATTTAAATTGAAAACAAATCCATGACAGTGGTGCATGAGAAAGGTTACATGTGTCCCGAATAATAAAGTCTGCGCACAATATAAATTAAAACATACCATTTTACAGTCATAAGATTGACAAACAAAAAGTAAAAGCCTAGGAATATCAAGTGAAGCCAAACACAAAACAAGTTTCCCCACATTTCCTGTGGGAATACAAATTGTTACAACTACTTTAAACAATTGGAAATTCATAGTAAAAATGAAGACAAGCCTCCCCTACAGTTTTCCAATCCCTCTTCTGGGAACACAGTAAGAGAGATTCTTCCCAAGAAACCTGTAAACAAATGTATATGGCACTATGCATGTAATTGTACATCGTGGTCTTTCCATATGGTAAAGTATTATTCGGCAGGGAAAGTAAGTAGACCAGAGGTAGACATTTCAATATCAATAAGTTTTAGAAAAATAAAATTGAGTATAGGAAGCTGCAACTATATCTGTAATGCTTTGTTTTGCCAGGAAAATAAAGGGACACGTGGGGAGGACAAAGGATAACAAAAACTAAACAATCTGAAACACATGCAGAAAAATACCCATATTTTAAAATTTTCCATTGCTGCTTATATTAGTTTCTGTCTTTTCTATACGCTTGAAGTACTTGATAATCAAGAAAATATAAAAGGCATAGGAAAAAGTATTCTGAGAAAATACATCGAAAGGTTTATGGTTATTAGATTTGGTAAGATTTTAAATGACTTTAATTTTCTTTGTTATATCTCTCTATATGTCCTAGTCATACCATATTAAATGTGTATTTCATTTATGACAATAAAAATGTATTATTTAAAAACTCATACATATGCAGTTTTATCTGACATATTATGAAACTCTACGAAACATAGATTCAGCAAAAATACTGAGAACAAGAACAAAAATAATGATAATAAGAGTTGTTGACGTTTGGATGGAGCTATGAGTGACTTTACATTTATCTCTAAACTCGATTTTTCTATAGTGGGCAAATAAAATATTTGTGAAAGCTAGATTAAATAGAAAGCTATAGGTTTTAAATGAAAAGGAATTCAAATAATTTTCCAGCATGATAAAATGTTCATATTCCTAAATATGAACTACTTTACAAAAGCACCAGTGATTTTAAAGAAACATTAGATGATTTTTAAAGGAAGTCAGTTATGATACTGCAGTTTATAGTGATACTGAGTGTTTGCTAGCTCCACTAATCAGGATATTAAGTTAATAGTATATAATATGCCATAAAGAAATTATATGAGCAGAGGTTACTGCAAAAGGAGAACACAATGATTTTAAGTGGGCTGGTGACCTGAATTTCTTCCAGTGAGGGGAAACATCAGAGTCATTTGATCAATGAAGTGCCTTTTATAAATCTTCAGGAAATCTCCTATGAAGGCTTTAAGAAGATGGATTTCTTATTACTTCTGATGTATGTTCCCATGAAATTTTTACCATTGCCACCATGGGCCTGACCAGCCTAAGAGATGGAAACTGTGAGTCCAGCCCACTGACGCCCACCATCAGTAAGAAGATTGCACACTGAGGAGGTCATGACCAGGCTGCTGACTGAAATCTATACTGTAAAAGGATGATGCTGCTCCAGCAATCCTGAAACCCTGCCCTAGGATCAATGCAAAGTGGTGTCAACCTTAGAATTTCAATATGCCTAGGCAGATAGTTATCTTTAAATATAAGAACAGTATCATTTTCTGGAGAAACCAAAAGAATCCAGAAAAATTCTACAGTAGTCTACTCTGCCCTTCCTCCCCGTTCCGTCTTGTTAGTAACAGCCAAATCCAGGCACAAAGATGTCCTAACTTCTACACCTGAGGTTGCCCACAACGTGTGCTAGGTGATGCATCTTATAGAGCACATATGCAAACAATTATGGGATCTGAAAAACAATAACTCAGGCAGAAACATTAGGAATTATTGCCCCTAAGTGAACCAGTGGGAAAAAAGGAGGCTTAGAGAGTTTAAACAACTTTCCCCAGTAGCTGATAAGTTACGGTGGCCTTAGACAAGCTGACAAGAGTGGTAGCAAAAAGGCTTCAAGGATTACAAATTGTTCTACTATAAGGTTTTAAAAAGGTTTCAAAGGCAAAGAAGAGCAAATGAAGCCATGAATTTTACAATCTACATATTTTTAGCCCTTTCTCTTTTTTTGCTTTTCTAGGGTAAACTAATTAGACCCTGCAAACACATTCCCACCCACAATGTTGTCTCCATTGCTTTAGGGCCTCACCTCTGAGCAGCCAGAGGGAATGCAGCTGACCCCTTATCTAGTTAACAACCTTTTATACTCTCTCCTTTCGCTTTGCTTTCTCCATGCCAACATAAGACATACAAAGATTCTTCTGCCTCCAAGATGCTGCAGCTTTCTTCTCAGCTAGTTACCCCCAGCTAAAAATAACTGTTCCACATACTCAGAGATATATGGCAATCAAGCAACCAAGTGCCCCTTTTGCCAATGACATGTTTTTAAAAAATATGTTCAATGAGAGGCTCTTTGAAAATTATTCACTTGTTTTCTGAGTTGCAAAGGAAAACGAAAGGCAAATTATGGCTCTATAAGCAACTGTTTGCACAGATCCCATTAATTCGCCATCCACAGGGCTATTGACAAGTAGCTCTTTTCTCTTGTCATTTCGCTTACCAGGCAGAAATGATTACAAACTTAATTTCTTTGGGGGGTTATTTAGGTTAGAGAGGGCCCCTTGATAATGCAGAAGTCATAACGGCCACCAGACACAGGAGAACAATAGCTCCCAGTGCTTCCACAATGGAGAGAGAGATAACTGAATGTCATATTCGGAAGAAATTCAAACCATCATTGATTTTTTCAGATGAAAAAACTGAGGCTCAAAGAGGTTAGGGGGTTAACCAAAGTCAGTCAGTGTTTTAGTTTGCAGCAAAGCTGAAAGCAGGCGCTAAGCATTGCAAAACTTGGTGTCTTCCTTCCTCCCCTCCATCCTGCTGCTAGTAGTGTCAGTGGCAAATACAAGACAGTTCAAGGAAATGTGGCCTCAGCGAGGAGTACTAAGGACCAAGCACCAATGCATCTTGCCATTTACAACAAATTCCTTAATTACAAGGCTTCATTTATTCACAGAAGCTGCCTCTTTTGTACATAGCCAAACACACACACACACACACACACACACACACACACACACACACAGTGTGACCGAGATAATTTATCATTATCTGAATGCACTCAGGGTGGTCAATTTCAGCCAGAGTGAAGAACAGAGAAAGGCAGGGTCAAGGGCACTATAGAAATAGCTGTTCCTGCTTCACTTTTCAGCCCTCGGTCCCCTCCCATCAGCCCACTTTCATTACTTTTCTCTTTGATACAAAATCTGAAAATCTTGGTCAGGCAGCTCTGCTTATCAGTGGGTTCTGAATAACCCACTTTTATCAAACTTCATCTGATGGACCCAAAATATATTTGATCTTAGCAAAAAGTACCCTTATCAGTCCTAAAATGACACTGTCCCAAAGTGAACAGTGTTAGCAGCCAACTCTCTAGAACCAGAAAGAAGTATGTTTAAACCCTCAATCCATCACTTTCTAGCCATGCTGTCATGTCCAACTCATTCTTCTTAAACAATATCTCACTAAGCACACTAGACTGTAGAAATGCACACAGATAGGGCCTTACCTTTTCTGGCTTTATTCCTGCGAGGCAGCAGTGGACACTAACATATCTGTCACTCCAGTTAATGTAAAGGTTTAACTGGTACAAGTGCTGTGCAGGCAGGTCTCTGGAACAATGAGAGCACCCAGGAGAAGGCTTTGCTTTAGTTACAAAGGTCAGGAAAGGTTTCCCCTAGGGAGGGACCGAGATCAGAAGCATGAGTGGGCAGTAAGTGGGCAAAGTAAGGACGATCTGGCATTCCTGGCAAATATGTGGTGCAGGGGGACCTGGACCTTGGCCAGTACAAGATGCTGAGTCTTTGCAGTGCAGAGCAGAGAGGAGGGGCACGCCATGAGGGCAGAGAAATGGAAAGAAGATTGTGGCCATGGTGAGGAGGTTTGTCCTCATTCTAAGAAGGACTGGGAAGTATGGGGCATGGTCTGACTTATGTGGAGGACAGACTGGAGACAACATGGACACAGACACACAGGTGGAAGGCCAGGAGGTAGTCCACAGAAGGGCTGCAATGAGAATTTTAATGGAAAGAAAAAACAGAAGCTAAGGGATATTTAAGAACTAAAATCAGCAGGCCTGAATGGTCAGTTGGATATGAGAAGTGAGAGAGAAAGGGATAAACCAGAGCTCACTCATAGGACTTTGGCTTGTGTGACTGGATAGGTGGTGGCACCATTTTCTAAAAACCAGAATGGAAGAAGGAGCAGACTAGTGACTTAAACCTCATAGCCTCAGTTTTCTCATCTGTAAAATGGGAATAGTCCTACATATATCACAATGTTTTTGAAAGCATTAGAAAATATTCCTAGAAGATGAAGCCTTCATACAAAGCGGTGTATGTTTCTCCCCCAAATAAATGGGACCTATTCTTATAGGCTTCTTTTTCTTGATCTGATTGGAAACTCAGGATCTCAGATATTCATTTCTTTTCATCCTCTTCTCTGATGGCTCTACCAAATTGCTGGTTTACTGATCTCATCACCCTAAACAACGTATGGTACTCCATACTAGTCAAATAGGCAAGTTGGCAATTGCTCTTCTGAACAAATTATTGTAAATGTCACTGCTACAGTGCAGCTCATAGTGGCTCACTTGGCTGTTCAAGGGAAAAATTCTTGCAAATGCAGCTCTTATTATTTGCCAAATGTTCATGCACAAATGCATTTATTTTACCAAGAGCGTAGTGTTGGGTCATTTAAGGAGAATGGGAAAACACCACTCACAATTGAAGAGGCAAAATAGAATACATACAGCACTCCAGAGCTTGCAAACCCCTTCATAAACACTATACCAATGGTACCTCACACTGACTGCGGAGAGGCTGAGATGATGAGAAAGGGCAGGTATATTTATGATTATTTTTACAAGTAAGGTTAATTTAGACAAAGTAACTCTCTCCAGGTCACAACTCAAGGAAGAAATACATTTCTGTGATGAAAATACAAGTCTTGGGGCTTCTGATTTTATCATGTGTCTATCAAAATCCCCCAATTGCCAACGTTAAGCCATACAATGTAGAACATAAAAACCATACAGCCTCTGAAACAGAGAGGGGCGAGATCAAAACTCATTTGAACTTACATAATCATATTGTATCAATTCATTATTAGTCCACTATTATCATTGTGGTCGTCATTAATAGACAAGACGTGTTGAGCAACTACTACCTGCCAGACCAAATAGGAAGGACTTCATCTGTGCTGTTTCACTGAACCTTTACTTTCAACAAAGGTGCTCTTAAAAATCAGAATGATGAAAGTACAGATGAGAAAATGGAAGCCGAGAAGGCTTGAGTTGCCTAAACCTGCTCCTAAATGCTAGACTTTTTCCAAGGCCACTCTACTAGACTTGCTTCTGTGGGATCTATTGTAATAATAGTCAAATACCAATAAGGCCAAGACAATGAGTACTTTTGAGTTCTTCTGGGTTTTGGGGAAAATTTAAACAATGTCTCCCAATCTCCTGAATGCATTTAATTTATTCCGCAGATTCGATAAGCGAACAGGCATGAATGCTTATCTGAGATGATACCACTCTAGTTTCACTCTAACAGTACATTTTGTGTAGAATATTTCTATCTCAAATGCTGATTCTCATTCTGTTACTTACTGGCTGTATATCGTTGGACAAGTGGCTTAGCAGCTCAGACACTCAATTTAGTAGTCTGCGAAGTAGGGTTGACGATAGTTCCAATAGTAAAATAAAAGTGGAACCATCTGCAGAAAGCACTTGACATGGTTTCTAGAACATGGTTAGTAAGCCACACATATTAACTATGATTATTTTTTATTTTGATGATCCTTGTGACCACAGAATAGAGGTTAGCTACATTCTACAGAGAGGAAACTGGTTCTAAGATATAAAGTGTTTTGTGTAAATTCACCCAGCTTGATAGAATAAAGATAAGGAAGCACGTCTCCTAAATGTGACAGAGAAAATTTTTGTTAGTAAAATCTCCAGTAACTCTCTGAGGAGGTGGGTCTTGGTAGCTGAAGAATTCTGAAAGTAGAAGTGGACAGAAGCTAAAATGCTCATCGGGAAAAGATAAGAAATCAAGAAACCTGAAAATGATTCAATAGTGAGCAAAGAGAAAAACAGGGGAGAGGGAGAATATGTTCAAAGGGATTTGAGAAATTTGCTCCCACACACAATGTAAATTACTATGAAAATACTGTGTTAGAAAAAATATACAAGGCCCTTTTCTACACTATTTTAAAGTATATACACCGTCTCAATATTGGCTGTCTTGTAAAATACAAAAATTCTATTTTTATGCAGTTACAGAAAATATAAATACTCTAATTTAACCTTAAAAAAATTACTCTGAAGACACTCTGATAGAAAAAATATACAATGCAATTTTCTACTATGTTTTAAAGTATATGCACCGACTCAATATTCTCTATCTTGTAAAATATAAAAATTCTAATTTTATGCGGTTACAGAATATATACATACTCATTTTAACACAAATGTTAAACACAAAATTACTAAAAATATAAATATTCTCTTTTTACCCCAACGTTAAAAACAAAATTGTTCTGACAATACTCTGTTAGAAAAAATATACAATGCCCTTTTCTATTCTGTTTTAAGGTATATACACCATCTCCATATTCCCTCTTGTAAAACATGGAAATTCTATTATTACGTGGATAGAGAAAATGTAAGTATTTCCTTTGACTTCAATGTTAAAAACCAAATTACTCTAAAGACACTCTGTTAGAAAAAATACACAATGCTTTTTTTTACTATCTTTCTTAGTATATACACAATCTCAATATTCTCTCACATGTAAAATACAAAAATTCTAAATTTACGTGGTTAGACAAAAATATAAATATTCTCTATGCACCCCAATGTAAACAACAAAATTGCGTGGAAGATACTCTGTTAGAAAAAAAATACAATGCTCTTTTCTACTCTCTTATGGTGTATAAATACCATCTCAATATTCTCTCTCATGTAAAATACTGAAAATCTAAATTTATGCTGTTAGAAATAAATATAAATATCCTCTATGTCCCCGAATGATATAAGCAAAATTTCTCGAAAAATAATCTGTTAGAAAAAATATACAATGCCCTCTCCTACATTCTTTTGGATTATATACACTATCTCAATATTCTTTGTCATGTAAAATACCAAAACTCTAAATTTACGTGAATAGAAAAACATATAAATATTATATATTTACCCAAATGCTGAAAGCAAAATTGCTGTAAAAATAATCTGTATGAAAAAATATACAATGCCCTTTTCTACACTCTTTTGGAGTATATACACCAACTCAATATGCTCTCTCATGTAAAATACTGTAATTATAAATTTACTCGAATCGAAAAAAATCTAAATATAATCTAGGCACACCAATGTTAAAAGCAAAATTTTTCTGAATATAATCTGTAAGAAATAATATGCAATGCCCTATTCTATTCTGTTTTGGAATATATACACCAACTCCATATGCTCCCTCATGTAAAATACAGAAATTCTAATTTTACGGGAATCAAAAAAAATCTAAATATTATCTAGGAGCCCCAATGTTAAAACAAAAATTTCTCTGAATATAATCTTTCAGAAAAAATATACAATGCCCTTTTCTACTCTGTTTCTGAGTATATAAACCAACGCAATATGCTCTCTCATGTAAAATACCGAAATTCTAAATTTACGCGAATCGAAAAAAATTTAAATATTATCTACGCACAACAATATTAAAAGCAAAATTGCTATGAATATAATCTTTCAAAAAAAATACACAATGCTTTTTTCTACTGTCTTTTGGGGTATATACACCAACTCAATATGCTCTCTCATGTAAAATACCGAAATTCTAAATTTACGGGAATCAAAAAAAATCGAAATATTATCTAGGAACCCCAATGTTAAAAGCAAAATTGCTCTGAATATCATCTGTCAGAAATAATATACAATGCCATTTTCTACTCTGTTTTGGAGAATATACACAAAATCTATATGCTCTCTCACGTAAAATACCAATATACTAATTTTACGCGAATCGAAAATAATCTAAATATTATCTAGACTCCCAAATGTTAAAATCAAAATTGCTCTGAATATAATCTTTCAGAAAAAATATACAATGCCCTTTTCTTCTCTGTTTTGGAGTATATAAACGAACCCAATATGCTCTCTCATGTAAAATACAAAAATTCTATATACACGCGAATCGAAAAAAATCTAAATATTATCTAGGCACCTCAATGTGGAAAGAAAATGGATCTGAATATAATCTGTCGGAAAAAATATATAATGCCCTTTTCTACTGTGTTTTGGAGTATATACACCAACTCAGTATGCTCTCTCATGTAAAATAGAAAAATTCTAATTTTACCCAAATCGAAAAAATCTAAATATTACCTAGGCACTCCAATGCTAAAAACCAAATTACTCTAAATATAATCTGTCAGATAAAATATACAATGCCCTATTTTACTCCGTTTTGGAGTATATACACCAACTACATATGATCTCTCATGTAAAATATAGAAATTCTATATTTAAGCGAATTGATAATAATCTAAATATTATCTAGGCACCCCAATGTTAAAGCAAAATTGCTCTAAATATAATCTGTCAGAAAAAAGATACAATGCCCTTTTCTACACGGATTAGTAGTATATACATCAAATCAATATGCTCTCTCATGTAAAACACTAAAATTCTAATTGTACGCGAATCGAAAAAAATCTAAATAATACCTAGGCAACCCAAAGTTAAAAAAAAAAGGGTCAGAATATAGTGTGTTAGAAAAAATATAAAATGCCTTATTGTACCCTGTTTTAGAATATATACACCAACTCAGTTTGCTCTCTTATGTAAAATACCGAAATTCTAATTTTACGTGAATCGAAAAAAATCTAAATATTATCTAGGCACCCCAATGTTAAAAGCGAAATTGCTCTGAATATAATCTGTCAGAAAAAATATACAATGCCCTTTTCTTCTCTGTTTTGGAGTATATACAACAACTCAATATGCTCTCTCATGTAAAATACCGAAATTCTAATTATACACATATCGATAGAAATCTAAATATAATCTAGGTGCCTCAAAGTTAAAAAAATTGCTCTGAATATAGTCTGTTAAACAAAATATACAATGTTTTATTCTACTCTGTTTTTGAGTATATACACCAACTTATTATGCTCTCGCATGTAAAATAAAGATATTCTAATTTTACCCGAATTGAAAAAATCTAACTATTATCCTGGCACCCGAATGTTAAAAGCAATATTGCTCTGAATATAGTTTGTTAAAAAAAACATACAATGTCTCATTCTACTCTGTTTTGGCGTATTTACACCCACTCAGTATGCTCTCTCATGTAAAATACAGAAATTATAATTTTACCCAAATCGAAAAAATCTAACTATTATCTAGGCACCCCAATGCTAAAAACAAAATTGCTCTTAATATAATCTGTCAAAAAAAAGTATACAATGTCCTATTATACTCCGTTTTGGAGTATATACACCAACTCAATATGCTGTCCCATGTAAAATACAGAAGTTCTATATTTAAGAGAATCGAAAAAAATC
The DNA here is from genome assembly GCF_049354715.1 of Callithrix jacchus. NCBI lineage: Eukaryota > Metazoa > Chordata > Mammalia > Primates > Cebidae > Callithrix > Callithrix jacchus. The sequence continues at coordinate 52,272,995 of NC_133521.1, read as the reverse complement.
TAAATATTATCTAGGCACCACAATGTTAAAAACAGAATTGCTCTGAATATAATCTGTCAGAAAAAATATACAATGCCCTATTTGACTCTATTTTGTAGTATATACACCAATTCCATATGCTCCCTCATGTACAATACAGAAATTCTATATTTAAGCGAATGGAATAAAATCTAAATATTATATAGGCACTGCAATGTTAAAAACAAAATTGGTTTGTATATAATCTGTCAAAAATATATACAAAGACCTATTCTACTCTGTTTCGGATTATATACATCAACTCAGTATGCTCTCTCATGTAAAAAACAGAAATTTTATTTTACGTGAATGGAAAAAAATCTAATTATTATCTAGGCACCCCAATGTTAAAAACAAATTGCTCTGAATATAATCTGTCAGAAAAAATATACAATGACCTTTTCTACATTTTTGGAGTACATACACTAACTCAATATGCTCTCTCATGTAAAATACCGAAAATATAATTTTACGAGAATCGAAATAAATCTAAATAATATCTAGGCGCCCCTAGGTTAAAAGAAAATGTCTCTGAATATAGACTGTTAGAAAAAATATACAATGCCTTATTCTACTCTGTTTTGGAGTATATACACCAACTCAGTACGCTCTCTCATGTAAAATACCAAAATTCTAATTTCACCCTAATTGAAAAAATCTAAATATAATCTAGGCACCCCAGTTTAAAAAAAAAAATTGCTCTGAATATATTCTGTCAGAAAAAATACACAATGCCCTATTCTATTCTGTTTTGGAGTATATACACCAACTCCATATGCTCTCTCATGTAAAATACAGAAATACTATATTTAAGCAAATTGAAAAAATCTAAATATTATCTAGGCACCCCAATGTTAAAAGAAAAATTGCTATGAATATAATCTGCCAAAAAAATATACAATGCTCTTTTCTACTCTGTTTTGGAGTACATACACTAACTCAGTATGCTCTCTCATGTAAAATACCGAAATTCTAATTTTACGTGAATCGAAAATATCTAATTATTATCCAGGCACCCCAATGTTAAAAGAAAAATTGCTCTGAATATAATCTCTCAGAAAAAAATATACAATGCCCTTTTCTACTCTTTTTTGTAGTATATACACTAACTCAAAATGCTCTCTCATGTAAAATACCAAAATTCTAAGTTTATGCGAATCGAAATAAATCTAAATAATATCTAGGCGCCTCAAGGTTAAAAGAAAATATCTCTGAATATAGACTGTTAGAAAAAATATACAATGCCTTATTCTACTCTGTTTTGGAGTATATATACCAACTCAGTAAGCTCTCTCATGTAAAATACCGAAATTCTAATTTTACCCGAATCAAAAATATCTATACATTATATAAGCACCCCAATTTAAAAACAAAATTTCTCTGAATATAATCTGTCAGAAGAAATATACAATGCTCTTTTCTAGTCTGTTTTGGAGTGTATACACCAACTCAGTAGGCTCTCTCAGGTAAAATACCAAAATTCAAATTTTACGTGAATCTTAAAAATCTAAATATTATCTAGGCACCCGAATGTTAAAAGCAAAATTGCTGTTAATATAATCTGTCAAAAAAATATACAACGCCCTTTTCTACTCTGTTTTGGAGTATATACACCAACTCAATATGCTCTCTCATGTAAAATACCGAAATTCAAATTTTACGTGAACCAAAAAAATAGAAATAATATCTAGGCACCCCAAAGTTAAAATAAAATGGCTCTAAATATAGTCTGTTAGAAAAAATATACAATACCTTATCCTACGCTCTCTTGGAGTATATACACCGACACAGTATACACTCAAATGTAAAATAAAGAAATTTTAATTTTATGTGAATTGAAGAATATCTAAATATAATCTAGGCAACCCAATGTTAAAAACAAAATTGCTCTAAATATAATCTGTCGGAAAAAATATTCAATCCCCTATTCTACTCTGTTTTTGACTATATACACCAACTCAACTTGCTCTCTCATGTAAAATACAGAAATTATATATTTAAGAGAATCGAAAAATATCTAAATATTATCTAGGCACCCGAATGTTAAAAGTAAAATTGCTCTGAACATAATCCGTCAGAAAAAATATACAATGACCTATTCTACTCTGTTTTAGAGTATATACAACAACTAAGTTTGCTCTCTCATGTGAAATACCGAAATTCTAATTTTACGTGAATCGAATAAAATCTAAATAATATCTAGGCGCTCCAAAGTTAAAGGAAAATGACTCTGAATATAGTCTGTGAAAAAAAATACACAATGCCTTATTATACTGTGTTTTGGAGTAAATACACCAACTCCATATGCTCTCTCATGTAAAATACCGAAATTCTATATTTAAGCGTATCGAAAAAAACATAAATATTATCTAGGCACCCCAATGATAAAAACAAAATTTCTCACAATATAATCTGTAAGAAAAAATGTACAATGCTCTTTTCTACTCTGTTTTGGATGATATACACCATCTCCATATGCTCTCTCATGTAAAATACAGAAATTCTATATTTAAGCGAATCGAAAAAAATCTAAATATTACCAAGGCACCCCAATGTTAAAAGCAAAATGGCTCTGAATGTAATCTGTCAGAAAAAATATACAATGTTCTATTCTACTTTGTTTTGGAGTATATACACCAACTTAATATGCTCTCTCATGTAAAATACAGAAATTTTTATTTAAGCGAATCAAAAAATATCTAAATAATATCTAGGCACCCCAAACTTAAAAGAAAATGTCTCTGAATATAGTCTGCTAGGAAAAATATACAATGCCTTATTCTACTATGTTTTGGAGTATATACACCAACTCAGTATGCTCTCTCGTGTAAAATACAGAAATTCTAATTTTACCGGAATCGAAAAAATCTAAATATTATCTAGGCACCCCAATGTTAAAAGCAAAATTTCTCTGAATATAATCTGTCATAAAAAATACACAATGCCCTTTTCTACTCTGTTTTGGAGTTTATACACCAACTCAGTGTGCTCTCTCATATAAAATATCGAAATTGTAATTTTACGTGAATCGAAAAAAATCTAAATATTATCTAGGCACTCCAATATTAAAAGTAAAATTGCTCTGAATATAATCTGTCAGAAAAAATATACAATGCCCTTTTCTACTCTGTTTTGGAGTATATACACCAACTCAATATGCTCTCCAACGTAAAATAACGAAATTATAATTTTACGTGAATCGAAGAAAATCTAAATAATATCTAGGCACCCCAAAGGTAAAAGAAAATGGCACTGAATATAGTTTGTTATAAAAAATATATAATGCCTTATTCTACTCTGTTTTTGAGTATATACACCAACTCAGTATTCTCTCTCACGTAAAATACAGAAATTCTAATTTTACCCGAAATGTAAATATCTCAATATTATCTAGGCACCCCAATGCTTAATACAAAATTGCTGTGAATATAATTTGTCAGAAAAAATATACAATGCCCTATTCTACACTGCTTTGGAATATATACACCAACTCAATATGCTCTCTCATGTAAAATACCGAAATTCAAATTTTACGCGAATCGAAAAAAATCTAAATAATATCTGGGCGTCAAAAAGTTAAAAGAAAATGGCTCTGAATATAGTCTGTTAGGAAAAATATCCAATGCCTAATTCTATTCTGTTTTGGAGTATATACACCAACTAAGTATGCTCTTCAGGTAAAATATCAAAATTCATATTTTTCGTGAATCGAAAATAATCTAAATATTATCTAGGCACCCAATGTTAAAAACAAAGTTGCTCTGAATATAATATGTCCAAATAAATATACAATGCCATTTTCTACTCTGTTTTGGAGTATATACACCAACTCCGTATGCTCTCTCATGTAAAATACAGAAATTCTATATTTAAACAAATCGAAAAAAATCTAAATATTATCTACGCACCCCGATTTTAAACGCAAAATTTCTCTGAATATAATATATTAGAAAAAATATACAATGCCCTTTTCTACTCTGTTTTGTAGTATATACCGCAACTCCATATGCTCTCCCATGTAAAATACAGAAATTTTAATTTTACCCAAATAGAATAAATCTAAATATTATCTAGACTCCCCAATGTAAAAAAAAATTGCTCTGAATATAATCTTTCAGAGATAATATAAATGTCCTATTCTACTCTGTTTTAGAGTATATACACCAACTCAGTATGCTCTCTCATGTAAAATACAGAAATTCAAACTTTACGTGAATCGAAAAAAATCTATATATTACCTAGGCACACCAATGTTAAAAACAACATTGCGCTGAATATAATCTGTCAGAAAAAATATACAATGTTCTATTCTACTCTGTTTTGGAGTATATACACCAACTCAATATGCTCTGTCATGTAAAATACGGAAATTCCAATTTTACGCAAATTGAAAACAATCTAAATAATATTTAGGCGCCACAAAGTTAAAAGAAAATCTCTCTGTAAATAGTCTGTTAGAAAAAATATACAATTCCTTATTCTACTCTGTTTTGGAATATATACACCAACTCAGTATGCTCTCTCATGTAAAATACAGAAATTCAAATTTTACGTGAATTGAAAAAAATCTAAATATTATCTAGGCACCCCAATGTTAAAAACAACATTGCGATGAATATAATCTGTCATAAAAAAGATACAATGTTCTATTCTACTTTGTTTTGGAGTGTATACACCAACTCCATATGCTCTGTCATGTAAAATACCGAAATTCTAATTTTACGCAAATTGAAAACAATCTCAATAATATCTAGGCGCCACAAAGTTAAAAGAAAATCGCTCTGTATATAGTCTGTTAGAAAAAATATACAATGCCTTATTCTACTCTGTTTTGGAGTATATACACCCACTCAGTATGCTCTCTCATGTAAAATACAGAAATTCTAATTTTACCCAAATCGAAAAAATCTAAATATTATCTAGGCACCCCAATGTTTAAAGATAAATTATTCTGAATATAATCTGTCAGAAAAAATACACAATACCCTTTTCTACTCTATATTGGTGTATATATACCAACTCAATATGCTCTCTCATGTAAAATACCCCAATTCTAATTTTACGCGAATCGAAAAAAATCTAAATAATATCTAGACGCTCCAAAGTTAAAAGAAAATGCCTCTGAATATAGTCTGTTAGAAAAAATATACAATGCCTTATTCTACTCTGTTTTGGAGTACATACACCAACTCAGTATGCTCTCTCACGTAAAATACAGAAATTCCAATTTTACCAGAATCGAAAAAATCTAAATATTATCTAGGAACCCCAATTTTAAAAACAAAATTGCTCTGAATATAAACTGTCAGAAAAAATATACAATGCCCTATTCTACACTTTTTTTGAGTATATACACCAAGTCTATGTGCTCTCTCATGTAAAATACAGAAATGCTAAATTTCAGTGAATCAAATAAAATCTAAATATTATCTAGGCACCCCAATGTTAATAGCAAAATTACTCAGTATAAAATCTGTCAGATAAAAAATACAACATCCTTTTCTACTCTGTTTTGGACTATATACACCAAATCAATATGCTCTCTCATGTAAAATACCGACATTCTAATTTTACGTGAATCGAAAAAAATTTAAATATTATCTAGGTGCTCCAAAGTAAAAAGAAATTGCCTCTAAATATAGTCTGTTAGAAAATATATACAATGCCTTATTCTACTCTGTTTTGGAATATTTACACCAACTCAGTATGCTCTCTCATGTAAAATACCAAAATTCTAATTTTACACGAATCGAAAAATATCTAAATATTAGCTTGGCACCCCAATGTTATAAACAAAATTTCACTGAATATAATCTGTCAAAAAAAATATACAATGCCTTATTCTACTCTGTTTTCGAGAATATACACCAAATCCATATTCTCTCTCGTGTAAAATACCGAAATTTTAATTTTACGCGAATGGAAAAATCCTAAATAATATCTAGGCGCCCCAAAGTTAAAAAAAATTGCTCTGAATATAGTCTGTTAGAAAAAATATACAATGCCTTATTCTACTCTGTTTTGGAATATATACACCAACTCAGTATGCTCTCTCATGTAAAATACCAAAATTCTAATTTTACGTGAATCGAAATAAATCTAAATATTATATAGGCAACCGAATGTTAAAAGCAAAATTGCTCTGAATACAATGTGTCAGAAAAAATATACAATGCCCTTTTCTACTCTGGTTTGGAGTATAAACACAAACTCAGTATGCTCTCTCATGTAAAATACAGAAATTGTATATTTAAGCGTATTGAAATAAATTTAAATATTATCTAGGCAACACAATGTTAAATGCAAAGTTGCTCTACTTATAATCTGTCACAAAAAATATACAATGCCCTTTTCTACTATTTTTTGTAGTATATACACCAACTCAAAATGATCTCTCTTGTAAAATACCGAAATTCTAAATTTACGTGAATCGAAAAAAATCTAAATAATATCTAGGCGCCCGAAAGTTAAAAGATAATGACTCTGAATATAGTCTGTTAGGAAAAATATACAATGCCTTTTTCTACTCTGTTTTGGAGTATATACACTAACTCAGTATGCTCTCTCATGTAAAATACAGAAATTGTAATTTTACGTGAATCAAAATAAATCTAAATATTATCTAGGCACACCAAAGTTAAAATAAATATTGCTGTGAATATAATCTGTCAGAAGAGATATATAATGCCCTATTCTACTCGGTTTTATAGTATATACACCAACTCCATATGCTTTCTCATGTTATATACAGAAACTCTATAGTAAGGAAATTGAGAAAACTGTAAATATTATCTAGGCACCCGAATGTTAAAAGCAAAATTGCTCTGAATATAATCTTTCAAAAAAAATATACAATGCCCTGATCTAGTCTATTTTGGAGTGTATACACCAACTCAATATGCTCTGTCATGTAAAATACCGAAATTCTAATTTTACGCGAATCGTAAAGAATCTAAAGAATATCTAGGCACCCCAAAGTTAAAAGAAAATGGCTCTGAATATTGTCTGTTAGAGAAAATATACAATGCCTTATTCTATTCTGTTTTGGAGTATATACACAAACTCAGTATGCTCTCTCATGTAAAATAATGAAATTCTAATTTTACCAAAATTGAAAATATCAAAATATAATCTAGGTACCCCAATGTTAAAAACAAAATTACTCTGAATATAATCTGTCAGAGGAAATATACAATGTTCTATTCTACTCTGTTTTGAAATATATACACCAACTCCATCTGCTCTCTCATGTAAAATACAGAAATTCTATATTTAGCGAATCGAAAAAAATCTAACTATAATCTAGGCACCCCAATGTTAAAAACAAAATTACTCTGAATAGAATTTGTCAGACAAAATATACAATGCCTTATTCTAATCAATTTTTGCGTATATACACCAACTCCATATGCTCTCTTATGTAAAATACAGAAATTCTATATTTAAGCGAATCGAAAATAATCTAAATATTATCTAGGCACCCCAATGTTGAAAACAATATTGTTCTGGGTTTAATCCGTCAGAGAAAATATACAGTGCCCTTTTCTACTCTGTTTAGGAGTATATACAACAACTCAGTAAGCCCTCTCATGTAAAATAACGAAATTCAAATTTTACCCGAATCGAAAAACTCTAAATAATATATAGGCGCCCCAAAGTTTAAAGAAAACGGCTCTAAATAAAGTCTGTTAGAGAAAATATAAAATGCCCTATTCTACTCTCTTTTGTAGTATATAAACCAAGTCTATATGATCTCTAATAGAAAATACATAAATTCTATATTTAAGCGAATTGAAAAAAATCTAAATAGCATCTTGGCATCTCTCTGTTAAACGCAAAATTTCTCTGAATACAATATGTCAGAAAAAATATACAATGACCTTTATTACTCTGTTTTGGAGTATATACACCAACTCAATATGCTCTCTCCTGTAAAATACCGAAATTCTAATTTTACGCGAATTGATAAAAATCTAAATAATATCTACACGCCCCAAAGTTAAAAGAAAATGGCTCTGAATACAGTTTGTAACAAAAAATATACAATACCTTATTCTACCCTGTTTTACAGTATATACACCAACTCAGTATGCTCCCTCATGTAAAATACCGAAATTCTAAATTTACGCGAATCGAAAAAAATCTAAATAACATCTAGGCGCCCTAGAGTTAAAAGAAAATGGCACTAAAAATAGTCTGTTAGAAAAAATATACAATGCCTTATTCTACTCTGTTTTGGAGTGTATACACCAACTCAATATGCTCTCTCATTTAAAATACAGAAATTCAAATTTCACCCGAATCGAAAAAATCTAAATAATATCTAGGCACCCCAATGTTAAAAACAAAATTGCTCTGAATATAATCTGTCATAAAACATATGCAATGCCCTATTCTACTCTGTTTTGGAGTATATAAACCAACTCAGTATGCTCTCTCAGATAAAATACCAAAATTCCAATTTTACGTGAATCAAAATAAATCTATTATCTAGAAACCCGAATGATAAAAGGAAAATTCCTCGGAATACAATGTGTCAGAAAAAATATACAATGACCTTTTCTACTCTGTTTAGGAGGATATACACCAACTGAATATGCTCTCTCATGTAAAATACCGAAATTCTAATTTTAAGCTAATCAAAAATAACCTAAACCATATCTACGTGCCACAAAGTTAAACAAAATGGCTATGAATATATTTTTTAGAAAATATATACAATGCCTTATTCTACTCTGTTTTGGAGTATATACACCAACTCAGTATGCTCTCTCATGTAAAATACCAAAATTCTAATTTTACCCGATTCGAAAAAATTTAAATATTATCTAGGCATCCTAATGTTAAAAACAAACTTGCTCTGAATATAATCTGTCAGAAAAAATATACAATGCCCTATTCTACTCTGTTTTGGAGTACATAAACCAACTCCATATGCTCTCTCATGTAAAATACAGAAATTCTATATTTAAGCGAATCGAAAAAAATCTAAATATTATCTAGGCACCCGAATGTTAAAAGCAAAATTGCTCTGAATATAATCTGTCAGAAAAAATATACAATGCCCTTTTCTACTCTGTTTTGGAGTATATACACCAACTCCATATGCTCTCTCATGTATAATACCGAAATTCTAATTTTACGCAAATGTAAAAAACCTAAATAATATCTAGGCGCCCCAAAGTTAAAAATAATTTCTCTGAATATAGTCTGTTAGAAAAAATATACAATGCCTTATTCTACTCTCTTTTGGAGTATATACACCAACTCAGTATGCTCTTTCATGTAAAATACCGAAATTCTAATTTTACGTGAATCGAAATAAATCTAAATATTATATAGGCAATCGACTGTTAAAAGCAAAATTGCTCTGAATACAATCTGTCAGGAAAAATATACAATGCCCTTTTCTAATTTTTTTTGGAGTATATACACCAACTCAATATGCTCTCTCATGTAAAATACGGAAATACTAAATTTACGAGAATCGAAAAAAATCTAAATAATACGTATGCGCCCCAAACTTCATAGAAAATGTCTCTGAATATAGTCTATTAGAATAAATATAGAATGCCTTATTCTGCTCTGTTTTGGAGTATATATACAAACTCAGTATTCTCTCTCATGGTAAAATAGAGAAATTCTAAATTTACGTGAATCTCAAAAAATCTAAATATTATCTAGACACACAAAAGTTAAAAGCAAAATTGCTCTTAATATAATTTATCAGAAAAAATATAAAATGCCTTATTCTACTCAGTTTTGGAGTATATAAACCAACTCAATATGCTCTTTAATGTAAAATACAGAAATTCCATATGTAAGCGAGGAGAGAAAAATCTAAATATTATCTAGGCACTCCAATTTTAAAGGCAAAATTGCTCTGAATATAATCTGTCAGAAAAAATGTACAATGTTCTATTCTACTCTGTTTTGGAATATATACACCAACTCAGTATGCTCTCTCATGTAAAATACCGAAATTCTAAATTTACGTGAATCGAAAAAATCTAAATATTACCTAGGCACCACAATGTTTAATGCAATGTTGCTCTGGATGTAATCTGTCACAAAAAATATGCAATGCTTTTTTCTAAAATTTTTTGTAGTATATACACCAACTCAATATGCTCTCTCTTGTAAAATACCGAAATTCTAATTTTACGCGAATCGAAAAAAATCTAAATAATATCTAGTCGCCCGAAAGTTAAAAGATAATGACTCTGAATACAGTCTGTTTGACAAAATATACAATGCCTTTTTCTACTCTGTTTTGGAGTATATACACCAACTCAGTATGCTCTCTCATGTAAAATACCGAAATTGTAATTTTACGTGAATCGGAAAAAATCTAAATATTATCTAGGCACTTGAATGTTAAAAATAGAATCGCTCTAATGTAGTCTGTCAGAGAAAATATACAATGCCCTATTCGAGTCTGTTTTTGAGTATATACACCAACTCCATAGGCTCTGTCATGTAAAATACAGAAACTCCAATTTTACCCAAATCGAAAAACTCTAAATAATATCTAGGCACCCCAATATTAAAAACAAAATTGCTCTGAATATAATCTGTCAGAAAAAATATACAATGCCTTATTCTACTCTGTTTTGGAGTATATACACAATCTCAGTATGCTCTCTACTGTAAAATAGAGAAATTATAATTTTACGTTAATTTAAAAAATTTAATATTATCTAGGCACCACAAAGTTAAAAACAAAATTGCTCTGAATATAATCTGTCAGAAAAAATATACAATGCCCTATTCAAATCTATTTTTGGGTATATACACCAACTCCATATTCTCTCTCATGTAAAATAAAGAAATTCTATATTTAAGCGGATCGAAAAAATCTAAATATTATCTAGGCACCACAATGTTAAATACAAAATTGCTCTGCATATAATCTGTCACAATAAATATACAACGCCCTTTTGTACTCTGTTTTGAAGTATATACACCAACTCAATATGCTCTCTCATGTAAAATAAAGAAATTATAATTTTACGCGAATCGAAATAAATGTAAATAATATCTATGTGCCCGAAAGTTAAAAGAAAATGGCTCTGAATATTGTCTGATAAAAAAAATTTACAATGCCTTATTCTACTCTGTTTTGGAGTATATACACTAACTCAGTATGCTCTCTCATTTAAAATACCGAAATTCTAATTTTACGTGAATCGAAAAAAATCTAAATATTATCTAGGCACCCCAATGTTAAAACAAAATTGCTCTGAATGTAGTCTGTCAGAAAAAATATACAATGTTCTATTCTACTCTGTTTTGGGGTATATACACCAACTCCCTATGCTCTCTCATGTTAAATACAGATATTCTATATATAAGCGAAATGAAAAAAACCTAAATATTATCTAGGCACCCCAATGTTAAAAGCAAAATTGCTCTGAATATAATCTGTGAGATAAAAAATACAATGCTTTTTTCTACTCTGTTTTGTAGTACATAACCCAACTCAATATGCTCTCTCATGTAAAATAGAGAACTTCTATATTTAAGCGAATCGAAAAAAATCTAAATATTATCTGGGCACCCCAATATTAAAAACAAAATTGCTCAGAATATAATGTGTTTGAAAAAATATACAATGCCCTATTCTACTCTTTTTTGAAGTATATACACCAACTCTATATGCTCTCTCATGTAAAATACAGAAATTCTATATTTAAGGAAAACAAAATATATGTAAATATTATCTAGGCACCCCAATGTAAATAGCAAAATTTCTCTGAATATAATCTGTCAGAAAACATACACAATGCCATTTTCTACTCTGTTTTCTAGTATATACACCAAATCAATATGCTCTCTCATGTAAAATTCCGAAATTCTAAGTTTACGCGAATTGAAAAAATCTAAATAATACCTAGGCGTCCCAAAGTTTAAAGAAAATGGCTCCCACTATAGTCTGTTAGAAAAAATATACAATTCCTTCTTCTACTCTGTTTTTCAGGATATACACCAACTCAGTATGCTCTCTCATGTAAAATAACAAAATTCTAAATTTACGTGAATCGAAAAAATCTAAATATTATCAAGGCACCCAAATGTTAAAAGCAAAATTGCTCTGAATATAATCTGTCAGAAAAAATATACAATTCCCTATTCTACTATGTTTTGGAGTATATACACCAACTCAATATGCTCTCTCATGTAAAATACGAAAATTCTAATTTTATCAGAATCGAATAAATCTAAATATGATTTAGGCACCCCAGTTTAAAAAAAAATGGCTCTGAATATAATCTGTCAGAAAAAATATACAATGCCCTATTCTACTCTCTTTTGGAGTATATAAACTAACTCCATATGCTCTCTCATGAAAAATAAAGAAATTCTATATTTAAGCGAATCGAAAATAACTAAATATTATCTAGGCAACCGAATGTTAAAAGGAAAATTGCTCTGTATATAATCTGTCAGAAAAAATATACAATGCCCTTTTCTACTCTGCTTTGGACTATATACACCAAATCAATATGCTCTCTGATATAAAATACCGAAATTTTAATTTTACACGCATCGAAAAAAATCTAAATATTATGAAGGTGCTCCAAAGTTAAAAGAAAATGGCTCTGAATATAGTCTTATAGAGAAAATATACAATGCCTTATTCTTCTCTGTTTTGGAATATATACACTCACTCAGTATGCTCCCTCATGTAAAATACCGAAATACTAATTTTACGTGAATCGAAAAAAATCTAATTATAATCTAGGCAACCGAATGTTAATAGCAAAATTGCTCTGAATATAATCTGTTAGAAAAAACATACAATGCGCTTTTGTACTCTGGGTGTATATACAACAACTAAATATGCTCTCTCATGTAAAATACCGAAATTAGAATTTTTCGCGAATCGAAAAGAATCTAATAATATCTACGCCCCCAAAGGTAAAAGAAAATGGCACTGAGTATAGTCCGTTAGAAAAAATATACTACGCTTTATTCAACTCTGTTTTGGAGTATATACACCAACTCCATATGCTCTCTCATGTAAAATACAGAAATTCTATATTTAAGCAAGGAGAAAAAAAATCTAAATATTATCTTGGCACCCCAATGTTAAAAGCAAAATTGCCCTGAATATAATCTGTCAGAAAAAATATACAATGCCATATTCTACTCTGTTTTTGAATATAAACACCAACTCAGTATACTCTCTCATGTAAAATACCGAAATAATAATTTTACATGAATCGAAAGAAATCTAAATATTATCTAGGCATCCCAATGTTAAAATCAAAATTACTCTGAATATAATCTGTCAGAAAAAATATACAATGCCCTATTCTACTCTGTTTTGTAGTATATACACCAACTCAGTATGCTCTCTCATGAAAAATACCGAAATTCTAATTTTACACGAATCGAAAAAAATCTAAATAATATCTACGTGCCCCAAAGTTAAAAGAAAGTGCCTCTGAATATAGTCTGTTAGAAAAAATATACAATGCCTTATTCTACACTGTTTTGGAGTATATACACCAATTCAGTATGCTCTCAAATGTAAAATACAGAAATACTTATTTTAGCCGAATCGAAGAAATCTCAATATTATCTTGTAACTCCAACGTTAAAAACAAAATTGGTCTGAATATAATCTGTCAGAAAAAATATACAATGCCCTATTCTACTCTGTTTTGGAGTACATACACCAACTCAGTATGCTCTCTCATGTAAAACACCGAATTTCTAATTTTACGTGAATCGAAAAAAATCTAAATATTATGTAGGCGCCCCAAAGTTAAAAGAAAATGGCTCTGAACATAGTCTGTTTGAAAAAATATACAATGCCTGATATTATTCTGTTTTGGAGTATATACACCAACTCAGTATGCTCTCTCATGTAAAATACAAAAATTCAAATTTTACCCAAATCAATAAAATCTACATATAATCTAGGCACCCCAATGTTAAAAACAAAATTTCTCTGAATATAATCTGTCAGAAAAAATATACAATACCCTATTCTACTCTGTTTTGGAGTATATACACCAACTCAGCATGCTCTGTCTTGTAAAAGACCGAAATTCTAATTTTACGTGAATTGAAAAAAATGTAAATATTATCTAGGAACCCCAATGTCAAAGGCAAAATTGCTCTGAATATAATCTGTCAAAAAAAATATACAATGCCCTTTTCTACTCTGTTTTGGAGTAAATAAACCAACTCCATATGCTCTCTCATGTGAAATACCGAAATTCTAATTTTACGGATATTGAAAATAATATAAATAATATCAAGGCACCCCAAAGTTAAAAGAAAATGGCTCTAAATATCGTCTGTTAGAAAAAATACACAATGCCTTATTCTACTCTGTTTTGGAGTATATACACCAACTCAGAATGCTCTCTCATGTAAAATACAGAAATTCTAATTTAACGTGAATCGAAAAAATCTTAATATTATCTAGGCACACCAAAGTTAAAAACAAAATTGCTCTGAATATAATCTTCCAGAGAATATATACAACGCCCTGTTTTACTTCGTTTTGGAGTATATACAGCAACTCAGTATGCTCTCTAATATAAAATACCTAAATTCTAATTTTACGTGAATCGAAACAAATCTAAATATTATCTAGGCACCTTAATGTTAAAAACAAAATTGCTCTGAATATAACCTGCCAGACAAAATATACAATGCCCTATTCTACTCTGTTTTGGAGTATATACACCAACTCAATATGCTCTCTCATGTGTAATACCGCAATTCTAATTTTACGTGAAACGAAAAAATTCTAAATAAAATCTAGGCGCCCCAAAGTTAAAAGAAAATGGCTCTGAATATAGTCTGTTAGAAGAAATATACCATGCCGTATTCTACTCTTTTTTGGAGTATATACACCAACTCAGTATGCTCTCTCATGCAAAATAGCGAAATTCAAGTTTTACGTGAATCAAAAAAAATCTAAATATTATCTAGGCACCCCAATGTTAAAAACAAAATTGCTCTGAATATAGTCTGTAAGAAAAAATATACAGTGCCCTATTCTACCCTTTTATGGAGTATATACACCAACTCAGTATGCTCTCTCATGTAAAATTCCGAAATTCTAAATTTACGAGAATCGAATATAATCTAAATATTATCTTGGCATCCCTATGTTAAGAGCAAAATTGCTCTGAATATAATCTGTCAAAAAAATATACAATGCCCTTTTCTTCTCTGTTTTGCAGTATATACACCAACTCAGTATGCTCTCTCATGTAAAATAACAAAATTCAAATTTTACGTGAATCGAAAAAATCTAAATATTATCTAGGCACCTCAATGTTTAAAGGAAAATTGCTCTGAGTATAATCTGACTGGCAAAATATACAATGTCTTTGTCTACTCTGTTTTGGAGTGTGTAAACCAAATCAATATGCCCTTTCATGTAAAATACTGAAATTCTTATTTTATGCGAATCGAAAAAAATCTAAATAATATCTAGGCACCAAAATGATAAAAACAAAATTGCTCTGAATATAATCTGTCAGAAAAAATATACAATGCCCTATTCTACTTTGTTTTGGGGTATATAAAACAACTCCATATGCTCTCTCATATAAAATACAGAAATTCTACATTTAAGCGAATCGAAATAAATCTAAATATTATCTAGGCACCCTAATGTCAAAAGCAAAATTGCTCTGAATATAATCTGTCAGAAAAAATATACAATGCCCTATTCTACTCTATTTTGTAATACATACACCAACTCCATATACTCTCTTATGTAAAATACAGAAATTCTAATTTTAGCAGAATCGAAAAAATCTGAATATTATCTAGGCACCCCAATGTGAAAAACAAATATGCTCTGAAAATAATCAGTCAGAAGATATATACAATGCCCTATTTTACTCGGTTTTGGAGTATGTACACCAACTCTATATGCTCTCTCTTGTAACATACCGAAATTCTAATTTTACGTGAATCGAAAATAATCTGAATAATATCAAGGCGCCCCAAAGTTAAAAGAAAATCAGTCTGAATATAGTCTGTTAGGAAAAATATACAATGCCCTATTCTACTTTCTTTTGGAGTATATACACAAACTAAACACGGACTCTAATGTAAAATACAGAAATTCTATATTTAAGCAAATCGAAAAAAATCTAAATATTATCTAGGCACCCCAATATTCAAATAAAAATTGCTCTGAATATAATCTGTCAGAAAAAATATACAATGCTCTTTTCTACTCTGTTTTGGAGTATATACACCAAATCCATATGCTCTCTCATGTAAAATATACAAATTATATATTTAAGAGGATCGAAAAAAATCTAAATATTTTCTAGTCACCGCAATGTTAAAAACAAAATTGCTCTGAATATAATCTGTCAGAGAAAATATGCAATGCCCTATTCTACTCCGTTTTGGGGTACATACACCAACTCAATATGTTCTCTTATGTAAAATATAGACATTCTATATTTAAGCGAATCGAAAAAAATCTACATATTATCTAGGCACCCCAATGTCAAAAGCAAAATTACTCTGAATATTATCTGTCAGAAAAAATATACAATGCCCTTTTCTACTCTGTTTTGCAGTAAATACACCAACTCAATATGCTCTCTCATGTAAAATACCGAAATTCTAATTTTACGCGAATCGAAATAAATCTAAATAATATCTAGGCGCCCCAAAGTTAAAATAAAATGGCTCAGAATATAGTCAGTTAGATAAAATATAGAATGCTTTATTCTACGCTATTTTGGAGTATATACACCAACTCAGTATGCTCTCTAATGTAAAATACCGAAATTCAAACTTACCGGAATTGAAAAAATCTAAATATTATCTAGGCACCCCAATGTTAAAAGCAAAATTACTCTGAATATAATCCGTCAGAAAAATTATACAATGCCCTTTTCTACTCTGTTTTGGAGTATATACACCAACTCAATATGCTCTCTCATGTAAAATACCGAAATTCTGATTTTACGCGAATTGAAAAATATCTAAATAATATCTAGGTGCCCCAAAGTTAAAAGAAAATGGCTATGAATATAGTCTGTTAGAAAAAGTATATGATGCCCTATTGTACTCCGTTTTGGAGTAAATACACCACCTCCGTATGCTCTCTCATGTAAAATACAGAAATTCTAATTTTACCAGAATCGAAAATATCTAAATATTATCTAGGTACCCCAATGTTAAAAACAAAATTGCTCTGAATATAATCTGTCAGAAAAAACATAAAATGCCCTATTCTACTCTTTTTTGGAGTATATACACCAACTCCATATGCTCTCTCATGTAAAATACAGAAATTCTATATTTAAGGGAATCGAAAAAAATCTAAATATTATCTAGGCACCCCAATGTTAAAAACAAAGTTGCTCTGAATATAATCTCTCAAAAAAATATACAATGCCTTATTCTACTTTTTTTTGGAGTATATACATCAACTCCAGTTTCTCTCTCATGTAAAATGCAGAAAATCTATATTTAAGCGAATCGAAAAAATTCTATATATTATCTAGGCACCCCAATGTTAAAAACAAAATTGCTCTGAATATAGTCTGTCAGAAAAAGTATACAATGCCCTATTCTACTCTGTTTAGGAGTATATACACCAAGTCCATATGCTCTCTCATGTAAAATACAGTAACTTTATATTTAAGCGAATCAAAAAAATGTAAATATTATCTAGGGACCCCAATGTTAAAAGCAAAATTTCTCTGAATATAATTTGTCAGAAAAAATTTTCTACTCTGTTTTGGAGTATAGAAACCAACTCAATATGCTCTCACATGTAAAATACCGAAATTCTAATTTTACGCGACTCGAAAATAATCTAAATAATATCTAGGTGCCCCAAAGTTAAAAGAAAATGGCTCTGAATATATTCTGGTAGAAAAAATATACAATGCCATCTTCTACTCTGTTTTGGAGTATATATACCAACTCAATATGCTCTCTCATGTAAAATACGGAAATTCAATATTTAATCGAATCGAAAAGAATCTAAATATTATCTAGGCACCCAAATGTTAAAAACAAAATTGCTCTGAAAATAATCTGTCAGAAAAAATATAAAATGCCCTATTCTACTCTGTTTTGGAGTATATACACCAACTCCATATGCTCTCTCATGTAAAATACAGAAATTATAAATTTAAGCGAATCCAAAAGAAAATAAATATTTAGGCACCCCAATGTTAAAAACAAAATTGTTCTGAATATAAGGTGTCATAAAAAATATACAATGCGTTATTCTACTCTGTTTTGGAGTATATACACCAACTCAGTATGCTCTCTTATGTATAATACCGAAATTCTAAATTTACGTGAATCGAAAAGAATCTAAATATTATCTTGGCACCCCAATGTTAAAAGCAAAACTGCTCTGAATATAATCTGACAGAAAAACATATACAATGCCCTTTTATACACGGTTTTGGAGTATGTACACCAACTCAATATGCTCTCCCATATAAAATACCAAATTCTAATTTTACGTGAATCGAAAGAAATCTAAGTAATATTTAGGTGCCCCAAACTTAAAAGAAAATGGCTCTGAATATAGTCTGTTAGAAAATGTATACAATCCCTTATTCTACTCTGTTTTGGAGTATATACACCAACTCAGTATGCTCTCTCATGTAAAATACAGAAATTCTAATTTTACCCAAATTGAAAAAATCTAAATATTATCTAGGCACCCCAGTGTTAAAAACAAAATTGCTCTGAATATAGGGTGTCAGAAAAAATATACAATGCTTTATTCTACTCTGCTTTGGAGTATACACACCAACTCAGTATGCTCTCTTATGTATAATACCGAAATTCTAAATTTACGTGAATCGAAAAGAATCTAAATATTATCTAGGCACCCCAATGTTAATAGCAAAACTGCTCTGAATATCATCTGACAGAAAAAAAATACAATGCCCATTTCTACACTGTTTTAAAGTATGTACACCAACTCAATATGCTCTCCCATATAAAATACCAAAATTATAATTTTATGCGAATCGAAACAAATCTAAGTAATATCTAGGCGCCCCAAACTTAAAAGAAAATGGCTCTGAATATAGTCTGTTAGAAAATGTATACAATGTTTTATTCTACACTGTTTTCGAGTATAAACACCAATTCCATATGCTCTCGTGTGAAATACAGAAATTGTATATTTAAGAGAATCGAAAAGAATCTAAGTATTATCTATGCACCCCAATGTTAAAAAAAAAATTACTCTGAATATAATCTGTCAGAAATAATATATAAGGCCCTATTCTACTGTGTTTTGGAGTATATACACCAACTCAATATGATCTCTCATGTAAAATAGAGAAATTTTATATTTAAGCGAATCGAAAAAAATCTAAATAGTATCTAGGCACCCCAATGTTAAAAGAAAAATTGCTCTGAATATAATCTGACAGAAAACATATACAATGAACTTTTCTACCGTTTTGTAGTGTATAAACTAACTCAATATGCTCTCTCACGTTAAATACAGAAGTTTCAATTTTACTTGAATCAAAAATATCTAAATAATACCTAGGCGCCCCAAAGTTAAAAGAAAATGGCTCTGAATATAGTCTGTTAGAAAAAATATACAATGCCTTATTCTACTCTGTTTTGGAGTATACACACCAAGTCAGTTTGCTCTCTCATGTAAAATACAGAAATACTAATTTTACCCGAATCGAAAAAATCTAAATATTATCTAGGCACCCCAGTGTGAAAAACAAAATTGCTCTGAATATAGTATGTCAGAAAAAATATACAATGCCCTATTCTACTCTGTTTTGGAGTATATACACCAACTCCATATACTCTCTCATATAAAATAAAGGAATTCAATATTTAAGCGAATTGAAAAAAATGTAAATATTATCTAGGCACCCCAATGTTAAAAGCAAAATTGCTCTGAATTTAATCTGTCAGAAAGAATATACAATGCTCTTTTCTACTCTTTTTGGAGTATATAAACCAACTCAATACGGTCTCTCATGTAACATACCGAAATTCTAATTTTACAATAATAAAAAAATACTAAATAATATCTAGGTGCCCCATAATTAAAATAAAATGGCTCTGAATATAGTCAGTTAGAAAAAATATACAATGCCTTATTATACTTTGTTTTGGAGTATATACACCAACTCAGTATGCTCTCTCATGTAAAATATCGAAATTCTAATTTTACGTGAATCCAAAAAATTCTAAATATTATCTAGGCACCATAAATTTAAAAGCAAAATTGCTCTGAATATAATCTGTCAGAAAAAATATAAAAGGCCCTATTCTACTCTGTTTTGGAGTATATAAACCAACTCCATATGCTCTCTGATGTAAAATACCGAAATTCTAATTTTATGTGAATGGAAAAAAACCTAAAGAATATATAGTCGCCCCAAAGTTAAAAGAAAAGGGCTCTGAATATAATCTGTAAGAAAAAATATACAATGCCTTATTCTACTCTGTTTTGGAGTATATACACCAACTCAGTATGCTCTCTCATATAAAATAACGAAATTCAAATTTTTTACCTGAATCCAAAAACTCTAAATAATATATAGGCGCCCCAAAGTTTAAAGAAAACGGCTCTGAATATAGTCTGTTAGAAAAAATATACAATGCCTTATTCTACTCTGTTTTGGAGTATATATACCAACTCAATATACTAATAGAAAATACATAAATTCTATATTTAAGCAAATCGAAAAAAATCTAAATACTATCTAGGCATCCCTATGTTAAAAGCAGAATTTCTCTGAATACAAGCTGTCATAAAAAATATACAATGCCCTTTTCTACTCTGTTTTGGAGTATATACACCAACTCAATATGCTCTCTCATGTAAAATACCGAAATTCTAAATTTACGCGAATTGAAAGAAATGTAAATAATATCTAGGCGCCCAAAAGTTAAAAGAAAATGGCTCTGAATATAGTCTGTGAGAGAAAATATACAATGCCTTATTCTACTCGGTTTTGCAGTATATACACCAACTCAGTATCCTCTCTCAGGTAAAATACCGAAATTCTAATTTTACGTGAATCCAAAATAATCTAAATATTATCTAGGCACCCGAATGTTAAAAGCAAAATTGCTCTGAATATAATCTTTCAAAAAAAATATACAATGCCCTGATCTAGTCTATTTTGGAGTGTATACACCAACTCAATATGCTCTGTCATGTAAAATACCGAAATTCTAATTTTACGCGAATTGAAAAGAATCTAAAGAATATCTAGGTGCCCCAAAGTTAAAAGAAAATGACTCTGAATATAGTCTGTTAGAGAAAATATACAATGCCTTATTCTATTCTGTTTTGGAGTATATACACCAACTCAATATGCTCTCTCATGTAAAATAACGAAATTCTAATTTTACCAAAATTGAAAAAATCAAAATATAATCTAGGTACCCCAATGTTAAAAACAAAATTACTCTGAATATAATCTGTCAGAGAAAATATACAATGCCCAATTCTACTCTGTTTTGTAGTATATACACCAACTCCATATGCTCTCTCATTTAAAATACAGAAATTCTATATTTAGCGAATCGAAAAAAATCTAAATATAATCTAGGCACCCCAATGTTAAAAACAAAATTACTCTGAATAGAATCTGTCAGAGAAAATATACAATGCCTTATTCTAATCAATTTTTGCGTATATACACCAACTCCATATGCTCTCTTATGTAAAATACAGAAATTCTATATTTAAGCGAATCGAAAAAAATCTAAATATTATCTAGGCACCCCAATGTTGAAAACAATATTGTTCTTGGTATAATACGTCAGAGAAAATATACAATGCCCTTTTCTACTCTGTTTTGGAGTATATACAACAACTCAGTAAGCTCTCTCATGTAAAATAACGAAATTCATATTTTACCCGAATCGAAAAACTCTAAATAATATATAGGCGCCCCAAAGTTTAAAGAAAACGGCTCTAAATATAGTCTGTTAGAGAAAATATACAATGCCCTATTCTACTCTGTTTTGGAGTATATACACCAACTCCATATGCTCTCTAATAGAAAATACATAAACTCTATATTTAAGCGAATCGAAAAAAATCTAAATATTATCTCGGCATCTCTATGTTAAAAGCCAAATTTCTCTGAATATAATATGTCAGAATAAATATACAATGACCTTTATTACTTTGTTTTGGAGTATATACACTAACTCAATATGCTCTCTCCTGTAAAATACCGAAATTCTAATTTTACGCGAATCGAAAAAAATCTAAATACCTACGCGCCCCAAAGTTAAAAGAAAATGGCTCTGAATATAGTTTGTAAGACAAAATATACAATAACTTATTCTGCCCTGTTTTACAGTATATACACCAACTCAGTATGCTCCCTCATGTAAAATACCGAAATTCTAAATTTACGCGAATCAAAAAAAATGTAAATAACATCTAGGCGCCCCAGAGATAAAAAAAAATGTCCCTAAAAATAGTCTGTTAGAAAAAATATAAAATGCCTTATTCTATTCTGTTTTGGAGTATATACACCAACTCAATATGCTCTCTCATGTAAAATACAGAAATTCTAATTTTAACAGAATCTAAAAAATCTAAAAATTATCTAGTCACCCTGATGATAAAATAAAAATTGCTCTGAAAATAAACTGTAAGAAAAAATATACAATGCCTTATTCTACTCTGTTTTACAGTATATACACCAACTCACTATGCTCTCTCATGTAAAATACCGAAATTCAAATTTTACGTGAATTGAAAAAACTAAATATCATCTAAGCACCCCAATGTTAAAAACAAAAGTGTGCTGAAAATATTCTGTCAGAAAATTATAAAATGCCTTTTCAACTCTGTTTTGGATCATATACACCAACTTCATATGCTCTTGTATGTAAAATACAAAAATTCCTTATTTAGCGAATCGAAAAAAATCTAAATATAATCTAGGCACACCAATGTTAAAAACAAAATTGTTCTGGGTATAATCTGTCAGAGAAAATATACAATGCCCTTTTCAAATCTGTTTTGTAGTATATACACTACCTCAATATGCTATCTCATGTAAAATACCGAAATTATAATTTTACCTGAATCGAAAAAATCTAAATATTATCTAGGCACCCAATGTTAAAAACAAACTTGCTCTGAATATAATCTGTCAGAAAAAATATACAATGCCCTATTCTACTCTGTTTTCGAGTACATACACCAACTCCATATGCTCTCTCGTGTAAAATACAAAAGTTTAAATTCTACCCGAATCGAGAAAAATATTAATAATGTCTAGGCACCCCAATGTGAAAAACAAAATTGCTCTGAATATAATCTGTCAGACAAAATATACAGTGCCCTATTCTACTCTGTTTTGGAGTATATACACCAACTCCATATGCTCTCTAATGTAAAATACAGAAATTCTATATTTAAGAGAATCGAAAAAAATCTACATATTATCCTGGCACCCCAATGTGAAAAGCAAAATTGCTCTGAATATAATCTGTCAGTAGAAATATACAATGACCTTTATTTCTCTGTTTTGGAGTATATACACCAACTCAATATGCTCTCTCATGTAAAATACCGAAATTCTATATTTAAGGAAAACAAAATATATCTAAATATTATCTATGCACCGCAATGTAAATAGCAAAATATCTCTGAATATAATCTGTCAGAAAACATACACAATGCCATTATCTACTCTGTTGTGTAGTATATACACCAAATCAATATGCTCTCTCATGTAAAATTCCGAAATTCTAAGTTTACGCGAATTGAAAAAAATCTAAATAATACCTAGGCGTCCCAAAGTTTAAAGAAAATGGCTCTTACTATAGTCTGTTAGAAAAAATATACAATGCCTTATTCTACACTGTTTTGGAGTATATAAACCAACTCAGTATGCTCTCTCAGTTAAAATACAGAAATTCTAATTTTACCCGAATGGAAAAAATCTAAATATTATATAGGCACCCCAATGTTAAAAACAAAAGTGCTCGAAATATAATCTGTCAGAAAAATATACAATGACATATTCTACTCTGTTTTGGAGTATATACACCAACTCAGTATGCTCTCTAATGTAAAATACCGAAATTCTAATTTTACGTGAATCAAAAAAAATATAAATATTATCTAGGCACCTTAATGTTAAAAACAAAATTGCTCTGAATATAACCTGACAGGAAAAATATACAATGCCCCATTCTACTCTGTTTTGGAGTATATACACCAACGCAATATGCTCTCTCATATGTAATACCGCAATTCTAATTTTACGTGAATCGAAAAAAATCTAAATAAAATCTAGGCGCCCCAAAGTTAAAAGAAAATGGCTCTGAATATAGTCTGTTAGAAGAAATATACAATGCCTTATTCTACTCTTTTTTGGAGTATATACACCAACTCAGTATGCTCTCTCATGCAAATTAGCGAAATTCAAGTTTTACGTGAATCGAAAAATATCTAAATATTATCTAGGCACCCCAATGTTAAAAACAAAATTCCTCTGAATATAGTCTGTCAGAATAAATATACAGTGCCCTATTCTACTCTGTTTTGGGGTATATACACCAACTCCATATGCTCTATCATGTAAAATGGAGAAATTCCCTATTTAAGCGAATCGAAAAAATCTAGATATTATGTAGGCACACAAATCTTAAAAACAAAATTTTTCTGAATACTACTTGTCAGAAAACATATACAGTGCCCTATTCTACTCTTTTTTGGAGTATATACACCAACTCAATATGCTCTCTCATGTAAAATACAGAAATTCTAATTTTACGAGAATCGAAAAATACCTAAATAGTACCTAGGTGCCCCAAAATTAATAGAAACTGCTTCTGAATATAGTCTGTTACAAAAAATACACAATGCCTTATTCTAATCTATTTTGGAGTATACACACCAACTCAGTGTGCTCTCTGATGTAATATACAGAAATTCTAATTTTACCTGAATAAAAAAATATAAATATTATCTAGGCACCCCAATGTTAAAGCAAAGTTGCTCTGAATATAATCTGTCCGAAAAAATATACAATGCCCTTTTCTACTCTATTTTGTAGTATATTCACCACCTCAATATGCTCTCTCATGTAAAATACAGAAATTCTAATTTTACCAGGATCGAAAAAATCTAAAAATTTTCTAGGCACCCCAATGTTAAAAGAAAAATTCTCTGAATATAATCTGTTAGAAAAAATATACAATGCCCTATTCTATTCTTTTTTGTAGTATATACACCAACTCAATATGCTCTCTCATGTAAAATACCGAAATTCTAATTTTACGTGAATGGAAATAAATCTAAATATTATATAGGCAACCGAATGATAAAAGCAAAATTACTCTGAATACAATGTGTCAGAAAAAATACACAATGCCCTTTTCTACTTTGTTTTGGAGTATATACATCAACTCAATGTGCTCTCTCATGTAAAATACCGAAATTCTAATTTTACAAGAATCGAAAAAATTCTAAATAATATCTATGCGCCTCAAAGTTCAAAGAAAATATCTCTGAATATAGTCTGTTAGAAAAAATATAGAATGCCTTATTCTACTCTGTTTTGGAGTATATATACAAACTCAGTATGCTCTCTCTTGTAAAATAGAGAAATTCTAAATTTACGTGAATCTGAAAAAATCTAAATATTATCTAGACACCCCAACGTTAAAAGCAAAATTGCTCTGAATATAATCTGTCATAAAAAATATACAATGCCCTATTTGACTCTGTTTTGGAGTATATACACCAACTCCATAGGCTCTCTCATGTAAAATACAGAAATTCTAATTTCACCGAATCGAAAAAATCTAAATATTATCTAGGCACCCCAATGTTAAAAACAAAATTGCTCTGAATATAATCTGTCAGAAAAAATATACAATACCTTATTCTACTCTGTTTTGGAGTATATATACCAAGTCAGTATGCTCTCTCATGTAAAATACTGAAATTCTAATTTTACGCGAATCGAAAAAAATCTAAATATTTGCTAGGCACCCCAATGTTATAACCAAAATTGCACTGAATATAATCTGTCAGAAAAAATATACAATGCCCTATTCTACTCTGTTTTGGAGTATATATACCAACTCCATATGCTCTCTCATGTACAATACAAAAATTCTATATTTAACGGAATCGAAAAAAATCTAAATAATATCCAGGTGCCACAAATTTAAAAGAAATTGGCTCTGAATATATTCTGTTAGAGAAAATATACAATGCCTTATTCTACTCTGTTTTGGAGTATATAAACCAACTCAGTATGCTCTCTCATGTAAAATACAGAAATTCAAATTTCACCCGAATCGAAAAAATCTAAATAATATCTAGGCACCCCAATGTTAAAAACAAAATTGCTCTGAATATAATCTGTCAGAAAAAATATGCAATGCCCTATTCTACTCTGTTTTGGAGTATATAAACCAACTCAGTATGCTCTCTCAGGTAAAATACCAAAATTTTATTTTTACGTGAATCCAAATAAATCTAAATATTATCTAGGAACCCGAATGATAAAATGAAAATTTCTCGGAATACAATGTGTCAGAGAAAATATACAATGACCTTTTCTACTGTGTTTTGGAGTATATACACCAACTCAGTATGCTCTCTCATGTAAAATACAGAAATTACAATTTTAAGCTAATTGAAAAAACCTAAATTATATCTAGGTGCCACAAAGTTAAAAGAAAATGGCTATGAATACATTCTCTTAGAAAATATATACAATGCCTTATTCTACTCTGTTTTGAAGTATATACCAACTCAGTATGCTGTCTCATGTAAAATACAAAAATTCTAATTTTATCCGATTTGAAAAAATTTAAATATTATCTAGGCACCCTAATGTTACAAACAAACTTGCTCTGAATATAATCTCTCAGAAAAAATATACAATGCCCTATTCTACTCTGTTTTGGAGTACATACACAAACTCTATATGCTCTCTTATGTAAAATACAGAAATTCTATATTTAAGCGAATCGAAAAAATCTAAATATTATCTAGGCACCCGAATGTTAAAAGCAAAATTGCTCTGAATATAATCAGTCAGAGAAAATATATAATGCCCTTTTCTACTCTGTTTTGGAGTATATACACCAACTCCATATTCTCTCTCATGTAAAATACCGAAATTCTAATTTTACGCGAATGGATAAAACCCAAATAATATCTAGGCGCCCCAAAGTTAAAAAAAATTGCTCTGAATATACTCTGTTAGAAAAAATATACAATACCTTACTCTACTCTCTTTTGGAGTATATACATCAACTCAGTATGCTCTCTCATGTAAAATAACGAAATTCTAATTTTACCAAAATCGAAAAGATCTAAATATTATCTAGGCACCCCAATGTTATACACAAAATTGCTCTGAATATAATCTGTAACGAAATATATACAATGCCTTATTCTACCCTGTTTTGGAGTATATACACCACCTCACTATGCTCTCTCATGTAAAATTCTGAAATTCTAAATTTACGTGAATCGAAAAAAATATAAGTATTATCAAGACACACGAAAGTTATAAGCAAAATTGCTCTTATAATAATGTGTACCAAAAAATATACAATGCCCTTTTCTATTCTGTCTTGGAGTATATACACCAGCTCAGTATGCTCTCTCATGTAAAATACAGAAATTCTATATTTAAGCGAATCGAAATAAACCTAAATATTATCTAGGCACCCCAATGTTAAAAAAAATTGCTCTGTATATAATCTTTAAGGAAAAATATACTATGCCCTATTCTAATCTGTTTTGGAGTATATACACCGACTCCATATGCTCTCCCATATAAAATACCGAAATTCTAATTTTATTCGAATCAAAGAAAATCTAAATAATATCTAGGTGCCCCAAAGGTAAAAGATAATGGCTCTAAATATTGTCTGTTAGAAAAAATATACAATGTCTTATTCTACTCTGTTTTGGAGTATATACACCAACTTAGTATGCTCTCTCATGTAAAACACTGAAATTCTAATTTTACACAAATCGAAAAAAATGTAAATAACATCTAGGTGCCCCAAAGTTAAAAGAAAATGGCTCTGAATATAATCTGTTAAAAAAAAATATACAATGCCTAATTCGACTGCGTTTTGGAGTATATACACCAACTCCATATGCTCTCTCATGTATAATACAGAAATTCTATATTTAAGCGAATCGAAAAAATTCTAAATATTATCTAGGCACCCCAATGTTAAAAGCAAAATTTCTCTGAATATAATCTTTAAGAAAAAATATACAATGCCCTTTTCTTATTTTTTTTGGAGTATATACACCAACTCCATATGCTCTCTCATGTAAAATAAAGAAATTCCATATTTTAGCGAATCAAAAAAAATCTAAAAATTATCTAGGCACTCGAATGTTAAAGGCAAAATAGCTCTGAATATAATGTGTCAGAAAAAATATTCAATACCCTTTTCTACTCTGCTGTGTAGTATATACACCAACTCAATATGCTCTCTCATGTAAAAAACCGAAATTCTAATTTTACGAGATCAGAAAAAAATCTAAATAATATTTAGGTGCCCCAATGTTAAAAGAAAATGGCTCTGAATATAGTCTCTTAGAGAAAATATACAATTCCTTATTCTACTCTGTTTTGGAGTATATACAAGAACTCAGTATGCTCTCAAATGTAAAATACAGAAATTCTTATTTTACCCGAATCGAAGAAATCTCAATATTATCTTGTAACCCCAACGTTAAAAACAAAATTGGTCTGAATATAATCTGTTAGAAAAAATATACAATGCCCTATTCTACTCTGTTGTGGAGTATATACACCAACTCAGAATGCTCTCTCATGTAAAATATCGAAATTCTAATTTTATGTGAATCGAAAAAAAATCTAAATATTATCTGGGCACCCCAATGGTAAAAGCAAAACGCCTCTGAATATAATTTGTCAAAAAATATATACAATGCTCTATTCTACTCTGTTTTGGAGTATATACACCAACTCCATATGCTCTCTCATGTAAAATACCGAAATTCTAATTATACGTGAATAAAAAAAAAATCTAAATATTATCTAGGCACCCCAATGTTAAAAGCAAAATAGCTCTTAATATAATCTGTCAGAAAAAATATACAATGCCCTATTGTACCCTCTTTTGGAGTATATACACCAATTCTATATGCTCTCTCATGTAAAATACTGAAATTCTAATTTGATGCGAAGAGAAAAAAATCTAAATATCTAGGCACCCCAAAATTAAAAGAAAATGGCTCTGAATATAGTCTGTTAGAGAAAATATACAATGCCTTATTCTACTCGGTTTTGGAGTATATACACCAACTCAGTATGCTCTCTCATTTAAAATACAGAAATTCTAATTTTACCCGAATCGAAAAAATATAAATATTATCTAGGTACCCCAATGTTAAAAATAAAATTGCTCTGAATATAATCTGTCAGAAAAAACATACAATGCCCTATTCTACTCTTTTTTGGAGTATATACATCAACTCCATATGCTCTCTCATGTGAAATGCAGAAATTCTATATTTAAGCGATTCAAAAAAAATCTAAATATTATCTAGGCACCCCAATGTAAAAAGCAAAATTTCTCTGAATATAATCTGTCAGAGAAAATATACAATACCATTTTCCACTCTGTTTTGGAGTATATACACCAACTCAGTATGCTCTCTCATGTAAAATAACAATATTCTAATGTTACGTGAATCGAAAATAATCTAAATATTATCTAGGCACCCGAATGTTAAAAGCAATTTGTCTCTGAATATAATCTTTCTTAAAAAATATACAATGCCTTAATCTGGTTTGTTTGGAGTATATACACCACCTCAATATGCTCTCTCACGTAAAATACAAAAATTTGAAATTTAAGTGAATCGAAAAAAATCTAAATAATATCTAGGCGCCCAAAAGTTAAAAGAAAATGGCTCTGAATATAGTCTGTTAGAAAAAATATAGAATGCATTATTCTACTCTGTTTTGGAGTATATACACCAACTCAATATGCACTCTCATGTAAAATACAGAAAATGTATATTTGAGAAAATCGACTAAAATCTCAATATTATCGAGGCAACCCAATGCTAAAAGCAAAATTGATCTCAATATAATCTGTCAGAAAAAATATACAATGCCTTTTTGTACTCTGTTTTGTAGTATATACACCAACTCAATACGCTCTATCATGTAAAATACTGAAATTCTAATTTTACGCGAATCAAAAAAAATCTAAATAGTATCTAGGCGCCCCAAAGTTAAAAGAAAATGGCTCTGAATATAGTCTGTTATAAAAAATATACAATTCCTTATTCTACTCTGATTTAGAGTATATACACCAACTCCATATGCTCTCTCAATTAAAATACAGAAATCCTACATTTAAGCGAAACGAAAAAAATCTAAATATTATTTAGGCAACCCAATGTTAAAAGAAAAATTTCTCTGAATATAATCTGTCAGATAAAATATACAATGCCCTTTTCTACTCTGTTTTGGAGTATATACACCAACAGAGTATGCTCCCTCATGTAAAATACGGAAATTCTAAATTTACGTGAATCGAAAAAAATCTAAATATTATCTAGGCACCCCAGTGTTAAAAGCAAAATTGATCTGAATATAATCTGTCAGAAAAAATATACAATGCTTCTTTCTACTTTTTTTTGTAGTATATACACCAACTCAATATGCTCTCTCATGTAAAGTACGGAAATACAAATTTTACGTGAATCGAAATATAAATAAATAATATCTAGGCACCCGAAAGTTAAAAGGAAATAACTCTAAATATAGTCTGTTAGAAAAAATATACAATGCCTTATTCTACTCTGTTTTGTAGTATATAAACCAACTCAATATGCTCTTTCATGTAAAATACCAAAATTCTAAATTTAAGCGAATTGAAAAAATACAAATAATATCTAAGCGCCCCAAAAATAAAAGAAAATGGCTCTGAATATAGTCTGTTATAAAAAATATACAATTCCTTATTCTACTCTGTTTTGGTGTATATACACCAACTCCATATGCTCTCTCAAGTAAAATACAGAAATTCTATATTTAAGCGAATCGAAAAAAATCTAAATATTATCTAGGCAACCCAATGTTAAAAGCACAATTTCTCTGAATATAATCTGTCAGAAAAAATATACAATGCCCTTTACTACTATGTTTTGGAGTATATACATTAACTCCATATGCTCTCTCATGTAAAATACAGAAATTCTATATTTAAGCGAATCAAAAAAGATCTAAATATTATTTATGCACCCCAATGTTAAAAGCAAAATTGCTCTCAATATAATCTTTCAGAAAAAATATACAATGCCCTATTCTACCCTGTTTTGGAGTATATACACCAACTCCATATGCTCTCTTATGAAATATACAGAAATTCTATTTTTAAGCGAATTGAAAAAAATAAATATTATCTAGGCACCCCAATGTTAAAAGCAAAATTGGAATTAATATAATGTGTCATAAAAAATATTCAATGTAGATTTCTACTATGTTTTTGAGTATATACACCAACTCAATATGCTCTCTCATGTAAAATACCAAAATTCTAATTTTACGTAAATCGAAAAAAATATAAATATTATCTAGGCACCCGAATGTTAAAAGCAAAATGCTCTGAAAATAATCTGTTAGAGAAAATGTACAACGCCCTTTTATACTCTGTTTGGATTATATACACCAACTCAATATGCTCTCTCATGTAAAATACAGAAATTTTAATTTTACGTGAATCGAAAAAAATGTAAATAATATCTACGTGCACCAAAGTTAAAAGAATATGGCTCTCAATATAGTCTTTTAGAAATAATATACAATGCCATTTTCTACTCTGTTTGAAAGTATATACGCCAACTCAGTATGCTCTCTCATGTAAAATACAGAAATTCTAATTTTACCCGTATCGAAAAAATCTAAAAATTATCTAGGCACACCAATGTTAAAAACAAAATTGCTCTGAATATAATCTGTCAGAAAACAATATACAATGGCTTATTCTACTCTATTTTGGAATATATACACCAAATCAGTATGCTCTCTCATGTAAGATACAGAAACTCTAATTTTACGTGAATCAAAAAAAATCTAAATATTATCTAGGCACCTTAATGTTAAAAGCAAAATTGCTCTGTATATAATCTGTGAGAAAAAATATACAATGCCCTTTTCTACTCTGTTTTGGAGTATATACACTAACTCAACGTGGTCTTTCATGTAAAATACCGAAATTCTAATTTTACGTGAATCGTAAAAAATTTAAATAATATCTAGGCACCCCAAAGATAAAAGAAAATGGCGCTGAATATAGTCTGTTAAAAAAAATACACAATGCCTTATTCTACTCTGTTTTGGAGTGTACACAACAACTCAGGATGCTCTCTCATGTAAAATACCGAAATTCTAATTTTACGTGAATTGTAAAAATTGAAATAATATCTAGGAACCCCAAAGATAAAAGAAAATTGCTCTGAATATAATCTGTCAGAAAAAATATACAATACCCTATTCTACTCTGTTTTGGAGTATATACACCAACTCATTATGCTCTCTCATGTTAAATTCCGAAATTCTAATTTTACCCGAACCAAAAAAATCTAAAAATTATCTAGGCACCCCAATGTTAAAGACAAAATTGCTCTGAATATAATTTGTCAGACAAAATATACAATGCCCTATTCTACCCTGTTTTGGAGTACATACACGAACTCAATATGCTCTCTCCTGTAAAATACAGAAATTCTATATTTGAGCGAATCGAATAAAACTGAATATTATCTAGGCACCCCAATGTTAAAAGCAATATTGCTCTGAATATAATCTGTCAGAAGAAATATACAATGCCCTTTTCTACTTTGTTTTGTAGTATATACACCAACTCAATACGCTCTCTCCTGTAAATTACCAAAATTCTAATTTTATGCAAATCCAAAAAAAAATTTAAATAATATATAGGCACCCCAAAGTGAAAAGAAAATGTCTCTGAAAATAGTCTGTTATAAAAAATATAAAATTTCTTATTCTACTCTGTTTTGGAGTATATAAACCAACTCATTATGCTCTCTGATGTAAAATACCGAAATTCTAATTTTACCTGAATCGAAAAAATCTAAATATTATCTAGGCACCGGAATTTAAACAGTACAGTTGCTCTGAATATAATGTGTCATAAAAAATATACAATGCCCTATTCTACTCGGTTTTGGAGTACATACATTAACTCTATATGCTCTCTCATGTAAAATACAGAAATTCTATATTTAAGTGAATCGAAAAATTCTAAATATTATCTTGGCACCCCAATGTTAAAAACAAAATTGGTCTGAATATAACCTGTCAGAAAAAATTTACAATGCCCTATACTACTCTGTTTTGGAGTATATACACCAACTCAGTATGCTCTCTCATGTAAAATACCGAAATACTAATTTTACGTGAATCAAAAATAATCTAAATGTTTTCCAGGCCCCACAATGATAAAGGTGAAATTCCTCTGAATATAATGTGTCAGAAAAAATATACAATGCTTTATTCTACTCTGTTTTGTAGTATATACACCAACTCCATATGCTCTCTCATGGGAAATACAGAAATTCTATATTTACGCAAATCGAAATAAATCTAAATATTATCTAGGCACCCCAATGTTAAAAACAAAATTGCTCTGAATATAATCTGTCAGACAAAATACACAATGCTTTATTCTATTCTTTTTTGGAGTATATACACCAACTCCATATGCTCTCTCATATAAAATACAGAAATTCTATATTTAAGTGAATCGAAAAAAATCTAAATATTATCTAGGCACGCCAATGTTAAAAGCAAAATTGCTCTGAATATAATCTGTCAGAGAAAATATACAATGCCCTTTTCTACTCTGTTTTGGAGTATATACTCTAACTCAACATGGTCTTTCATGTAAAATACCGAAATTCTAATTTTACGTGAATCGTAAAAAATCTAAATAATATCTAGGCGCCCCAAAGATAAAAGAAAATTGCTCTGAGTATAATCTGTCAGAAAAAATATACAATACCCTATTCTACTCTGTTTTGGAGTATATACATCAACTCATTATGCTTTTTCAGGTAAAATACCGAAATTCTAATTTTGCGTGAATCAAAATATATCTAAATATATTCTAGGCACCCCAATGTTAAAAACAAAATTGCTCTGAATATAATCTGTCAGAAAAAATATACAATGCCCTATTCTACTTTGTTTTGGAGTGTATACATTAACTCTATATGCTCTCTCATGTAAAATACAGAAATTCTATATTTAAGCGAATCGAAAAAATTCTAAATATTATCTTGGCACCCCAATGTTAAAAGCAAAATTGCTCTGAATATAATCTGTCAGAAAAAATATACAATGCCCTATTCTACTCTGTTTTGTAGTATATATACCAACTAAGTTTGCTCTCTCATGTAAATTATCCAAATTATAATTTTACCCAAATTGAAAAAATCTAAATATTATCTTCACACGCCAATATTAAAACAAAATTGCTCTGAATATAATCTGTCAGAAAAAATATACAATGCCTAATTCTACTCGGTTTTGGAGTATATACACCAACTCCATATGCTCTCTTATATTAAATACAGAAATTCTATATTTAAGCGAATCAAAACAAATCTAAATATTATCTAGGCACCCCAATGTTAAAAACAAAATTGCTCTGAATATAATCTGTCAGAAAAAATATACAATGCCCTATTCTACCCTGTTTTGGAGTATATGCACAAACTCAATATGCTCTCTCACGTAAAATACCGAAATTCTAATTTTACGTGAATCGAAAAAAATCTGAATAGTATCTAGGTGCCCCAAAGTTAAAAGAAAATGGCTCTGAATATAGTCTGTTAGAAAAAAATACAATGCCTTATTCTACTCTGTTTTGGAGTTTATACACCAACTCAGTATGCTCTCTCATGTAAAATGTAGAAATTCTAATTTTACACGAATCGAAAAAATCTAAAAATTATCTAGGCACCCCAAAGTTAAAAACAAAATTGCTCTGAATATAATCAGTCAGAATAAATATACAAATTTCTACTCTACTCTGTTTTGGAGCATATACACCAACTCCATATGCTCTTTCATGTAAAATACAAAAATTCTATACTTGAGCGAATCCAAAAAAAGTCAATATTATCTAGGCATCCCAATACTAAAATCAAAATTGCTCTGAATATAATGTGTCAGAAACTGTATACAATGCCCATTTCTACTCTGTTTTATAGTATATACAACAACTCAGTATGCTCTCTCATGTAAATTACCGAAATTCTAATTTTACGTGAATCGAAAAAATGTAAATAATATCTAGGCGCCCCAAAGTTAAACGAAAATGGCTCTAAAAATAGTCTGTTATAAAAAATATACAATTCCTCATTCTACTCTGTTTTGGAGTATATACACCAACTCAGTATGCTCTCTTATGTAAAATACCGAAATCCTAAATTTACGTGAATCGAAAAAATTCTAAATATTATCTAGGCACCCCAATGTTAAAAGCAAAATTGCTCTGAATATAATCTGTCAGAAAAAATATACAATGCCATTTTCTACTCTGTTTTGGAGTATCTACACCAACTCAATATGCTCTCTCATGTAAAATACCGAAATTCTAATTTTACGCGAATCGAAAAAAATTTAAATAATATCTATGCACCCCAAAGTTAAAAGAAAATGGCTCTGAATATATTCTCTTAGAGAAAATATGCAATGCCCTATTCTACTCTGTTTTGGAGTATATACACAAACTCAGTATGCTCTCCCATGTAAAATACCGAAATACTAATTTTACATGAATCAAAAAAAATTTAAATATTTTCCAGGCACCACCATGTTAAAAGCAAAATTGCTCTGAATATAATCAGTCAGAAAAAATATACAATGCCCTATTCTACTCTGTTTTTGAGTATATACACCAACTCAATATGCTCTCTCATGTAAAGTAGCGTAATTTTATTTTTTTGCGAATCGAAAATTCTAAATAATATCTAGGCGCCACAAAGTTAAAAAAAAATGGCTCTGAATATAGTCTGTTAGAGAAAATATACAATGCCTTATTTTACTCTGCTTTGGAGTATATGCACTAAAACAGTGTGCTCTGTTATGTAAAATACAAAAATTCTAATTTTAAATGCATCGAAAAAATCTAAATATTATCTAGGCACCCCAATGTTAAAAACAAAATTGCTCTGAATATAATCTGTCAGAAAAAATATACAATACCCTATTCTACTCTTTTTAGGAGTATATACAGCAACCCGGTATGCTCTCTCTTGTGAAATACAGAAATTCTAATTTTACGTGAATCGAAAAAAATCTAAATATTATCTAGGCACCCCAATGTTAACAGCAAAATTGCTCTGAATATCATCTGTCAGAAAAAATATACAATGTCCTTTTCTACTCCGTTGTGGTGTATATACACCAACTCAATATGCTGTCTCGTGGAAAATACGGAAATTATACTTTTACACAAATCGAAAAAAATTTAATAATATTTAGGCGCCCCAAATTTAAACGAAAATCCCTCTGAATATAGTCTGTTAGAAAAAATATAAAATGCCTTATTCTACTTTGTTTTGGAGTCTATACACCAACTCAGTATGCTCTCTCATGTAAAATACAGAAATTCTAATTTTACCCAAATCGAAGAAATCTAAATATTATCTAGGCACTGCAATGTTAAAAACAAAATTGCTCTGAATATAATCTGTAAGAAAAAATATACAATGCCCTTTTCTTCTTTGTTTTGGAGTATATACACCAACTCCATTTGCTCTCCAATGTAAAATACAGAAATTCCATATTTTAGCTAATCAAAAATAATCTAAAAATTATCTAGGCACCCGAATACTAAAAGCAAAATATCTCTGAATATAATCTGTCAGAAAAAATATACAATACTCATTTCTACCCTGCTGTGATGTGTATACACGAACTCAATATGCTCTCTCATGTAAAACAGAGAAATTCTAATTTTACGAGACATGAAAAAAATGTAAAAAATATCTAGGCACCCCAATGTTAAAAGAAAATGGCTCTGAATATAGTCTGTTAGAAATAATATACAATTCCTTATTCTACTCTGTTTTGCAGTATATACACCAACTCAGTATGCTCTCAAATGTAAAATACAGAAATTCATATTTTACCCGAATCGAAGAAATCTCAATATTATCTTGTAATCCCAACGTTAAAAACAAAATTGGTCTGAATATAATCTGTCAGAAAACATATGCAATGCCCTATTTTACTCTGTTTTGGAGTATATAAATTAACTCAGTATGCTCTCTCATGTACAATACCGAAATTTTAATTTTACGTGAATCGAAATAAATCTAGATACTATATAGGCAGCCGAATGTTAAAAGCAAAATTGCTCTGAATACAATGTGTCAGAAAAAATATACAATGCCCTTTTCTACTCTGTTTTGGAGTATATACACCAACTCAATCTGCTCTCTCATGTAAAATACCGAAATTCTAATTTTACGAGAATTGAAAAAATTCTAAATAATATCTACGCGCACCAAAGTTCAAAGAAAATGTCTCTGAATATAGACTGTTAGAAAAAATATAGAATGACTTATTCTACTCTGTTATGGAGTATATATACAAACTCAGTATGCTCTCTCCTGTAAAATAGAGAAATTCTAATTTTACGTGAATCTGAAAAAATCTAAATATTATCTAGAAACCCCAAAGTTAAAAGCAAAATTGCTCTGAATATAATTTGTCAGAAAAAATATACAATGCCTTATTCTACTCTGTTTTGGAGTATATACACCAACTCACTATGCCCTCTCATGTAAAACACTGAAATTCTAATTTTAAGCGAATGGAAAAATATGTAAATATCTAGGCGCCCCAAATTTAAAACAAAATGGCTCTGAATATACTCTGTTAGAAAAAATATACAATGCCTTATTCTATTTTGTTTTGGAGTATATACACTAACTCAGTGTCCTCTCTCATGTAAAATACAGAAATTGTAATTCTACCCAAATCGAAAAAATCTAAATATTATCTAGGCACCCAATGTTAAAAACAAAATTGCTCTGAGTATAATCTGTCAGAAAAAATATACAATGTTCTTTTCTACTCTGTTTTGGAGTATATACACCAACCCAATATGCTCTCTCATGTAAAATACCAAAATTCTATATTTAAGTGAATCGAAAGAAAACCTAAATATTATCTAGGCACCCCAATGTTTAAAGCAAAATTGCTCTGAATATAATCTGACTGACAGAATATACAATGTCCTTGTCTACTATGATTTGGAGTGTATAAACCAAATCAATATGCCCTCTCATGTAAAATACCGAAATTTTTATTTTATGTGAATCGAAAAAAATCTAAATATCTAGAAACCAAAATGATAAAAATAAAATTGCTCTGAATATAATCTGTCAGAAAAAATATACAATGCCCTATTCTACTCTATTTTGTAATATATACACAACTACATATACTCTCTTATGTAAAATACAGAAATTCTAATTTTAGCAGAATCGAAAAAATCTAAATATTATCTAGGCACCCCAATGTTAAAAACAAATATGCTCTTAATATAATCAGTCAGAAGAAATATACAATGCCCTATTCTACTCGGTTTTGTAGTATGTACACCAACTCTATATGCTCTCTCATGTAAAATACCGAAATTCTAATTTTACGTGAATCGAAAATAATCTGAATAATATCAAGACGCCCCAAAGTTAAAAGAAAATGGGTCTGAATATATTCTGTTAGGAAAAATATACAATGCCTTATTCTACTCTGTTTTGGAGTATATACACCAGTTCAGTATGCTCTCTCATTTAAAATACAAAAATTCTATATTTAAGTGAATCGAAAAAAATCTAAATATTATCTAGGCACCCCAATGTTAAAAGCAAAATTGCTCTGAATATAGCCTTTCAGAAAAAATATACAATGCCATTTTCTACTCTGTTTTGTAGTATATACATCAACTCAATATGCTCTCTCATGTAAAATACACAAATTCGAGTTTTACACGAATCGAAAAAATCTAAATATAATCTAGGCACCCCTATGTGAAAAACAAAATTGCGTGGAATATAATCTGTCAGAAAAAATAAAGTATGCCCTATTCTACTCTGTTTTGGAGTATATACACCAACTCAATATGCTCTCTCATGTAAAATACAGAAATTCTATATTTAAGCGAATCGAAAGAAATCTAAATATTATCTAGGCACCCCAATGTTAAAAGAAAAATTGCTCTGAATATAATCTGTCAGAAAAAATATACAATGCCCTATTCTACTCTCTTTTGGAGAATATGCACCAACTACATATGGTCTCTGATGTAAAATACAGAAATTCTCTATTTAAGCAAATCGACAAAAATCTAAATATTATCTAGGCACCCCAATATTCAAAGAAAAATTGCTCTGAATATAATCTGTCAGAAAAAACATACAATGCTCTTTTCTACTCTGTTTTGGAGTATATACACCAAATCCATATGCTCTCTCATGTAAAATATACAAATTATATATTTAAGAGAATCAAAAAAAATCTAAATATTATCTAGGAAACACAATGTTAAAAACAAAATTTCTCTGAATATAATCTGTCAGAGAAAATATGCAATGCCGTATTCTACCCTGTTTTGGGGTACATACACCAACTCAATATGTTCTCTCATGTAAAATACAGACATTCTATATTTAAGCGAATCGAAAAAAATCTACATATTATCTAGGCACCCCAATGTTAAAAGCAAAATTACTCTGAATATAATCTGTCAAAAAAATATACAATGCCCTTTCTACTCTTTTTTGCAGTAAATACACCAACTCAATGTGCTCTCTCATGTAAAATACAGAAATTCTAATTTTACGTGAATCGAAATAAATCTAAATAATATCTAGGCACCCCAAAGTAAAAAGAAAATGGCTCTGAATATAGTCAGTTAAAAAAAATATAGAATTCTTTATTCTATTCTATTTTGGAGTATATACACCAACTCAGTATGCTCTCTCATGTACAATACCGAAACTCAAACTTACCCGAATCGAAAAAATCTAAATATTATCTAGGCACCCCAATCTTAAAAGCAAAATTACTCTGAATATAATCCGTCAGAAAAAATATACAATGCCCTTTTCTACTTTGTTTTGAAGTATATACACCAACTCAATATGGCCTCTCATGTAAAATACCGAAATTCTAATTTTACGTGAATCGAAATAAATCTAAATATTATATAGGCAACCGAATGTTAAAAGCAAAATTGCTATGAATACAATTTCTAAGAAAAAATATACAATGACCTATTCTACTCTGTTTTGGAGTATATACACCAACTCAATATGCTCTCTCATGTAAAATAACGAAATTCTAATTTTACGAGAATCGAAAAAAATCTAAATAATATCTATGTGCCCCAAAGTTCAAAGAAAATGTCTCTGAATATAATCTGTTAGAAAAAATATAGAATGTCTTATTCTACTCTGTTTTGGAGTATATACACAAACTCAGTATGCTCTCTCCTGTAAAATAGAGAAATTCTAATTTTACGTGAATCTGAAAAAATCTAAATATTATCTAGACACCCCAAAGTTAAAAGGAAAATTGCTCTGAATATAATCTGTCAGAAAAAATATACAATGCCTTATTCTACTCTGTTTTGGAGTATATACACCAACTCAATATGCTCTCTCATGTAAAATACAGAAATTCTATATTTAAACGAGGAGAGAAAAATCTAAATATTATCTAGGCACCTGAATGTTAAAAACAAAATTGCTCTGAATGTAATCTGTCAGAAAATATACACAATGCCCTATTCGACTCTGTTTTGGAGTATATACACCAACTCCATAGGCTCTCTCATGTAAAATACAGAAATTCTAATTTTACCCAAATCGAAAAAATCCAAATATTATCTAGGCACCCCAACATTAAAAACAAAATTGCTCTGAGTATAATCTGTCAGAAAACATGTACAATGCCTTATTCTACTCTGTTTTGGAGTATATACACCAAGTCAGTATGCTCTCTTATGTAAAATACAGAAATTCAAATTTCACGCGAATCGAAAAATATCTAAATATTAGCTAGGCACCCCAATGTTAAAAACAAAATTGCTCTGAATATAATCTGTCAGAAAACATATGCAATGCCCTATTCTACTCTGTTTTGGAGTATATAAACCAACTCAGTATGCTCTCTCAGGTAAAATACCAAAATTTTATTTTTACGTGAATCCAAATAAATCTAAATATTATCTAGGAACCCGAATGATAAAATGAAAATTTCTCGGAATACAATGTGTCAGAGAAAATATACAATGACCTTTTCTACTGTGTTTTGGAGTATATACACCAACTCAGTATGCTCTCTCATGTAAAATACAGAAATTACAATTTTAAGCTAATTGAAAAAACCTAAATTATATCTAGGTGCCACAAAGTTAAAAGAAAATGGCTATGAATACATTCTCTTAGAAAATATATACAATGCCTTATTCTACTCTGTTTTGAAGTATATACCAACTCAGTATGCTGTCTCATGTAAAATACAAAAATTCTAATTTTATCCGATTTGAAAAAATTTAAATATTATCTAGGCACCCTAATGTTACAAACAAACTTGCTCTGAATATAATCTCTCAGAAAAAATATACAATGCCCTATTCTCCTCTGTTTTGGAGTACATACACAAACTCTATATGCTCTCTTATGTAAAATACAGAAATTCTATATTTAAGCGAATCGAAAAAATCTAAATATTATCTAGGCACCCGAATGTTAAAAGCAAAATTGCTCTGAATATAATCAGTCAGAGAAAATATATAATGCCCTTTTCTACTCTGTTTTGGAATATATACACCAACTCAGTATGCTCTCTCATGTAAAATGCCATAATTATAATTTTACCCCATTTGAAAAAATTTAAATATTATCTAGGCACCCTAATGATAAAAACAAACTTGCTCTGAATATAATCTGTCAGAAAAAATATACAATTCCCAATTCTACTCTGTTTTGGAGTACATACACCAACTCAATATGCTCTCTCATGTAAAATACAGAAATTGTATATTTAAGCATACTGAAATAAATCTAAATATTATCTAGGCACCACAATGTTAAAGGCAAAGTTGCTCTGTTTATGATCTGTCACAAAAAATATACAATGCCCTTTTCTCCTTTTTTTTGTAGTATATACACCAACTCAAAATGATCTCTCTTGTAAA
The DNA here is from genome assembly GCF_049354715.1 of Callithrix jacchus. Classification (NCBI taxonomy): domain Eukaryota; kingdom Metazoa; phylum Chordata; class Mammalia; order Primates; family Cebidae; genus Callithrix; species Callithrix jacchus. The sequence goes on along the minus strand of NC_133521.1, from coordinate 52,230,704 downwards.
ATACCGAAATTCTAATTTTACGCGAATCGAAAAAAATCTAAATAATATCTAGGCGCCCGAAAGTTAAAAGATAATGACTCTGAATATAGTCTGTTAGGAAAAATATACAATGCCTTTTTCTACTCTGTTTTGGAGTATATACACCAACTCAGTATGCTCTCTCATGTAAAATACAGAAATTGTAATTTTACGTGAATCGAAAATAATCTAAATATTATCTAGGCACCCGAATGTTAAAAAAAAAATTGCTCTGAATGTACTCTGTCAGAAAAAATATACAATGCCCTATTCGACTCTGTTTAGGAGTATATACACCAACTCAATATGCTCTCTCATGTAAAATACCGAAATTCTAATTTTACCCAAATCGAAAAAAACTAAATATTATCTAGGCATCCCAATGATAAAAACAAAATTGCTCTAAATATAATCTGTAAGAAAAAATATACAATGCCCTATTCTACTTTGTTTTGGAGTACATACACCAACTCCATATTCTCTCTCATATAAAATATATAAATTCTATATTTAAGCAAATAGAAAAAAATCTAAATATTATCTAGGCAACATAATGTTAAAAGCAAAATTGCTCTGAATATAATCTGTCATAGAAAATATATAATGCCCTTTTGTACTCTGTTTTGGAGTATATACACCAACTCAATATTCTGTCTCATGTAAAATACCAAAATTCTAATTTTACGTGAAAGGAAAAAACCTAAATAATATCTAGGCTCCCCAAAGTTAAAAAAAATTGCTCTGAATATAGTCTTTTAGAAAAAATATAGAATGCCTTACTCTACTCTCTTTTGGAGTATATACACCAACTCATTATGCTCTCTAATGTAAAATACCGAAACTCTAATTCTACCCAAATCGAAAAAACCTAAATATTATCTAGGCACCCCAATGATAAAAACAAAATTGCTCTGAATATAATTTGTCAGACAAAATATACAATGCCCTATTCTACCCTTTTTTGGAGTATATACACCAACTCAGTATGCTCTCTCATGTAAAATTCCGAAATTCTAATTTTACCTGAATCGAAGAAAATCTAAATATTATCTAGGCACCCGAAGGTTATAAGCAAAATTGCTCTTAAAATAACGTGTACGAAAAAATATACAATGCCCTTTTCTACTCTGTTTTGGGGTATATACACCAACTCAATATGCTCTTTCATGTAAAACACAGAAATTCTAATTTTACCCGAATTGAAAAAATCTAAATATTATCTAGGCACCCCAATGTTAAAAAGAAAATTGCTCTGAATATAATCTGTCAGAAAAAATATACAATGGCCTATTCTACTCTGTTTTGGTGTATATACACCAACTCAGTATGCTCTCTCATATAAAATAGAGAAATTCTAATTTTACGTGAATCTAAGAAAATCTAAATATTATCTAGGCACCCCAAAGTTAAAATCAAAATTACTCTGAATATAATCTGTGAGAAAAGATATACAATGCCCTATTCTACTCTGTTTTAAAGAAAATACACCAACTCCATATGCTCTCTCATGTTAAATAAAAAAACTCTATATTTAAGCGAATAGAGAAAACTCTAAATATTATCTAGGCACCCGAATGCTAAAAGCAAAATTGCTCTGAATATAATCTGTCAGAAAAAATATACAATGCCCTTTTCTACTCAGTTTTCGAGTATATAAACCAACTCAATATGCTCTCTCATGTAAAACACTGAAATTCTAAATTTACGAGAATCGAAAAAAAATCTAAATAATATCTATTCGCCCCAAAGTTCAAAGAAAATGTCTCTGAATATAGTCTGTTAGAGAAAATATAGAATGCCTTATTCTACTCTGTTTTGGAGTATATATACAAACTCAGTATGCTCTCTCCTGTAAAATAGAGAAATTCTAAATTTACGTGAATCTGAAAAAATCTAAATATTATCTAGACACCCGACAGTTAAAACCAAAATTTCTGTGAATATAATCTGTCAGAAAAAATATACAATGCCTTATTCTACCTTGTTTTGGAGTATATACACCAACTCCATATGCTCTCTCATGTAAAATACAGAAATTCTATATTTAAGCGAATCGAAAAATATCTAAATATTATCTAGGTACACCAATGTTAAAAGCAAAATTACCCTGAATATAATCTGTCCGAAGAAATATACAATGCTTCATTCTACTCTGTTTTGTAGTATATACACCAACTCATTTTCCTCTCTCATGTAAAATACCGAAATTGTAATTTTACCCGAATCGAAAAAATCTAAATATTATCTAGGCACCCCAATGTTAAAAACAAAATTGCCCTGAATATAAACTGTCAGAAAAAATATACAATGCCCTATTCTACTCTGTTTTGGAGTATATACACCAACTCCATATGCTCTCTCATGTAAAATACAGAAATTCTAAATATACCCGAAGCGAAAAAAATCTAAATATTATCTAGGCACCCCAATGTTAAAAAAAAAATTTCTCTGAATATAGTCTGTCTGAAAAAATATAAAATGCCCTATTCTAGTCTGTTTTGGAGTATATGCACCAACTTTCTATGCTCTATCATGTAAAACACCGATATTCTACTTTTACGTGAATCGAAAAAAATCTAAATATTATCTAGGCACCCCAATGTTAAAAGAAAATGGCTCTGAATATAGTCTGTCAGAAAAAATATACAATGCCTTATTCTACTCTGTTTTGGAGTATATACACCAACTCAGTATGCTCTCTCATGTAAAATAGCGAAATTCTAATTTTACGTGAATCTAAAAATCTAAATATTATCTAGGCACCCCAATGATAGAAACAAAATTGCTCTGAATATAATCTGTCAGAAAAAATATACAATGCCCTATTCTACTCTGATTTAGAGTATATACACCAACTCCATATGCTCTCTCATGTAAAATACAGAAATTCTATATTTAAGCAAATCGAAATAAATCTAAATATTATCTAGGCACCCCAATGTTAAGAACAAAATTGTTCTGAATACAATCTGTCAGAAAAAATATACAATGCCCTATTCTAATCTCTTTTGGAGTATATACACCAACTCCATATGCTCTCCCATGTAAAATAGTGAAATTCTAATTTTACGTGAATCGAAAAAAATCTAATTATTATCTAGGCAACCGAATGTTAAAAGCAAATTGCTCTGAATATAATCTGTCAGAAAAAATATACAATGCGCTTTTCTACTCTGTTTGAGAGTATATACAACAACTAAATATGCTCTCTCATGTAAAATACCGAAATTCGAATTTTTAGGGAATCGAAAGGAATCTTAATAATTTCTAGGCCTCCAAAGTTAAAAGAAAATGTCACTGAGTATAGTCCGTTAGACAAAATATACTATGCTCTATTCTACTCTGTTTTGGAGTATATACACCAATTCCATATGCTCTCTCATGTAAAATACAGAAATTCTATATTTAGGCAAAGAGAAAAAAATCTAAATATTATCTAGGCACCCCAACGTTAAAAGCAAAATTTCTCTGAATATAATCTGTCAGAAAAAATATACAATGCCCTATTCTACTCTGTTTTGAAATATAAACACCAACTCAGTATACTCTCTCATGTAAAATACCGAAATTCTAATTTTACATGAATCGAAAAAAATCTAAATATAATATAGGCACCCCAATATTAAAAACAAAATTACTCTGAATATAACCTGTCATAAAAAATATATAATGCCATATTCTACTCTGTTTTGGAGTATATACACCAACTCAGTATGCTCTCTCATGTAAAATGCCGAAATTCTAATTTTACGCGAATCGAAAAAAATCTAAAGAATATCTAGGCGCCCCAAAGTTAAGAGAAAGTGGCTCTGAATATAGTCTGTTAGAAAAAATATACAATGCCTTATTCTACACTGTTTTGGAGTATATACACCAACTCAGTGTGCTCTCTCAGGTAAAATACAGAAATTCTAATTTTACCCGAATGGAAAAAATCTAAATATTATTTAGTCAACCCAATGATATTAACAAAATTTCTCTGAATATAATCTGTCAGAGAAAATATACAATGCGCTATTCTACTCTGTTTTGGAGTATATACATTGACTCCATATGCTCGCTCATCTAAAATACAGAAATTGTATATTTAAGCGAATCGAAATCTAAATATTATCTAGGAACCTTAATGTTAAAAGCAAAATTGCTCTGAATATAATCTGTCAGAAAAAATATACAATGCCTTATTCTACTCTGTTTTGGAGGATATACACCGACTCCGTATGCTCTCTTACGTATAATACCGAAATTCTAATTTTACATGAATTAAAAAAAATCTAAATATTATTTAGGCACCCTAACGTTAAAAGCAAAATTTCTCTGAATATCAACTTTCAGAATGAATATACAATGCCATTTTCTACTCTGTTTTGGAGTATATAAACAAACTCTGTATGCTCTCTCATGCAAAATAGCGAAATTCAAGTTTTACTTGAATCGAAAAAAATCTAAATATTATCTAGTCACCCCAATGTTAAAAACAAAGTTGCTCTGAATAGAGTTTGTCAGAATAAATATACAGTGCCCTATTCTACTCTGTTTTGGGATATATACACCAACTCCATATGCTCTCTCATGTAAAATAGAGAAATTCTCTATTTAAGTGAATGGAAAAAATCTAGATATTATGTAGGCACACAAATCTTAAAAACAAAATTGTTCTAAATATTATTTGTCAGAAAACAAATACAATGCCCTATTGTACTCTTTTTTGGAGTATATACACCAACTCAATATGCTCTCTCATGTAAAATTCCGAAATTCTAATTTTACGAGAATCGAAAAATATCCAAATAATAACTAGGTGCCCCAAAATTCAAAGTAACTGCCTGTGAATATAGTCTGTTAGAAAAAATATACAATGCCTTATTCTACTCTATTTTGGAGTATATACACCAACTCACTATGCTCTCTGATGTAAAATACAGAAATTCTAATTTTACCCGAATCGATAAAATCTAAATATTATCTAGGCACCCCAATGTTAAAGCAAAATTACACTGAATATAATCTGTCCGAAAAAATATACAATGCCCTTTTCTACTCTATTTTGTAGTATATACACCAACTCAATATGCTCTCTCATATAAAATACAGAAATTCTAATTTTACCCGAATCAAAAAAATCTATATATTATATAAGCAATCCAATGTTTAAAACAAAATTTCTTTGAATATAATCTGTCAGAAAAAAATATACAATGCTTTATTCTACTCTGTTTTGTAGTATATACACCAAGTCCATATGCTCTCGCATGTAAAATACAAAAATTCTATATTTAAGCGAATCGAAATAAATCTAAATATTATCTAGGCACCCCAATGATAAAAACAAAATTGCTCTGAATACAGTCTGTCAGAAAAAATAAACAACGCCCTATTCTAATCTGTTTTGGAGTATATACAGCAACTTCATATGCTCTCCCATGTAAAATACCGAAATTCTAATTTTACGTGAATCAAAAAAAATCTAAATAATATCTAGGTGCCCCAAAGTTAAAAGAAAATGGCTCTAAATATTGTCTGTTAGAAAAAATATACAATGCCTTATTCTACTCTGTTTTGGAGTATATACATTAACTCAGTATGCTCTCTCATGTAAAATACAGAAATTCTAATTTTACGCGAATTGAAAAAAATGTAAATAACATCTAGGTGCCCCAAAGTTAAAAGAAAATGGCTCTGAATATAATCTGTTAGAAAAAATATACAATGCCTTATTCTACTCCGTTTTAGAGTATATACACCAACTTCATTTGCTCTCTCATGTAAAATACAGAAATTATGTATTTAAGAGTATTGAAAAAAAACTAAATATTATCTTGGCACCCCAATGTTAAAAGCAAAATTGCTCTGAATATAATCTGTCAGAAAAAATATACAATGCCCCACTCTACTCTGTTTTGGAAAATATAGACCAACTCAGTATGCTCTCTCATGTAAAATACTGAAATTCAAATTTTAGGTGAATCGAAAGAAATCTATATATTATCTAGGCACCCGAATGTTAAAAGAAAAATTGCTGTTAATATAATCTGTCAAAAAAGAAATATACAACACTATATTTTACTCTGTTTTGGAGAATATACACCAACTCAATATGCTCTCTCATGTAAAATACCGAAATTAAAATTTTATGTGAATCAAAAATAATCTAAATAATATCTAGGCGCCCCAAAGTTTAAATAAAATGGCTATAAATATAGTCTGTTAGAAAAAATATACAATACCTTATCCTACACTCTCTTGGAGTATATACACCGACTCAGTATGCTCTCAAATGTAAAATACCGAAATTCTAATTTAATGTGAACCGAACAAAATCTAAATATAATCTAGGCACCCCAATGTTAAAAACAAAATTGCTCTGAATATAATCTGTCAGAAAAAATATTCAATGCCCTATTCTACTCTGTTTTTGACTATATACACGAAATCAACTTGCTCTCTCATGTAAAATACAGAAATTCTATATTTAAGAGAATAGAAAAAAAATCTAAGTATTATATAGGCACCCGAATGTTAAAAGAAAAATTGCCCTGAATATAATCTGTGAGAAAAAATATACAATGCCCCACTCTACCTTTTTTTGGAGTATATACACCAACTCAGTATGATCTCTCATGTAAAATACAGAAATTCAAATTTTACGTGAATCGAAAAAAATCTAAATATTATCTAGACACCCGAATGTTAAAAGCAAAATTTCTCTGAATATAACATGTCAGAAAAAATATACAAAGCCCTTTTCTACTCTGTTTTGTAGTATATACATCAACTCAATATGCTCTCTCATGTAAAATACCGAAATTCTATTATAACGCGAATCACAAAAAAATCTAAATAATATCTAGGCGCACCAAAGTTAAAAGAAAACGGCTCTGAATATAGTCTGTTAGAAAAAATATACAATGCCTTATTCTACTCTGTTTTGGAGTATATACACCAACTCAGTATGCTCTCTCATGTAAAATACTGAAATTCTAAATTTACATGAATCGAAAAAAAATCTAAATTCTATCTGGGCACCCCAATGTTAAAAGCCAAATTGCTCTGAATATAGTCTGTCAGAAAAAATATACAATGCCCTATTGTACCCTCTTTAGGAGTATATACACCAAATCAATATGCTCTCTCATGTAAAATACAGACATTCTAATTTTACCCGAATCGAAAGAAATCTAAATACTATCTAGGCACCCCAAAGTTAAAAGAAAAGGGCTCTGAAAAAAGTCTGTTAAAAAAAATATACAATGCCTTATTCTACTCTGTTTGGAATATATACACCAAGTAAGTATGCTCTCTCAGGTAAAATACGAAAATTCTAATTTTACGTGTATTGAAAAAACTCTAAATATTATCTAGGCACCCCAATGTTAATAACAAAATTGCTCTGAATTTAATCTGTCAGAAATAATATACAATGCCCTATTCTACTTTGTTTTGGAGTATATACACCAACTCTGTATGCTCTCTCCTATAAAATACGAAAATTCTAAATTTATATGAATCGAAAAAAATCTAAATATTATGTAGGCACCCAAATGTTAGAAGCAAATTGCTCTGAATATAATCTGTTAGAACAAATATACAATGCTTATTTCTACTCTGTTTTGGAGTATATACACCAACTCAATATGCTCTCTCATGTAAAATTCCGAAATTCTAATTTTATGCAAATCGAAAAAATTATAAATAATATCTAGGTGCTTCAAAGGTAAAAGAAAATGGCTCTGAATATAGTCTCTCAGAAAAAATATACAATGCTCTTTTCTACTCTGTTTTGGAGTACATACACCAACTCAGTATGCTCTCTCAGGTAAAATACCAAAATTCAAATTTTACGTGAATCGAAAAAAATCTAAATATTATCTAGGTGACTCAAAGTTGAAATAAAATGGCTCTAAATATAGTCTGTTAGATAAAATATACAATACGCTATCCTACACTCTCTTGGAGTATATACACCGACTCAGTATGCTCTCAAATGTAAAATACCGAAATTCTAATTTTATGTGAATGGAAGAAAATCTAAATATACTCTGGGCACCCCAATGTTAAAAACAAAATTGCTCTGAATATAATCTGTCAGATAAAATATACAATGCCCATTTCTACTCTTTTTTGTAGTATATACACTAACTCAATGTGCTCTCTTATGTAAAATACCGAAATTCTAATTTTACGCGAATCGAAATAAATCTAAATATTATCTAGGCACTCGAATGTTAAAAGCAAAATATCTCTGAATATAGACTGTTAGAAAAAATATACAATGCCTTATTCTACTCTGTTTTGGAGTATATACACCAACTCAGTATGCTCTCTCATGTAAAATACCAAAATTCTAATTTTACTCGAATCGAAAAAATCTAAATATTATCTAGGCACTCCAATGTTAAAAACAAAATTGCTCTGAATATAATCTGTCAGAAAAAATACACAATGCCCTATTCTATTCTGTTTGGAGTATATACACCAACTCCATATGCTCTCTCATATAAAATACAGAAATTCTATATTTAAGCGAATGGAAAAAAATCTAAATATTATCTAGGCACCCCAATATTAAAAGCAAAATTTCTCTGAATATAATCTGTCAGATAAAATATACAATGCTCTTTTCAACTCTGTTTTGGAGTACATACACCAACTCAGTATGCTCTCTCATGTAAAATACCGAACTTCTAATTTTACGTGAATCGAAAAAAATATAATTATTATCTAGGCACCCCAATGTTAAAAGCAAAATTGCTCTGAATATAATCTGTCAGAAAAAATATACAATGCCCTTTTCTACTTTTCTTTGTAGTATATACACTAACTCAATATGCTCTCTCATGTAAAATACCGAAATTCTAAGTTTACGTGAATCAAAATAAATCTAAATAATATCTAGGCGCCCCAAGGTTTAAAGAAAATGTCTCTGAATATAGACTGTTAGAAGAAATATACAATGCCTTATTCTACTCTGTTTTGTTGTAGATACACCAACACAGTATGCTCTCTCATGTAAAATACCGAAATTCTAATTTTACCTGAATCAAAAAAATCTATATATTATATAAGCACCCCAATGTTAAAAACAAAATTTCTCTGAATATAATCTGTCAGAAAATATATACAATGCTTTATTCTACTCGGTTTTGTAGTATGTACACCAACTCCATATGCTCTCTCATGTAAAATACAGAAATTCTATATTTAAGCGAATCAAAATAAATCTAAATATTATCTAGGCATCCCAATGCTAAAAAAAAATTTCTCTGAATATAATCTGTAAGAAAAAGTATACAATGCCCTCTTCTTCTTTGTTTTGGAGTATATACACCAACTCCATATGCTCTCTCATGTAAAATACAGAAATTCCATATTTTAGCGAATCAAAAAAATCTAAAAATCATCTAGGCACCCGAATGATAAAAGCAAAATTGCTCTGAATATAATCTGTCAGAAAAAATATACAATACCATTTTCTACTCTGCTATGTAGTGTATACACCCACTCAATAGGCTCTCTCATGTAAAAAACCGAAATTCTAATTTTAGGAGAACCGAAAAGAATCTAAATAATATCTAGGCACCCCAATGTTAAAAGAAAATGGCTCTGAATATAGTCTTTTAGAAAAAATATACAATTTTTTATTCTACTCTGTTTTGGAGTATATACACCAACTCAGTATGCTCTGAAATGTAAAATACATAAATTCTTATTTTACCCGAATTGAAGAAATCCCAATATTATCTTGTAACTCCAACGTTAAAAACAAAATTGGTCTGAATATAATCTGTCAGAAAAAATATACAATGCCCTATTCTACTCTGTTTTGGAGAATATACACCAACTCAGTATACTCTCTTATGTAAAATACCGAAATTCCAAATTTACGTGAATCGAAAAGAATCTAAATATTATCTAGGCACCCCAATGTTAGAAGCAAAACTGTTCTGAATATAATCTGACAGAAAAAAATATACAATGCCCTTTTCTACACTGTTTTGGTGTATGTACACCAACTCAATATGCTCTCCCATATAAAGTACCAAAATTCTAATTGTACGTGAATCGAAACAAATCTAAGTAATATCTTGGCGTCCCCAAACGTAAAAGAAAATGGCTCTGAATATACTCTGTTAGAAAACGTATACAATGCCTTATTCTACTCTGTTTTGGAGTATATACACCAACTCAGTATGCTCTCTCATGTAAAATACAGAAATTCTCATTTTACACGAATCAAAAAAATCTAAATATTATCTAGGCACCCCAATGTTAAAAACAAAATTGATCTGAATATAATCTGTCAGATAAAATATACAATACCCTATTCTACTCTGTTTTCGAGTATATACACCAATTCAATATGCTCTCGTGTGAAATACAGAAACTGTATATTTAAGAGAATCGAAAAAATATAAATATTATCTAGGCGCCCCAAAGTTAAAAGAAAATGGCTCTGAATATAGTCTGTTAGAAAAAATATACAATGCCTTATTCTAATCTGTTTTGGACTATATACACCAAGTCAGTATGCTCTCTCATGTAAAATACAGAAATACTAATTTCACCCGAATTGAAAAAATCTAAATATTATCTAGGCACCCCAATGTGAAAAACAAAATCGCTCTGAATATAGTATGTAAGAAGAAATATACAATGCCCTTTTCTACTCTGTTTGGAGTATATACACCAACTCCATATACTCTCTCATGTAAAATAAAGGAATTCTATATTTAAGCAAATCGAAAAAAATCTAAATATTATCTAGGCACCCCAATGTTAAAAGCAAAATTGTTCTGAATTTAATCTTTCAGAAAGAATATACAATGCTCTTTTCTACTCTTTTTGGAGTATATACACCAACTCAATACGGTCTCTCATGTAACAAACCAAAATTCTAATTTTACACGAATCGAAACAAATCTAAATTATATCTAGGTGCCCCATAATTAAAATAAAATGGCTCTGAATATAGTCAGTTAGAAAAAATATACCATGCCTTATTCTACTGTGTTCTGGAGTATATAAACCAACTCAGTAAGCTCTCTCATGTAAAATATCTAAATTATAAATTTATGTAAATCCAAAAAATTCTAAATATTATCTAGGCCCCCGAAAGTTAAAAGCAAAATTGCTCTGAATATAATCTGTCAGAAAAATATACAATGCCCATTTCTACTCTGTTTTGGAGTATATACACCAACTCAGTATCCTCTCTCATGTAAAATACAGAAATTCTAATTTTAACCGAGTCGAAAAAATTAAATATTATCTACGCACCCCAATGTTAAAAACAAAATTGCTCTGAATATAATCTGTCAGAGAAAATATACAATGCCCTATTCTACTCTGTTTTGTAGTATATACACCAACTCAATATGCTCTATCATGTAAAATACAGAAATTCTAATTTTACCCGAATCGAAAAAATCTAAATATTATTTAATCAACCCAATGATATTAACAAAATTGCTCTGAATATAATCTATCAGAGAAAATACACAATGCCCTATTCTACTCTGTTTTGGAGTATATACACCGACTCCATATGCTCTCTCATCTAAAATACAGAAATTCTATCTTTAAGCGAATCAAAACAAATTAAAATATTATCTAGGCACCCGAATGTTAAACGCAAAATTGCTCTGAATATAATCTGTCAGAAAAAATATACAATGCCCTTTTCTACACTGTTTTTAGTACATACACCAATTCAATATGCTCTGTCATGTAAAATAAAGAAATTCTAATTTTACCCGATACGAAAAAATGAAAATATTATGTAGGCACCCCAATGTTTAAAACAAAATTGCTCTGAATATAATCTGTCAGAAAAAATATAAAATGCCCTATTCTACTGTGTTTTGGAGAATGCACACCAACTTTATATGCTCTCTCATGTAAAATACCGAAATTCTAATTTTACGCGAATCGAATAAAATCTAAATTATATCTAGGCGCCCCAACGTTCCAAAAAAATAGCTCTGAATATACTCTGTTAGAAAAAATATACAATGCCTTATTCGACTTTGTTTTGGAATATATACACCAACTCCATATGCTCTCTCATGTAAAATACAAAAATTCTAATTCTACTTGAATCGAAAAAATAAAAATATGGTCTAGGCACCCCAATGTTAAACACAAAATTGCTCTGAATATAATCTGTCAGAAAAAATATAAAATGCCCTATTCTACTCTGTTTTGGAGTATATACACCAACTCCATATGCTCTCTCATGTAAAATACAGAAATCCTATATTTAAGAGAATCGAAAAAAATCTAAATATTATCTAGGCACCCCAATGTTAAAAGCAAAATTGCTCTTAATATAATCTGTCAAAAAAATATACAATGCCCTTTTCTACTCTGTTTTAAAGTATATAAACCAACTTAATATGCTCTCTCATGTAAAATACTGAAATTCTAATTTTAAGGGAATCGAAAAAAATCTAAATATTATCTAGGCACGCCAGAATTAAAAGAAACTGGTTCTGAATATAGTCTGTTAGAGAAAATATAAAATGCCCTATTCTACTCTCTTTTGAAGTATATACACCAACTCAGTATGCTCTCTCATGTAAAATACCGAAATTCTTATTTTCCGTGAATCAAAAAAAATCTAAATATTATCCAGGCACCACTATGTTAAAAGCAAAATTGATCTGAATATAATTTGTCAGAAACAATATACAATGCCCTTTTCTACACTATTTTGAAGTATATACACCAATTCAATATGCTCTCTCTTGTAAAATACCGTAATGCTAATTTTACATGAATCGAAAATTTTAAATAATATCTAGGTGCCTCAAAGTTAAAGGAAAATGGCTCTGAATATATTCTGTTAGAAAAAATATACAACGCCTTATTCTACTCTGTTTTGGAATAAATACACGAACTCAGTATGCTCTCTAATGTAAAATACAGAAATTCTAATTTCACCCAAATCGAAAAAATCTAAATATTATCTAGGCACCCCAATCTTAAAAAGAAAATTGCTCTGAATATAATCTGTCAGAAAAATATACAATGCCCTATTCTACTCTGTTTTGGAATATATACACCAACTTCATATGCTCTGTCATGTAAAATAAAGAAATTCTATATTTAAGCTAATCAAAAAAAATCTAAATATTATCTAGGCACCTTAATATTAAAAGCAAAATTGCTCTGAATATCCTCTGTCAGAAAAAATATACAATGCCTTATTCTACTCTGTTTTTGAGGATATACACCAACTCAGTATGCTCTCTTATGTAAAATAGCGAAATTCTAAATTTACGTGAATCGAAAAAATCTAAATCATATCTAGGCGCCCCAAAGTTAAAAGAAAATGGCTATGAATATATTCTCTTGGAAAAAATATACAATGCCTTATTCTACTATATTTTGGAGTATACACACCAACTCAATATGCTCTCTCATGTAAAATACAAAAATTATAATTTTATCAGAATCAAAAAAATCTAAATATATTAGGTACCCCAATGTTAAAAAAAAATGGCTCTGAATATAATCTGTCAGAAAAAATATACAACGCCCTATTCTACTGTGTTTTGGAGTATACAAACCAACTCCATATGCTCGCTCATGAAAAATACAGAAATTCTATATTTAAGCGAATCGAAAAAAATCTAAATATTATCTAGGCAACCGAATGTTAAAAGGAAAATTTCTCTGAATATAATCTGTCAGAAAAAATATACAATGCCCTTTTCTACTCTGCTTTGGAGTATATACACCAACTCAATATGTTCTGTGATGTAAAATACCGAAATTCTAATTTTACGCGCATCGAAAAAAATCTAAATATTTTGAAGGCGCCCCAAAGTTAAAAGAAAATGGCTCTGAATATAGTCTGTTAGAGAAAATATACAATGCCTTATTCTACTCTGTTTTGGAGTATATACACTCACTCAGTATGCTCCCTCATGTAAAATACCGAAATTCTAATTTTACGTGAATCGAAAGAAATCTAAATATTATCTAGGCACCGGAATGTTAAAAGCAAAATTGCTCTGAATATAATCTGTCAGAAACAATATAAAATGTTCTTTTCTACTCTGTTTTCGAGTATATACACCAGCTCAATATGCTCTCTCAGGTAAAATACGGAAATTCTAATTTTACGTGAATCGAAAAAAATCTAAATATTATCTAGGCACCCGAATGTTAAAAGCAAAATTGCTCTGAATAAAATATGTCAGAAAGAATATACAATGCCATTTTAACTCTGTTTTGGAGTATACACACCAACTCAATATGCTCTCTCATGTAAAATACGGAAATTCTAATTTTACGTGAATCGAAAAAAGTCTAAATAATATCTAGGTGCCTTAAATTTAAAAGAAAATGGCTCTGAATATAGGCTGTTAGAGAAAATATACAATGCCTTATTCTACTCTGTTTTGGAGTATATACACCAACTCAGTATGCTCTCTCATGTAAAATATAGAAATTCTAATTTCACCCGAATTGAAAAAATCTAAATATTATATAGGCACCCCAATGTTAAAAACAAAATTTCTCTGAATATAATCTGTTAGAAAACATATGCAATGCCCTATTTTACTCTTTTTTGGAGTATATAAACCAACTCAGTATGCTCTCTCATTTAAAATACCGAAATTCTAATTTTATGTGAATCGAAATAAATCTAGATACTATATAGGCAACTGAATGTTAAAAACAAAACTGCTCTGAATATAATCTGTCAGAAAAAAATATACAATGCCCTATTCTACTCTGTTTTGGAGTATATACACCAACTCAATATGCTCTCTCATGTAAAATACATAAATTCTATATGTAGGCAAATAGAAAAAATCTAAATATCATCTAGGCACCCCAATGTTAAAAAGAAAAATTGCTCTGAATACAATCTGTCAGAAAAAACATACAATGGCTTTTTCTACTCTGTCTACTCTGTTTCGGAGTATATAAACCAACTCAGTGTGCTCTCTCATATAGAATACCGAAATTCTAATTTTACGTGAATCGAAAAAAATCTAAATATTATCTAGACACTCCAATGTTAAAAGCAAAATTGCTCTGAATATAATCTGTCAGAAAAAATATACAATGCCCATTTCTACTCTGTTTTGGACTATATACACCAACTCAATATGCTCTCCAACGTAAAATAAAAAATTATAATTTTACGTGAATCGAAGAAAATCTAAATAATATCTAGGCGCCCCAAAGGTAAAAGAAAATGGCACTGAATATAGTCTGTTAGTAAAAATATACAATGCCTTATTCAACTCTGTTTTGGAGTATATACACCAACTCAGTACGCTCTCTCATGTAAAATACAGAAATTCTAATTTTACCCAAAATGTAAAAATCTAAATATTATCTAGGCACCCCAATGCTTAAAACAAAATTGCTGTGAATATAATCTGTCTCAAAAAATATACAGTTTCCTATTCTACACTGTTTTGGAATATATAAACCAACTCAATATGCTCTCTCATGTAAAATAACGAAATTCAAATTTTACGTGAATCGAAAAAAACCTAAATAATATCTGGGCGTCTTAAAGTTAAAAGAAAATGGCTCTGAATATAGTCTGTTAGGAAAAATATTCAATGAATAATTATATTCTGTTTTGGAGTATATACACCAACTCAGTATGCTCTTCAGGGAAAATATAGAAATTCAAATTTTACGTGAATCGAAAATAATCTAAATATTATCTAGGCACCCAATGTTAAAAAACAAAGTTTCTCTGAATATAATGTGTCCAAAAAAATATACAATGCCATTTTTTACTCTGTTTTGGAGTATATACAACAACTTCATATGCTCTCTCATGTAAAATACAGAAATTCTATATTTAAACGAATCAAAAAAAATCTAAATATTATCTACACACCACAATGTTAAAAGCAAAATTGCTCTGAATATAATGTATCAGAAAAAATATACAATGCCGTTTTCTACTCGGTTTTTTAGTATATACACAAACTTATGCTCTCTCATGTAAAATACAGAAATTTTAATTTTACCGGAATCAAAAAAATCTAAATATTATCAAGGCTCCCCAATGTTAAAAAAAAATTGCTCTGAATATAATCTGTCAGAGATAATATACAATGCCGTATTCTACTCTGTTTTGGAGTATATACACCAACTCAGTATGCTCTCTCATGTAAAATACAGAAATTCAAATTCTACAAGAATCGAAAAAAATCTAAATATTATCTAGGCACACCAATGTTAAAAGTAACATTGTGCTGAATATAATCTGTCAGAAAAAATATACAATGCCCTATTCTACTCTGTTTTGGAGTATATACACCAACTCAATATGCTCTGTCATGTAAAATACCGAAATTTAAATTTTACGCAAATTGAAAAAAATCTAAATAATATCTAGGAGCCACAAAGTGAAATGAAAATGGATCTGTATACAGTCTGTTAGAAAAAATATACAATGCCTTATTCTACTCTGTTTTGCAGTATATACACCAACTCAGTATGCTCTCTCATGTAAAATACAGAAATTTTAATTTTACCCGAATCGAAGAAATCTAAATATTATCTAGGCACCCCAATGTTAAAAGCAAAATTTCTCTGAATATAATCTGTCAGAAAAAGTATACAATGCCCTTTTCTACTTTGTATTGGTGTATATATACCAACTCAATATGCTCTCTCATGTAAAATACCCAAATTCTAATTTTAGGTGAATCGAAAAAAATCTAAATAATATCTATACGCGCCAAAGTTAAAAGAAAATGCCTCTGAATATAGTCTGTTAGAAAAAATATACAATGCCTTATTCTACTCTGTTTTGGAGTAAATACACGAACTCAGTATGCTCTCTCACGTAAAATACAGAAATTCTAATTTTACCAGAATTGAGAAAATCTAAATATTATCTAGGAACCCCAATGTTAAAAACAAAATTGCTCTGAATACAAACTGTCAGAGAAAATATACAATGCCCTATTCTACTCTTTTTTTGAGTATATACACCAACTCTACCTGCTCTCTCATGTAAAATACAGAAATTCTATATTTCAGCGAATCAAAAATATCTAAATATTATCTAGGAACCCCAATGTTAATAGAAAAGTTACTCTGAATACAATCTGTCAGAAGAAATATACAACATCCTTTTCTACTCTGTTTGGGATTATATACACCAAATCAATATACTCTCTCATGTAAAATACCGAAATTCTAATTTTACGTGAATAAAAAAAAATCTAAATATTATCTAGGCGCTCCAAAGTAAAAAGAAAATGCCTCTGAATATAGTCTGTTAGAAAAAATATACAATGCATTATTGTACTCTCTTTTGGAGTAAATACACCAACTCTGTATGCTCTCTCATGAAAATACCGAAATTCGAATTTTACGTGAATCGAAAAAAATCTAAATATTATCTAGACACCCCAATGTTAACAGCAAAGTTGTTGTGAATATAATCTGTCAGAAAAAATATACAATGCTCTTTTCTACTCTGTTCTGTAGTATATACACCAACTCAATATGATCTCTCGTGTAAAATACAAAAATTCTAATTTTACCCGAATCGAAAAAATCTAAATATTATCTAGGCACCCTAATGTTAATAGCAAAATTGGTCTGAATACAATCGGTCAGAAAAAATATACAATGCCCTTTTCTACTCTGTTTTCGAGTATATACACCAACTCAATATGCTCTCTAAGGTAAAATACCGAAATTCTAATTTTACGTAAATCAAAAAAAATCAAAATAATATCTAGGCGCCCCCAATTTAAAAGAAAATGACTCTGAATATAGTCTGTTAGAGAACATATACAATGTTTTATTCTACTCTGTTTTGGAATTTATACACCAGCTCAGTATGCTCTCTCATGTAAAATACAAAAATTCTAATTTCACCCGAATCGAAAAAATCTAAATAATATCTAGGCACCCCAATGTTAAAAGTAAAATTTCTCTGAATATATTCTGTCAGAAAAAATATACAATGCCCTATTCTACTCTGTTTTGGAGTATATACACCAACTCAATATGCTCTCTCATGTAAAATACGGAAATTATAATTTTACACGATTCGAAAAAATTTAAATATTATCTAGGCACCCTAATGTTAAAAACAAACTTTCTCTGAATATAATCTGTCAGAAAAAATATATAATGCCCCGTTATACTCTGTTTTGGAGTACATACACCAACTCAATATGCTCTCTCATGTAAAATACAGAAATTATATATTTAAGCGAATCGGAAAAATTCTAAATAATATCTAGGCACCCCAATGTTAAAAGAAAAATGGCTCAGAATATAATCTGTCAGGAAAAATATATAATGCACTTTTCTACTCTGTTTTGGAGTATATACACCAACTCCATATGCTCTCTCATGTAAAATACCGAAATTATACTTTTACGCGAATTGAAAAAACCTAAAAAATATCTAGGCGCCCCAAAGTTAAAAAAGATGGCTCTGAATATAGTCTGTTGGAAAAATATACAACGCCTTATTCTACTCTCTTTTGGAGTACATACACCAAATCAGTATGCTCTCTCATGTAAAATACAGAAATTCAAATTTCACCCGAATCGAAAAAATCTAAATATTGTCTAGGCAACCCAATGTTAAAAACAAAATTTTTCTAAATATAATCTGTCAGACAACATATGCAATGCCCTATTCTACTGTGTTTTGGAGTATATAAACCAACTCAGTATGCTATCTCATGTAAAATACCGAAATTCTAATTTTACGTGAATCGAAATAAATCTAAATATTATATAGGCAACCGAATGTTAAAAGCAAAATTGCTCTGAATACAATGTGGCAGAAAAAATATTCAATGCCCTTTTCTACTCTGTTTTGGTGTATATACAACAGCTCAATTTGCTCTCTCATGTAAAATACCGAAATTCTAATTTTACGAGAATCGAAAATAATCTAAATAATATCTATGCGCCCCAAAGTTCAAAGAAAATGTCTCTGAATATAGTCTGTTAGAAAAAATATAGAATGCCTTATTCTACTCTGTTTTGGAGTATATACACAAACTCAGTATACTCTATACTGTAAAATAAAGAAATTCTAAATTTACGTAAATCTGAAAAAATCTAAATGTTATCTAGACACCCCAAAGTTAAAAGCAAAATTGCTCTGAATATAATCTGTCAGAAAAAATATACAATGCCTTATTCCACTCTGTTATGGAGTATATACACCAACACAATATGCTCTTTAATGTAAAATACAGAAATTCTATATTTAAACAAGGAGAGAAAAATCTAAACATTATCTAGGCACTCAAATTTTAAAAGAAAAATTGCTCTGAATATAATCTGTCAGAAAAAATATACAATGCCCTATTCTACTTTGTTTTGGAATATATACACCAACTCAGTATGCTCTCTCATGTAAAATACCGAAATTGTAATTTTACGTGAATCGAAAAAAATCAAAATATTATCTAGGCACCCGAATGTTAAAAACAAAATTGCTCTGAATGTAGTCTGTCAGAAAAAATATACAATGCCCTATTCTACTCTGTTTTGGAGTATATACACCAACTCAGTATGCTCTCTCATGTAAAATACTGAAATTGTAATTTTACGTGAATCGAAAAAAATCTAAATATTATCTAGGAACCCGAATGTTAAAAGGAAAATTGCTCGGAATACAATGTGTCAGGAAAAATATACAATGACCTTTTCTACTCTCTTTTGGAGTATATACACCAACTCAATACGCTCTCTTATGTAAAATACCGAAATTCTAATTTTACACTAATCGAAAAAAACCTAAATCATATCAATGCGCCCTAAAGTTAAAAGAAAATGGCTATGAATATATTCTCTTAGAAAAAATATACAATGCCTATTTTGGAGTATATACACCAACTCAGTATGCTCTTTCATGTAAAATACCAAAATTCTAATTTTACCCAGTTTGAAAAATTTTAAATATTATCTAGGCACCCTAATGTTAAAAACAAACTTGCTCTGAATATAATCTGTCAGAAAAAATATACAATGCCCTATTCTACTCTGTTTTGGAGTACATACACCAACTCAATATGCTCTCTTATGTAAAATACAGAAATTCTCTATTTAAGTGAATCGAAAAAAATCTAAATATTGTCGAGGCACCCGAATGTTAAAAGCAAAATTGCTCTGAATATAATCTGTCAGAAAAAATATATAATGCCTTTTCTACTCTGTTTTGGAGTATATAAACCAACTCCATATGCTCTCTCATGTAAAATACTGAAATTCTAATTTTACGCAAATGGAAAAAACCTAAATAATATCTAGGCGCCCCAAAGGTAAAAAAAATGGCTCTGAATATAGTCTGTTAGAAGAAATACACAATGCCTTATTCTACTCTGTTTTGGAGTATATAAACCAACTCAGTATGCTCTCTCATGTAAAATACCGAAATTCTAATTTTACCCAAATCGAAAAAACCTAAATACTATCTAGGCACCCCAATGTTAAAAACAATATTGCTCTGAATATAATCTGTAAGAAAAAATATACAATGCCCTATTCTACCCTGTTTTGGAGTATATACACCAACTCAGTATGCTCACTCATGTAAAATTCCAAAATTCTAATTTCACGTGAATCGAAAAAAATCTAAATATTATCAAGGCACCTGAAGGTTATAAGCAAAATTGCTCTAAAGTTAATGTGTACGAATAAATATACAATGCCCTTTTCTACTCTGTTTTGGAGTATATACTCCAGCTCAATATGCTCTCTCATGTAAAACACAGAAATTCTTATTTTACCCGAATCGAAAATATCTAAATATTATCTAGGCACCCCAATGTTAAAAACAAAATTGCTCTGAAAATAATCTGTCAGAAAAAATATACAATGGCCTATTCTATTCTGTTTTGGTGTATATACACCAACTCAGTATGCTCTCTATGTAAAATAGAGAAATTCTAATTTTACGTGAATCTAAAAAAATCTAAATATTATCTATGCACCTTAAAATTAAAGCAAAATTGCTCTGAATATAATCTGTCAAAAAATATACAATGCCCTTTTCTACTCTGTTTTAAAGTATATACACCAATTTAATATGCTCTCTCATGTAAAATACTGAAATTCTAATTTTAAGGGAATCGAAAAAAATCTAAATATTATCTAGGCACTGCAAAATTAAAAGAAAATGGTTCTGAATATAGTCTGTTAGAGAAAATATAGAATGCTTTATTATATTCTGTTTTAGAGTATATACAGCAACTCAGGATGCTCTCCCATGTAAAATTCCGAAATTCTAATTTTACGTGAATCGAAAAAAATTTAAATATTATCTAGGCACCCGAAGGTTATAAGCAAAATTACTCTGAATATAATGTGCAAGAGAAAATATACAATGCCCTTTTCTACTTTGTTTTGGAGTATATAAACCAACTCAATATGCTCTCTCATGTAAAACACAGAAATTCTAATTTTACCTGATTCGAAAAAATCTAAATATTATCTAGGCACCCAAATGTTAAAAAAAAAATTGCTTTAAATATAATCTGTCAGAAAAAATATACAATGCCCTATTCTACACTGTTTTGCTGTATATACACCAACTCAGTGTGCTCTCTCATGTAAAATAAAGAAATTCTAATTTTACATGTATCTAAAGAAATCTAAATATTAAGTAGGCACCCCAACATTAAAAGCAAAATTGCTCTGAATATAGTCTGTCAGAAAAAATATACAATGCCCTATTTTACTCTATTTTGGAGTATACACACCGACTCCATATGCTCTCTCATGTAAAATACAGAAATTCCATATTTAAGCAAATCAAAAAAATCAAAATATTATCTAGGCACCCGAATGTTAAAAACAAAATTGCTCTGAATGTAGTCTGTCAGAAAAAATATACAATGCCCTATTCTACTCTGTTTTGGAGTATATACACCAACTCAGTATGCTCTCTCATGTAAAATACAGAAATTGTAATTTTACGTGAATCGAAAAAAATCTAAATATTATCTAGGAACCCGAATGTTAAAAGGAAAATTGCTCGGAATACAATGTGTCAGGAAAAATATACAATGACCTTTTCTACTCTCTTTTGGAGTATATACACCAACTCAATACGCTCTCTTATGTAAAATACCGAAATTCTAATTTTACACTAATCGAAAAAACCCTAAATTATATCAATGCGCCCTAAAGTTAAAAGAAAATGGCTATGAATATATTCTCTTAGAAAAAATATACAATGCCTTATTTGGAGTATATACACCAACTCAGTATGCTCTTTCATGTAAAATACCAAAATTCTAATTTTACCCAATTTGAAAAAATTTAAATATTATCTAGGCACCCTAATGTTAAAAAAAAATTGCTTTAAATATAATCTGTCCGAAAAAATATACAATGCCCTATTCTACACTGTTTTGCTGTATATACACCAACTCAGTGTGCTCTCTCATGTAAAATAAAGAAATTCTAATTTTACATGTATCTAAAGAAATCTAAATATTATGTAGGCACCCCAACATTAAAAGCAAAATTGCTCTGAATATAATCTGTCATAAAAAATATACAATGCCCTATTCTACTCTATTTTGGAGTATATACACCGACTCCATATGCTCTCTCATGTAAAATACAGAAATTCCATATTTAAGCAAATCAAAAAAATCTATATATTATCTAGGCACCCAAATCTTAAAATCAAAATTCCTCTGAATATAATTTGTCAGAAAAAATAAACAATTCCCTTTCTACTCGGTTTTGGAGTATGTACACCAACTCAGTATGCTCTCTCATGTAAAATACAGAAATTCTAATTTTACGTGAATCGAAAAATATCTAAATATTATTTAGGCACCCCAATGTTATAAATAAAATTGCTCTGAATATAGTCTGTCAGAAAAAATATACAATGCGCTATTCTACTCTGTTTTGGAGTATATACACCAACTCGATATGCTCTCTCATGTAAAATACAGAAATTCTATATTTAACTGAATCGAAAATAAGCTAAATAATATCTAGGCACCCGAATGTTAAAAGTAAAATTGCTTGAATATAATCTGTCATAAAAAATATACAATGCTCTTTTCTACTCTGTTTTGTAGTATATACACCAACTCAATATAGTATCTCATGTAAAATACCAAAATTCCAATTTTACATGAATCGAAAAAATTCTAAATAATATCTAGGCGCCCCAAAGATAAAAGAAAATGGCTCTGAATATAGTCTGTTAGTAAAAATATACAATGCCTTATTCTACTCTGTTTTGGAGTATATACACCAACTCAGTAGGCTCTCTCATATAGAATGACGAAATTCAAATTTTACCCGAATCCAAAAACTCTAAATAATATATAGGAGCCCCAAAGTTTAAAGAAAACGGCTCTGAATATGGTCTGTTAGAAAAAATATACAATACCTTATTCTACTCTGTTTTTGAGTATATACACCAACTCAATATGCTCTCTAATAGGAAATACATAAATTCTATATTTAAGCGAATCGAAAAAAATCTAAATACTATCTAGGCATCCCTATGTTAAAAGCAGAATTTCTCTGGATATAATCTGTCAGAAAAAATATACAATGCCCATTTCTACTCTGTTTTGGAGTATATACACCAACTCAATATGCTCTCTCATGTAAAATACCGAAATTCTAAATTTACGCGAATCGAAAGAAATGTAAATAACATCTAGGCGCCCCAAAGTTAAAAGAAAATGGCTCTGAATATAGTCTGTGTCAAAAAATATAGAATGCCTTATTCTACTCTGTTTTGGAGTATATACACCAACTCAGTATTCTCTCTCATGTAAAACACCGAAATTCTAATTTTACGTGAATCCAAAATAATCTAAATATTATGTAGGCACCCGAATGTTAAAAGAAAAATTTCTCTGAATATAATCTTTCAAAAAATATATACAATGCCCTGATCTAGTATATTTTGGAGATATACACCAACTCAATATGCTCTGTCATGTAAAATACCGAAATTCTAAGTTTACGCGAATCGAAAAGAATCTAAAGAATATCTAAGGGCCCCAAAGTTAAAAGAAAGTGGCTCTGAATATAGTCTGTTAGAGAAAATATACAATGCCTGATTCTAGTCTGTTTTGGAGTATATACACCAACTCAGTACGCTCTCTCATGTAAAATAAAGAAATTCTAATTTTACCATAATTGAAAAAGTGAAAGTATAATCTAGGTACCCCAATGTTAAAAACAAAATTACTCTGAATATAACCTGTCAGATAAAATATGCAATGCCCTTTTCTACTCTGTTTTGGAATATATACACCAACTCAGTATGCTCCCTCATGTAAAATACAAAAATTCTAAATTTACGTGAATCGAAAAAAATCTAAATATTATCTAGGCACCCCAATGTTAAAAGCAATTTGTCTCTGAATATAATCTTTCATAAAAAATATACAATGCCCTAATCTAGTCTGTTTTGGAGTATATAAACACACTCAATATGCTCTCTCCTGTAAAATACAGAAATTCTAATTTTACGTGAATCAGAAAAAATCTAAAGAATATCTAGGCGCCCCAAAGTAAAAAGAAAATGGATCTGAATATAGTCTGTTAGAGAAAATATACAATCCCTTATTCTTATCTATTTTGGAGTATATACACCAACTCAGTATGCTCTCTCATGTAAAATAACAAAATTCTAATTTTACCCCAATCGAAAAAATCTAAATATTATCTAGGCACACCAATGTTATAAACAAAATTGCTCTGAATATAATCTGTCATATAAAATTTACAATGCCCTTTTCTACTCTGTTTTGGAGTATATACACCAACTCCATATGCTGTCTCATGTAAAATACATAAATTCTATATTTAAGCAAATCGAATAAATCTAAATATTATCTAGGCACCCCAATGTAAAAAGCAAAATTTCTCTGAATATAATCTGTCAAAGGAAATACACAATACCCTTTTCCACTTCGATTTGGAGTATATACACCAACTAAGTATGCTCTCTCATGTAAAATACCAAAATTCTATTTTTATGTGAATCGAAAATAATCTAAATATTATCTAGGCACCCGAATGTTAAAAGCAATTTTTCTCTGAATATAATCTTTTAGAAAAAATACACAATGCCCTAATCTACTCTTTCTTGGAGTATATACACCAACTCCATATGCTCTCTCATGTAAAATACAGAAATTCAAATTTTCCCAAAATCGAAAAGATCTAAATATTATCTAGGCACCCCAATGTTAAAAACAAAGTTGCTCTGAATATAATCTATCTGACAAAATATACAATGCCCTATTCTACTCTGTTTTGGAGTATATACACCAATTCAATATGCCCTCTCATGTAAAATACCGAAATTCTAATTTTACCCGAATCGAAAAAATCTAAATATTATGTATGTAACCCAATGTTAAAAGGAATATTGCTCTGAATATAATCTGACCGAAAAAATATAAAATGCCCTTTTCTACTCTCTTTTGTAGTATATACACCACCTCAATATGCTCTCTCACGTAAAATACAAAGATTTGAAATTTACATGAATCGAAAAAAATCTAAATAATATCTAGGCACCCAAAAGTTAAAAGAAAATGGCTCTGAATATATTCTGTTAGAAAAAATATACAATGCATTATTCTACTCTGTTTTGGAGTATATACACCAACTCAATATGCACTCTCATGTAAAATACAGAAAATGTATATTTGAGAGAATCGACAAAAATTTCAATATTATCGAGGCAACCCAATGCTAAAAGGAAAATTGATCTCAATATAATCTGTCAGAAAAAATATACAATGCCTTTTTGTACTCTGTTTTGTAGTATATACACCAAATCAATAAGCTCTATCATGTAAAATACTGAAATTCTAATTTTACACGAATCAAAAAAAATCTAAATAGTATCTAGGCGCCCCAAAGTTAAAAGAAAATGGCTCTGAATATAGTCTGTTATAAAAAATATACAATTCCTTATTCTACTCTGATTTAGAGTATATACAACAACTCCATATGCTCTCTCAAGTAAAATACAGAAATGCTATATTTAAGCGAATCGAAAAAAATCTAAATATTATTTAGGCAACCCAATCTTAAAAGCAAAATTTCTCTGAATATAATCTGTCAGTTAAAATATACAATGCCCTTTTCTACTCTGTTTTGGAGTATATACACCAACAGAGTATGCTCCCTCATGTAAAATACGGAAATTCTAAATTTACGTGAATCGAAAAAAATCTAAATATTATCTAGGCACCCCAGTGTTAAAAGCAAAATTGATCTGAATATTATCTGTCAGAAAAAATATACAATGCTTTTTCTACTTTTTTTTGTAGTATATACACCAACTCAATATGCTCTCTCATGTAAAGTACGGAAATACAAATTTTACGTGAATCGAAATATATCTAAATAATATCTAGGCACCCGAAAGTTAAAAGGAAATGGCTCTAAATACAGTCTGTTAGAAAAAATATACAATGCCTTATTCTACTCTGTTTTGTAGTATATACACCAACTCAATACGCTCTTTCATGTAAAATACCAAAATTCTAAATTTAAGTGAATTGAAAAAATCTAAATAATATCTAAGCGCCCCAAAAATAAAAGAAAATCGCTCTGAATATACTCTGTTATAAAAAATATACAATTCCTTATTCTACTCTGTTTTGGAGTATATACACCAACTCCATATGCTCTCTCAAGTAAAATACAGAAATTCTATATTTAAGCAAATCGAAAAAAATGTAAATATTATCTAGGCAACCCAATGTTAAAAGCAGAATTTCTCGGAATATAATCTGTCAGAAAAAATATACAATGCCCTTTACTACTATGTTTTGGAGTATATACATTAACTCCATATGCTCTCTCATGTAAAATACAGAAATTCTTCATTTAAGCAAATCGAAAAAGATCTAAATATTACCTATGCACCCCAATGTTAAAAGCAAAATTGCTCTGAATATAATCTTTCAGAAAAAATATACAATGCCCTATTCTACCCTGTTTTGGAGTATATACACCAACTCCATATGCTCTCTTATGAAATATACAGAAATTCTATTTTTAAGCGAATTGAAAATAATAAATATTATCTAGGCACCCCAATGTTAAAAGAAAAATTTCACTTAATATAATGTGTCAGAGAAAATATTCAATGTAGATTTCTACTATGTTTTTGAGTATATACACCAACTCAATATGCTCTCTCATGTATAATACCGAAATTCTAATTTTACGTAAATCGAAAAAAATATAAATATTATCTAGGAACCCGAATGTTAAAAGCAAAATGCTCTGAAAATAATCTGTTAGAGAAAATGTACAACGCCCTTTTATACTCTGTTTTGGAGTATATAAACAAACTCAATATGCTCTCTCATGTAAAATACAGAAATTTTAATTTTACGTGAATCGAAAAAAATGTAAATAATATATATGCGCCCCAAAGTTAAAAGAATATGGCTCTCAATATAGTCTTTTAGAAATAATATACAATGCCATTTTCTACTCTGTTTAAGAATATATATGCCAACTCAGTATGCTCTCTCATGTAAAATACAGAAATTCTAATTTTACCCGTATCGAAAAAATCTAAAAATTATCTAGGCACCCCAATGTTAAAAACAACATTGCTCTGAATATAATCTGTCAGAAAAAAATATACAATGGCTTATTCTACTCTATTTTGGAATATATACACCAACTCAGTATGCTCTCTCATGTAAGATACAGAAACTCTAAATTTACGGGAATAAAAAATAATCTAAATTTTATCTAGGCACCCCAATGTTAAAAGCAAAATTGCTCTGTATATAATCTGTGAGAAAAAATATACAATGCCGTTTCCTACCCTGTTTTGGAGTATATACACTAACTCAACATGGTCTTTCATGTAAAATACCAAAATTCAAATTTTACGTGAATCGTAAAAAATCTAAATAATATCTAGGTGCCCCAAAGATAAAAGAAAATGGCGCTGAATATAGTCTGTTAGAAAAAATATACAATGCTTTATTCTACTCTGTTTTGGAGTGTATACAACAACTCAGTATGCTCTCTCATGTAAAATACCGAAATTCTAATTTTACGTGAATTGTAAAAATTGAAATAATATCTAGGAACCCCAAAGATAAAAGAAACTTGCTCTGAATATAATCTGTCAGAAAAAATATACAATACCCTATTCTACTGTCTTTTGGATTATATACACCAACTCATTATGCTCTCTCATGTTAAATTCCGAAATTCTAATTTTACCCGAACCGAAAAATCTAAAAATTATCTAGGCACCCCAATGTTAAAGACAAAATTGCTCTGAATATAATTTGTCAGACAAAATATACAATGCCCTATTCTACCCTGTTTTGGAGTATATACACCAACTCAATATGCTCTCTCATGTAAAATACAGAAATTCTATATTTGAGCGAATCGAATAAAACTGAATATTATCTAGGCATCCCAATGTTAAAATCAATATTGCTCTGAATATAATCTGTCAGAAAAAATATACAATGCCCTTTTATACTCTGTTTTGTAGTATATACACCAACTCAATACGCTCTCTCCTGTAAATTACCAAAATTCTAATTTTATGCGAATCCAAAAAAAATTTAAATAATATATAGGCGCCCCAAAGTTAAAAGAAAATGTCTCTGAAAATAGTCTGTTATAAAAAATATAAAATTTCTTATTCTACTCTGTTTTGGAGTATATAAACCAACTCAGTGTGCTCTCTGATGTAAAATACCGAAATTCTAATTTTACGTGGATTGAAAAAAATCTAAATATTATCTAGGCACCGGAATGTAAACAGTACAGTTGCTCTGAATATAATGTGTCATAAAAAATATACAATGCCCTATTCTACTCGGTTTTGGAGTATATACATTAACTCTATTTGCTCTCTCATGTAAAATACAGAAATTCTATATTTAAGCGAATCGAAAAAATTCTAAATATTATCTTGGCACCCCAATGTTAAAAACAAAATTGGTCTGAATATAACCTGTCAGAAAAAATATACAATGCCCTTTTCTACTTTGTTGTGGTGTATATACACCAACTCAATATGCTCTCTCGTGTAAAATAAGGAAATTATACTTTTACACGAATTGAAAAAAATTTAATAATATTTAGGCTCCCCAAATTTAAACGAAAATCCCTCTGAATATAGTGTGTTAAAAAAATATAAAATGCCTTATTCTACTTTGTTTTGGAGTCTATACACCAACTCAGTATGCTCTCTCATGTAAAACACAGAAATTCTAATTTTACCCGAATCGAAAAAATCTAAATATTATCTAGGCACTGCAATGTTAAAAAAAAAAATTGCTCTGAATATTATCAGTCAGAAAAAATATACAATGCCCTATTCTACTCTGTTTTGGAGTACATACACCAACTCCATATGCTCTCTCATTTAAAATACAGAAATTCTATATTTAAGCGAATCGAAAAAAATCTAAATATTATCTAGGCACCGTAATGTTAAAAACAAAACTGCTCTGAATATTATCTGTCAGAATAAATATACAATGCACTTTTCTACTCTGTTTTGGAGTGTATATGCCAACTCAAGGTGCTCTCTCATGTAAAATACCAACATTCTAATTTACGTCTATCGAAAAAAATCTAAATAATATCTAGGAGCCCTAAAGTTAAAAGAAAATGTCTCTGAATATAGTCTGTTAAAAATATATACAATGCCTTATTCTACTCTGTTTTGGAGTATATACACCAACTCAATATGCTCTCTCAGGTAAAATACAGAAATTCTATATTTAAGCGAATCAAAAAAAATCTAAATATTATCTAGGCAACTTAATATTAAAAGCAAAATTGCTCTGAATACAATCTATCAGAAAAAATATAGAATGCCCTTTTCTACTCTGTTTTAGATAATATACACGAACTCAATATCCTCTCTAATGTAAAAAACAGTAATTCTATATTAAAGAGAATCGAAAAAATCTAAATATTATGTAGGCACCACAATGTTAAAAGCAAAATTGCTCCGAAGAAAGTCTGTCAGAAAAAATATATAATGCGCTTTTCTACTCTGTTTTGGAGTGTATACACCTACTAAATAGGCTCTCTCAGGTAAAATACCGAAATTCAAATTTTACGTGAATCGAAAAAAATCTTAATAATATCTAGGCGCCCGAAAGTTAAAGGAAAATGGCTCGAAATATAGTCTGTTACGAAAAATATACAATGCCTTATTCTACTCTGTTTTGGAGTATATACACCAACGCCGTATGCTCTCTCATGTAAAATACAGAAATTCTATATTTAAGCGAATCAAAAGAAATCTACATATTATCTAGGCAACCCAATGTTAAAAGCAAAATTGCTCTGAATATAATTTGCCAGAAAAAAAATACAATGCTCTTTTCTACTCTGTTTTGTAGTATATACACCAACACAATATGCTCTCTCATGTGAAATACAGAAATTCTATATTTAAAAGAATCAAAAAATATCTAAATATTATCTAGCCTCCCCAATGTTAAAAGCAATATTTCTCTGAATATAATCTGTCAGAAAAAATATACAATGCCCTTTTCTACTCTGTTTTGGCGTATATACTCCAACTCCATATGCTCTTTCAGGTAAAATACCAAAATTCTAATTTTACGCGAATCGAAAAAAGTCTAAATAATATCTAGGCGCCCCAAAGTTATAAGAAAAAGGCTCTGAATATACTCTGTTAGAGAAAATATACAATGCCTTATTCTACTCTGTTTTGGAGTATAGACACCAACTCCATATGCTCTGCCTTGTAAAATAACGAAATTCTAATTTTACGTGAATCGACAAAAATCTAAATATTATCTAGGCACCTTAATGTTAAAAGCAAAATTGCTCTGAATATAATCTGTCAAAAAAATATACAATGCCTTATTCTACTCTGTTTTGGAGAATATACACCAACTCAGTATGCTCTCTTATGTATAATACCGAAATTCTAATTTTACGTGAATCAAAAAAGTCTAAATATTATCTAGGCACCCGAATGTTAAAAGCAAAATTTCTCTGAATATAATCTGTCAGAAAAAATATACGATGCCATTTTCTACTCTGTTTTGGAGTATATACACCAACTTAATATGCTCTCTCATGTAAAATACCGAATTTCTAATTTTACGTGATTCGTAAAAAATCTAAATATTATGTAGGCGCGCCAAAGTTAAAAGAAAATGGCTCTGAATATTGTCTGTTAGAAAAAATATACAATGCCTGATTCTACTTTGTTTTGGAGTATATACACCAACTCAGTATGCTCTCTCATGTAAAATAAAAAAATTCAAATTTTACCCGAATCGAAAAAACTACATATGATCTAGGCACCTCAATGTTAAAAACAAAATTTCTCTGAATATAATCTGTCAGAAAAAATATACAAGGCCTTATTCTACTCGGTTTTTGAGTACATACACCAACTCAGTATGCTCTCTCATGTAAAATACAGAAATTCTAATTTTACCCGTATCGAAAAAATCTAAATATTATCTAGGCACCCCAATGTTATAAACAAAATTGCTCTGAATATAATCTGTTAGGAAAAATATACAATGTCCTATTCTACTCTGTTTTGGATTATATACACCAACTCAGGCTGCTCTCTCATATAAAATACAGAAATTCTAATTTTACGCGAATCGAAAAAAAGGTAAATAACATCTAGGTGCCCCAAAGTTAAAATAAAATGGCTCTGAATATAATCTGTTAAAAAAAATATACAATGCCTAATTCTACTCCGTTTTGGAGTATATACACCAACTCCATATGCTCTCTTATGTAAAATATAGAAATTCTAATTTTACATGAATCGAAAAAAGTCTAAATATTATCTAGGCACCCCAATGTAAAAAGAAAAATTTCTCGGAACAATATCTGTCAGAGAAAATATACTGTGCCCTTTTCTACTTTGTTTTGGAGTATATACATCAACTCCATATGCTCTCACATGTAAAATACCAAAATTCAAATTTTACGTGAATCGAATATAATCTAAATATTACCTAGGTACACCAATGATAAAAGCAAAATTGCTCTGAATATAATCTGTCAGAAAAAATATACAATGCCCCATTTACTCTTTTTTGGAGTATATACACCAACTCAATATGCTCTCTCATGTAAAATACCAACATTCTAAATTTAAGCGAATCGAAAGAAATCTAAATAATATCTAGGCGCCGCACAGTTAAAAGCAAATGGCTCTGAATATAGTCTGTTAGAAAAAATATACAATGCTTTATCTACTCTGTTTTGGAGTATATACACCAACTCAGTATGCTCTCTCATGTAAAATACCGAAATTCTAATTTTACCCGAATCGAAAGAATCTAAATATTATCTAGGCACCCCAATGTTAAAAACAAAATTGCTCTGAATATAATCTTTCAGAGAAAATATACAATATTCTCTTCTACTCAGTTTTGTAGTATATACAACAACTCAATATGCTCTCTCATGTTAAATACCGAAACTCTAAATTTACGTGAATCGAAAAAAATGGAAATATTATCTGTGCACCCCAATGTAAAAAGCAAAATTTCTCGGAACAATATCTGTCAGAGAAAATATAAAGTGCCGTTTTCTACTTTGTTTTGGAGTATATACACCAACTCAATATGCTCTCTCATGTAAAATACAGAAATTCTAATTTTACACGAACGGAAAAAAAATTAAAATATTATCAAGGTACCCCAATGTTAAAAGCAAAATTTCTCTCAATATAATCTGTCAGAAAAAATACACAATGCCCTTTTCTACTGTGTTTTTGAGTATATACACCAGTTCAATATGCTCTCTCATGTAAAATACCGAAATTCTAAATTTACGTGAATTGAAAAAAATTATACATATTACCTAGGCACCCCCATGTTGAAAGCAAAATTGCTCTGAATATAGTCTGTCAGAAAAAATATACAATACCCTTTTCTACTTCGTTTTGGAGTATATACACCAACCCAATATGCTCTCACATGTAAAATACCGAAATTCTTATACGTGAATCGATAAAGTCTAAATATTATATAGACACACCAATGTTGAAAGAAAATGGCTTTGAATATAATCTGTCAAGAAAATATACCTGCCCTTTTCTCCTCGGTTTTGGAGTATACGGACCAACTCAATATGCTCTCTCATGTAAAATACCAAAATTCTAAATTTACATTAATCAAATAAAATATAAATATTATCTAGGCACCCCAATGGTAATATCAAAATTACTCTGAATGTATTTCGTCAGAAAAAATATACAATGTCCTTTCTTACTCTGTTTTAAAGTATATACACCAACTCAATATGCTCTCTCATGTAAAATATAGACATTATAAATTTATGCAAATTAAAAAAATTCTAAATATTATCTAGGCACTCCAATGTTAAAAGCAAAATTGCTATAAATGTAATCTGTCAGATAAAATATACAATGCCTTTTTCTTCTCTGTTTTGGAGTATATACACCAACTCAATATGCTCTCCCATGTGAAATACAGAAATTCAAATTTTACACGAATCGAATAATATCTAAATATTATCTAGGCACCTCACTGTTAAAAGCAAAATTGCTCTAAATATAATCTCTAAGAAAAAATGTACAATGCCCTTTTCTATTCTGTTTTGGAATATATACACCAACTCAATATGCTCTCTCACGTAAAATACCGAAATTCTAAATTTACACGAATCGAAAAAAATCTAAATATTATCTAGGCACCCCAATGTTAAAAGCAAAATTTCTCTGAATAGAATCTGTCAGAAAATATATACAATGCCCTTTTCTACTCTGTTTTGGAGTATATACACCAACTCAATATGGACTCTCATGTAAAATACCGAAAATATAAATTTACGCAAATTAAAAAAATTCTAAATATTATCTAGGTACCCCAATGTTAAAAGAAAAATTGCTCTGAATATAATCTGTCATAAAGAATATACAATGCGGTTTTCTACCCTTTTTGAGTATATACACCAACTCAATATGCTCTCTCATGTAAAATACCGAAATTGTAAATTTACGAAAATCGAAATGACTCTAAATATTATCTAGGCATCCCAATGTTAAAAGAAAATGGCTCTGAATATAATCTGTCATAAAAAATATACAATGTTCTTTTCTTCTTTATTTTGGAGTATACACACCAATTCAATATGCTCTCTCATGGAAAATAACGAAATTCTAAATATACGGGAATCGAAGGAAATGTAAATATTATCTAGGCACCCCAATGAATAACCAAAATTTCTCGGAACAAAATCTGTCAGAGAAAATATACTATGCCCTTTTCTACTCTGTTTTCGAGTATATACACCAACTCAATATGCTCTATCATGTAAAATAACAAAATTATAAATTTACGCTAATCAAATGAAATCTAAATATTATCTAGGCACCCCAATGTTAATAGCAAAATTGCTCTGAATATAATATATCAGGAAAAATATACAATGCCTTTTCTACTCTGTTTTGGAGTATATACACCAACTCAATATGCTCTTTCATGTAAAATACCGAAGATCTAAATTTACTTGAATCGAAAAAAATCTAAGTATTATCAAGGCACCCCAATGTTAAAAGCAAAATTTCTCTAAATATAATCTGTTCAGAAATAATATACAATGCCCTATTCGACTCTGGTTTGGAGTATATACACCAAATCAATATGCTCTCTCACGTAAAATACCGAAATTCTAATTTTACGCGAATTGAAAAAAATCTAAATATTA
The DNA here is from genome assembly GCF_049354715.1 of Callithrix jacchus. Classification (NCBI taxonomy): domain Eukaryota; kingdom Metazoa; phylum Chordata; class Mammalia; order Primates; family Cebidae; genus Callithrix; species Callithrix jacchus. Next base: position 52,195,959 of record NC_133521.1, on the reverse strand, counting down.
TGTAGGAAAACCAGTGTTAAAAGAAAATAGATCTGAATATAATCTGTCATAAAAAATATACAATGACTTTTTCTACTCTGTTTTGGAGTACATACACCAACTCAAAATGCTCTCTTATATAAAATACCGAAATTCAAAATTTGCGCTAATTGAATAAGATCTAAATATTATCTAGGCACCCCAAAGTTAAAAGAAAATGGCTCTGAATATAGTCTGTCAGAAAAAATATACAATACTATTTTCTACTCTATTTTGGAGTATATACACCAATTCAATATGCTCTCTCATGTCAAATACCGAAATGCTAAATATACGCGAATCGAAGAAAATCTAACTATTATCTAGGCAACCCAATGTAAAAAGCAAAATTTCTCGGAACAATATCTGTGAGAGAAAATATACAGTGCCCTTTTCTACTTTGTTTTGGAGTATATACACCAACTCAATATGCTCTCTAATGTAAAATACAGAAATTCTAATTTTACACGAACGGAAACAAATCAAAATATTATCTAGGTACTCCATTGTTAAAAGCAAAATTGCTCTGAATATAATCTGTCAGAAAAAATACATAATGTTCTTTTCTACTCTGTTTTGGAGTATATACACCAATTCAATATGCTCTCTCATGTAAAATACCGAAATTCTAAATTTACGCGAATTGAAAAAAATCTAAATATTACCTAGGCACCCCAATGTTGAAAGCAAAATTGCTCTGAATATAGTCTGTCAGAAAAAATATACAATACCCTTTTCTACTATGTTTTGGAGTATATACACAAACCCAATATGCTCTCTCATGTAAAATACCGAAATTCTAATTATACGCGAATCGAAAAAATTCTAAATATTATCTACGCACCCCAATGTTAAAAGCAAAATTACTCTTAATATAATCTGTCAGAAATAATATACAATGCACTTTTCTACTCTGTTTTGGAGTATATACACCAACTCAATATGCTCTCTCATGTAAAATACCGAAATTCTAAATCTACAAGAATCGAAATAAATCTAAATATTATCTAGGCACCCCAATGTTAACAGTAACATTGCTCTGAATATTATCTCTCAGAAAACATATAAAATGCGCTTTTCTACTCTGTTTTGGAGTATATACACCAACTCAATATGCTCTATAATTTAAAATATGGAAATTCTAAATTTACGTGAATCAAAAAAAAATCTAAATATTATCTAGGCAACCCAATGTTAAAAACAAATTTGCTCTGAATATGATCTGTCAAAAATAATATACAATGCCCTATTCTACTCTGTTTTGGAGTATATACACCAATTCATTATGCTCTCTTGTGTAAAATACTGAAATTCTAAATTTACGCTAATCGAAAAAAATCTAAATATTATCTAGGTACCCCAATGTTAAAAGCAAAATTGCTCTCAATATAATCCGTCAGAAAAAATATACAATGCCCTTTTCTACTGTGTTTTGGAGTGTATACACCAACTCAATATTCTCCCTCATGTAAATTACCCAAATCCTAACATTACTCTAAGTATCTCATAAAGTGCACAAGACCCCCTTGATGTTGTTTTTTATAACTAGGGGATTACAGATGACATTACTCACGATATGACTGCGGCTGTTTGCCGGTCCTGTGATAATGTTTCTAATATCCAGAGAAGGAGAGGGGAATGTTTCTGCCCATAGGCAAATCCTCTGAATACGGCAAGAGGAGTACACCGTGCTGTGATATTTTCACTAATGTAAACAAGAAAACAATTATATTGAATTAAATATTGCAGGGTGTTAACACCCCCTATAATTTTCCTTGTAATTTCAAGGGGTTGAGGAGGACATTTTTGTCAAAATGGCGGAGGTGTAAATTCAGCTATTGTCTACTATATAATAAAAAACGATAAAATTATTATTTACATATGATATGATTGCCAGTATCATATTACACCACATTTTCAAAATATCTGGGCCCCAGCAGCTGTGGGCATGGCAGCCAAGCTAGGGTGTCCCTATGCAACCAGGTTGGGCATTGCAGCGGCTATGGGCCCTTTGTGATTTGTCTGGGGGCTGCTTCGGGCCCTCTGGCAGTGGCTGTGGTAACAGCCACATAGCCAGAGGGTCTCTCAGCATCCAGGGAGGGCCTGGCGGCTGCTACTGTCACTATGGCAGGGGCTATAGGCACAGCCACCTAACCAGGGGGTCCCTACGTAGCCAGGGTGGGGCTGCAAGCTGCTATAGGCCCTTTGGTGGGAGGTGTGGGGATACCCTGCTCTTCACAGGTACACAGTTTGCACCTATTTCTACATGTGTAGATTGTTTACATAATGGGCACATATTTGTACACATGTACATATAATATTATCACAATAAACATATATGTACATAATATGTGTACAATAAATATGTACTTTATACGTACCTAATATAAACAATATGTACTTTTTGGTGATATTATGTGATATCTACATATTATTGATTATATATCTTATTGTGATAATATGTATGTTACCACTGAAATTTTTAGAAATGTACATAGAGTACACTTTATGTACCTATGCATTGTGTACACATTATAGAAATAAATAGGTACATATCTTACAGATTATGTACAGTTTTTCTACATGTGTATTTTGTACACATATGTACAGCAGAGTAAATGTACAGACTATACCTATTTTATACATTTATTGTGATATGTCAATAAATGTACACATGAGTACATTCTGGGATATAATTTTTAGCATATTAGACAGGAATTACACCGGTGACCAAAGTGGGTTTACACCCAGGTGCGCACATAGTTTATACATGTACATGTTGTGCTTATTATGTACTCATGTACAGAATGTACATGTCTACATTATATATACATAGGTGTACGCAGCATACATAGGTACATACTGTGCACACATATGTACACGTGCATATATTGTACATCTGTACATAATGGGTACATGATGTACATGTGTACATATCATATCACAATAAATGTAAATATACATAATGTTTGCAATATGTACGTTTATATTATGTATTACGTTTATTGTGATTATATATGCTGTTGTGATATGATATCATTGTGACATTACAAATGTACATATTATACACATTATGTACCTATGCATTGTGCACAGATTATAGAAATAGAAAGAAACATATTTTACAGGTTATGTACATTTTATTTACTTGTGTATTGGGTACACAGAGTAAATGTACAGATCTTACTTACTTTAGACCTTTATTGTGATATGCCAATAAATGTACACATTATGAGTACATTCTGTCATATTACATTTAGAATATAAGATAGAAATTACTCTGGTTACCAAAGTGGGTGTAAACTTATGTGTGCACATATTTTGTACATGTACATACTGTGCATATTATGTACTTGTGTACAGAAGGTAAACATCTACATTATATGTATGTATGGGTACAGAGTGTACATATGTACATACTATGTACATATATCTACACCTGAATTTATTGTACATCCGTACATAATGGGTCCATGCTGTACATGTAAACACATCATCATACCACAATAAATGGAAATGTACATAATGTGTGAAATACGTACATTTATATTATGTATTACATGTGTATTGTTATTGTATATGCTGTTCTGATATCATTGTGATATTACAAATGTACATATTGTACACATTATGGACATACCTATTGTGTACATATTATGTACACATAAATGTACATATTGTACAGATTATGTATATTTATTGTACATCTGTATGGTGCACACATATGTACATCACAGTCAACGTACATATGGTACATATTCTGTGCATTGTTTGTAATATTTCATTAAGAGTACACATTATAAGTATATTCTGGGATATGATTTTTAGTATGTTAGATAAAATTACTTTCAATATCAAAGTGGGTATACACTTATCTGTGTCCATTTTGTGATATTATCCATCATATCCTGAGTAGGTATTTCTCTCATTGTGAAAGCAGGTTTACACTCTCGGATTGCTCCAATATCAAGGCAAACTAAAACTCGTCTCTGATGTAGTTAATAATATCCTGAGGACAAAGGATGACCATACCCTGAATATCGCAGGAAGTGTACACCACCACTGTAGTATTGTTTCTAATGTTCAAACACGGAAAGGATATTACTCCAAATATCTCAGAAAGCACACAAGCCCCCCGTGATATTGTTTCTAATAACTAGAGAATTACAGATGACATTACCCACGACGTGACTGGGGCTGTACTCTGGTCCTGGAATATTGTTCCTAATATCCAGAGAAGGAGAGGAAAATGTTGCTGCCCATAGGGAAATACTCTTAATACGGCAAGAGGTGTACACCATGCTTTGATATGGTCACTAATGTAAGCAAGAAGACAATTACATTGAATTAAGCATTGCAAGGAATGAAACTCCCCTATGATTCTCATTCTAATGTCAATGGGGGTGAGGATGACATTTTTGTCAATATGGCAGAGGTGTAACTGGAGCTATTGCCTAATATACAAAAAACAGAATAAGATTATCATTTTTATATAATATGGTTGCCAGTATCATATTACACCGGATTTACAAAATAGCTGGGCCTCAGCAGCTGTGGGCAGAGCCCACAAGCGAGGGGACCCCTAAGCAGCCAGGGTGGGCCTGGGGGCTGCTCTGGGCTTTTTGGTGGGGTCTGTGAGCACATCGACCCAGCCAGGGGTCCCCGAGCAGTCATGGTTGGCCTGGGGGCTGCTACGGGCACTCTGGCATGGGCTGTGGGCACAGACACCTAGTCAGGGGGTCCCTAAGCAGCCAGGGTGGGCATGGGGGCTGCTACAGGCATTCGAGCAGTGTTTGTGGGCACAGCCCAATTGCCAGGGGGGTCTCTAAGCAGCCAGGCTGGGCCTGGGGGCTGCTATAAGGGGGGCTTTGGTAATAGCGTGCTGTGCATCGGTACATAGTTTGCACCTATTACTACATGTGTAAATAGTTTTAATATTGGGCATATATATGTACATGCATACATATGGAGTTATCACGATAAATTTATATTTACATAATATGTGCAAAATACATATGTACCTAATGCATACCTAATGTGTACAATATGTACTTTTTCGTAATATTAGACAATATATATTACTGTGATTATATATCTTATTGTGATTAAATATATTTTATCACTAATATTTTAAGGAATGTGCATAGTGTACACATTATATACCTATGTATTGTGTACACAATATAGAAATATATAGGTACATATTTTACAGATTATGTACACTTTTTCTACATGTGTATTGTGTACACCTATGCACAGCAGAGTAAATGTACAGACTGTACCTATTTTATACATTTCTTGTGATATGCCAATAAATGTACACATTATGAGTACATTCTAAAATATAATTTTTACCATATTAAAAATTACTCCATTGACCAAAGTGGGTGTACACCCAGGTGTGTACATAGTTTACACATGTACATATTGTGCATATTAGGTACTCATGTACAAAATGTACATGTCAACATTATATGTATTTATGTGTACATAGTGTGCACATGCACATACTGTTCACACATATGTACATGTGCATATTTTGTACATGTGTACATAATGGGTACATGATGTGCATGTGTACACACCGTGATACCACAATAAATGTAAATGTACACGATGTGTGCAATATGTACATTTATATTATGTATTACTTGTGTATTGTGATTTTATATGCTGTTGTGATATGATATCATTGTAATATTACAATAAATGTACATATTGCACACATTTCGTACATACCTATTGTGTACACATTATGTACCTGTAATTGCACATATTGTACAGATTATGTACGTTTTTGGTACATCTGTATTGTGTACACATATGTACATAACACTCTATGTACATATGGTATGTATTCTGCACATTGATTGTAACATCTCAATAAGTGTACACATTATGCGTATATTGTGATATATGATTTTTAGTATATTAGATAAAAATTTCTTTCTATATCAAAGTGGGTATACACCCATGTGTGTCCATTTTTTGATATTATCCATCATATTTTAAGTAGGTATTACTCTCATTTTGAAAGCAAGTGTTCACTCTGTGATTGTTCCAATATCACAGGCAAAGTACAAGGCTTCTTTAATGTACTACCTAATATCCTGGGGACAAAAGATTATTATACCCTGAATATCGCAGGAAGTGTACACCACCACTGTAGTATCGTGTCTAATATCCAAAAACGGAAAAGATATTACTCCAAGTATCTGATAAAGCACACAAGACCCCCGTGATATTTTTTCTAATAACTAAGGGATTACAGATGACATTACTCACGATATGACTGGGGCTGTCCGCCGGTCCTGTGATATTGTTCCTAATATCCAGAGAACGAGAGAATAATGTTGCTGCCCATAGGCAAATCCTCTGAATATGGCAAGAGGAGTACACTGTGCTCTGATATGGTCACTAATGTAAACAAGAAAACAATTCTATTGAATTTAACATTGCAAGGGGTGAAACCCCCTTATGATTTCAATTCTAATGTCCAGGGGTGTGAGGATGACATTTTTGTCAATATGGCAGAGGTGTAACTAGAACTATTGCCTAGTATATAAAAAACCAGGACAACATCATTTCCATATGATATGGTCGCCAGCATCATATTACACCACATTTTCAAAATAGCCGGGCACAGCGCCCTAGCCAGGGGGTCCCTAAGCAGCCAGCGTCAGCCTGGGAGCTGTTACGGGCCCTCTGGCGGGGAATGTGGTTACAGCTCCCTAGCCAGGGGGTCTTTAAGCAGCCAGGGTGGGCCTTGGGGCTGCTACGAGGGGGGCTGTGGTAATAGCCTGTTCTGCACAGGTACATAGTTTTAATAATGAACACATATTTGTATAAGTGTACACATGGTGTTATGATAAATATATATGTACATGTGCACAATACATATAGACTTAATGCGTACCTACTTTGAACAATATGTACTTTTTTGTGATATTACATGATATATATATATTACTGTGATTATATGCGTTATTTTGATTATATATATTTTATCACTGATATTTTAAGGAATGTGCATAGTGTACACATTATGTACCTATACATTGTTTACACATTATAGAAATATGTAGGTACATATTTTACAGAGTATGTACATTTTTTGTACATGTGCATTGTGTACACACATGTACAGCAGGGTAAATGTACAGATTGTACCTATTTGATACATTTATTGAAATATGCCAATAAATGTACACACTATTACTACATTCTGAATTATTATATTTTGTATATTAGATAGAAATTTCTCCGGTTACCAAAGTGGTTGTACACCCAGGTGTGTACATAGTTTATATGCGTACATATTGTGCATAGAATGTACTCGGGTGCAGAAGGTACATATCTACATTATATGTACACATGTGTAGTGTACATATGTACATACTGTACCCACATATGTACGCTTGCATATATTGTGCATCTGTACATAATGGGTACATGATGTACATGTTTACATATCATATCACAATAAATGTAAATGTACATGTTTGCAATATGTACATTTATATTGATATTACATATTACATGTGTATTGTGATTTTATATGCAGTTGTGATTATATAACATTGTGATATTACAATAAATGTACATATTGTACACATTATGTGCATACCTATTGTGTGCACATTTTGTACATATATTCGTACAAATGATAGTTTATGTACATTTATTGTACATCTGTATTGTGTTCATGTATGTACATCACAGTCAATGTACATATGTTAAATATTCTGTACATTGAGTGTAATATCCCAATAAGCGTACACATTATGAGTTTTTTCTGGGTTATGACATTTAGTATATTAGATAAAAATGACTTCCAATATCACAGTGGGTATATAGCCATGTGTGTCCATTTTGTGATATTATCCATCATATCCTAAGTAGGTATTTCTCTCACAATGAAAGAAGGTGTACACTCTGTGATTGTTCCAATATTATAGGCAAAGTGCAACGCTTCTGCGATGTAGTTCCTAATATCCCAGGGACAGAGGATGAGTATACTCTTAATATCGCAGGAAGTGTACACCACCACTGTAGTATTGTTTCTAATATCCAGAAACTAAAAGGATATTACTCCAAATATCTCCAAAAGCACACGAGACCCCCGTTACACTGTTCTTAATAACTAGGGGATTACAGATGACATTGCTCACGATGTGACTGGCGCTGTAAGCCGGTCCTGTGATATTCTTCCTAATATCCAGATAAGGAGAGAAAAATGTTGCTGCCCGTAGAGAAATATTCTGAATACTGCAAGAGATGTACACCGTGCTCTGATATGGTCACTAATGTAAACAAGAAAACAATTATATTGAATTAAACATTGCAAGGGGTGAAACCCTCCTATGCTTTCAATTCTAATGTCAATGGGGTGAGGATGACATTTTTGTCAATATGCCAAATGTGTAACTAGAACTATTGCCTAATATGTAAAGAACCACAATAACATTATCATTTCTGTGTGATATGGTTGCCAGTATCATATTACACCACATTTTCAAAATAGCCGGGCCCCAGCAGCTGTGGGCACAGCGCCCTACGCAGGGGGTCCCTAAGCAGCCAGCGTGGGCCTGGTAGCTGTTATGGGCCCTCTGGCGGGGGCTGTGGGTACAGCCCCCTAGCCGGGGGTCTTTAAGCAGCCAGGGTGGGCATTGAGGCTGCTACGAGAAGAACTGTAGTAATAGCCTGCTGTGCATAGGTATGTAGTTTGCACCTATTTCTGCATGTGTACATTGTTTAAATAGTAGGCACATATTTGTATACGTGTACATACGGTGTTATCATGATACATATATATTTTCATAATATGTGCACTATACATATGTACCTAATACATACCTAATGTGTACAATACGTACTTTTTGGTGATATTACACGACATATATGTATTAGTGTGATTATATATCTTACTGTGATTATATATATTTTATCACTGATATTTTAAGGAATGGGCATAGTGTACACATTATGTACCTATGCATTGTGTACACATTATAGAAATATATAGGTACATATTTTACAGATTATGTACATTTTTTCTACATGTGCATTGTGTACACCTATGTACAGCAGAGTACATGTACAGATTGTGCCTATTTAATACATTTATCACAACACGACAATAAATGTACACACTATGACTACATTCTGGGATTTTATATTTAGTATATTAGATAGAAATCTCTCCGGTCACCAAAGTGGGTATACACCTATATGTGTACCTAGTATATACGTGTATATATTGTACATACTGTGTACTCCTGTACAGAAGGTACATATCTACATTATATGAACATATGTGTAGTGTACATATGTACATAGTGTGCACACTTATGTACACGTGTATATACCGCAAATCTGCACGTGTGCATGATGTACATGTGTACATATCATATCACAATAAATGTAAATGTATATAATATGTGCAATATGTACATTTATATTGATATTATGTATTATATGTGTATTGTGATTATATATGCTGTTGTGATTATATGAAATCATTGTAATATTAAAATATATTTACCTATTGTACACATTATGTACATACCTACTGTGTATACATTATGTACATATAAATGTACATATTGTACAGATTATGTACATTTTTTGTACATCTGTATTGTGTACAGATATGTACATCACAGTCAATGTACATATGGTACATATTTTGTACGTTGATTGTAATATCCCAATAAGTGTACACATTATGAGTATATTCTGGGATATGATTTATAGTATATAAGAAAAAAGTTACTTCCAATATCAATGTGGGTATACTCGCATGTGTGTCCATTTTGCTGTACCTTCTATTAATCTTTGCCATTGAACATGATAGTGAGAGGAGGTTCTTTTCTCTAACAAGGTTTTCTGTTAATATAACTCAACTCTACTACCTTGTGGCCTCTGTATCTTCCATTGTAAATTGTAATTACCTATAAAAGAGAATATTTTGACATCACGCATCTACCTCTTGGATCCATCAGCCAGAGGCCTAAAATAAAAAAGACATTCACCCCAAGAATTGTTATATAGTGGTTGACAACCCCACTTTCTTCGAGGTAAATAATATCCTCTTTTTAACAGTAGCTACTTACAAGATTTGTGCATAAAGAATGTGACTTTTTTATCAGTATCTAGTTTATTCTTACATTAATTTCTAAAATACTGAGAGAATATTCTGATCATTGGTTATGTACTATTTTAATTTAATTTTTTTCTCTCAAATTTTATCTTAACTGCATACTCTACCCTGTTTATAAGACTGCCCTATGGTTAAATTTAGTAGGTAGTAAATTATCCTGAGCACACAGAACACTTCCTTTTGTAATCAACTCTGAAACATCATTGAAAGAGCAAGGATATGGGAATGAGATTTATCTGGCTTTTATTTCTGGTACTTACTTGCTCTCTGACCTTGGGCAACTTATGTATTGCTCTGAGTCTCATCTTCTTCATCTGTAAAATGATCATAGTAATACCTAATTCATATGCAGCTTGGAAATGTGTAATTTAGTGATTGATATAAAGTTCCTGATACAATTTCTGACAAAATAATAGAAACCCCACGAGAGATAGCCATAACAATCAGAGTTTATATTCACATTAACTGGGATAAAATTGATCTGAAAATACAGCGTAAAAAAGCAGCCAAAAATTCACAAGCATGTATTTCGCTTGCCTTTTTATACAGAGCTGGAAAATTTCTCATCATTATCTCATCCATTGCCTGCAGCACGATCCTTCCAAAACTCCTCCTAAGACCGTCTGCCAAGGTGGAACACACTGAACCGCATGTGACTCTGCCTTTTCTGACTATTTTTGCAAGACTTTTCTCATAGAGTATTATTAACAGAAAATGGGGCTGTTATCAAGGTGACTAGGAATGGTGCATTCTCAGTTCAGGCTCTGATGGAATGTCTACTTGATCTGGTGCAACTCCAGCTGTGCTCTTGGCTTTCCTCACTTTTGTGGTTCCGAGAATGCAAATATTCTCCCATGGCTTCCTTGTTTTGTCTTTCTCCATGAGGTCTCATTCAAGTATAAACATTCCCTTCAATTTTCTCAACTGATTTTATATTGTCTGAATAACCTAGATAATTTTCCCTTTCCTAAAGCTATAGACCTTCTTTTTGTGTGTAAGAACAGATTACTCACAAATGTTTACTGTCCGCTAAACATTTATGTGTAATCGGTCCTTAATTCTACACACAAAATATCATCTCTACCAACATTTTACAACTATAGTCTTTCTATAGAGAACTATGAAAGGAACTTGCTCTAAAGGAGAAACTTCCAGAGCTAAACCAGGGGTCTGACAATTTTTAACAATATGTTATTCAGTAAAAATATTTTTTCAGTTAACAGAGAAGAATGCCATGGACAAAATGGCAAAACAGAACTTTTCAGCACTTATTCCTTCACAGAAACATCAATTTGAACAGCCATCCGTGCATCAAAGTGTCTTCAAAAGAGACAAGGAATCCAGGTGAGAGGTTATAGCATGTTTGTGGAGTAGAAAAGTAAGGAAAACGGCATAAAATAGAGTATAAAAGAGAGTTTTCTATTATCTGCATTACCCGCCCCTAAACCTGGGTAGTGCAGCATCGAAAGAGATACGATGTATGTGCAGAGAGGAGAGTAAATGTAACACCTGACTTCAACATCAACTCCAATGCCAGGCACAATTCAGTGAACTCAACACCAGGCAGGTTTCTATAGCCACAGGCTATGGGACAGACCCTGTCAACCCAAGCTCCAGGCCTTCCCCTATGGCTCTAAGATCTAATGCCTCCAACCTCCATGTCTCCTACCGACATAGGCTCCAGGCCTTCGCCACAACCAGGCCATTTATGGCTTCCCCAGGCTCCACACTGGTTACTATAGACTCGTAAGTGCCTGGATAAACAAACCTCTACATCGACACAGTGGAATATTATTCAGCAATGAAAGCAATAATCTTTGAATGTGGCTTTTGTTGCAGAAAAAAAGCACGTGAGCTATGAAGCCATTAAAAGACATAGAGGAAACTCAAATACATACTACTAAGTGAAAGAAACCAATCTCAAATGACCACTTACTATATGAATCCAACTATATGACATTCTGGAAAAGGCAAAACTATAGAGACATCAAAACGTTCAGTGATTGCTGGGGGTTGAAAAGTGGGGAAGGATAAATGGGCAGAGCATAGAGGATGTTTAGGGCAATGAAACTACTCTGTGTGTTACTATAATGGTAGACACATGCCATTACACCCTTGTCAAAACTCACTGAATATACGACAGCAAGAATGGTCCCTAATGTCAATTATAAACGGTGGGTGACAGTGATAAGTCAATGTTGGTTCATCCATTGTAACAAATGTACCTCTCTAGTGAGGAAGGCTGATAGTGGAGGAGGCTGTGCATTTGGGGAGGTGGGAATGTAGGAACTCTCTGTACTTTCCACTATGCCTCACTATTAACTTTACACTGCACTAAAAATAAAGCGTATTTGAAAAAAGATTGAGCTGTTGATATAAGCCCAATGTCTACTTTGACGTCCAGAAATGTTTCTTTTAAAACGCTAATACACCACTTCCTGGAAGAAAATATTTGTTAACAAATTCTTTTCTAGAACAATTATTTTTGTGGGTGTTCCTGTCACAACTATACATAAAAATCAGAATATGCAGCAACATCTTGATACTCTAAAAACACAATACCAAGAACGTTAAGAAAATCATTTCTAAATTTGATCTAAGCCAAAATGTGGAGAAGCAAAAGGGAAGAAAATTATTTCTGTATAATGAGATTATAGGTTGTTTCTCCGAACTCCTCTACTGGAAAATCCAGTTTTCAGTATTTTCCAACTTCTATCATGGAGATATATAAATATAGATGTAGATATGTAGATATATAGTCATTAGATATATATTTATATATAATAAATAAACAGATACCATTTTCTTTTTTATTATTGATTTATTTATTTATTTTTTGAGCCGGAGTTTCGCTCTTGTTTCCCAGGCTGGAGTGCAATGGCGCGATCTTGGCTCACCACAACCTCCACCTCCTGGGTTTAGGCAATTCTCCTGCTTCAGCCTCCTGAGAAGCTGGGATCACAGGCACGCGTCACCAAGCCCAGCTAATTTTTTGTATTTTTAGTAGAGACGGGGTTTCACCATGTTGACCAGGATGGTCTCGATCTCTTGACCTCGTGATCCACCCGCCTCGGCCTCCCAAAGTGCTGGGATTACAGGCTTGAGCCACCACGCCCGGCCTACAGATACCATTTTTAAAAGATATATTTATGTATTTTATATATTTATATAATATATACATGTTCATATATACATCATGTTATCACCATTATGGATATAAAGAAGGACATTAAAATAGTGAAAAGATTAAAATAAAATGTACCAAAATGGAAACAGTGATTTAACTCTGCCTAGCTTTATGTGATTAAACAAGGTATTTTTCAAATCTATTTTTCTTTGCTTTCTAGAGGCTTTATAATAAATCTATATTTTTATATTTAAAAGCCTAATTTTTATTAAACAAATAAAAATTCAGCAACACTGTCTTTAGAACAATTTTTAAATCAACTTGAGCATGAAGAAAATGTTATGCCTATGGTGTTGAGCATTTTGAAAGATTAGCAGAAGCAGGGATAATGTGACATTTAGCTGATCTTTCAAGGGAAGCTAGACAAATGACACTTTTCGAAAAGAAAATAGTCACTAGTGTTGAAACATGGTATTGCCAGTATGATTAAGAAGGAAAGTGTCAACTTCTTCTGTGGAAAATCCTAACATTACCAAATGTAAGAAGGCAAATACTTCAACAACAGAAATGAAAAAGATCTTGATTCATTTATTTAACACTTTTTTAGAGTTTAGTCCCAAAAAGTCTATTTTGAAGAAAAGAAAAAATCTTACTCGTGTATATTACCCTTTGCAGTGAACTGGCCAAATAAGTCTATCCAAGGTACGTTGAATACCGAGCATGCTGGAAACATTTTTATTGATATCATCTCCAATCCCTACAACAATAGTGCAAGGAAAGGTTTAACATCTTCTTTTTACAGAGAGGAAAGCTGAGGCTCAAATAGGTATAGTAGCTCATTTAACATTACACATCCAATACGTGGTGGAGGTGGGACCTATACTTACATCTGTCAGACCTTAAAGTCTGTGTTCTTCTTTCTACCTCTCTGCCTCAGTCCAACAATTGGGATCTTTGCCATGATGCCTCACGAGTTCACGAGGCACTTTTCAGGAAGTTTTTGACTCAGACTTTATCACTCAGCAAGATACCTCAACTAATTTACAAAATGTGACTTGAAAAGCAGGTTGTAATTCCAAAAGCAAAAATCCAACCACAAAAGATAAAGTCTTAATCAGTAGAGCTTTACAGAAGGAAGTAATGTAGGTAGTAAGGGCACTTTCGGAAATGTCTGGAATCAGAGGAGTCGATGTATCACCTGTTAGAAATTGTACTCGCTTGGTAGCAAAATTTTCCTTGTGTTCACTTAAAATAATAGTCTTGTTGTTTTAAAACCAACGCACAGTCAGAGGGTGACTTGGATGTTTATTTTTTATTCTCCTTGCCTTCTTGTTTTAAGAATGGATTTTTCCTAAATTCTAATTATTATTGTAACTTACATAAGTGCAGCCGATTTTGCTTTTAAGGATAAAACTACATTTAAGTAGCTTTGTCTGGATTATCAAAACCAGGCCCTGAAGAAGTGAGTTCCTAAAGGGTAGGAACTTTGCTTATGTCTATATCTCAGTTGTGTTAAACAGAATAACTGGCGCAAATTAGCAAATGATGCACTGAGGAATCATAGAACAAAAGACTTTATGAAAAACTAAGTTTCAGATTCAGGGTGACGCTAAGGAGCTAGTGTACCAGAGGATGGTATGCCTTCTGCAATCACAAAAGCAGCATTCAGTCTGATCTGGGCTCTAAGAAGTGCTCCTTGAGACCTGACATTTTATCCTAACACTGCCACTAACAGGTTAAGTCAGAAAGAGTTCACTTCCCAGAGCTTTCGATTTCTGGTTTCCAAATCAGCACAATGAGAAACTGAAAAGAAGGAAAGAGGAAAAGAAGACAGGGTCAGAGATCCCTCCTGCTTGTACAATGCCATGATTTGGACACAGGGTTTGGGCAACCATGGCCCATCCACCAATTCCTGCCTGTCGTCTCTTGTCAGACAGCTCATGAGCCACGAATGTGAAAGAATTCAAAAAAGTAACAATATTTTGGGACATGTCAACAATTACATAAAATGCAATTTTCAGTTCTCATAAAAGTACTTTGGAACTCAGCCCCACTCCTTTATTACCCATTTCTAAGGCTGCTTTCACACCACAACCGCAGAGATAAGTAGCTGTGACAGAGACCATATGGGCTGCCAAGCCTAAAATATTTACTGCCTAGACCTTTCCAGAAAAAAAAAAAGGATTGCTGATCTTTTACACAGACAATCAAGCAAGCGATCACCTGAGAACATTAAAATCTGTGTCTAGGACAAATGGGGCCTATATAAACTAGGGAATAATCTTCCCCACTACTTATGCAAGAACATTCACCCTTGAGAGAGAAGGCTACATGGCTTGGCAGCACTACTGCCACCAGTCCAGACTTCCCCTCACCTGTGCCCTATAAGTGACCAGCAATTCTAGGCATCCGTGGGGTAGCGGGGTGCATTCTCATGGCTGGCCCCACACCTTCCCTTCCTCCTGCTTCCTCACATTCTATTTTCTGAGTGGTTGTCAAAGGAACGCTGAATTTTGCTGTCACTTTTTCAGACCCCAATTCCACTTATGACAGTCTTGGTACCAGGAGGCATTCCAAGCTCCTATCTCATCACCACAACCGCCTGCTTCTCACTTAGTCCAGACGAGCTTGCCACAGTGCACTTGCTTTTTAATCGCTCTCTCTCTTCTTGCCTTCACCTCCTCTCCCTCCCTCTCTCCCTGGCTCTTTCTGTCACACGGGTGTGTGCACATACACAAGTTCCAATCAGATAAAAGAAGAAACACTTTTTAAGTTTCTTTCTAGGCCTATTAGAAAATTCTTTTTTTTTTTTTTTTTTTTTTTTTTTACAAAAACAGAGCTGTTTTTTTCCATTGCAAAAGTGTGGGTGTCCTTCCTTTTGGAGAGTAACAATCATTTTCTACATGGCCTTCTGACACATTGCATGTTGTACATATGTGTGTGTGCACATGTGCATATGAGTGTTAGAGTGTGTGTGTGTAGCAGAAAGGAAAGAGATGAAGGAGAGTGTGTATGTGCATGTTGGTTCATATGAGTGTGAGTGTGTGCATGCACGTGCCTGTGTGTGTGCACATGTGTATGAGCATGCTTGTATTTGCATATGAGAATGTGCATGTGAGAGAAAGAAAGAATGCGTGTATGTGTGAATGTGTATGTGTGTGTATAGTAGGGAAGAAGGGGATGAAGGAGAGTATGCTAAAAAGAGAACACCTCAGAACAGTCAAATAAAAGATTCCATATCAACATCATATCTTGTTAAAATACAGGATTCCCAAGTCAGTCACCTTCAAGCTGGAAGCCTGGAGTGTAAAAAGAGTGGGTGTTCTTCTCTGACAACTTATTGTCTAAGACAATTTTATGATCAAAAATATATTCGAATAAAAGTACCTGAGAAAAGTACATAAAGAGAATATAGCAAAATGTTAACAATGGTTTTCTTTGGGTGATAGGAAGAAGAGTCAGGTTGTGGTTGATCTGTTTCCTTTAGTTCAACTATTCTGCATTCCTCACTTTTAAATTTTGGATATTAAGCTGGAGAGAAAGAACATGAATATAAAGATGAATTCGCTGAATGGAGCAACGAATGCTGAGTTAGCCAAAAATGTATGGCTACCTTCTATATCTAATTATTTGAGGGCAAATCAGAAAACACCACTTTCAGAAAAAATTTTTTTTTTTTTAGAAATGAAGTTTCGCTCTTGTTGCCCAAGCTGGAGTGCAACGGCACAATCTCGGCTCACCGCAGCCTCCGCCTTTTGGGTTCAGGCAATTCTCCTTCCTCAGCCTCCCGAGTAGCTGGGATTACGGGCACGCACCACCATGCCCAGCTAATTTTTTGTATTTTTAGCAGAGACAGGGTTTCACAATATTGACCAGGATGGTCTCGATCTCTTGATCTTGTGATCCACCCACCTCGGCCTCCCAAAGTGCTGGGATTACAGGCTTGAGCCACCGCGCCCAGCCAGAAATTTTTTAAAATGTGTTTTATGTTATTTTCCCTTTCAGCCTAAGGACTAAAAATTGAACACACCTGGATCTGCGCCATTGCCTCAAAGATTCTTAGCCTACTTCAAGATCCATTGTCTGGACACTCCTGCTTTTTAGACAGAAAACAGGGCTAAATTCCTATTGACTTCCAAATACACAGACCCACAGATTTGTCACAGTAGCCTCTCTCTCTCACCCTGTCTCTGTCCGTCTGAGTCTCTCTTTCTTTCTCTCTCTCTTCCCTCACATCATCCCCAAATCAGAATGCATATATAAAAATTTGATTAACTGAAACATAGAATGATCAAGATTTTACTACAAGAGAATTACACAGACTTCAGCTAAGATGTTTGGTTGAATACCTGCATATGCCTTCACTCCATCATTAAACCACATTAACACGGGATGATTAAAAATAAATAAACCAACAAAGATAAAAAGAAAATAAAGACAATCCCTTCAGCATATAGAAAACTGGCAAGCAGAAGCTGTCAGTGACACCTCACAGTAGACCCAGAGATGCTAAATCCCAAGCCAGTGGCAGGAAGGCAACCAGGATCCCCAAGGGTTCAAGAGTTGGCAGCTAAATTTACCTAGGGAATTTATGTTTCAGTAGTAGGTAGATCCCAGATCCTCTCCCTAGAATCGGTGACTGCATTCCACGGTGGTGGCAGGGTGGAGGTTTCCTCTCTAAAGGGTAAAATTTGGTGTCTCTAGGCAGGAGCTCTCTAGACACAAGTGCTTAAACGCACACACTGAACAATGAGATCCTGTAGGTTTTCGTACCACTGAGTTCCAATGAGTGTGGCCGATACACTTGGTCAGAAGTTAAGACGATTTTTCTCTAGAGAGAATCTCTCTTGCTCAAGAAGAAAAGGTCTGACCCAGCAAGACCACCGCCCACAAAATGTTACAATCACAGAACTTCCATCAGCTTTTAGCTTTTCAGTGCTCCATTTTTTTCTAACACACACAGACAGCTAAGGTTCACCAGGCATCTGAGCAAAGCTTCTAACATGAATGGCCGAGACCAGAGCAACAAGACACATAAATGCAGCCTGAATGAGGACTGTGCTAGGAGATAAGACCTTCTGAAACCCATATGAATGTTCTCGAAGAGATAAAAGTGTTACCATTTTCATGAAACAAGAACCAAATTTAAAGAAAAAGTAAACGCTTAGAAATTAAAAATATGACAGCAGAACTTGTGAAAAATTCTTGTTAGAATAGTAAGACAACAAAGTTGAGTAGATGAACCTTATGTCTTCCAGAAATAGCGATAAGAAAAAAGTTGAAATCCGGAAGAAAATTTGAACAGGTTCAACACTAAAATGATCAGAATTCCAAAGATAGAAATAGAGACAGACAGAGAGAGAGAAAAAAGAACAGACACACGCAGCAAATAAGAAAGAGAGAGATAAACCCTAACACAGTAATTGCTGGAGACTACAACACCCAACTTTCAGCACTGGACAGATCTTCCAGACAGAAAACCAACCAATCAACATGAAATTTAATCTTTACTACAGACCAAATGGAACCGATATTCAAGGAACATTTCATCCAATGACTGCAGAATACACATTTTTTCAACTCAACACATAGATCATTCATAAGTATAGAAGATACCTTAGGTCACAAAGCAGATGCAATCACATTTGAAATCAGGACTAAGAAATTCATTCAAAACCATACACTTACATGGAAACTGAGTAACTTGCTCCTGAATGACTCCTGGGTAAATCATGACATTAAGGCAGAAATCAAGAAGTTTAAGAAGTTCTTTGAAAGTAATGAGAACAAAGGTACAACTTACCAGAGTTTCTGGGATGCAGCTAGTCAAGTAGTGTGGAGAGAAATTTATAGTACTAAATGCTCACATCAAGAAGTGAGAACTTGGGACAGCTGCGGTGACTCACTCTTGTAATCTCAGCACTTTTGGAGGCCAAGGCGGGCAGATTACAAGGTCAGGAGTTTGAGACCAGCCTGACCAACATGGTGAAACCCCATTCTACTAAAAATACAAAAATTAGCTGGTGTTGTGGCACATACCTGTAATCCCAGGTACTCAGGAGGCTGAGGCAGGAGAACTGCTTGAACCCAGGAGATAAATGTTGCAGTGAGCCCATATCACACCACTGCACTCCAGCCTGGTTGAGAGAACAACACTCCATCTCAAAAACAAAATTGAGATCTCAAGTTAACTACCCAACATCACAATTAAAAGAATTAGAAACCCAAGAGCAAAGAACACCCTCAAAACTATGCTGAGTGGGAGTGGGGAGAGAGGGCATCTCTATCTTGTGCCAATTTTTAAGGGGAATGCTTTCAGCTTTTGTCCATTCAGTATGATGCTGGCTGTGGTTTTGTCACATGTGGCTCTTATTATTTTGAGGTATGTTCCTTCAATACCTGGTTTATTGAGAGTTTTTAACACACATGAAAGTTGAATTTTATCAAAAGCTGTTTTTGCATCCATTGAGATAATCATGTGGGTAATTTTTTTTTCTTTAGTTCTGTTTATGTGACGATGACATTTATCAATTTGCATATGTTAAACCAAACTTGCATCTCAGAAAGGGTGGTTGTGACCAGGAATTTATCAGTTTCTTCTAGATTTCTCAATTTTTTCAGGTTCAGTGGCTCACATCTGCAATCCCAGAACTTTGGGAGGTCAAGGTGGTTGATCACCTGAGATTGGGAGTTCAAGACCAGCTGGATCAACATGGAGAAACCCCATGTCTACTAAAAATACACGCTTCTACAACTATCTGATCTTTGGCAAACTTAACAAAAACAAGCAAGGGGGGAAAGATTCTTTGTATTCAATAAACGATGCCAGGATAACTGGATAGCCATATGCAAAAGACTGAAACTAGACCCCTTCTTTACATTACATACAAAAATTTGCTCATGATAGATTAAACACTGATATGTAAAACCAAAAACTATAAAAGCTCTGCAAGACACGAGACAATGCCATTCAAAACATCAGCACAGGCAAAGATTTCATCATGAACATGCCAAAAGAAAAGGTAACAAAAGCAAAATTGAAAACTGGGGTCAAATTAAAATGAGAAACTCTCACACAGCAAAATATACTATCAACAGAGAAAACTGACAACCTACAGAATGTGAGAAAATGTTTGTAAACTATGCATTCCACAAAAATCTAATATCAAACATCAATAGGGAAATTAAATTTACAAGAGGAAAACAAACAACCCATAAAAAGGTGGGCAAAGAACATAAACAGACACTTTTAAAACAAGACATATATGCAACAAGCAATCATATTAAAAAAGCTCAACGTCACTGATTATTAGAGAAATGTAATGAAAATTATAATAAGATACCATCTGACACCAGTCATAATGGCAATTATTAAAGCAAAAAAAATACACACATACTGGCAAGGTTAGAGAGAAAAACAACACTTACACACTGTATTCGGGAATGCAAATTAGTTCTGCCATTGTGAAAAAGTGTCATGATTCCTCAAAGACCGAAAGAGTGAAATACCATTTGATTCAGCAAACCTAGTAATGGGTTACTAGGTATGTACCCAAGGGAATATAAATCCTTCTGTTATAGAGACATGTGCACGCATATGTCCATGGCAGCACTGTTCACAATAGCAAAAATATGGAATCAAGCTAAATGCCCATCAATGGTAGACTGGATAAAGAAAATGTGGTACATATACAACAAAAAACACTAGGCAGCCACAAAAGAATGCGATCGTGTTCTCTTCAGGGACATAGATGAAGCTGGAGACTATTATTCTTAGCAAACTAATGCAGGAACACAAAATCCAAATACCAGATATTTTCACTTGCAAGTGGGAGCTAAATGATGAGAACACAGGAACATACAACAGGCGGAAGAACAACACACACTAGAGCCTTTCAGAGAGTGGAGAATGAGAGAAGGAAGAAGATCAGGAAAAACAACTAAATGGGACTAGGCTTAATACCGGAGTAATGAAATGATCTGTACAACAAACCTCATGACAGACTTTACCTAAATAACAAACCTGTGCTTGAACGTTTGAACTGAAATAAAAGTTAAAAAAAAAAGGCAACTTCTCAAGTTGAAAAACATAACCTCCTAGGTTTAAACACATGAACACAAACTCACACCAAGGAACATTGTCTTGAAACTCTGCAATATATGACAAAGGAAAACAGCTCTCCTAAGTTTTCAGAAAAGTTTTTTAAAAAACAGTATTTACAAAGAATCAAAAATCAGAATGATTTCAGGCTTCTCAACAGCACTACCAGAAGCTGGGAAATAATGGAGTAGTATCTTTAAAACTTGAATGGGAAATTATTTTCAATCAAAAATTCTATGCCCCACCAGTCATGTAAGTGTAAGAAGAAATAAAGTCATATTTCAGAACAATTTGCTTCAGTGTATCCTTGCTTGAATAAGTTACTGGAGGATACAGTCCACAAACAAGAGATTCAGGGCACGGGGCAGTGCAAAACAACAGAGTGGGTTTGTATTTGTATTGAAAAGACAGCAGCATTCGAGCGTTAGGGAATACTGGAGGAGGAGTTTTCTCCAGCATCCCTGGAGCCCACACCTCTCATTTCCACATTCCTATGTCCCATTGCTGCCCATGAATTCTGATCACCTATTCCTTTGATAGTGGTATTTCTCTCACCGATTAGCTGTAGTCAAGTGGCTCTTTCTTGGGCTACAGGAGGAAATCTATTGCTTTTCATTAAACATCAATTGGATTAACCTAGGCTTAAGGTCAGCATTATGCCATCAGCTGTACGTTCTTGGGAAGACATCTACTCACAAACTGGTTAAACAACGTGGCCCTCCTACCTCTGACTTGTGTGATTCTAAGCAAGCTATTTAGCACCCTCTCATCTGTGAAACAAACATAAAGTTCTTATCTTGGGCTCCACAAACAGAAAGTGTTGAACAAGAACAGTTTCTTCTCCTCCAAGGCCAGACCATATGGAGGACCCTAAGACAGCCACAGTCTTGGTCAGTAGGACAAACACAAGGTTCAAATTGCACCATTAAAACTGTGGCCAAACGTTTGCTCTGCCTCTGAGTCACTCACTGTCATAAAGTTCTACCGGTTCCCATTCCAGATAGAAAGTGGGCTTTTGTTGGTTTTTGTTGCGTTTGTCAAGAGATGGAGTCACCCAGGCTGGAGTACAGTGGCATGACCATAGCTCACTGCAGCCCCAAACTCCTGAGCTCAAGTGACCTTTCTGCCATGGCCTCCTGACAGAAGCTGGGCCAACAGGGCAGCAGGTATGCATCCCCACACCCAGTAATTTTTTTTGAGTGATGGGGTACCGCTATGTTTCCCAGACTGCTCTCAAATTCCTGGCCTGAAGGAATTTCCCCATATTAGCCTCCTAAATTTCTAGGATTACAGGTGTGAGCCACTGTGCCCAACAGGTGTTCTTAAATGCAATTTCCACACTGCTATTCTGAAGAAGAGCAAGAAGCAAAGAGTCCCTCCTTGAAACATAGAAAATAAAAGCATTCACTATTAAGTGGAGGCAGAGTTGATGATCAGCCAAAACTACTTCAACTGTAATCCAGAAGTCCCATTGATACAGGAGTTCTAAAGAAATTATTTAGTCAGAGATTGAAAGTAAGGAAGTCTTTGATAAGGTTTCCCTTTGAATAAAAAGCAGCCCCAAAACCATTTCTAACAAAGAGCGGCCTGTAAAATCGAGCTGCAGATATAGACAAGCAAGCTGGAAGCTTGCACAGGCGAATGCCTGCAGCTGTAACAATAGGAGGCTACTTGGGTGCCAGGCATGCTCAACCTGACGGCTTCATCTTCCTTTTTCTTTATCAACCACAAGTGCAGTAAGGGACAGACAACATGCACTGGCCAAGTAGAAAACCTATATGCATAAGAAGATTCGGGTGGATAGCCAGCTTCTTCACGAGCTATGTAAAGCTCTCACCTGGTCCAACCCATATTTGGACACTATGTAAGTCAAACACCACCTCCTCAACAAGTCTATAAAACCTTGTGCAGTTCACCAGAAAACCAGAAAACACACTCAGAAGCCCCTCTCTCCGCAGAAGAGAGAGATGTTCTCTTTTCTTCTTTTGCCTGTAAAACCTCCATTCTTAACCTCACTCCATGTGTATTTACGTCCTTGATTTTCATGACATGAGGCAATGTACCTTGGGTATTACCTCAGATGGACAATGCTGCTTCATCATAGTTCTGTTTTGTTCAGGTTGTGGGACAAACGGCTCCTTTCCTCTGCAACCTCAGCTCAACCTTACTCAGGCCTCCTTCCAGCAGAATCACAGAGCCAAATGAAACCCCTTAAGTCTTCTTTTAAATTGGCAGCCGCTCCAAAGAAAGCAGCATGATGAGTTTCAGGTGGCCCGGGGTGGGGGCAGTGCTACTCGGGCTTCTCCGTGCTCAGTCCCTCTCAGTTCAAAAGCGCACCACGTGGAGCAATAGACCACCTCCTCATCTGAGTTTTAAAAATAGTGGGAGGAAAAGCGCTGTCTTCATGCTTATTTCCCTGGCAGAGGGGAGGTCATAAAACACTAATTTCTAAGCAGTGGACCAGAGTTTTACTGATCTCTTCTGTTACTTACTCATGTTTACCCAGAGAAACCACATCACAAATCTGAGTCTCCTCTGGCAAGAGAAGGACTCGGATTCATGATTCTCTCAGCCCCCTTTCCACAGTGGAGTTCTGACTCCACTTCTAAAATACTTTTCTGCAAGCCTCTGTACCTCATAAATGTTTTACTATACTCGAGACAGCAAAGGGAAGCACAGATTAGCTACTGTTTTCAGAACAGTGGAAAAATGCTGTCTTCTCCACGTTTGGCATTGGAGTCAAAGATCAAGCGCCAAACAGTAGTTGTCAAGAATCCTTTCATTTACAATCAGGTTCTAGACTTTTCAAATGGTGTGGGCAAGAACCAGTTTTGCCAGAATAGGTTATTATCTACCTCTTACCTTTATAGGACAGGACTAAAAATTCTCTTTTTTAAGACAGAGTCTCACTCTGTTCCCGAGGCTGGAGTGCAGTGGCATGATCTCGGCTCACTACAACTTCTGCCTCTCAGGTTGAAGTGATTTTCCTGCCTAAGCCTCCTGAGTAGCTGGAATTACAGGGGCCCACCACTACACTCAGCTAATATTTGAATTTTTAGTAGAGACAGGGTCTCCCCATGTTTGCCAGGGTAGTCTCCAAAGCCTGACCTTATGATCGGCCTACCTGAGCTGCCCAAAGTACTGGGATTACAGATGTGAGCCACCACGCTGGGCATTTTTTTTAATTACACTGAAGACTTTTTAAAGGGTTGTGTGTTGTATGAACTCCCTCCTCACCCAATTCTCATAAATGGGAAAATGCTGCTGCTTCATTTTAAAGCTAGTGAGCTGCCTGAACAGGAACTTCTAATTAACCATTCAAACTGATTAGCTCACATCCCTGAAGGCTGGAGAACATGGGAACTGCTATCCCATCTGAATACAATCCAAAGGCAAAAGGCTGTGGCCAAGTTGAAATAATGGGGCAGATAGAAGCGATAAAGACTGGAGCTGGGAGTGGCCCGTACTTCAAGTTAAGCCAAACAAAGGTGTTTGCATGTTTTATATGGGCCAAATAGGAATTCCATAATCGAGAAAACCATTGATTTTAAGGAGGACGCTGCCCTGAAAAGCTTCCTGCCAGGGGTAAGGAAGAGGCTGCCCAGGACCCCCAGAGGCAGGTGGTAGGAGGGCTCCTAGTGGCTTCCTAGAAACTGTATTACCTGAGGTAGTGAACTGCTGTCAGAGATCCCTACCAGGAGAATTTCTCAGGAACGCATGAGAAAGGGCCCAAAACTGCATGCCTGCTCCTAAAATGTGACACCATAATACAGCTGAACTATTCAATAAGGCCCTATCTGTTCCTCTGTCTCTCCTTTCTCCCTGCCCCTATCCAACCCTAGAAGAGCCAGAAAGCACTGCTAAGGAGTGAGGGTGGGTGGTCATAAACAAACACACTGCCCTCCTTTCCCTTCCCACTGTGGGTTTCTCAGGCTGAGGCTGTCACAGAGGAGGAGGGATGAAAATTGTTTTCGTTGATATTTTATCATGAACATTTATGAACGTACAGCAAAGTTGAAAAAACTTTACAGTGAACACTTTAACTGTATCTTCACCAACTTGGAGTCTTGTTTTATCTCATGTCCATCCATAGATCCATCTTTCTATCCATCCAGTAATCCATTATAGTTTTTAGGCATTTTAAAGTAAATTGCAGACATCAGTAACTCAACGTGCATTAACTAGAATTTGGTACCTTTTTTTTTCCTTTTCGTGTAAAGTTTACAAATGATGAAATGCAAAAATTTTAAGTATGTATTTACCGAATTCTGACAAAAGTATACATATGTGTAACCCAAAACTCTATCAAATAAAGAACATTACTATAATTCCTGATATGGTTTGGCTGTGTCCTCACCCAAATCTCTTCTTGAATTGTAGCTCCCAGAATTCCCACGTGTTGTGGGAGGGACCTGGTGGGAGAGAATTTAATCATGGTGACAGTTTCCCCCATACTGTTCTTGTGATAGTGAATAAGTCTCACAAGAGCTGATGCTTCTATAAGAGGAAAGCCCTTTTGCTTGATTCTCATTTCTCTCTTGTCTGCCACCATGTAAGATGTCCCTTTGACTTTCTGCCGTGATGATGAGGCCTCCCCAGCCAGGTGCAACTGTGAGTCCCTTAACCCTTTTTTGAATAAAGTACCCAGTATCAGGTATGTCTTTATCAGCAGTGAAAAAACGGACTAATACAATCCCAGAAAGTTTCCTCATGACTTGTCTCAGTCTCCAGCTCTGTACCCTTGGATTTTTTTCATTGTAGACTAAGTTTGGCAGCTTTAGAAATTCCACATAACTTGAATCATGTTGTGATAACCCTATATATAAGGCTCCCTTCAGTCCACAAAATAATTTTTATATTTATCAGTCAGGTTACACATATCAGTATCTCTTTCATTTTTATTGCTGAGTAGTATTTCATGCTATGAAATAACGTAGTTCGCTACCTGATCCTCTATTTGTGGTCACCAGAAACATTTTCAACTTTTGATTATTATGAGTAAAGCTATTGTGGTCTTCTATAAGTATTTTTATTAACATGTATTTTCACTAATTGGGGTAGATTCCTAACTCGGAAATTTATTATAGATGAGATGTATATTCGTTCTGTAAGAAAATTCCAGAAATTTGACAAAGTAGTTGTACTGTTTTATAGTCCCATTAGCAATAGTTATAGTTGTGCTGTATTCTTGCCAACGTTTGGTGTTTAGTCTTTCCCAACCTAGTTATTTTGTGGGGTGTGTAGTAGTATCTCACTGTTGTTTTAATCTGCATTTCCTTGATGTTAACCATTTTGTCCCACTTGTATATTATCTTTGCAAAGTGGCTCCTCAAATTTTTTCCCCTTCTAAACAGTAATTGTTATCTTTTTTTCTTTTAGTTGTTCTGTCATCCAGGCTGGAAGGCAATGGTGCAATCTTGGCTCACTACAGCCTCTGCTTCCTGGGCTCAAGTGATCCTCCCACCTCAGTCTCCCAATTAGCTGATACCAGGCTAACTTTTTGTATTGATATTAGCCAACATACAAGGCTAATTTTTTGTACTTATTCTAGGTGTCAGGGTCTCACCATGTTGCCCAGACTAGTCTCAAACTCCTGGGCTTAAGCCATTCATCCTCCTCGGCCTCCCAAAGTACTGGCACTACAGGTGTGAGCCACTGTGCCCAGCCTTATTTTCAGGTTATAAAACTGCTTTATGTATTCTGGAAATCAGGCTCTTTACTGAAAATAGATTTATGACCATTTTCTGTCAGGCTGTGGCTTGCATATTCTTTTGTTTAATGTATCTTTTAATTTTCCCAGACACATTTTCTGAAAAATTCGTGTTAGTTTTTGTTGTATTTTTCAGATACTTTGTTCATTTCATCTAAGTTGCAGAATTTGTCACCATGACGTTGTTTATGATAGTCTCTTATTATCCTTTTCACGTCTGCAGGATCTGTAGTGATAGTTTCACTTCGCTTTCACTTCCGATATTGATACTGACCATTTGTGTTTCCTCTCTTTTTTTCATGATCAGAGTAGCTTAAGGTTTATTAATGTTGATATTTTAAAACAACCAGCTTCTTTGCTTTGTTAGTTTTCTCTATTATTTTGTCTGTCTTCAATTTGGTTTATCTCTGTACTTTTACCTTTATTGTTTCCTTCTTACTACTTCGTTGGAGTTTTCTTTGCTGTGTGTGTGTGTGTGTGTGTGTGTGTGTGTGTGTGTGTGTGTGTTTTCAATCTTCTTTAGGTGAACATTTATGTCATTGATTTTAGACCTTTCTCTTTTTCTTCTATTGCAGTATAAACATGTACGGCTATACTTCCCTCTGGGAACTCCCATAGCTGTAATTCATAAGTGTTGGCATGTTGTATTTTGATTATCCTTTAGAATAAAATATTTTATATTCTACCTTTTGATTTCTTCTTGGGCTTGTGTATTATATTTAATCTCCAAGTACTTGGAGCTTTCCTAGTTCTCTTATTGTTAATTTCTGTTTTAATCCTATTGTGGTCAGGTAACATACACTGCATGAATTCAATTTGATTTAATCTATTCAGTCTTGTTTTACGACCTAGCATGTGACCTATCCTAGTGAACACTACATGTACTTGAAACATACAGTATTCTGTGGTTATTGGGTGTCGTCTTCCATTGGTTTGTTTAAGATGGTGGAGAGTGTTGTTCAGGTCATCTGCATCTTGACTAAGATTTTGTCTAGTTTATCTATCAATTGCTTGGGAGATGGGTATTAAAATCGCCAATCAAAATTGTGGATTGTTTGTTTATTCCTTTAGTTCAATTTTGTTTTGTGAAAATTGACGCACAAATTATTTTTAATCCATTTTTTTGATGAAATGACTCTTCTGTAATCATGAACTATCCCTCTTTATCTTTGGAAATACTGTTTTGACTTAAGCATATTTTATTTGGTATTAATATAGCTTCTTCACACTTCCATTACTGACTGTTTGCATAGTGTATCATTTTAAATGTACTCATTTAGGGTCAGGTACAGTGGCTCACACCTGCAATCCCAGCACTTTGGGAGGCTGAGGCAGGTAGATCACTTGAGGTCAAAAGTTTAGGACAAGCCTATCCAATGCAGTGAAACCCCAGCTTTATTAAAAATACCCCAACATTTAGCTAGGAGTGGTGGCAGTTTTCCGTATTCCCGGCTACTCAAAAGGCTGAGGCAGGAGAATTGCTCGAACCCAGGAGGCGGAGTTTACAGTGAGCAGAGATTGCACCACTGTACTCCAGCCTGGGAGATAGAGTAGGACACTGTCTTAAAAAAATTCAAATGTACTTATTTAGACCTACGTATATTTGTCTTTTTTTTCTATTCAAAGTGTGTATTTCATATACAGCACTGGGTCTTGTGGGTTTTTTAAATCAATTCTGGCAGGCAATCTCTGCACTTTAATTGGAGTATGTGGTATGATTCATTAACATTTAACGTTATTAAATATAGATTTATTAGTGGTTGAATGATGTAATTGGATTCAAGCTTACAATTTAATAATTTGTTTCATTATTTTGTTTGTTTTTGTTTGCATCCCCTTCCCCAGTTTTTTTCCTGTCCCTTTTCTCCTGATGTCTTTTGGGCTCTTTAAATACTTTTAAATTTCATTTTAAAGTATCTATGACTTATTAGATGTAGTGGTTGAATATTCCTTATCTGAATTCCTTGGGACTAGAAGTGTTTTGGATTTTAAACTTTTTTCATATTTTGGAACATTTACATATACATAAAGAGATCTCTTAAAGATATAACTGAAGTCTAAACACAAAATTCACCTATGTTTACGTACACCTCATACACATAACGCAAATAAAATTTTACATATTTTTAGCAATTTTGTGCACGAATCAAAGTTTGTATACATTGAACCATCAGAAAGCACACATATCGCTATCTCAGCCATCGATGTGGATGAATTTCAGATCTTGGAATATTTTGGATTTTGGGGTTTATGGATCAGAGATGCTCAACCTCTACCTGTTTTCATTGTTGATTATTTTATGTGTTAAAATATGTAAAAAAAATGGTTAAGTTTTCAGCTGAATGAGATTTTTGAGTTTGGAAATTAAACTAAACAGGATTTTTCTTAAGTTCCAGGATACAGGTGCAGAATGTGTAGGTTTATTATATAGGTATATGTGTACCATGGTGCTTTGCTGCACCTATCAACCGTTCATCTAGGTTTTAAGCTTCACATGCACTAGCTATTTGTCCTAATGGTCTCCCTTTCTAACCCTCCTCTGACCCCCAACTGGCCCCAATGTGTGTTGTTCCCTCCCTGTGTCCATGTGTTCTCACTGTTCGACTCCCAATTATGAGTGAGAAAGTGTGGTGCTTGGTTTTCTGCTCCTGTTTTGAACTAGACAGAATTTATTAATATCTTAAATTGCTCAGTGAAATAGAAAATATCAAAGATTCTACCCAACAGGTGGGTAAGAATGAGTCCATGTAGCAACTTTGATAAAGTGAAGGGAAATAACAAATCATTTCTGATTGCTCCCTGCCACAGCCAGTGCATTCAACCTTTTTACTGTCCTTTTATTATTTTTTCATTGTTCTTACAGTCATTATTATTTTTCCCCAAATGAAAAAATAAAAGTGGTGGGATTGATAGTGAGGAAACAAAGACTGACAGCTGCCCCTACACCTGAGTTTAACTTTTGAGAAATATAGTCAACATGATGATTTTCACACAGGGCTAGTAGGCCTTCTGCATCTGTTATAATTCCTGTTATGTTGTGGACAGAAAATAAATTCTTCTCTCCATGGGAACCTGTTAGTGATACTTGAGAACAATGTCAACTGTAGACCAAAACCGAATACAAGTGGAAATATTGGTTCTTTTTTTTTGCAGTATTCCTTTTTTAAGACCTGAGATAGGAGAATAAAAAAGGAAAGAACTATTGACATGTGCAACAACATGGCTGAATATCAAAAACATTTTCTTGACTAAAAGAAACCTTACATATGGAGTGATCACAATATAATTCTATTTCTATCAAACTTTAAAATCTGTGCTGAAAGAATATTTAAAAGTATATTTGGGTTCGGGACCGACTAAGAGGAGGCAAAACTGAACTTTCTAGTCTCTGCTGTGATCCAAAAACCATGCTATAAACTTTGTACCCAGTATCTCATTTAATCCTCAAAATCACCCTAACAGGTAGTTACTGTCACTTCCCCTGCTTCAAACAGAACATAAAGCTCAGAGAATCCAGGTACTGTTTTTTTTTGTTGTTTTGTTTTGTTTTGTTTTGAGATGGAGTTTTGCTCATGCCACCCAGGCTGAAGTGCAATGGCGTGATCTCGGCTCACTGCAAGCTCCGCCTTCTGGGTTCAGGCAATTCTCGTGCCTCAGCCTCCCAAGTAGCTGGGACTACAGGAACACACCACCATGCCCAGCTAATTTTTTGTATCTTTAGTAGAGATGGGGTTTCACCATGTTGACCAGGATGGTCTCGATCTCTTGACCTCGTGATCCACCTGCCTCGGCCTCCCGAAGTGCTGGGATTACAGGTGGGAGCCACCATGCCTGGCCCGGTACTGTGTTTTACACCTACTTAGAAGTCACACATTCCTAAAGTTCTATAAAATGTTCTAAATAAAAATGAATAAAGTAGGCAAAAAAGACCATGTAAATAGCATTTCTACAAATATCTCCTAAGACAATTTTCACATCGATGTCCAAAGACATTTACAAGAATGTTTTCCACAACACTGTTTAAAATAATAGAAAACTACAAGCAACCTAAATGTCCATGGAAGAGTTAGATTCTTTCTCTTATTTCCGTATAATGCAATACTGTGCTGATGTAGAGATATCATATTCATTTTTAAAAATTACATTCACCTTCTTCTCATGGATCCAAGGAGATATGGTAGAGAATATCTATTGCATTTGGACATAAACATAAATACAAAGGAAATAGTAGGGGCTCTCTACAAGTGGTTATATATTGATAGAGGAAGAAGAGAAAAATAAAAGGGATCATGAACTTTGTATATGCTTTGGTAGTGTCTGGTTTTGTATATAACTTGAATTTTTTCATAAATATATTTTACGGTCTGCATAATTACTAGGTAAGAAGACAAGTAAGTCACTTTAGTAAAAGTTCGTCCAATTACTGCAACTGATTTCTACAGCCAGAATGTTCCCAGAACCTGAAAAGAGGAAGCACTATAAATGGAAGGCAGAAATACTGACACTAGTGGGCCAGAGCTGGAGAGGGTGGATCTAATGCAGCAACTCCATCAGCAGTTCTCATCGCCATCTTTGAGAAACCTCACAATTTTTTGTGCGTAATAAATGAGTTAAATTGAAAACAAATCCATGACAGTGGTGCATGAGAAAGGTTACATGTGTCCCGAATAATAAAGTCTGCGCACAATATAAATTAAAACATACCATTTTACATTCATAAGATTGACAAACAAAAAGTAAAAGCCTAGGAATATCAAGTGAAGCCAAACACAAAACAAGTTTCCCCACATTTCCTGTGGGAATACAAATTGTTACAACTACTTTAAACAATTGGAAATTCATAGTAAAAATGAAGACAAGCCTCCCCTACAATTTACCAATCCCTCTTCTGGGAACACAGTAAGAGAGATTCTTCCCAAGAAACCTGTAAACAAATGTATATGGCACTATGCATGTAATTGTACATCGTGGTATTTCCATATGGTAAAGTATTATTCGGCAGGGAAAGTAAGTAGACCAGAGGTAGACATTTCAATATCAATAAGTTTTAGAAAAATAAAATTGAGTATAGGAAGCTGCAACTATATCTGTAATGCTTTGTTTTGCCAGGAAAATAAAGGGACACGTGGGGAGGGCAAAGGACAACAAAAACTAAACAATCTGAAACACATGCAGAAAAATACCCATATTTTAAAATTTTCCATCGCTGCTTATATTAGTTTCTGTCTTTTCTATATGCTTGCAGTACTTGATAATCAAGAAAATATAAAAGGCATAGGAAAAAGTATTCTGAGAAAATACATCGAAAGGTTTATGGTTATTAGATTTGGTAAGATTTTAAATGACTTTAATTTTCTTTGTTATATCTCTCTATATGTCCTAGTCATACCATATTAAATGTGTATTTCATTTATGACAATAAAAATGTATTATTTAAAAACTCATATATATGCAGTTTTATCTGACATATGATGAAACTCTACGAAACATAGATTCAGCAAAAATACTGAGAACAAGAACAAAAATAATGATATTAAGAGTTGTTGACGTTTGGATGGAGCTATGAGTGACTTTACATTTATCTCTAAACTCGATTTTTCTATAGTGGGCAAATAAAATATTTGTGAAACTAGATTAAATAGAAAGCTATAGGTTTTAAATGAAAAGGAATTCAAATAATTTTCCAGCATGATAAAATGTTCATATTCCTAAATATGACCTACTTTACAAAAGCACCAGTGATTTTAAAGAAACATTAGATGATTTTTAAAGGAAGTCAGTTATGATACTGCAGTTTATAGTGATACTGAGTGTTTGCTAGCTCCACTAATCAGGATATTAAGTTAATAGTATATAATATGCCATAAAGAAATTATATGAACAGAGGTTACTGCAAAAGGAGAACACAATGATTTTAAGTGGGCTGGTGACCTGAATTTCTTCCAGTGAGGGGAAACATCAGAGTCATTTGATCAATAAAGTGCCTTTTATAAATCTTCAGGAAATCTCCTATGAAGGCTTTAAGAAGATGGATTTCTTATTACTTCTGATGTATGTTCCCATGAAATTTTTACCATTGCCACCATGGGCCTGCCCAGCCTAAGAGATGGAAACTGTGAGTCCAGCCCACTGACGCCCACCATCAGTAAGAAGATTCCACACTGAGGAGGCCATGACCAGCCTGCTGACTGAAATCTATACTGTAAAAGGGTGATGCTGTTCCAGCAATCCTGAAACCCTGCCCTAGGATCAATGCAAAGTGGTGTCAACCTTAGAATTTCAATACGCCTAGGCAGATAGTTATCTTTAAATATAAGAACAGTATCATTTTCTGGAGAAACCAAAAGAATCCAGAAAAATTCTACAGTAGTCTACTCTGCCCTTCCTCCCCGTTCCGTCTTGTTAGTAACAGCCAAATCCAGGCACAAAGATGTCCTAACTTCTACACCTGAGGTTGCCCACAACGTGTGCTAGGTGATGCATCTTATAGAGCACATATGCAAACAATTATGGGATCTGAAAAACAATAACTCAGGCAGAAACATTAGGAATTATTGCCCCTAAGTGAACCAGTGGGAAAAAAGGAGGCTTAGAGAGTTTAAACAACTTTCCCCAGTAGCTGATAAGTTACGGTGGCCTTAGACAAGCTGACAAGAGTGGTAGCAAAAAGGCTTCAAGGATTACAAATTGTTCTACTATAAGGTTTTAAAAAGGTTTCAAAGGCAAAGAAGAGCAAATGAAGCCATGAATTTTACAATCTACATATTTTTAGCCCTTTCTCTTTTTTTGCTTTTCTAGGGTAAACTAATTAGACCCTGCAAACACATTCCCACCCACAATGTTGTCTCCATTGCTTTAGGGCCTCACCTCTGAGCAGCCAGAGGGAATGCAGCTGACCCCTTATCTAGTTAACAACCTTTTATACTCTCTCCTTTCGCTTTGCTTTCTCCATGCCAACATAAGACATACAAAGATTCTTCTGCCTCCAAGATGCTGCAGCTTTCTTCTCAGCTAGTTACCCCCAGCTAAAAATAACTGTTCCACATACTCAGAGATATATGGCAATCAAGCAACCAAGTGCCCCTTTTGCCAATGACATGTTTTTAAAAAATATGTTCAATGAGAGGCTCTTTGAAAATTATTCACTTGTTTTCTGAGTTGCAAAGGAAAACGAAAGGCAAATTATGGCTCTATAAGCAACTGTTTGCACAGATCCCATTAATTCGCCATCCACAGGGCTATTGACAAGTAGCTTTTTTCTCTTGTCATTTCGCTTACCAGGCAGAAATGATTACAAACTTAATTTCTTTGGGGGGTTATTTAGGTTAGAGAGGGCCCCTTCATAATGCAGAAATCATAAGGGTCACCAGAGACAGGAGAACAATAGCTCCCAGTGCTTCCACAATGGAGAGAGAGATAACTGAATGTCATATTCGGAAGAAATTCAAACCATCATTGATTTTTTCAGATGAAAAAACTGAGGCTCAAAGAGGTTAGGGGGTTAACCAAAGTCAGTCAGTGTTTTAGTTTGCAGCAAAGCTGAAAGCAGGCGCTAAGCATTGCAACACCTGGTGTCTTCCTTCCTCCCCTCCATCCTGCTGCTAGTAGTGTCAGTGGCAAATACAAGACAGTTCAAGGAAATGTGGTCTCAGCGAGGAGTACTAAGGACCAAGCACCAATGCATCTTGCCATTTACAACAAATTCCTTAATTAAAAGGCTTCATTTATTCACAGAAGCTGCCTATTTTGTACATAGCCAAACACACACACATACACACACACACACACACACACAGTGTGACAGAGATAATTTATCATTATCTGAACGCACTCAGGGTGGTCAATTTCAGCCAGAGTGAAGAACAGAGAAAGGCAGGGTCAAGGGCACTATAGAAATAGCTGTTCCTGCTTCACTTTTCAGCCCTCCTTCCCCTCCCATCAGCCCACTTTCATTACTTTTCTCTTTGATGCAAAATCTGAATATCTTGGTCAGGCAGCTCTGCTTATCAGTGGGTTCTGAATAACCCACTTTTATCAAACTTCATCTTATGGACCCAAAATATATTTGATCTTAGCAAAAAGTACCCTTATCAGTCCTAAAATGACACTGTCCCAAAGTGAATAGTGTTAGCAGCCAACTCTCTAGAACCAGAAAGAAGTATGTTTAAATCCTCAATCCATCACTTTCTAGCCATGCTGTCATGTCCAACTCATTCTTCTTAAACAATATCTCACTAAGCACACTAGGCTGTAGAAATGCACACAGATAGGGCCTTACCTTTTCTGGCTTTATTCCTGCGAGGCAGCAGTGGACACTAACATATCTGTCACTCCAGTTAATTTAAAGGTTTAACTGGTACAAGTGCTGTGCAGGCTGGTCTCTGGAACAATGAGAGCACCCAGGAGAAGGCTTTGCTTTAGTTACAAAATTCAGGAAAGGTTTCCCCTAGGGAGGGACCGAGATCAGAAGCATGAGTGGGCAAAGTAAGGACGATCTGGCATTCCTGGCAAATATGTGGTGCAGGGGGTCCTGGACCTTGGCCAGTACAAGATGCTGAGTCTTTGCAGTGCAGAGCAGAGAGGAGGGGCACGCCATGAGGACAGAGAAATGGAAAGAAGACTGTGGCCATGGTGAGGAGGTTTGTCCTCATTCTAAGAAGGACTGGGAAGTATGGGGCATGGTCTGACTTATGTGGAGGACAGACTGGAGACAACATGGACACAGACACACAGGTGGAAGGCCAGGAGGTAATCCACAGAAGGGCTGCAATGAGAATTTTAATGGAAAGAAAAAACAGAAGCTAAGGGATATTTAAGAACTAAAATCAGCAGGCCTGAATGGTAAGTTGGATTTGAGAAGCGAGAGAGAAAGGGATAAACCAGAGCTCACTCATAGGACTTTGGCTTGTGTGACTGGATAGGTGGTGGCACCATTTTCTAAAAACCAGAATGGAAGAAGGAGCAGACTAGTGACTTAAACCTCATAGCCTCAGTTTTCTCATCTGTAAAATGGGAATAGTCCTACATATATCACAATGTTTTTGAAAGCATTAGAAAATATTCCTAGAAAATGAAGCCTTCATACAAAGCGGTGTATGTTTCTCCCCCAAATAAATGGGACCTATTCTTATAGGCTTCTTTTTCTTGATCTGATTGGAAACTCAGGATCTCAGATATTCATTTCTTTTCATCCTCTTCTCTGATGGCTCTACCAAATTGCTGGTTTACTGATCTCATCACCCTAAACAACGTATAGTACTCCATACTAGTCAAATAGGCAAGTTGGCAATTGCTCTTCTGAACAAATTATTGTAAATGTCACTGCTACAGTGCAGCTCATAGTGGCTCACTTGGCTGTTCAAGGGAAAAATTCTTGCAAATGCAGCTCTTATTATTTGCCAAATGTTCATGCACAAATGCATTTATTTTACCAAGAGCCTAGTGTTGGGTCATTTAAGGAGAATGGGAAAACACCACTCACAATTGAAGAGGCAAAATGGCATACATACAGCACTCCAGAGCTTGCAAACCCCTTCATAAACACTATACCAATGGTACCTCACACTGACTGCGGAGAGGCTGAGATGATGAGAAAGGGCAGGTATATTTATGATTATTTTTACAAGTAAGGTTAATTTAGACAAAGTAACTCTCTCCAGGTCACAACTCAAGGAAGAAATACATTTCTGTGATGAAAATACAAGTCTTGAGGGGACTCAAGATGGCGCTGTGAGAACAACCCAGGATTGGAGCCCGCGTAGAATTCGCAAACGGTGAGTCAGTGCTGCATTTCCAGACTGATCTTTGTTGCCCACAGAACGGGGAAACTCCCAAGTATAAAAAGACACGGGACGCCAGGCAGTAGGTCTGCCTGGCGAAGCCAGCAGCGGGGGCGGCGGCGGCCGGCCCTACCCAACAATTCCCACAGGGCGCACTTGTCCGGGTGCCTTGTTGAACCGGCAACCTGAGACTTGAGAGGGCTGGACTTGAGACTGAACGAGACTTGCACAGTAGCCCAGCCCAGGGGATTGCAGGGACAGATCGCTTGGGATACCCAGTGGGACGAACAAAACCGCGATTTCAAACTATCCTGGGCAGATGGTCCGAGACGCTCTGTGGGGGAGGGGCGTCCACCACTACGGAGGCAACCCGCCCCAACTGAGATACACGCCCACTGCTGACGCACCCAGCCGTTGCCGAGGCAACCCGCCCCAACTGAGATACACGCCCACTGCTGACGCAGCCTGCCGTTGCTGAGGCAACACGCTACAACGAAGAGACTCCGCCACAGGGCGTGGCGGAGACCACAGCAGAGCCGGCAGGAACAGCGCGAATCACACAACAGCAGGGCGGAGCCTCGGCAGCCAAACAGTGGCTAGTCTGCCTTTGAGCTGGGCAGGACACCTGATCGGACATCCAAAAATAAAGCCCAAACCCCTCAACACAGAGCATTTGAGAAAAAAAAAAAGGGTCGTTTAATGAGCTGTGTTGCAGCAGAATCAAACATAGCAGCCTAACAGCCCTGAATGAACAACAGAGTGCAAAGCTCAGCAATTAAACCCCTATAAAGTACAAACTGTCTCCTCAAGCAGCTCCCTGACCCCTCTATATCCAAAAGACTGTCATTAGGCAGGCATCATCCTGGGACAAAGAGAGCAGAAAAAGAAACTGGTAGCATCCCTCGCTGTGCCACGGCTACTAGAGGTGCACCCCAGACAAGCAGGGTCTGGAGCGGACCTCAACAGTCGTACAGCGAAGGGGCTAGACTGGTAGAAGGAAAACCAAGCAACAGAAATACTTCATCAACATTCTGGGTGTCCACTCAGAGACCCAAACGAAAAGTCAGCAACTACGCAGACGACCAGCGGACAAATCCACAAAGATGGGAAGAAACCAGCGCAAAAAGGAGGAAAACACCCGAAACCAGAACACCTCGCCTCCTAGAAAGGACCAAAACTCCTCACCAGCAAGGGAACAAAGCTGGACGGAGAATGACTGTGACGAAATGACGGAATTAGACTTCAGAAGATGGATAATGAGAAACTTTTGTGAGCTAAAAGATCATGTATTAAATCAGTGCAAAGAAACTAAGAACCTTGAAAATAGATTTGAAAAAAGATTCGAGGAAATGATAACAAGAATGGATACCTTAGAGAGGAATATGAATGAATTAAAGGAGCTGAAAAACACAATACGAGAACTTCGCGAAGCAAACACAAGTTTCAATAGCCGAATTGACCAAGCAGAAGAAAGAATATCTGAAGTCGAAGACCAACTCAATGAAATAAAACGAGAAACCAAGATCAGAGGAAAAAGCGCAAAAAGGAATGAACAAAGTCTTCAAGAAATGTGGGACTATGTGAAAAGACCTAACCTACGTTTGATAGGTGTACCAGAAGGGGACGAAGAGAATGAATCCCAGCTGGAAAATACTCTTCAGGACATCATCCAGGAAAATTTCCCCCACCTAGAAAGACAAGCCAACACTCAATTGCAGGAAATACAGAGAACACCACAAAGATATTCCGCAAGAAGAGCAACCCCAAGGCACATAATCGTCAGATTCAACAGGGTTGAAATAAAGGAGAGAATACTAAGGGCAGCCAGAGAGAAAGGTCGGGTCACCCACAAAGGGAAGCCCATCAGACTCACAGCAGATCTCTCGGCAGAAACACTACAAGCCAGAAGAGAGTGGGGGGCAATATTCAACATTCTTAAAGAAAAGAACTTTCAACCCAGAATTTCATATCCGGCCAAACTGAGCTTCAGAAGTGAAGGAAGAATAAAATTCTTTGTGAACAAGCAAGTACTCAGAGATTTTGTCACCACCAGGCCTGCTTTACAAGAGCTCCTAAAAGAGGCACTACACATAGAAAGGATCAATCAGTACCAGCCATTCCAAAATCACACTGAATGCTAAAGAGCTTCAACATAATGAAGAATCTACAACAACTAACAGGCAAAACAGCCACTTAGAATCAAAATGGCAGTATCAAATTCACACATAACAATATTAACCCTAAATGTAAATGGACGAAATGCACCAATCAAAAGACACAGACTGGCAAATTGGATAAAAATCCAAAACCCATCAGTGTGCTGTATACAGGAAACCCATCTCACATGCAAGGATACACAAAGGCTCAAAATAAAGGGATGGAGGAAGATTTACCAAGCTAATGGAAAGCAAAATAAAGCAGGAGTTGCAATTCTCATCTCTGATAAAATAGACTTTAAAGCAACAAAGATCAAAAGAGACAAAGAAGGCCATTACATAATGGTAAAAGGATCGATACAACAAGAAGAGCTAACGATCCTAAACATATATGGACCCAACACAGAAGCACCGAGATACATAAGGCAAATTCTTAATGACTTACAGAAGGACTTAGACTCCCACACAATAATAGTGGGAGACTTTAACACTCCACTGTCAATACTAGACAGATCAACCAGACAGAAAATCAACAAGGATACCCAGGGCTTGAACTCAGACCTGGAGCAAGCAAACCTGGTGGACATTTACAGAACTCTCCACCCCAAATCCACAGAATACACATTCTTCTCAGCACCACATCACACCTACTCTAAAATTGACCACATAATTGGAAGTAAAGCACTGCTCAACAAATGCAAAACAACTGAAATCATAACAAACAGCCTCTCGGACCATAGTGCAATCAAGTTAGAACTCAGAATTCAGAAACCGACCCAGAACCGCACAGCTTCATGGAAACTGAACAACTGGCTCTTGAATGTTGACTGGGTAAACAACGAAATGAAGGCAGAAATAAAGAAGTTCTTCGAAACCAATGAGAATGAAGACACAACGTGCCAGAACCTCTGGGACACATTTAAAGCAGTCTCTAGAGGAAAGTATATAGCAATAAGTGCCCATATGAGGAGAATGGAGAGATCCAAAATTGACACCCTATCGTCAAAATTGAAAGAGCTAGAGGAGCAAGATCAAAAAAACTCAAAACCCAGCAGAAGACAAGAAATTACTAAGATCAGAGCT
Organism: Callithrix jacchus; assembly: GCF_049354715.1. Classification (NCBI taxonomy): domain Eukaryota; kingdom Metazoa; phylum Chordata; class Mammalia; order Primates; family Cebidae; genus Callithrix; species Callithrix jacchus. Next base: position 52,155,823 of record NC_133521.1, on the reverse strand, counting down.
GAGCTGAAGGAGATTGAGACACGAAAAACCCTTCAAAAAATCAATAAATCCAAGAGCTGGTTTTTTGAAAAGATCAACAAAATAGACAAACCACTAGCCAGATTGATTAAAAAGAAAAGAGAAAACAACCGAATAGATGCAATAAAAAATGATAAAGGGGAAATCACCACAGATTCCACAGAAATTCAAACCATCATCAGAGAATATTACAAACAACTCTATGCACATAAACTAGTAAACCTGGAAGAAATGGATAAATTCCTGGACTCCTGTGTCCTCCCAAGCCTAAACCAGGAGGAAGCTGAAACTATGAATAGACCAATAACAAGGTCTGAAGTTGAGGCAGCAATTAAGAGCCTACCTCACAAAAAAAGCCCAGGTCCAGATGGGTTCACAGCCGAATTCTACCAGACACACAAGGAGGAGCTGGTACCATTCCTTCTAAAACTATTTCAAACAATCCAAAAAGAGGGAATCCTTCCCAAATCATTTTATGAGACCAACATCATCCTGATACCAAAACCCGGCAGAGACCCAACGAGAAAAGAAAACTTCAGGCCAATATCCATGATAAACATAGATGCAAAAATCTTCAATAAAATATTGGCAAGCCGATTGCAACAGCAAATCAAAAAACTTATTCATCATGATCAAGTAGGATTCATCCCAGGGATGCAAGGCTGGTTCAACATACGCAAGTCTATCAACGTAATTCACCACATAAACAGAACCAAAAACAAAAACCACATGATTATCTCAATTGACACAGAGAAGGCATTTGACAAAATTCAACAGCCCTTTATGCTAAAAACCCTCAATAAACTCGGTATCGATGGAACGTATCTCAAAGTAATGAAAGCTATTTATGACAAACCAACAGCCAATATCATACTGAATGGGCAAAAACTGGAAGCATTCCCTTTGAAATCTGGTACTAGACAAGGATGCCCTCTCTCACCACTCCTATTCAATATAGTACTGGAAGTTCTAGCCAGAGCAATCAGGCAAGAAAAAGAAATAAAGGGTATTCAAATAGGAAAGGTGGAAGCCAAATTGTCTCTATTTGCAGACGACATGATAGTATACCTAGAAGACCCCATCGCCTCAGCCCAAAAACTCCTGAAACTGATAAAAAACTTCAGCAAAGTCTCAGGATATAAAATCAATGTGCAAAAATCACAAGCATTCGTCTACACCAATAACAGACTTAAAGAAAGCCAAATCAAGAGCGAACTGCCATTTGCAATTGCTACAAAAAGAATAAAATACCTTGGAATACAACTCACAAGGAACGTAAGGGACTTCTTCAAGGAGAACTACAAACCACTGCTCAACGAAATCAGAGAGGACACAAACAGATGGAGAAACATTCCATGTTCATGGTTAGGAAGAATTAATATCGTGAAAATGGCTATACTGCCCAAAGTAATTTACAGAATCAATGCTATCCCCATCAAGCTACCATTGACTTTCTTCACAGAACTGGAAAAAACCACCATGAACTTCATATGGAACCAAAAGAGAGCCCGCATAGCCAAGTCAATTCTAAGCAAAAAGAACACAGCGGGGGGCATCACACTACCGGATTTCAAACTATACTACAAGGCTACAGTAATCAAAACAGCATGGTACTGGTACCAAAACAGAGATATAGACCAATGGAACAAAACAGAGGCACCGGAGGCAACACAACATACATACAACTATACAATCTTTGATAAACCTGACAAAAACAAGCAATGGGGCAAGGATTCCATGTTTAACAAATGGTGTTGGGAAAACTGGCTAGCCATGTGCAGAAAGCAGAAACTGGACCCCTTCCTGTCACCTTACACTAAAATTAACTCCAGATGGATTAAAGACTTAAACATAAGACCTGGCACCATAAAAACCCTAGAAGGAAATCTAGGCAAAACTGTCCAGGACATAGGAGTAGGCAAGGACTTCATGAACAAAACACCAAGAGCATTGGCAACAAAAGCCAAAATAGACAAATGGGACCTAATGAAACTCCACAGCTTCTGCACGGCAAAAGATACAGTCACTAGAGTGGATCGGCAACCAACAGAATGGGAAAAATTTTTCGCAGTCTACCCATCTGACAAAGGGCTGATATCCAGAATTTACAAACAACTCAAGCAGATTTACAGGAAAAAAACAAACAAGCCCATTCAAAAGTGGGCAAAGGATATGAACAGATACATTACGAAAGAAAACAAAATTCTAATTTTACGTGAATCGAAAAATATCTAAATATTATCTAGGCACCCCAATGTTAAAAACAAAATTGCTCTGAATATAACCTGTCATAAAAAGTATAGAATGCCCTTTTCTACTCTCTATTGGAGAATATACACCAACTCAATGTGCTCTCTCATGTAAAATGCCCAAATTCTAATTTTACGTGAATCGAAAATAATCTAAATTATATCTAGTCGCCCCAAAGTTAAAAGAAAATGGCTCTGAATATAGTCTGTTAGAATAAATGTACAATGCCATATTCTACTATGTTTTGGAGTATATATACGAACTCAGTATGCTATCTCGTGTAAAATAAAGAAATTCTAATTTTACCCGAATCAACAAAACCTAAATATTATCTAGGCACACCAATATTAAAAACAAAATTGCTCTGAATATATAGTGTCAAAAAATATACAATGCCCTTTTCTACTATGTTTTGGAGTATGTACACCAACTCCATCTGCTCTCTCCTGTAAAACAGAGATATTCTATATTAAAGGGAATCGAAAAAATTCTAAATATTATATAGGCACCCCATTGTTAAAATCAAAATTGATCTTAATATAATCTGTTAGAAAAAATATACAATGCCCTATTCTTCTCTGTTTTGGAGTATACACACCAACTCCATATGCTCTCTCAGCTTAAATACAGAAATTCTATATTTAAGCACATCGAAAAAAATCTAAATATTATCTAGTCACCCCAACGATAAAAGCAAAATTGCTCTGAATATAATCTGTCAGAAAAAATATACAATGCCCTTTTCTACTCTGTTTTGGAGTATATACACCAAATCAATATGCTCCCTCAGGGAAGATACCAAAATTCTAATTTTACGCGAATCGAAAAAAATTTAAATAATATCTAGGCGCCCCAAAGTTAAAAGAAAATGGCTCTGAATATATTTTGTTAGAAAAAATATAAAATGCCTTATTCTACTCTTTTGGAATATATACACCAACTCAACATGCTCTCTCATGTAAAATACAGAAATTCTATAATTAATCGAATCGAAAAATATCTAAATATTATCTAGGCACCCTAATGTTAAAAGCAAAATTGCTCTGAATATAATCTGTAAGAGAAAATACACAATGCCATTTTCTACTCTGTTTTGTATTATATACACCAATTCAATATGCTCTTTCATGTAAAATACAGAAATTCTAATTTTACCCAAATCGAAAAAATCTAAATATTTTGAAGTCACGCCAATGTTAAAAACAAAATTGCTCTGAATATAATCTGTCATAAAAAATATACAATGCCTTTTACTACTCTGTTTTGCAGTATATACACCAACTAAATATGCTCTCTCATTTAAAATGCCGAAATTCTGATTTTACACGAATCGAAAAAACATCTAAATAATATCTAGGCGACCCAAAGGTAAAAGAAAATGGGTTTGTGTCGTTTGTAGGGACATGGAATAATCTGGAAAACATCATACTCAGCAAACTGACACAAGAACAAAAAATGAAACACCGCATATTCTCACTCATAGGTGGGTGATGAAAAATGAGAACACATGGACACAGAAAGGGGAGAACTAAACACTGGGGTCTATTGGGGGGAAAAGTGGAGGGCCAGTGTTAGGGGTAGGTGGGGAGGGATAGCCTGGGGAGAAATGCCAAATGTGGGTGAAGGGGAGAAGAAAAGCAAAGCACACTGCCATGTGTGTACCTACGCAACTATCTTGCATACTATGCTCATGTACCCCAAACCTAAAATCCAATAACAAATTTAAAAAAAAAAAAAGAAAGAAAATGGCTCTGAATATAGTTTGTTAGAAAAAAATACAATGCCTTATTCTACTCTGTTTTGGAGTATATACACCAACTCAGTATGCTCTCACATGTAAAATACCGAAATTCTAAATTTACATGAATCGATAAATATCTAAATATTATGTAGGCACACGAATGTTAAAAGCAAAATTGCTCTGAATATAATCTGTCAGAAAAAATATACAATGCCTTTTTATACTCTGTTTTGGACTATATACACTAACCCAATATGCTCTCTCATGTAAAATACAGAAATTATAATTTTACGCAAATCAAAAAAAATCTAAATAATATCTAGGCACCATAAAGTTAAAAGAAAATGGCTCTAAATATAGTCTGTCAGAAAAAATATACAATGCCTTATTCTACTTTGTTTTGGAGTATATCCACCAAATCAATATGCTGTCTAATGTAAAATAACGAAATTCAAATTTTACACGAATCGAAAAAATCTAAATATTATCTTGACACCCCAATGTTAAAAGCAAAATTTCACTGAATATAATCTGTCCGAGAAAATATACAAGGCCTTATTCTGCTCTGTTTTGGAGTACATACACCAACTCCATATTCTCTCTACTGTAAAATACAGAAATTTTATATTTAAGCGAATCGAAAAAAATCTAAATATTATCTAGGCACCCCAATGTTAAAAGCAAAATTGCTCTGAATATAATCTGTCAGAAAAAATATACAATGGCTTATTCTACTCTGTTTCGAAGTATATACACCAACACAGTATGCTCTCTCATGTAAGATACAGAAATTCTAATTTTACGTGAATCGAAAAAATCTAAATATTACCTAGGCACCCAAATATTAAAAATAAAACTGTTCCGTATATTATCTGTCAGAGAAAATATACAATGCCCTATTCTACTCTGTTTTGTAGAATATACACCAACCCCATAGGCTCTCTCATGTAAAACACCGAAATTCTAACTTTACGCAAATCGAAAAAAATCTAAATAATATCTAGGCACCCCAATGTTAAAAGAAAATGCTTCTAAATATAGTCTGTTTGAAAAAATATACAATGCCTTATTCTACTCTGTTTTGGAGTATATACAGCAACTCAGTATGCTCTCTCAAGTAAAATACAGAAATTCACGTTTTACCCAGTTCGAATAAATCTAAATATTTTCTAGGCACCCCAATGGTAAAAACAAAATTGCTCTGAATATAATCTGTCAGAAAAAATATACAATGCCCTATTCTCCTCTGTTTTGGAGTATATACACCAACTCCACATGCTCTCTCATATAAAATACAGAAATTCTATATTTAAGCGAATTGAAAAAAATATAAATATAATCTAGGCACCACTATCATAAAAGCAAAATTGCTCTGAATATTATCTCTCAGACAAAATATACAATGCCCTTTTCTACTCTCTTTTGGCGTATATACACCAAATCAATATGCACTCTCATGTAAAATAACGAAATTTTAAATTTACGTGAATCAAAAAAAATCTAAATAATATCTAGACGGCACAAAGTTAAAAGAAAATGGCTCTGAATATAGTCTGTTAAAAAATATATACAATGCCCTATTCTACTCTGTTTTGGAGTATATACACAAACTCAGTATGCTCTCTCATGTAAAATACCGAAATTTTAATTTTACGTGAATCCATAAAATCTAAATATTATCTAGGCACCCCAATGTTAAAAGCAAAATTGATCTGAATATAATCTGTCAGAAGAAATATACAATGCACTTTTCTACTCTGTATTGTAGTATATACACCAATTCAATATGCTCTCTTATGTAAAATACAGAAATTCTAATTTTACCCGAATCGAAATAATCTAAATATTATCTAGGCACCCCAATGTTAAAAGCAAAATTGCTCTGAATATAATCTGTCTGAAAAAATTTACAATGCCCTTTTCTACTCTGTTTGGGAGTATCTACACCAACTCAATATGCTCTCTCATATAAAATACCGAAATTCTAATTTTACGTGAATCGAAAAAAATCTAAATAATATCTAGGCACCCCAAAGTTAAAAGAAAATGGCTCTGAATATAGTCTGTTAGGGAAAATATACAATGCCTTATTCTACTCTGTATTGGAGTATATACACAAACTCAGTATGCTCTCTCATGTAAAATACCGAAATTTTAAATTTACGTGAATGAAAACAAATCCAAATAATATCTAGGGACCCCAATGGTAAAAACTAAATTGCTCTGAATATAATCTGTCAGATAAAATAAACAATGCCGTATTCTACTGTGTTTTGGACTATATGCACCAAATCCATATGCTCTCTCATTTAAAATACAGAAATTCTATATTAAAGTGAATCGAAAAAAATCTAAATATTATCTAGGCACCCCAATGTTAAAAGCAAAATTGCTGTGAATATAATCTTTCAGAAAAAATATACAATGCCTTATTCTACTCTGTTTTGGAGTATATACACCAACTGAGTATGCTCTCTCATATAAAATACCGAAATTCTAATTTTACAAAAATCAAAAAAAATCTAAATATTACCTAGGCACCCGAATGTTAAAATCAAAATTTCTCTGAATATAATCTGTCAGAAATAATTTACAATGCCCTTTTCTACTCTGTTTTGGATGATCTACACCAACTCAATAAGCTCTCTCATGTAAAATAGCGTAATTCTATTTTTACGCGAATCAAAAATTCTAAGTAATATCTAGACGCCTCACAGTTAAAAGAAAATGGCTGTAAATATAGTCTGTTAGAAAAAAATACAATGTCCTTTACTACTCTGTTTTGCAGTATATACACCAACTCAATATGCTCTCTCATGTAAAATACCGAAATTCTAATTTACGCGAATAAAAAAAATCTAAATAATATCTAGAAGACCCAAAGTTAAAAGAAAATGCCTCTGAATATAGTCCGTTAGAAAAATATACAATGCTTTATTCTACTCTGTTCTGCAGTATATAAATTAAGTCCATATGCTCAATCATGTAAAATACAGAAATTCTATATTAAAGCAAATCGAAAAAAATCTAAATATTATTTAGGCACCCCAATGTTAACAACAAAATTGCTCTGAATATAATCTGTCAGAGAAAATATACAATGCCCTTTTCTACTCTGTTTTCTAATATATACACGAACTCAATATGCTCTCTCCTGAAAAATACAGAAATTCTAATTTTAAAAGAATCGAAAAACCGAAATTTATCTAGGCACTCCAATGTTGAAAACAAAATTGCTCTGAATATAATCTGTTGGAAAAGATATACCCTGCCCTATTCTACTCTGTTGTGGAGTATATATACCAACTCAGTATGCTCTCTCATGTCAAATACTGAAATACTCATTTTAGGTGAATCGAAAAAAATCTAAATATTATTTAGGAACCCCAATGAAAAAAACAAAATTGCTCTGAATATAATCTGTTAGAATAAATATACAATGCACTATTCTACTCTGTTTTGGAGTATATACACCAACTCAGTATGCTCTCTCATGTAAAATACCAAAATTCAAACTTTATGTGAATCGAAAAAATTCTAAATATTATCTAGGCACCCCAATGTTAAAAGAAAAACTGCCCTGAATATAATCTGTCATAAAAAATATACAATGCCTTTTTCTACTCTGTTTTGGAGTATGTACACGTGCTCAATATGCTTTCTCATGTAAAATACTGAAATTCTAATTTTACATGAATCGAAAAAAATCTAAACAATATCTAGGCACCAGAAAGTTAAAAGAAAATGGCTCTAGATATAGTCTGTCAGGAAAAATATACAATGCCTTATTCTACTCTGTTTTGGAGTATATACACCATCTCCATATGCTCTCTCATGTAAAATACCGAAATTCTACTTTTACCTGAATCGAAAATATCTAAATACTATCTTGACACCACAATGTTAAAAACAAAATTGCACTGAATATAATCTGTCAGAAAAAATATACAATGCCTTATTCTACTCTGTTTTGGAGTACATACACCAACTCCATATGCTCTCTCATGTAAAATACAGGAATTCTATATTTAAGCAAATCGAAAAAATCTAAATATTATGTAGGCAACCCAATGTATAAAGGATAATTTCTCTGAATATAATCTTTTAGAAAAAATATACAATGCCCTTTACTACTTTGTTTTGCAGTATATACACCAACTCAATATGCTCTCTAATGTAAAATACAGAAATTCTAATTTTACGCGAATCGAAAAAAATCTAAATGATATCTTGCCGCCCCAAAGAAAAAGAAAATGACTCTGAAAATAGTCTGCTATAAATAATATACAATATATTATTCTACTCTGTTTTGGAATATATACATCAACTCAATATGGTCTCTGATGTAAAATAACGAAATTCTAATTTTACGTGAATCAAAGAAAATCTAAATATTATCTAGGCACCGGAATGTTAAGAGTACAGTTGCTCTGAATATAATGTGTCATAAAAAATATACAATGCCCTTTTCTACTCTGGTGGAGTAGATAGACCAACTCAATATGCTCTCTCATGTAAAATAAAGCAATTCTAATTTTACGCAAATAAAAAAATCTAAATATTATTTCGGCACCCCAATGTTAAAAGCAAATTTGCTCTGAATATAGTCTGTCAGAAAAAATATACAATGCCCTTTTCTACTGTGTTTTGGAGTATACACATCAACTCAATCTGCTCTCTTATGTAAAATACCGAAATTCTAATTTTATGCGAATCGAAAAAAATCTAAATAATATCTAGGCTCCCCAAAGTTAAAAGAAAATGTCTCTGAATATAGTCTGTTAGAAAAAAATATACATTGCCTTATTCTACTCTGTATTGGAGTATATAAACAAACTCAGTATGCTCTGTCACGTAAAATTCAGAAATTCTAATTTTACGTGAATCAAAAAAAATCTAAATATTATCTAGGCACCCCAATGCGAAAAACAAAATTGCTCTGCATATAATCTGTCAGAAAAAGTATACAATGACCTATTCTACTCTGATAAGGAGTATATAAACCAACTCAGTATGCTCTCTCTTGTGAAATACAGAAATTCTAATTTTACGTGAATCGAAAAAAATTTAAATATTTTCTAGGCACCCCAATGTTAAAAGCCAATTTGCTCTGAATATCATCTGTCAGAAAAAATATACAATGCCCTTTTCTACTCTGTTTTGGCGTATATACACCAACTCAATATGCTCTCTCATGGAAAATATGGAAATTATAATTTCACACGAATCGAAAAAAATCTAAATAATATCTAGGCGCCAGAAAGTTAAACGAAAATGCCTCTGAATATAGTCTGTTAGACAAAATATAAAATGCCTTATTCTACTTTGTTTTGGAGTCTATACACCAACTCAGTATTCTCTCTGATGTAAAATACTAAAATTCTAATTTTACGTGAATCGAAAAAAATCTAAATAATATCTAGGCACCCCAATGTTCAAAACAAAATTGCTCTGAATATAGTCCGTCAGAAAAAATAAACAATGCCTTATTCTACTCTGTTTTGGAGTATATGCACCAACTCCATATGCTCTCTCATGTAAAATACAGAAATTCTATATTTAAGCGAATCGAATAAAATCTAAATATTATCTAGGCTCCCCAATATTATAAGTAAAATTGCTTTATATGTAGTCTGTCAGAGAAAATATACAATGCCCTTTTCTTCTCGGTTTTGGAGTATATACACCAAATCAATATGCTCTCTCATGTAAAATACGGAGATTCTAATTTTTCGCAAATTGAAAAAAATCTAAATAATATCTAGGTGCTCCGAAGTTAAAAGGAAATGGCTCTGAATATAGTCTGTTAATAAAAATATACAATACTTTATTCTACTCTGTTTTTGAGTGTATACACCACCTTAGTTTGCTCTCTCATGTAAAATAGAGAAATTCTAATGTTACCCAAATCAAAAGAATCTAAATATTATCTAGGCACTCCAATGTTAAAAGCAAAATTTCTCTGAATATCATCTGTCAGACAAAATATACAATGCTTTATTCTACTCTGTTTTGGAGTATAAACACCAACTCCATATGCTCTCTTTTGTAAAATACAGACATTCTATATTTAAACGAATCCATAAAAATCTAAATATTATCTTCGCACCCCAATTTTAAAATCAAAATTGCTCTGAATATAATCTGTCAGAAAAAATATACAATGCCTTATTCTACTCTGTTTTGGAGTATGTACACCAACTCAATATGCTCTCTCATGTAAAATACAGAAATTCTAATTTTACGTGAATCAACGAAAATATAAATATTATCTAGGCACCCAAATGTTAAAAGCAAAATTTCTCTGAATATAATCTGTCAGAAAATATATATGCTCTCTCATGTAAAATACCGAAATTCTAATTTTACATGAATCGAAAAATATCTAATAATATATAGGCGCCCCAAAGCTAAAAGAAAATGAATCTGAATATAATCTGTTAGAGAAAGTATACAATGCCCTATTCTACTCTCTTTTGGAGTTTATACACCAACTCAGTATGCTCTCTCGTGTAAAATACCGAAATTCTTATTTTACGAGAATCAAAAAAAATCTAAATATTATGTAGGCACCCCCATGTTAAAACAAAATTGCTCTGAATATAATCTGTTAGAAAAATATATAATGCCCTATTATACTCTGTTTTGTAGTATAGACACCAACTTCATATGCTCTCTCATGTAAAATACAGAAATTCTATATTTATTCGAATAAAAAAAATCTAAATATAACCTAAGGACCCCAATGTTAATAGCAAAATTGCTCTGAATATAATCTGTCAGAAAAAATACACAATGCCTTATTCTACTCTGTTTTTGAGTATATACACCAACTCAGTGTGCTCTGTCATTTAAAATACCGAAATTCTATTTTTACGTGAATCGAAAAAAATCTAAATATTATCTAGGCAACCCAATAATAAAACAAAAATTGCTCGGAAAATAATCTGTCAGAAAAAATATACAATGCCCTTTTCCTCTCTTTTTTGGAGCATACACACCAACTCAATATGCTCTCTCATGTAAAATAACAAAATTCTAATTTTATGAGAATGAAAAAAAATCTAAATAGTATCTAGGCGCCCCAAAGTTAAAAGAAAATGGCTCTGAATATAGTCTGTTAGGAAAAATATACAATGCCTTATTCTGCTGTGTATTGGAGTATATGCAACAACTCCATATGCTCTCTCATTTAAAATACAGAAATTCTAAATTTAAGCGAATTGAAAAAAATCTAAATATTATCTAGGCACACCAATGATAAAAGCAAAATTGCTCTGAATATAATCTGTCAGAATAACTATACAATGCCCTATTCTATTCTGTTTTGGAGTATATACACCAACTCAGTATGCTCTCTCATGTAAAATACAGAAATTCTATATTTAAGAGGATCGAAAAAAATCTAAATATTATCTAGGCACCCCAATGTTAAAAGCTAAATTGCTCTGAATATAATCTGTCAGAAAAAATATACGATGTTCTTTTCTTCTTTGTTTTGGAGTATATACACCAACTCAATATGCACTCTCATTTAAAATACCGAAATTCTAATTTTACGTGAATCGAAAAAAATCTAAATAGTATCTAGGCGCCCCAGAGCTAAAAGAAAATGGCTCTGTATATAGTCTATTAGAAAAAATATACAATGCCTTATTCTAATCTTTTTTGGAGTATATGCACCAACACAGTGTGCTCTCTCATGTAAAATACCGAAATTCTAATTTTACCTAAATCGAAAAAATCTAAATATTATCTAGGCATCCCAATGTTAAAATCAAAATTTCTCTGAATATAATCTGTCAGAAAAAATATACAATACCCTATTCTACTCTGTATAGGAGTATATACACCAACACCCTATGCTCTCTCATGAAAAATACCAAAATTCTATATTTAAGCGAATCAAAAAAATTTAAATGCAATCTAGGCACAACAATGTTAAAAGCAAAATTGCTCTGAATATAATCTCTCAGAAAAAATATACAATGCCCTTTTCTAATCTGTTTTGGCGTATATACACCAACTCAATATGCACTCTCAGGTAAAATACCAAAATTCTAATTTTAGGTGAATCAAAAGAAATCTAAATAATATTTAGACGCCACAAAGTTAAAATAAAATGGCTCTGAATATAGTCTGTTAGAAAAAATATACAATGCCCTTTCTACTCTCTTTTGGAGTATATACACCAACTCAGTATGCTCTCTCATGTAAAATACCGAAATTCAAATTTTACGTGAATAAAAAAATCTAAATTTTATCTAGGCACCCCAATGTAAACAACAAATTTGCACTGAATATAGTCTGTCATAAAAAATATACAATGCCCTTTTCTACTCTGTTTTTGAGTATATACACCATCTCCATATGCTCTCTCTAGTAAAATACCGAAAATCTATATTTAACCGAATCGAAAAAAATCTAAATACTATCTAGGCAACCCAATGTTAAAACCAAAATTTCTCTGATTATAGTCTGTCATTAAAAATATACAATGCCCTTTACTACTCTGTTTTGCAGTATATACACAAACTCAATATGCTCTCTCATGTAAAATACCGAAATTCTAATTTACACGAATAGAAAAAAATCTAAATAATATCTAGGCGACCCAAAGTTAAAAGAAAATGCCACTGAATATAGTCCGTTAGAAAAATATACAATGCCTTATTCTACTCTATTTTGGAGTATATAAATTAACTCCATATGCTCAATCATGTAAAATACAGAAATTCAATATTAAAGCAAATCAAAAAAAATCTAAATATTATCTAGGCACCCCAAGGTTAACAACAAAATTGCTCTGAAAATAGTCTGTCAGAGAAAATATACAATGCCCTTTTCTACTCTGTTTTGTAATATATACACGAACTCAATATACTCTCTCATGAAAAATACAGAAATTCTAATTTAACCAGAATCGAAAGACCAAAATTTATCTAGGCACCCCAATGTTGAAAACAAAATTGCTCTGAATATAATCTGTTGGAAAAAATTTACCCTGCCCTATTCTACTCTGTTTTGGAGCATATATACCAACTCAGTTTGCTCTCTCATGTCAAATACTGAAATACTCATTTTAGGTGAATCGAAAAAAATCTAAATATTATTTAGGCACCCCAATGGAAAAAACAAAATGGCTCTAAATATAATATGTTAGAATAAATATACAATGCCCTATTCTACTCTGTTTTAGAGTATATACACCAACTCAGTATGCTCTCTCATGTAAAATACCAAAATTCAAATTTTACGTGAATCGAAAAAATTCTAAATATTATCTAGGCACCCCAATGTTAAAAGCAAAATTGCCCTGAATGTAATCTGTCATAAAAAATATACAATGCCCTTTTCTACTCTGTTTTGGAGTATATACACGAGCTCAATATGCTCTCATGTAAAATACTGAAATTCTAATTTTACGTGAATCGAAAAAAATCTAAATAATATCTAGGCACCACAAAGTTAAAAGAAAATGGCTCTAAATATAGTCGGTCAGAAAAAATATACAATGCCTTATTCTACTCTGTTATGGAGTACATACACCAACTCCATATGCTCTCTCATGTAAAATACGGAAATTCTAATTTTACCTGAATAGAAAAAAATCTAAATATTATCTTGACACCCCAATGTTAAAAACAAAATTGCACTGAATATAATCTGTCAGAAAAAATATACAATGCCTTATTCTACTTTGTTTTGGAGCACATACACCAACTCCATATTGTCTCTCATGTAAAATACAGAAATTCTATATTTAAGCGAATCGAAAAAATCTAAATATTATCTAGGCGCCCCAATGTTAAAAGAAAAATTGCTCTGAATATAACCTGTCAGAAAAAATATACAATGGCTTATTCTAATCTGTTTTGGAGTATATACACCAACTCAGTATGCTCTCTCATGTAAGATACAGAAATTCGAATTTTACGGGAATCGAAAAAAATCTAAGTAATATCTAGGTGCCCCAAAGTTAAAAGAAAATGCCTCTGAATATAGTCTGTTAGAAAAAATATACAATGCTTTATTCTACTCTGTTTTGGAGTATATACACCAACTCAATATCCTCTCTCATGTAAAATAGAGAAATTCTAATTTTACCCTATTTGAAAAAATGTAAATATTTTCTAGGCACCCCAATGTTAAAAACAAAATTGCTCTGAATATAATCTGTCAGAGAAAATATACAATGCCCTTTTCTACTCTGTTTTCTAATATATACACGAACTCAATATGCTCTCTCATGAAAAATACAGAAATTCTAATTTAACCAGAATCGAAAAACCAAAATTTATCTAGACACCCCATTGTTGAAAACAAAATTGCTCTGAATATAATCTGTTGGAAAAAATGTACCCTGCACTATTCTACTCTGTTTTGGAGTATATATACCAACTCAGTATGCTCTCTCATGTCAAATAACGAAATATTCATTTTAGGTGAATCGAAAAAAATCTAAATATTATTTAGGCACCCCAATGGGAAAAACAAAATTGCTCTGAATATAATCTGTTAGAATGAATATACAATGCCCTATTCTACTCTCTTTTGGAGTATATACACCAACTCAGTATGCTCTCTCATATAAAACACCAAAATTCTAATTTTACATGAATCGAAAAAATTCTAAATATTAGCTAGGCACCCCAATGTTAACAGCAAAATTGCTCTGAAAATAATCTGTCAGAAAAAATATACTATGCCGTTTTCTACTCTGTTTTGGGGTATATACACGAGCTCAATATGCTCTCTCCTGTAAAATACTGAAACTCTAATTTTACGTGAATCGAAAAAAATCTAAATAATATCTAGGCACCACAAAGTTAAAAGAAAATGGCTCTAAATATAGTTTGTTAAAAAAAATATACAATGCCTTATTCTACTCTGTTTTCGAGTATATACACCAACTCCATATGCTCTCTCATGTAAAATACCGAAATTCTAATTTTACGTGAATCAAAAAAATCTAAATATTATCTTTACACCCCAATGTAAAAAAAAAATTGCACTGAATATAATTTGTCAGAAAAAATATACAATGCCTTATTCTACTCTGTTTTGTAGTACATACATCAACTCCATATGCTCTCTTATGTAAAATAGAGAAATTCTATACTTAAGCGAATCGAAAAACTCTAAATATTATCTAGGCACCCCAATGTTAAAAGCAAAATTGCTCTGAATATAATCTGTCAGAAAAAATATACAATGGCTTATTCTACTCTGTTTTGGAGTATATAAACCAACTCAGTATGCTCTCTCATGTAAGATAAAGAAATTCTAATTTTACGTGAATCGAAAAAATCTAAATATTACCTAGGCACCCAAATGTTAAAAACAAAATTACTGTGTATATAATCTGTCAGAGAAAATATACAATGCCCTATTCTACTATGTTTTTGAGTATATACAACAACCCCATATGCTCTCTCATGTAAAATACCGAAATTCTAATTTTACGCGAATCGAAAAAAATCTAAATAATATCTAGGTGCCCCAAAGTTAAAAGAAAATGCCTCTGAATATAGTCTGTTAGAAAAAATATACAATGCCTTATTCTATTCTGTTTTGGAGTATATACACCAACTCAGTATGCTCTCTCATGTAAAATACAGAAATTCTAATTTTACCCAATTCGAATAAACCTAAATATTTTTTAGGCACCGCTATGTTAAAAACAAAATTGGTCTGAATAAAATCTTTCAGAAAAAAAATACAATGCCCTATTCTCCTGTGTTTTGGAGTATATAAACCACCTCAATATGCTCTCTCATTTAAATACCAAAATTGTATATTTAAGTGAATTGAAATAAATATAAATATAATCTAGACACCACTATGTTAAAAGCAAAATTGCACTGAATATAATCTCTCAGACAAAATATACAATGCCCTTTTCTATTCTCTTTTGGCCTATATACACCAACTCAATATGCACTCTCATTTAAAATACCGAAATTCTAATTTTACATAAATCGAAAAAAATCTAAATAATATATAGGCGCCACAAAGTTAAATGAAAATGGCTCTGAATATAGTCTGTTAAAAAAAATATACAATACCCTATTCTACTCTATTTTGGAGTATATACACCAACTCAGTATGCTCTCTTATGTAAAATACTGAAATTCTAATTTTACCTGAATCGAAAAAATATAAATATTATCTAGGCACCCCAATATTAAAATTAAAATTGCTCTGAATATAATCTGTCAGAAAAAATATACAATACCCTATTCTACTCTGTTTAGTATATAAACCAACGCCATATGATCTCTCATGTAAAAAATACCAAAATTCTATATTTAACCGAATCGAAAATATCTAAATGCAATCCAGGCACCACAATGTTAAAAGCAAAATTGCTCGGAATATAATCTCTCAGAAACAATATACATTGCCCTTTTCTAATTTGTTTTGGCTTATATACACCAACTCAATATGCACTCGCGTGGAAAATACGGAAATTATAATTTCACGCGAATCAAAAACAATCTAAATAATATCCAGGCACCCCAAAGTTAAATGTAAATGCCTCTGAATATAGTCTGTTAGAAAAAATATAAAATGCCTTCTTCTACTTTGTTTTGGAGTCTACAAACCAACTCAGTATTCTCTCAGATGTAAAATACCAAAATTCTCATTTTACGTGAATCGAAAAAAATCTAAATAATATCAAGGCACCCCAATGTTAAAAACAGAATTGCTCTGAATATAGTCTGTCAGAAAAGATAAACAATGCCTTATTGGACTCTGTTTTGAAGTATATGCACCAACTCCATATGCTCTCTCATGTAAAATACAGAAATTCAATATTTTAGTGAATCGAAAAAAATCTAAATATTATCTAGGCACCCAAATGTTATAAGCAAAATTTCTCTGTATATAATCTGTCAGAGAAAATATACAATGCCCTTTTTTACTCTGTTTTGGAGTATATACACCAACTCAATATGCTCTCTCATGTAAAATACGGAAATTCTAATTTTACGCGAATCGAAAATAATCTAAATAATATCTAGGTGCCCCAAAGTTAAAAGGAAATGGCTCTGAATATAGTCTGTTAGAAAAAATACACAATACCTTATTCTACTCTGTTTTTGAGTATATACACCAACTCATTTTGCTCTCTCATATAAAATAAAGAAATTCTAATTTTACCCAAATCGAAAGAATCTAAATATTATCTAGTCACCCCAATGTTAAAAACAAAACTGCTCTGAATATAATCTGTCAGACAAAATATACAATGCCCTATTCTACTCTGTTTTGGGGTATATACACCAACTCCATATGCCCTCTCATGTAAAATACAGACATTCTATATTTAAGTGAATCGAAAAAAATGTAAATATTATCTAGGCACCCAAATATTATAAGCAAAATTGCTCTGTATATAATCTGTCAGAGAAAATATAAAATGCCTTATTCTACTCCGTTTTGGAGTATGTACACCAACTAAATATGCTCTCTCATGTAAAATACCGAAATTCTAATTTTACGTGAATCAACGAAAATCTAAATATTATCTAGGCATCCGAATGTTAAAAGCAAAATTTCTCTGAATATAATCTGTCATAAAATATATACAATGCCCTTTTCTACTCGGTTTTGGAGTATATACACCAACTCAATATGCTCTCTGCTGTAAAATACCGAAATTCTAATTTTACGTGAATCGAAAAAAATCTAAATAATATCTGGGTGCCCCAAAGCTAAAAGAAAATGGCTCTGAATATAGTCTGTTAGAGAAAATATACAATGCCCTATTCTACTCTCTTTTGGAGTTTATACACCAACTCAGGATGCTCTCTCCTGTAAAATACCGAAATGCTAATTTTACGAGAATCAAAAAAAATCTAAATATTATGTAGGCACCCCGATGTTAAAACAAAATTGCTCTGAATATAATCTGTCAGAAAAATATACAATGCCCTATTCTACTCTGTTTTGTAGTATAGACACCAACTTCATATGCTCTCTTATGTAAAATACAGAAATTCTATATTTATGCGAATCAAAAAAAATCTAAATATAATCTAGGGACCCCAATTTTAATAGCAAAATTACTCTGATTATAATCTGTCAGAAACAATATACAATGCCTTATTCTACTCTGTTTTGGAGTATATACACAAACTCAGTGTTCTCTCTCATGTAAAATACCGAAATTCTATTTTTACGTGAATCGAAAAAAATGTAAATGTTATCTAGGTATTCCAATGTTAAAAGAAAATGGCTCTGAATATAGTGGGTTTTTAAAAATATACAATGCCTTATTCTACTCTGTTTTGGAACATATACAGCAACTCAGTATGCTCTCTCATGTAAAATACCGAAATTCAAATTTTACCTGAATCGAAAAAAGCTACATATTATCTAGGCACTCCAATGTTAAAAACAAAAATGCTCTGAGTATCATCTGTCAGTAAAATATACAATGCCCTTTTCTACTCTGTTTTAAAGTATATAAACCAACTTAATATGCTCTCTCATGTAAAATACAGAAATTCTATATTTAAACTAATTGAAATAATCTAAATATTATCTAGGCCCACCAATGTTAAAAACAAAATTGCTCTGAATATAATCTGTCAGAAAAAATATGCAATGCCCTATTCTATTTTGTTTTGGAGTATATACACCAACTCCATATGCTCTCTCATGTAAAATTCAGAAATTCTATATTTAATCGAATCGAAAAAAATCTAAATATAATCTAGGAACCCCAATGTTAAAAGGAAAATTGCTCTGAATATAATCTCTAAGAAAAAATATTCAATGCCTTTTTCTACTCTGTTTTGTAGTATATACACCAACCCAATGTGCTCTTTCATGTAAAATACAGAAATTATAATTATACCCGAATCGAAAAAAATCTAAATATTATCTAGGCACCCCAATGTTAAAAACAAAATTTCTCTGAATATTATCTGTCAGAAAAAATATACAATGCCCTATTCTACTCTTTTTAGGAGTATATACACCAACTCAGTATGCTCTCCCTTGTGAAATACAGAAATTCTAATTTTACGTGAATCGAAAAAAATTTAAATATGATCTAGGCACCCCAATGTTAAAAGCAAAATTTCTCTGAATATAGTCTGTCAGAAAAAAATATACAATGCCCTTTTCCACTTTGTTTTGGAGTATATACACCAACTCAATATGCTCTCTTATGTAAAATACCGAAATTCTTATTTTACGGGAATCGAAAAAAATCTAAATAGTATCTAGGCGTCCCAATGTCAAAAGAAAATGGCTCTGACTAGAGTATGTTAGAGAAAACATACAATGCCTTATTCTACTCTCTGTTAAAGTACATAAACAAACTCAGTATGCTCTCTCATGTGATATACCGAAATCCTAATTTTAACAAAATCGAAAAAATCTAAATATTATCTAGGTACCCCAATGTTAAAAAAAAATTGCTCTGAATTTAATCTCTCAGAAAAAATATACAACGCCATATTCTACCCTTTTTTGGAGTATATAAACCAACTCCATATGCTCTCTCATGTAAAATACAGAAATTATATATTTAAGCAATCCGAAAAAATTCTAAATATTATCTGGGCACCCCAATGTTAAAAGCAAAATTGATCTGAATATAATCTGTCAGAAATAATATACAATGCCCTTTTCCGCTTTGTTTTGGAGTATATACAGCAACTCAATATGCTCTCTCATGTAAAATACCGAATTTCTAATTTTACGCGAATCGAAAAAAATATAAATAATATCTAGGCGCCCCAAAGTTAAAAGAAAATGGCTCTGCATATAGTGTGTTAGAAGAAATATATAATGCCTTTTTCAAATCTATTTTAAAGTATATACACCAACTCAGTATGCTCTCTCATATAAAATACCGAAATTCTAATTTTAACAAATCGAAAATCTCTAACTATTATCTAGGCACCCAAATGTTAAAAACAAAAAAACTCTGAATATAACCTCTCAGAAAAATATGCAATGCCCTATTCTACCCTGTTTTGGAGTATATACACCAACTCCATATGCTCTCTTGTAAAATACAGAAATTCTATATTTAAGCGAATCGAAAAAATTCTAAATATTATGTAGGCTCCCCAATGTTAAAAGTAAAATTGCTCTGAATATAATCTGTCAGAGAAAATATACAATGCCTTTTTCTACTCTGTTTTGGAGTATATACACCAACTAAATATGCTCTCTCATGTCAAATACCAAAATTCTAATTCTATGTGACTCGAAAAAAATCTAAATAATATCTAGGCGCCCCTAAGGTAAAAAAAAAAGTCTCTGAATATAGTCTGTTAGAAAAAATATACAATGCCTTATTCTACTCTGATTTCAAGTATATACACCAACTCTGTATGCTCTCTCATATAAAATAACAAAATTCTAATTTTACGTGAATCGAAAAAAATCTAAATGTTATCTAGGCACCCCAATATTAAAAGCCTATATTGCTCTAGATATATTCTGTCAGAAGAAATATACAATGCCCTTTTCTAATCTGTTTTGAAGTATATACAACAACTCAATATGCTATCTCATGTAATATACCGAAATTCTAATTTTACGAGAATGAAAAAAATCTAAATAATATCTAGGCGCCCCAAAGTTAAAAGAAAATGGCTCTGAATATAGTCTGTTAGAAAAAATATACAATGCCTTATTCTACTCTCTTTTGGAGTATATACACCAACACAGTTTGCGCTCCCATGTAAAATACAGAAATTCCAATTTTACCCGAATCGAAAAAAATCTAAATAATATCTAGGCACCCCAATGTTAAAAGCAAAATTCCTCTGAATATAATCTCTCAGAAAAGTATACAATGCCCTTTTCTACTCTGTTTTGTAGTATATACCCACACTTAGTATGCTCTCTCATGGAAAATGAAGAAATTCTAATTTTACCCGAATTGAAAAAATGTGAATATTATCTAGGCACCCCAATGTTGAAAATAAACTTGCTCTGAATATAATCTGTCAGAAAAAATATACAATGCCCTATTCTACTCTGTTTTTGAGTATATCCACAAACTCCATATGCTCCCTCATGTAAAATACGGAAATTCTAAATTTGCATGAATCGAAAAAAATCTAAATATTATCTAGGCACCCCAATGTTAAAGCAAAATGTTCTAAATATAATCTGTCATAGAAAATATACAATACTTCTTTCTACTCTTTTTTGTAGTATATACACCAACTCAATATGCTCTGTCATATAAAGAACCGAAATTCTAATTTTACGCGAATTGAAATAAATATAAATAATATCTATGTGCCCAAATGTTAAAAGGAAATGGCTCTCAATATAGTCTGTTTGAAACAATATACAATGCCTTATTCTACTCTGTTTTGGAGTAAACACACCAACTCAGTATGCACTCTCATGTAAAATACGGAAATTCTAATTTTACGTGAATTGAAAAAAATTTAAATATTATCTAGGCACCCCAATTTTAAAAACAAAATTGCTCTGAATATAATATGTCAGAAAAATTATAGAATGCCCTATTCTACTCTGTTTTGGAGTATATAAACCAACACTTTATGCTCTCTCACATAAAATAAAGAAATTCTATATTTAAGCGAATTGAAAAGAATCTCAATATTATCTAGGCACCCCAATGTTAAAAGCAAAATGATATAAATATAATCTGCCATAAAAATATACAATGCTTCTTTCTACTCTTTTTTGTAGTATATACACCAACTCAATATGCTCTCTCATGTAAAATACAGAAATTCTAATTTTAATAGAACAGAAAATATCTAAATATTATCGAGGCACCCCAATGTTAAAAAGAAAATTGCTCTGAATATAATCTGTCAGAAAAAATATACAATGCCTTATTCTACTCTGTTTTGGAGTATATACACCAAATCAGTATGCTCTCTCATGTAAAATACCAATATTCTAATTTTACGTGAATCAAAATAAATCTAAATATTATCTAGGCATCCCAATGTTAAAAGCAAAATCGCTCTGAATATAATCTGTCAGAAAAAATATACAATGCTCTTTTCTACTCTGTTTTGTAGTTTATTCACCAACTCAATATGCTCTCTCGTGTAAAATACAGAAATTGTAATTTTACCCGAATCAGAAACTCTAAATATTATCTAGGCACCCCAATGTTAAAAGAAAAATTGCTCTGTATATAAACTGTCATAGAAAATATACAATGCCCTATTCTACTCTGTTTTTGAATATATACACCAACTCTACCTGCTCTCTCATGTAAAATACAGAAATTCTATATTTAACCGAATCGAAAGAATCTAAATAACATCTAGGAACCCCAATGTTAAAAAAAAATTGCTCTGAATATAATCTTTCAGAAAAAATATAGAATGCCCTATTCTACTCTGTTTTGGAGTATATACACCAACTCCACATGCTCTCTCGTGTAAAATACAGAAATTCTATATTTAAGCGAATCGAAAAAAATCTAAATAATACCTAGGCGCCCCAAAGTTAAAAGAAAATGGCTCTGAATATACTATGTTAGAAAAAATATACAATGCCTTATTCTACTATGTTTTGGAGTATATACACCAACTCGGTATGCTCTATTGTGTAAAATACAGAAATTCTAATTTTACATGAATTGAAAAAATCTAAATATTATCAAGGCACCCCAATGTTAAAAACAAAATTGCTCTGAATATAAACTCTCAGAAAAAATATACAATGCCCTATTCTACTCTTTTTTTGAGTATATACAAAAACTCTGCATGCTCTCTCATGTAAAATACAGAAATTCTATATTTAAGTGAGTCAAAAAACATCTAAATAATATCTAGGCGCCCCAAAGTTAAAAGAAAATGTCTCTGAATATAGTATGTTAGAAAAAATATACAATGCCTTATTCTACTATGTTTTGGAGTCTATACACAAACTCAGTATGCTCTCTCGTGTAAAATACAGAAATTCTAATTTTACCCAAATAGAAAAAATCTAAATATTATCAAGGCACCCCAACGTTAAAAACAGAATTGCTCTGCATATAAACACTCATAAAAAATATACAATGCGCTATTCTACTCTGTTTTCGAGTATATACACCGATTAAACATGCTCTCTTATGTAAAACACAGAAATTCTATATTTAAGCGAATCGAAAAAAATCTAAATATTATCTAGGCACCCCAATGTGAAAAACAAAATTTCTCTCAATATAATCTGTCAGAAAAAATATACAATGCCCTTTTCTACTCTCTTTTGGAGTATATACAACAACACAGTCTGCTCTCTCATGTGAAATACCGAAATTCTAATTTTACGTGAATAGAAAAAAATATAAATAATATCTAGGCGCCCCAATGTTAAAAGGAAATATCTCTAAATATAGTCTGTTAGAAAAAATATACAATGCCTTATTCCACTATGTTTTGGAGTATATACACCAACTCAGTATGCTCTCTCGTGTAAAATACAAAAATTCAAATTCTACCCGAATCAAAAAATCTAAATATTATCTAGGCACCCCAATGTTAAAAGCAAAATTGCTCTGTATATAAACTGTCAGAGAAAATATACAATGCCCTATTCTACTCTGTTTTGGAGTATATACACCAACTCAATATGATCTCTCACGTAAAATTGAGAAATTCTATATTTAAGAAAATCGAGAAAAATTTAAATATCATCTAGGCACCCCAATGTTAAAAGAAAAATTGCTCTGAATATAATCTGTCAGAAAAAATATACAATGCCCTTTATTTCTGTTTTTTGCAGTATATACACCAACTCCATATGCTCTCTCATGTAAAATACAGAAATTCTATATTTAAGCGAATCAAAAAAAATCTAAAAATTATCTAGGTACCCCAATGTTAAAAGAAAAATTGCTCTAAATATAATCTGTCAGAAAAAATATACAGTGCCCTTTTCTACTCTTTTTTGTAGTATATACACCAACTCAATATGCTCTCTCATGTAAAATACCGAAATTCTAATTTTACGCGAATCGAAAAAAATCTAAATAATATCTAGGCACCCCAAAGTTAAAAGAAAATGGCTCTGAATATAGTCTATTAGAGAAAATATAAAATGCCTTATTCTACTCTGTTTTGGAGTACATACACAAACTTAGAATGCTCTCTCATGTAAAATACAGAAATTCTAATTTTACGTGTATCAAAAAAAAGTCTAAATATTATCTAGGCACCCCTATGTTAAAAGCAAAATTGCTCTGAATATAATCTGTCAGAAGAAATGTACAATGCACTTTTCTACTTTGTATTGTATTATATACACCAACCCAATATGCTCCCTCGTATTAAATACAGAAATTCTAATTTTACCAGAATCGAAAAATGCTAAATATTATCTAGGCACCCCAATGTTCAACGCAAAATTGCTCTGAATACAATCTTTCAGTAAAAATATACAATGTTCTTTTCTACTCTGTTTTGCAGTATAAACACCAACACAATATGCTCTGTCATGTAAAATCCAGAAATTCGAATTCCACCGGATATGAAAAAATCTAAATATTATCTAGGCACCATAATGTTAAAAGCAATATTGCTCTGAATATAATCTGTCAGAAAAAATATACAATGTCCTATTCTACTCTTTTTTAAAGTATATACACCAACTCCATATGCTCTCTCATGTAAAATACAGAAATTCTACATTTACGTGAATCGAAAAAAATCTAAATATTATCTAGGCACCCCAATGTTAAAAGCAAAATTGCTCTGAATATAATCTGTCAGAAAAAATATACAATGCCCGATTCTACTTTGTTTTAGAGTATATACACCAACTTTATATGCTCTCTCATGTAAAATACCAAAATTCTAATTTTACGTGAATTGAAAAAAATCTAAATAATATCTAGGCGCCTCAAAGTTCAAAGAAAATGACTCTGAATATAGTCTGTTAGAAAAAATATACAATGCCTTATTCTACTCGGTTTTGGAGTATATACACCAACTCAGGATGCTCTCTCATGTAAAATAGAGAAATTCTAATTTTACCTGAATCGAAAGAATCTAAATATTATCTAGGCAACCCAATGTTAAAAGCAGCATTGCTCTGAATATGATCAGTCAGAAAAAGTATACAATGCCCCATTCTACTCTGTTTTGGAGTATATACACCAACTCAATATGCTCTCTCATGTAAAATACAGAAATTCTATATTTAAGCGTATTGAAAAAAATCTAAATATTATCTAGGCACCACTTGTTAAAAACAAAATTGCTCTGAATATAATCTGTCAGAAAAAATATACAATACCCCATTCTACTCTGTTTTGGAGTATATACACCAACTCCATACGCTCTCGTATGTAAAATACAGAAATTTTATATTTAAGCGAATCGAATAAAATCTAAATATTATCTATGCACCCCAATGTTGAAAGAAAATTTGCTCTGAATAGAATCTGTCAGAAAAAATATAAGATGCCCTTTTATACTCTGTTTTGTAGTACATACACAAATTCAGTATGCTCTCTCATGTAAAATACAGAAATTCTAATTTTACCCGAATCGAAAAAATCTAAATATTATCTAGGAACACTAATGTTAAAAACAAAATTTCTGTGAATATAATCTTTCTGAAAAAATATACAATGCCCTATTCTACTCTGTTTTGGAATATATACACCAACTCAGTATGCTCTCTCATGTAAAATACAGAAATTCTAATTTTACACGAATCAAAAATATCTAAATATTATCTAGGTACCCCAATGTTAAAAAGAAAATTGCTCTGAATATAATCTGTCAGAAAAAATACACAATGCCCTATTCTACTCTGTTTTGGAGTATATACACAAATTCCATATGCTCTCTCATGTAAAATGAAGAAATTCTATATTTAAGCAAATCGAAAAAAATCTAAATATTATCTAGGCAACCAATGTTAAAAGCAAAATTGCTCTGAATATAATCTGTCAGAAAAAATATACAATGCCCTTTTCTACTCCCTTTTGAAGTATATACACCAACTAAATATGCTCTCTCATGTAAAATACTTACATTCGAATATTACGTGAATTGAAGAAAATCTAAATAATATCTAGGCGCCCCAAAGTTGAAAGAAAATGGCTCTGAATATAGTCTGTTAGAAAAATATACAATGACTTATTCTACTCTGTTTTGGAGTATATTCACCAACTCAGTATGCTCTTTCATGTAAAATACAGAAATTGTAAGTTAACCGGAATCAAAAAAATCTAAATATTATCTAGGCATTCCAATGTTAAAAACCAAATTGCTCTGAATATAATCTGTCAGAAAAAATATACACTGCCCTTTTCTACTCTGTTTTGTAGTATATAAACCAACTCCATATGCTCTCTTATCAAATACAGAAATTCTATATTTAAGCAAATCAAAAAAATCTGATTATAATCTGTCAGAAAAAATATACAATATTCTAGTCTGTTTGGAGCATATACACCAAATCCATATGCTCTCACATGTAAAATACAGAAATTCCATATTTAACCGAATCGAAAAAAATCTAAATATTATTAAGCACCCCAATGTTAAAAAGAAAATCGCTCTGAATATAATCTGTCAAAAAAATATACAATGCCCTATTGTACTCTGTTTTGGAGTATATAAACCAACTCCATATGCTCTCTCATCTAAAATACTGATATTCTAATTTTAGGCGAATCGAAAAGATTCTAAATAAAATGTACACGCACCAAAGATAAAAGAAAATGGCTCTGAATAGAGTGTGTTAGAAAAAATACACAATGCCTTATTCTACTCTGTTTTGGAGTGTATACACCAACTCAGTATGCTCTTTCATGTAAAATATCGAAATTCTATATTTACGCGAATCGAAAAAAATCTAAATATTATCTAGGGACGCTAATGTTAAAAGCAAAATTGCTCTGAATATAGTCTGTCAGGATAAATATACAATTCCCATTTCTACTTTGTTTTGGAGTATATACAGCAAGTAAATATGCTCTCTCAGGTAAAATACCGAAATTCTAATTTTATGTGAATCGAAGAAAATCTAAATAATATCTAGGGGCCTCAAAGTTAAAAGAAAATGGCTCTGAATATAGTCTGTCAGAGAAACTATAAAATGACTTATTCTACTCTGTTTTGGAGTATATACACCAACTCTACCTGCTCTCTCATATAAAATACAGAAATTCTAATTTTACCAGAATAGTTAAAATCTAAATATTACCTAGGCACCCCTATGTTTAAAACAAAATTGCTCTAAATATACTCTGCCAAAAAAATATACAATGCCATTTTCTACTCTGTTTTTGAGTATATACACCAACTCCATATGCTCTCATGTAAAATACCGAAATTATAAATTCAGGCGTATCGAAAAAAATTTAAATAATATCTAGGCACCCCAAAGTTAAAAGAAAATGGCTCTTCATGTACTCTGTTAGTAAAAATATACAATGCCTTACTCCACTCTGTTTTGGAGTATATACACCAACTCTGTATGTTCTCTCATGGAAAATACAGAAATTCTAATTTACGTGATTCGAAAAAAATCTAAATGTTATCTAGGCACCCAAATGTTAAAAACAAAATTGCTCTCAATAAAATTTCTCAGAAAAAATATACAATGCCCTATTCTACCCTGTTTTGGAGTATATACACCAACTCCATATGCTCTGTCATGTAAAATACAGAAATTCTATATTTAAGCGAATCGAAAATAATCTAAATATTATCTAGGCACCCCAATGTTAAAAACACAATTGCTCTAAATATAATCTGTCAGATAAAATATACAATGACATTTTCTACTCTGTTTTGGAGTATAAACACCAACTCAATATGCTGTCTCATGTAAAATATGGAAATTCTAATTATATGCGTATCGAAAATAATCTATATAATATCTAGGCGCCCCAAAGTTAAAAGAAAATGTCTCTTAATATAGACTGGTAGAAAAAATATACAATGCCTTATTCTACTCTGTTTTGGAGTATGTACACCAACTCAGTATGCTCTCTCATGTAAAATAACAAAATTCTAATTTTACGTGAATTGAAAAAAATCTAAATAATATCTAGGGGCCAAAAAGTTAAAAGAAAATGACTCTAAATATAGTACGTTAGAAAAAATATACAATGTTTTATTCTACTCTGTTTATGAGTATATACACCAACTTCGTGTACTCTCTCATGTAAAATACAGAAATTCTAATTTTACTGGAATAGTTAAAATCTAAATATTACCTAGGCACCCCAATGTTTAAAACAAAATTTCTCTGTATATAATCTGTCAGAAAAAATATACAATGCCCTATTCTACTCTGTTTTCGGGTATATACACCAACTCCACAATCTCTCTCATGTAAAAAACAGATATTCTATATTTAAGTGAATCGAACCAAATCTAAATATTATCAAGGCACCCCAATGTTAAAAGCAAAATTGCGGTGACTATTTTCGGTCAGAAAGAATATACAATGCCAGTTTCTACTCTGTTTTGTAGTATATACACCAACTCAATATGCTCTCTCATGTAAAAGAGAGAAATTCGAATTTTACTGGAATCAAAAAAATCTAAATATTATCTAGGCACCCCAATGATAAAAACATAATTGCTCTTAATATAATCTGTCATAAAAAATATACAATGCCTTATTCAACTCTGTTTTGAAGTATATACACCAACTCAGTATGCTCTCTCATGTAAAATACCGAAATTCTATATTTAAGCAAATCGAAAAAAATCTAAATATTATCTAGGCAGCCCAATCCTAAAAGTAATATTGCTCTGAACATTATCTGTCAAAAAATATACAATGCCTTATTCTACTCTGTTTTGGAGAATATACACCAACTCAGTATGCTCTCTCATCTAAAATACTGAAATTCTAATTTTACGTGAATCAAAAAAAATCGAAATATTATCTAGGCACCCCAAAGTTAAAAGCAAATTTGCTCTTAATATGGTCTGTCAGAGAAAATATACAATGCCCTTTTCTACTCTGTTTTGGAGTATATACACCAAATCAGTATGCTCTCTCATGTGAAATAACGAAATTCTATATTTTAGCGTATCGAAAAAAATCTAAATGTTATCTAGGCACCACAATGTTAAAATCAAAATTTCTCTGAATATAATCTGTCATAAAAAATATACAGTGCCCTTTTCTACTCTGTATTGGAGTATCTACACCAACTCAATATGGTCTCTCATGTAAAATACTCAAATTCTAATTTTATGAGAATCGAAAAAAATCTAAATAATATCAATTCGCCCCAAAGTTAAAAGAAAATGGCTCTGAATATAGTCTGTTAGAAGAAATATACAATGCCTTACTCTACTATGTTTTGGAGGATATACACGAACTCAGTATGCTCTCTCGTTTAAAATACAGAAATTCTAATTTTACCCGAATTGGAAAAATCTAAATATTATCTAGGCACCCAAATGTTAAAAACAAAATTGCCCTGAATATAATCTGTCA
The DNA here is from genome assembly GCF_049354715.1 of Callithrix jacchus. Classification (NCBI taxonomy): domain Eukaryota; kingdom Metazoa; phylum Chordata; class Mammalia; order Primates; family Cebidae; genus Callithrix; species Callithrix jacchus. The sequence continues at coordinate 52,126,377 of NC_133521.1, read as the reverse complement.
GAAAAAATATACAATGCAGTTTCCTACTCTGTTTTGGAGTATATACACCAACTCCATATGCTCTCTCACGTAAAATACAGAAATTCTAATTTTACGTGAATCGAAAAATATCTAAATATTACCTAGGCACCCATTGTTAAAAGCAAAATTTCTCTGAATATAATCTTCCAAAAAAATATACAATGCCATTTGCTACTATGTTTTGGAATATGGACACAAACCCAATATACTCTCTCATGTAAAATACCGAAATTTTAAATTAACGCTAATCAAATGAAATATAAATATTATCGAGGCACCACAATGGTAGTAGCAAAATTGCTATGAATATAATCTATCAGAAAATATATACAATGCTTTTTCTACTCAGTTTTGGAGTATATACAGCATCTCAATATGCTCTCTCATTTAAAATACCAAAATTCTAAATTTACGCGAATTGAAAAAAATCTCAATATTATCTAGGCACCCCGAGGTTAAAAGCAAAATTGCTCTGAATATAATCCGTCAGAAAAAATACACAATGCCCTTTTCAACTCTGTTTTGGAGTATATACAACAACTCAATATGCTCTCTCATGTAAAATAAAAAATTTCTAATTATCCGCGAATCGAAAAAGATCTAAATATTATCTAGGCAAACCAATGTTAAAAGCAAAATTGCTCTGAATATAATCCCTCAGAAAAAATCTACAATGCCCTTTTCTACTCTATTTTGGAGTATATAAACCAACTCAATATGCTCTCTCATGTGAAATACCGAAATTTTAAATTTATGCGAATCGAAAAAAATCTAAATATTATTTAGGCACCCCAATGTCAAAAGCAAAATTGCTCTGAGTATATTCTGCCATAAAAAATGTACAATGCCTTTTTCTACTCAGTTTTGGCGTATATACAACAACTCAATATGCTCTCTCATGTAAAATACCAAAATTCTAATTTGACTCGAGTCGAAAAATATCTAAATATTATCTAGGCACCCCAATGTTAAAAGCAAAATTGCTCTTAATATAGTCTGTAACAATAATTATTCAATACCCTATTCTACTCGATTTTGAGGTATATACACCAACTCAGTATGCTCTCTCAAGTAAAATACACAAATTGTATATTTAAGCAAATCGAAAAAAATCTAAATATTATCTATGCACCCAAATGTTAAAAGCAAAATTGCTCTGAATATAATCGGTCAGAAAAAATATACAATGCCCTTTTCTACTCTGTTTTGTAGTGTATACACCAACTAAATATGCTCTCTCATGTAAAATACAGAAATTCTAATTTTACCCGAACTGAAAAATTGTAAATATTATCTAGACATCCCAATGTTAAAAGCAAAATTGCTCTGAATATAATATGTCAGAAGAAATATACAATGCCCTCTTCTATTTTGTTTTGTAGTATAAACACCAACTCAATATGCTCTGTCATGTAAAATACAGAAATTCTAATTCTACCCGAATCGAAAAAATATAAATATTATCTAGGCACCCCAATGTTAAAAGCAAAATTGCTCTGAATATAATCTGTGAGAAAAAATATACAAGGCTCTTTTCTACTCTGTTTTGGCATATATACACCAACTCAACATGGTCTCTCATGTAAAATACGGAAATTCTAATTTTAGGTGAATCAAAATATCTAAATAATATCTAGGATCCCAAAAGTTAAAAGAAAATGGCTCTGAATATAGTCTTTTAGATAAAATATACAATGCCTTATTCCACTCTGTTTAGGAGTATATACACCAACTCAGGATGCTCTCTCATGTCAAATACCTAAATTCTAATTTTACCCAAATTGAAAATAATCTGAATATTATCTAGGCACTCCAGTGTTAAAAAAAATTGCTCTAAATATACTTTGTCAGAAAAAATATATAATGCCCTATTCTACTGTGTTTTGGAGTATATACACCAACTCCATATGCTCTCTCATGTATAATACAGAAATTCTATATTTAAGCGAATTGAAAAAAATCTAAATATTATCTAGGCACCCCAATGTTAAAAACAAAATTGCTCTGAATATAATGTGGCAGAAAAAATATACAATGCCCTACTCTACTCTGTTTTAAAGTATATACACCAACTTCATATGCACTCTCATGTAAAATACAAAATTTGTATATTTAAGCGAATCGAAAAAAATCTAAATATTATCTAGGCACCCCAATGTTAAAAAAAATTGCTCTGAATAAAATTTGTCAGAAAAAATATACAATGACCTTTTCTACTCTGTTTTGGAGTATATACACCAACTCAGTATGCTCTCTAATGTAAAATACCGCAATTCTAATTTTACGTGAATCGAAAAAAATCTATACATTATCTAGGCACTTCAATGTTAAAAACAATATTACTCTGAATATAATCTGAAAGAAAAAATATACAATGCCCTATTCTACTGTGTTTTGTATTATATACACCAACTCAATATGCTCTTTCATGTAAAATACAGAAATTCTATATTTAAGCGAATCGAGAAATATCTAAATATTATCTAGGCACCCCAATGTTAAAAGCAAAATTTCTCTGAATATAATCTTTCAGAAAAATACACAATGCCATTTTCTACTCTGTTTTGTAGTATATACACCAACTAAATATGCTCTGACATGTAAAATACAGAAATTCTAATTTTATAAGAATCGAAAAAATCTAAATATTATGTAGGCACGTCAATGTTAAAAACAAAATTTCTCTGAATATAATCTTTCAGAAAAAATATACAATGACTTATTCTACTCTGTTATGGAGTATGTACAACAACTCAGTATGGTCTCTCATATAAAATACCAAAGTTTTAATTTTACCCGAATCGAAAAAATCAAAATATTATGTAGGAAACCCAATGTTACAAACAAAATTGCTCTGAATATAATCCGTCACAAAAAATATTCAATCCCCTATTCTACTCTGTTTTGGAGTATATACACCAACTCAGTATGCTCTCTAAAGTAAAATACCGCAATTCTAATTTTACGTGAATCGAAATAAATCTATATATTATCTAGGCACTTCAATGTTAAAAATCAATATTGCTCTGCATAAAATCTGTCAGAAAAAACATACAATGCCCTTTTCTACTTTGTTTTGGGGTATATACACCGACTCCATATGCTCTCTCATGTACAATACCGAAATTTTAATTTTACGCAAATTGAAAAAAATTTAATGATATCTAGACGCCCGAAGTTAAAACTTAATGGCTCGGAATATAGTCTGTTAAAAAAATATACAATGCCTTATTCTGCTCTGTTTTGGAGTATATAAACCAACTCAGTATGCTCTCTCATGTAAAATAGAGAAATTCTATCTTGAAGTGAATTGAAAAAAATTTAAATATTATCTGGGCACCCGAATGTTAAAAGAGAAATAGCTCTGAATACAATCTGTCAGGAAAAATATACAATGCAATATTCTACTCTGTTTTTAGTATATACACGAACTAAATGTGCTCTCTCATGTAAAATACAGAAATTCAAATTTTACCCGAATCAAAAAAATCAAAATATTATCTAGGCACCCCAATGTTAGAAGTAAAATTTCTCTGAATATAATCTGTCAGAAAAAATATACAATGCCCTATTCTACTCTGTTTTGGAGTATATACACCAATTCAGTATGCTCTCTCAAGTAAAATAGAGAAATTCTATATTTAAGTGAATCGAAAAAAATTTAAATATTATCTAGGCACCACAATGTAAAAAGCAAAATTCCTCTGAATATAATCTGTCAGAAAAAATGTACAATGTCCTATTCTACTCTGTTTTAAAGTATATACACCGACTCAGTATGCTCTCTCACTTAAAATACCGAAATTCAAATTTTACGTGAATCGAAAAAAATCTAAATATTATCTAGGCATCCCAATGTTAAAATCAAAATTTCTCTGAATGTAATCTGTCAGAAAAAATATACAGTTTCCATTTCTACTCTGTTTTGGAGTATATCCACCAACTTTATATGCTCTCTCATGTAAAATACAGAAATTCTAATTTTACGCGAACCGAAAGAAATCTAAATAACACCTAGGCGCCTCGAAGTTAAAATAAAATGGCTCTTAATATAGTCTGTTAGAAAAAATACAGAATGCCTTATTCTACTTAGTTTTAGAGTATATACACCAACTCAGTATGCTATCTCATGTAAAATACTGAAATTCTAATTTTACCCGAATCGAAAAAATCTAAATATTATCTAGGCACACGAAAGTTAAAAACAAAATTTCTCTGAATATAATCTGTCCGAGAAAATATACAATGCACTATTCTACTCTGTTTTGGAGTATATACACCAACTCCATATGCTCTATCATGTAAAATACAGAAATTCTATATTTAAGTGAACCGAAAACAATTTAAATATTATCCAGGCACCCTAATGTTAAAAACAAAATTGCTCTGAATATAATCTGTCAGAAAAAATATACAATGCTTTATTCTACTTTGTTTTGGAGTATATACAAAACTCCATATGCTCTCTCATGTAAAATACAGAAATTCTAATTCTAACCTAATCGAAAAAATATACCATATTGTCTAGGCATCTGAATGTAAAAAACAAAATTGCTCTAAATATAATCTGTCAGAAAAAATATACAATGCCATATTTTACTTTGTTTTGGAGTATATACACCAACTCCATATGCTCTCTCCTGTAAAATACAGAAATTCTATATTTCAGGGAATTGAAAAAAATCTAAACATTATATAGGCACCCCAATATTAAAAGTAAAATTGCTCTGAATATAATCTGTCAGAAAAAATATAAATGCCCTTTTCTACTCTGTTTTGTAGTATATACACCAACTCAATATTCTCTCTCATGTAAAATACAGAAATTCTAATTTTACCCGAATCAAAAAAATCTAAATATTATGTAGGCACCCCAGTGTTAAAAAAAAATTTCTCTGAATACAATCTGTTAGAGAAAATATACAATGCCCTATTCTACTCTGTTTTGGAGTATGTACACGAACTCAGTATGCTCCCTCATCTTAAATACCAAAATTCTAATTTTACGTGAATCGAAAAAAATATAAATATCATCTAGGCACTTCAATGATAAAAAAAATTGCGCTGAATATAATCTGTCAGAAAAAATATACAATGCCCTATTCTACTTTTTTTTTGTAGTATATACACCAACTTCATATGCTCACTCATGTAAAATACAGAAATTCTATATTTAAGCGAATCGAAAATAATCTAAATATTATCTAGGCACCTCAATTTTGAAAGCAAAATTTCTCTGAATATAATCTGTCAGAAAAAATATATAATGCCCTATTCTACTGTGTTTTGGAGTATATAACGCAACTCAGTATGCTCTCTCATGTAATATACAGTAATTCAATATTTAACCGAATCAAAAAAATTTAAATATTATCTAGGCACCCGAATGTTAAAAGCAAAATTGCTCTGAACATAATCTGTCAGAAAAAATATACAATGCCCTTTTCTACACTGTTTTTAGTATATACACCAATTCAATATGCTCTCTCATGTAAAATACAGAAATTCTAATTTTACCCGAATCGAAAAAATCAAAATATTATGTAGGCACCCCAATGTTTATAAGAAAATTGCTCTGAATATAATCTGTCAGAAAAAAATATAAAATGCCCTATTCTACTCTGTTTTGGAGAATATACATCAACTCCATATACTCTTTCATGTAAAACACAGAAATTCTATATTTAAGAGAATTGAAAAAAATCTAAATATTATCTAGGCACCCCATGTTAAAAACAAAATTGCTCTGAATATAATCTGTCAGAGAAAATACACAATGCCATTTTCTACTCTTTTTTGTATTATATAAATCAACTTAATATGCTCTTTAAGGTAAAATACAGAAACTCTGATTTTACCAGTATTGAAAGAATCTAAATATTATGTAGGCACGCCAACGTTAAAAACAAATTTGCTCTTAATATAATCTGTCAGAAGAAATATACAATTCCCTATTCTACTCTGTTTTGGAGTATATAATCCAACTCAGTATGCTCTCTCATATAAAATACCGAAATTCTAATTTTACGTGAATCGAAAAAAAAATCTAAATATTATCGACCCACCCCAATGTTAAAAACAATATTTCTCTGAATATAATCCGTCAGAAAAACTATACAATGCCCTATTCTACTCTGTTTTTGAGTATATACACCAACTCCATATGCTTTCTCATGTAAAATACAGAAATTCTACATTTAAGCCAATGGAAAGTAATCTAAATATTATCTAGGCACGTCAATGTTAAAAGCTAAATTTCTCTGAATACAATCTGTCAGAAAAAATATACAATGCCTTATTCTACTCTGTTTTGGAGTATATACACCAACTCCATATGCTCTCTTATGTAAAATACAGAAATTCTATATTTAAGGAAAACAAAATATATCTCAATATTATCTAGGCAACCCAATGTAAATAGAAAAATTTATCTGAATATCATCTGTCAGAAAAAATACACAATTGAATTTTCTACTTTGTTTTGTAGTATATACACCAACTCAATATGCTCTCTCATGTAAAATTTCGAAATTCTAATTTTACGTGAATCAAAAAAATCTAAATAATATTTAGGCACCCAAAAGTTTAAAGAAAATGGCTCTTAATATAGTCTGTTAGAAAAAATATACAATGCCTTATTCTACTCTGTTTTGGAGTATATACACCAACTCAGTATGCTCTCTCATGTAAAATACAGAAATTCTAATTCTACCCAAATCGAAAAAATCTAAATATTATCTAGGCACCCCAAGGTTAAAAGCAAAATTTTTCTTAATAAAATCTGTCAGAAAAAATATAGAATGCCCTTTTCTACTCTGTTTTGGAGTATATACAACATCTCCATATGCTCTCTTATGTAAACTACCAAAATTCTAATTTTAGGCGAATAAAAAAAATCTAAATAATATTTAGGCGCTACAAAGTTAAAAAAGAATGGCTCTGAATATAGTCTGTTAGAAAAAATATACAATGCCTTATTCTACTTTGTTTTGGAGTATATACACGAACTCAGGATGCTCTCTCATGTAAAATACAGAAATTCTAATTTTACCCGAATCGAAAAAATCTAAATATTATTTAGGCACCTCAATGTTAAAAACAAAATTGCTTTGAATATAATCTGTCAGAAAAAATATACAATGCCCTATTCTACTCTGTTTTGGAGTATATACACCAACTCAGTATGCTCTCTCATGTAAAATACAAAAATTCTAATTTTAAACGAATCGAAACAAATCTAAATATTATCTAGGCACCCCAATGTTAAAAGAAAATAGCTCTGAATATAATCTGTCAGAAAAAATACACAATACTCTTTTCTACTCTGTTTTGTAGTATATACACTAATTCCATATGCTCCATTATGTAAAACACAGAAATACTATATTTAAGCGAATCGAAAGAAATCTAAATATTATCTAGGCACCCCAATGTTATAAGCAAAATTGCTCTGAATATAATCTGTCAGAGAAAACACACAATGCCCTTTTCTACTCTGTTTTGTAGTATGTACACGAACTCAATATGCTCTCTCACATAAAATACCGAAATTCTAATTTTACGTGAATTGAATAGAATCTAAATAATATCTAGGCGCCCCAAAGTTAAAAGAAAATGGCTCTGAATATATTCTGTTAGAAGAAATATACAATGCCTTATTCTACTCTGTTCTGGAGTATATACACCAACTCAGGGTGCTCTGCCATATAAAATAGAGAAATTCTAATTTTACCCAAATCGCAAAAATCTAAATATTATCTAGGCACCCCAATGTTAAAAACAAAATTGCCCAGAATATACTCTGTCAGAAAAAATATAAGATGCCCTATTCTAATCTGTTTTAAAGAATATACACCAACTCCATATGCTCTCTCATGTAAAATACAGAAATTTTATATTTCAGCAAATCGAAAAAAATATAAATATTATCTAGGCACATCTCTGTTAAAAGCAAAGTTGCTCTGAATATAATCTGTCAGAAAAAATATACAATGCTCTTTTCTACTCGGTTTTGTAGTATATACACCAACTCAATATGCTCAGTCATGTAAAATACAGAAATTCTAATTCTACTCGAATTGAAAAAAACTAAATATTATGTAGGCCCCCCAATGTTAAAAACAAAATTGCTCTGAATGAAATCTGTCAGAAAAAATATACAATGCCCTTTTCTACTCTGTTTTGTAGTATATATAGCAACTCAATATGCTCTCTCATATAAATTAACGAAATTTTAATTTTAGGCGAAACGAAAAAAATCTAAATAATATCTAGGCGCCCCAAAGTTAAAAGAAAATGGTTCTAAATATAGTCTGTAAAAAAAGAAAATCAATGCCTTATTCTTCTCTGTTTTGAAGTATATACACAAACTCTATATGCTCTCTCAAGTAAAATACAGAAATTCTATATTTAAGCGAACCCCCAAAATTCTAGATATTATCTAGGCAACCCAATGTGAAAGGCAAAATTGCTCTTAATATAATCTGTCAGATAAAATATAGAATGCCCTTTACTTCTCTGCTTTGTAGTATATACACCAACTCAAAATGCTCTCTCATGTAAAATAAAGAAATTCTAATTCTACCAAAACCAAAAAAATCTAAATATTATCTAGGCAACCCAGTGTTAAAAAAAAATTGCTCTGAATATATTCCGTCAGAAATAATATACAATGCCCTATTCTACTCTGTTTTAAAATATATACACCAACTTCATATGCTCTCTCATGTAAAATAAAGAAATTCTATATTTAAGTGAATTGAAATAAATCTAAATATTATCTAGAAACCGCAATATTACAAACAATATCGCTCTGAATATAATCTGTCAGAAAAAATATAAAATGCCCATTTCTACTCGGTTTTGTAGTATATACACCAACTCAATATGCTCTCTCACGTAAAATACAGAAATTCTAATTACACGCAAATCAAAAAAGATCTAAAAAATATCTACGTGCCCCAAAGTTAAAAGAAAATGGCTGTGAATGTAGTCTGTTAGAAAAAATATACAATGCCTTATTCTACTCTGTTTCGGAGTATATACACCATCTCAGGATACTCTCTCATGTAAAATACAGAAATTCTAATTTTACATGAATTGAAAAAATCTAAATATTATCTAGGCACCCCAATGTTAAAAACAAAATTGCTCTGAATATAATTTGTCAGAGAAAATAAACAATGCCCTATTCTACTTTGTTTTGGAGTATATACACCAACTCAGTATGCTCTGTCATGTAAAATACAGAAATTCTATATTTAAATGAATCGAAAAAAGTCTAAATATTATGTAGGCACCCCAATGTTAAAAGAAAAATTGCTCTGAATATAATCTGTCAGAAAATATATACAATGCCCGATTCTACTGTGTTTTGGAGTATATACACAAACTCCTTATGCTCTATCATGTAAAATACCGAAATTCTAATTTTACCCGAATCGAAAAATCAAAATATTATGTAGGCACCCCAATGTTAAAAACAAAATTGCTATGAATATAATCTGTCAGAAAAAATATACAATGCCCTATTCTACTCTGTTTTGGAGTATATACACCAAATCCATATGCTCTCTCATGTAAAATACAGAAATTCCATATTAAAGCAAATCGAAAAAACGCTATATATTATCTAGGCACCCGAAAGTTAAAATCAAAATTTTTCTGAATATAATTTTTCAGAAAAAATAAACAATGCCCTATTCTACTCTGTTTTGAAATATATACACCAACTCAGTATGCTCTTTCATGTAAAATATCGAAATTCAAAATTTACGTGAATTGAAAAAAATCTAAATATTATCTAGGCACCCCAATGTTAAAAGCAAAAATGCTCTCAATATAATCTGTCATGAAAATTATACTAGTCCCTTTTCTACACTGTATTGGAGTTTATACACCAACTCAATATGCTCTCTCATGTAAAATACTTACATTCTAATATTACGTGAATTGAAAAAAATCTAAATAATATCTAGGCGCCCCAAAGTTGAAAGAAAATGGCTCTGAATATAGTCTGTTAGAAAAATATACAATGACTTATTCTACTCTGTTTTGGAGTATATACACCAACTCAGTATGCTCTCTCATGTAAAATACAGAAATTGTAAGTTAACCGGAATCAAAAAAATCTAAATATTATCTAGGCATTCCAATGTTAAAAACCAAATTCCTCTGAATATAATCTGTCAGAAAAAATATACACTGTCCTTTTCTACTCTGTTTTGGAGTATATAAACCAACTCCATATGCTCTCTTATCAAATACTGAAATTCTATATTTAAGCGAATCAAATAAAATCTGAATATAATCTGTCAGAAAAAATATACAATATTCTAGTCTGTTTGGAGCATATACACCAAATCCATATGCTCTCTCATGTAAAATACAGAAATTCCATATTTAACCGAATCGAAAAAAATCTAAATATTATTTAGGCACCCCAATATTAAAAACAAATTCGCTCTGAATATAATCTGTCATAAAAATATGCAATGCCCTCTTCTACTCTGTTTTGGAGTATACACACCAACTCCATATGCTCAAATGTAAAATACTGAAATTCTAATTTTACGCGAATCGACAAGAATCTAAATAATATCTAGGCACTCCAAAGTTAAAAGAAAATGGCTCTGAATATAGTCTGTTAGAAAAAATATACAATGCCTTATTCTACTCTATTTTGGAGTATATACACCATCTCAGGATGCTCTCTCATGTAAAATACTGAAATTCTAATTTTACGGGAATCAAAAAAAATCTAAATATTATCTAGGGACCCCAATGTTAAAAGCAAAATTGCTCTGAATATAATCTGTCAGAAAAAATATACAATGCCCTTTTCTACTCTGTTTTGGATTATATACACCAATCAATATGCTCTCTCATGTAAAATACCGAAATTCTAAATTTACGTGAATCGAAAAAAATCTAAATATTATCTCGGCACCCCAATTTTAAAACAAAATTGTTTTAAATATAATCTGTCAGAAAAAATATACAATGCCGTATTCTACCCTTTTTTGGAGTATATAGACCAACTCCATATGCTCTCTCATGTTAAATACAAAAATTGTATATTTAAGTGTATTGAAATAAATCTAAATATTATCTAGGCACCACAATGTTAAATGCAAAGTTGCTCTGCATATAATCTGTCACAAAAAATATACAATGCCCTTTTCTACTTCTTTTGTAGTATATACACCAACTCAATATGCTCTCTCTTGTAAAATACCGAAATTCTAATTTTACGTGGATCGAAAATAATCTAAATAATATCTAGGAGCCCAAAAGTTAAAAGATAATGACTCTGAATATAGTCTGTTAGGAAAAATATACAATGCCTTTTTCTACTCTGTTTTTGAGTATATACACCAACTAAGTATGCTCTCCCATGCAAAATTCCGAAATTGTAATTTTACGTGAATCAAAAAAAATCTAAATATTATCTAGGCACCCGAATGTAAAAAACAAAATTTCTTTGAATGTAGTCTGTCTGAAAAAATATACAATGCCCTATTCGACTCTGTTTTAAAGTATATACACCAACTCCATAGGCTCTCTCATGTAAAATACAGAAAATCTAATTTTACTCGAATCGAAAAAATCTAAATATTATCTAGGCACCCCAATGTTAAAAACAAAATTGCTCTGAATATAATCTGTCAGAAAAAATATACAATGCCTTATTCTACTCTGTTATGGAGTATATACACCAACTCATTATGCTCTCTCATGTAAACTACTGAAATTCTAAATTTACTCAAATCGAAAAATATCTAAATATTAGCTAGGCACCCCAATGTTATAAAAAAATTGCTCTGAATATAACATGTCAGTAAAAATATACAATGCCCTATTCTACTTTGTTTTGGAGTATATACACCAACTTAATTTGCTCTCTCATGTAAAATACAAAAATTCTATATTTAAAGGAATCGAAAAAAATCTAAATAATATCTAGGCACCCCAGTGTTAAAAGCAAAATGTCTCTGAATATAATCTGTCAGAAAAAATATACAATGCCCTTTTCTACTCTGTTTTGTAGTATATACACTACCTCAATATGCTAGCTCATGTAAAATACGAAAATTCTAATTTTACGCGATTCGAAAAAAATCCAAATAATATCTAGGCCCCCCAAAGTTAAAAGAAAATGGCTATGAATATTCTCTGTTAGAAAAAATATACAATGCCTTATTCTACTCTGTTTTGGAGTATATACACCAACACACTATGCTCTATCATATAGAATACCAAAATTCTAAATTTACGTGATTGGAAAAAAATCTAAATATTATCTAGGCACCCGAATGTTAAAAGCAAAATTGCTCTGAATATAATCTGTCAGAAAAAATATACAATGCCCTTTTCTACTCTGTTTTCGAGAATATACACCAACTCAATATGCTCCCTCAGTTAAAATACGGAAATTCTAATTTTACGCGAATCGAAAAAAGTCTAAATAAGATCTAGGTGCTCCAAATTTAAAAGAAAATGGCTCTGAATATAGTCTGTTAAAGAAAATATACAATGCCTCATTCTACTCTGTTTTTCAGTATATACACCAACTCAGTATGCTCTCTCATGTAAAATACAGAAATTCTAATTTCACCCAAATCGATAAAATCTAAATATTATCTAGGCACCCCTATGTTAAAAATAAAATTTCTCTGAATATAATCTGTCAGAAAACATATGCAATCCCCTATTTTACTCTGTTTTGGAGTATATAAACCAACTCAGTATCCTCTCTTATGTAAAATACCGAAATTCTAATTTTACGTGAATCAAAATAAATCTAAATATTATATAGGACACCGAATGTTGAAAGCAAAATTGCTCTGAATAAAATGTGTCAGAAAAAATATACAATGCCCTTTTCTACTATGTTTTGGAGTATATACACCAACTCAATATGCTCTCTCATGTAAAATACCAAAATTCTAATTTACGCTAATCGAAAAAAACCTAAATCATATCTAGATGCCCCAAAGTTAGAAGAAAATGGCTATGAATATATTCTCTTAGGAAAAATATACAATGCTTTATTCTACTCTGTTTTGGAGTATATACAGCAACTCAGTATGCTCTTTAATGTAAAATACAGAAATTCTAAATTTACGTGAATAGAAAAAAATCTAAATATTATCTAGGAACCCCAATGTTAAAAGGAAAATTTCTCTGAATATAATCTGTCAAAAAAAATATACAATGCCCTTTTTGACTCTGTTTTGTAGTATATACATCAACTCAATATGCTCTCTCATGTAAAATACATAGATTCTTTTATTTTTTTTCAGGAAATTAACATTGATATTTTTATTTCATCTACAGACATTCACATTTGTAGCAAACCAAAAAGATATGCAACTGAAAGCCACGTGTGATCCACCAAATTATTTTCCTACAAAGGACATTATTGGGACAATTGGCAAAATACATAGATTCTAATTTTACCCGAATCGAAAAAATCTAAATATTATCTAGGCACCCCTATGTTAAAAATAAAATTTCTCTGAATACAATCTGTCAGAAAACATATGCAATCCCCTATTTTACTCTGTTTAGGAGTATATAAACCAACTCAGTATCCTCTCTCATGCAAAATACCGAAATTCTAATTTTACGTGAATCAAAATAAATCTAAATATTATATAGGACACGGAATGTTGAAAGAAAAATTGCTCTGAATACAATGTGTCAGAAAAAATATACAATGCCCTTTTCTACTATGTTTTGGAGTATATACACCAACTCAATATGCTCTCTCATGTAAAATACCAAAATTCTAATTTACGCTAATCGAAAAAAACCTAAATCATATCTAGATGCCCCAAAGTTAGAAGAAAATGGCTATGAATATATTCTCTTAGGAAAAATATACAATGCTTTATTCTACTCTGTTTTGGAGTATATACAGCAACTCAGTATGCTCTTTAATGTAAAATACAGAAATTCTAAATTTACGTGAATAGAAAAAAATCTAAATATTATCTAGGAACCCCAATGTTAAAAGGAAAATTTCTCTGAATATAATCTGTCAAAAAAAATATACAATGCCCTTTTTGACTCTGTTTTGTAGTATATACACCAACTCAATATGCTCTCTCATGTAAAATACATAGATTCTTTTTTTTTCAGGAAATTAACATTGATATTTTTATTTCATCTACAGACATTCACATTTGTAGCAAACCAAAAAGATATGCAACTGAAAGCCACGTGTGATCCACCAATTTATTTTCCTACAAAGGACATTATTGGGACAATTGGCAAAATACATAGATTCTAATTTTACCCGAATCGAAAAAATCTAAATATTATCTAGGCACCTTAATGTTAAAAACAAAATTTCTCTAAATATAATCTGTCAGAAAAAATATACAATGCCATATTGTACTCTGTTTTGGAGTATATACACCAACTCTGTATGCTGTCTCTTGTAAAATACTGAAATTCTAATTTTACCTAAAGAGAAAACAATCTAAATATTATCTAGGAACCCAATGTTAAAAACAAAATTGATCTGAATATAATCTGTCAGAGAAAATATACAATGCCCAATTCTACTCTGTTTTGGAGTATATACACCAACTCCATATGCTCTCTTATGTAAAATACCGATATTCTAATTTTACGTGAATCGAAAAAAATCTAAATAGTATCTAGGCACCACAATGTTAAAAGCAAAATTTCTCTGAATATAATCTGTCTGAAAAAATATACAATGCCCTATTCTACTCTGTTTTGTAGTATATACACCAACTCAATATGCTCTCTAATGTAAAATACCAGAATTCTAATTTTACGTGAATCTAAAAAAATCTTAATAATATCTAGGCGCCCGAAAGTTAAAAGAAAATGGCTCTGAATATAGTCTCTGAGAAAAAATATACAATGCCTTATTCTACTTTGATTTGGAGTATATACACACACTAAGTATGCTCTCTCATGTTAAATAACGAAATTCTAATTTTACCTGAATCAAAAATATCTAAATATTATCTAGGCACCCTAATGTCAAAAAAAAATTGCTCCGTATATGATCTGTCATAATAAATATAAAATGCCCTATTCTACTCTGTTTTGGAGTATATACACCAACTCAGTATGCTCTCTCATGTAAAATACCGAAATTTTAATTTTAAGCGAATCTAAAAAAATCTAAATAATATCTAGGTGCCCCAAAGTTAAAAGAAAATGGCTCTACATATAGTCTCTTAGAAAAAAATATACAATGCCTTATTCTACACCGTTTTGGAGTATATACACCAACTCAGTGTGATCTCTCATGTGAAATACCAAAATTCTAATTTTACGTGAATCGAAAAAAATCTAAATATTATCTCGGCACCGCAATGTTAAAAAAAATTGCTCTGGATATAATCTGTCGGAATAAATATACAATGCCCTATTCTACTCTGTTCTGGTGTATATACAACAACTCAGTATGCTCTCTCATGTAAAATACAGAAATATTAATTTTACGCGAATCGAAAAAAATATAAATATTATCTAGGCGCCCCAAAATTCAAAGGAAATGGCTCTGATAATAGTGTGTTAGATAAAATATACAATGCCTTATTCTACTCTGTTTTGGAATATATACACCAACTCAGTATTCTCTCTTATGTAAAATACCGAAATTTCAATTTTACGTGATTTGAAAAATATCTAAATAGTATCTAGGCACCCAGATGTTAAAAGAAAAATTGCTCTGAATATATTTTGTCAGAAAAAATATACAATGCTTTTTTCTACTCTGTTTTAAAGTATATACACAAACTCAAAATGCTCTCTAATGTAAAATACCGAAATACTAATTATACGTGAATTGAAAATAATCTAAATAATATCTTCACGCTGCAACGTTAAAAGAAAATGGCTCTGAATATAGTTTGTAAAAAAAATATACAATGCCTTATTCTACTCTGTTTTGGAGTATATACACCCACTCCGTATGCTCTCTCATTTAAAATACCGATATTCTAATTATACGGGAAGCGAACAAAATCTAAATACTATCTAGGCACCCCAATGTTAAAAGCAAAATTGCTCTGAATATAGTCATTGAGAAAAATATACAATACTTCTTTCTACCCTGTTTTGAAGTATATACACCAACTCAATATTCTCTCTCATTTAAAATACCGAAATTCAAATTTTACGGAATCAAAAAAAATCTAAATAATATCTAGGCGACCCATCGTTAAAAGAAAATGGCTATGAATACAGTCTTTTAGAAAAAATATACAGTGCTTTATTCTACTCTGTTTTGGAGTATATACAACAACACAGTATGCTCTCTCATCTAAAATATCGAAATTCTAATTTTACGTGAAGTGAAAAAAATCTAAATAATATCTAGGTGCACCAAAGATAAAAGAAAATGTCTCTGAATA
This sequence comes from Callithrix jacchus, assembly GCF_049354715.1. Classification (NCBI taxonomy): domain Eukaryota; kingdom Metazoa; phylum Chordata; class Mammalia; order Primates; family Cebidae; genus Callithrix; species Callithrix jacchus. The sequence continues at coordinate 52,109,950 of NC_133521.1, read as the reverse complement.
TAGTCTGTGAGAAAAAATATACAATGCCTTATTCTTCTCTGTTTTGCAGTATATACAACAACTCAGTTTGCTCTCTCATGTAAAATAAGGAAATTATAAGTTTACATTAATCGAAAAAAATCTAAATATGATCTAGGTACCCCAGTGTTAAAAACAAAATTGCTCTGGATATAATCTGTCAGAAAAAATATACAATGCCCTATTCTACACTGTTTTGGAGTATATACACCAACTCCATATGCTCTCTCATGTAAAATACCAAAATTCTAGATTTACGTGTATCGAAAAAACCTAAATATAATCTAGGCACCCCAATGTTAAAAGGAAAATTGTGCTGAATATAATCTGTCAGAAAAAATATACAATGTTCTTTTATACTCTGTTTTGACGTATAAACACCAACTCAATATGCTCTCTCATGTAAAATATCGATATTTTAATTTTACATGAATTGAAAAAGTCTAAATAATATCGAGGTACCCCAAAGTTAAAAGAAAATGGCTCTGAATATAGTCTGTCAGAAAAAATATACAATGCCTTATTCTACTCTGTTTTAAAGTATATACACCAAACCAGTATGCTCTCTCATGTAAACTACAGAAATTAAAATTTTACCAGAATCGAAAAAATCTAAATAGTATCTAGGCAACCCATTGTTAAAAAAAAAATTGTTCTGAATATAATCTGTTATAAAAAATATACAATGCCCTATTCTACTCGTTTTGGAGTATATACACCAACTCCATATGCGCTCTCATGTAAAATACTGAAATTCTATATTTAAGCGAATCAAAAAAATCTTAATATAAACTAGGCACCGCAATGTTAAAAGCAAAATTGCTCTAAATATAATCTGTCAGAAAACATATACAATGCCCTTTTATACTCTGTTTTGTAGTATATACACCAACTCAATTCGTTCTCTCATGTAAAATACCGAAATTCTAATTTTAAGCGAGTCGAAAAAATTCTAAACAATATCTGGGTTCTTAAAAGTTAAAAGAAAATGGCTCTGAATATAGTCTGTTAGAAAAAATATACAATGCCTTATTCTACTCTGTTTTGGAGTATATACACCAACTCAGTATGCTCTCTCATGTAAAATACCGAAATTAAAACTTTAAGTTAATCGAGAAAAATCTAAATATTATCTAGGCACCCGAATGTTAAAATAAAAATTGCTCTGAATATAATCTGTCAAAAAAAATATACTATGTTTTTTAACCCTGTTTTGGAGTATATACACCAACTCAATATTCTCTCTCATGTAAAATGCAGAAATTCTAATTTTACACGAATTGAAAAAATCAAAATATTATCTAGGAACCCCAATGTTATAAACAAAATTGCTCTGGATAAAATTTGTCAGATAAAATATACAATGCCCTATTCTACTCTGGTTTGGAGTATATACACCATCTCAGTATGCTCTCTCATCTAAAAAAGAGAAATTCTAATTTTACGTAAATCGAAAAAAATCTAAATAATATCTGGGCACGCCAAAGTTAAAAGAAAATGGCTCTGAATATAGTCTCTTAGAGAAAATATACAACGCCTTAATTTACTCTGTTTTGGAGTATATACACCAAGTCAGTATGCTCTCTGATGTAAAATACCGAAATTCTAATTTTAAGCGAGTCGAAAAGAATCTAAATAATATCTGGGCACCCGAATGTTAAAGGTAAAATTGTGCTAAATATAATCTGTCAGAAAAAATATACAATGCCCTTTTCTACTCTTTTTTGTAGTATATAAACACACTCAATATGCTCTCTCATGTAAAATACCGAAATGATAATTTTATCTGCTTCGAAAATATCTAAATGTTATCTAGGCACCACAATGTTAGAAACAAAATTTCTCTGAATATAATCTATCAGATAAAATATAGAATGCCCTATTCTACTCTGTTTTGGAGTATATACAGCAACTACATATGCTCTCTCATGTAAAATACAGAAATTCAAAATTTAAGCGAATTGAAAATAATCAAAATATTATCTAGGCACCCCAATGTTAGAAACAAAATCGCTCTGAATATAATCGTTCAGAAAAAATATCCAATGCCCTTTTCTACCCTTTCTTCCAGTATATACTCCAAAACCATATGCTCTCTCATGTTAAATACAGGAATTCTTACTTTACGCCAATCGAAAATATTATAAATAATATCTAGGTGCCCGAAAGTTAAAAGAAAATGGCTCTGAATATACTCTGTTATAAAACACATACAATGGCTTATTCTACTCTGTTTTCTTAATATATACAACAACTCAATATGCTCTATCATGTGAAATACAGAAATTCTATTTTTACCCCAATCTAAAAAAATCTAAATATTATCTAGGCACCCAAATGTGAAAAGCAAAATTGCGCTGAATATAATCTGTCAGATAAAATATACAATGCCCCTTTCTCCTTTTATTGTAGTATATACACCAACACAATATAATCTCTCATGTAAAATACAGAAATTCTTATTTTACCCGAATCGAAATACATCTAAATATTATCTAGGCACCCCAATGTTAAAAACAGAACCGCTCTGAATATGATCTGTCAGAAAAAATATACAATGCCCTATTCTATTCTGTTTTGGAGTATATACACCAACGCCATATGCTCTCTCATGTAAAATACAAAAATTCTATTTGTACCAAAATCAAAAAAATCTAAATATTATCTAGGCACCCCAATGATAAAAACAAAATTGCTCTGAATATAATGTCTGAGAAAAAATATACAATGCCCTATTCTCCTCTGTTTTGGTGTGTATACACCAACTCAATATGCTCTCTCATGTAAAATACAAAAATTCTATATTTAAGCTAATCGAAAAAAATCTAAATATTATCTAGGCACCCCAACGTTAAAAGCAAAATTGCTCTGTATAAAATCTGTCAGAAAAAATATACAATGCCCTTTTCTACTCTATTTTTTTAATATATACAACAACTCAATATGCTCTCATATGTAAAATAGAGAAATACTAATTTTACAAGAATCGAAAAAATCTAAATATTATCTAGGCAGCCCAATGTTAAAAACAAAATTGCTCTGAATATAACTGGTCAGAAAAAATATACAATGCGTTTAATACACTGTTTGGTGTATATACACCAACTCAATATGCTCTCTCATGTAAATTACTGATATTCTAATTTTACGTGAATCGAAAAAAATCTAAATAATATCTAGGCCCCCCAAACTTAAAAGAAAATGGCTCTAAATATAATCTGTTAGAAAAAATATACAATGCCTTATTCTACTCAGTGTTAGAATATATACACCAACTCCATATGCTCTCTCATGTAAAATACAGAAATTCTATATTTAAGCGAATTGAAAAATATCTAAATATTATCTAGGCACCCCAATGTATAAAGCAAAATTGCTCTGAATATAATTTGTCAGAAAAAATATACAATGCCCTTTCTTACTCTTTATTAATATATAAACCAAGTCAATATGCTCTCTCATGAAAAATACAGAAATTCTAATTTTACCCGAATCGAAACAATCTAAATATTATCAAGGCACCCCAACGTTATAAACAAAATTACTCTGAATATAATCTGTCAGAAAAAATATACAATGCCTTATTCTGTTCTGTTTTGGAATATATACACTAACTCAGTATGCTCTCCTATATGAAATACTGAAATTCTAATTTAAGGTGAATCGAATATATAGAAATATTATCTAGGCACACCAATGTTAAAAGCAAAATTGCTCTGAATATAATCTGTCATAAAAAATATACAATGCCCTTTTCTACTCTGTTTTGGAATATATACACCAACTCAATATGCTCTCTCATGTAAAATACCGAAATTCTAATTTTACGCGAATCGAAAAAAATCTAAATAATATCTAGGCGCCCCAAAGTAAAAAGAAAATGTCTCTGAATATAGTCTATTAGAAAAAATATACAATGTTTTATTCTACTGTGTTTTTTAGTATATACACCCACTCAATACACTGTCTCATGTAAAATACAGAAATTCTATATGTAAGCAAATCGAACAAAATCTAAATATTATCTAGGCACCCCAATGTTAAAAACAAAATTTCTCTGAATATACTCGGTCAGAAAAAATATACAATGCCCTATTTTACTCTGTTTTGTAGTATATACACCACCTCAATATGCTCTCTGATGTAACATACAGAAATTCTATATTTAAGTGAATCGAAAATAATGTAAATATAATTTAGGCACACCAATGTTAAAAGCAAAATTGCACTGAATATAATCTCTCAGAAATAATATACAATGCCCTTTTCTACTACGTTTTGGATTATATACACCCACTCAATATGCTCTCTCACGTAAAATACCGAAATTCTAATTTTACGCGAATGGAAAAAAATCTAAATAATATCTCTTAGCCCGAAAGTTAAAATAAAATGACTCTGAATACAGTCTGTTAGAAAATATATACAATGCCTTATTCTACTCTGTTTTGGATTATGTACACCAACTCAGTAAGCTCTCTCATGTAAAATACCAAAATTCTAATTTTACACAAATCGAAAAAAATCTAAATAATATCTATTCACACCAAAGTTAAAAGAAAATGGCTCAGAATAGAGTCTGTTAGAAAAAATACACAATGCCTTATTCTACTCTGTTTTGGAGTATATACACCAACTCAGTATGCTCTGTCATGTAAAATTCAGAAATTATAATTTTACACGAATCAAAAAAATCTAAATATTATTTATCACCCCATTGTTAAAAACAAAATTTCTTTGAATATAATCTGTCACAAAAAATATACAATGCCCTATTCTACTCTGTTTTGGAGTATATACTCCAACTCAATATGCTCTCTCATGTAAAATACAGAAATTCTATATTTAAAAGAATCGACAAATATTTAAATAATACCTAGGTGCCCCAAAGTTAAAAGAAAATTGCTCTGAATACAGTCTGTTAGAAAATACATACAATGCCTTATTCTACTCTGTTTTGAATTATGTATACCAACTCAGTATGGTCTCTCATGTAAAATGCCAAAATTCTAATTTTACGTGAATCAAAAAAAATCTAAATATTATCTAGGCACCTGAATGTAAAAAGCAAAATTGCTCTGAATATAGTATGTCAGAAAAAATATACAATGCACTTTTCTACTCTGTTTTGGAGTATATACACAAACTCAATATGCTCTCTCCTGTAAAATACCGAAAGTCTAATTTTACGCGAATCGAAAACAATTTACATAATATCTAGGCGCCCCAAAGTTAAAAGAAAATGGCTCTATATATAGTCTGTTAAAAAAATATACAATGCCTTATTCTACTCTGTTTTGGAGTATATACAACAACTCATTTTGCTCTTTCACGTAAAATAGAGAAATTTTAATTTTACCCGATCGAAAAAATCTAAATATTATCTAAAATTCAGAATGTTGAAAACGAAATTGCTCTGAAAATATACTGTCAGAAAAGATATACAAAGCCTATTCTACTCTGTTTTGGAGAATATACACCAACTCCATATGCTCCCTCATGTTAAATACAGAAATTCTATATTTAAGCAAATCAAAAAAAATCTAAATATTATCTAGGCACCCCAATGTTTAAAACAAAATTTCTCTGAATATAATCTGTCAGAAAAAATATACAATGACCTATTCTATTCTGTTTTGGAAAATATACACCAACTTAATATGCTCTCTCACGTAAAATACAGAAATTCTATATTTAAGTGAATTCAAAAAAATCTAAATATTATCTAGGCACCCAAATGTTAAAAGCAAAATTGGTTTGAATATAATCTGTAAAAAACAATACAATGCCTTTTTATATTCTTTTTTGAAGTATATACACCAACTCATTATGCTCTCTCATGTAAAATACCGAAATTATAATTTTACGTGAATTGACAAAAATCTAAATAATATCTAGTCTCCCCAAATTTAAAAGAAAATGGCTCTGAATATAGTCTGTTAGAAAAAATATTCAATGCCTTATTCTTCTTTGTTTTGGAGTATATACACCAACACAGTATGCTCTCTCATGTAAAATACAGAAATTCTAATTTTACGTGAATAGAAAGAAATCGAAATATTATCTAGCACCCCAATGTTAAAGTAAAATTGCACTGAATATAATCTGTCAGAAAAAATATACAATGCCCTTTTCTACTTTTTTTTGGAGTATATACAACAGCTCAATATGCTCTCTCCTGTAAAATACAGAAATTCTAATTTTACGCGAATCAAAACAAATCTACATAATATCTAGGCACCCCAAAGTTAAAAGAAAGTGGCTCTGAATATAGCCTGTTAGAAAAAATATACAATGCCTTATTCTATTCTGTTTAAAAGTATACACACAAACTCAGTGTGCCCTTTCATGTAAAATAAAGAAATTTTAATTTTACACGAATTGAAAAAATCTAAATACTACCTAGGCATCCCAATGTTAAAAACAAAATTAGTCTGAATATAATTTATCAGAAAAATTGTACAATGCCCCTTTCTACTTTTTTTTGGAGTATATACACCAACTCAATATGCTCTCTCATGTAAAATAGAGAAATTCTATATATAAGCGTATCGAAAAAAATCTAAATATAATCTAGGCACCCCAATGTTAAAAAGAAAATTGCTCTGAATATAACCTGTCAGAAAAAATATACAATGCCCTTTTCTACTCTGTTTTGGAGTATATACAGCAACTCAATATGCTCTCTTTTGTAAAATACCAAAATTCTAATTTTACGCGATTCGAAAAAAGTCTAAATAATATCTAGGCACCGCAAAGTTAAACGAAAATGGCTCTGAATATAGTCTGTTAGAAAAAATATACAAAGCCTTATTCTACTCTTTGTTGGCGTATATACACCAAATCATAATGCTCTCTCATGTAAAATACCGAAATTATAATTTTACGTGAATCGAAAATACTCTAAATAATATCTAGGCACCCCAAAGTTAAAAGAACATGGCTCTATATATAGTGTATTAGAACAAATATATAATGCCTTATTCTACTTTGTTTTGGAGTATATACACCAACTCAGTTTGCTTTCTCATATAAAAGAGAGAAATTCTAATTTTACCCAAATAGAAAAAATCTAAATATTATCTAGGCACTCCAATGTTAAAAACAAAATTGCTCTGAATATAATCTGTCAGAAAAAATATACAACGCCCAATTCTACTCTGTTTTGGAGTATATAAACCACCTCCACATGCTCTCTCATGTAAAATACAGAAATTGTATATTTAAGCGAATCGAAAAAAAATCTAAATATAATTTAGGCACACCAATGTTAAAAGCAAAATTTCTCTGAATATAATCTCTCAGAAAAAATATACAATGCTGTTTTCTACTAAGTTCTGGAGTATATACACCAACTCAATATGCTCTCTCATGTAAAATACCAAAATTCTAATTTAACGTGAATCGAAAAAGATGTAAATAATATCTAGGTGCCCCAAAGTAAAAAGAAAATGGCTCTGAATACTGTCTGTTAGAAAAAATATACAATGCCTTATTTTACTGTGTTTTGGGGTATATACACGAACTCAGTATTCTCTCTAATGTAAAATACCGAAATTCTAATTTAACGCGAATCGTAAAAATTCTAAATAATATCTAGGCGCCCCAAAGTAAAAAGAAATTGGCTCCGAATATAGTCTGTTAGACAAAATATACAATACCTTATTCTACTCTTACTTGGAGTATATACCCCAGCTCAGTATGCTCTCTCATGTAAAATACAGAAATTCTAATTTTACCTGAATCGAAAAAATCTAAATATTATCTTGGCACCCCACTGTTAAAAACAATATTTCTCTGAATATAATAAGTCAGAAAAAATATACAATGCCCTATTCTACTCTGTTTTGGAGTAGATACACCAACTCCATATGCTCTCTCATGTAAAATACAGATATTCTATATTTAAGCGAATCGAAAAAAATATAAATATTATCTAGGCACCCCAATGTTAAAAACAAAATTGTTTTGAATATAATCTGTCAGAAAAAATATACAATGCCCTATTCTACTGTTTTGGAGTATATACACCAACTCCGTATGCTATCTAATGTAAAATCCAGAAATTAAATATTTAAGCGAATCGAAAAAAATCTCATTATCTAGGCACCCCAAAGTTAAAAGCAAGATTTCTCTGAATATAATCTGTCAGAAAATATATACAATGCCCTATTCTACTCTGTTTTGGAGAGTATACACGAATTCAGTATGCAATCTCATGTAAAATACAGAAATTAGAATTATACACGAATCGAAAAAAATATACATGATATTTAGGCGCCCCAAAATTAAAAGAAAATGGCTCTAATTATCGTCTGTTACAAAAATATACAATGCCATATTCTACTCTGCTTTGGAGTATATACACCAACTCAGTATGCTCTCTCATGTGAAACACAGAAATTCTAATTTTACCCGAATCAAAAAAATCAAAATAATATCTAGGTACCCAAATGTTAGAAACAAAATTGCTCTGAATATAATCTGTCAGAAAAAATATACAATGCCCTATTCTACTCTTTTTTGGAGTATATACAACAACACTATATGCTCTCTCATTTAAATATAGAAATTCTAAACTTATGGGAATCGAAAAAAATCTAAATATTATCTAGGAACCCCAATGTTAAAAGCAAATTTGCTCTTAATATAATCTGTCACAAATAATATACAATACCCTTTTCTACTGTGTTTTGGAGTACATACACCAAGTCAATATGCTCTCTCATGTAAAATAAAGAAATTCTAATTTTACGGGAATCGAATAAAATATAAATATTATCTAGGCACCCCAAGTTTAAAACAAAATTGCTCTGAATATAATCTGTTAGAAATTATATAGAATGCCCTATTCTACTTTCTTTTGGAGTATATACACCAAGTAAATATGCTCTCTCATGTAAAATACAGAAATTCATAATTTACGGGAATCGAAGAAAATCTAAATATAATCTAGGAACCCCAATGTTAAAAGCAAAATTGATCTGAATATAATCTGTCAGAAAAAATATACAATGCCCTTTTCTACTCTGTTTTGGGGTACATACACCAAGTCAATATTCTCTCTCATGTAAAAGAGAAATTCTAATTTTACACATATCAAAAAATCTAAATATTATATAGGCACCCCAATGATAAAAGCAAAATTGCGCTGAATATAATCTGTCAGAGAATATACACAATGCCCTTTTCTACTCTGTTTTGGAGTATATACACCAACTCAATATGCTCTCCCATGTTAAATACCGAAATTCAAATTTTACACGAACTAAAAAAATCTAAATATTATCTAGCCACCCCATTGTTAAAAGAAAAATTGGTCTGAATATAATCTTTCAGAAAAAATATACAATGCGCTTTTATACTCTGTTTTGGAGTATATACACCAACCCATTATGCTCTCTCATGTAAAATACCGAAATTCTATATACACGCGAATCGAAAAAAATTTAAATATTATCTAGGCACCGCAATATGGAAAGAAAATGGATCTGAATATAATCTCTCAGGGAAAATATACAATGCCCTTTTCTACTCTGTTTTGGGGTATATACACCAACTCAATATGCTCTCTTATGTAAAATACCGAAATGCTAAATTTACGCTAATAAAATGAAATCTAAATATTATCTAGGCTCCCCAATGGTAATAGAAAAATTGCTCTGAATATAATCTGTCAAAAAATTATACAATGCCAATTTATACTCTGTTTCGGAGTATATACACCAACTCAATATCCTCTCTTATGTAAAATACTGAAACCCTAAATTTACTCGAATCGAAAATTATCTAAAAATTATCTAGGCAACCCAACGTTAAAAGCAAAATTGCTATGAATATAATCTGTCAGAAAAAATATACAATGCCCTATTCTACTCAGATTTGAGGTATATACACCAACTCAATATGCTCTCTCATGTAAAATACCGAAATTCTAATTTTAAGGGAATCGAAAAAAATCTAAATATTATTTAGGAACCCCAATGTTAAAAGCAAAATTGCTCTCAATATAATCTGTCAGAAATATTATACAATGCCCTTTTCTACTGTGTTTTGGAGTATATACACCAACTCAATATGCTCTGTCATGTAATATATCGAAATTCTAATTTTAAGGGAATTGAAAAAAATCTAAATATTATCTAGGCACCCCAATATTAATAGCAAAATTACTCTGAATATAATCTGTCAGAGATAATACACAATGCCCGTTTCTACATTTTTTGGAGTATATACACCAACTCAATATGCTCTCTCATGTAAAATACAAAAATTCTAATTGTACACGAATTGAAAAATATAAATATTACCTATGCACTTCAATGTTAAATACAAAATTGCTCTGAATATAATCTGTTAGAAATAATATACAATGCCCTATTCTACTCTCTTTTGTAGTATATACACCAACTCAATATTCTTTGTCATGTAAAATACAAAATTCTAAATTCACGAGAATCGAAAATAATCTAAATATTATATAGGAACCCCAATGTTAAAAGCAAAATTGCTCTGAATATAATCTGTCAGAAATAATATACAATGCCCTTTTCTACTCTGTGTTGGAGTACATACACCAAGTCAATATGCTCTCTCATGTAAAATAAAGAAATTTTTATTTTACGTGAATCGAAACAAATCTAAATATTATCTAGGCACCCAAGTGTTAAAAGCTAAATTGCTCTGAATATAATCTGTCAGAGAATATACACAGTGTACTTTTCTACTTTGTGTGGAGTGTAGACACCAACTCCATATACTCTCCCATGTAAAACACCGAAATTCAAATTTTACACGAACCGACAAAATCTAAATATTATCTAGGCACCCCATTGTTAAAAGCAAAATTGCTCTGAATATAATCTTTCAGAAAAAATATACAATGCCCTTTTCTACTCTGTTTTGGAGTATATACACCGTCTCAATATGCTCTCTCATGGAAAATACCGAAATTCTAAATTTACGCAAATCGAAAAAATCTAAATATTATCTAGCACCCCAATGTTAAAAGCATATTTGCTCTGAATATAATCTGTTAGAAAAAATATACAATGCCCTTTTCTACTCTGTTTTGGAGTACATACACCAACTCAATATGCTCTCTCATGTATAATACTGAAATTCTAATTTGACACGAATCGATGAATATTTAATTATCTACGCACCCCAATGTTAAAAGCAAAATTTCTCTTAATATAATCTGTCAGAAAAAATATACAATGCCTTTTTCTACTCGGTTTTGGAGTATACACACCAACTCAGTATGCTCTCTTGTGTAAAATACCGAAATTATAATTTTACCCGAATTGAAAAAACTGAATATTACCTAGGCACCCCAATGTTAAAAACAAAATTGCTCTGAATATAATCTGTAAGAGAAAATACACAATGCTTTTCCCTACTCTGTTTTGGAGTATATACACCAACGCAATATTCTCTCTTATATAAAATACCGAAATTCTAAATTTACGCGAATCGAAAAAAATCTAAATATTACCTAGGCACCACAACGATAAAAGCAAAATTTCTCTGAATATAATCGGTCGGAAAAAATATACAATGCTTTTCTCTCCTCAGTTTTGTGGTATATACACCAACTCAATATGCTCTCTCATGTAAAATAAAGAAATTTTTAATTAATGCAAATCGAAAAGAATCTAAATATTACCTACTCAAACCAATGTTAAAAGAAAAATTGCTCTGAATATAATCTGTCCGAAAAAATGTACAATGCTCTTTTCTTCTATTTTTTGGAGTATATACACCAACTCAATATGCTCTCTCATGTAAAATACTGAAATTCTAAATTTACGCGAATCGAACAAAATCTAAACTTTATCTTGGCGCCCCAATGTTAAAAACAAAATTTCTCTGAATATAATCTGTCAGAAAAAGTATACAATGCCCTTTTCTACTCTGTTTTGGAGTACCTACACAAACTCAGTATGCTCTCTCATGTACAATACCGAAATTCTAATTTTACAGGAATTGAAAAAAATCAAAATATTATCTAGGCACCCCAATGTTAAAAGAAAATGACTCTGAATATAATCTGTCTGAAAAAACATACAATGCTCTTTTCTACTCTGATTTACAGTATATAAACCATTCAATATACTTTCTCATGGAAAATACAGAAATTCTAATTTTACCGAAATTGAAAAAATCTAAATATTATCTAGGCACCCCAATGTTAAAAGCACAATTGCTCTGAATACAATCTTTCAGAGAAAATATGCAATGAACTATTCTACTTTGTTTTGCTGTATATACACCAACTCAATATGCTCTCTCATATAAAATATCGAAATTCTAACTTGACGCGAATCAAAATAAATCTAAATATTATCTAGTCACCCCAATGTTAAAACCAAAATTGCTCTGAATAAAATCTGTTAGAAATAATACACAATTCCCTATTCTATTCTGTCTGGGAGTATATACACCAACTCAATATGCTCTCTCAAGGAAAATACCGAAATTCTAAATTTACAGGATTCGAAATAAATCTAAATATCATCCAGGAACCCCAATGTTAAAAGCAAAATTGCTCTGAATATAATCTGTAAGAAAAACTATACAATGCCCTTTTCTACTCTATTTTGGAGTATATACACCAACTCAATATGCTCTATCATGTAAAATACGGAAATTCTAATTTTACGCGAATTGAAAAGAATCTAAATATTATCTAGGCGCCCCAATGTTAAAAAAAAAATTGCTCCGAATATAATCTGTCAGAAAAAATATACAATGCCTTATTATACTCTGTTTTGCAGTATATACACCAACCCAATATGCTCTCTCAGATAAAATACAGAAATTCTATATTTAAGCGAATCGAAAAAAATCTCAATATTATCTAGGCATTCCAATATTAAAAGGAAAATTGCTCTGCATATAATCTTTTAGAAAAAATATACAATGCCCTATTCTACTTTGTTTTGGTGTATATACATCAACTCAATATGCTCTATCATATAAAATACCCAAATTATAAATTTAAGAGAATCGAAAACAATCTAAATATTATCTAGGTACCTTAATGTTAAAAGCAAAATTGCCCTTAATATAGTCTGTCAGAAAAAATATACAATGCCCTTTTCTACCCTGTTTTGGAGTACATACATCAACTCAATATGCTTTCTCGTGTAAAATACCGAAATTCTAAATTTATGCGAATCCAAAAAAATCTAAATATTATCTAGGCACCCCATTGTTAACAGCAAAATTGCTCTGAATATAATCTATCAAAAAAAATATACAATGATCTTTGATACTCTACTTTGGGGTGTATACATCCACCCAATATGCTCTCTCATGTAAAATAACAAAATTCAAATTTTACTCAAATCGAAAAAATCTAAATATTACCTACTTACCCCAACGTCAAAAGCAAAATTTCTCTGAATATACTCTGTCAGACAAAATATACAATGCTTTTCTCTCCTCAATTTTGGAGTGTATACACCAACTTAATATGCTCTCTCATGTAAAATATTGAAATTTTAAATTAATGCGAATCGAAAAAACTCTAAATATTACCTAGGAATCCCAACGTTAAAAGAAAAATTGTTCTGAATATAATCTGTCAGAAAAAATGTACAATGCCCTTTTCTACATTGTTTTGGAGTATATACACCAACTCAATATGCTCTCTCATGTAAAATACTGAAATTCTAAATTTACGAAATCGAAAAAAATATAAATCTTATCTAGGCACCCCAATGTGGAAAGAAAATGGATCTAAATATAATCTGTCAGAGAAAATATACAATACCCTTTTCTTCTCTGTTTTTGAGTATATACACCAACTCAATATGCTCTCTCTTGTAAAATACCGAAATTCTCAATTTAGGCTAATCAAATGAAATCTAAATATTATCTAGGCACCCCAATGATAATAGCAAAATTTCTCTGAATATAATCTGTCAGAAAAAATATACAATGCCATTACCTACTCTGTTTTGGGGTATATAAACGAACTCAATATGCTCTCATGTAAAATACCGAAATTCTAAATTAATTCAAATCGAAAAAAAACTAAATATTATCTAGGCACCCCAATGTTAAAAGCAAAATTGCTCTGAATATAATCGGTCAGAAAAAATATACAATGCCATTTACTACTCTGTTTTGGTGTATGTACAAAAACTCAATATGCTCTCTCATGTAAAATACCGAAATTTAAATTTTACGTGAATCAAAATATATCTAAATATAACATAGGCACCCCAATGTTAAAAGCGAAATTTCTCTGAATATAATTTGACAGAAAAAATATACCATGGCCTTTTCTACTCTGTTTTGGAGTATATTCAACAACTGAATATGCTCTCCCATGTAAAATACCGAAATTCCAATTTTATGCGAATCAAAAAAATCTAAATATTATCTAGGCACTTCAATGACAGAAGAAAATGGCTCTGAATATAATCTGTCAAAAAAATATACAATGCCCTTTTCTACTTTGTTTTGGAATATATACATGAACTCAATATGCTCTCTCATAAAATATCGAAATTGTAATTTTACACAAATCGAAATAAATCTAAATATTATCTAGGCACCCCAAAGTTAAAAGCAAAATTGCTCTGAATATAATCTGTCAGAAAATATATACCATGCCCTTTTCTACTCAGTTTTGGTGTATAAACACCAACTCAATATGCTCTCTCATGTAAAATACAGAAATTCTAATTTTACGTGAATCGTAATTATCTCCATATTATCTAGGCACCCCAATGTTAAAAGCACAATTACTCTGAATATAATCTGTCAGAAAAAATAAACAATGCCCTTTTATACTCTGTTTTGGAGTATATACACCAACTCAATATGCTCTTTTATATAAAACACTGAAATTCAAATTTTATGCAAATCCAAATAAATGGAATTATCTAGGCACCCCAATGTTAAAAGCAATATTGCTCTGAATATAATCTGTCAGAAAAAATATACAATGCCCTATTCTACTCTGTTTTGCAGTATATACACCAAATCAATATGCTCTCCCATGTAAAAATCGAAATTCTAATTTTACGAGAATCGAAAAAAATCTAAATATTATATAGGCAATCCAATGTTAAAAGCAAAATTGCTCTGAAAATAATCTGTCAGAAAATATATACAATGCCCATTTATACTCTGTTTTCGAGTATGTAATCCAACTCAATATGCTCTCCCATGTAAAATACCGAATTTCTAATTTTACGCGAATCGAAAAAGTCTAAATATTATCTAGGCACCCCAATGTTAAAAGCAAAATTGCTCTAAATATTATGTGTCAGAAAAAATATACAATGTCTATTTCTACTCAGTTTTGGAGTATATACACCAATTCAATATGCCCTCTCATGTAAAATACCGAAATTCTAATTTTACACGAATCAAAAAAAAATCTAAATATTATCTAGGCACCCCAATGTTAAAAGAAAATGGCTCTGAATATAATATGTCATAAAAAATATACACTGCTATTTTCTACTTTCTTTTGGAGTATATACACCAACTCAATATGCTCTCTCATGTAAAATGCCGAAATTCTAATTTTACAGGAATCGAAAAAATCTAAATATTATCTAGGCACCCCAATGTTAAAAGGAAAATTGTGTTCTCATTTTTCATCACCCATGGACATAGAAAGCGGAGTACTAAACACTGGGGTCTATTGGGGGAAAAGGGGAGGGCCAGTGGGAGGGGGAGGTAGGGAGGGATAGCCTGGGGAGAAATGCCAAATGTGGGTGAAGGGGAGAAGAAAAGCAAAGCACACTGCCATGTGTGTACCTACGCAACTGTCTTGCATGCTATGCTCATGTATCACAAAACCTATACTCCAATAAAAAATTAAAAAATAAATAAATAAATAAATAAAATTGTGAATATGATCTGTCACTAAAAATATACAATGCCTATTTCTACTATTTTTTGGAGTATATACACCAACTCAATATGCTCTCCCATGTAAAATATTGAAATTCTAAATTTACATGAATCGAAAAATATCTAAATATTATCTAGGAACCCCAATTTTAAAACCAAAATTGTTCTGAATATAACCAGTCAGAAAAAATATACAATGCCCTTTTCTACTGTGTTTTGGAGTATATACAACAACCCAATATGCTCTCTCTTGTAAAATACTGAAATTCTAATTTTATGTGAATCCAAATAAATGTAAATAATATCTAGGCACCCCAATATTAAAAGCAAAATTGCTATGAATGCAATTTGTCGAAAAAATATACAATGCCATTTTCTACTCTATTTTGGAGTATATACACCAACTCAATATGCTCTCTCAGGTAAAATACCGAAATTCTAAAATTATGCGAATCGAAACAAATTTAATATTATCTAGGCACCCCAATTTTAAAAGAAAAATTTCTCTGAATACAATTTGTCAGAAAAAATATACAATGCTCTTTTTTACTCTTTTTTGATGTATATACACCAACTCAATATGCTCTCTCAGTAAAATACCGAAATTCGAATTTTGCGTGAATCGAAAAAAATCTAAATATTATCTAGGCACCACAATGATAAAAGAAAAATTTCTCTGAATATAATCTGTCAGAAAAAAATAGAATGCCCTTTTCTACTCTGTTTTGGAGTATATACACCATCTCGATATTCTCTCTCATGTAAAATACCGAAATTATAATTTTATCTGAATCGAAAATAATCTAAATATTATCGAGGCACTTCAATGTGAGAAGAAATTGGCTCTGAATATAATCTGTCAGAAAAAATATACAATGCCCTTTTCTACTTTGTTTTGGAGTATATACACCAACTCAATATGCTCTCTTATATAAAATACCAAAACTGTAAATTTACGTGAATCGAAATAAATCAAAATATTATCTAGGCACCCCAATGTTAAAAGCAAAATTGCTCTGAATATAATCTGTCCGAAAAAATATACAATGCCCTTTTCTACTTTGTTTTGGACTATATATACCAACTCAAAATGCTCTCTCGTGTAAAATACCAAAATTCTAATTTTACGCAAATCAAAATAAATCTAAATATAATCTAGGCACCCCAATGTTAAAAACGAAATTGCTTTGAATATAATCTGACAGAAAAAAATATTCCATGCCCTTTTCTACTCTGTTTAGGAGTATATTCACCAACTCAATGTGCTCTCCCATGTAAAATACCTAAATTCTAATTTTATGCGAATCGAAAATATCTAAATATTATCTAGGCACCCCAATGTTAAAAGCAGAATTGCTCTGAAGATAATCCGTCAGAAAAAATATACAATGCCCTCTTCTAATCTGTTTTCATGTATGTACACCAACTCAATATGCTCTCCCATGTAAAATACCGAAATTCTAACTTTACGTGAATCGAAAAAAGTCTAAATATTATCTAGGCAACCCAATGTTAAAAACAAAATTGCTCTGAATATTATCTGTCAGATAAAATATATAATGTCTCTTTCTACTCTGCTTTGGAGTATATACAACAACTCAATATAACCTCTGATGTAAAATACAGAAATTCTAATATTACGTGAATCGAAAAAAATCTAAATATTATCAAGGCAACCCAATGTTAAAAGAAAATGGCTCTGAATATAATCTGTCATAATAAATATACACTGCTATTTTCTATACATTTTTGGAGAATATACACCAACTCAATATGCTCTCTCATGTAAAATACCGAAATGCTAATTTTACGGAAATCGAAAAAAATCTAAATATTACCTAGTTACCCCAACGTTAAAAGCAAAATTTCTCTGAATATAATCTGTCAGAACAAATATAAAATGCTTTTCCCTACTCACTTCTGGAGTATATACCCCAACTCAATATGCTCTCTCATGTAAAATACCGAAATACTAAATATACGCGAATCAAAAGAAATCTAAATATTATCTAGTCACCTTAATGTTAAAAGCAAATTTGCTCTGAGTATAATCTGTCAGAAAAAATACACAATGATTTTTATACTTTGTTTTGTACACCAACTCAGTATGCTCTTCCATGTAAAATACCGGAATTGTAATTTTACTGGAAGCGAAAAAAATCTAAATATTACGTAGGCAGCCCAATGTTAAAAGCAAACTTGCTCTGAATATAATCTGTCAGAAAACATATACAATGCCCTTTTGTACGCTGTTTTGGAGTATATATACCAACTCAATATGCTCTCTCATGTAAAATACCGAAATTCTAAATTTACGTGAATCGAAAAATATCTAAATATTATCTAGGCATGCCAATGTTAAAAGCAAAATTGCTCTGAATATAATCTGTCAGAAAAATATACAATGCCCTTTTCTAATCTGTTTTGGAGGATAAACACCAACTCAATATTCTCTCTCATGTAAAATACCAAAATTCTAATTTTACGCAAATCAAAAAAAATCGAAATATTGTCTAGGCACCTGAATGTTAAAAGAAAATGCCTCGGAATATAATCTGTCAGAAAAAATATAAAATGCCCTTGTCTACTCTGATTTAGAGTATATACAGCACTGAATATACTTTCTCATGGAAAATACAAAAATTTTAATTTTACCCGAATCGAAAACATCTAAATATTATCTAGGCACCCCAATGTTAAAAACAAAATTACTCTGAATATAATCTGTCAGACAAAATATACAATGCCCTATTCTACTCTGTTTTGGAATATATACACCAACTCAATATGCTCTATCATGTAAAGTACCGAAATTCCATATTTACGCGAATCGAAAAAAATCTAAATATTATCTAGGCACCACAATGTTAAAAGCAAAATTGCTCTGAATATAGTCTGTCAGAAAAAACATACAATGCCCTTTTCTACTCTGTTTTGTAGAATATACACCTACTCAATATGCTCTCTCATGTTAAATACTGAAATTCTAATTTTACGCCAATCAAAAAAAATTTAAATAATATCTAGGTGCCTCAAATTTAAAAGAAAATGGCTCTAAATATAGTCTGTTAAAAAAAATATACAATGTCTTATTCTATTCTGTTTTGGAGTATATACACCAACTCAGTGTGCTCTCTCATGTAAAATACCGAAATTCTAATTTTACACGAATCGAAAACAATCTAAATAATACCTATGCACCGAAAAGTTAAAAGAAAATGGCTCTGAATATAGTCTGCTATAGAAAATATACAATGCCATATTATTCTCTGTTTTGGAGTATATACACCAACTCAGTATGCTCTCTCATGTAATATACAGAAATTCTATATTTAAGCGAATCCAAAAGAATCTAAATATTATCTAGGCACCCCAATGTTAAAGACAAAATTGCTCTGAATAAAATCTGTCAGAAAAAATATACAATGCCCTTTTCTACTCTGTTTTGTAGTATATAGACCAACTCAATATGCTCTCTCATGTAAAATACAGAAATTCTAATTATACCTATATCGAAAAAATCTAAATATTATCTAGGCAACCCAATGTTATCAACAAAATTGCTCTGAATATAATCTGTCAGAAAAAATATACAATGCCCTATTCTACTCTGTTTTTGAGTATATACACCAACTCAGTATACTCTCTCATGTAAAATATTGAAATTCTAATTTTACGTGAATCGAAAAATATCTAAATATTATCTAGTCACCCCAATGTTAAAAGCAAAACTGCTCTGAATACAATCTGTCAGAAAAAATATATAATGCTCTTTTCTACTTTGTTTTGTAGTATATACACCAACTCAATATGCTCTCTCATGTAAAATACCGAAATTCTAATTTTACGTGAATCGAAAACAATCTAAATATTAACTATGCACCCGAAATTTAAGAGAAAATTGCTCTGAATATAGTCTGTTAGATAAAATATACAATGCCTTATTCTACTCTGTTTTTGGGAATATAAACCAACTCAGTATGCTCTCTCCTGTAAAATACCGAAATTCTAAATTTACGTGAATTGAAAAAATCTAAGTATAATCTAGGCACTCGAACGTTAAAAGCAAAATTGCTCTGAATATAGCCTGTCAGAAAAAAGATACAATGTCCTATTTTACTCTTTTTTGGAGTATATACACCAACTAAATATGCTCTCTCATATAAATTCCGAAATTTTAATTTTACGCGAATCGAAAAAATCTAAATAATTTCTAGGCGCCCCGAAGTTAAAAGAAAATGTCTCTGAATATAGTCTGTTTGAAAAAATATACAATGCCTTTTTCTACTGTTTAGTAGTATATACACCAACTCAGTATGCTCTCTCATGTAAAATACCAAATTTGTAATTTTACACGAAACGAAAAAATTCTAAATAATATCTAGGCGCCCCAAAGTAGAAAGAAAATGTCTCTGAATATAGTCTGTTATAAAAAATATACAATGCCTTATTCTACTTTGTTTTGGAGTATATACACCAACTCAGTATGCTCTGTCATGTAAAATAGAGAAATTCTAATTTTACACAAATTGAAAAAATCTAAATATTATCTAGGCACCCCAATGTTATAAAAAATTGCTCTTAATATAATTTGTCAGAAAAAATATACAATGCCCTATTCCACTCTGTTTTGGAATATATACACCAACTCAGTATGCTCTCTCATGTACAATACCAAAATTCTAAATTTACGTGAATTGAAAAAAATCTAAATAATATCCAGGCACCCCAATGTTAAAAGCTAAATTTCTCTGATTATAATCTGTCAAAAAAAATATACAATGCCCTCTTCTACTCTTTTTTGGAGTATATACACCAACTCAATATCCTCTCTCATGTAAAATACCGAAATGGTAATTTCATGCGAATCAAAAAAAATCTTAATAACATCTAGGCGCCCCAAAGTTAAAAGAAAATGGCTCTGAATATAGTCTGTTAGAAAATATATAAAATGTCTTATTCTACTCTGTTTTGGATACACCAACTCAGTATGCTCTTTCATGTAAAATACCAAAATTCAAATTTTACCCAAAACAAGAATATCTAAATATTATATAGGCACCCCAATGTTAAAAAAAAATTGCTCTGAATATTTTCTCTCAGAAAAAATATACAATGCCCTATTCTACTTCGTTTTGGAGTATATCCACCAACTCAATATGCTCTCTCATGTAAAATACCGAAATTCTAATTTTATGCGAATCAAATATTTCTATATAATATCTAGGTGCCCCAAAGTTAAAAGAAAATGTCTCTGAATATAGTCTGTTATAAAAAATATACAATGCCTTATTCTACCCTGTTTTGGAGTATATACACCACTTCAGAATGCTCTCTCATGTAAAATACCAAAATGCTAAATTTACGCGAATCAAAAAAAATCTAAATATTATCTACGCACCCGAATGTTAAAAGCAAAATTGCTGTTAATATAATCTGTCAAAAAAAATATACAACGCCCTTTTCTACTCTCTTTTGGAGTATATACACCAACTCAGTATGCTCTCTCATGTAAAATACCGAAATTCTATATTTAAGCGAATCCAAAAAAATCTAAATATTATTTACGCTCCCGAATGTTAAAAGCAAAATTGCTCTGAATATAATCTGTCAGAAAAAATATACAATGCCCTTCTTTACTCTGTTTTGTAGTATATAAACCAACTCAATATGCTCTCTTATGTAAAATACAGAATTTCTAATTTTACCCAAATCAAAAAAATCTAAATATTATCTAGGCACCCCAATGTTATAAACAAAATTGCTCTGAATATAATTTGTCAGAAAAAATATACAATGCCCTATTCTACTCTGTTTTGGAGCATATACACCTACTTAGTATGCTCTGTCATGTAAAATACCGAAATGCGAATTTACGCAAATCGAAAAAAATCTAAATATAATCAAGGCGCCCCATAGTTAAAAGAAAATGGCTCTGAATATACTCTCTTAGATAAAATATACAATGCGTTATTCGAGTCTGTATTGGAGTATATACACTAACTCAGTATGCTCTCTCATATAAAATACCGAAATTCTAATTTTACGTGAATCGATAAAATTCTAAATATTATTTAGTCACCCGAATGTTAAAACCATAATTTCTCTGAATATAATCTGTCAGGAAAAATATGCAATGCCCTTTTCTACTCTGTTTTGGAGTATATACACTTACTAAATATGCTCTCTGATGTAAAATACCGAAATTCTAATTTTACGTGAATCGAAAAACATGTAAATAATATCTAGGTGTCCCACAGTTAAAAGATAATGGCTCTGAATATAGTCTGTTAGAAAAAATATACAATGCTTTATTCTACTCTTAAGTAGTTTATACACCAACTCAGTATGCTCTCTCATGAAAAATACAGAAATTCCAATTTACGTGAATCGAAAAAAAATCTAAAAATTATATAGGCACCCCAATGTTAAAAACAAAATTGCTCTGAATATAATCTGTCAGAAAAAATACACAATGCCCTATTCTACTCTGTTTTGGAGTATATACACCAACTCCATATGCTCTCTCATGTAAAATACAGAAATTCTAAATTTAAGCGAATCGAAAAAAATCTACATATTATCTAGGCACCTTAATGTTAAAAGCAAAATTGCTCTGAATATAATCTGTCAGAAAATTATACAATGCCCTTTGCTACTCTGTTTGGTAGTATATACACCAACTCAATATGCTCTCTCATGTAAAATACAGAAATCCTAATTTTATGCGAATTGAAAAAAATCTAAATAATATCTAGGTGCCCTAAAGTTAAAATAGAATGTCTCTGAATATAGTCTGTTAGAAAAAATATACAATGCCCTATTCTACTTTGTTTTGGAGTATATAGAACAACTCAATATGCTCTCACATATTAAATACCGAAATTTTAATTTTACGCGAATTGAAAAAAATCTTAATAAAATCTTGGCGCACCAAATTTACAAAAAAATGGCTCTGAATATAGTCTGTTAAAACAATTTACAATGCCTTATTCTACCCTGTTTTGGGGTATATACACAAAGTCAGTATGCTCTCTCATGTAAAATACCAAAATTCTAATTTTACGCGAATCGAAAAAAATCGAAATAATATCTAGGTGCCGTAAAGTTAAAAGAAAATGGCTATGAATATAGTCTGTTAGAAAAATATAGAACGCCTTATTCTTCTGTTTTGGAGTATATACTCCAACTCAGTATGCTCTCTCATTTAAAATACAGAAATTCTATATTTAAGAGAATCCAAAAAAATGTAAATATTATCTAGGCACCCCAATGTTAAAAGCAAAATTGCTCTGAATATAATCTGTCAGAAAAAATATACAATGCCTTCTTCTACTCTGTTTTGTAGTATATACACCAACTCAATATGCTCTCTCTTTTAAATACTGAAACTCAATTATAGGCGAATCAAAAAAAATCTAAATAATATCTAGGCTCCCCAAAGTTAAATGAAAATCCCTCTAAAAATAGTCTGTTAGATAAAATATGCAATACCTTATTATACTCTGTTTTGGAGTATATACCCATACTCTGTGTGCTCTCTCATGTAAAATATCGAAATTCTAATTACACATGAATCGAAAATAATCTAAATATTATCTAGGCACCCCATTGTAAAAAACAAAATTGCTCAGAATATTATTTGTCATAAAAAATAAACAATGCCCTATTCTACTCTGTTTTGCAGTATATACACCAACTCCATATGCTCTCTCATGTAAAGTACAGAAATTCTAAATTTAAGCGAATCGAAAAAAATCTAAATATTATCTAGGCACCCGAATGTTAAAAGCAGAATTGCTCTGAATAAAATCTGTCAGAATAAATATACAATGCCATTTTCTACTTTTTTTTTGTAGTATATAAACCAACTCAATATGGTCTCTCATGTAAAATACCGAAATTCTAAATTTACACGAATCGAAAAAAATCTAAATAATAGCTAGGCGCCCAAAAGTTAAAAGAAAATGACTCTGAATATATTTTGTTAGGAAAAATATACAATGCCTAATTCTACTTTGTTATGTAGTATATACATTGACTCAGTATGCTCTCTCATGTAAAATACAGAAATTGTAATTTTACCCGAATCAAAAAATCTAAATATTATCTAGGCACCCCAATGTAAAAAACAAAATTGCTCTTAATATAATCTGTCAAAAAATATACAATGCCCTATTCTACTCTGTTTTGGAGTATATAAACCAAATCAGTGTACTCTCTCATGTAAAATGACAAAATTCTAAATTTACGTGAATCAAAAAAATTCTAAACTTGATCTAGGCACCCCAAAGTTAAAAATAATATTGCTCTGAATATAATCTGTCAGAGAAAATATACAATGCTTTACTCTACTATGTTGTGGTGTATATACACCAACTCCATATGCTCTGTCATGTTAAATGCAGAAATTTTTATTTTACCTGAAATGAAAAAATCAAAATATTATCTAGGCACCCCAATGTTAAAAACAATATTACTCTGAATATAATCTGTCAGAAAAAATATACAATGCCCTATTCTACTGTTTTGGTGTATATACACCAACTCCATAAGCACTCTCATGTAAAATACAAAAATTCTATATTTAAGCGAATCAAAAGAAATCTAAATAGTATCTAGAAACCCCAATGTTAAAAGAAAAATTGCTCTGAATATAATCTGTCAGTATAAATATACAATGCCCTCTTCTACGCTATTTTGGAGTATATACACCAACTCCATATGTTCGCTCATGTAAAATAAAGAAATTCTATCTTTAAGTTAATCGAAAAAAATCTAAATAATATCTAGGCACCCCAAAGTTAAAAAAAAATGGCTCTGAATATAGTCTGTTAGAAAAAATATACAATGCCTTATTCTACTCTGTTTTGGAGTATATAAAACAACTCAGAATGCTCTCTGATTTAAAATACAGAAATTCAAATTTTACCCGAATAGAAAAAATTTAAATATTATCTAGGCACCCCAATGTTATAAATAAAATAGCTCTGAATATAATCTGTCAGAGGATATATACAATGCCCTATTCTACTCTGTTTTGAAGTATATACACCAACTCAGTATGCTCTCTCATGTAAAATACATAAATTCTATATTTAAGTGAATCGAAGATAATCTAAATAATATCTAGGTGCCCCAAAGTTAAATGAAAATGGCTCTGAATATAGTCTGCTAGAAAAAATATACAATGCCTCATTCTACTCTGTTTTGGTGTATATACACCAACTCCATATGCTCTCTCATGTAAAATACAAAAATTCTAATTTTACGTGAATAGAAATAAATCTAAATACTATCTAGGCGCCCCAAAGCTGAAAGAAAATATCTATGAATATAGTCTGATAGAAAAAATATACAATACCTTATTCTACTCTGTTTTGGAGTATATACCCCAACACAGTATGCTCTCTCAAGTAAAATACAGAAATTTTAATTTTACCCGAAACAAAAAAATCTAAATGTTATCTAGGGACCCCAATGTTAAAAGCAAAATTTATCTGAATATCATCTGTCAGAAAAAATATACAATGCTTTTCTCTCCTACGTTTTGGAGTATATACAACAACTCAATATGCTCTCTCATGTAAAATACCGAAATTCTAAATTTACGTGAAACGAAAAAAATCGAAATATTATCGAGGCACCCCAATGTTAAAAGCAAATTTGTTCTGAGTATATTCTCTCAGAAAAAAATATACAATGCCCTTTTCTACTCTGTTTTGGAGTACATACACCAACTCAATATGCTCTCTTATGTAAAATACCGAAATTCTAATTTGACACGAATTGAAACATATTTAAATATTATCTAGGTACCCCATTGTTAAAAGAGAAATTGCTCTGAATATAATCTGTCAGAAAAAATATACAACGCCCTGTTCTACTCGGTTTTGGAGTATATACACCAACTCAATATGCTCCCTCATGAAAAATACCGAAATTCTAATTTTACCCGAATCGAAAAAATCTAAATATTATCTAGGCTCCCCAATGTTAAAAACAAAATTGCTCTTAATATCATCTGTCAGAAAAAATATACATTGCCTTATTCTACTCTGTTTTGGAATATATACACCAACTCATTATGCTCTCTCATGTAAAATTCCGGAATTATAATTTTACCCAAATTGAAAAAATCTAAATATTATTTCGGCACCCCAATGTTAAAAACAAAATTGCTCTGAATATTATCTGCCAGAAAAAAATATACAATGTTCTACTCTACTTTGTTTTGGAGTATATACACCAACTCCATTTGCTCTCTCATATAAAATACAGAAATTCTAAATTTAAGTGAATCGAAAAAAATCTAAATAATATCTAGGCGCCCTAAAGTTAAAAGAAAATGGCTCTGAATATAGTCTGTTAGAGAAAATATACAATGCCTTATTCAACTCTCTTTTGGAGTATATACACCAACTCAGTATGCTCTCTCATGTAAAAAACCGAAATTCTAATTTTACGTGAATCTAAAAAATTCTGAATATAATCTACGCAACCCAATGTTAAAACCAAAATTGCTCTGAATATATTCTGTTAGAAAAAATATACAATGCTTTTTTCTACTCTGTTTTGGAGTATATACACCAACTCAATATGCTCTCTCATGTAAAATACCGAAATTCTAATTTTACGGGGATCTAAAAAAATCTAAATAATATCTAGGAGCCCCAAAGTGAAAACATAATGGCTCTGAATATAGTCTGGAAGAAATAATATACAATGCCTTATTCTACACTGTTTTAGAGTATATAAACCAACTCAGTGTGCTCTCTCATGTAAAATACAGAAATTACAATTTTACGTGAATCGAAAAAAGTCATAATATTATCTAGACAACACAATGTGAAAAACGAAATTGCTCTGAATATAATCTGTCAGCAAAAATATACAATGCCCTATTCTACTCTGTTTTGGAGTATATACAACAACTCCATATGCTCTCTCTCGTAAAATACAGATATTCTATATTTAAGCGAATCGAAAAATATCTAAATATTATCTAGGCCCACCAATGCTAAAAGAAAAATAGCTCTGAATATATTCTGTCCGAAAAAATATACAATGCCCTTTTCTACTCTTTTTTTGTAGTATATACACCAACCCAATATGATCTCTCATGTAAAATACAGAAATTCTAATTTTACCCGAACCAAAAAAATCTAAATATTATTTAGGCACCCCAATATTATAAACAAAATTGCTCTGAATATAATCTGTTAGAGAAAATATACAACGCCCTATTATACTTTCTTTTGGAGTATATACACCAACTCAGTATGCTCTCTCATGTAAAATACAGTAATTCTAAATTTACGTGAATCGAAAAAATGTACTTATTATCCAGGCACCCCAATGTTAATAGAAAAATTTCTCTGAATATAATCTGTCAGAAAAAATATACAATGCCCTTTTCTACTCTGTTTTGGAGTATATACACCAACTCAATTTGCTGTCTCTTGTAAAATACCGAAATTATAATTTTACACGAATCGAAAAAATCTGAATTATATCTACGCGCCCCAATGTTAAAAGAAAATGGCTCGGAATATAGTCTATTAGACAAAATATACAATATCGTATTCTAAACTGTTTTGGAATATATACACCAACTCAATAGGCTCTCTCATGTAAAATACAGAAATTCTTTAATTAAGCGAATCGAAAAAAATCTAAATATTATCTAGGCTGTTAAAAGCAAAATTGCTCTGAACATAATCTGTCAGAAAAAATATACAATGCCCTTTTCTACTCTGTTTTTTAGTATATACACTACCTCTGTATGCTCTCTCATGTAAAATACAGAAATTCTAATTTTACCCAAATCGAAAAAATCTAAATAGTATCTAGGCACCCGAACGTTAAAAACAAAATTGCTCTGAATATAATCTGTCAGAAAAAATATACAATGCCCTATACTACTCTGTTTTGTAATATATACCACAACTCAGAATGCGCTCTCATGTAAAATACAAAAATTCTAATTTTACACGATTCGAAATAAATCTAAATAATATCTTGGCGCCCCAAAGTTAAAAGAAAATTTTTCTGAATATAGTCTGTTAGAAAATATATACAGTGCCTTATTCTACTCTGTTTTGGAGTATATACACCAACGCACTATGCTCTCTCATGTAAAATACAGAAATTCTAATTTTACGTGAATCGAAAAAAAGCTAAATATTATCTAGGCACCCCAATGTTAAAAGCAAAGTTACTTTGAATATAATCTGTCAGAAAAAATATACAGTGCCCTTTTCTACTCCATTTTGGAATATATACACAAACTCAATATGCTCTATCATGTAAAATACAGAATTTTCAATTTTACACGTATCAAAAAAAATATAAATAATATCTAGGCGCCCCGAAGTTAAAAGAAAATCGCTCTAAATATATTCTGTTACAAAAAATATACAATGCCTTATTCTACTGTGTTTTGAAGTATATACACGAACTCAGTATGCTGTCTCATGTAAAGTATATACATTCTAATTTTACTTGAATCGAAAAAAATCTAAATATTATCTAGGCACCCCAATATTAAAAGAAAAATTGCTCTGAATATAATCTGTCAGAAATAAATATACAATGCCCTATTCTACTCTGTTTTGGAGTATATAAACCAACTCCATATGCTCTTTCATGTAAAATACAGAAATTCTGTATTTAAGCGAATCGAAACAAATCTAAATATTATCTAGGCACCCCAATGTTAAAAGCAAAATTTCTCTGAATATAATCTGTCAGAAAAAATATACAATGCCTCTTTCTACTCTGTTTTGTAGTATATACACAAACTCAATATGCTATCTCCTGTTAAATACCGAAATTCTAATTTTACGCGAATCAAAAGTAATCTAAATAATATCTAGGCGCCCCAAATTAAAAGAAAATGACTCTAAATGTAGCCTGTTAGAAAAAATATACAATGCCTTGTTCTACTCTGTTTTGGAGTATATACAACAACGCAGTATGCTCTCTCATGTAAAATAATAAAATTCTAATTTTACGTGAATCGGAAAAAATCTAAATATTATCTAGGCACCCCAATCTAAAAAGAAAAATTTCTCTGAATATAATCTGTCAGAAAAAATACACAATACTTTTTTCTACTCTTTTTCGAAGTATATACACCAACACGATATTCTCTCTCATGTAAAATACAGAAATTCTAATTTTACACGAATCAAAAAAAATCTAAATAATATCTAGAATCCCCAATGTTAAAAGAAAATGGCTCTGAATATTCTCTGTAAGAAAAAATATACAATCCCTTATTCTACTCTGTTTTGGAGTATATACACCAACTCAATATGCACTCTCATGTAAAATATCGAAATTCAAATTTACCACGAATCAAAAATATCTTAATAATATCTAGGCGCTCCAAATTAAAAAAAAAATGACTCTGAATATAGTCTGTTAGAAAAAATATACTATGTTTTATTCTACTCTGTTTTGGAGTGTATACACCAACTAAGTATGCTCTCTCATGTAAAATAACAAAATTCTAATTTTACTCGAATCGAAAAGATCTGAATATTACCTAGGAACCCCAATATTAAAAACAAAATTACTCTAAATATAATCTGTCATAAAAAATATACAATGCCCTTTTCTACTCTGTTTTGTAGTATATACACTAACTCAGTATGTTCTCTCATGTAAAATACAGAAATTCTTTATTTAAGCGAATCGAGAAAAATCGAAATATTATCTAGGCTGTTATAAGCAAAATTGCTCTGATCATAGTATGTCAGAAAAAATATACAATGCCCAATTCTACTCTGTTTTGGAGTATATACACCAAGCCCATATGCTCTCTCATGTAAAATACAGAAATTCTATAATGAAGAGAAGCGAAAAAATTTAATATTATCTAGGCACCCCAATGTTAAAAGCAAAATTGCTCTGAATATAATCTGTCCGAGAAAATATACAATGCCCTTTTCTACTCTGTTTTGTAGTATATACACCAACCCAATATCGCCTCTCATGTAAAATACAGAAATTCTAATTTTATGCGAATCGAAAAAAATCTAAATAATATCTAGACGCCCCAATGTTAAAAGAAAATGGCTCTGAATATAGTCTGTTAGAAAAAATATACAATGCCTTATTCTACTCTGTTTTGGAGTATATACACCAACTCAATATGCACTCTCATGTAAAATACCGAAATTCAAATTTCACGCGAATCAAAAATAGCTTAATAATATCTAGGCACCCCAAATTTAAAAGAAAATGACTCTGAATATAGTCTGTTAGAAAAAATATACAATGTTTTATTTTACTCTGTTTTGGAGTATATACACCAACTAAGTATGCTCTCTCATGTAAAATAAGAAAATTCTAATTTTGCCCGAATCGAAAAGATCTAAACATTACCTAGGCACCCCAATATTAAAAACAAAATTGCTCTGAATATAATCTGTAATAAAAAATATACAATGCCCTATTCTACTCTGTTTTGGAGTATATACACAGACTCCATATGCTCTCTCATGTAAAATACAGAAATTCCATATTTAAGTGAATCAAAAAAATCTAAATATTGTCTAGAAACCTTTATGTTAAAAAGAAACTTCCTCTGAGTATAATCTGTCAAAAAAAATATACAATGCCCTATTCTACTCTGTTTTGGAGTATATACACCAACTCAATATACTCTCTCATGTAAAATACCGAAATTCTATATTTAAGCGAATCAAAAAAAATCAAAATATTATCTAGGCACACCAATGTTAAAAGCAAAATTACTCTGAGTATAATCTCTCAGAAAAAATATACAATGCGCTTTTCTACTCTGTTCTAAACTATATACACGAACTCAATATGCTCTCTCATGTAAAATAGCGAAATTGTTATTTTACGTGAATCGCAAAAAATCTAAATGTTATCTAGGCGCCCTATAGTTAAAAGAAAATGGCTCTGTATATACTGTGTTAGAAAAAATGTACAATGCCTTATTCTACTTTGTTTTGGAGTATATACACCAACTCACTATGCTCTCTGATGTAAAATACAGAAATTATAATTTTACCCGAATCGAAAATATCTAAATATTATCTATGCATTCCAATGTTAAAAACAAAATTGCTCTGAAAATAATCTAACTGAAAGAATATACAATTCCATATTCTACTCTGTTTTGGAGTATATACACCAACTCTGTATGCTCTCTCATGTAAAATACAGAAATTCTACATTTAAGCGAAACGAAAGAAATCTAAATATTAGCTAGGCACCCCAATGTTGAAAACAAAATTGCTCTGAATATAATCTGTCAGAAAAAATACACAACGCCGTATTCTCTGTTTTGTAGTATATACACCAACTCAATATTCTTTCTCATGTAAAATATTGAAATTCTAACTTGATGCAAATCGAAATAAATCTAAATAATATATAGGCGCCCCACAGTTAAAAGAAACTGGCTCTAAATATAGTCTGTTAGAAAATATATACAATGCCTTATTCTACTCTGTTTTGGAGTATATACACCAACTCAGTATGCTCTCTCATGTAAAATACAGAAATTTTAATTTGACCAGTATCGAAAGAATCTCAATATTATCTATGCACCCCAAGGTTAAAAACAAAATTGCTCTGAATAAAATCTTTAAAAAACAATACAATACTTTATTCTACTCTGTTTTGGGGTATATACACCAACTCCATATGCTCTCTCATGTAAAATACTGAAATTCTATATTTAAGCGAATGGAAAAAAATCTAAATATTATCTAGGCACCACAATGTTAACAGCAAAATTACTCTAAATATAAACTGTCAGAAAAAATATACAATGCCCTTTTCTTCTTTGTTTTGGAGTATATACACCAACTCAATATGCTGTCTCATGTAAAATACGGAAATTCTAATTTTACGTGAATCAAAAAAAAAATATAAGTAATATCTAGGTGCTGCAAAGTTAAAAGAAAATGGCTCCGAATTTATTCTGTTAGACAAAATATACAATGCTTTATTCTACTCTGTTTTAAAGTATATACACTAACTCAATATGCTCTCTCATGTAAAATGCCGAAATTTTCATTTTACCCCAATTGGAAAAAATCTTAATACTATATAGGCACACCAATCTTAAAAACAATATTGCTCTGAATATAATCTGTCAGAAAAAATATACAATGCCCTATTCTACTCTGTTTTGGAGTATATACACCAACTCAGTATGCTCTCTCATGTAAAATACCGGTATTCAAATATTACGTGAAATGAAATATATCTAAATATTTCCTAGGAACCCGAATCTAAAAAGCATAATTACTCTGAATATAATCTGACAAAAAAATATAAAATGCATTTTCTACTTTGTTTTGGCGTATATACAGCAACTCAATATACTCTCTCATATAAAATACCGAAATTCTAATTTTACGCCAATCGAAAACAATCTTAATAATATATAGGCGCCCCAAAGTTAAAAGAAACTGGCTCTGCATATAGTCTGTTAGAAAAAATATACGTTTTATTTTACTCTGTTTTGGAGTATATACACCCACTCAGGATGCTTTCTAATGTAAAATAACACAATTCTAAATTTACGTGAATCGAAAAAAAATCTAAATAATATCTAGGCACTCGAATGTTAAAATCAAAATTGCTCTGAATATAATCTGTCAGAAAAAATATACAATGCCCTATTCTACTCTGTTTTGGAGTATATACAGAAACTCCATAGGCTCTCCCATGTAAAATACAGAATTTCTATATTTAAGCGAATCGAAAAAAATCTAAATATTATCTAGGCATCACAATGTTAAAAACAAAATAGCTCTGAATATAATCTGTCAGAAAAAATATAGAATTTCCTTATCTACTCTGTTTTGTAGTATATACACGAACTCCATATGCTCTCTCATGTAAAATACCGAAAGGTTATATTTAAGCGAATCGAAATAGATCTAAATATTATCAGGGCACTCCAATGATGAAAGAAATATTGCTCTAAATATAATCTGTCAGAAAAAAATATACAATGCCCTTTTCTACTTTGTTTTGGAATGTATACACCAACTCAATATGCTCTCAATTGTAAAGTACCAAAATTCTAATTTTACCCGAATCGCAAAAATCTAAATATTATCTAGGCACCACAATGATAAAAAGAAAATTTCCCTGCATATACTCTGTCAGAAAATATATAAAATACCCTATTCTACTCTGTTTTGGAGTATATACACAAACACAATATGCTCTCTCATGTAAAATACAGAAATTCTAAATTTACGTGAATCGAAAAAAATCTAAATATTATCTAGGCCCACAATGTTGAAAGAAAAATTTCTCTGAATATAATCATTCAGAAAAAATATACAATGCCCTCTTCTACTCTGTTTTGGTGTATATACACCAACTCAGTATGCTCTCTCATGTAAAATTTGGAAATTCTAAATTTGCGTGAATCGAAAAAAATCTAAATATTATCTAGGCACCCCAAAGTTAAAACCAAAATTTCTCTGAATATAATCTGTCAGAAAAAATATACAATGCCCTTTTATACTTTGTTTTGTAGTATATACACCAACTCAATATGCTCTTTCATATAAAATACCGAAACCCTAATTTTACGCGAATCGAAAAAAATCTAAATAATACCTAGGATCCCCAAAGTTAAAAGTAAATGGCTCTGAATATAGTCTGTTAGAAAAAATATACAATGCCTTATTCTACTCTGTTTTGGAGTATATACACCAACTCCGTATGCTCTCTCATGTAAAATACAGAAATTCTAATTTTACCCGTATCGATAAAATCTAAATATTATATAGTCAGCCCAATGTTAAAAACAAAATGGCTCTGAATATAATCTGTCAGAGAAAATATACAATGCCCTATTCTACTCTTTTTTGGAGTATATACACCGACTCCATATGCTCTCCATGTAAAATAGAGAAATTATATATTTAAGTGAATCGAAAAAAATCAAAACATTACCTAGGCACACCAATGTCAAAATCAAAATTGCTCTGAATATAATCTGTCAGAAAAAATATACAATGCCCTATTCTACTTTGTTTTGGAGTATATACACCAAGTCCATATGCCCTCTCATGTAAAATACAGAATATCTATATTTAAGGGAATTGAAAAAAATCGAAATATTATCTAGGCTTCCCAATGTTAAAATCAATATTGCTCTGAATATAAACTGTCAGAGAAAATATACAATGCCCTATTCTACTTTGTTTTGGGTTATATACACCACCTCCATATGCTCTCTCATTAAAAGTACAAAAATCCTATATTTAAGCGAATTGAAAATAATCTAAATATTATCTGGGCACCCCAATTTTGAAAGCAATATTCCTCTGAATATAATCTGTTAGAAAAAATATACAATGCCCTATTCTACTCTGTTTTGGAGTATATACACAAACTCAGTATACTCTCTCATGTAAAATACAGAAATTTAATTTTTCGTGAATCCAAAAATATCTAAATATAACCTAGGCACCCGAATGTAACAAGAAAAAATTCTCTGAATATAATCTGTCAAAAAAAATATACAATGCCCTTTTCTACTTTGTTTTGGAGTATATAAACCAACTCAATATGCTCTCTCAGGTAAAATACCGAAATTCTAATTTTACGCCAATCGAAAAAAATCTTAATAATATCAAGGCGCCCCAAAGTTAAAAGAAAATGGCTCTGAATATAGTCTGTTAGAAAAAATATACAATGCCTTATTTTACTCTGTTTTGGAGTATATACTCCTACTCAGTATGGTCTCTCATGTAAAACACCGGAATTCTAAATTTACGTGAATCGAAAAAAATCTAAATATTATCTAGGCACCCGAATGTTAAAACCAAAATTCCTCTGAATATAATCTGTCAGAAAAAAATATACAATGCTTTATTCTACTCTGTTTCGAAGTATATACACCAACTCAATATGCTCTCCCAAGTAAAATACAGAAATTCTATATTTAAGCGAGTCGAAAAAATTCTAAATATTATCTAGGCACCCCAATGTTAAAAGCAAAATAGCTCTGAATATAATCTGTCACAAAAAAATATACAATGACATTTTCTACTATGTTTTGTAGTATATACACCAACTCAATATGCTCTCTCATGTAAAATAGAGAAATTCAAATTTTACGCGAATTCAAAAAAATATAAATAATATCTAGGATACCCAAAGTTAAAAGTAAATGGCTCTGAATATAGTCTGTTAGAAAAAAAATACAATGCCTTATCCTACTCTGTTTTGGTGTATATACACCAACTCAGTATGCTTGCTCATGTAAAATACAGAAATTCTAATTTTACCAGAATAGAAAAAATCTAAATATTATATAGGCACCCAAATGTTAAAAACAAAATTGCTCTGAATATAATCTCTCAGAACAGCTATACATTGCCCTATTCTACTCTTTTTTGGAGTATATACACCGACTCCATATGCTCTCTCCTGTGAAATACAGAAATTCTATATTTAAGTGAATCGAGAAAAATCTAAACATTATCTAGGCAGACCAGTTTAAAAAAAAAATTGCTCTGAATATAATCTGTCAGAAAAAAATATACAATATTCTATTCTACTCTGTTTTGGAGTATATATACCAACTTTATATGCTCTCTCTTGTAAAATACCGAAATTCTATACTTAAGCGAATCGAAAAAAATCTAAATATTATCTGGTCACACCAATTTTCAAAGCAATATTGCTCTTAATATAATCTGTCAGAAAAAATATACAATGCCCTATTCTACTCTGTTTTGGAGTATATAAAATAACTCAGTATGCTCTCTCATGTAAAATACTGAAATTCTAAATTTACGCGAATTGAAAAAAATCTAAATAATATCTAGGTGCCCCAAAGTTAAAAGAAAATGGCTCTGAATATAGTGTGTTAGAAAAAATATACAATGCCTTATTTTACTCTTTTTGGAGTATATACACAAACTCAGTATGCTCTCTCATGTAGAAATCCGAAATGTTATTTTTCCGTGAAAGGAAAAAAACCTAAATATTATCTAGGTACCCAAATGTAAAAAGCAAAATTGCTCTGAATATACTCTGTAAGAAAAAATATACAATGCCCTATTCTACTCTTTATTAAAGTATATATATAAACTTAGTATGCTCTCTCATGTAAAATACTGAAATTATAAATTTACGTGAATTGAAAAAAATCTAAATATTATCTAGGCACCCCAATGTTAAAAGCAAAATTTCTCTGAATATAATCTTTCAGAAAAAATATACAAGGCCTTATTCTACTCTGTTTTGGAGTATATACACCAACTCAATATGGTCTCTCATGTAGAATACAGAAACTCTATATTTAAGCGAATCGAAAAAAATATAAATATTATCTAGGCACCCCAATATTAAATGCAAAATGCCTCTGAATATAATCTGTCAGAAAAAATATAAAATGCCCTTTTCTACTTTGTTTTGGAGTATATACACCAACTCAATATGCTCTCTCCTGTAAAATACCGAAATTCTAATTTTATGCTAATCGAAAAAAAATCTTAATAATATCTAGGCGCCCCAAAGTTAAAAGAAAATATCTCTGAATATAGTCTGTTAGAAAAAATATACAATGCCTTATTCTACTTAGGTTTGGAGTATATGTACCAACTCATTATGCTCTCTCATTTAAAATACCAAAATTCTAATTTTATGTGAATCGAAAGAAATCTAAATATTATCTAGGCACCCGAATGTTATAAGCAAAATTGCTCTGAATGTAATCTGTGAGAAAAAATAAACAATGCCTTTTTCTACTCTGTTTTGTAGCATATACACCAACTCAATATGCTCTCTCATGTAAAATACAGAAATTCTAATTTTACCCGAATCGAAAAAATCTAAATATTATCTAGGCAACCCAATGTTAAAAACAAATAGCGCTGAATATAATCTGTCAGAAAAAATATACAATGCCTTATTCTACTCTGTGTTGGAGAACATACACCAACTCAGTATGCTCTCTCATGTAAAATACCGAAATTCTAATATTACATTATTCGAAAAAAATCTAAATCTTATCTAGGCACCCCAATGTTAAAAATAAACTTGCTTTGAGTATAATTTGTCAGAAAAAATATACAATGTTCTATTCTACTATGTTTGGGAGTATATACACCAACTCAATATTCTCTCCCATGTAAAATACAGAAATTCTATATTTAAGCGAATAGAAAAAAATCTAAATATTATCTAGGTACCCCAATGTTAAAAGAAAAATAGCTCTGAATATAATCTGTCAGAAAAAATATACAATGCCCTTTTCTACTCTGTTTTGTAGTATATACACCAACTCAATAGGCTCTCTCATGTAAAATACGAAATTTCTAGGTTTACCCGATTCGAAACAAATCTAAATATTATCTAGGCACCCCAATGTTAAAAGCAATATTGCTCTGAATATAATCTGTCAGAAAAAATATGCAATGCCCTTTC
Source organism: Callithrix jacchus (assembly GCF_049354715.1). NCBI lineage: Eukaryota > Metazoa > Chordata > Mammalia > Primates > Cebidae > Callithrix > Callithrix jacchus. The sequence goes on along the minus strand of NC_133521.1, from coordinate 52,072,597 downwards.
TACTCTGTTTTGTAGTATATACTCCAACTCAATATGCTCTCTCATGTAAAATAACGATATTCTAATTTTACGTGAATCAAAAAAATCTAAATAATATTTAGGCACCCCAACGTTAAAAGAAAATGGTTCTGAATATAGTCTGTTAGAAGAAATATACAATGCCATATTCTACTTTCTTGTGGAGTATATACACCAACTAAGTATGCTCTCTCATGTAAAATACAGAAATTCTAATTAGACCCAAATCGAAAAAATCTAAATATTATCTAGGCACCCCAGTGTTAAAAACAAAATTGCTCTGAATATAATCTGTCAGAAAAATATACAATGCCTTATTCTACTCTGTTTTGGAGTATATACACCAACTCAGTGTGCTCTCTCATGTAAAATACCGAAATTCAAATTTTACTTGAATCGAAAAAAATCTGAATATTATCTAGGCACCCCAACGTTAAAAACAAAATTGCTCTGAATATAATCTGTCAGACAAAATATACAATGCTCCATTCTACTCTGTTTTGGAGTATATACACCAACTTTATATGCTCTCCCATATAAAATACAGAAATTCTATCTTTAAGCGAATCTAAAAAAATCTAAATATTATCTAGGCACCTCAATGTTAAAAGCAAAATATCTCTTAATATAATCTCTCAGAAAAAATATGCAATGCCCTTTTCTACTATGTTTTGTAGTATATACACCAACTCAATATGCTCTCTCATGTAAAATACAGAAATACTGTTTTTACCCAAATCTAAAAAATCTAAATATTATCTAGGAATTCCAATGTTAAAACCAAAATTCCTCCGAATATAACCTGTAAGAAAAAATATACAATGCCCTTTATTACTTTCTTTTGTAATATATACACCAACTGAATATCCTCTCTCATGTTAAATACAGCAATTCAAATTTTACACGAACCGAAAAAAATCTAAATATTATCTAGGCACCCCAATGTTAAAAGCAAAATTGCTCTGAATATAATCTGTTAGATAAAATATACAATGCCATTTTCTACTCTTTTTAGGAGTATATACACCAACTCAATATTCTCTCTCATGTAAAATACCGAAATTCTAAATTTACGCGAATCGAAAAAAATCTAAAAATTATCTAGGCACCCAAATCTTAAAAGCAAAATTGCTCTGAATATAATGTGTCAGAAAAAATATACAATGCCCTTTTTTAATTTGTTTTATAGTATATAAACCAACTCAATATGCTCTCTCATGTAAAATACCGAAATTCTAAATTTACACGAACCGAAAAAAATCTAAATATTATCTAGGAAACCCAATGTTAAAAGCAATATTGCTCTGAATATAATGTGTCAGAAAAAATATACAATGCACTATTCTACTTTGTTTTGGAGTATATACACCAACTCCATATGCTCTCTCATGTAAAATACCGAAATTCTAATTTTAGGCGAATCTAAAAAATCTAAATATTATCTAGGTAATCCAATATTAAAAGCAAAATTGCACTGAATGTAATCTGTCAAAAGAAATATGTAATGCCTTTCTCTACTCTGTTTTGGAGTATATACACCAACTCAATATGCTCTTTCAGAAAAATTGCAGAAATTCTAATTTTACACGAACCGATAAAAATCTAAATATTATCTAGGCATTCCAATGTTAAAACCAAAATTGCTCTGAATATAATTTGTCAGAGAAAATACACAATGCTTTTTTCTACTCTGTTTTGGAGTACATATAGCAACTCAATATGCTCTCTCATGTAAAATACAGAAATTCTAAATTTACGCAAATCATAAAAAATCTAAATATTATCTAGGCACCCCAATGTTAAAAGCAAAATTGCTCTCAATATAATTTGTCCGAAAAAATATACAGTGCTCTTTTCTACTCTGTTTTGGAGTATATACACCAAGTCAGTATGCTCTGTCATGTACAATACTGAAATTCTAATTATACGCGAATCGAAAAACATCTAAATATTATCTAGGCACCCCAATGTTTAAAGAAAATGGTTCTGAATATAATCTGTCAGAAAAAATATACAATGCACTTTTGTACTTTGTTTTGGAATATATACAGCGACTCAATATGCTCTCCCATGTAAAATACTGAAATTCTAATTTTACACGAATTGAAAAAAATCTAAATATCATCTAGGCACCCCAATATTAAAAGCAAAATTGCTCTGAATATAATCTTTTAGAAAAAATATACAATGCCCTTTTCTGCTGTGTGTTGGGGTATATACACCAACTCAATATGCTCTCTCATGTAAAATACTTAATTTCTAATTTTACGTGAATCGAAAAAAATCTGAATATTATCTAAGCACCCCAATTGTTAAAAGCAAAATGGCTCTGAATATAATGTGTCAGAAAAAATATACAATGCTTTTTTCTACTATGTTTTGGAGTATATACACCTACTCAATAGGCTCTCTCATGTAAAATACCGAAATTGTAAATTTACGTGAATCGAAAAAAATCTAAATATTATCTAGGCATCCCAATGTTAAAAGCAAAATTCCTCTGAATATAATCTGTCAGAAAAAATATACAGTGCCCTTTTTTACTCTGTTTTGGAGTATATACACAAACTCAATATGCTCTCTCATGTAAAATACCCAAATCCTAACATTACTCTAAGTATCTCATAAAGTCTACAAGACCCCCGTGATGTTGTTTTTTATAACTAGGGGATTACAGATGACATTACTCACGATATGACTGCGGCTGTTTGCCGGTCCTGTGATAATATTTCTAATATCCAGATAAGGAGAGAAGAATGTTTCTGCCCATAGGCAAATCCTCTGAATACGGCAAGTGGGGTACACCGTGCTGTGATATGACCACTAATGTAAACAAGAAAACAATTATATTGATTTAAATATTGCAAGGTGTTAACCGCCCCTATAATTTTCCTTCTAATTTCAAGGGGCTGAGGAGGACATTCTTGTCAAAATGGCAGAGGTGTAACTACAGCTATTGCCTACTATATAATAAAAAACGATAAAATTATTATTTACATATGATATGATTGCCAGTATAATATTACACCACATTTTCAAAATATCTGGGCCCCAGCAGCTGTGGGCATGGCAGCCAAGCGAGGGTGTCCCTATGCAACCAGGTTGGGCATTGCAGCTGCTATGGGCCCTTTGTTGTTTGTGTGGGGGCTGCTACCGGCCCTCTGGCGGTGGCTGTGGTAACAGCCACATAGCCAGATGGTCTCTCAGCATCCAGGGAGGGCCTGGCGGCTGCTACTGACACTCTGGCAGGGGCTATGGGCACAGCCACCTAACCAGGGGGTCCCTACTTAGCCAGGGTGGGGCTGGAAGCTGCTATAGGCCCTTTGGCGGGAGGTGTGGGGATACCCTGCTCTTCACAGGTACACAGTTTGCACCTATTTCTACATGTGTAGATGGTTTACATAATGGGCACATATTTGTACACATGTACATATGTTATTATCACAATAAACATATATGTACATAATATGTGTACAATAAATATGTACTTTATACGTACCTAATATAAACAATATGTACTTCTTGGTGATATTATGTGATATCTACATATTATTGATTATATATCTTATTGTGATAATATGTATGTTACCACTGAAATTTTTAGAAATGTACATAGAGTACACTTTATGTACCTATGCATTGTGTACACATTATAGAAATAAATAGGTACATATTTTACAGATGATGTACATTTTTTCTACATGTGTATTTTGTACACATATGTACAGCAGAGTAAATGTACAGACTACAACTATTTTATACATTTATTGTGATATGTCAATAAATGTACACATGAGTACATTCTGGGATATAATTTTTAGCATATTAGATAGGAATTACACCGGTGACCAAAGTGGGTTTACACCCAGGTGAGGACATAGTTTATACATGTACATGTTGTGCATATTATGTACTCATGTACAGAATGTACATGTCTACATTATATATACATAGGTGTACGCAGCATACATATGTACATACTGTGCACACATACGTACACATGCATATATTGTACATCTGTACATAATGGGTACATGATGTACGTGTGTACACATCATATCACAATAAATGTAAATATACATAATGTTTGCAATATGTACGTTTATATTATGTATTACATTTATTGTGATTATATATGCTGTTGTGATATGATATCATTGTGACATTACAAATGTACATATTATACACATTGTGTACCTATGCATTGTGCACAGATTATAGAAACATAAAGAAACATATTTTACAGGTTATGTACATTTTATTTACTTGTGTATTGGGTACACAGAGTAAATGTACAGATCTTACTTACTTTATACATTAATTGTGATATGCCAATAAATGTACACATTATGAGTACATTCTGTGATATTACATTTAGAATATAAGATAGAAATTACTCTGGTTACCAAAGTGGGTGTAAACTTATGTGTGCACATACTTTGTACATGTACATACTGTGCATATTATGTACTTGTGTACAGAAGGTAAATATCTACATTATATGCATGTATGGGTACAGAGCGTACATATGTACATACTATGTACATATATCTACACCTGAATTTATTGTACATCCGTACATAATGGGTCCATGCTGTACATGTAAACACATCGTCATACCACAATAAATGGAAATGTACATAATGTGTGAAATACATACATTTATATTATGTATTACATGTGTATTGTGATTGTATATGCTGTTCTGATATCATTGTGATATTACAAATGTACATATTGTACACATTATGGACATACCTATTGTGTACATATTATGTACAAATAAATGTACATATTGTACAGTTTATGTATATTTATTGTACGTCTGTATGGTGCACACATATGTACATCACAGTCAACATACATATGGTACATATTCTGTGCATTGTTTGTAATATTTCAGTAAGAGTACACATTATAAGTATATTCTGGGATATGATTTTTAGTATGTTAGATAAAAATTACTTTTAATATCAAAGTGGGTATACACTTATGTGTGTCCATTTTGTGATATTATCCATCATATCCTGAGTAGGTGTTTCTCTCATTGTGAAAGCAGGTTTACACTCTCGGATTGCTCCAATATCAAGGCAAACTAAAACTCGTCTGTGATGTAGTTAATAATATCCTGAGGACAAAGGATGACCATACCCTGAATATCGCAGGAAGTGTACACCACCACTGTAGTATTGTTTCTAATGTTCAAAAACGGAAAGCATATTACTCCAAATATCTCAGAAAGCACACAAGCCCCCCCCGTGATATTGTTTCTAATAACTAGAGAATTACAGATGACATTACCCACGACGTGACTGGGGCTGTACTCTGGTCCTGGAATATTGTTCCTAATATCCAGAGAAGGAGAGGAAAATGTTGTTGCCCATAGGGAAATACTCTTAATACGGCAAGAGGTGTACACCATGCTTTGATATGGTCACTAATGTAAGCGAGAAAACTATTACATTGAATTAAGCATTGCAAGGAATGAAACTCCCCTATGATTTTCATTCTAATGTCAATGGGGGTGAGGATGACATTTTTGTCAATATGGCAGAGGTGTAACTGGAGCTATTGCCTAATATACAAAAAAACAGAATAGGATTATCATTTTTATATAATATGGTTGCCAGTATCATATTACACCGGATTTGCAAAATAGCTGGGCCTCAGCAGCTGTGGGCAGAGCCCACAAGCGAGGGGACCCCTAAGCAGCCAGGGTGGGCCTGGGGGCTGCTCTGGGCTTTTTGGTGGGGTCTGTGAGCACATCGACCCAGCCAGGGGTCCCTGAGCAGCCATGGTTGGCCTGGGGGCCGCTACGGGCACTCTGGCATGGGCTGTGGGCACAGACACCTAGTCAGGGGGTCCCTAAGCAGCCAGGGTGGGCATGGGGGCTGCTACAGGCATTCGAGCAGTGTTTGTGGGCACAGCCCAATTGCCAGGGGGGTCTCTAAGCAGCCAGGCTGGGCCTGGGGGCTGCTATAAGGGGGGCTTTGGTAATAGCGTGCTGTGCATCGGTACATAGTTTGCACCTATTACTACATGTGTAAATAGTTTTAATATCGGGCATATATATGTACATGCGTACATATGGTGTTATCACGATAAATTTATATTTACATAATATGTGCAAAATACATATGTACCTAATGCATACCTAATGTGTACAATATGTACTTTTTTGTAATATTAGACAATATATATTACTGTGATTATATATCTTATTGTGATTAAATATATTTTATCACTAATATTTTAAGGAATGTGCATAGTGTACACATTATATACCTATGTATTGTGTACAGAATATAGAAATATATAGGTACATATTTTACAGATTATGTACACTTTTTCTACATGTGTATTGTGTACACCTATGCACAGCAGAGTAAATGTACAGACTGTACCTATTTTATATATTTCTTGTGATATGCCAATAAATGTACACATTATGAGTACATTCTAAAATATAATTTTTACCATATTAGAAATTACTCCATTGACCAAAGTGGGTGTACACCCAGGTGTGTACATAGTTTATACGTGTACATATTGTGCATATTAGGTACTCATGTACAAAATGTACATGTCAACATTATATGTATTTATGTGTATATAGTGTGCACATGTACATACTGTTCACACATATGTACATGTGCATATTTTGTACATGTGTACATAATGGGTACATGATGTGCATGTGTACACACTGTGATACCACAATAAATGTAAATGTACACGATGTGTGCAATATGTACATTTATATTATGTATTACTTGTGTGTTGTGATTTTATATGCTGTTGTGATTATATATCATTGTAATATTACAATAAATGTACATATTGCACACATTTCGTACATACCTATTGTGTACACATTATGTACCTGTAATTGCACATATTGTACAGATTATGTACGTTTTTGGTACATCTGTATTGTGTACACATAATTACATAACACTCTATGTACATATGGTATGTATTCTGCACATTGATTGTAACATCTCAATAAGTGTACACATTATGAGTATATTGTGATATATGATTTTTAGTATATTAGATAAAAATTTCTTTCTATATCAAAGTGAGTATACACCCATGTGTGTCCATTTTTTGATATTATCCATCATATTTTAAGTAGGTATTACTCTCATTTTGAAAGCAAGTGTTCACTCTGTGATTGTTCCAATATCACAGGCAAAGTACAAGGCTTCTTTAATGTACTACCTAATATCCTGGGGACAAAGATTATTATACCTTGAATATCGCAGGAAGTGTACACCACCACTGTAGTATCGTGTCTAATATCCAAAAACGGAAAAGATATTACTCCAAGTATCTGATAAAGCACACAAGACCCCCGTGATATTTTTTCTAATAACTAAGGGATTACAGATGACATTACTCACGATATGACTGGGGCTGTCCGCCGGTCCTGTGATATTGTTCCTAATATCCAGAGAACGAGAGAATAATGTTGCTGCCCATAGGCAAATCCTCTGAATACGGCAAGAGGACTACACTGTGCTCTGATATGGTCACTAATGTAAACAAGAAAACAATTCTATTGAATTTAACATTGCAGGGGGTGAAACCCCCTTATGATTTCAATTCTAATGTCCAGGGGTGTGAGGATGACATTTTTTGTCAATATGGCAGAGGTGTAACTAGAACTATTGCCTAGTATATAAAAAACCAGGATAACATCATTTCCATATAATATGGTCGACAGCATCATATTACACCACATTTTCAAAATAGCCGGGCACAGCGCCCTAGCCAGGGGGTCCCTAAGCAGCCAGCGTCAGCCTGGGAGCTGTTACGGGCCCTCTGGCGGGGAATGTGGTTACAGCTCCCTAGCCAGGGGGTCTTTAAGCAGCCAGGGTGGGCCTTGGGGCTGCTACGAGGGGGGCTGTGGTAATAGCCTGTTCTGCACAGGTACATAGTTTTAATAATGAACACATATTTGTATAAGTGTACACATGGTGTTATGATAAATATATATGTACATATGTGCACAATACATATAGACCTAATGCGTACCTACTGTGAACAATATGTACTTTTTTGTGATATTACATGATATATATATATTACTGTGATTATATGCGTTATTTTGATTATATATATTTTATCACTGATATTTTAAGGAATGTGCATAGTGTACACATTATGTACCTATACATTGTTTACACATTATAGAAATATGTAGGTACATATTTTACAGAGTATGTACATTTTTTGTACATGTGCATTGTGTACACATATGTACAGCAGGGTAAATGTACAGATTGTACCTATTTTATACATTTATTGCAATGTGCCAATAAATGTACACACTATTACTACATTCTGAATTATTATATTTTGTATATTAGATAGAAATTTCTCTGGTTACCAAAGTGGTTGTACACCCAGGTGTGTACATGGTTTATATGTGTACATATTGTGCATAGAATGTACTCGGGTACAGAAGGTACGTATCTACATTATATGTACACATGTGTAGTGTACATATGTACATACGGTACCCACATATGTACACTTGCATATATTGTGCATCTGTACATAATAGGTACATGATGTACATGTTTACATATATCACAATAAATGTAAAGGTACATCATGTTTGCAATATGTACATTTATATCGATATTACATATTACATGTGTATTGTGATTTTATATGCAGTTGTGATTATATAACATTGTGATATTACAATAAATGTACATATTGTACACATTATGTGCATACCTATTGTGTGCACATTTTGTACATATATTCGTAAAAATGATACAGTTTATGTACATTTATTGTACATCTGTATTGTGTACATGTATGTACATGACAGTCAATGTACATATGTTACATATTCTGTACATTGAGTGTAATATCCCAATAAGTCTACACATTATGAGTTTTTTCTGGGTTATGACTTTTAGTATATTAGATAAAAATGACTTCCAATATCACAGTGGGTATATACCCATGTGTGTCCATTTTGTGATATTATCCATCATATCCTAAGTAGGTATTTCTCTCACAATGAAAGAAGGTGTACACTCTGTGATTGTTCCAATATTATAGGCAAAGTGCAACGCTTCTGTGATGTAGTTCCTGCTATCCCAGGGACAGAGGATGAGTATACTCTTAATATCGCAGGAAGTGTACACCACCACTGTAGTATTGTTTCTAATATCCAGAAACTAAAAGGCTATTACTCCAAATATCTCCAAAAGCACACGAGACCCCCGTTACATTGTTCTTAATAACTACGGGATTACAGATGACATTGCTCACGATGTGACTGGCGCTGTAAGCCGGTCCTGTGATATTCTTCCTAATATCCAGATAAGGAGAGAAAAATGTTGCTGCCCATAGAGAAATATTCTGAATACTGCAAGAGATGTACACCGTGCTCTGATATGGTCACTAATGTAAACAAGAAAACAATTATATTGAATTAAACATTGCAAGGGGTGAAACCCTCCTATGCTTTCAATTCTAATGTCAATGGGGTGAGGATGACATTTTTGTCAATATGCCAAATGTGTAACTAGAACTATTGCCTAATATGTAAAGAACCACAATAACATTATCACTTCTGTGTGATAGGTTGCCAGTATCATATTACACCACATTTTCAAAATAGCCGGGCCCCAGCAGCTGTGGGCACAGCGCCCTAGGCAGGGGGTCCCTAAGCAGCCAGCGTGGGCCTGGTAGCTGTTATGGGCCCTCTGGCGGGGGCTGTTGGTATAGCCCCCTAGCCGGGGGTCTTTAAGCAGCCAGGGTGGGCATTGAGGCTGCTACGAGCAGAACTGTAGTAATAGCCTGCTGTGCATAGGTATGTAGTTTGCACCTATTTCTGCATGTGTACATTGTTTAAATAGTAGGCACATATTTGTATACGTGTACATACGGTGTTATCATGATACATATATATTTTCATAGTATGTGCACTATACATATGTACCTAATACATACCTTACCTAATGTGTACAACATGTACTTTTTGGTGATATTACACGACATATATGTATTAGTGTCATTATATATCTTACTGTGATTATATATATGATTATATATATTTTATCACTGATATTTTAAGGAATGTGCATAGTGTACACATTATGTACCTATGCATTGTGCACACATTATAGAAATATATAGGTACATATTTTACAGATTATGTACATTTTTTGTACATGTGGATTGTGTACACCTATGTACAGCAGAGTACATGTACAGATTGTGCCTATTTAATACATTTATCACAATACGAAAATCAATGTACACACTATGACTACATTCTGGGTATATTTGGTATATTAGATAGAAATCTCTCCGGTTACCAAAGTGGGTATATACCTATATGTGTACCTAGTATATAGGTGTACATATTGTACATACTGTGCACTACTGTACAGAAGGTACATATCTACATTATATGAACATATGTGTAGTGTACATATGTACATACTGTGCACACTTATGTACACGTGTATATACTGCAAATCTGCACGTGTGCATGATGTACATGTGTACATATCATAATATCGCAATAAATGTAAAGGTATATAATGTGTGCAATATGTACATTTATATTGATATTATGTACTATATGTGTATTGTGATTATATATGCTGTTGTGATTATATGAAATCATTGTAATATTACAATATATTTACATATTGTACACATTATGTACATATAAATGTACATATTGTACAGATTATGTACATTTTTGTACATCTGTATTGTGTACACATATGTACATCACAGTCAATGTACATATGGTACATATTTTGTACATTGATTGTAATATCCCAATAAGTGTACACATTATGAGTATATTCTGGGATATGATTCATAGTATATAAGAAAAAAGTTACTTCCAATATCAATGTGGGTATACTCGCATGTGTGTCCATTTTGCTGTACCTTCTATTAATCTTTGCCATTGAACATGATAGTGAGAGGTGGTTCTTTTCTCTAACAAGGTTTTCTGTTAATATAACTCAACTCTACTACCTTGTGGCCTCTGTATCTTCCATTGTAAATTGTAATTACCTATAAAAGAGAATATTTTGACATCACGTATCTACCTCTTGGATCCATCAGCCAGAGGCCTAAAATAAAAAAGACATTCACCCCACGAATGGTTATATAGTGGTTGACAACCCCACTTTCTTCTAGGTAAATAATATCCTCTCTTTAACAGTAGCTACTTACAAGATTTGTGCATAAAGAATGTGACTTTTTTATCAGTATCTAGTTTATTCTTACATAAATTTCTAAAATACTGAGAGAATATTCTGATCATTGGTTATATACTATTTTAATTTAATTTTTTCCTCTCAAATTTTATCTTAACTGCATACTCTACCCTGTTTATAAGACTTCCCTATGGTTAAATTTAGTAGGTAGTAAATTATCCTGAGCACACAGAACAATTCTTTTTGTAATCAACTCTGAAACATCATTGAAAGAGCAAGGATATGGGAATGAGATTTATCTGGCTTTTATTTCTGGTATTTACTTGCTCTCTGACCTTGGGCAACTTGTGTATTGCTCTGAGTCTCTTCTTCATCTGGCTTTTATTTCTGGTACTTACTTGCTCTCTGACCTTGGGCAACTTATGTATTGCTCTGAGTCTCTTCTTCTTCATCTGTAAAATGATCATAGTAATACCTAATTTATATGCAGCTTGGAAATGTGTAATTTAGTGATTGACAAAAAGTTCCTGATACAATTTCTGACAAAATAATAGACACCCCACGAGAGATAACCATAACAATCAGAGTTTATATTCACATTAACTGGGATAAAATTGATCTGAAAATACAGCATAAAAAAGCATCCAAAAATTCACAAGCATATATTTCGCTTGCCTTTTTATACAGAGCTGGAAAATTTCTCATCATTATCTCATCCATTGCCTGCAGCACGATCCTTCCAAAACTCCTCCTAAGACCGTCTGCCAAGGTGGAACACACTGAACCACATGTGACTCTGCCTTTTCTGACTATTTTTGCAAGACTTTTCTCATAGAGTATTATTAACAGAAAATGGGGCTGTTATCAAGGTGACTAGGAATGGTGCATTCTCAGTTCAGGCTCTGATGGAATGTCTACTTGATCTGGTGCAACTCCAGGTGTGCTCTTGGCTTTCCTCACTTTTGTGGTTCCGAGAATGCAAATATTCTCCCATGGCTTCCTTATTTTGTCTTTCTCCATGAGGTCTCATTCAAGTATAAACATTCCCTTCAATTTTCTCAACTCATTTTATATTGACTGAATAACCTTGATAATTTTCCCTTTCCTAAAGCTATAGACCTTCTTTTTGTGTGTAAGAACAGATTACTCACAAATGTTTACTGTCCGCTAAATATTTATGTGTAATCGGTCCTTAATTCTACACACAAAATATCATCTCTACCAACATTTTATAACTGTAGTCTTTCTATAGAGAACTATGAAAGGAACTTGCTCTAAAGGAGAAACTTCCAGAGCTAAACCAAGGGTCTGACAATTTTTAACAATATGTTATTCAGTAAAAGTATTTTTTCAGTTAACAGAGAAGAATGCCATGGACAAAATGGCAAAACAGAACTTTTCAGCACTTATTCCTTCACAGAAACATCAATTTGAACAGCCATCCGTGCATCAAAGTGTCTTCAAAAGAGACAAGGAATCCAGGTGAGAGGTTATAGCACGTTTGTGGAGTAGAAAAGTAAGAAAAATGGCATAAAATAGAGTATAAGAGAGAGTTTTATAATATCTGCATTACCCCGCCCCTAAACCTGGGTAGTGCAGCATGGAAAGAGATACTATGTATGTGCAGAGAGGAGAGTAAATGTAACACCTGACTTCAACATCAACTCCAATGCCAGGCACAATTCAGTGAACTCAACACCAGGCAGGTTTCTATAGCCACAGGCTATGTGACAGACCCTGTCAACCCAAGCTCCAGGCCTTCCCCTATGGCTCTAAGATCTAATGCCTCCAACCTCCATGGCTCCTATCGACATAGGCTCCAGGCCTTCGCCACAACCAGGCCATTTATGGCTTCCCCAGGCTCCACACTGGTTACTATAGACTCGTAAGTGCCTGGATAAACAAACCTCTACATCGACACAGTGGAATATTATTCAGCAATGAAAGCAATAATCTTTGAATGTGGCTTTTGTTGCAGAAAAAAAGCACGTGAGCTATGAAGCCATTAAAAGACATAGAGGAAACTCAAATACATACTACTAAGTGAAAGAAACCAATCTCAAATGACCACTTACTATATGAATCCAACTATATGACATTCTGGAAAAGGCAAAACTATAGAGACATCAAAACGTTCAGTGATTGCTGGGGGTTGAAAAGTGGGGAAGGATAAATGGGCAGAGCATAGAGGATGTTTAGGGCAATGAAACTACTCTGTGTGTTACTATAATGGTAGACACATGCCATTACACCCTTGTCAAAACTCACTGAATATACGACAGCAAGAATGGTCCCTAATGTCAATTATAAACTATGGGTGACAGTGATAAGTCAATGTTGGTTCATCCATTGTAACAAATGTACCTCTCTAGTGAGGAAGGCTGATAGTGGAGGAGGCTGTGCATTTGAAGAGGTGGGAATGTAGGAACTCGCTGTACTTTCCACTATGCCTCACTATTAACTTTACACTGCACTAAAAATAAAGCGTATTTTAAAGAAGATTGAGCTGTTGATATAAGCCTAATGTCTACTTTGACGTCCAGAAATGTTTCTTTTAAAACGCTAATACACCACTTCCTGGAAGAAAATATTTGTTAACAAATTCTTTTCTAGAACAATTATTTTTGTGGGTGTTCCTGTCACAACTATACATAAAAATCAGAATATGCAGCAACATCTTGATACTCTAAAAACACAATACCAAAAACGTTAAGAAAATCATTTCTAAATTTGATCTAAGCCAAAATGTAAAGAAGCAAAAGGGAAGAAAATTTTTTCTGTATAATGAGATTATAGGTTGTTTCTTTAAACTTCTCTACAGTTTTCAGTATTTTCCAACTTCTATCATGGAGATATATAAATATAGAAGTAGATATGTAGATATATACTCATTAGATATATATTTATATATAATAAACAAACAGATACTGTTTTTATTTTTTATTATTTATTTATTTATTTATTTTTTGAGACGGAGTTTCACTCTTGTTTCCCAGGCTGGAGTGCAATGGCGCGATCTTGGCTCACCACAACCTCCACCTCCTGGGTTCAGGCAATTCTCCTGCCTCAGCCTCCTGAGTAGCTGGGATTACAGGCACGCGCCACCAAGCCCAGCTAATTTTTTGTATTTTTAGTAGAGGCGGGGTTTCACCATGTTGACCAGGATGGTCTCGATCTCTTGACCTCGTGATCCACCCGCCTCGGCCTCCCAAAGTGCTGGGATTACAGGCTTGAGCCACTGCGCCCGGCCTACAGATACAATTTCTAAAAGATATATTTATATAATATATACATGTTCATATATCCATCATGTTATCACCATTATGGTTATAAAGAAGGACATTAAAATAGTGAAAAGATTAAAATAAAATGTACCAAAATGGAAACAGTGATTTAACTCTGCCTAGCTTTATGTGATTAAACAAGGTATTTTTCAAATCTATTTTTCTTTGCTTTCTAGAGGCTTTATAATAAATCTATATTTTTATACTTAAAAGCCTAATTTTTATTAAACAAATAAATATTCAGCAACACTGTCTTTAGGACATTTTTTAAATCAACTTGAGCATGAAGAAAATGTTATGACTATGGTGGTGAGCATTTTTAAAGATTAGCAGAAGCGGGGATAATGTGACATTTAGCTCATCTTTCATGGGAAGCTAGACAAATGACACTTTTCAAAAAGAAAATAGTAACTAGTGTTGAAACATGGTATCGCCAGTATGATTAAGAATGAAAGTGTCAACTTCTTCTGTGGAAAATCCTAACATTACCAAACGTAAGAAGGCAAATACTTCAACAACAGAAATGAAAAATATCTTGATTCATTTATTTAACACTTTTTTAGAGTTTAATCCCAAAAAGTCTATTTTGAAGAAAAGAAAACATCTTACACGTGTATATTACCCTTTGCAGTGAACTGGCCAAATAAGTCTATCCAAGGTACGTTGAATACCAAGCATGCTGGAAACATTTTTATTGACATCATCTCCAATCCCTACAACAATAGTGCAAGGAAAGGTTTAACATCTTCTTTTTACAGGGAGGAAAGCTGAGGCTCAAAGAGGTATAGTAGCTCATTTAACATTACACATCTAATACGTGGTGGAAGTGGGACCTATACTTACATCTGTCAGACCTTAAAGTCTGTGTTCTTCTTTCTACCTCTCTGTCTCAGTCCAACAATTGGGATCTTTGCCATGATGCCTCACGACTTCACGAGGCACTTTTCAGGAAGTTTCTGACTCAGACTTTATCACTCAGCAAGATACCTCAACTAACTTACAAAATGTGACTTGAAAAGCAGGTTGTAATTCCAAAAGCAAAAATCCAACCACCAAAGATAAAGTCTTAATCAGTAGAGCTTTACAGAAGGAAGTAATGTAGGTAGTAAGGGCACTTTCGGAAATGTCTGGAATTAGAGGAGTCGATGTATCACCTGTTAGAAATTGTACTCGCTCGGTAGCAAAATTTTCCTTGTGTTCACTTAAAATAATAGTCTTGTTGTTTTAAAACCAACGCACAGTCAGAGGGTGACTTGGATGTTTATTTTTTATTCTCTTTGCCTTCTTGTTTTAAGAATGGATTTTTCCTAAATTCTAATTATTATTGTAACTTACATAAGTGCAGCCGATTTTGCTTTTAAGAATAAAAGTACATTTAAGTAGCTTTGTCTGGATTATCAAAAACAGGCCCTAAAGAAGTGAATTCCTAAAGGGTAGGAACTTTGCTTATGTCTATATCTCAGTTGTGTTAAACAGAATAACTGGCGCAAATTAGCAAATGATGCACTGAGGAATCATAGAACAAAAGACTTTATGAAAAACTAAGTTTCAGATTCAGGGTGACGCTAAGGAGCTAGTGTACCAGAGGATGGTATGCCTTCTGCAATCACAAAAGCAGCAGTCTGATCTGGGCTCTAAGAAGTGCTCCTTGAGACCTGAAATTTTATCCTAACACTGCCACTAACAGGTTAAGTCAGAAAGAGTTCACTTCCCAGAGCTTTCGATTTCTGGTTTCCAAATCAGCACAATGAGAAACTGAAAAGAAGGAAAGAGGAAAATAAGAGAGGGTCAGAGATCCCTCCTGCTTGTACAATGCCATGATTTGGACACAGGGTTTGGGCAACCATGGCCCATCCACCAATTCCTGCCTGTCGTCTCTTGTCAGACAGCTCATGAGCCACGAATGTGAAAGAATTCAAAAAAGTAACAATATTTTGGGACATGTGAACAATTACATAAAATGCAATTTTCAGTTCTCATAAAAGTACTTTGGAACTCAGCCCCACTCCTTTATTACACATTTCTATGGCTGCTTTCACACCACAACCACAGAGATAAGTAGCTGTGACAGAGACCATATGGGCTGCCAAGCCTAAAATATTTACTGCCTAGACCTTTCCAGAAAAATAAAAAGGATGGCTGATCTTTTACACAGACAATCAAGCAAGGGATCACCTGAGAACATTAAAATCTGTGTCTAGGACAAATGGGGCCTATATAAACTAGGGAATAATCTTCCCCACTACTTATGCAAGAACATTCACCCTTGAGAGAGCAGGCTACATGGGTTGGCAGCACTGCTGCCACCAGTCCAGACTTCCCCTCACCTGTGCCCTATAAGTGACCAGCATTTCTAGGCATCCGTGGAGCAGCGGGGTGCATTCTCATGGCTGGCCCTACATTTTCCCTTCCTCCTGCTTCCTCACATTTTGTTTTCTGAGTGGTTGTCAAAGGAACGCTGAATTTTGCTGTCACTTTTTCAGACCCCAATTCCACTTATGACAGTCTTGGTACCAGGAAGCATTCCAAGCTCCTATCTCATCACCACAACCGCCTGCTTCTCACTTAGTCCAGACGAGCTTGCCACAGTGCACTTGCTTTTTAATCGCTCTCTCTCTCTTCTTGCCTTCACCTCCTCTCCCTCCCTCTCTCCCTGGCTCTTTCTGTCACACGGGTGTGTGCACATACACAAGTTCCGATTAGATAAAAGAAGAAACACTTTTTAAGTTTCTTTCTAGGCCTAATAGAAAATTCTTTTTTTTTTGTTACAAAAACAGAGCTGTTTTTTTTCCATTGCAAAAGTGTGGGTGTCCTTCCTTTTGGAGAGTAACAATCATTTTCTACATGGCCTTCTGACACATTGCATGTTGTACATATGTGTGTGTGCACATGTGCATATGAGTGTTAGAGTATGTGTGTGTAGCAGGGAGGAAAGAGATGAAGGAGAGTGTGTATGTGCATGTTGGTTCATATGAGTGTGAGTGTGTGCATGCACGTGCCTGTGTGTGTGCACATGTGTATGAGCATGCTTGTATTTGCGTATGAGAATGTGCATGTGAGAGAGAAAGAAAGAATGCGTGTATGTGTGAATGTGTATGTGTGTGTATAGCAGGGAAGAAGGGGATGAAGGAGAGTATGCTAAAAAGACAACACCTCAGAACAGTCAAATAAAAGATTCCATATCAACATCATATCTTGTTAAAATACAGGATTCCCAAGTCAGTCACCTTCAAGCTGGAAGCCTGGAGTGTAAAAAGAGTGGGTGTTCTTCTCTGACAACTTATTGTCTAAGACAATTTTATGATCAAAAATATATTCGAATAAAAGTACCTGAGAAAAGTACATAAAGAGAATATAGCAAAATGTTAACAATGGTTTTCTTTGGGTGAGAGGAAGAAGAAGCAGGTTGTGGTTGATCTGTTTCTTTTAGTTCAACTATTCTGCATTCCTCACTTTTAAATTTTGGATATTAAGCTGGAGAGAAAGAACATGAATATAAAGATGAATTCGCTGAATGGAGCAACGAATGCTGAGTTAGCCAAAAATGTATGGCTACCTTCTATATCTAATTATCTGAGGGCAAATCAGAAAACACCAATTTCAGAAATTTTTTTTTTTTTTTAGAAATGAAGTTTCGCTCTTGTTGCCCAAGCTGGAGTGCAATGGCACAATCTCGGCTCACCGCAGCCTCCGCCTTTTGAAATCAGGCAATTCTCCTTCCTCAGCCTCCCGAGTAGCTGGGATTACAGGCACGCACCACCATGCCCAGCTAATTTTTTGTATTTTTAGCAGAGACAGGGTTTCACAATGTTGACCAGGACGGTCTCGATCTCTTGATCTTGTGATCCACCCACCTCGGCCTCCCAAAGTGCTGGGATTACAGGCTTGAGCCACCGCGCCCAGCCAGAAATTTTTTTAAATGTGCTTTACGTTATTTTCCCTTTCAGCCTGAGGACTAAAAATTGAACACAACTGGATCTGCGCCATTGCCTCAAAGATTCTTAGCCTAGTTCAAGATCCATTGTCTGGACACTCCTGCTTTTTAGACAGAAAACAGGGCTAAATTTCTATTGACTTCCAAATACACAAACCCACAGGTTTTTTTAAAAGCAAAATTACTCTGAATATAATACGTCAGAAAAAATACACAATGCCCTCTTCTACTCTGTTTTGGAGTATATACACCAAATCAATATGCGCTCTCATGTAAAATACCGAAATTCTAATTTTATGCGAATCCAAAAATATCTAAATAATATCTAGGCGCCCCAAATTTAAAAGAAAATGGCTATGAATATAGTCTGTTACAAAAAGTATACAATGCCTTATTGTACTCTGTTTTGGAGTAAATACACCAACTCCGTATGCTCTCTCATGTAAAATACAGAAATTCTAATTTTACCAGAATCGAAAAAACCTAAATATTATCTAGGCACCCCAATGTTAAAAACAAAATTGCTCTGAATATAATCTGTCAGAAAAAATATACAATGTTCTATTCTACTCTGTTTTGGAGTATATACACCAACTCCATATGCTCTCTCATGTAAAATACAGAAATTCTATATTTAAGCGAATCGAAAAAAATCTAAATATTATCTAGGCACCCCAATGATAAAAACAAAATTTCTCTGAATATAGCCTCTCAAAAAAATATACAATGCCTTATTCTACTTTTTTTTGGAGAATGTACACCAACTCCAGTTGCTCTCTCATGTAAAATACAGAAATTCCATATTTAAGCGAATCGAAAAAATTCTATATATTATCTAGGCACCCCAGTGTTAAAAACAAAATCACTCTGAGTATAATCTGTTAGAAAAAATATCCAAAGCCCTATTCTTCTCTGTTTTGGACTATATACCCAACTCCATATGCTCTCTCATACAAAATAGAGAAATTCTATATTTAAGAGAATGAAAAAAATCTAAATATTATCTATGCATTCCAATGTTAAAGGTAAAATTGCTCTGAATATAAACTGTCAGAAAAAACATACAATGCCCAATTCTACCCTGTTTTGGAGTATATACACCAACTCAGTATGCTCTCTCATGTAAAATTCCGAAATTCTAATTTTACGTGAATCGAAGAAAATCTAAATATTATCTAGGCACCAAAAGGTTATAAGCAAAATTGCTCTTAAAATAATGTGTACGAAAAAATATACAATGCCCTTTTCTACTCTGTTTTAAAGTATATACACCAACTCAATATGCTCTCTCATGTAAAACACAGAAATTCTAATTTTACCCGAATCGAAAAAATCAAAATATTATCTAGGCACCCCAATGTTAAAAACAAAATTGCTCTCAATATAATCTGTTAGAAAAAATATACAATGCCCTATTCTACTCTGTTTTGGTGTATATAAACCAACTCCGTATGCTCTCTTATATAAAATAGAGAAATTCTAAATTTACATGAATCTAAAAAAATCTAAATATTATCTAGGCACCCCAAAGTTAAAAGCAAAATTGCTCTGAATATAATCTGTCAGAAAAGATATACAATGCCCTATTCTACTCTGTTTTGAAGTATATACACCAACTCCATATGCTCTCTCATGTTAAATACAGTAACACTATATTTAAGCGAATAGAGAAAACCCTAAATGTTATCTAGGCATCCGAATGTTAAAAGCAAAATTGCTCTGAATAGAATCTGTCAGAAAATATATACAATGCCATTTTCTACTCTGTTTTGGAGTATATACACCAACTCTATATGCTCTCTCATGTAAAATCCGAAATTCTAAATATACGTGAATCGAAAAAAATCTAAATGTTATCTCGGCACCGCAATCTTAAAAACAAAATTGCTCTGAATATAATCTGTCAGAAAAAATATACAATGCTGTATTCTACTCTTTCTTGTAGTATATACACCAACTCAATATGCTCTCTCTTGTAAAATACCGAAATTGTAATTTTACGCGAATCGAAAAAATTCTAAATAATATCTAGGCGCTCGAAAGTTAAAAGATAATGACTCTGAATATAGTCTGTTAGGAAAAATATACAATGCCTTTTTCTACTCTGTTTTGGAGTATATACACCAACTCAGTATGCTCTCTCATGTAAAATACTGAAATTGTAATTTTACGTGAATCGAAAAAAATCTAAATATTATCTAGGCACCCGAATGTAAAAAACAAAATTGCTCTGAATGTAGTCTGTCAGAAAAAATATACAATGCCCTATTCTACTCTGTTTTGGAATATAAACACCAACTCCATTGGCTGTCTCATGTAAAATATAGAAATTCTAATTTTACCCAAATCGAAGAAAATCTAAAAATTATCTAGGCACCCCAATGTTAAAAAAAAAATTTCTCTGAATATAATCTGTCAGAAAAAATATACAATGCCCTATTCTACTCTGTTATGCAGTATATAAACCAACTCAGTATGCTCTCTCATGTAAAATACCGAAATTCTAATTTTACGTGAATGGAAATAAATCTAAATATTATATAGGCAACAGAATGTTAAAAGCAAAATTGCTCTGAATACAATGTGTCAGAAAAAATGTACAATGCCCTTTTCCACTCTGTTTTGGAGTATATACACCAACTCAATATGCTCTCTCATGTAAAATACCGAAATTCAAATTTCACGAGAATCCAAAAAAATCTAAATAATATCTAGGCGCCCCAAAGTCAAAAGAAAATGTCTCTGAATATAGTCTGTTAGAAAAAATATAGAGTGCCTTATTCTACTGTATTTTGGAGTATATATACAAACTCAGTATGCTCTCTCCTGTAAAATAGAGAAATTCTAATTTTACGTGAATCTGAAAAAATCTAAATATTATCTAGACACCCCAAAGTTAAGAACAAAATTGCTCTGAATATAATCTGTCAGAAAAAATATACAATGCCTTATTCTACTCTGTTTTAAAGTATATACATTAACTCAATATGCTCTTTAATGTAAAATACAGAAATTCAATA
Organism: Callithrix jacchus; assembly: GCF_049354715.1. Lineage (NCBI taxonomy): Eukaryota > Metazoa > Chordata > Mammalia > Primates > Cebidae > Callithrix > Callithrix jacchus. The sequence continues at coordinate 52,051,128 of NC_133521.1, read as the reverse complement.
TATAAGCGAGTAGAGAAAAATCTAAATATTATCTAGGCAATCCAATTTTAAAAGCAAAATTGCTCTGAATATAATCGGTCTGAAAAAATATACAATGCCCTGTTCTACTCTGTTTTGGAATACATACACCAACTCAGTATGCTCTCTCATGTAAAATACCGAAATTCTAAATTTACCCGAATTGAAAAAAACCTAAATATTATCTAGGGACCCGAAGTTTAAAAGCAAAATTGCTCTGAATATAATCTGTCAGAAAAAATATACAACGCCCTTTTCTACTCTGTTTTAGAGTATATACACCAACTCAATATGCTCTCTCATGTAAAATAACAAAATTCTAAATTTACGTGAATCGAAAAAAATCTAAATATTATCTCGGCACCCAAATCTTAAAAACAAAATTACTCTGAATGTATTCTGTCAGAAAAAATATACAAGGCCGTATTCTACTCTTTTTTGGAGTATATAGACCAACTCCATATGCTCCTTCATGTAAAATAGAAAAATTCTTTATTTGACGGAATCAAAAAAAATCTAAATAATATCTAGGCACCCCAATGTCAAAAGCAAAATTGCTCTGAATATAATCTGTCAGAAAAAATATACGATGCCCTTTTCTACTCTGTTCTGTAGTATATACACTACCTCAATATGCTATCTCATGTAAAATACCGAAATTCTAATTTTACGTGAATCGAAAAAAATCCAAATAATACCTAGGCGTCCCAAAGTTAAAAGAAAATGGCTATGAATATACTCTGTTAGAAAAAATATACAATGCCTTATTCTACTCTGTTTTGGAGTATATACACCAACCCAGTATGCTCTCTCCTATAGAATACTGGAATTCTAAATTTACGTGATTTGAAAAAAATCTAAATATTATCTAGGCAGCCGAATGTTAAAAGCAAAATTGCTCTGAATATAATCGGTCAGAGAAAATATACAATGCCGTTTTCTACTCTGTTTTCGAGTATGTACACCAACTCAATATGCTCTCATGTAAAATACAGACATTCTATATTTACGCGAATTGAAATAAATCTAAATATTATCTAGGCATCCCAATGGTAAAAACAAAACTTCTCTGAATATAATCTGTCAGAAAAAATGTACAATGCCGTTTTCTACTCTGTTTTCGAGTATGTACACCAACTCAATATGCTCTCTCATGTAAAATACAGAGATTCTATATTTACGCGAATTGAAATAAATCTAAATATTATCTAGGCATCCCAATGGTAAAAACAAAACTTCTCTAAATATAATCTGTCAGAAAAAATATACAATGCCCTATTCTACTCTTTTTTGGTGTATATACACCAACTCCATATGCTCTCTCATATAAAATACAGAAATTCTAATTTTACCCAAATCGAAAAAATTTAAATTTTATCTAGGGACCCCAATGTTAAAAACAAAATTGCTCTGAATATAATCTGTCACAAAAAATATACAATTCCCTATTCTACTCTGTTTTGGAGTATATACACCAACTAAGTATGCTCTCTCCTGAAAAATAACGAAATTCTAATTTTACCCGTATAGAAAAAAATCTAAATATGATCTAGGAACCAGAAGCTTAAAGCAAAATTGCTCTGAATATAATCTGTTAAAAAAAATATACAATGCCCTATTATATTTTGTTTTAGAGTATATACACCAACTCAGTATGCTCTCACATGTGAAATAAAGAAATTCTAAATTTACATGGATCTAAAAAAATCTAAATATTATGTAGGCACCCCAACGTTAAAAGTAAAATTGCTCTCAATATAATCTGTCAAATAAAATATACAATGCCATATTCTACTTGTTTTTGGAGTATATACACCGACTCTATATGCTCTCTCATGTAAAATACAGAAATTCCATATTTAAGAAATCTATAAAAATCTATATATTATCTAGGCACTCGAATGTTAAAATCAAAATTCCTCTGAATATAATTTGTCAGAAAAAATAAACAATTCCCTATTCTACTCTGTTTTGGAGTATGTACACCAACTCAGTATGCTCTCTCATGTAAAATACAGAAATTCGAATTTTACGTGAATTGAAAAAAATCTAAATATTATTTAGGCACCCCAATGTTATAAATAAAATTGCTCTGAATATAGTCAGTCAGAAAATATATACAATGCGCTATTCTACTTTTTTTGGAGTATATACACCAACTCCATATGCTCTCTCATGTAAAATACAGAAATTATATATTTAACTGAATCGAAAAAAAACTAAATAATATCTAGGCACCCCAATGTTAAAAGTAAAATTGCTCTGAATATAATCTGTCATAAGAAATATACAATGCTCTTTTCTACACTGTTTATAGTATATACACCAACTCAATATACTATCTCATGTAAAATACCAAAATTCTAATTTTACGCGAATCGAAAAAAATCTAAATATTATCTAGGCACCAGAATTTTAATAGGAAAATTGCTCTGAATATAATCTGTCAGAAAAAATATACAATGCCCTTTTTACTCTGTTTTCGAATATATACACTAACTCAATATGCTCTCTAATGTAAAATACCGAAATTCTAATTTTACCCAAATCAAAAAAATCTAAATAATATCTAGGAGGCCCAAAGTTAAAAGAAAATGGTTCTGAATATAGTCTGTTAGAAAAAATATACAATGCCTTATTCTACTCTGTTTTGGAGTATATACACCAACTCAGTGTGCTCTCTCATGTAAAATACAGAAATTGTATATTTAAGCGAATCAAAAAAATCTAAATATTATCTAGGCACCCGAATGTTAAAAACAAAATTGCTCTGAATATAATCCGTCAGTAAAAAATATACAATGCCCTATTCTATTCTATTTTGTAGTATATACACCAACTAAATATGCTCTCTCATATAAAATACAGAATTTCTATATGCAAGCGAATCGAAAAAAATCTAAATATTATCTAGGCACCCCAGTGTTAAAAAAAAATTGCTCTGAATATAATCTCTCATAAAAAATATACAATGCCCTTTTCTACTGTTTTTTGTAGTATATACACCAAAAAAATATGCTCTCTCATGTAAAATACAGAAATTATATATTTAAGCGAATCGAAAAAAATCTAAATATTATCTAGGCATCCCAATGTTAAAAAAAATTGCTCTTAATATAATCTGTCAGAAAAAACATACAATGCCTTATTCTACTATGTTTTGGAGTATATACACCAACTCAGTATGCTCTCTCATGTAAAATACTGAAATTCTCATTTTACCTGAATCGAAATAAATCTAAATATTATCTAGGCACCATAATGTTAAAAACAAAATTGCTCTAAATATATGTCAGAAAAAATATACAATGCCCTATTCTACTTTTTTTTTGAGTATATACACCAACTACATTTGCTCTCTCATGTAAAATACCAAAATTCTAATTTTACTTGAACCGAAAGAAATCTAAATATTATCTAGGCACCCAAAGTTAATAGCAAAATTGCTATGAATATAATCTTTCAAAAAAAATACATTGCCCTTTTCTACTCTTTTTTGGAGTATATACACCAACTCAGTATGCTCTCTCATGTAAAATACCGAAATTCTAATTATACGAGAATCGAAAAAAATCTAAATATTATCCAGGCACCCCAATGTGATAAAAAAATTGCTCTGAATATAATCTGTCAGAAAAAATATACAATGCCCTATTCTACTCTGTTTTGGAGTATATACACCAAGTCTATATGCTCTCTCATGTAAAATACAGGAATTCTATATTTAAGCGAATCGAAAAATATTTAATATTATCTAGGCACCCCAGTGTTAAAACCAAAATTTCCCTGAATATAATCTGTCAGAAGAAATATACAATGCGATTTTTTCTCATTTTTGGAGTGTATACACCAACTCAATATGCTCTCTCATGTAAAATACAGAAATTCTAATATTACGTGAATCGAAAAAAATCTAAATTATATTTGGTGGCCCCAAAGTTGAAAGAAAATGGCTCTGTGTATAGTCTCTAAAAAAAAATATACAATGCCTTATTCTACTATATTTTGGAGTATATACACCAACACAGTATACACTCTCATGTAAAATACCGAAATTATAATTTTCCGTGAATGGAAAAAAATATAAATATTATCAAGGCACCCCAATGTTAAAAACAAAATTTCTCTTAATATAATCTGTCAGAATAAATATACAATGCCCTATTCGACTGTGTTTGGGAGTATATACACCAACTCCGTATGCTCTCTCATGTAAATTACAGAAATTCTATATTTAAGCGAATCGAAAAAAACCTATATATTATCTAGGCACTACTATGTAAAAATGAAAATTGCTCTGAATATAATCTGTCAGAAAAAATATACAATGCTTTTTTCAACTCTGTTTTGTAGTATATACACCAACTCAATATGCTCTCTCATGTAAAATACAGAAATTCTAATTTTAACCGAATCGAAAGAATCTCAATATTATCTATGCACCCCAATGTTAAAAACAAAATTGCTCTGAACATAATCTGTCAGAAAAAATATACAATACCCTATTCTACTGTGTTTTTTAGTATATACACCAACTCAATATGCTCTCTCATGTAAAATACAGAAATTCTATTATTACGCGAATCAAAAAAATCTAAATATTATCTAGGCACCCAAATGTTAAAATCAAAATTGCTCTGAATATAATCTGTCAGAAAAAGTATACAATGCCCTTTTCTACTCTGTTTTGGAGTATATACACCAACTCAATATGCTCTGTCATGTAAAATAACGAAATTATAATTTTACGCGAATTGAAAAAATCTAAAAATATCTAGGCGCCCCAAAGTTAAAAGAAAATGGCTCTCAATATATTCTGTTAGAAAAAATATACAATGCCTTACTCTACTCTTTTTTGAAGTATATACACCAACTCAATATGCTGTCTCTTGTAAAATACCGAAATTTTTATTTTACGCGAATCAAAAAAAATCTGAATAATATCTACGTGCACCAAAGTTAAAAGAAAATTGCTCGGAATATAGTCTATTAGACAAAATATACAATGACCTATTCTAATCTGTTTTGGAATATATACACCAACCCAATATGCTCTCTCATGTAAAATACAGAAATTCTTTATTTAAGCGAATCAAAAAAAATCTAAATATTATCTAGGCTGTTAAAAGCAAAATTGCTCTGAACATAATCTGTCAGAAAAAATATACAATGCCCTTTTCTATTCTGTTGTGTAGTATATACACTACCTCAGTATGCTCTCTCACGTAAAATACAGAAATTCTAATTTTACCGAAATCGAAAAAATCTAAATATTATCTAGGCACCCCAACGTTACAAACAAAATTACTCCGAATATAATGTGTCAGAAAAAATATACAATGCCTTATTCTATTCTGTTTTGGAATACATAACACAACTCAGTATTTGCTCTCATGTAAAATACAAAAATTCTTATTTTACACGATTCAATAAAATCTAAATAATACCTAGGCGCCCCAAAGTTAAAAGAAAATTTTTGTGAATATAGTCTGTTATAAAAAATATACAGTGCCTTATTCCACTCTGTTTTGTAGTATATACACCAACCCAGTATGCTCTCTCATGTAAAATACCGAAATTCTAATTTTACGTGAATCGAAAAAAAGCTAAATATTATCTAGGCACCCCAATGTTAAAAGCAAAATTGCTTTGAATATAATCTGTCAGAAAAAATATACAATGACCTTTTCTACTCTGTTTTGGAGTATATACACCAACTCAATATGCTCTCTCATATAAAATACAGAAATTCTAAATTTAAGCGAATCGAAAAAATCTAAATAATATCTAGGTGCCCCGAAGTTAAAAGAAAATGGCTCTAAATATAGTCTGTCAGAAAAAATATACAATGACTTATTCTACTGTGTTTTGAAGTATATACGCGAACTCAGTATGCTGTCTCATGTAAAATACATGAATTCTAATTTTACTTGAATCGAAAAAAATCTAAATATTATCTAGCCACCCCAATGTTAAAAAAAATTGCTCTGAATATAATCTGTCAGAAAATATGTACACTGCTTTATTCTACTCTGTTTAGGAGTATATACACCAACGCCATATGCTCTCTCATGTAAAATACAGAAATTCTATATTTAACCGAATCGATAAAAAAGGAAATATTATCTAGCCACCACAATGTTAAAAGCAAAATTGCTCTGAATATAATCTGTAAGAAAAAATATACAATACCCTATTCTACTCTGTTTTGGAATATATAAACCAACTTCATATGCTCTCTCATGTAAAATACAGAAATTCTATATTCAAGCAAATCGAAAAAAATCGAAATATTATCTAGGCACCCCAATGTTAAAATAAAAATTGCTCTGAATATAATCTGTCATAAAAAATATACAATGCCCTTTTCTACTATGTTTTGTAGTATATACACCAACTCAATATGATCTCTCATGTAAACTACCGAAATTCTAATTTTACGCGAATCGAGGAAAATCTAAATAATATCTAGATGCCCCAAAGATAAAAGAAAATGGCTCTGAATATAGTGTATTTGAAAAAATATACAATGCCCTATTCTACTCTGTTTTGGAGTATATACACCAACACTTTATGCTCTCTCATGTAAAATACCGAATTTCTAAATTTATGTGAATTGAAAATAATTAAAATCTTATCTAGGCACTCCAATTTCAAAACCAAAATTGCTCTGAATATAATGTGTCAGAAAAAATATACAATGTTCTTTTCTACTCTGTTTTGGAGTATATAAACCAACTCAATATTCTCTCTCGTGTAAAATACCGAAATTCAAATTTTACGTGAATCAAAAATAATCTAAACAATATCTACGTGCCCCGAAGTTAAAAGAATATTGCTCTAAATATAGTCTGTTAGAAAAAATATACAATGCCTTATTCTACTGTGTTTTGAAGTATATATACCAACTCAGTTTGCTCTCTCATGTAAAATACAGAAATTCTAATTTTACCCGAATCGAAAAAATCTAAATATTATCTAGGCACCCCAATGTTAAAAACAAAATTGCTCTGAATATAATCTGTCAGAAAAAATATACAATTCCCTATTCTACTTTGTTTTGGAATATATACACCAACTCAATATGCTCTCTCATGTAAAATACAGAAATTCTATATTTAAGCGAATCGAAAAAAATCTAAATATTATCTAGGCACCCGAGTGTTAAAAAAAAAATTGCTCTGAGTATAATTTGTCATAAAAAATATACAATGCCCTATTCTACTCTATTATGGGGTATATAGACCAACTCCATACGCTCTCTCATGTAAAATTCAAAAATTCTATATTTAAGCAAATCAAAAAAAATCTAAATATTATCTAGGCACCCCAATGTTAAAAGCAAAATTTTTCTGAATATAATCTGTCAGAAAAAATATGCAATGCCATTTTCTACTCTGTTTTGTTGTATATAAACCAACTCAATATGCTCTCTCATGTAAAATACCGGAATTCTAATTTTATGTGAATCGAAAAAAATCTAATAATATCTAGGCACCCCAAAGGTAAAAAAAAATGGCTCCGAATATACTCTGTTAGAGAAAATATACAATGCCTGTTTCTACTCTGTTTTGGAGTACATGAACCGACTCGGAATGCTCTCTCATGTAAAATACAGAAAATCTAAATTTCCGTAAATCGAAATAAATCTAAATATTATCTAGGCACCCCAATGCTAAAAACAAAATAGCTCTAAATATAATCTGTTAGAAAAAATATACAATTCCCAATTCTACTTTGTTTTGGAGTATATACACCAACTCCATATTCTCTCTCATGTAAAATATAGAAATTCTATATTTAAGTGAATCGAAAAAATCTAAATATTATCTAGGCACCCCAATGTTAAAAGAAAAATTGCTCTGAATGTAGTCTGTCAGAGGAAATATACAATGCTTTTTTCTACTTTTTTTTCGAGTATATACACCACCTCAATATGCTATCTAATGTAAAATATCGAAATTCTAATTTTACACGAATCGAAATAAATCTAAATAATATCTAGGCGCCCCAAGGTTAAAAAAAAATGGCTCTGAATATAGTCTGCTAGAAAAAATATACAATGCCTTATTCTACTATGTTTTGGAGTATATACACCAGTCAGTATGCTCTCTCATGTAAAATAGAGAAATTCTAAATTTACGTGAATCGAAAAAAATCTGAATAATATCTAGACGCCACAAAATTAAAAGAAAATGGCTCTGAATATACTCTGTTAGAAAAAATATACGATGCCCTATTCTACTCTGTTTTAAATTATATACACCAACACTTTAAGCTCTCTCATGTAAAATACCGAATTTCTAATTTTACGTGAATCGAAAATAATTAAAATCTTATCTAGGCACCCCAATGTTAAAAGCAAAATTGCTATGAATATAATCTTTCAGAAAAAATATACAATGTTCTTTTCTACTCTGTTTTGGAGTTTATACACAAACTCAATATGCTCTCTCATGTAAAATATCGAAATTCTAATTTTACGTGAATAAAAAAAATCGAAATAGTATCTACGCGCCCCAAAGTTTAAATGAAATGGCTCTAAATATAGTCTGTTAGCAAAAATATACAATGCCTTATTCTACTGTGTTTTGGATTATATACACCAACTCAGTATGCTCTGTCATGTAAAATACCGACATTCTAATTTTACATGAATCGAAAAAAATCTAAATACTATCTAGGCACCCCAATGTTAAAAAAAAATTGCTCTGAATATAATCTGTCAGAAAAAATACACAATGTTCTATTCTACTCTGTTTTGGAGTACATACACCAACTCCATATGCTCTCTCATGTAAAATACAGAAATTCTATATTTAAGCGAATCGAAAAAAATCTAAATATTATCTAGACTTTCCAATGTTAAAAGCAAAATTGCTCTGAATATAATTTGTCAGATAAATTATACAATTCTTTTTTCTACTCTGTTTTAAAATAAATACACCATTTCAATATGCTCTCTAATGTAAAATACCGAAATTCTAATTTTACACGAATCGAAAAAAATCTAAGTAATATCTAGGCGCCCCAAAGTTAAAAGAAAATGGTTCTGAATATTGTGTGTTAGAAAATATATACAGTGCCTTATTCTACTCTGTTTTTGAGTATATACACCAACTCAGTATGCTCTCCCATGTAAAATACCGAAATTCTAAATTCATGTGAATCGAAAAAAATCTAAATATTATCTAGGCACCCCAATGTTAAAAGCAAAATTTCTCTGAATATAATCTGTCAGAAAAAATATACAATGCCTTTTTCTACTCTGTTTTGGAGTATATACACCAATTCAATATGCTCTCTCATGAAAAATACAGAAATTCCAATTTTACGAGAATCGAAAAAAATCTAAATAATATCTAGGCGTCCCAAAGTTAAAAGAATATTGCTCTAAATATAGTCTGTTAGAAAAAAATATACAATGACTTATTATATTGTGTTTTGAATTATATACACGAACTCACTATGCTGTCTCATGTAAAATACATAAATTCTAATTTTACTTGAATCAAAAAATATCTAAATATTATCTAGGCACCCCAATGTTAAAAAAATTGCTCTGAATATAATCTGTCAGAAAAATATACAATGCTTTATTCTACTTTGTTTCGAAGTATATACACCAACGCCATATGCTCTCTCATGTAAAATACAGAAAATCTATATTTAAGGGAATCGAAAATAATCTAAATATTATCTAGACACCCCAATGTTAAAAGCAAAATTTCTCTTAATATAATCTGTCAGAAAAAATATACAATGCCCTATTCTACTCTGTTTTTGTGTATATATAGCCAATCAGTATGCTCTCTCATGTAAAATACCGAAATTACAAATTTACGTGAATTGAAAAAAATTTAAATATTGTCTAGGCACCCCAATGTTAAAAGCAAAATTTCTGTGAATATAATCTGTCAGAAAAAATATACAATGTCCTATTCTACTCTGTTTTGGAGTATGAAAACCAACTCCATATGCTGTCTCATGTAAAATACAGAAATTCTAATATTACGTGAATCAAAAATAATCTAAATAATATCTAGACGCCCCAAAGTTAAAAGAAAATAGCTCTGAATATAGTCTGTTAGAAAAAATATACAATGCCCTATTCTACTATGTTTTGGAATACATACACCAACAATTTTTGCTCTCTCATGTAAAATACCGAATTTCTAATTATACGTGAATTGAAAATAATTAAAATATTATCTAGGCACCCCGATGTTAAAAGCAAAATTGCTCTGAACATAATCAGTCAAGAAAAATATACAATGTTATTTTCTGCTCTGTTTTGGAGTATATACACACACTCAGTACTCTCTCTCATGTAAAATACCGAAATTCTAATTTTACGTGTATCGAAAAAAATCTAAATAATAACTACGTGACCCAAAGATAAAAGAAAATGACTCCAAATATAGTCTGTTACAAAAAATATACAATGCCTTATTCTACTGTCTTTTGGAGTATATACACCAACTCAGTATGCTCTCTCAGATGAAATACTGAAATTTTATATTTAAGCGAATCGAAAAAAATCTAAATATTATCTAAGCACCCCAATGTTAAAAGCAATATTGCTCTGAATTTAATATGTGAGAAAAAATATACAAAGCCCTTTTCTACTCTGTTTTGTAGTATATATTCAAACAAAATATTCTCTCTCATGTAAAATACAGAATTCTAAATTCACTTGAATCAAAAAAATATAAATATAATGTAGGCAGCCCAATGTTAAAAACAAAATTGCTCTGAATATAATATGTCAGACAAAATATACAATGACCTGTTCTTCTCGGTTTTGGAGTATATAACCAACTCAGTATGCTCTCTCATGTAAAATACCGAAACTCTAAATTTACGTGAATCCAAGAAAATCTAAATATTATCTAGGCACCCTAATGTTAAAAGCAAAATTGCTGGGAATTTAATCTGTCAGAAAAAATTTACGATGCCCTTTTCTACTCTGTTTTGTTGTATATACACCAACTCAATATGCTCTCTCATGTAAAATACAGAAATAATAATTTTAGGCGAATCGAAAAAAATCTAAATAATATCTAGGCGCCCAAAAGTTAAAAGAAAACGGCTATGAATATAGTGTGAGGAAAAAATATACAATGCCTTATTCTACTCGGTTTTGGAGTATATACACCAACTCAGTATGCTCTCTCATGTTAAATACAGAAATCCTAATTTCACGTGAATGGAAGAAAATTTAAATATTATCTAGGCACCCCAATGTTAAAAGGAAAATGCTCTGAATATAATTTCTTAGAAAAAATATACAATGCTTTTTTCTACTCTGTTTTGGACTATATTCACCTACTCAATATGCTCTCTCATGTAAAATACAGAAATTCTAATTTTACGGAAATCAAAAAAAATTTGAGAAATATCTAGGTGCCCCAAAGTTAAAAGAAAATGGCTCTGAATACAGTCTGTTAGAAAAAATATACAATGCTTTATTCAACATTCTTTTGGAGTATATACACCAACTCAATATGCTCTCTTATGTAAAATACCAAAATTCAAATTTTACGTGAATCGAAAAATTTTCAATATTATCTATGCACCCCAATGTTAAAAAAAAAACTGCTCTGAATATAATCTCTCAGAGAAAATATACAATGCCCTATTCTACTCTCTTTTGGATTATATACACCAACTTCTTATGCTCTCTCATGTAAAATACAGAAATTCTATATTTAAGGGAATCGAATAAAATCTAACTATAATCTAGGCACCCCAATGTTAAAAGCAATATTGCTCTGAATAAAATCTGTCCAAAAAATATAAAATGCCTTTTTCTACTCGGTTTTCAAGTATATACACAAACTCAGTATGCTGTCTCACATAAAATACAGAAATTCTAATTTTACCCGAATCGAAAAAATCTAAATATTATCTAGGCACCCCAATGTTAAAAACAAAATTGCTCTGAATATAATCTGTCAGAAAAAATATACAACGCCCTATTCGACTCTGTTTGGGAATATGTAAACCAACTCAGTATGCTCTCTCATGTAAAATACAGAAATTTTAATATTACGTGAATTGAAAAAAATCTAAATATTACAAAGGCACCCCAATGTTAAAACAAAATTGCTCTGAATATAATCTGTCAGAAAAGATATACAATGCCCTATTCTACTCTATTTTGGAGTACATACACCAACTCAATATGCTCTCTCATGTAAAATACTGAAATTCTAATTTTACAGGAATAGAAAAAAATCTAAATAATATCTAAGCGCCCCAAAGTTAAAAAAAAATGGCTGTGAATATAGTCTGTTGGAAAAAATATAAAATGCCTTATTCTACTCTTTGTTGGAGTATATACACCAACTCAGTATGCTCTCTCATTTAAAATACCGAAATTCTAATTTCACGTGAATTGAAAAAAATTTAAGTATTATCTAGGCACCCCAATGTTAAAAGCAGAATTGATCTGAATACAATCTGTCAGAAAAAATATACAATGCCCTTTTCTACTCTGTTTTGGAGAATATACACCAACTCAATATGCTCTCTCATGTAAAATACCGAAATTCGAATTTTAAACGAATCGAAATAAATCTAAATAATATCTAGGTGCCCCAAAGTTAAAAGAAATTGGCTCTGAATATAGTCTGTTAGAAAAAATATACAATGACCTATTCTACTCTGTTTTGGAGTATATATACCAACTCAATATGCTCTCTAATGTAAAATATAGAAATTATTTATTTAAGAGAATCGAAAAAAATCTAAATATTATCTAGAAACCCCAATGCTTAAAGCAAAATGGCTCTGAATATAATCTGTCAGAAAAAATATACAATGTTCTTTTCTACCGTGTTTTGTAGTATATACACCAACTCAGTATGTTCTCTCATGTAAAATACAGAAATTCTAATTTTACCAGAATCGAAAAAATCTAAATATAATCTAGGCAACCCAATGATAAAAACAAAATTGCTCTGAATATAATCTGTCAGAAAAAATATACAATGTCCTATTCTACTTTGTTTTGGAGTATATATATCAACTCAATATGCTCTATCCTGTTAAATACAGAAATTCTAATTTTACGTGAATCAAAAATAATCTAAATATTATCTAGGCACCCTAATGTTAAAATCAAAATTGCTCTGAACATAATCTGTCAGAAAAAATATACAATGCCCTTTTCTACTCTGTTGTGTAGTATATACACCAACTCAGTATGCACTCTCATGTAAAATACAGAAATTCTAATTTTACCCGAATCGAAACAAATCTAAATATTTTCTAGGCACCCCAATATTAAAATCAAAATTGCTCTAAATATAATCTATCAGAAAATATATTCAATGTCCTATTCTTCTCTGTTTTGGAGTATATACAACAACTCAGTATGATCTCTCATGTAAAATACAGATATTCTAATTTTACGTGAATCAAAAAAATCTAAATATTATCTAGGCACACGAATCTTAAAAACAAATATGCTCTGAATATAAAGTGTTATAAAAATATACAATGACGTTTTCTACTATATTTGGGTGTATATAAACCAACTCAAAATGCTCTCTCATTTAAAATACGAAAATACTAATTTTATGCAAATCGAAAAAAATCTTAATAATATCTATGCGCGCCAAAGGTAAAAGAAAATGGCTCTGAATATACTATGTTAGAAAAAATATACAATGCCTTATTCTACTCTGTTTTGAACTATATACACCAACGAAGTATGCTCTCTCATGTAAAATACAAAAATTCAAATTTTACCAGAATCGAATAGATCTAAATATTATCTAGGCACCTCAATGTTAAAAACAAAATTTCTCTGAATATAATCTGTCAGAAAAAATATACAGTGCCCTATTCTAATTTGTTTTGGAGTATATACAATGAGTCCATATGCTCCTCAGGTAAAATACAGAAATTCTATAGCTAAGCGAATCGAAAAAAATCTAAATATTATCTAGGCACCCCAATGTGAAAAGCAAAATTTCTCTGAATATAATCTGTCAAAAAAATATACAATGCCCTTTTCTACTCTGTTTTGGCGTATATACACCAAGTCAATATGCTCTCTCATGTAAAATACCGAAATTATAATTATACATGAATCAAAAAAAAATCTAAATAATATCTAGGAGAAACAAAGATAAAAGAAAATTGCTCTGAATATACTCTGTTACAAAAAATACACAATTCCTTATTCTACTCTATTTTAGAGTATATAAACCAACTAAATATGTTCTCTCATGTAAAATAACGAAATTCTAATTTTACCCAAATCGAATAAATCTAAATATTATCTAGGCACCCCAATGTTAAAAACAAAATTGCTCTGAATATAATCTGTCAGAAATAATATAAAATGCCCTATTCTACTCTATTTTAAAGTACATACACCAACTCCACAGCCTCTCTCATGTAAAATACAGAAATTCCATATTTAAGAGAATCTAAAAAAATCTAAATATAATCTAGGCACCACAATTGATAAAAACAAAATTTCCCTGAGTATAATCTGTCAGAAAAAATATACAATGCCCTATTATACTCTATTTTGGAATATATACACCAACTCCATATGCTCTCTCATGTAAAATACAGAAATTCTATATTTAAGCAAATCGAAAAAAATCTAAATATTATCTAGGCACCCCAATGTTAAAAGAAAAATTGCTGTCAATATAATCTGACAGAAAAAATATAAAATTCCCTTTTCTACTCTTTTTTGCAGTCTATACAACAACTCAATATTCTCTCTCATGTAAAATAACGAAATTCTAATTTTACGTGAATCGAAAAATATCTAAATGATATCTAGTCGCCAAAAAGTTAAACGAAATGGTTCTGAATATAGTCTGTTAGAAAAAAATATACAATGCTTTTTTCTACTCTGTTTTGGAGTATATAAAGAAACTAAATATGCTCTCTTATGTAAAATACCGAAATTATAATTTTACGTGAATCGAAAAAAATCTAAATAATATTTAGGCGACCCAAAGGTAAAAGCAAAATTGTTCTGAATATAATCTGTCAAAAAAATATACAATGCCCATTTCTACGCTGTTTTGGAGTATCTACACCAACTCAATATGCTCTCTCATGTAAAATACAGAAATTTTATATTTAAGCGAATCAAAAAAAATCTAAATATTATCTAGGAACCCCAAAGTTAAAATCAAAATTTCTCTGAACATAATCTGTCAAAAAAATATACAATGCCCTACTCTACTCTGTTTTGGAGTATATAAACAACTCAGTATGCTCTCTCATGTAAAATAGAGAAATTCTAATTTTTGGTGAATCGAAAAAAATCTAAATATTATCTAGGAACCCAACGTTAATAGCAAAATTTCTCGGAATATAATCTATCAGAAAAAATATACCATGCCCTTTTCTACTCTGTTTTGAAGTATATACACCAACTCAATATGGTCTCTCATGTGAAATACCGAAATTTTAATTTTACGTGAATCGAAAAAAATTTAAATATTATCTAGGCACTTCAATGCTAAAAGCAAAATTGTTCTGAATATAATCTGTCAGAAAAAATATACAATGCCCTTTTCTACTCTGTTTTGGAGTATATACAACAAATCAATATGCTCTGTCATGTAAAATACCGAAATTCTAATTATACATGAATAGAAAAAATCTAAATAATAATAAAAACAAACTCCATATGCTCTCTAATATAAATTAAAGAAATTCCAATTTACGAGAATCAAAAAAATCTAAATATTATCTAGGCACCCCAAAGTTAAAAGCAAAATTGATCTGAATATAATCTGTCCAAAAAAATATACAATGACCTTTTCTACTCTGTTTTGGAGTATATACACCAACTCAATATGCTCTCTCATGTAAAACAAAGAAATTCTAATTTTACACAAATCGAAAAAAAAAACCAAATATTATCTAGGCACCCCAATGTTAAAAGCAAAATTTCTCTGAATATAATCTGTCAGAAAAAATATACAATGCCCTTTTCTACTCTGTTTTGGAATATATATTACAACTCAATATGCACTCTCGTGTAAAATACTGAAATTCTAATTTGACGTGAATCGAAAAATTCTTAATAATATCTAGGCTCCCCAAAGTTAAAAAAAATGGCTCTGAATATAGTCTGTTAGACAAAATATACAATTCCTTATTCTACTCTGTTTTGGAGTGTAAAAACCAAATCCTATGTTCTCTCATGTAAAATAAAGATATTCTAATTTACGTGAATCAAAAAAATCTAAATATTATCTAGGCACCCCAAAGATAAAAGCATAATTGCTCTGAATATAATCTGTCAGAAATAATATACAATGATTTTTTCTACTCTTTTTTGGAGTATATACACCAACTCAATATGCTCTCTCATGGAAAATACAGATATTCTAACTTTACGTGAATCTAAAAAAATCTTAATAATATCTCGGCGCCCGAAAGTTAAATGAAAATGGCTCTGAATATAGTGTGTTAGAGAAAATATACAATACATTATCATGTAAAATACTGAAATTCTAATTTTACGCAAATCGAAAAAATCTAAATAATATCTAGGCATCCCAAAGTTACAAGAAAATGGCTCTTAATATAGTCTATTCGAGAAAATATACAATGCCTTATTCTACTTGGTTTTGGAGTATATACACCAACTCAGTATGCTCTCTCATGTAAAATACCAAAATTCTAATTTTACGTGAATCAAAAAAATATAAATATTATCTAGGTACCTTAATGTTATAAGCAAAATTACTCTGAATATAATCCGTCAGAAGAAGTACACAATGACCTTTTCTACTCTTTTTTTGGAGTATATATACCAACTCAATATGCTCTCTCATGTAAAATACTAAAATTTTAATTTTACTCGAATAGAAAAAAATCTTAATAATATCTCGGTGTCTGAATGTTAAAAGAAAATGGCTCTAAATATAGTCTGTACAAAAAAATATACAGTGCCTCATTCTACTCTGTTTTTGAGTATATACACCAACTCAGTATGCTCTCTAATGTAAAATACCCAAATTCTAATTTTATGTGAATCGAAAACATCTAAATATTATTTAGGCACCACAATGTTAAAAAGAAAATTGCTCTGCATATAATCTGTCAAATGAAATATACAATGCCCTATTCTACTTTGTGTTGGAGTATATACACCATCTCAGTATGCCCTCTCATGTAAAATACCGAAATTCTAATTTTACGTGAATCGAAGAAAATCTAAATATATTCTAGGCACCACAATGTGGAAAACAAAATTGCTCTGAATATATTCTGTCAGAGACAATATACAATGCCCTATTCTACTCTGTTTTGGAGTATATACACCATCTCAGTATGCCCTCTAATGTAAAATACCAAAATTCTAATTTTACGTGAATCGAAAAAAATATAACTATTATCTAGGCACCACAAAGTTGAAAACAAATTTGCTCTTTATATAATATGTCAGAAAAAATATACAATGCCTATTCTACTCTGTTTTGGAATATATAGACCAAGTCCATATGCTGTCTCATGTAAAATACAGAAATTCTATATTTAAGCGAATCAAAAAAATGTAAATGTTATCTAGGCACCCTAATGTTAAAAGCAAAATTGCTCTGAATAAAATCTGTCAAAAAATATACAATGCCCTTTTTTACTTTGTTTTGTAGGATATACACCAACTCTGTATGCTCTCTCATGAAAAATACAAAAATTCTATATTTAAGAGTATCGCAAATAATCTAAATATTATCTGGACACCCCAATGTTAAAAGCAAAATTGCTCTGAATACAATCTGTCAGAAAAAATATACAATGTCGTTTTCAACTTTGTTTTGCAGTATATAAACCAACTCAATATGCTCTCTCGTGTAAAATAACGAAATTCTAATTATACGCGAATGGAAAAAAATCTAAATAATATCTAGGAACCCCAATGTTAACAGCAAAATTGATCTTAATATAATCTGTCAGAAAAAATATACAATGCACTATTCTACTCTGTTTTGGAGTATAAACACAAACTCAATATGCTCTCTAATGTAAAATAAAGAAATTCTAAATTTACGTGAATCAAAAAAATCTAAATATTATCTTGGTACCCCAATGTTAAAAGCAAAATTGCTCTGAATATAATCTGTCAGAAAATATATACAATGTCTTTTTCTACTTTTTTATGGAGTATATACACCAACTCAATATGCTCTCTCATGTAAAATACCGAAATTCTAATTTTACGCGAATCGAAAAAAATTTAAGAAATGTCTAGGTGCCCGAAAGTTAAAAGAAAATGGCTCTGAATACAGTCTGTTAGACAAAATATACAATGCTTTATTCTACTCTGTTTTGGAGTACATACACCCACTCAGTATGCTCTTTCATGTAAAATACCAAAATTCTAAATTTACGTGAATCGAAAAAAATCTAAATATTATCTAGGCACCCCAAAGTTAAAAGCAAAATTTATCTGAATATAATCTGTCAGAAAAAATATACAATGACATATTCTACTCTTTTTTGAAGTATATACACCAACTCAATATGCTCTCTCATGTAAAACATAGAAATTCTAATTATACGCGAATCGAGAAAAATCTTAATAATATCTTGGCGACCGGGAGATAAAAAAAAAGGCTCTAAATATAGTCTGTTAGAAAAAATATACAATGCCTTATTCTACTCTGTTTTTGAGTATATACACCAACTCACTATGCTTTCTCATGTAAAATACCGAAATTCAAATTTACGTGAATCGAAAAAATATAAATATTATCCAGGTACCCCAATGTTAAAAAGAAAATTGCTCTGAATATAATCTGTCATAAAAAATATACAATGCCCTATTCTACTCTGTTTTGGAATATATAGACCAAGTCCATATGCTCTCTCATGTAATATACAGAAATTCCATATTTAAGCGAATCGAAAAAAATCTAAATGTTATCTAGGCACCCCAATGTTAAAAGCAAAATTGCTCTGAATATAATCTGTCTAAAAAAATATACAATGCCCTCTTCTACTCTGTTTTGTAGGATATACACAAACTCAGTGTGCTATCTCATGTAAAATACAGATATTCTATATTTCGGTGAATCCAAAAAGATCTAAATATTATCTAGACACCCCAATGTTAAAAACAAAATTGCTCTTAATATAATCTGTCAGAAAAAATATAAAATGACCTATTCTACTTTGTTTTGGAGTATATACACCAACTCAATATGCTCTCTCATGTAAAATACAGAAATTCTATATTTAAGAGATTCGAAAAAAATCTAAAAATTATCTAGGTACCCCAATGTTTAAAGCAAAATTTCTCTGATTATAATCTGTCAGAAGAAATATACAATGCCCATTTCTACTCTGTTTTGTAGTATATACACCAACTCAGTATGCAATATCATGTAAAATACAGAAATTCAAACTTTACCTGAATCGAAAAAATCTATATATTATCTAGGCACCCCAATGGTAAAAGCAAAATTGTTCTGAATATAATCTGTCAGAGAAAATATACAATGCCCTTTTCTACTCTGTTTTGGAGTATATACACCAACTCAATATGCTCTCTCCTGTAAAATACCGAAATTCTGATTATACGCGAATCTAAAAAAATCTAAATAATATCTAGGCGCCCCAAAGTTAAAAGAAAATGGCTTTGAATATAGTGTGTTAGAAAAAATATACAATGCTTTATTCTACTCTGTTTTGGAGTATATACACAAACACAGTATGCTCTCTCATGTAAAATACCGAAATTCAAATTTTACATGAATCGAAAAAAATCTAAATAATATCTAGGCGCTTTAAAATTGAAAGAAAATAGCTCTGAATATAGTCGGTCAGAAAAAATATACAATGCCCTATTCTACTGTGTTTTGGAGAATATACACCAACTCAATAAGCTGTCTCATGTAAAATACAGAAATTCTATATTTAAGTGAATCAAGAAAAATCTAAATATTATCTAGGCACCTGAATGTTAATAGCAAAATTACTCTTAACATAATATGTCAGAAAAAATATACAATGCGCTTTTCTAGTTTGTTTTGGTGTATATATAACAACTCAATATGCTCTGTCCTGTAAAATGACGAAATTGGAATTTTACGCGAATCGAAAAAATCCCAAATATTATCTAGGCATCCCAATGTAAAAACAAAATTGCTCTGAATATAATCTGTCAGAGAAAATATACAATGCCTTATTCTACTCTGTTTTGGAGTATATACACCAACTCAGTATGCTCTCTCAGGTAAAATACAGAAATTTTAATTTTATGTGAATTGAATAAAAGGTAAATATTATAAAGGTACGCTAATGATAAAAACAAAATTGCTCTGAATATAATCTGTCAGAAAATATATACAACGCCCTATTCCACTTTGTTTTAGAGTATATACACCAACTCCATATGCTTTCTCATGTAAAATACCGAAATTCTAATTTTATGTGAATCGAAAAAAACCTAAATAATATCTAGGCACCCCAAAGTTAAAAGAAAATGGCTCTAAATATAGTATGTTATTGAAAATACACAAGGTTTTATTCTACTGTGTTTTGGAGTATATACACCAACTCACTATGCTCTATCATGTAAAATACCGAAATTCTAATTTTACGTGAATCGAAAAAATCTATATTTTATCTAGGCAACCCAATGTTAAAATAAAAATTGCTCTGAATATAATCTGTCAGAAAATATATACAATGCCCTATTCTACTCTGTTTTGGAGTATATACACCAACTCAATATGCTCTCTCATGTAATATACCGAAATTCTAATTTTACGCAAATCGAAAAAAGTCTAAATAATATCTAGGCGCCCCAAAGTTTAAAAAAATGACTCTGAATATATTCTGTTAGAAAAAATATACAATTCCCTATTCTATTCTGTTTTTGAGCATATACTCCAACTCAGTATGCTCTTTTATGAAATACACCGAAATTCTAATTTTACGTATATCGAAAAAAATCTAAATATTATCTAGGCACCCCAATGTTAAAAACAAAATTGCTCTGAATAGAATCTATCAGAAAAAATATACAATGTTCTCTTCTAATCTGTTTTGTAGTATATACAATGGGTCCATATGCTCCTCAGGTAAAAAACAGAAATTCTATACCTAAGCAAATCGAAAAAAAATCTAAATATTATCTAGTCACCCCAATGTTAAAAGCAAAATTGCTCAGAATATAATATGTCAGAAAAAATACTCTATGCTCTTTTCTACTTTGTTTTGGAGTATATACAGCAACTCAATATGCTGTCTCATGTAAAATAACAAAATTCTAATTTTACGTGAATCAAAAAAAAAATCTATGTAATAACTAGGCGCCCCAAAGTTAAAAGAAAATGGCTGTGAATATAGTCTGTTTGGAAACTTTACAATGCCTTATTCTTCTCTGTTTTGGAGTATATACTATAACTCAGTATGCTCTCTCATCTAAAATAAAAATATTCTAATTTTACATGAAACGAAAAAAATCTAAATATTATCTAGGCACCCCAATGCTAAAAACAAGATGGCTCTAAATATAATCTGTCAGAAACAGTATACAATGCCTTATTATACTCTGTTTTGGAGTATATAAACCAACTAAATATGCTCTCTAATATAAAATACAGAAATTATTTATTTAAGAGAATCGAAGAAAACCTAAATATTATCTAGGCACCGGAATGTTAAAAGCAAAATTGCTCTGAATATAATCTGTCAGAAAAAATATACAATGTTCTTTTCTACTCTTTTTTTGAGTGTATACACCAACTCAATATGCTCTCTCATGGAAAATACTGAAATTCTAATTTTATGCAAATGGAAAAAATCGAAATAATATCTATGCGCCCCAAAGGTAAAAGAAAATGGCTCTGAATATACTATGTTAGAAAAAATATACAATGCCTTATTCTACTCTGTTTTGGACTATATACACCAACGAAGTATGCTCTCTCATTTAAAATACAAAAATTCAAATTTTACCCGAATCGAAAAGATCTAAATATTATCTAGGCACCTCAATGTTAAAAACAAAATTTCTCCTAATATAATCTGTCAGAAAAAATATACAATGCCGTATTCTAATTTGTTTTGGAGTATATACAATAAGTACATATGCTCCTCAGGTAAAATACAGAAATTCTATAGCTAAGGGAATCGAAACATATCTAAATATTATCTAGGCACATTAATGTGAAAAGCAAAATTTCTCTGAATATAATATGTCAGAAAAAATATACAATGCCCTTTTCTACTCTGTTTTGGCGTATATACACCAACTCAATATGCTCTCTCATGTAAAATACCGAAATTATAATTATACGCGAATCAAAAAAAATCTAAATAATATCTAGGAGCCCCAAAGATAAAGGAAAATTGCTCTGAATATACTCTGTTACAAAAAATACACAATTCCTTATTCTACACTATTTTAGAGTATATAAACCAACTAAATATGCTCTCTCATGTAAAATAATGAAATTCTAATTTTACCCGAATTGTATAAATCTAAATATTATCTAGGCACCCCAATGTTAAAAAAAAATTGCTCTGAATATAATCTGTCAGAAATAATATAAAATGCCCTATTCTACTCTATTTTGGAGTACATACACCAACTCCGTAAGCTCTCTCATGTAAAATACAGAAATTCCATATTTAAGAGAATCTAAAAAAATCTAAATATAATCTAGGCACCCCAATGATAAAAACAAAATTGCCCTGAGTATAATCTGTCTGAAAAAATATACAATGCCCTATTATACTCTATTGGAATATATACACCAACTCCATATGCTCTCTCATGTAAAATACAGAAATTCTATATTTAAGCAAATCGAAAAATATCTGTATATTATCTAGGCACCCCAGTGTAAAAATCAAAATTGCACTGAATATAATCTGTCAGAAAAAATATACAATGCACATTTCTACTCTGTTTTGCAGTGTATACACCAACTCAATATTCTCTCTCATGTAAAATACAGAAATTGTAATTTTACGCAAATCAAAAAAATCTAAATAATATCTAGGCGCCCCAAAGTTAAAAGAAAATGGCTTTAAATATAGTCTGTTAGAAAAAATATACAATGCCTTATTCTACTCTGTTTTGAAGTATATACACCAACTCAGTATGCTCTTACATGTAAAATACCGAAATTCTAATTTTATGTGAATCGAAAAGAATCTAAATAATATTTAGGCGACCGAAAGGTAAAAGCAAAATTGCTCTGAATATAATCTGTCCAAAAAATATACAATGCCTTTTTCTACTCTGTTTTCTAGTATATACACAAACTCAATGTGCTCTCTCATGTAAAGTACAGAAATTCTAATTTTACCCTGATCGAATAAATCTAAATATTATCTACGCACCCCAATATTAAAAACAAAATTGTTCTGAATATCATCTGTCAGAAAAATTATAAAATGCCATATTCTACTCTGTTTTGGACTATACACACCAACTCCATATGCTCTCTCATGTAAAATACAAAAATTCTATATTTAAGCGAATCAAAAAAAATCTAAATATTATCTAGGCACCCCAATGTTAAAACCAAAATTGCTCTGAATATCGTCTTTCAGGAAAAATATACAATGCCTATTTTTACTCTGTTTTGTAGTATATACACCAATTCAATATGCTCTCTTATGTAAAATACAGAACTTCTTATTTTACACGAATCAAAAAATCTAAATGTTATCTAGGCACCCCAATGTTAAAATCAATATTGCTCTCAATATAATCTGTCAGACAAAATATGCAATGCCCTATTCTACTCTGTTTTGGAATATAGAGACAAACTCCATATGCTAACTCATGTAAAATACAGAAATTCTCATTTTACGTGAATCGAAAAAAATCTAAATATTATCTAGGCACCCCAATGTTAATAGCAAAATTGCTGTGAATATAATCTGTCAGAAAAAATATACAGTGCCCTTTTCTACTCTTTTTTGGAGTATATACCCCAACTCAATATGCTCTCTCATGTAAAATACCGAAATTATAATTTACGCGAATAGAAAATAATCTAAATAATATCTATGCACCCCAAAGTTAAAAGAAAATGGCTCTAAATATAGTCTGTTGGAGAAAATATACAATGCCTTATTCTACTCTCTTTTGGAGTATATACACCAGTCAGTATGCTCTCTCATGTAAAATACCGATATTCTAAATTTACGTGAAGCGAAAAAAATCTAAATAGTATCTAGGCACACGAATGTTAAAAGCAAAATTGCTCTGAATATAATCTGTAAGAAAAAATATACAATGCCTTTTTCTACTTTGTTTTGGAGTATATATACCAACTCAATACGCTCTCTCATGTAAAATACCGAAATTCTAATTTAACGTAAATCGAAAAAAATCTAAATATTATCTAAGCACTCCAATGTGAAAAGCAAAACTGCTCTGAATATAATCCTTCAGAAAAAATATACAATGACTTTTTCTACTCTGTTTTGGGGTATATACACAAACTCAATATGCTCTCTCATGTAAAATAATGAAATTCTAATTTTACGTGAATCCAAAAAAATCTAAATAATATCTAGATGCCCAAAAGTAAAAAGAAAATGGCTCTGATTATAGTCAGTTAGAGAAAATATACAATGCCTTATTCTACTTTGTTTTGGAGTTTATACACCAACTCAGTATGCTCTCTCATGTAAAATATTGAAATTCTAGTTTTACATGAATCAAAAAAAATCTAAATGTTATCTAGGTACGCCAATGTTAAAAGGAAAATTGCTCTGAATATAATCTCTAATAAAAAATATACAATGACCTATTCTACTCTTTTTTGGAGTATATACACCAACTCAATATGCTCTCTCATATAAAATACCAAAATTCTAATTTTACGTCCATCGAAAAAAATCTAAATAATATCTAGGCGCCCCTAAGTTAAAGGAAAATGTCTCTGAATATAGTCTGTTAGAGAAAATATACAATGCCTTATTCTACTCTGTTTTGGAGTATATAATCCAACTAAGTATGCTCTCTCATGTAAAATACAGAAATTTTAATTTTACCCATATCAGAAATATCTAAATATTATCTAGACACCCCAATCTTACAAACAAAATTGCTCTGAGTATAATCTCTCAGAAAAAATAAACAATTCCCTATTCTACTCTGTTATGGAATATATACACCAACTCCATTTGCTCTCTCATATAAAATTCAGAAATTCTATATTAAAGCAAATTGAAAAAATGTAAATATTATCTAGGCACCCCAATGTTAAAAGCAAAATTGATCTGAATATAATCTGTCAGAAAAAAATACAATGCCCTATTCTACTCTGTTTTGTAATATATACACCAACCCAATAATCTCTCTCATGTAAAATACCGAAATTCTAATTATACGCAAATGGAAAAAATCTAAATAATATCGAGGCCCCCGAAGGTTACAAGAAAATGGCTCTGAATATATTCGGTTAGAAAAAATATACAATGCCTTATTCTACTCTGTTATGGAATATATACACCAACTCCATTTGCTCTCTCATATAAAATTAAGAAATTCTATATTAAAGCAAATTGAAAAAATGTAAATATTATCTAGGCACCCCAATGTTAAAAGCAAAATTGCACTGAATATAATCTGTCAGAAAAAATATACAATATTCTTTTCTACTCTGTTTGGGGTATATAAACCAACTCAGTATGCTCTCTCATGTAAAATACAGGAATTCTAATTTTACGTGAATCGAAAAAAATCTAAATATTATTTAGGCATGCCAATGTTAAAAGCAAAATTTCTCTAAATATAATCTGTGATAAAAAATAAACAATGCGCTTTTCTACTCTGTTTTGGAGTATATACCCCAACTCAGTATGCTCTCCCATGTAAAATACCGAAATTCTAAATTTACGTGAATCGAAAAATATCTAAATAATATCTAGTCACCCCAATGTTAAACCAAATTGCTCTGAATATAATCTGTCAGAAAAAATACAATGCCCTTTTCTACTCTGTTTTGGAGTATATACATCAACTCAATATGCTCTCTCATGTAAAATACCGAAATTCTAATTTTACGCGAATCGAAAAAAATCTAAATATCTAGGTGCCCCAAAGTTAAAAGAAAATGGCTCTGAATATAGTCTGTTAAAAAAAGTATACAATGCCTTATTCTACTCTGTTTTGGAGTATATAAACCAACGCAGTGTACTCTCTCATATAAAATACCGAAATTATAATTTTACGTGAATCGAAAATAATGTAAATATTATCTAGGCACCCCAATGTTAAAAACAAACTTGCTCTGAATATAATCAGTCAGAAAAAATATACAATGCCCTATTCTCCTCTGTTTTGGATTATATACACCAACTCAGTGTGCTCTCTCATGTAACATACAGAAATTAAATTTTACCCGAATTGAAAAAATCTAAGTATTATCTAGGCACCCAAATGTTAAAAGCAAAATTGCTCTTAATATAATCTGTCAGAAAAAATATACAAAGCCCTATTCTACTCTGTTATGGAGTATATACACCAACTCAATAGGCTCTCTCCTGTAAAATAGCGAAAGTCTAATTTTACGCGACTCGAAAAAAATTTACATAATAACTAAGCGCCCCAAAGTTAAAAGAAAATGGCTCTGAATATAATCTGTTAGAAAAAATATACAAACCCTTATTCTAATCTGTTTTGGAGTATATACACCAATTCAATATGGTCTCGCATGTAAAATCTGAAAATTCTAATTTTACACGAATTGAAACAAATCTAAATAATATCTAGGCGCCCCAAAAGTTAGAAGAAAATAGCTCTGAATACAATCTGTGAGAAAATATATAGAATGCCTTATTCTACTTTGTTTTGGAGTATATACACCAACTCAGTGCGCTCTTTCATGTAAAATAGAGAAATTCTAATTTTACCCGAATCAAAAAAATCTAAATATTATCTAGGCATCCCAATGTTTAAAACAAAATTGCTCTCAATATATCCTGTCAGAAAAAATATACAATGCCCTATTCTACTCTGTTTTGGAGTATATAAACCAACCCCATATGCTCTCTCATGTAAAATACAGAAATTCTAAATTTAGGCTAATCGAAAAAAATCTAAATATTATCTAGGCATCTCAATGTTAAAAACAAAATTGCTCTGAATATAATGTGTCAGAAAAAATACACAATGCCGTATTCTACTCTTTTTTGGAGTATATACACCACCTCCATATGCTCTCTCAAGTAAAATACAGAAATTCTATATTCAGGCGAATTGAACAAAATCTAAATATAATTTAGGCACACCAATGTTAAAAGCAAAATTGTTCTAAATATAAACTCTCAGAAAAAATATACAATGCCCTTTTCTACTAAGTTTTGGAGTATATACACCAACTCAGTATGCTCTCTCATGTAAAATACAGAATTTCTAATTTTAAGTAAATCGAAGAAAATCTAAATAATATCTAGGCACCCCAATGTTAAAAGAAAAATTGCTCTGAATATAATCTGTCAGAAAAAATATACAGTTCCCTTTTCTACCAAGTTTTGGAGTATAAACACCAACTCAGTATGCTCTCTCATGTAAAATACAGAAATTCTAATTTTATGCGAATTGAAAAAAATCAAAATAATATCTATTAGCCCCAAAGTTAAAAGAAAATGGCACTGAATACAGTCTGTTAGAAAAAATATACAATGCCTTATTCTACTCTGTTTTGGAGTATATACACCAACTCAGTATGCTCTCTCATGTAAAATACAGAAATTACAATTTTACAGGCATCGAAATAATCTAAATATTATCTAGCACCCCATTGTTAAAAACAAAATTTATCTGAATATAGTCTGTCACAAATAATATCAAATGCCCTATTCTACTCTGTTTTCGAGTATATACACCAACTCAATATGCTCTCTCACGTAAAATACCGAAATTCTAATTTAATGCGGATCGAAAACAATCTAAATAATATCTAGGCGCCCCAAAGTTAAAAGAAAATGTCTCTCAATATAGTCTGTTAGAAAAAATATACAATGTTTTATTCTACTCTCTTTTTCAGTATATACACCAACTAAGTGTGCTCTCTCCTTTAAAATACAAAAATTGTAATTTTACGTCAATCGAAAAAATCTAAATATTATCTAGGCAACCCAATGTTAAAAACAAAATTGGTCTGAATATAATCTTTCAGAGAAAATATACAATGCCCTATTCTACACTGTTTTGGAGTATATAAACCAACTCCATATGCTCTCTTTTGTAAAATACAAAAATTGTATTTTTAAGCGAATCAAAAAAAATTTTAAATATTATCTAGGCACCCTAATGTTAAAAGCAAAACAGCTTTGAATATAATATGTCAGAAAAAATATACAATGCCCTATTTTACTCGGTTTTGGAATATATACACTAACGCCATATGCTCTCTCATGTAAAATACAGAAATTCTATATTTAGGCGAATCAAAAAAAATCTAAATATTATCTAGGCACCCCAATGTTTAAAAAAAATTGCTCTGAATATAATCTGTCAGAAAAAATATACAATGCCCTATTTTACTCTCTTTTGGAGAATATACAGCAACTCAATATGCTCTCTCATGTAAAATACAGAAATTTTATATTTAAGCGAATTCGAAAAAATCTAAATATTATCTAGGCACCCCAATGTTAAAAGCAAAATTTCTTTGAATATAATCTGTCAAAAAAAATAAAATTCCTTTTTCAATTCTGTTTTGAAGTATATACACCAACTTATTATGCTCTCTCATGTAAAATACCGAAATTCTAATTTTACACGAATCGACAAAAATCTAAATAATATCTAGGCTCCCCGAAGTTAAAAGAAAATGGCTCTGAATATAGTCTGTTAGAAAAAATATACAATGCCTTATTCTACTCTGTTTTGGAGTATATACACAAACTGAATATGCTCTCCAATTTTAAATACCGAAATTCTAATTTTACGTGAATGGAAAAATATCTAAATATTATCTAGGAAGCCCGATGTTAAAAGCGAAATTGTCATTAATATAATCTTCCAGAAAAAATACACATTGCTTTTTTCTACTCTGTTTTGGAGTATATACACCAACTCAGTATACTCTCTCATATAAAATACAAAAATTCTAATTTTACCCAAATCAAAAAAATCTAAATATTATCTAGGCACCCCAATGTTATAAACAAAATTGAATTGAATATAATCTGTTATAAGAAATATACAATGCCCTATTCTACTCTGTGTTGGAGTATATACAACAACTCCATATGCTCTCTCAGGTAAAATAATGAAATTCTATATTTAAGCAAATCCAAAGAAATCTAAATATTATCTAGGCACCCCAATGTTAAAAGCAAAATTGTTATGAATATAATCTGTCAGAAAAAAAATACAATGCCCTTTTCTACTCGGTTTTGTTGTATATAAACCAACTCAATATGCTCTCTTATGTAAAATACCGAAATTCTAATTTTACGTGAATCGAATATAATCTAAATAATATCTAGCCGCCCCAAAGTTAACAGAAAATCGCTCTGAATATAGTTTGTTAAAGAAAATATGCAATGCCTTATTCTACTCTGTTTTGGAGTATATGCACCACCTCAGTATGCTCTCCCATGTAAAATACAGAAATTCTAATTTTACCTTAATCGAAAAAAATCTAAATATAATCTAGGCACCCGAATGTTAAAAGCAAAATTGCTCTGAATATAATCTGTCAGAAAAAACATACAATACCCTTTTCTACTTTGTTTTGGAGTATATAAACCAACTCCATATTCTCTCTCATGTAAAATACAGAAATTCTATATTTAAGCAAATCGAAAGAAATCTAAATATTATCTAGGCACCCCAATGTTAAAAGCAAAATTGCTCTGAATATAATCTGTCAGAAAAAATATACAATGCCCTTTTCTACTCTGTTTTGTAGTATATACACCAACTCAATATGCTCTCTCGTGTAAAATAACGAAATTCTAATTTTACGTGAATCAATAAAAATCTATATGATATCTAGGTGCCCAGAAGTTAAAAAAAAATGGCTCTGAATATACTCTTTTAGAAAAGATATACAATGTTTTATTCTACTCTGTTTTCGAGTATATACACCAGTCAGTATGCTCTCTCATGTAAAATACCCTAGTTCTAATTTTATGTGATTCGAAAAAAATCTAAATTGTATCTTGGCACCCCAATGCTAAAGAAAAATTGCTCTGAATATAATCTGTCAGAAAAACTATACTATGCCCTTTTCTACTCTGTTTTGGAATATATACATCAACTCAATATGCTCTCTGATATAAAATACTGAAATTCTAATTTAACACAAATCAAATAAATTCTAAATAATATCTAGGCGACCCAAAGTGAAAAGAAAATGTCTCTGAATATAGTCTGTTAGAAAAAATATACAATGCCTTATTCTACTCTGTGTTGGAGTATATACACACACTAAGTATGCTCTATCATGTAAAATAACGAAATTCAATTTTTACCTGAATCGAAAAAGTGTAAATATTATCTAGGCACCCCAATGGTAAAAAAAAAATTGCTCTGAATATAATCTGTCAGAGAAAATATAAAATGCAGTATTCTACTCTGTTTTGGAGTATATACACCAACTCCATATGCTCTCTCATTTAAAATATGGAAATTCTATATTTAAGCTAATCCAAAAACAACTAAATATTATCTAGGCACCCCAATGTTAAAAGCAAAATTTCTCTGAATATAGTCTGTCATAAAAAATATAGAAAGTTCTTTTCTATTCTGTTTTGGAGTATATACACCAACTCAATATGCTCTCTCATGTAAAATACCAATTTTCTATTTTTACGTGAATTGAAAAAAATCTAAATGATATCTAGGCGGTTCAAAGTTAAAAGAAAATTGCTCTGTATATAGTCTGTTAGAAAAAATATACAATGCCTTATTCTATTCTGTTTTGGAGTATATACACCAACTCAGTATGCTCTCTCAGGTAAAATACAGAAATTCTAATTTTACCAGAATTAAAAAAATCTAAATATACCCTAGGCACCCCAATGTTAACAGCAAAACTGCTCTGAATAAAATCTATCAGAAAAAATATACAATGCGCTATTTTATTCTCCTTTGGAGTATACACACCAACTACGTAAGCTCTCTCATGTAAAATACAGAACTTCTATATTTAAGCGAATCGAAAAAAATCTAAATATTATCTAGGCACCCCAATGTTAAAAGCAAAATTTCTATGAATATAGTCTGTCATAAAAAATATAGAAAGTTTTTTTCTACTCAGTTTTGGAGTATATACACCACCTCAATATGCTCTCTCATGTAAAATACCGAAATTCTAATTGTACGTGATTGACAAAAATCTAAATACTATCTCCGCACCCCAAAGTTAAAAAAAAATGGCTCTGAATACAATCTGTTAGAAAAAACATACAATTCCTTATTCTATTCTGTTTTGGAGTATATAAAACAACTCAGTGTGCTCTCTCCTGTAAAATACCGAAATTCTAATTTTACGTGAATCGAAAAAAATCTAAATATTATCTAGGCACCCCAATGTTACAAGCAAAATTGCTCTGAATATAATCTGTCAGAAAAAATATAAAATGCCCTATTCTACTCTGTTTTGAAGTATATACATTAACTCCATATGCTTTCTCAGATAAAATACAGAAATTCTATATTTAAGCGAATCAAAAAAAATCTAAATATTATCTAGGCACCTGATGTTAAAAGCAAAATTGCTCTGATTATAATCTGTCCGAGAAAATATACAATGTTCTTGTCTACTCTGTTTTGTAGTATATACACCACCTCAATATTCTCTCTTATGTAAAATAGAGAAATTCTAATTTTACATGAATCGAAATAATCTAAACATTATCTAGGCACCCCAATGTTAAAAACAAAATTTCTCTTAATATAATCTGTCAGAAAAAATATAAAATATTCTATTCTACTCTGTTTTGGAGTATATACACCAACTCTGTATGCTCTCTCATGTAAAATACTGAACTTCTGAATTTACGTGAATCGAAAAAAATCTAAATATTATCTAGGCACCCCAATGTTATGAACAAAATTGATCTGAATATAATCTGTCAGATAAAATATACAATGCCCTATTCTACTCTGGTTTGGAGTATATACACCAACTCCATATTCTCTCTCATGTAAAATACAAAACTTCTATATTTAAGTGAATTGAAATAAATCTAAATATTATCTAGGCACCACAATGTTAAAAACAAAACTGCTCTGAATATAATCTGTCAGAAAAAATATACAATGCCCTATTCTACCCTATTTTGGAGTATATACACCAACTCCATATACTCTTTCATGTAAAATACAGAAATTGTAAATTTAAGTGAATCGAAAAAATCTAACTATTATCTAGGCACCCCAACGGTAAACGCAAAATTGCTCTGCATATAATCTGTTAGAAAAAATATACAATGCCCTTTTCTACTCTGTTTTGAAGTATATACACCAACTCAATATGCTCTCTCATGTAAAATACAGAAATTCTAATTTTACCCAAACCGAAAACATCTAAACATTATCTAGGCACCCCAGTGTTAAGAACAAAATTGCTCTGAATATAATCTGTCCGAAAATGTATACAATGCTTTATTCTACTCTGTTTTGGAGTATATATACCAACTCTATATGCTCTCTCATGTAAAATACCGAAATTCTAAATTTACGTGAATCAAAAAAAATCTAAATATTATCTAGGCACCCCAATGTTAAAATCAAAAATTTCTCTGAGTATAATCTTTTAGAAAAAATTTACAATGCCCTTTTCTACTCTGTTTTGGAGTATATACACCAACTCAATGTGCTCTCTCATGTAAAATACCGAAATTCTAATTTTATGTGTATCGAAATAACTCTAAATAAAACGTTGGCACCCCAATGTTAAAAGCAAAATTGCTCTGAATATAATCTCTCAGAAAAAAAGGACAATGCCCTTTTCTACTCTGTTTTGAAGTATATACACCAACTCAATATGCTCTCTCATGTAAAACACCGAAATTCTAGTTTAACGTGAATCAAACAAATCTAAAAATGTCTAGGCCCACCAAAGTTAAAAGAAAATGGTTCTGAATATCGTCTGTTAGAAAAGATATACAATGCCTTTTCCTACTTTGTTTCGGAGTATATACAACAACTCAGTATGCTCTATCATGTAAAATTTCGAAATTCAAATTTTACCCTAATCGAAAAAAATCTTAATAATATGTAGGTTCCCGAAAGTTAAAAGAAAATGGCTCTGTATATAGTCTCTTAGAAAAAATATATAATGCCTTATTCTAGTCTGTTTTTGAGTATATACGCACACCAAGTATGCTATCACATGTAAAATAACGAAATTCAAAATCTACACCAATCGAAAAAATATAAATATTATCTAGGCACCCCAGTGTTAAAAACAGCATTGCTCTGAATATAATGTGTCAGAAAAAATATAAAATGCCCTATTCTACTCTGTTTTGGAGTATATACACCAACTCCATATGCTCTCTTATGTAAAATACAGAAATTCTATATTTAAGTGAATCGAAAAAAATCTAAATATTATATAGGCTCCCCAATGTTAAAAACAATATTGCTCTGAGTATAATCTGTCAGAAAAAATATACAATGGCCTATTCTACTCTGTTTTGGAGTATATACACCAACTCCATATGCTCTCTCATCTAAAATACAGATATTCTATATTTAAGGGAATCGATGAAAATCTAAATATTACCTAGGCACTCCAATGTTAAAAGCAAAATTTCTCTGAATATAATCTGTCAGAAAAAATATACAATGCTCTATTCTACTTTGTTTTACAGTATATACACCAACTCATTATGCTCTCTCATGTAAAATATCGAAATTCTAATTTTATGTAAATCGAAAAAAATCTAAATACTATCTAGGCGCCCCAAAATTCAAAGAAAATGTCTAGAAATATACTCTGTTATAAAAAATATACAGTGCCTTATTCTACTCTGTTTTGGAGTATATACATCAAGTCAGTGTGCTCCGTCATGTAAAATACGAAAATTCTAATTTTACGTGAATGGAAAAAAATCTAATTATTATCTAGGCACACCGATGTTAAAAGCAAAATTGTTCTGAATATAATCTGTCAGAGAAAATATACAATGCCCTTTTCTACTCGTTTTTGGAGTATATACACCAACTCAATATGGTCTCTCATGTAAAATACCGAAATTCTAATTTTACCTGAATCGAGAAAATCTAAATATAATCTAGGCACACCAATGTTAAAAACAAAATTGCTCTGAATATAATCTGTCACAAAAAATATACAATGCCCTATTCTACTCTGTTTTGGAGTATATACACCAACTCCATATGCTCTCTCATGTAAAATACCGAAATTCTAATTTTAAGCGAATCGAAAGTAATATAAATAATGTCTAGGAGTCCCACAGTGAAAAAAAAATGGCTCTGAATATAGTCTGTTAGAAAAAATATAAAATGCCGTATTCTACTCTGTTTCGGAGTATATACACCAACTCACTATGCTCTCTCATGTAAAATACTGAAATTCTAAATTTATGTGAATCGAAAAAAATCTAAATATTATCTAGGCACCCCAGTGTTACAAGCAAAATTGCTCTGAATATAATCTGTCAGGAAAAATATACAATGCCCTATTCTACTTTGTTTTGTAGTATATACACAAACTCAATATGCTCTCTCGTGTAAAATACATAAATTTTAATTATACGTGAATGAAAATAAATGAAGATAATATCTAGCCTCACGAAAGTTAAAAGGAAATGTCTCTGAATATAGTCTGTTAGAAAAAATATACAATGCCTTATTCTACGCTGTTTTGGAGTATATACACCATCTCAGTATGCTCTCCCATGTAAAATACCGAAATTCTAATTTTACGTGAATTAAAAAAACTCTAAATATTATCTATGCACACCCGAATGTTAAAAGTAAAATCGCTCTGAATATAATCTGGCAGAAAAAATATACAACCCCCTTTTATACTCTGTTTTGGATTATATAAACCCACTCAATATGCTCTCTCATGTAAAATACTGAAATTCTAATATTACGCGAATCGAAAAAATCTAAATATTATCTAGGCACACCAATGTTAAAAACAAAAT
The DNA here is from genome assembly GCF_049354715.1 of Callithrix jacchus. Lineage (NCBI taxonomy): Eukaryota > Metazoa > Chordata > Mammalia > Primates > Cebidae > Callithrix > Callithrix jacchus. The sequence continues at coordinate 52,015,992 of NC_133521.1, read as the reverse complement.
TCCTCTGAATATAATTTGTCAGAAAAAAAAAATGCCCTATTCTACTCTTTTGGAGTATATACACTAACTCCATATGCTCTCACATTTAAAATACCGAAATTCTAATTTTACGCGAATCGAAAAATATCTAAATAATATCTAGGATCCCCAATGTTAAAAGAAAAATTGCTCTGAATATAATGTGTCAAAAAAAATATACAATGCCCCATTCTACTCTATTTTAGAGTATATACACCAACTCCATATGCTCTCTCATGTAAAATACAGAAATTCTATATTTAAGTGAATCGAAAAAAATATAAATATTATCTAGTCACCCCAATGTTAAAATCAAACTTGCTCTGAATATAATCTTTCGGAAAAAATATACATTGCCTTATTCTACTCTTTTTTGTAGTATATACACCAACTCAATATGCTCTCTCAAATAAAATAGCGAAATTCTAATTTTACGCGAATCGAAAAAAAACTAAATAATATCTAGGCGCCCCAAAATGAAAAGAAAATGGCTCTGAATATAGTCTGTTATAAAAACTAAAAACAATGCCTTATTCTACTCTATTTTGGAGTATATAAAACTACTCAGTGTGCTCTATCATGTAAAATACCAAAATTCTAATTTTACGTGCATCGAAAAAAATGTAAATATAATCGAGGCACCCCAATGTTAAAAAAAAATTGCTCTGAATATAATCTGTCAGAAATACTATGCAATGACCTATTCTACTCTGTTTTGGGGTATATACACGAACTTGATATGCTCTCTCATGTAAAATACAGAAATTCTATATTTAAGCGAATCGAAGAAAATCTAAATATTATCTAGGCACCCCAAAGTGAAAAACAAAATGGCTCTAAATATAATCTGTCAGAAAAAATATACAATGCCTTTTCCTACTTTGTTTTGTAGTATATACACCAACTCATTATGCTCTCTCATGTAACATACAGAAATTCTAATTTAAACCGAATCAAAAAAATCTAAATATTATCTACGCAGCCCAATGATAAAAACAGAATATCTCTGAATATAATCTGTCAGAAAAAATATACACTTCCCTCTTCTACTTTGTTTTTGAGTATATACACCAACTCAGTGTGCTCTATCATGTAAAATACAGAAATTCTATATGTAAGCGAATCGAAAATAAATGAAAAATTATCTAGGCACCCCAATGTTAAAAGCAAAATTGTTCAGAATATATTCTGTCAGAAAGTATATAAAATTCCGTATTCTACTCTTTATTGTACTATATACACCAACTCAGTTTGCTCTCTTCTGTAAAATAACGAAATTTTAATTTTACCTTAATCGAAATAAATCTAAATATTATCTAGGCACCTGAATGTTAAAAGAAAAATTGCTCTGAAAATAATCTGTCAGAATAAATATACAATGCCCATTTTTAATCTGTTTTGGAGTATATACACAAACTCAATATGCTCTCTCATGTAAAGTACTAAAATTTTAATTTTACGTGAATCGAATAAAATCTAAATATTATCTAGGCACACCAATGATAATAGCAAAATTTCTCTGAATATAATCTGTCAGAAAAAATATACGGTGCCCTTTTCTACTCTGTTTTGTCGTATATACTCCAACTCAATATGCTATCTCATGTAAAATACCGAAATTTTACTTTTACGTGAATCGAAATAAATCTAAATATTATATAGGCGCCCCAGAGTTGTAAGAAAATGGCTCTTAATATAGTCTGTTAGAAAAAATATACAATACCTTCTTCTACTTTGTTTTGGATTATATACACCAACTCAGTATGCTCTCTCATGTAAAACACCGAAATTCTAATTTTACATGAATCGAAAAAAATCTAAATATTATTTAGGCATTCCAATGTTATAAAATAAATTGCTCTGCATATAATCTGTCAGAAAAAAATACACAATGTAGTATTCTACTCTGTTTTCGAGTATAAACACCAATTCCATATGCTCTCTCATGTAAAATACAGAAATTCTATATTTAAGCGAATCAAAAAAACTTTAATATTATCTAGGCACCCCAGTGTTAAAAGCAAAATTGCTCTGAATATAATCCGTCGGAAAAAATATACAATGCCTTATTCTACCCTGTTTTGGAGTATATAAACCAACTCAATATGCTCTCTCATGTAAAATACAGAAATTCTATATTTAAGCGAATCGATAAAAATCTAAATATTATCTAGGCACCCAATGTTAATAGCAAAACTGCTCTGAATATAATCTTTCAGAAAAAATACACAATGCCCTCTTCTACTCTGTTTTGTATTATATACACAAACTCAATATGGTCTCTCATGTAAAATGCGGAAATTATAATTTTACGCGAACCAAAAAAAATCTAAATAATATCTAGGCACCCAAAAGTTAAAAGAAAATGGTTCTGAATATAGTCTCTGAGGAAATATATACAATGTCTTATTCTACTGTTTTTTAAAGTATATACACCAACTCAGTATGCTCTCTCCTGTAAAATACCGAAATTCTAATTTTACCGGAATCGAAAAAATCTAAATAATATCTAGGCACCCCAATGTTAAAATCAAATTGCTCTGAATATAATTTGTTAGAAAAAATATACAATGACCTATTCTCCTCTGCTCGGGAATATATACAGCAACTCAATATGCTCTCTCATGTAAAATACAGAAATTATATATTTAAGCGAATCGAAAAAAATCTAAATATTATCTAGTTACCCCAATGTTAAAAGCAAAATTTCTCTGAATATAATCTGTCAGAGAAAGTATACAATGCCCTTTTCTACTCTGTTTTGAAGTATATACACCAACTCAGGATGCTCTCTCATGTAAAATAACGAAATTCTAAATTTACGTGTATTGAAATAAATCTAAATATTATCTTGGCACTCCAAAGTTAAAAACAGAATTGCTCTGAATATAATCTGTAAGAGAAAATATACAATGCCCTATCTTACTCTGTTTTGGGGTATATACAGCAACTCAGTATGCTCTCTCATAAAAAACACCAAAATTTTAATTTTACCTGAATCGATAAAAATCTAAATAATATCTAGGCACCCGAAAGTTAAAAGAAAATGGCTCTTATTATAGTCTGTTAGAGAAAATATGAAATGCCTTATTCTACTCTTTTTTGGAGTACATACACCAACTCAGTATGCTTTTTAATGTAAAATTAATAAATTCTAATTTTACCCGAATTGAAAAAATCTAAATATTATCTAGGCACCCCAATGTAAAAAACAAAATGGCTCTTAATATAATATGTCATAAAAATTTGCAATGCCCTATTCTACTCTGTTTTAGAGTATATACAGCTACTCAATATGCTCTCTCATGTAAAATACCAAAGTTGTAATTTACACGAAACAAAAAAAATCTATATAATATCTAGGCGCCCCAAAGTTAAAAGAAAATGGCTCTGAATATAGTCTGCTAGAGAAAATACACAATACCTTATTCTACTCTGTTTTGGGGTATATACACCAACTCAGTATGCTCTCTCATGTAAAATACAGAAATTCTAATTTTACCTGAATCGAAAAATATCTAAATAATATATATGCACCCCAAAGTTTAAAGAAAATAGCTCTGAATATCGTCTGTTAGAAAAAATATACAATGCCTTATTCTACTCATTTTGGAGTACATACACCAACTAAGTATGCTCTGTCATGTAAACTAAAGAAATTCTAATTTTACCAGAATCGAAAAAATCTAAATATTATCTAGGCAACCAAATTTTAAAACCAAAATGTCTCTCAATATAATCTGTCAGAAAACATGTACAATGCCCTTTTCTACTCTGTTTTTGAGTATATACAAGAACTCAATATGCTCTCTCATGTAAAATACCGAAATTCTATTTTAACGCGAATTGAAAAAGTCTAAAGAATATGTAGGCACCCGAAAGTTAAAAGAAAATGGCTCTGAATATAGTCTGTTAGAAAAAATATACAATGACTTTTTCTACTCTTTTTTGGAGTATATACACAAACTCAGTATGCTCTCTCACGAAGAATAGCGAAATTCTAATTTTACGTGAATCGAAAAAAATCTAAATATTATCTAAGCAACCGAATGTTCAAACCAAAATAGCTCTGAATATATTCAGTCAGAAAAAACATACAATGCACTTTTCTACTCTGTTTTGGGGTATATACACCAACTCAATATGCTCTCTCATGTAAAATAGAGAAATTCTATATTTAAGCAAATCGAAAAAAATCTAAATATTATCGAGACACCCCAATGTTACAAGCAAAATTGCTCTGAATATAATCTGTCAGAAAAAATATACAGTACCCTTTTCTACTCTGTTTTGGAGGATATACTCCAACTCAATATGCTCTATCATGTAAAATAACCAAAATTATAATTTTACGCGAATCGAAGTAAATCTAAATATTATCTAGGCGCCCCAGAGTTAAAAGAAAATGGCTCTGAATATAGTCTGTTAAAAGAAATATATAATGAATTTTCTACTCAGTTTTGGAGTATATACACCAACTCAGTATGCTCTCTCATGTAAAATACCGAAATTCTAATTTTATGTGAATCGAAAAATATCTAAATATTAACTAGGCACCCGAATGTTAAAAGCAAAATTGCTCTGAATATAATCTGTCAGAAAAAATATACAATGCTTTTTTGTACTCTGTTTTGTAGTATATACACCAACTCACTATGCTCTCTGGTGTAAAATACAGAAATTCTAATTTTACACGAATCGAAAAATCTAAATATTATTTAGGCACCCCAATGTTAAAAACAAAATTGCTCTGAATATAATCTGTCAGAAAAAATATACAATGCCCTATTCTACTCTGTATTGGAGTATATACACCAACTCCATATGCTCTCTCATGTAAAATACAGAAATTCTATATTTAAGCGAATCGAAAAAAATCTAAATATTATATAGGCACTTCAAAGTTAACAGCAAAATTTCTCTGAATATAATCTGGCATAAAAAATATACAAGGCCCTTTTCTACTCTGTTTTGGAGAATATACACCAACTCAATATGCTCTATTATATAAATTACCGAAATTCTTATTTTACGCGAATCACAAAAATCTTAATAATATCTAGGAGCTCCAAAGTTTAAGGAAAACGGCTCTGAATATAATCTGTTAGAGAAAATATACAATGCCTTATTCTACTTTTCTTTGGAGTATATACACCATATAATTATGCTCTCTCATGTAAAATACCGAAATTCTAATTTTAACAGAATAGAAAAAATCTAAATATTATCTAGGCACCCCAATGTTAAAAGAAAAATTTCTCGAAATATGATCTGTCAGAAAAAATGTAACATGCCCTATTCTACACTGTTCTGGAATATATACACCATCTCCATATGCTCTCTCATGTAAAATACAAAAATTCTATATTTAAGCGAATCGAAAAAATCTAAATATTATCTAGGCACCCCAATGTTAAAAACAAAATTGCTCTGAGTATAATCTGTAAGAAAAAATTTAAAATGCCCTATTCTACTCTGTTTTGGAGTACATACACCAACTCCATATGCTCTCTAATGTAAAATACAGAAATTCTATATTTAAGCGAATCGAAAAAAATCTAAATATTCTCTAGGCACCCCTATGTTAAAAGCAAAATTGCACTGAATATAATCTGTCAGAAAAAAATACAATGCCCTATTCAACCCTGTTTTGGAGTATACACACCAACTCAGTATGCTCTCTTATGTAAAATACCGAAATTCTAATTTTATGTGAATCGAAAGAAATCTAAATATTATATAGGCACCCCAATGTTAAAAGCTAATTTGCTCTGAATATAATCTGTCAGAACAAATATACAATGCCCTTTTCTACTTTGTTTTGAAATATATACCCCAACTCCATATGCTTTCTAATGTAAAATACCGAAATTCTAATTTTACACGAATCGAAAAAAATCTATATAATATCGAGGCGCCCCAAAGTTAAATGAAAATGGCTCTGAATATAGTCTGTTAGAAAAAACATACAATGCCTTATTCTACTCTGTTTTGGACTATATACATCAACTCAGTATGCTCTCTCATGTAAAATAGAGAAATTCTAATTATACGTGAATTGAAAAACATCTAAATATTATCTAGGCACCCCAATGTTAAAAGAAATATTTCTCTGAATATAATCTTTCAGAAATGCTATACAACGCCCTATTCTACTCTGTTTTCGAGTATATACACCAACTCCATATTCTCTCTCAGTTAAAATACAAAAATTCTATATTTAAGCGAATCAAAAAAATCTATATATTATATAGGCATCCCAATGTTAAAAGCAAAAATGCTCAGAATATAATCTGTCAGAAAAAATAGACAATGCCATTTTCTACTCTGTTTTGTAATATATACACACACTCAATTCGCTCTCTCTAGTAAAATACAGAAATTCTAATTTTACCCAAATCAAAAAAAAATAAATATTATCTAGGCACCCCAATGTTAAAAACAAAATTGCTCCGAATGTAATCTGTCAGAAAAAATATACAATGCCCTAATCTGTTCTGTTTTAGAGTATATACAACAACTTAGTATGCTCTCTCACGTAAAATACCGAAAATCTAATTTTACGTGAATCGAAAAAAATCTAAATATTATCTAGGCAACCAAATGTTAAACACAAAATTGCTCTGAATATAATCTGTGAGAAAAAATATACAATACCCTATTCTACTCTCTTTTGGAGTATATACACCAACTCAGTATGGTCTCTCATGTAAAATACCGAAATTCAAATTTTACGTGAATTCAAAAATATCGAAATATTATCTAGGCACCCCGATATTAAAAAGGTAACTGCTCTGAATATAATCTGCCAGAAAAAATATACAATGCGCTATTCTATTTTGTTTGGGAGTATATACATTAACTCCATATGCTCTTTAATGTAAAATTCAGAAATTCTATATTTAAGTGAATCGAAAGAAATCTAAATATTATCTACGCACCCAAATGCTAAAAGCAAAATTGCTCTGAATATAACCTGTCAGATAAAATATACATTGCTCTCTTCTACTCTGTTTTGTAGTCTATAAACCAATTCAGTATGCTCTAAAATGTAAAATACAGAAATTCAAATTTTACACAAAGAGAAAAAATCAAAATATTATCAAGGCACGCCAATGTTAAAAACAGAATTGCTCTGAATATAATCTGTCACAAAAAGTATACAATGCCCTATTCTACTCTGTTTTGAAGTATATACACCAACTCAGTATGCTCTCTCATGTAAAATACCGAAATACTAATTTTCCGTGAATTGAAAAAAATCTAAATATTAACTAGGCACGCGAATGATAAAAGCAAAATTGCTCTGAATATAATCTGTCAGGAACAATATACAATGGCCTTTTCTACTCTGTTTTGGAGTATATAAACCAACTCAATATGCTTTCTCATGTAAAATACCGAAATCCTAAATTACGCTAATCGAAAAAAATCTAAATAATATCTAGTTGCCCAACAGATAAAAGAAAATGGCTCTGAATATAGTCTGTTAGAAAAAATATACAATGCCTTATTCTACTCTTTTTTGGACTATATACACCAACTCAGCATTGTCTCTCATGTAAAATACCGAAATTCTAATTTTACGTGAATTGAAAATAATCTAAATATTATTTAGGCACCACAATGTTAAAATTAAAATTGCTCTGAATATAATCTGTCAGAAAAAATATACAGTGCCCTTTTCTACTCTGTTTTGTATTATATAAACCAACTCAATATGCTCTATCATGTAAAATACCAAAATTCAAATTTTACTTGAATCGAAGAAAATCTAAATATTATCTAGGGGCCCCAGAGTTAAAAGAAAATGGCTCTGAATATAGTCTGTTAGAAAAAATATATAATGACTTATTCTACTCTGTTTTGGAGTACATACACAAACTCAGTATGCTCTCTCATGTAAAATACCAAAATTCTAAACTTATGTGAATCGAAAAAAATCTAAATATTAACTAGGCACCCGAATGTTAAAAGCAAAATTGCTCTGAAAATAATCTGTCAGAAAAAATATACAATGCCCATTTCTACTCTGTTCTGGAGTATATACACCAACTCAATATGCTCTCTCATGAAAAATACCAAAATTCTAATGTTACGTGAATCAAAAATAATCTAAATAATATCTAGGTGCCCCAAAGTTAAATGAAAATAGCTGTAAACATAGTCTGTTAAAAAAATATATACAATGCCTAAATCTACGCTGTTTTGGAGTATATACACCAACCCAGTATGCTCTCTCATGTAAAATACAGAAATTCTATATTTAAGCAAATCGAAAAAAATCTGAATATTATCAAGGCACCCCAATGTTAAAGACAAAATTGCTCTGAAAATGATCTGTCAGGAAAAAATATACAATTCCCTATTCTACTATGTTTTGGAGTATATACACCAACTCCATATGCTCTCTCATGTAAAATACAGAAATTTTAAATTTAAGCGAATCGAAAAAACTCTGAATATTATCTAGGAACCCCAATGTTAAAAACAAAATTTCTCTGAATATAATTTGTCAGAAAAAATATACAATGCCGTTTTCTACTCTGTTTTGTAGTATATACACCAACTCAATATGCTCTCTCATGTAAAATACCGAAATTCTAATTTTAAGTGAATAGAAAAACACCTAAATATTATCTAGGCACACCAATGTTAAAAGCAAAATTTCTCTGAATACAGTCTGTCAGAAAAAATATACAATGTTCTATTCTACTTTATTTTGGAGTATATACACCAACTCCATATGCTCTATCATATAAAGTACCAAAATTCCAATTTTACGTGAATCAAAAAAAATCTAAATAATATCGAGGTGCCCCAAAGGTAAAAGAAATTCTCTCTGAATATAGTACGTTAGATAAAATATACAATGCCTTATTCTAATCTGTTTTGGAGTATATACACCAACACAATATGGTCTCTCATGTAAAATACCGAAATTCAAATTTTACGCGAATCGAAATAAATCTAAATAATATCAAGGCACCCCAACGGTAAAAGAAAATGGCTCTGAATATAGTCTGTTACAAAAAATGTACAATGCCTTATTCTACTCTGTCTTGAAGAAATACACCAACTCAGTATGCTCTCTCATGTAAAATACATAAATTCTAATTTTACCCGAATTGAAATAATCTAAATATTGTCTAGGCACTTCAATGTTGAATATAAAATTGCTCTGAAAATAATCTGTCAGAAAAAATATACAATGCCTTATTCTACTCTGTTTTGGAGTATATACACCAACTCCATATACACTCTCATGTAAAATACAGAAATTCTATATTTAATCAAATGGAAAAAAATCTAAATATTATCTAGGCACTCCAATGTTAAAAACAAAATTGCTCTGAATATAGAATGTCAGAAATAATATACAATGCCCTATTCTACTCTGTTTAGGAGTATATACAGCAACTCAGTATGCTCTCTCATGTAAAATACCGAAATTCTAATTTTACACGATCTGAAAAAAATCTAAATAATATCTAGGTGCACCAAAATTAAGAGAAAATGGCTCTGAATATGCTCTGTTAGAAAAAGTATACAATGCCTTATTCTACGCTGTTTTGGAGTATATACACCAACTCAGTGTGCTCTCTCATGTAAAATAAAGAAATTCAAAATTATGTGAATCAAAATAAATCTAAATATTATCTAGGCGCCCGAATGTTAACAGCAAAATTGTTCCGAAAATAATCTATCAGAATAAATATACAATGCCCATTTATAATCTGTCAGAAAAAATATACAATGCCCTATTCTACTCTTTCTGGAATTTATAAACCAACTCAGCATGCTCTGTCATGTAAAATAACGAAAGTCTAATTTTCCGTGAATCCAAGAAAATCTAAATATTCTCTAGGCACCCCAATGTTAAAAGCAAAATTGATCTCAATATAATCTGTCAGAAATAATATACAATACCCTATTCTACGTTTTTTTGGAGTATCGAAACCAACTTAATATGCTCTCACATGTAAAATATGGAAATTCTAATTTTACGCTAATCAAAAAGGATCTAAATAATATCTAGGCACCTCAAAGTTATAAGAAAATGGCTCTGAATATAGTCTGTTAGAAAAAATATACAATGCCTTATTCTGCTCTGTTTTGGAGTATATACACAAAATCAGTATTCTCTCTCATGTAAAATACCGAAATTCTAACTTTACGTGCATCGAAAAACACCTAAATATTATCTAGGCACCCCAATGTTAAAAGCAAAATTGCTCTGAATACAATCTGTCAGAAAAAATATACAATGTCCTATTCTACTCCGTTTTGGAGTATATACACCAACTCCATATGCTCTCTCATGTAAAATATCGAAATTCTAATTTTACCCGAATCGAAAAAATCTAAATATTATCTAGGCACCCCAATGATAGAAACAAAATTACTCTGTATATAATCTCTCAGAAAATGTATACAATGTCCTATTCTACTCTGTTTTGGAGTATATACACCAACTCCAGATGGTCTCTTTGTAAAATACAGAAATTCTATAATTAAGCAAATCGAAAAAAATCTAAATATTACTTAGGCACCCCAATGTTAAAAGCAAAATTTCTCTAAATATAATCTGTCAGAAATAATATACAATGCTTTTTTCTACTGTTTTGTAGTATATACACCAACTCAATATGCTCTCTCATGTAAAACATCGAAATTCTAATTTTACGCGAATTGAAAAAAATTTAAATAATATCCAGGCGCCCCAAAGTTAAAAGAGAAGGCTCTGAATATAGTCTGTTAGAAAATATATACAATGCCTTAATCTACTTTTTTTTTGAGTATATAAACTAACTCAGTATGTTCTCTCATGTAAAATACTGAAACTCTAATTTTACCCGAATCGAAAAAATCTAAATATTATCTAGGCACCCCAATGTTAAAAACAAAATTGCTCTGAATATAATCTGTTAGAAAAAATATACAATGCCCTATTCTACTCTGTTTTGGAATATATACACCAACTCCATATGCTCTCTTATGTAAAATACAGAAATTCTATAATTAAAGGAATCAAAAAAAATCTAAATATTATTTACGCACCCCAATGTTAAAAGAAAAATTGCTCTGAATATAATCTGTCAGAAAAAATATACAATGCCCTGTTCTACTGCTTCTTGGAGTATATACACAAACTCAGTATGCTCTCTCATGTAAAATACAGAAATTCTAATTCTACGTGCAACAAAAAAAATCTAAATATTATCTAGGCACCCCAATGTTAAAAACAAAATTTCTCTGAAGATAATCTGCCCGAAAAAATATACAATGACCTATTCTACTTAGTTTTGGAGTATATACATCAACTCCATATGCTCTCTCATATAAAATACAAAAATTCTATATTTAAGTGAATCGAAAAAAATTTAAATATTATCTAGTCACCCCAATGTTAAAAGCAAAATTGCTCTGAATATAATCTGTCACAAAAAATATACAATGCCCTTTTTTACTCTGTTTTGTAGTATATACACCAACTCAATATGCTCTCCCATGTAAATTACTGAAATTCTAAATTTACGTCCATCGAAAAAAACCTAAATATCATCTAGGCACCCGAATGTTAAAAGAAAAATTGCTCTGAATATAATCTGTCAGAAAAAATATACAATGCCCATTTCTACTCTGTTTTGGAGTACATAAACCAACTCAATATGCGCTCTCTTGTAAAATACAGAAATCCTAATTTTACGTGAATCGAAAATAATCTAAATATTATCTAGGCACCACAATGTTAAAAGCAAAATAGGTCTAAATATAATCTGTCAGAGAAAATATTCAATCCCCTTTCCTACTTTGTTTTGCAGTACATACATCAACTTCCTATGCTCTCTCATGTAAAATACAGAAATTCTATATTTAAGCGAATCGAAAAAAATCTAAATATTATCTAGGCACTCCAATGTTACAAGAAAAATAGCTCCAAATATAATCTGTCAGAAAAAATATACAATGGTCTTTTTACTCTGTTTTTGAGTATATACACGAACTCAATATGCTCTCTAATGTACAATACCGAAATTCGAATTTTAAGCGAATCGAAAAAAATCTAAAAAATATCTAGGTGCCCCAAAGTTAAAAGAAAATGGCTCTGAATATAGTCTCTTAGAAAAAATATACAATGCCTTATTCTACTCTGTTTTCGAGTATATACACCAACTCAGTATGCACTCTCTTGTAAAATACAGAAATTCTAGGTTTACATGAATCCAAAAAAATCTAAATATTATCTAGGCACCACAATGTTAAAATTCCTCTGAATATAATCTGTCAGAATAAAAATACAATGCCATATTCTACTCTGTTTTGGAGTATATACCCCAACTCCATATGCTCACTCCTGTAAAATACAGAAATTCTATATTTAAGGGAATCGAAAAGAATCTAAAAATTATCTAGGCACCCCAATGTTAAAAACAAAATTGCTCTGAATATAGTCTGTAAGAGAAAATATATAATTCCCGTTTCTACGCTGTTTTGGAGTATATACACCAACTCAATATGCTCTCTCATGTAAAATACCGAAATTCAAATTTTATGCAAATGGAAAAAAATCTAAATAAAATCTAGGCGCCCCAAAGTTAAAAGAAAATGGCTCTGAATATAGTCTATAAGCAAAAATATACAATGCCTAAATCTACTCTGTTTTTGAGTATATACACCAACTCCATATTCTAGCTCATGTAAAATAAAGAAATTCTATATTTAAGCGAATTGAAACAAATCTAAACATTATCTAGGCACCCCAATGTTAAAAACAAAATTGCTCTGAATACAATCTGCAAGCAAAATATACAATGCCTTATTCTACCCTGTTTTGGAGTATATACACCAACTCAATATGCTCTCTCATGTAAAATACAGAAATTCTATATTTAAGCGAATCGAAAAAAATCTAAATATTATCTAGGCACCCAATATTAAAAGCAAAACTGCTCTGAATATAATCTTTCAGAAAAAATATACAATGCCCTCTTCTACTCTGTTTTGTAGTATATACACCAACTCAATATGGTCTCTCATGTAAAATGCAAAAATTATAATTTTACGTGAACCAAAAAAAATCTAAATAATCTCTAGGCACCCCAAAGTTAAAAGAATATGGCTCTGAATATAGTCTCTGAGAAAAAATATACAATGCCTTATTCTACTCTGTTTTGGAGTATATACAGCAACTCAGTATGCTCTCTCATATAAAATACCGAAATTCTAATTTTACACAAAACAAAAAAAATCTAAATAATATCTAGGCGCCCCAAAGTTAAAAAAAATTGGCTCTGAATATAGTCTTTTAGAAAAAAATATACAATGCCTCATTCTACTCTGTTTTGCAGTATATACACCAACTCAGTATGCTCTCTCATTTAAAATACAGAAATTCTAATTTTACCCTAATCGAAATAATCTAAATATTACCTAGGAAACCCAATGTTATAAACAAAATTGCTCTGAATATAATCTGTCAGAAAAAATATACAATGCAATTTTCTTCTCTGTTTTAAAGTATATACACCAACTCCATACTCTCTCTCTTGTAAACTACAAAAATTCTATATTTAAGCTAATCGAAAAAAATCTAAATATTATCTAGGCACCCCAATGTTAAAAAAAAATTGCATTGAATATAATCTGACAGAAAATATATACAATGTTCTATTCTAATCTGTTTTCAGTTTATACAGCAACTCAGTATGCTCCCTCATATAAAATACCGAAATTCAAATTTTACCTAAATCGAAAAAATCTAAATTATATCTAGGCGACCCAAAGTTAATAGAAAATGGCTCTGAAAATAGTATGTTAGAAAATATATACGGTGCCTTATTCTATTCTTTTTTGGAGTACATACACCAAATCAGTATGCTCTTTCATGTAAAAGAGAGAAATTCTAATTTTACCCAAATCGAGAAAATCTAAATATTATCTAGGCACCTTAATGTTAAAAACAAAATTGCTCTGAATACAATCTGCAAGCAAAATATACAATGCCTTATTCTACCCTGTTTTGTAGTATATACACCAACTCAATATGCGCTCTCCTGTAAAATACAGAAAATCTAGTTTTATCCGAATTGAAAAAATCTAAATATTATCTAAGCACCCCAATGTTAAAAACAAAATTGCTCCTAATATAATCTGTCAGAAAAAATATACAATGCCGTATTCTACTCTGTTTTAGGGTATATACACCAAATCAGTATGCTCTCTCATGTAAAATTCTGAAATTCTAATTTTACGTGAATCGAAAAATATCTAAATAATATCTAGTCGCCCCAAAGGTAAAAGAAAATGGCTCTGAATACAATCTGTTAGAAAAAATATATAACGCCCATCTCTACTCTGTTTTGGAGTATATACACCAACTCAATATGCTCTCTCCTGTAAAACACCAATATTCTAATTTTACGTGAATTGAAAAAAATCGAAATGTTATATAGGCACCCCAATATTTAAAACAAAACTGCTCTGAATATAATCTGCCAGAAAAAATATACAAGGCCCTATTCTAGTCTTTTTTGGAGTATATACACCACCTCCCTATGCTCCCTCATGTAAAATTCAGAAATTCTATATTTAAGCGAATCAAAAAAATCTAAATGTTATCAAGCATCCAAATGTTAAAAGCAAAATTGCTATGAACATAACCTGTCAGAAAAATATACATTGCTTTTTTCTACTCTGTTTTGTAGTATATACAACAACTCAGTACGCTCTATCATGTAAAATACAGAAATTCTAATTTTACTGGAAGAGAAAAAATTTAATATTATCTAGGCACCCCAATGTTAAAAACAAAATTGCTCTGCATATAATCTGTCAGAAAGAATATACAATGCCCTATTCTACTCTGTTTTGGAGTATATATACCAACTCAGTATGCTCTCTCATGTAAAATACCGAAAATCTAATATTCCGTGAATCGAGAAAAATCTAAATATTAACTAGGCACCCGAATGTTAAAAGCAAAATTGCTCTGAATATAATCTGTCAGAAACAGTATACAATGCCCTTTTCTACTCTGTTTTGGAGTATATACACCAAATCAATATGGTCTCTCATGTAAAATACCGAAATTTTAAGTTGCGGTAACTGAAAAAAATCTAAATAATATCTAGTCGCCGCAAAGATAAAAGAAAATGGCTCTGAATATAGTCTGTTAGAATAAATATACAATGCCTAATTCTACTCTTTTTTGGAGTATATACACCAACTCACTATGCTCTCTCATGTAAAATACCGAAATTCTAATTTTGCGTGAATCGAAAATAATCTAAATATTATCTAGGCACCCCAATGTTAAAAACAAAATTACTCTGAATATAATCTGCATAAAAAATATACAATGCTTTATTTTACTCTGTTTTGGAGTATATACACCAACTCCATATGCTATCTCATGTAAAATACATAAATTCTATATTTAAGCAAATCGAAAAAAATCTAAATATTATCGAGGCTCCCCAATGTAAAAAGAAAAATTGCTCAGAATATAATCTGTCAGAAAAAATATACAGTGCCCTTTTCTACTCTGTTTTGTAGTATATAAACCAACTCAATATGCTCTATCATGTAAAATACCAAAATTATAATTTTACGTGAATCGAAATAAATCTAAATATTATCTAGTTGCCCCAGAGTTAAAAGAAAATGGCTCTGAATATAGTCTGTTAGAAAAAATATATAATGACTTATTCTACTCAGTTTTGGAGTATATACACCAACTCAGTATGCTCTCTCATGTAAAATACCGAAATTCTAATTTTATGTGAATCGAAAGATATCTAAATATTAACTAGGCACCCGAATGTTAAAAGCAAAATTGCTCTGAATATAATCTGTCAGAAAAAGTATACAATGCCTTTTTCTACTCTGTTTTGGAGTATATACACCAACTCAGTATGGTCTCTGGTGTAAAATACCGAAATCCTAAATTACGTGAATTGAAAAAAATCTAAATAATATCTAGGCGCCCCAAAGTTAAAATAAAATGGCTCTGAATATAGTCTTTTAGCAAAAAATATACAATGCCTTATTGTACTCTTTTTTGGAGTATATACACCAACTCAGTATGCTCTCTCATGTAAAATACAGAAATTCTAAATTATGTGAATCAAAATGAATCTAAATATTATCTAGGCGCCCGAATGTTAAAAGCAAAATTGCTCTGAAAATAATCTGTCAGAAAAATTATTCAATGTCCATTTCTACTCTGTTCTGGAGTATATACACCGACTCAATATGCTCTCTCATGTAAAACACCGAAATTCTAATTTTACGTGAATTGAAAAAAATTTAAATAATATCTAGGCGCCCCAAAGTTAAATGAAAATATCTGTGAATATAGTCTGTTAGAAAAAATATACAATGCCGGAGAACGATCCAAGATGGCCGATCGCTAACATCCCGGGATTGCAGCTCTCAGGGAAGGCGCGGAGAACTAGAGGACGCCACACTTTCACACAAAGTCTGGTCGCTCACGGAGTAGAAGATCCCCCAGTGGTGGAAACACATGGGTCGCCAGCGCGACTCTCGTGGTCGGCGCAGCGGTTCTGCCAGCACCTCGGTGCGGCAGCTCCCGGAGCAGAGTAAACGGGACCGCTTCCCCTTCTGACCGAGGTTTGGAGCCCCGGGAAGGCAGAGTTGCCTACTACAGAAACAAGAAGGAAGCCCGACAGGAGAATCCTGGGCAGAAAAGCACCATCAGTTTTAACGCCGCTGCTCTGGCCCTGGGAACTAACAACCTGGACGTCCACTCAAGAGACCTAATCTGAAAGTTGGTAATTTCAAAGACGAGAGGAGGATAAATTTACAATGACGGGAAGAAACCAGCGTAAAAAAGCTGAGAATACTCAAAGTCAGAACACCTCTCCCTCTAAAGATGATCACAGTTCCACATCAACAATGGAACAAGGCTTGATGGAGAACGAGCACCTCCTGATGACAGAATCACTCTTCAAGGAATGGATAATAACAAACTTCGGTGAGTTAAAAGAACATGTTGTAGCCCAACGTAAAGAAACTAGGAACTTTGACAAAAGGCTTGATGAAATCCTATTGAGAATAGACAACTTAGAGAGGAGTATGAGTGAATTAATGGAACTGAAGAATACAATACAGGAACTCCGAGAAGTATGCACAGGTTTAAACACTCGAATTGTTCAAGCAGAAGAAGGGATATCAGAGGTCAAAGTCCAACTTAATGAAATAAAACGTGAAGAAAAGATTAGAGAAAAAAGGATAAAAAGGAATGAGCAAAGTCTCCAAGAAATGTGGGACTATGTGAAAAGACCAAATTTACGTTTGATAGGTGTACCTGAATGCGACGGAGAGAATGAATCCAAGCTGGAAAATACCCTTCAGGATATTATTCAGGAAAATTTTCCTAAACTAGCAAAGCAGGTCAACATTCAACCCCAGGTAATACAGAGAACACCACAAAGATATTCCTCAAGAAGAGCAACCCCAAGGCACATAATCGTTAGATTCACCAGGGTTGAAACGAAGGAGAGGATACTAAGGGCAGCCAGAGAGAAAGGTCGGATAACCCACAAAGGCAAGCCTATCAGACTTACAGCAGATCTCTCGGCAGAAACTCTACAGGCCAGAAGAGAGTGGGGGCCAATATTCAACATCCTCAAAGAACAGAACCTTCAGCCCAGAATTTCATATCCAGCCAAACTAAGCTTCACAACTGAAGGAAAAATAAAATCTTTTATGAACAAGCAAGAACTCAGAGATTTTATTACCACCAGGCCTGCTTTACAAGAGCTTCTGAAAGAAGCATTACACACAGAAAGAAACAACCAGTATTAGCCTTTCTAAAAATACACCAAAAAGTAAAGAGCACCAACATAAAGAAGAATTTACACCAACACATGGATAAAACAGCCAGTCAACATCAAATGGCAGTAACCCTAAATTTAAATTGACTAAATTCCCAATCAAAAGACACAGCCAAAACCCAACGGCATGTTACATCCAGACCTGTTTCACATGCAAGGATACACAAAGACTCAAAACAAAGGGATGGAGAAAGATTTACCAACCAAATGGAGAGCAAAAATAAATAATAAATAAATAAAAAGCAGGAGTTGCAATTCTTGTATCGGATAAAATAGATTTTAAAGCAACAAAGATATAGTGGTAAAAGGATCAATGCAACAACAAGAGCTAACGATCCTAACACCCAGATAGGAGACTTAGATTCAATGAGACAGAAAATTAATAAGGATATCAAGGACTCGAACTCAGATACAGAACAAGTAAATTTAATAAATATTTATAGAGCTCTCCACTTCAAATACACAAAATATACATTCTTGTCAATACCACATCACACCTACCCATTAGTTTAAATGAAACATTGATTGGCCATTATTAATACCCAATTTTTTTCAAAATAAAGCAATATTTCCATTTACTCTCCCTCTTTCTCTTCCTCTTTCTTCCTCTCCTTTACTTATTTTTTTTTTCTTTCCTTCTCTCAAAAAAAAAAGAAATTAACTTGTAAACCTCTAGATCCAGGTCGGCAATGTCTCTTTCATTGCTTGATTTCCTTTCTTCCCTTCCCTCCCTCCCTCCCTCCCTCCCCGCTTCCTCCCTTCCTTCCTTCCTTCATCCCTTCCTTCCTCCCTACCGTCCTTCTTCCCTTCCTTCCTGCCTTCCTCCCCCCACAAAAAAAAAAAAAGAAAAAATATACAATGCCTTAATCTACGCTGTTTTGGAGTATATACACCAACTCAGTATGCTCTCTCATGTAAAATACAGAAATTCTATATTTAAGGAAATCGAAAAAAATCTGAATATTATCTCGGCACCCCGATGTTAAAAACAAAATTTCTCTGAATATAATCTGTCAGAAAAAAATATACAATGCCCTATTCTACTTTGTTTTGGAGTATATACGCCAACTCCATATGCTCTCTAATGTAAAATACAGAAATTTCATATTTAAGCGAATCGAAAAAACTCTAAATATTATCTAGGCACCCCAATGTTAAAATCAAAATTGCTCTTAATATGATTTCTCAGAAAAAATATACAATGCCATTTTCGACTCTGTTTTGTAGTATATACACCAATCAATATGCTCTCTCATGTAAAATACCGAAATTCTAATTTTACAGGAATCAAAAAAAATCTAAATAATATCTATGTGCGCCAAAGTTAAAAGAAAATGGCTCTGAATATACTCTGTTAGAAAAAATATACAATGCCTTATTCTACTTTGTTTTGGAGTATATACACCAACTCACTATGCTCTCTCATTTGAAATACCAAAATTCTAATTTTAAGAGAATCGAAAAACACCTAAATATTATCTTGGCACCCCAATGTAAAAAGCAAAATTGCTCTGAATACAATCTGTCAGAAAGAATATACAATGTTCTATTCTACTGTGTTTTGGTGTATATACACCAACTCCATATGATCTCTCATGTAAAATACCGAAATTCTAATTTTACGCTAATCGTAAATAAATCTAAATAATATCTAGGTGCCCCAAAGGTAAATACAAATGGCTCTGAATATAGTCCGTTAGAAAAAATATACAATGCCTTATTCTACTATGTTTTGGAGTGTATACACCAACTCAGTATGCTCTCTCATGTAAAATAACGAAATTCTAATTTTACGCGAATCGAATAAAATCTAAATAATATCTAGGCGCCCCAAAGTTAAAAGAAAATGGCTCTGAATACAATGTGTTAGAAAAAATATATAATGCCCATCTCTACTCTGCTTTGGAGTATATACACCAACTCAATATGCTCTCTCATGTACAATACAGAAAGTCTAAATTTACTTGAATTGAAAAAAATATAAATGTTATCTAGGCACCCCAATATTAAAGACAAAACTGCTCTGAATATAATCTGTCATAAAAAACATACAATGCCCTATCCTACTTAGTTTTGGAGTATATACACCAACTCCATATTCTCTCTCATGTAAAATTCAGAAACTCTATATTTAAGCGAATCGAAAAAAATCTAAATATTATCTAAGCACCCAAATGTAAAAGCAAAATTGCTCTTAATATAACCTGTCAGAAAAAGTATACAATGCACTTTTCTACTCTGTTTTGTTTTATATACACCAACTCAATATGCTCTATCATGTAAAATACAGAAATTCTAATTTTACCCGAAGAGAAAAAATCTAAATATTATCTAGGCACCACAATGTAAAAAAAAAAAATTGCTCTGAATATAATCTGTCAGAAAAAATATACAATGACCTATTCTACTGTGTTTTGGAGTATATACACCAACTCCATATGCTCTCTCATGTAAAATACAGAAATTCTATATTTAACCGAATCGAAACAAATCTAAATATTATCTAGGCACCCCAAAGATGAAAGCAAAATTGCTCTGAATATGATTGGTCAGAAAAAATATACAATGCCCTATTCTACTCTGTTTTGTGGTATATAGAACAACTCGTATGCTCTCTCATGTAAAATAACGAAATTCTATATTTTAGCGAATCGAAAAAAATCTAAATATTATCTAGGCATCCCAATGTTTAAAACAAAATTGCTCTGAATATTATCTTTCAGAAAAAATATAGAATGCCCTATTCTACTTTGTTTTGGGGTATATACACCAACTCAATATGCTCTCTCATGTAAATTACCGAAATTCTAATTTTACACGAATCGAAAAAATCTCAATAATATCTAGGTGCCCCAAAGTTTAAAGAAAATGGCTCTGAATATAGTCTGTTAGAAAAAATAAACAATGCCGTGTTCTACTCTTTTGTGGAGTGTATATATCAACTCAGTATGCTCTCTCATGTAAAATACAGAAATTCTAATTTTACCCGTATCGAAAAAAATCTAAATATTATCTAGGCACCCGAATGTAAAAAACAAAATTGCTCTGAATATAATCTGTCAGTAAAAATATACAATGT
The DNA here is from genome assembly GCF_049354715.1 of Callithrix jacchus. Classification (NCBI taxonomy): domain Eukaryota; kingdom Metazoa; phylum Chordata; class Mammalia; order Primates; family Cebidae; genus Callithrix; species Callithrix jacchus. Next base: position 51,995,034 of record NC_133521.1, on the reverse strand, counting down.
TCTATTCTACTCTGTTTTGGAGCATATACACCAACTCCATATGCTCTCTCATGTAAAATACCGAAGTTCTAATTTTAAGCGAATCGAAAAAAATATAAATAATATCTAGTCTCCCCACATTTAAAAAAAAAGGCTCTGTATATAGTCAGTTAGAAAAAATATACAATGACATATTTTACTTTGTTTTCGAGTATATACACCACTCAATATGCTCTCTCATGTAATATACAGAAATTCTATATTTAAGAGAATCGAAATAAATCTAAATATTATCTAGGCACCCCAATGTTAAAGGCAAAATTGCTCTGAATGTAATCTGTCAGAAGAAATATACAACGCACTTTTCTACTGTGTTTTGTAGTATATACACCAACTCAGTATGGTCTCTCGTGTAATATACAGAAATTCTAATTTTACCCGAATTCAAAAATCTAAATATTATCTAGGCACCCCAATGTTAAAAACCAAAATGCTCTGAATATAATCTGTCAGAAGAAATATAAAATGCCCTATTCTACCCTGTATTGGAGTATATAAACCATCTTCATATGCTCTCTCATGTAAAATACAGAAATTCAAAATTTACGTGAATCGAAAAAAATATAAATATTATCTAGGCACACCAATTTTAGAAACTAAAGTCCTATGATTATAATATGTGAGAAAAAATATACAATGCCCTATTCTACCCTGTATTGGAGTATATACACCAACTCAGTATGCTCTCTCATGTAAAATACCGAAATTCTAAATTTGCGTGAATCGAAAAAAATCTAAATATTATATACGCACCCCAATGTTAAAAGCAAAATTGCTCTGAATATAATGTGTCAGAAAAAATATACAATGCCCTTTACTACAATATTTTGGAATATATAAACCAACTAAATATGCTCTCTCATATAAAATACCAAAATTCTAATTTTACGCTAATCGAAAAAAATCTAAATAATATCTAGGCACCCGAAAGTTAAAAGAAAATGGCTCTGAATATAGTCTGTTAGAAAAAATATACAATGCCTTATTCTACTCTGTTCTGGAGTATACACACCAACTCAGTATTCTCTCACATATATAATACAGAAATTCTAATTTTACGTGAATTAAAAAAAATCTAAATATTATCTAGGCACCCCAATGTTAAAAACAAAATAGTTCTGAATATAATCTGTCAGAAAAAATATACAATGCCCTATTCTAATCTGTTTTGGAGGATATACACCAACTCCATATGCTCTCTCATGTAAAATACAAAAATTCAATATTTATGTTAATCGAAAAAAATCAAAATATTATCTAGGCACCCCAATGTTAAAAACAAAATTGCTCTGAATATAATCTGTCGGAAAAAATATACAATGACCGATTCTACTCTGTTTTGGAGTACATACACCAACTCAATATGCTCTCTCATGTAAAATACAGAAATTCTATATTTAGGCGAATCGACAAAATTCTAAATATAATCTAGGCACCCCAATGTTAAAAGCAAAATTTCTCTGAATGTAATCTGTCATATAAAATATAAAATGCCCTTTTCTACTCTGTTTTGGAGTATATACACCAACTCAATATGGTCTCTCATGCAAAAAACCTAAATTATAATTTTACGTGAATCAAAAAAATCTAAATAATATCTAGGCGCCCCAAAGTTAAAAGAAAATGGCTCTGAATATACTCTGTTAGAAACAAATATACAATGCTTTATTCTACTCTTTTTTGGAATATATACTCCAACTCAGTATGCTCTCTCATGTAAAATACCAAAATTCTAATTTTACGTGAATCGAAAAAACACTAAATATTATCTAGGCACCCCAATGTTAAAAGCAAAGTTGCTCTGAATAGAATCTGTCAGAAAAAATATACAATGCTTTATTCTACTCTGTTTTGGAGTATATACACCAACTCCATATTCTCTCACGTAAAATACCGAAATTCTATATTTAAGCGAATCGAAAAATATCTATATATTATATAGGCACCTAAATGTTAAAAGCAAAATTGCTCTGAATAAAATCTGTCAGAAAAAATATACAATGCCCTATTCTACTCTGTTTTGGAGTATACACACCAACTCAATACGGTCTCTCATGTAAAATACAGAAATTCTAATTTTACCTGAATTTAAAAAAATCTAAATATAATCTAGGCTCCCCCATGTTAAAAACCAAATTGTTCTGAATATAATCTGTCAGAAAAAATATACAATGCCTTATTCTACTTTGTTTTGGAGGATATACACCAACTCCATATGCTCTCTCATGTAAAAACCGAAGTTCTATATTTACGTGAATCGAAAAAAATCTAAATATTATCTAGGCACCCCAATGTAAAAAACAAAAATGCTCTGAATATAATCTCTCAGAAAAAATTCACAATGCTTTTTTCTACTTTGTTTTAGAGTATATACACCAACTCAGTATGCTCTCTCATGTAAAATACAGAAATTCTATATTTAAGCGAATTGAAACAAATCTAAACATTATCTAGGCACCCCAATGTTAAAAACAAAATTGCTCTGAATACAATCTGCAAGCAAAATATACAATGCCTTATTCTACCCTGTTTTGGAGTATATACACCAACTCAATATGCTCTCTCATGTAAAATACAGAAATTCTATATTTAAGCGAATCGAAAATAATCTAAATATTATCTAGGCACCCAATATTAAAAGCAAAACTGCTCTGAATATAATCTTTCAGAAAAAATATACAATGCCCTCTTCTACTCTGTTTTGTAGTATATACACCAACTCAATATGGTCTCTCGTGTAAAATGCGGAAATTATAATTTTACGCAAACCAAAAGAAATCTAAATAATATCTAGGCATTCCAAAGTAAAAAGAAAATGGCTCTGAATATAGTCTCTGAGAAAATATATACAATGCGTTATTCTACTCTTTTTTGGAGTATATACACCAACTCAATATGCTCTCTCATGTATAATACCGAAATTCTAATTTTACCCAAATGGAAAAAATCTAAATATTATCTAGGCACCCCAATGTTAAAAACTAAATTGCTCTGAATATAATTTGTCAGAAAAAATATACAAAGACCTATTCTCCTCTGTTCGGGAATATATACACCTACTCCATATGCTCTCTCATGTAAAATACAGAAATTCTATATTTAAGTGAATCCAAAAAAATCTAAATATTATCTAGTTACCCCAATGTTAAAAGCAAAATCTCTCTGAATATAATCTGTGAGAAAAAGTATACAATGCCCTTTTCTACTCTGTTTCGTAGTATATACACCTACTCAATATGCTCTCTCCTGTAAAATACAGAAATTCTAATTTTACAGAAATCGAAAAAATCTAAATATTATCTAGGCACCCCAATATTGAATACAAAATTGCTCTGAATATAATCTGTCTAAAAAAATATACGGTGCCCTATTCCACTACGGTTTGGAGTATATAAACCAACTCAGTATGCTCTCTCATGTAAAATACAGAAATTCTAATTTTACGTGAATCGAAAAAAATCTAAATACTATCTAGGCACCCCAATGTTTAAAGCAAAATTGCTCTGAATATAATCTGTCAGAAAAAATATACAATGCCCTTTTCTACTATGTTTTGTAGTATATACACCAACTCAATATGCTCTCTCATGTAAAATATAGAAATTCAAGATTTAAGCGAATCGAAAAAAATCTAAATATTATCTAGGCACCCCAATGTTAAAAGAAAAATTGCTCTGAATATAATCTTTTAGAAAAAATATAAAATGCCCTTTTCTACTTTGTTTTGTAGTATATACACCAGCCCAATACGCTGTCTCATGTAAAATAAAAAATTCTAATTTTACCCAAATCGAAAATATGTAAATATTATCTAGGCACCCAAATGTTAAAAGCAGAATTGCTCTGAATATAATCTGTCAGAAATAATATACAATGTCATTTTCTACTCTGTTTTGTAGTATATACACAAACTCAATATGCTCTCTCATGTAAAATACCGAAATTCTAATTTTACGTGAATCGAAAAAAACCTAGTTAATATTTAGGTGCCCCAAAGTTAAAAGAAAATGGCTCTGAATATAGTATGTTAGAAATAACATACAATGCCTTATTCTAATCTGTTTTGGAGTATATACACCAACTCACTATGCTCTCTCATGTAAAATACAGAAATTCTAATTTTACGTGAATCAAAAAAAATCTAAATATTATCTAGGCACCCGAATGTTAACAGTAAAATGGATCTGAATACAATCTGTCAGAAAAAATATATACTGCCCTTTTCTACTCTGTTTTCGGGTATATACACCAACTCAATATGCTCTCTCATGTAAAATACTGAAATTCTAATTTTATGCGTATCGAAAAAAATCTAAATTATATCTAGGCTCCCCATAATTAAAATAAAATAACTCTGGATATAGTCTGTTAGAAAAAATATACAATGCCTATTTCTACTTTATTTTAAAGTATATACACCCACCCAGTATGCTCTCTCTTGTAAAATTGAGAAATTCTATGTTTAAGTGAATCGAAAAAAATCTAAATATTATCTAGGCACCCCAATGTTAAAATCAAAATGGCTCTAAATATAATCTGTCAGAAAAAATATACAATGCCATTTTCTACATTGTTTTGGAGTATATACACCAACCCAATATGCTCTCTCATGTAAAATACGAGAAGTCTAATTTTACATGAATCGAAAAAAATCTAAATAATATCTAGGTGCCCGAAATTTAAAAGAAAATGACTCTGAATATAGTCTGTTAGAAAAAATATACAATGCCTTATTCTACTTTGTTTTGGAGTATATACACCAACTCAGTATGCTCTCTCATGTAAAATACCGAAATTCCAAATTTACGTGAATCGAAATAAATCTAAATATTATCTAGGCAACCCAATGTTAAAACCAAAATTGCTCTGAATATAATCTGTTAGAGAAAATATACAATGCCCTATCTTACTCTGTTTTGGAGTATATACAGCAACTCAGTATGCTCTTTCAAATAAAATACCGAAATTCTAATTTTACCTGAATCGATAAAAATCTAAATAATATCTACGCACCCGAAAGTTAAATGAAAATGGCTCTGAATATAGTCTGTTAGAAAAAAACCCAATGCCTTATTCTACTCTTTTCTGGAGTACATACACCAACTCAGTATGCTCTTTCATGTAAAATACATAAATTCCAATTTTACCAGAATTGAAATAATTTAAATATTATCTAGGCACCCCAATGTAAAAAACAAAATGGCTCTGAATATAATCTGTCATAAAAATTTACAATGCCCTATTCTACTGTGTTTTAGAGTATATACAGCAACTCTATATGCTCTCTCATGTAAAATATGAAAATTGTAATTTTACACGAAACGAAAAAAATCTATATAATATCTAGGCGCCCCAAAGTTAAAAGAAAATAACTCTGAATATAGTCTGCTAGAAAAAATATACAATGCCTTATCCTACTCTTTTTTGGAGTACATACACCAACTCAGTATGCTCTGTCATGTAAAATGAAGAAATTATAATTTTACCCGAATCGAAAAAATCTAAATATTATCTAGGCAACCAAATGTTAAAAGCAAAATTTCTCTGAATATAATCTGTCAGAAAAAATATGCAATGCCCTTTTCTACTCTGTTTTTGAGTATATACACCAACTCAATATGCTCTCTCATATAAAATAACCAAATTCAAATTTTACGTGAATCGAAAAAAATGTAAATAATATCTAGGCGCCCCAAAATTAAAAGAAAATGGCTCTGAATACACTCTGTTAGAAAAAATATATAATGCCCATTTCTACTCTGTTTTGGAGTATATACACCACCTCTATATGATCTCTCATGTAAAATAGCAAAATTCTAATTAAACGCGAATCGAAAAAAATCTAAATAATATTTAGGCGCCCCAAAGTTAAAAGAAAACGGCTCTGAATACAGTCTGTTAGAAAAAATATATAATGCCCATTTCTACTCGGTTTCGGAGTATATACACCAACTCAATATGCTCTCTCATGTAAAATACAGAAATTCTAAATTTACGTGAATTGAGAAAAATCTAAATGTTATCTAGGCACCCCAATGTTAAAAAGAAAACTGCTTTGAATATAATCTGCCAGAAAAAAATATACAATGCCCAATTCTACTCTGTTTTGGAGTATATACACCAACACCATATGCTCTCATGCAAAATACAAATATTCGATATTTTAGCAAATTGAAAAAAATCTAAATATTATCTAGGCACCCCAATGTTAAAAGCAAAATTGCTCTGAATATAACCTGTCAGAAAAAATATACAATGCCCTTTTCTACACTGTTTTGTAGTATATACACCAACTCAATAACCTCTATTATGTAAAATACAGAAATTCTATATTTACGTAAATCTGAAAAAATCTAAATGTTATCTAGACACCCCAAAGTTAAAAGCAAAATTGCTCTGAATATGATCTGTCAAAAAAAAATATACAATTCCCTATTCTACTCTGTTTTAGAGTATATTCACCAACTCAGTATGCTCTCTCATGTAAAATACCGAAATTCCAATTTTACGTGAATCGAAAAAATCTAAATATTATCTAGGTACCCCAGTGTTATAAACAAAATTGCTCTGAATATAATCAGTCAGAAAAAATACACAATGCCCTACTCTACTCTGTTTTGGAGTATAAACACCAACTCAGTATGCTCTCTCATGTAAAACACCGAAATTCAAATTTTACGCGAATCGAAAGAAAATCTAAATAATATCTAGGCACGCCAAAGTTAAAAGAAAATGGCTCTGAGTATAGTCTGTTAGAAAAACTATACAATGCCTTATTGTACTCTGTTTTGGATTATATACACCAGCTCAGTATGCTCTCTCATATAAAATATTGAAATTCCAAATTTACGTGAATCAAAATACACCTAAATATTATCTAGGTACCCCAATGTAAAAAGCAAAATTGCTCTGAATACAATTTGTCAAAAAAAATATACAATGTTTTATTCTACTCTGTTTTGGTGTATATACACCAAGTCCATATGCTCTCTCATTTAAAATACGGAAATTCTAATTTTATGCGAATCGAAAAAAAATCTAAATAATATCTAGGTGCCCCAAAAATAAAAGAAAATGTCTCTGAATATAGTCTGTTAGAAAAAATATACAATGCCTTATTCTACTTTGTTTTGGAGTATATACACCAACTCAGTATGCTCTCTCATATAAAATAACGAAATTCTAATTTTACACGAATCGAATAAAATCTAAAGAATATCTAGGCACCCCAAAGTTAAAAGAAAAGGGCTCTGAATACAATCTGTTAAAATAAATATACAATGCCCTATTCTACTCTGTTTTGAAGTATATACACCAAGTCACTATGCTCTCTCATGTAAAATACCGAAATTCTAATATTCCGTGAATCGAAAAAAATCTAAATATTAACTAGGCACCAGAATATTAAAAGCAAAATTGCTCTGAATATAATCTGTCAGAAACAGTAAACAATGCCCTTTTCTACTCTGTTTTGGGGTATATACACCAACTCCATATGCTCTCTCATGTAAAATACCGAAATCCTAAATTGTGCTAATCGAACAAATCTAAATAATATCTAGTCGCCCCAAAGATAAAAGAAAATGGCTCCGAATATAGTCTGTTAGAATAAATATACAATGCCTAATTCTACTCTTTTTTGGAGTTTATACACCAACTCAGTATGCTCTCTTATGTAAAATACAGAAATTCTAATTTTACCCGAATTGAAAAAAGTGTAATTATTATCTAGGCACCTGAATGTAAAAAACAAAATTGCTCTGAATATAATCTTTCAGAAAAAATATACAATATTCTATTCTACTCTGTTTTGGAGTATATACACCAACTCCATATGCTCTCTCATGTAAAATACCGAAGTTCAAATTTTAAGCGAATCGAAAAAAATATAAATAATATCTAGTCGCCTCACAGTTAAAAAAAAGGCTCTGAATGCAGGCAGTTACAAAAAATATACAATAACATATTCTATTTCGAAGTTCTTCGAAACCAATGAGAACGAAGACACAACGTGCCAGAACCTCTGGGACACATTTAAAGCAGTCTCTAGAGGAAAGTATATAGCAATAAGTGCCCATATGAGGAGAATGGAGAGATCCAAAATTGACACCCTATCGTCAAAATTGAAAGAGCTAGAGGAGCAAGATCAAAAAAACTCAAAACCCAGCAGAAGACAAGAAATTACTAAGATCAGAGCTGAGCTGAAGGAGATTGAGACACGAAAAACCCTTCAAAAAATCAATAAATCCAAGAGCTGGTTTTTTGAAAAGATCAACAAAATAGACAGACCACTAGCCAGATTGATTAAAAATAAAAGAGAGAACAACCAAATAGATGCAATAAAAAATGATAAAGGGGAAATCACCACAGATTCCACAGAAATTCAAACCATCATCAGAGAATATTACAAACAACTCTATGCACATAAACTAGTAAACCTGGAAGAAATGGATAAATTCCTGGACTCCTGTGTCCTCCCAAGCCTAAACCAGGAGGAAGCTGAAACTATGAATAGACCAATAACAAGGTCTGAAGTTGAAGCAGCAATTAAGAGCCTACCTCACAAAAAAAGCCCAGGTCCAGATGGCTTCACAGCCGAATTCTACCAGACACACAAGGAGGAGCTGGTACCATTCCTCCTAAAACTATTTCAAACAATCCAAAAAGAGGGAATCCTTCCCAAATCGTTTTATGAGACCAATATCATCCTGATACCAAAACCCGGCAGAGACCCAACGAGAAAAGAAAACTTCAGGCCAATATCCATGATGAACATAGATGCAAAAATCTTCAATAAAATATTGGCAAGCCGATTGCAACAGCAAATCAAAAAACTTATTCATCATGATCAAGTAGGATTCATCCCAGGGATGCAAGGCTGGTTCAACATATGCAAGTCTATCAACGTAATTCACCACATAAACAGAACCAAAAACAAAAACCACATGATTATCTCAATTGACGCAGAGAAGGCATTTGACAAAATTCAACAACCCTTTATGCTAAAAACCCTCAATAAACTCGGTATCGATGGAACGTATCTCAAAGTAATAAAAGCTATTTATGACAAACCAACAGCCAATATCATACTGAATGGGCAAAAACTGGAAGCATTCCCTTTGAAATCTGGCACTAGACAAGGATGCCCTCTCTCACCACTCCTATTCAATATAGTACTGGAAGTTCTAGCCAGAGCAATCAGGCAAGAAAAAGAAATAAAGGGTATTCAAATAGGAAAGGTGGAAGCAAAATTGTTTCTATTTGCAGACGACATGATAGTATACCTAGAAGACCCCATCGCCTCAGCCCAAAAACTCCTGAAACTGATAAACAACTTCAGCAAAGTCTCAGGATATAAAATCAATGTGCAAAAATCACAAGCATTCGTCTACACCAATTACAGACTTAAAGAAAGCCAAATCAAGAGCGAACTGCCATTCGCAATTGCTACAAAAAGAATAAAATACCTTGGAATACAACTCACAAGGAACGTAAGGGACCTCTTCAAGGAGAACTACAAACCACTGCTCAACGAAATCAGAGAGGACACAAACAGATGGAGAAACATTCCATGTTCATGGTTAGGAAGAATTAATATCGTGAAAATGGCTATACTGCCCAAAGTAATTTACAGAATCAACGCTATCCCCATCAAGCTACCATTGACTTTCTTCACAGAACTGGAAAAAACCACCATGAACTTCATATGGAACCAAAAGAGCCCGCATAGCCAAGTCAATTCTAAGCAAAAAGAACACAGCGGGGGGCATCACACTACCGGATTTCAAACTATACTACAAGGCTACAGTAATCAAAACAGCATGGTACTGGTACCAAAACAGAGATATAGACCAATGGAACAAAACAGAGGCACCGGAGGCAACACAACATACATACAACTATACAATCTTTGATAAACCTGACAAAAACAAGCAATGGAGCAAAAATTCCATGTTTAACAAATGTTGTTGGGAAAACTGGCTAGCCATGTGCAGAAAGCAGAAACTGGACCCCTTCCTGATACCTTACACTAAAATTAACTCCAGATGGATTAAAGACTTAAACATAAGACCTGGCACCATAAAAACCCTAGAAAGAAATCTAGGCAAAACTATCCAGGACATAGGAGTAGGCAAGGACTTCATGAACAAAACACCAAGAGCATTGGCAACAAAAGCCAAAATAGACAAATGGGACCTAATGAAACTCCACAGCTTCTGCACGGCAAAAGAAACAGTCACTAGAGTGGATCGGCAACCAACAGAATGGGAAAAAATTTTCGCAGTCTACCCATCTGACAAAGGGCTGATATCCAGAATTTACAAACAACTCAAGCAGATTTACAGGAAAAAAACAAACAAGCCCATTCAAAAGTGGGCAAAGGATATGAACAGACACTTTACGAAAGAAGACATATATGAGGCCAACAATCATATGAAAAATTGCTCATCGTCACTGGTCATCAGAGAGATGCAAATCAAAACCACATTGAGATACCATCTCACGCCAGTTAGAATGGCGATCATTAAAAAATCTGGAGACAACAGATGCTGGAGAGGATGTGGAGGAAAAGGAACACTTTTACACTGTTGGTGGGAGTGTAAATTAGTTCAACCATTGTGGAAGACAGTGTGGCGATTCCTCAAGGCCTTAGAAATAGAAATTCCATTTGACCCAGCAATCCCATTACTGGGTATATATCCAAAAGACTATAAATCGTTCTACTATAAGGACACATGTACACGAATGTTCATTGCAGCACTGTTTACAATAGCAAAGACCTGGAATCAACCCAAATGCCCATTGATAATAGACTGGATTGGAAAAATGTGGCATATATACACCATGGAATATTATGCAGCAATCAGAAATGATGAGTTCGTGTCGTTTGTAGGGACATGGATGAATCTGGAAAACATCATCCTCAGCAAACTGACACAAGAACAGAAAATGAAACACCGCATATTCTCACTCATAGGTGGGTGATGAAAAATGAGAACACATGGACACAGAAAGGGAAGTACTAAACACTGGGGTCTATTGGGGGGAAAAGGGGAGGGCCAGTGGAAGGGGGAGGTTGGGAGGGATAGCCTGGGGAGAAATGCCAAATGTGGCTGAAGGGGAGAAGAAAAGCAAAGCACACTGCCAAGTGTGTACCTATGCAACTGTCTTGCATGCTCTGCTCATGTACCCCAAAACCTATAATCCAATAAAAAATTAAAAAAAAAAAAGAAAAAGAAAAAATATACAATGCCTTATTCTACTCTGTTCTGGAGAATATAAAACAACTCAGTATGCTCTCTCATGGAGAATACCGATATTCTAACTTTACGTGAATCAAAATAAATCTAAATATTATCGATGCACCCAAATGTTAAAAGCAAAATTGCTCTGAATATAATATGTCAGAAAAAATATACAATGCCTTATTCTACTATGTATTGGAGTATATACACCTACTCCATATGCTCTCTCATGTAAAATATACAAATTCTATATTTAAGCAAATCGAAAAAAATCTAAATATTATCTAGGCACCCCAATGTTAAAAGAAAAATTGCTCTGAATATAATCTGTCAGAGAAAATATACAATGCCCTATTCTACCCTGTTTTGGAGTATATACACCAACTCCATATGCTCTCTCATGTAAAATACAGAAATTCTAAATTTAAGCGAATCGAAAAAAATCTAAATATTATCTAGGCACCCCAATGTTAAAAACAACATTGCTCTGAATATAATCTTTCAGAAAAAATATACAATGCCCTATTCTACTCTGTTTTGGATTATATACACCAACTCCATATGCTCTCTTATGTAAAATACCGTAATTCTTATTTTACGTGAATCGACAAAAATCTAAATATTATCTAGGCACCCTATGTTAAAAGCAAAATTGCTCTGAATTTTATCTGTCAGACAAAATATACAACGCCCTTTTCTACTCTGTTTTGGAGTATATACACCAACTCCATATGCTCTCTCATGTAAAATTCCGAAATTCTAAATTTACACGAATCGAAAGAAATCTATATAATATCTAGGTGCCCCAAAGTTAAAAGAAAATGGCTCTGAGAATAGTCAGTTAGAGAAAATATACAATGCCTTATTCTACCCTATGTTCGAGTATATAAAACAACTCAGTATGCTCTCTCATGTAAAATATCGAAATTCTAATTTAATGTGAATCAAAAAAAATCTAAACATTATCTATTCACCTGAATGTTAAAAGTAAAATCGCTCTGAATATAATCTGTCAGAAAAAATATATAATGCCCTTTTCTACTCTGTTTTGGAGTACATACACCCACTAAATATGCTCTCTCATGTGAAATAACGAAATTCTAATTTTACACGAATCGAAAAAAATCTAAATAATATCTAGGTGCCCCAAAGTTAAAAAAAAATGGCTCTGAATATAGTCTGTTAGCAAAAATATACAATGCCTTATTCTATTCTGTTTTAAAGTATATACAGCAACTCAGTATACTCTCTCATGTAAAATACAGAAATTATATATTTAAGCAAATCGAAAGAAATCTAAATATTATATAGGCACCCCAATGTAAACAGCAAAATTGCTCTGAATATAATCTGTCACAAAAAATATACAATGCCCTCTTCTATTCTGTTTTCTAGTATATACACCAACTCAATAGGCTCTCTCATGTAAAATAACAAAATTGTAATTTTACGCAAATTGAAAAAATCTAAATAATATCTAGGCACCCCACAGTTAAAAGAAAATGTCTCTGAATATACTCTGTTAGAAAAAATATACAATGCCTTATTCTACTGTCTTCATAAGTATATACACCAAAGCAGTATGCTCTCTCATGTAAAATACTGAAATTAAAATTTTATTCGAATTGACAAAATCTAAATATTATCTAGGCACCCCAATGTTAAAAACAATACTGTTCTGAATGTAATCTGTCAGAAAAAAATATACAATGTTCTATTCTACCTTGTTTTGGAGTATATACACCAACTCCATATGCTCTCTCATGTAAAATACAGAAATTCTATATTTAAGCGAATCGAAAAATATATAAATATTATCTAGGCAACACAATGTTCAAAGCAAAATTGCTCTGAGTATAATCTGTCAGAAAAAATATACAATGCCTTATTCTACTCCTATTTGGAGTGTATACACCAACTCAGTATGCTGTCTCATGTAAAATACGGAAATTCTAATTTTACGTGAATCGAAAAAAATCTAAATAACATCCAGGCACACCAATGTGAAAAACAAAATTGCTCTGAATATACTCTGTCAGAGAAAATATACAATGCCCTATTCTACTCTGTTTTGGGGTATATACACCAACTCCATATGCTCTCTCATGTAAAATACAGAAATTCTAAATTTACACGAATCGAGAGAAATCTATATAATATCTAGGCGCCCCAATGTTAAAATAAAATGACTCTGAAGATTGTCTGTTAGAAAAAATATACAATGTTTTATTCTACTCTGTTTTGGAGTATATACACCAACTCAGTATGCTCTCTCATGTAAAATACCGAAATTCTAATTTTACGTGAATCAAAAAAAAATCTAAATATTATCTAGGCACCCCAATGTTAAAAGAAAAATTGCTCTGAATATAATCTGTCAGACAAAATATACAATGCTCTTTTCTACTCTGTTTTGTAGTATATACACCAACTCAATATGCTCTCTCATGTAAAATACCGAAATTCTAAATTTACACGAATCGAAAGAAATCTATATAATATCTAGGTGCCCCAAAGTAAAAAGAAAATTGCTCTGAATATAGTCTGTTAGAGAAAATATACAATGCCTTATTCTACCCTGTTTTAGAGTATATACAACAACTCAGTATGCTCTCTTATGTAAAATAAAGAGATTCTAATTTAATGTGAATCAAAAAAATCTAAACATTATCTAGGCACTTGAATGTTAAAAGTAAAATCGCTCTGAATATAATCTGTCAAAAAAAATATATAATGCCCATTTCTACTAAGTTTTGGAGAACATACACGCACTGAATATGCTCTCTCATGTAAAATACTGAAATTCTAATTTTACCCGAATCGAAAAAATCTAAATATTATCTAGGCGCCCCAGGGTTAAATTAAAATGTCTCTGAATATAGTCTGTTAAAAAAATATACAATGTTTTATTCTATTCTGTTTTGCAGTATATACACCAACTCAGTATGCTCTCTCATGTAAAATACCGAAATTCTAATTTTACCCAAATCAAAAAAAATCTAAATATTATCTAGGCACCCCAATGTTTAAAGCAAAATTGCTCTGAATATAATCTGTCAGAAACAATATAGAATGATTATTTCTACTCTGTTTTGTAGTATATACACCTACTCAATATGCTCTCTCATGTAAAATACAGAAATTCTTATTTTACCCGAATCGAAAAAATGTAAATATTATCTAGGCACCCCAAGGTTAAATACGAAATTGCTCTGAATACAATATGTCAGAGAAAATATACAATAACCTATTCTACTCTGTTTTGGGGTATATACACCAAATCAGTTTTCTCTCTTATATAAAATACCGAAATTCTAATTTTACGTGAATCGAAAAAAATCTAAATATTATCTAGGCACCCCAATGTTAAAAGGAAAGTTGCTCTGGATATTATCTTTCAAAAATATATACAATGTCTTATTCTACTCTGTTTTGGGGTATATATACCAACTCCCAATGCTCTCACATGTAAAATACAGAAATTCTATATTTAAGCGAATCGAAAAAAATCTAAATACTATCTAGGCACCCCAATGTTAAAAGCAAAATTGCTCTGAATATAATCTGTCAGAAAAAATATACAATGCCAGGTTCTACTCTGTTTTGTAGCATATACACAAACCCAAGCTTCTCTATCATGATAAATATGGAAATTCTAGTCTTACCTGAATCGACAATATCTCAATATTATGTAGGCACCCCAATGTTAAAAAGAAAATTGCTCTGAATATAATCTGTCAAAAATATATACAATGCCCTTTTCTACTCTGTTTTAAAGTATATGCACCAACTCCCTATGCTCTCTCATTTAAAATACAGAAATTGAATATTTAAGCGAATCGAAAAAAATCTAAATATTATCTAGGCACCTTAATGTTAAAAGAAGAATTGCTCAGAATATATTCTGTCAGAAAAAATATACAATGCCTTTTCTACTCTGTTTTTGAGTATAAACACTAACGCAATATGCTCTCTCATGTAAAATTCCAAAATCCTAATTATACACGAATCGAAAATAATCTAAATAATATCGATGCACCCCAAAGTTAAAAGAAAATGGCTCTGAATACACTCTGTTAGAATAAATATACAATGCCTTATTCTACTATCTTTTGGAGTATATACACAAACTCAGGATGCTCTCTCACATAAAATACAGAAATTCTAAATTTACGTGAATCGAAAAAAATCTAAATATTATCTAGGCACCCCTATGTTAAAAAAAAATTGCTCTAAATATAATCTGTCAGAAAAAATATACTATGCCCTATTCTAGTTTGTTTTGGAGGATATAAACCAACTCCATATTCTCTCTCATAAAAAATACAGAAATTCTATATTTAAGCGAATCGAAAAAAATCTTTATATTATCTAGGCACCCCAATGTTAAAAGCATTATTTCTCTGAATATAATCGGTCAGAGACAATACACAATGCCCTTTTCTACTCTTTTTTGTACTATATACAACAACTCAATACACTCTCATGTAAAATAGAGAAATTCTAATTTTATCCGAATCGAAAAAATCTAAATATTATCTATGCACCCCAATGTTAAAAACAAAATTTCTCTGAATATAATCTGTCAGAAAAAATATAAAATGCCCTATTCTACTCTGTTTTGGAGTATATACACCAACTCCACATGCTCTCTCATGATAAATACAGAAATTCTAATTTTACGTGAATCGAAAAATATCTAAATATTATCTAGGCACCCAAATGTTAAAAACAAAATTGCTCTGAGTATAATCTGTCAGAAGAAATATACAATGACCTATTCTAATTTCTTTTGGAGTATATACACCAACTCAATATGCTCTCTCATGTAAAATACCGATATTCAAATTTTACGCGAATCAGAAAAAATCTAAATAATATCTAGGCTCTCCGACGTTAAAAGAAAATGGCTCTGAATATAGTCTGTTAGAAAAAATATACAATGCCTTATTCTACTTTGTTTTGGAGTATATACACCAACACAGTATGCTCTCTCATGTAAAATATAGAAATCTTATATTTAAGAGAATTGAAAATAATCTGAATAATATCCAGGCACCCCAATGTTAAAAACAAAATTGCTCTGAATATAATCTGCAAGAAAAAATATACAACGCCCTTTCTACTTTCTTTTCGAATATATACACCAACTCCATATGCTCTCTCATGTAAAATACAGAAATTCTATATTAAAGCAAATCGAAAAAATCTAAATATTATCTAGGCACCCGAATGTTAAAAGCAAAATTGCTCTGAATATAATCTGTTAGTAAAAATACACAATGCCATTTTCTACTCTGTTTTGTAGTATAAACACCAACTCAATATGCTCACTCATGTAAAATAAAGAAATTTTGATTTTACGTGAATCGAAATAAATGAAAATAATATCTAGCCTCCCCAAAGTTAAAAGGAAATGTATCTGAATATAGTCTGTTTGAAAAAATATACAATGCCTTATTCTACGCGGTTTTGGAGTATATACACCAACTCAGTATGCTGTCTCATGTAAAATACCGAAATTCTAATTTTACATGAATCAAAAAACTCTAAATATTATCTAGGCACACCCGAATGTTAAAAGTAAAATCCCTCTAAATATAGTCTGTCAGAACAAATATATAATCCTATTTTCTACTCTGTTTTGGAGTATATAAACCCACTCAATATGCTCTATCATGTAAAATACTGAAATTCTAATATTACACGAATCGAAAAAAATCTAAATATTATCTAGGCACACCTATGTTAAAAACAAAATTGCTCTGAATATAATCTGTCAGAAGAAATATGCAATGCCCTATTCTACTCTGTTTTAAAGTATATACACCAACTCCATATAATCTCTCATGTAAAACACAGAAATTCTATATTTCAGTGAATCAAAAAAAATCTAAATATTATCTAGGCACCCCAATGTTAAAAACAAAATTGCTCTGAATATAATTTGTCAGAAAAAATAAACAATGTTCTATTCTACTCTGTTTTGTAGTATATAAACTAACTCCATATACTCTCACATGTAAAATACCGAAATTCTAATTTTACACGATTCGAAAAAAATCTAAATACTATCTAGGCGCCCCAAAGTTCAAAGAAAATGTCTAGGAATATAGTCTGTTAGAAAAACTATACAGTGCCTTGTTCTACTCGGTTTTGGAGTATATACACCAACTCAGTGTGCTCCGTCATGTAAAATACCGAAATTCTAATTTTACGTGAATGGAAAAAAATCTAATTATTATCTAGGCACCCCGAGGTTAAAAGCAAAATTTCTCTGAATATAATCTGTCAGAGAAAATATACAATGCCCTTTTCTACTCTTTTTTGGAGTATATACACCAACACAATATGGTCTCTCATGTAAAATACTGAAATTCTAATTTTACCTGAATCGAAAATAATTTAAATAATATCTAGGTGCTTCAAAGTTAAAAGAAAATGGCTCTGAATATAGTCTTTTAGAAAAAATATAGAATGCCATATTCTACTCTGTTTTGGAGTATATACACCAACTCAGTATGCTCTCTCATGTAAAATACAGAAATTCTAATTTGACCCGAATCGAAAAAATCTAAATATTATCTAGGCACCACAATGTAAAAGACAAAATTGCTCTGAATATAATCTGTCAGTAAAAATATACAATGCCCTTTTCTACTCTGTTTTGTAGTATATACACCAACTCAATATGCTCTCTAACGTAAAATACACAAATTCTAATTTTACCTGAATTGAAAATATCTAAATATTATCTAGGCACCCCAATGTTAAAAAAAAAATTGCTCTGAATATAATCTGTCACAAAAAATATACAATGCCGTATTCTACTCTGTTTTGGAGTATATACACCAACTCCATATGCTCTCTCATGTAAAATACCGAAATTCTAATTTTAAGCGAATCGAAAATAATATAAGTAATATCTAGGTGCCCCATAGTCAAAAAAAAATGGCTCTGAATATAGTCTGTTAGACAAAATATACAATGCCGTATTCTACTCTGTTTTTGAGTATATACACCAACTCAGTATGCTCTCTAATGTAAAATACCGAAATTCTAATTTTACGTGAATCGAAAAAAATCGAAATATTATCTAGGCAACCCAATGTTACAAGCAAAATTTCTCTGAATATAATCTGTCAGGAAAAATATGCAATGCCCTATTCTACTCTGTTTTGTAGTATATACACCAGCTCAATATGCTCTCCCATGTAAAATATAGAAATTTTAATTTTACATGAATCCAAATAAATGAAAATAATATCTAGCCTCCCAAAAGTTAAAAGGAAATGTCTCTTTATATAGTCTGTTAGAAAAAATATACAATGCCTTATTCTACGCTTTTTTGGAGTATATACACCAACTCAGTATGCTCTCCCATGTAAAATACCGAAATTCAAATTCTACGTGAATCAAAAAAACTCTAAATATTATCTAGGCACACCCGAATGTTAAAAGTAAAATCGCTCTGAATATAATCTGTCAGAAAATATATATACTCCCATTTTATACTCTGTTTTGGATTATATAAACCCACTCAATATGCTCTCTCATGTAAAATACTGAAATTCTAATATTACGTGAATCGAAAAAATCTGAATATTATCTAGTCACACGAATGTTAAAAACAAAATTGCTCTGAATATAATTCTTCTGAAAAAATAAAAAATGCCCTATTCTACTCTGTTTCGGAGTATATACACCAATTCAATATGCTCTCTCATGTAATATACAGAAATCCTATATTTAAGAGAATCGAACAATATCTGAACATTATCTAGGCACACCAATGTTAAAAATAAAACTACTCTTAATATAATCTCCCAGAAAAATTATACAATGCCCTATTCTACTTTTTCTTCGAGTATATACAGTAACTCCATAGGCTCTCACATGTAAAATACAGAAATTCTATATTTAAGCAAATAGAAAAAAATCAAATTTATCTAGGCACCCGAATGTTAAAAGCAAAATAGCTCTGAATACAATCTGTTAGAAAATATATACAATGCCCTTTTCTACTCTGTTTTGTAGTATATACACCAACTCAATATGCTCTCTCATGTAAAATACAGAAATTCTAAGTTTACCCGAATCAAAAATATCTAAATATTATCTAGTCACCCCAATATGAAAAGCAAAATTGCTCTTAATATAATCTGTCAAAAAAATATACAATGCCTTTTTCTACTCTGTTTTGTCGTATATAAACCAACTCAATATGCTCTCATGCAAAATACAGAAATTCTAATTTAATGTGAATCGAAAAAAATCTAAATATTATCTAGGCAACCCAATGTTAAAAACAAAATTGCTCTGAATATAATCTGTCGGAAAAAATATACAATGCCCTATTCTACTCTGTTTTGGAGTATATACACCAACTCCATATGCTCTCTCATGTAAAATGCAGAAATTCTATATTTAAGCGAATCGGTAAAAATCTAAACATTACCTAGGCACCCCAATGTTAAAGGCAAAATTTCTCTGAATGTAATCTGTCAGAAAAAATATACAATGCCCTATTCTACTTTTTTTTAGACTATATACACCAACTCATTATGCTCTCTCATGTAAAATACCGAAATTCTAATTTTACATGAATCGAAAAAAATGTAAACATTATCTAGGCACCCCAATGTTATTAACAAAATGTCTCTGAATTTTATCGGTCACAAAAAATATACAATGCCCTATTCTACCCTGTTTTAGAATATATACACCAACTCCATATGCTCTCTCATGTAAAATACAGAAATTCTATATTTAAGCGAAACAAAAAAAATCTAAATATTATCTAAGCATCCCAATGTTAAAAGCAATATTGCTCTGAATATAATCTGTCAAATAAAATATACAATGCTTCATTCTACTCTATTTTAGAGTATATACACAAACTCAATATGCTCTCTCCTGTAAAGTACTAAAATTTTAAATTTACGCGAATCGAAAAAAATCTAAATATTATTTAGGCACACCAATAATAAAAGCAAAATTGCTCTGAATATAATCTGTCAGAAAAAATATACGGTGCCCTTTTCTACTCTATTTTGTCGTATATACTCCACCTCAATATGCTCTCTCATGTAAAATACCGAAATTCTACTTTTACGTGAATCGAAAAAAATCTAAATATTATATAGGCGCCCCAGAGTTAAAAGAAAATGGCTCTGAATATAGTCTGTTAGAAAAAATATACAATACCTTCTTCTACTTTGTTTTGGATTATATACACCAACTCAGTATGCTCTCTCATGTAAAATACCGAAATTCTAAATTTACATGAATCGAAAAAAATCTAAATATTATGTAAGCATTCCAATGTTATAAACAAAATTGCTCTGAATATAATCTGTCAGCAAAAATATACAATGCAGATTCTACTCTGTTTTGGAGTATAAACACCAACTCCATATGCTCTCTCATGTAAAATACAGAAATTCTATATTTAAGCGAATCAAAAAAAATCTAAATATTATCTAGGCAACCTTTGTTAAAAGCAAAATTGCTCTGAATATAATCTATCAGAAAAAATCTATCATAAAAAATATACAGTGCCCTTTTTTACTCTGTTTTGTAGTATATACACGAACTCAATATGCTCTCTCATGTAAAATACCGAAATTCTTATTTTTAACGAATCGAAAAAAATCTAAATATTATCTAGGCGCCCCTAAGTTAAATGAAAATGGCTCTGAATATAGTCTGTTAGAAAAAATATACAATGCCTTATTCTACGCTGTTTTGGAGTATATACACCAACTCAGTATGCTCTCTCATGTAAAATACCGAAATTCTAATTTTATGTGAATCGAGAAAAATCTAAATAATATCTAGGCGTCCCAAAGTTAAAAGAAAATGGCTCTGAATATAATCTGTTACAATATATATAAAATGCCTTATTCTACTCTGTTTTGGAGTATATACCAACTCAGTATGCTCTCTCATGTAAAATACAGATAATCTATATTTCAACGAATCTAAAAAATCTAAATATTATCTAGGCACCCCAATGTCAAAAGCAAAATTGCTGTGAATATATTTTGTCAGAAAAAATATACAATGCCCTATTCTACTCTGTTTTGGAGTATATACACCAACCCAATATGCTCTTTCATTCGAAATATCGAAATTCTAATTTTATGTGAATCGAAGAAAATATAAATAATATCTAGGCGCCCTGACATTAAAAGAAAATGGCTCTGAATATACTCTGTTAAAAAAATACACAATGCCTTATTCTACCCTTTTTTGTAGTATATACAACAACTCAGTATGCTCTCTCATGTAAAATAAGGAAATTCTAATTTTACATGAATTGAAATAAATCTAAATATTATCTAGGCACCCGAATGTTAAAAGCAAAGTTGCTCTGAAAATAATCTGTCAGAAAAAATATACAATGCCCATTTCTACTCTTTTTTGGCGTATATACACCAACTCAATATGCTCTCTCATGAAAATACCGCAATTCTAATTTTACGTGAATTGAAAAAAATCTATATAATATCTAGGCGCCCCAAAGTTAAATAAAAATAGCTCTGAACATAGTCTGTCAGAATAAATATACAATGCCTTATTCTACAGTGTTTTGGAGTATATACACCAACTCAGTATGCTGTCTCATGTAAAATACCGAAATTCTATATTTAAGTGAATCGATAAAAATCTGAATATTATCTAGGCACACCAACATAAAAAACAGAATTTTTCTGAACATAATCTGTCAGGAATAAATATAATATGCCCTATTCTACTTTGTTTTGGAGTATATACACCAACTCCATTTGCTCTCTCATGTAAAATACAGAAATTCTATATTTAAGCAAATCGAAAAAAATCTAAATATTATCTAGGCACCACAAAGTTAAAAGAAAATTGCTCCGAATATAGTCTGTTAGAAAAAATATACAATGCCTTATTCTACTTTGTTTTGGAGTATATAAACCAACTCAGTATGCTCTCTCATGTAAAATAATAAAATTCTATATTAAAGCGAATCAAAAAAAATCTAAATATTATTTAGGTACCCCAATGTAAAAAGCAAAATTGCTCTGAATATAATCTGTCAGAAAAAATATACAATGCATTTTTCTACTCTGTTTTGGAGTATATACACCAACTCAATATGCTCTGTCATTTAAAATACTGAAAATCAAATTTTACGTGAATCGAAAGAATCTAAATAATATCTAGGCACCCCAAAGTTAAAAGAAAATGGCTCTGACTATGGTCTGTTAGAAAAAATATACAATGCCGTATTCTACGCTGTTTTGGAGTATATACACCAACTCACCATGCTCTCTCGTGTAAAATACTGAAATTCTAATTTTACGTAAATCGCAAAAAAAGTAAATATTATCTAGGCTCCCCAATATTAACAGCAATATCGCTCTGAATATAATCTGTCAGAAAAAATATACAATGCCCTATTCTAGCCTGTTTTGGAGTATATAAAACAACTCAGCCTGCTCTTTCATGTAAAATAACAAAATTCTGATTTTACGTGAAACGAAAAAAATCTAAATATTATTTAGGCACCCCAATGTTAAAAACAAAATTGCTCTGAATAAAATATGTTAGAGAAAATATACAATGCCCTATTCTACTCTGTTTTGGAGTATATACACCAACTCAGTATGCTCTCTTATGTAAAATACCGAAATTCTAAATTTACGTTAATCGAAAAAAATCTAAATGTTACCTAGGCACCACAATGTTAACAGCAAAATTTCTCTGAATATAATCTGTCAGAAAAAATATAGAGTGCCCTTTCGTACTCTGTGTTGTAGTATATACACCAACTCAATATGCTCTCTCATGTAACATACAGAAATTCTAATTTTACTTGAATCGAAAAAATCTAAATATGATCTAGGCACCGCAATGTTAAAAACAAAATTGCTCTGAAAATACTCTGTAAGAAAAAATATACAATGCCCTATTCTACATTGTTCTGTAATATATACACCAACTCAATATGCTCTCTAATGTAAAATACCGAAATTCTAATTTTACGCGAATCGAAATAAATCTATATAATATGTAGGTGCCCGAAAGTTAAAAGAAAATGGCTCTAAACATAGTCTGTTAGAATAAATAGACAATGCCTTATTCTACTTAGATTTGGAGTATATACACCAACTCAGTATGCTCTCTTATGTAAAATACAAAAATTCTAAATTTACGTGAATCGAAAAAAATGTAATTATCTATGCACCAGAATGTCAAAAACAAAATTGCTCTGAAAATACTCTGTCAGAAAAAATATACAATGCCATTTTCCACTCTGTTTTGGAGTATATACACCAACTCAATATGCTCTCTCATGTAAAATTCAGAAATTCTAATTTTATGTGATTTGAAAAAAATCTAAATTATATTTAGGAGTCCCAAACTTAAAAGAAAATGACTCTAAATATAGTGTGTTAGAAAAAATAAACAATGCCTTATACTACTTTGTTTAGGAGTATATACACCAACTCAGTATGGTCTCTCATGTAAAATACCGAAATTCTAAATTTACGTGAATCGAGTTAGATCTAAATAATATCTAGGCGCCCCATAGTTAAAAGAAAATGGCTCTGAATACCGTCTGTCAGAAAAAATATATAATGCCCATTTCTACTTTGTTTTGGAGTATATAAACCAACTCAATATGCTCTCTCATGTAAAATACCAAAATTCTAATTTTACGTGAATTGAAATAAATCTAAATGTTATCTAGGCACCCCAATGTTAAAAAAAAACTGCTCTGAATATAATCTGCCAGAGAAAATATATAATGCCCTATTCTACTCTGTTTTAAAGTATATACAACAACTCCATATGCTCTCTCATGTAGAATAACGAAATTCTAATTTTACACAAATCAAAAAAAATCTAAATACTATTTATGTTCCCCAAATTTAAAAGAAAATGGCTCTGAATATAGTCTGTTATAAAAAATATACAATGCCTTATTCTACTTTGTTTTGGAGTATATACACCAACTCAGTATGCTCTCTCATGTAAAACACCGAAATTCTAATTTTACACAAATCGAATAAAATCTAAATAATATCTAGGCGCCCGAAAGTTAAAAGAAAATGGCTCTGAATAAAGTCTGTTAGAAAAAATATATAATGCCCATTTCTACTCTGTTTTGGAATATATACACCAACACAATATGCTCTCTCAGGTAAAATACAGAAATTCAATATTTAATCGAATTGAAAAAAATCTAAATATTATACGCACTCCAATAACAAAAGCAAAATTGCTCTGAATATAACCTGTCAAAAAAATATACATTGTTCTTTCCTACTCTGTTTTGTAGTGTATACACCAACTCAATATGCTCTATTATGTAAAATACAAAAATTCTAATTTATCCGGAGTAGAAAATATCTAAATATTATCTAGGCACCCCAATGTTAAAAACAAAATTGCTCTGAATATAATCTGTCAGAAAAAATATACAATGCCCTATTCTACTCTGTTTTGGAGTATATACACCAACTCAGTATGCTCTCTCATGTAAAATAACAAAATTTAAATTTTATGTGAATCGAAAAATGTAAATATTATTTAGGCACCCCAATGTTAAAAACAAAATTGCTCTGAATATAATCTCTCATAAAAAATATACAATGCCCTATTCTACTCTGTTTTGGAGTATATACACCAACACTGTATGCTCTCTCATGTAAAATACCGAAATTCTAATTTTACGTGAATCGAAAAAAATCTAAATATTATCTAGGCATCCCAATGTTAAAAACAAAATAGCTCTAAATATAATCTGTCTGAAAAAATATACGATGCCTTATTCTACTCTGTTTTGGTGTATATACACCAACTCAGCATGCTCTCTCATGTAAAATAAAGAAATTGTAATTTTACATGAATCAAAAAAAATCTAAATATTATCTAGGCAACCCAATATTAAAAAGAAAATTGCTCTCAATATAATCTGTAAGAAAAAATATACAATGTCCCATTCTACTCTGTTTTGGAGTATATACACAAACTCTATATGCTCTCTCATGTAAAATACAGAAATTCTATATTTAAGCGAATCGAAAAGGATCTAAATAATATCTGGGCGCCTCAAAGTTGAAAGTAAATGGCTCTGAATATAGACTGTTAGAAAAAATATGCAATGTCATATTCTACACTGTTTTGGAGTATATACACCAACTCAGTATTCTCTGTAATGTAAGATACAGAAATTCTAATTTTACCCGAATTGAAATAATCTACATATTATCTAGGCACCCCAATGTTAAAAATAAAATTGCCCTGAATATACTCTGTCAGAAAAAATATACAATTCCCTATTCTACACTGTTTTGGAGTATATACACCAACTCAATATGCTCTCTCATGTAAAATACAGAAATTCTATATTTAAACGAATCGAAAAAAATCTAAATATTATGTAGTCACCCCAATGTTAAAAGCAAAATTTCTCTGAATATAACTTGTCAGAAAAAATAAACAATGCCCCTTTGTACTCTGTTTTGTAGTATATACACCAACTCAATATGTTCTATTATGTGAAATACAGAAATTCATATTTTACCCGAATAGAAAAAATCTAAATATTATCTAGGCACCCCAATTTTAAAAACAAAATTGCTCTGAATATAATCTGTCAGAAAAAATATACAATGCCCTATTCTACTCTGTTTTGGAGTATATACACCAACTCAGTATGCTCTCTCATGTAAAATACCAAAATTCTAATTTTACGTGAATCGAAAAAATCTAAATATTATCTAGGCACCCCAATGTATAAAACAAAATTGTTCTGAATATAATCTGACAGAAAAAAAATACAATGCCCTATTCTACTCTCTTTTTGAGTATGTACACCAACTCAGTATGCTCTCTCATGTAAAATAACGAAATTCTAATTTTACGTGAATCGAAAAAAATCTAAATAATATCTAGGCGCCCCAAACATAAAAGAAAATGTCTCTGAATATAGTGTGTTATAAAAGATATACAATGCTTTATTCTACTCTTCCTTGGAGTATATAAAACAACTCGGTGTGCTCTATCATGTAAAATACAGAAATTCTAAATTTATGTGCATCGAAAAAAATCTAAATATTTTGTAGCCACCCCAATGTTAAAAACCAAATTGCACTGAATATAATCTGTTAGAAAAAATATACAATGCCCTATTCTACTCTGATTTGGAGTATATACACCAACTCCATATGCTCTCTCATATAAAATACAGAAATTCTATATTTATGCGAATCCAAATAAAATCAAAATATTATCTAGGCACCCCAATGTTAAAAGCAATATTGCTCTGAATATAATCTATCAGAAAAAATATACAATGCCCTTTTCTACACTTTTTTGGATTATATACACAACTCAATATGCTCTCTCATTTAAAAATACCAAAATGCTAAATTTACTTGAATCGAAAAAAATCTAAATAATATCTAGGCTCCCCAAAGTTAAAAGAAAATGGCTCAGAAAATAGTCTGTTAGAAAAAATATACAATGACTTATTCTACTCTGTTTTGGAGTATATACACCAACTCAGTGTGCTCTCTCATGTAAAATACCGAAATTCTAATTTTACGTGAATCAAAAAAAATCTAAATAATATCAAGGGCGGCCCAAAGTTAAAAGAAACTGGCTCTGAATATAGTTTGTTAGAAAAAATATACAATGCCTTATTTCACTTTGTTTTGGAGTATATACTCACACTGAGTATGCTCTTTCATGTAAAATACAAAAATTATAATTTTATTCAAAATGAAAAAATCTAAATATGATCTAGGAACCCAAATGTTAAAAAAAAATTGCTCTGAATATACTCAGTAAGAGAAAATATACAATGCCCTATTCTACTTTGTTTTGGAGTATATACACCAACTCAGTATGCTCTCTTATGTAAAATACCAAAATTCTACCTTCACGTGAATCGAAAAAATCTAAATATTATCTATGCACAAGAATGTCAAAAGCAAAATTGCTCTGAATATACTCTGTCAGAAAAAATATACAATGCCCTTTTCTACTCTGTTTTGGAGTATATACACCAACTCAATATGCTCTCTCATGTAAAATACCGAAATTCTAATTTTACAGGATTCGAAAAAAATCTAAATTATATCTAGGTGCCCCAAACATAAAAAAAAATGGCTCTGAATATATTTTGTTAGAAAAAATATACAATGCATTATTTTAGTTTGTTTTGGAGTATATACACCAACTCAGTATGCTCTCTCATGTAAAATACCGAAATTCTAATTTTACGTGAATTGAAAAAAATCTAAATGTTATCTAGGCACCCCAATGTTATACACAAAACTGCTCTGAATATGATCTGCCAGAAAATATATATAATGCCCTATTCTACTCTTTTTCGGAGTATATACAACTCCATATGCTCTCTCTTGAATAATACCGAAATTCTAATTTACGCGAATCGAAAAAAATCTAAATATTATCTAGGCTCTCCAAAGTTAAAAGAAAATGGCTGTGATTATATTCTGTTAGAAAAAATATACAATGCCTTATTCTACTTTGTTTTAAAGTATACACACCAACTCAGTATGCTCTCTCATGTAAAATACCGAAATTATAATTTTATGCAAATCGAATAAAATCTAAATAATATCTAGGCGCCCCAAAGTTAAAAGAAAATGGCTCTTACTACAGTCTGTTAGAAAAAATATATAATGCCCATTTCTACTCTGTTTTGGAGTATATACACCAACTAAATATGCTCTCTCATGTAAAATACCAAAATTCTAATTTTACGCGAATCGAAAAGGATCTAAATAATTTCTGGGCGCCTCAAAGTTAAAAGAAAATGGCTCTGAATATAGTCTGTTAGAAAAAATATACAATGTCTTATTCTCCACTGTTTTGGAGTATATACATCAACTCAGTATGCTCTCTAATGTAAGATACAGAAATTTTAATTTTACGTGAATCGAAAAAATCTAAATATTATTTAGGCACCCCAATGTTAAAAACAAAATTTTTCTGAATATACTCTGTAAGAAGAAATTTAAAATGCCCTATTCTACTGTTTTTGAGTATAAACACCAACTCAGTCTGCTCTCTCATGTAAAATACCGATATTCTAATTTTACTTGAATCGAAAAACACCTAAATATTATCTAGGCACCACAATGTTATAAGCAAAATTTCTCTGAATACAATCTCTCAGAAAAAATATACAATGTCCTATTCTACTCCGTTTTAGAGTATATACAGCAACTCCATATGCTCTCTCATGTAAAAAATCGAAATTCTAATTTTCTGCGAATTGAAAAAAATTTACATAATATCCAGGCGCCCCAAAGTTAAAAGAAAAGGCTCTGAATATAGTCTGTTAGAAAAAATATACAATGCCTTAATCTACTTTTTTTTTGAGTATATAAACCAACTCAGTATGTTCTCTCATGTAAAATACCGAAATTCTAATTTTACCCGAATCGAAAAAATCTAAATATTCTCTAGGCACTCCAATGTTAAAAAAAAAATTGCTCTGAATATAATCTGTTAGAAAAAATATAGAATGGCCTTTTCTACTCTGTTTTGTAGTATATACACCAACTCCATATGCTCTCTCATGTAAAATATAGAAATTCTAATTTTACCCGATTGGAAAAAATCTAAATATAATCTAGGCACCTCAATGTTAAAAAGAAAATCGCTCTGAATATAATCTGTCTGAAAAAATATACAATGCCCTATTCTACTTTGTTTTGGAGTATATCCCCCAACTCCATAGTCTCTCTCATGTAAAATACCGAAATACTAATTTTATGCGAATCGAAGTAAATCTAAATAATATCTAGGCGCCCCAAAGTTAAAAGGAAA
This sequence comes from Callithrix jacchus, assembly GCF_049354715.1. Classification (NCBI taxonomy): domain Eukaryota; kingdom Metazoa; phylum Chordata; class Mammalia; order Primates; family Cebidae; genus Callithrix; species Callithrix jacchus. The sequence goes on along the minus strand of NC_133521.1, from coordinate 51,965,899 downwards.
TGGCTGTGAATATAGTCTGTTAGAAAAAATATACAATGCCTTATTCTACTCTGTTTTGGGGTATATACAACAACTCAGTATGCTCTCTCATGTAAAATACCGAAATTCTAAATATACGTGAGTAGAAAGAAACCTCAATATTATCTAGGCCCCCCAGTGTTAAAAGCAAAATTGCTCTGAATATAATCTATCAGAAAAAATGTACAATGACCTTTTCTATTATGTTTTGGAGTATATACACCAACTCAATATTCTCTCTCATGTAAAATACCGAAATTATAATTTTACGCGAATTGAAAAAATCTAAAGAATATCTAGGTGATCCAACGTTAAAAGAAAATGGCTCTGAATATTGTTTGTTGGTAAAAATTTACAATGCCTTATTCTGTTCTGTTTTGGAGTATATGCACCAATTCTGTAGGCTCTCTCATGTAAAATACCGAAATTCCAATTTTACCCAAATCGAAAAAATCTAAATATTATCTAGGAAGACCAATGTTAAAAACAACATTGCTCTGAATATAATCTGTCAGAAAAAATATACAATGCCCTATTCCACTTTGTTTTGGAGTATGTTCAGCAACTCAGTGTACTCTCTCAAGTAAAATACAAAAATTCTAAATTTACGTGCATCGAAAAAAATCTAAATATTATCTAGGCATTCCAATGTTATAAACAAAAGCGCTCTGAATATAATCTGTCAGATAAAATATACAGTGCCCTATTCTACTTTGTTTTGGAGTATATACACCAACTCCATATGGTCTGTCATGTAAGATAGCATAATTCTAATTTTACATGAATCGAAAAAATCTAAATAATATCTAGGCGCCCCAAAGTTAAAAGAAACTGGCTCTGAATATCGTCTGTTAGAAAAAATATAAAATGCCTTCTTCTACTCTGTTTTGGAGTATATACACCATCTCAGTATGCTGTCTCATGTAAAATACCGAAATTCTAATTTTACGTGAATTGAAAAAAATCTAAATATTATTTACACACCCCAATGTTAAAAGCAAAATTGCTGTGAATACAATCTGTCAGAAATAATATACAATGCCCCTTTCTACTCTTTTTTGTAGTATATACACCAACTCAATATGCTCCCTCCTGTTAAATACCGAAATTCTAATTTGACGTGAATTGAAAATAATCTAAATAGTATCTAGGTGCCCCAAATTTAAAAGAAAATGGCTCTGAATATACTCTGTTAGAGAAAATATACAATGCCTTATTCTACTTTGTTTTGGAGAATATACACCATCTCAATATGCTCTCTCATGTAAAATACCGATATTCTAATTTTATGTAAATCGAGAAAAATCTAAATATTATCTAGGCACCCCAATGTTAAAAACATAATTTCTCTGAATATAAGCTGTCAGAAAAAATAGACAATGCCCTTTTCTGCGATGTTTTGTAGTATATAAACCAATTCAATATGCTCTCTGATGTAAAATACCGAAATTCTAATATTACAAGAATCCAAAAAAATCTAAATATTATCTAGGTACCCCAATATTAAATAAAATATTGTTGTGAATATAAGCTGTCAGAAAAAATATACAAAGCCCTATTTTTCTCTGTTTTGGTGTATATACACAAACTCAGTATGCTCTCTCATGTAAAATATAGAAATTCTATATTTAAGAGAATCGAAAAATATCTAAATATAATCTAGGCACCCCAATGTTAAAAGCAAAATTGCTCTGCATATAATCTGTCAGAAAAAAATATACAATGCCCTTTTCTACTCTCTTTTGTTGTATATACACCAACTCAATATGCTCTCTCATGTAAAATACCAAAATTCGAATTTAATGTGAATCAAAAAAAATCTAAATAATATCAAGGCACCCCAAAGTTAAAAGACAATGGCTCTGAATATACTCTGTTAAAAAAGATATACAATGGCTTATTCTACTCTGTTTTGGAGTATATACACAAACTCAGTATGCTCTCTCATGTAAAATACCGAAATTCTAATTATACGCAAATCGAAAAAAATCTAAATATTATCTAGGCACCCCAATGTTAAAAGCAAAATTCCTCTGAATATAATCTTTCAGATAAAACATACAATGCCCTTTTCTACTCTGTTTTGTAGTATATACACCAACTCAATATGCTCTCTCATGTAAAATACAGAAAATCTAATTTTACCTGAATTGAAAACAAAAAAATATTATCGAGGCACCCCAATAATAAAAAAAAATTGCTCTGAATATAATGTGCCAGAAAAAATATACAATGCCCTATTCTACTCTTTTGTGGAGTATATACACCAACTCACTATGCTCTCTCAGGTAAAATACAGAAATTCTAATTTTACGTGAATCGAAATTATCTAAATATTCTCCAGGCACCCCAGTGTTAAAAACAAAATTGCTCTGAACATAATCTGTCAGAAAAAATATACAATGCCCTATTCTACTCTGTTTTGGAATGTATAATCCAACTCCATATTCTCTCTCATGTAAAATACAGAAATTTTATATTTAAGAGAATCGAAAGAAATCTTTATATTATCTAGGCACCCCAATATTAAAAGCAAAATTTCTCTGAATATAATCTGTCAGAAAAAATATACAATGCCCTTTTCTACTCGGTTTTGTAGTATATACATCAGCTCAATATGCTCTCTCATTTAAAATACCGAAATTCTAATTTTACGCGAATCGATAAAATTCTAAATAATATCTAGGCGCCCCAAAGTTAAAATAAAATGGCTATGAATATAATCTGATGGAAAAAATATACAATGCCTTATTCTACTCTGTTTTGGAGTATATACAACAACTCAGTATGCTCTCTCATGTAAAATACCGAAATTCTAAATTTACGTGAATGAAAAAAAATCTAAATATTATCTAGACACCCCAATGTCAAGAGCAAAATTACTCAAAAAGTAATCTGTCAGAAAAAACATACAATGCCCTTTGCTACTCTGTTTTGGTGTATATACACAAACTCAATATGCTTTTCCATGTAAAATACTGAAATTCTAATTTTACGTGAATCGAAAAAAATCTTAATAATAACTATGCTCCCCAAAGTTAAAAGAAAATGGCTCTGTGTATAGTCTGTTAGAAAAAATATACAATACCTTTTTCTACTCTGTTTTGGAGTATATAAACCAACTACGTATGCTCTCTCATGTAAAATACAGAAATTCTAATTTCACCCGAATCGATAAAATCTAAATATTATCTAGAAACCCCAATATTAAAAACAAAAGTGCTCTGAATATAATCTGTCAGAAAAAATATACAATGCCCTGTTCTACTCTTTTTTGGAGTATATAAACCAACTGAGTATGCTCTCTCATGTAAAATAACAAAATTCTAATTTTACGTGAATCGAAAAAATTCTAAATACTATCTAGGCACCCCAAAGTTAAAAATAAAATTGCTCTCAATATAAACTGTCAGAAAAAATATACAATGCCCTATTCTACTTTGTTTTGGATTATATTCATCAACTCAATATGCTCTCTCATGTAAGATACAGAAATTCTATATTTAAGAGAATCGAAAATAAACTAAATATTATCTAGGCAACCCAATGTTAAAACCAAAATTCCTCTGATTATAATCTGTCAGAAAAAATATACAATGCCCATTTCTACTCTGTTTTGGCGTATATACACAAACTCAATATGCTCTCACCTGTAAAATACTGAAATTATAAATTGATGCTTATCGAATGAAATCTAAATATTATTTAGGCACCCCAATGTTAAAAGCAAAATTTTTCAGAGTATGATCTGTCAGAAAAAATATACAATGCCCTTTTCTTCTCTTTTTTGGAGTATATACACCAACTCAATATGCTCTCCCATGTAAAATACCGAAATCCTAATTTAACGCGAATCGAAAATAATCTAAATATAATCTAGGTAACCCAATGTTAAAAGCAAAATTGGACTGAATGTAATCTGTCAAAAGAAATATATAATGCCTTCATATACTCTGTTTCAGAGTATATACACCAACTCAATATGCTCTCCCAGGTAAGTATCAGAAATTTTAGTTTTACACGAATCGATAAAATTCTAAGTATTATCTAGACATTCCAATGTTATAACCAAAATTTCTCTGAATATAGTCTGTCAGAGAAAATACACAATGTTTTTTCTACTCTGTTTTGGAGTATGTACAGGTACTCAATAAGCTCTCTCATGTAAAATAATGAAATTCGAAATTTATGCGAATCAAAAAAAATCTAAAGATTATCTAGGCACCCCAATGTGAAAAGCAAAATTGCTCTGAATATAATCTGTCAGAAAAAATATACAATGCCCTTTTCTACTATGTTTTGGAGTATATAATCCAAGTAAATATGCTCACACATGTAAAATATAAAAACTCTAAATTTACATAAATCGAAAAAAACTAAATATCATCTAGGCATCCCAATGTTAAAAGCAAAATTGCTCAAAATATAATCTGTCAGAAAAAATATACAATGCCCTTTTCTACTCTGTTTTAAAGTATATAAACCAACTCAATATGGGCTCTCATGTAAAATACAGAAATTCCAATTTTACGTTTATCAAAATAAATCTAAATAATATCTAGGCGCCCCAAATTTAAAAGAAAATGGCTCTGAATATCGTCTGTTGGAAAATATATACAATGCCTTATTCTACTCTGTTTGGAGTATATTAACCAACTCAATATGCTCTCTCATGTAAAATACCAAAATCATAAATTTACGATAATCGAATGAAATCTAAATATTATCTTGGCACCCAAGGTTAAAAGAAAATGTCTCTGAATATAATATGTCAGAAAAAATATACAATGCCTTATTCTACTCTGTTTTGGAGAATATACACAAACGCAATACGCTCTCTCATGTAAAAAAAAGGAATTCTAATTTTACCTCAATCAAAAAAAACTAAATATTATCTTAGCATCACAATGTGAAACACAAAATTTATCTGAATATAGTCTGTCAGAAAAAATATAAAATGCTTTCTTCTACTCTGTTTTGGAGTATATACACCAACTGAATATGCTCCCTCATGTAAAATACCAAAATTCTAATTTTACAAGAACTGAAAAAAATCTAAATATTTTGTAGGCATTCCAATGTTAAAAGCAACATTTCTCTGAATAAAATCTGTCAGAAAAAATATTCAACGCCTTATTCTACTCTGTTTTGGAGTATATACACCAACTCAGTATGCTCTCTCATGTAAAATATCGAAATTCTAATTTTACGGAAATCGAAAAAAATCTAAATATTATCTAGGCACCTCAATGTAAAAAGCAAAATTGCTCTGAATATAATCTGTCAGAAAAAATATACAATACCATTTTCTACACTATTTTGGAGTATATACACCAACTCATTATGCTCTCACATGTAAAACACATAAATTCTAATTTTACCCGAATCAAAAAAATTCTAAATATTATCTAGGCACCCCAAAGTTAAACGAAAATGGCTCTGAATATAGTCTGTTAGAAAAAATATACAAAGCCTTATTCTACTTTGTTTTGGAGTATATACACCAACTCAGTATGCTGTCTCTTGTAAAATACCGAAATTCTATATTTAAGCGAATGAAAAATAATCTGAATATTATCTAGGCACCCTAATGTTAAAAGTAAAATTGCTCTGAATATAATCTGTTCGAAAAAATATACAATGCCCTTTTTTACTCTGTATTATAGTATGTACACAAACTCAATATGCTCTATCATGTAAAATACAGAGATACTAATTTTACATGAATCAAGAAAATGTAAATATTATCTAGGCACCCCAATGTTAAAAAAAAATTGCTCTGAATATAATCTGTCAGAAAAAATATACAATGCCCTATTCTACTCTGTTCTGGAGTATATACAACCACTCCGTATGCTCTCTCAAGTGAAATACCGAAATTCTAATTTTACGTGAATCGAAAAATATCTAAATATTATCTAGGCACCCGAATGTTAAAAGCAAAATTGCTCTGAATATAATCTGTCAGAAGAAATATACAATGCCCTTTTCTACTCTGTTTTGGATTATATACAACAACTCAATATGCTCTCTCATGTAAAATACAGAAATTTTAATTTTATGCATACCAAAAAAAATCTAAATAAATCTAGGTGCCCCAAAGTTAAAAAAAAATGGTTCTGAATATAGTGTGTTAGAAAATATATACAATGCCCTTTTCTACTCTGTTTTATATTATATACACCAACTCAGTATGCTCTCTCATGTAAAATACAGAAATTCAAATTTTACCCGATTCGAAAAAATCTAAATATTATCTAGGGACCCCAATGTTAAAAACAAAATTGCTCTGAATATAATCTGTCAGAAAAAATATACAATGCTCTCTTCTACTCTGTTTTGGAGTATATACACCAACTCAATATGCTCTGACATATAAAGTACTGAAATTATTAATTTACACTTATCGAATGAAATCTAAATATTATTTAGGCTTCCCAACATTAAAAGCAAAATTGCTCTGAGTATGATCTGTCAGAAAATATATACAATGCCCTTTTCTACTTTTTTTTGGATTATATACACCAACTCAATATGGTCTCTCATGTAAAATACCGAAATTTTAATTTTACCCGAAATGAAAAAAACCTATATATTATCTAGGCACCCCAATGTTAAGAGAAAACTACTCTGAATATATTATGTCAGGAAAAATATACAAAGTCCTATTCTAATTTGTTTTGGAGAATATCCACCAACTCTATGTGCTCTCTCATATAAAATACCGAAATTCTAATTTTACGTGAATCGAAAAAAATCTAAATATTATCTCCGCACCCCAATGTTAAAACCAAAATTACTCTAAATATAACCTGCCAGAAAAAATATACAATGCCCTTTTGTACTCTGTTTTGGACTATATACACCAACTCAATATGCTCTGTCATGTAAAATACAGAAATTCTAATTTTACCCGAATCGAAAAATTCTAAACATTATCAAGGCACCCCAATGTTAAAAGCAATATTGTTCTGAATATAATCTCTCATAAAAAATATACAATGCCCTATTCTTCTCTGTTTTGGGGTATATACACCAACTCAGTGTGCTCTCTCATGTAAAATATCGGAATTCTAAATTTATGTGAATCGAAAAATATCTAAATATTATCTAGGCACCCAAATGTTATAAGCAAAATAGCTCTGAATATAATCTGTCCGACAAAATATACAATGCTCTATTCTACTCTGTTTTGGAGTATATACACCAAATCCATATGCTCTCTCATGTTAAACACCGAAATTCTATATTTAAGGGAATAGACAAAAATCTAAAAATTATCTAGGCACCCCAATGTTAAAAGCAAAATTGCTCTGAATATAATCTCTCAGAAAAAATATTCAATGATCTTTTCTACTCTGTTTTGGAGTATACACACCAACTCAATATGCTCTCTCAGGTAAAATATCGAAATTAAAATTTAGGCGAATGGAAAAACATCTAAATAATATCTAGGCGCACCAATGTTAAAAGAAAATAACTGTGAATATAGTCTGTTGGAAAAATAATACAATGTTTTATTCTACAGTATTTTGGAGTATAAAAACCAACTCAGTATGCTCTTTCATGTAAAATTCCGAAATTCTAATTTTACGTGAATCGAAATAAATCTAAATATTATCTAGGCAGCCCATTGTTAATAGAAAAACTTCTCTGAATATAATCTGTCAGAAAAAATATAGAATGCCCTTTTCTACTCTGTTTTGCAGTATATACACCAACTCAGTATGCTCTCTCATTTAAAATACCGAAATTCTAATTTTACGTGAATTGAAAAAAATCTACATGTTATCTAGGCACCCAAATGTTAAGCAGAAAATTGCTCTAAATATAATCTGTCATAAAATATATACAATGACCTTTTCTACTCTGTTTTGGAGTATATACACAAACTCAATATGCTCTCTCATGTAAAATACCGAAATTTTAATCTTACGTGAATCGATAAAAATCTAAATGATAACTAGGCGCCTCAAAGTTAAAAGAAAATGGCTCTCAATATAATCACTTAGAAAAAATATACAATACCCTTTTCTACTCTGTTTTGTAGTATATACACCAACTCAATATGCTCCATCATTTAAAATAGAGAAATTGAAATTTTGCCCGAATCGAAAAAATCTAAATGAAATCTAGGCCCCGCAATGTTAAAAACAAAATTGCTCTGAATATAATCTGTCAGAAAAAATGTACAATGCCTTTTTGGCTCTGTTCTGGAGTATATACACCAACTCAATATGCTCTCTCATGTAAAATACAGAAATTTTATTTTTACGCGAATAGAAAAAATCTAAATATTATCTAGAAACCCCAATGTTAAAAACAAAATTGCTCTGAATACAATTTGTCAGAAAAAATATACAATGTTCTATTCTACTTTGTTTTGGAGTATATACACCAACTAAGTATGCTCTCTCATGTAAAATACCAAAATTCTAAGTTTACCTGAATCGAAAAAAATCTAAATAATATCTAGGCGCCCCAAAGCTAAAAGAACATGGCTCTGAATATAGTCTGTAAAAAAAATATACAAAATTTTATTCTACTCTGTTGTGGAGTATATACACCAGTCAGTTTGCTCTCTCATGTAAAATACCGAAATTCTAATTTCATGTAAATCGGAAGAAATCTAAATAGTATCTCGGAACCCCAATGTTAAAAGCAAAATTGCTCTGAATATAATCTGTCAGAAAAAATATACAATGCCATTTTTTATTCTGTTTTAGTGTATATACACCAACTGAATATGCTCTCTCATATAAAATACTGAAATTCTAAATTTACGTGAATCGAAAAAAATCTAAATATTATCTAGGCATCCGAAAGTTAAAAACAAAATTTTTCCGAGTGTAATCTGTCAGGAAAAATATACACTGCCATATTCTACTCTGTTTTGGAGTATATACACCAACTCACTATGGTCTCTCATGTAAAATACAGAAATTCTAATTTTTCGTGAATCGAAAAAAATCTAAATATTATCTAGGCACCCCAATGTTAAAAGCAAATTTGCTCTGAATATAGTCTGTCAAAAAAAATATACAATGCCCATTTCTACTCACTTCTGGCGTATATATACCTACCCAATATGCTCTATATTATAAAATAGGTAAATTCTAATTTTACGTGAATCGAAAAAATCTAAATAATATCTAGGTGCCTCAAAGTTAAAAGATAATGACTCTGAATATAGTCTATTAGAAAAAATATAGAATGCCTTATTCTACTCTGTGTTGAAGTATATACACCAATTCAGTATGCTCTCTCATGTAAAATACCGAAATTCTAATTTTACGTGAATTGAAATAAATCTAAATAGTATCTCGCCACCCCAATGTTAAAAGCAAAATTGCTCTGAATATTATCTGTCCTAAAAAATATACAATGCCCTATTCTACTCTGTTTTGGAGTATTTACAGCATCTCCATATTCCCTCTCAGAAAAAATACAGAAAATCCATATTTAAGCGAATCGAAAAAAATCTATATATTATCAAGGCACCCCAAAGTTAAAAGCAAAATTGCTCAGAATATAATCTGTCAATAAAATATACAATGCCCTATTCTACTCTGTTTTGGAGTATATACACCAACTCAGTATGCTCTCTCCTGTAAAATACCGAAATTCTAATTTTACGGGAATCGAAAGAAATCTAAATATGATCTAGGCACCCGAATGTTAAAAGCAAAATTGCTCTCAGTATAATCTGTCAGACAAAATATACAATGTTCTTTTCTCCGTTTTTTTTTTCGGTATATACACCACCGCAATATGCTCTCTCATATAAAATACTGAAATTCAAATTTTACGTGCATCGAAAAAATCTAAATAATATCTAGGCGCCCCAAAGTAAAAAGAAAATGGCTCTAAATATACTCTGTTAAAAAAATTATACAATGCCTTATTCTACTCTGTTTTGGAGTATATACACAAACTCAGTATGCTCTCTCACGTAAAACACAGAAATTCTAAATTTACGTGAATTGAAAAAAATTGAAATATTATCTAGGCAACACAATGATAAAAAAAAAATTATTCTGAATATAATCTGTCAGAAAAAATATACAATGCTCTATTCTTCTCTGTTTTGGAGGATATACACCAACTTTATATGCTGTCTCTTGTAAAATACAGAAATTCTATATTTACGTGAATCGAAAATAATCTAAATATTATCTAGGCACCCCAATGTTAAAAACAGAATTGCTCTGAATATAATCTGTAAGAAAAAATATACAATGCCATTTTTTACTATGTTTTGGAGTATATTCAGCAACTCAATATGCTCTCTCCTGTAAAATATTGAAATTCTAATTTATGTGAATTGAAAAAAATTTAAATTTTATCTAGGCACCCCAATATTAAAAACAAAATTGCTCTGAATATAATCTGTCAGGAAAAATATACAATGACTTATTCTACTGTGTTTTGGAGTATATACACCAAATCGATATTCTCTCTCATGTAAAATACAGAAATTCCATATTTAGGCAAATTGAAAAAAATCTATATATTATCTAGGCACCCAATGTTAAAAGCAAAATAGCTCTGAATATAATCTGTCAGAACACATATACAATGCCATTTTCTACCCTGTTTTGTAGTATATACACCAACTCAATATGCTCTCCCATGTAAAATACAGAAATTCTAATTTTACCCGAATCGAAAAAATCTAAATATTATCTAGGCACCCCAATGTTAAAAAAAAAATTGCTCTAAGTATAATCTGTACGAAAAAATATACAGTGCCCTATTTTACTCTGTTTTGGAGTATATACACCAACTCAGTATGCTCTCTCATGTAAAATAACGAAATTCTAAATTTACATGAATCGACAAAAATCTACATGTTATCTAGGCACCCCAATGTTAAAAGCGAAATTGCTCTGAATATAATCTTTCAGAGAAAATATACAATGCCCTATTCTACTCTGCTTTGTAGTATTTACACCAACTCTATATTCTTTCCATGTAAAATAAAAAATTTCTATATTTAAGCGAATCAAAACAAATCTATATATTATCTAGGCACCCCAATGTTAAAAGCAAAATTGCTCAGAATATGATCTGTCAGAAATAATATACAATGCCCTTTTCTACTTTGATTTGTAATATATACACCAACTCAATATGCTCTCTTGTAAAATAGAGAAATTCTAATTTTACCCGAATCGAAAATATGTAAATATTATCTAGGCACCCCAATGTTAAAAACAAAATTTCTCTGAATATAATCTGTCAGAAAAAATATACAATGCCCTGTTCTACTCTGTTTTGGAATATGTACACCAACTCAGTATGCTCTCTCATGTAAAATATCGAAATTTTAACTTTACGTGAATCGAAAAAATTCTAAATATTATCTAGGCACACCAACTTTAGAAACAGAAGTGCTATGATTGTAATCTGTCAGAAAAAATATACAATGCCCTATTCTACTCTGTTTTGGAGTATATACACCAACTCAGTATGCTCTCTCATGTAAAATACCGAAATTCTAACTTTACGTGAATCGAAAAAAATCTAAATATTATATAGGCACCCCAATGTTAAAAGCAAAATTGCTCTGAATATAATATGTCAGAAAAAAATATACAATGCCTTTTTGTACTCTGTTTTGTAATATATACACCAACTCAATACGCACTCTCATGTAGAATACAGAAATTCTAATTTTACCCGAATCGAAAAAATCTAAATATTATCAAGGCACACCAATGTTAAAAACAAAATTTCTTTGAATATAATCTGTCAGAAAAAATATACAATGCTCTATTCTACTCTGTTTTAGAGTATATACACCAACTTAGGATGCTCTCTCATGTAAAATACCTAAATTCAAATTATACGTGAATCGAAAAAAATCTAAATATTATCTAAGCACCCGAATGTTAAAAGCAAAATTGCTCTGATTATAATCTGTCAGACAAAATATACAATGCTTTATTCTTCTCTGTTTTGGAGTATATACACAAACTCAGTATGCTCTCTCATGTAAAATACCGAAATTTTAATTTTATGTGAATTTATAAAAAATGTAAATATTATCCAGGTTCCCTAAAGTTCAAAGAAAATGCCTCTGAATATAGTCTGTTAGAGACAATATACAATGCCTTATTCTACTTTGTTTTGGAGTATATACACCAAATAAGTATGCTCTTTCATGTAAAATACCGAAATTCCAATTGTACCCGAATCGAAAAAATCTACATATTATATAGGCACCCCAATGTTAAAAACAAAATTGTTGTGAATATAATCTGTCAAAAAAAATATACAATGCCCTATTCTACTCTGCTTTGGAGGATATACACCAACTCCATATGCTCTCTCATGTAAAATACAGAAATTCTATATTAAGTGAATCGAAAAAAATCTAAATATTATCTAGGAACCCCAATGTTAAAAACAAAATTGCTCTGAATATAATCTGTCGGAAAAAATATACAATGACCTATTCTAATCTGTTTTGGAGTACATACACCAACTCAATATGCTCTCTCATGTAAAATACAGAAATTCTGTATTTAAGCGAATCGACAAAATTATAAATATTCTATAGGCACCCAAATGTTAAAAGCAAAATTTTCTGATTATAATCTGTCAGACAAAATATACAATGCCCTTTTCTCCTCTGTTTTGGAGTATATACACCACCGTAATATACTCTCTCATGTAAAATACCGAAATTCTAATTTTACTTGCATCAAATTAAAAATCTAAATAATATCTAGGCACCCCAAAGTTAAAAAAAAATCGCACTGAATATAGTCTGTTAGAAAAAATATACAATGCCTTATTCTACTCTGTTCTGGAGTATATACACCAACTCAGTATGCTCTCTCATGTAAAATACAGAAATTCTAAATTTACTTGAATCTAAAACAAATCTAAATATTATCTAGGCACCACAATGTTAAAAAAAAATTGTTCTGAATATAATCTGTCACAAAAAATATACAATGCTTTCTTGTACTCTGTTTTGTAGTATATAAACCAACTCAGAATGCTCTCTCGAGTAAAATATAGAAATTCTAGTTTTACCCGAATCGAAAAATCTAAATATTATCTAGGCACCTCAATGTTAAAAACAAAATTACTCTGAATATAATCTGTCAGAAAAAATATACAATGCCCTATTCTACTCTGTATTGGCGTATATACACCAACTCCATATGCTCTCTCATGTAAAATACTAAAATTCTATATTTAAGGGAGTCGAAAAAAATCTAAATATTATCTAGGCACCCCAAGGTTAACAGAAAAATTGCTCTGAATATAATCTGTCAGAAATAATATACAATGCCCTTTTCTAATCTGATTTGGAGAATATACACAAACTCAATATGCTCTCTTATATAAAATACCGAAACTGTTATTTTACGCGAATCACAAAAATCTAAATAATATCTAGGAGCCCCAAAGTTAAAGGAAAATGGCTCTGAATATAGTCTGTTAGAAAAAATATACAATGCCTTATTCTACTCTGTTTTGGAGTATATACACCTACTAATTATGCTCTCTCATGTAAAATACCGAAATTCCAATTTTAACCGAATCGAAAAAATCTAAATATTATATAGGCACCCCAATGTTAAAAGCAAAATTGCTCGAAATATAATCTGTCAGAAAAAATGTAACATGCCCTATTCTACTCTGTTTTGGTATATATACACCATCTCCATATGCTCTCTCATGTAAAATACAGAAATTATATATTTAATCGAATCGACAAAAATCTAAATATTATCTAGGCACCCAAATGTTAAAAGCAAAAATGCTCTAAATATAATCTGTCAGAAAAAATATACAATGCCCTATTCTACCCTGTATTGGAGTATATACACCAACTCCATATGCTCTCTCATGTAAAATACAGAAATTCAAAATTTATGTAGATCGAAAAAAATCTAAATATGATCTAGGCACCCCAATGTTAAAAAGAAAATTGTTCTGAATATAATCTGTCAGAAAAAATATGAAATGCCCTATTCTACTCTGTTTTGGAAGATATACACAAACTCAATATGCTCTCTCATGTAAAATACAGATATTCTATATTTACGTGAATCGAAAAAAATCTAAATATTATGTAGGCACACCAATTTTAGAAACAAAAGTTTTATGATTATAATCTGTCATAAAATATATACAATGCCCTATTCTATTCTGTTTTGGAGTATATACAGCAACTGAGGATGCTCTCTCATGTAAAATACCGAAATTCTAAATTTGCGTGAATCAAAAAAAATCTAAATATTATATAGGCACCCCAATGTTAAAAGCAAAATTGCTCTGAATATAATCTCTCAGAAAAAATACACAATGCCCTTTCTACTCTCTTTTAGAGTATATACACCAACTCAGTATGCTCTCTCATGTAAATATTATGTAGGGACCCCAATGTAAAAAGCAAAATTGCTCTGAATATAATCTGTCACAAAAAATATACAATGCCCTTTTATAAAATATGTTGGAATATATAAACCAACTCAATATGCTCTTTCATGTAAAACACCTAAATTAAAATTTTACGTGAATCAAAAAAATCAAAATAATATCTAGTCTCCCCAATGTTAAAAGAAAATGGCTTTGAATATAGTCTGTTAGAAAAAATATACTATGCCTTATTCTACTGTGTTTTGGAGTATATACACCAACTCAGTTTACTCTCTCTGTTAAATACCGAAATTCAAATTTTACGTGAATCGAAAAAAACCTAAATATTATCTAGGCACCCCAATGTTTAAAGGAAAATTGCTCTAATATAATCTGTCAGAAAAAATATACAATGCCCTTTTCTACTCTCTTTTGGCGTATATACACCAACCCAATATGCTCTATATTATAAAATAGCTAAATTCAATTTTTACGTGAATCGAAAAAATTTAAATAATATCTAGGCGCCCCAAAGTTAAAAGGAAATCACTCTGAATATTGTCTGTTAGAAAAAATATACAATGCCTTATTCTACTCTATTTTGAAGTATATACACCAACTCCATATGCTCTCTCAGCTAAAATACCGAAATTCTAATTTTACGTGAATCGAAAAAAATCTAAATATTATCTAGGCACCCCAATGTTAAAAGCAAAATTGCTCTGAATATAATCTGTCAGAAAATATGTACGATGCCCTATTCTACTCGGTTTTGGAGTATTTACACCAACTGCATATTCTCTCTCCTGTAAAATACTGAAATTCTATATTTAAGCGAATCGAAAAAAATCTATATATTATCGAGGCACCCCAATGTTACAAGAAAATTGCTCAGAATATAATCTGTCAGAAAAAATATACAATGCCGTTTTCTACTCTGTTTTGTAATATATACACCAACTCGATACGCTCTCTCAAGTAAAACACAGAAATTCTAATTTTACCCGAATCGAAAAAATCTAAATATCATCTAGGCACCGTAATGTTAAAAAAAAATTTCTCTGAATATATTCTGTCAGAAAAAATATAAAATGCCCTATTGTACTTTGTTTTAGGGTATATACACCAACTTAGTATGCTCTCTCATGTAAAATAACAAAATTCTAATTTTACTTGAATCGAAGGAAATCTAAATATTATTTAGGCAACCCAATGTTAAAAACAAAATTTCTCTGAATATAATCTGTCAAATAAAATATACAATGCCCTATTCTACTCTGTTTTGGAGTATATATACCAACTCAGTATGCTCTATCATGTAAAATACCGAAAGTCTAATTTTATGTGAATCGAAAGAAATCTAAATATTATCTAGGCACCCGAATGTAAAAAGCAAAATTGCTCTCATTATAATCTGTCAGACAAAATATACAATGCTCATTTCTCCTCTGTTTTGGGGTATATACACCACCGCAATATGCTCTCTCATATAAAATCCTGAAATTCTAATTTTACACGAATTCAAAATTCTAAATATTATCTAGGCATCCCAATGTTAAAAACAAAATTACTCTGAATATAATCTGTCAGAAGAAATATACAATGCTCTATTCTACCCTGTATTGGATTATATACACCATCTCCATATGCTCTCTCATGTAAAATACAGAAATTCTAAATTTACGTGAATCGAATATAATCTAAATATTATCTAGGCACCACAATGTTAAAAACAAAATTGTTCTGAATATTATCTGTCAGAAAAAATACACAATGCCCTATTATACTCTGTGTTGGAATATATACACCAGCTCCATTTGCTCTCTCATGTAAAATACAGATATTCTATATTTATGCATATCGAAAAAAATCTAAATATTATCTAGGCACACCAATTTTAGAAACAAAAGTGCTATGATTTTAATCTCTCAGAAAAAATATAAAATGTTCTATTCTACTCTGTTTTGGAGTATATACACCAACCCAGTATGCTCTCTCATACAAAATACTGAAATTCTAATTTTACGTGAATCGAAACAAATCTAAATAATATATAGGCACCCCAATGTTAATAGCAAAATTGCTCTGAATATAATCTGTCAGAAAAAATATACAATGCCCTTTTCTACTTTGTTTTGAAATACATACACCAACTCCATATGCTCTCTCATGTAAAAAACCTAAATTCTAATTTTACGTGAATCAAAAAAATCTAAATAATATCAAGTCGCCACAATGTTAAAAGAAATTGGCTCTGAATATAGTCTGTTAGAAAAAATATACTATGCCTTATTCTACTCTGTTTTGGAGTATATACACCAACTCAGTATGCACTCTCAAGTAAAATACCGCAATTCTATTTTACGTGAATCGAAAAAAACCTAAATATTATCTAGGCACCCCAATGTTAAAAACAAAATTGCTCTGAATATAATCTGTCAGAAAAAATATACAATGCTCTATTCTACTCTGTTTTGGAGTATATACACCAACTCAGTATGCTCTCTCATGTTAAATACCGAAATTCTAATTATACGTGAATAGAAAAAAATCTGAATATTATATAGGCACCCCAATGTTAAAAGCGAAATTGCTCTGAATATAATATGTCAGAAAAAATACACAACGCCTTTTTCTACTCTGTTTTGGAGTATATACAGGAACTCAGTATGCTCTCATATGTAAAATAGAGAAATTAAAATTTTACCCAAATCAAAAACATCTAAATATTATATAGGCACCCCAATGATAAAAACAAAATGGCTCTGAATATAATCTGTAAGAAAAAATATACAATGCCCTATTATACTCTGTTTTGGAGTATATACACCAACTCAGTATGCTCTCTAATATCAAATACCGAAATTCTAAATTTACGTGAATAGAAAGAAATCTGTACTATAAATCGTTCTACTATAAGGACAGATGTACACGAATGTTCATTGCAGCACTGTTTACAATAGCAAAGACCTGGAATCAACCCAAATGCCCATTGATAATAGACTGGATTGGAAAAATGTGGCACATATACACCATGGAATATTATGCAGCAATCAGAAATGATGAGTTCGTGTCGTTTGTAGGGACATGGATGAATCTGGAAAACATCATCCTCAGCAAACTGACACAAGAACAGAAAATGAAACACCGCATATTCTCACTCATAGGTGGGTGATGAAAAATGAGAACACATGGACACAGAAATGGGAGTACTAGACACTGGGGTCTATTGGGGGGAAAAGGGGAGGGCCAGTGGGAGGGGGAGGTGGGGAGGGATAGCCTGGGGAGAAATGCCAAATGTGGATGAAGGGGAGAAGAAAAGCAAAGCACACTGCCATGTGTGTACCTATGCAACTGTCTTGCATGCTCTGCTCATGTACCCCAAAACCTATAATCCAATAAAAAATTAAAAAAAAAGAAGCAGTCAATAGTTTACTAAAAAAAAATAAAATAAATAAAATGTGAAAGAAAATAGAAATCTAAATATTATCTAGGCACCCCAATGTTAAAAGCAACATTGCTCTGAATATAATCTGTCAGAAAAAATATACAATGCCCTTTTCCACTCTGTTGTGGAGTATATACAACACCTCAATATGCTCTCTAATGGAAAATACTGAAATTCAAATTTTACGTGAATCGAAGAATGTCTAAATAATATCTAGCTGCCCCAAAGTTAAAAGAAAATGGCTCTGAATATAGTCTGTTAGTAATAAAAAAACCATGCCTGATTCTACTTTGACTTGGAGTATATATACCAACTCACTATGCTCTCTCATGTAAAATACTGAAATTCTAAATGTACACGAATCAAAATAATCTAAATATTATTTAGGCACCCCAGTTTTAAAAACAAAATTGTTCTGAATATAATCTGTCAGATAAAATATACAATGCCCTATTCTACTTTGTTTTGGAGTATATAAACCAACTCAATATGCTCTCTCATTTAAAATACAAAAATTTGATATTTAAGCGAATCGAAAAAAATCTAAATATTATCTAGGCTTCCCAATATTAAAAGGAAAATTGCTCTGAATATAATCTGTCAGAAGAAATATACAATGCCATTTTCTACTCTGTTTTTAGTATATACACCAACTCAATATGGTCTCATGTAAAATCCCGATATCCTAATTTTACACAAATCGAATAAAATCTAAATAATATCTAGGCGCCCCAAAATTAAAAGAAAATGTCTCTGAATATAGTCTGTTAGAAAAAATATACAATGCCATTTTCTACTCTGTTTTGGAGTATATACATCAAGTCAGTATGCTCTCTCATGTAAAATACCGAAATTCTAATTCTACGTGAATCGAAAGAAATCTAAATATTATCTAGGAACCCCAATGTTAAAAGCAAAATTGCTCTGAATATAATCTGTCAGAAAAAATATACAATGTTCTATTCTACACAGTTTTGGAGGATATACACCAACTCCATATTCTCTCTTATGTAAAATACAGAAATTCTATAATTAGGTTAATTGACATAAATCTAAATATTATCTAGGCACCCCAGTGATAAAATCAAAATTGTTCTGAATATAATATGTCAGAAAAAATATACAATGCCCTATTCTACTCAGTTTTGGAGTATATACACCAACTCACTCTAATCTCTCTTGTAAAATACAGAAATTCTAAATTTACGGGAATCGACGAAAATCTAAATATTATCTAGGCACCCCAATGTTAAAAAAAAATTGCTCTGAATATAATATGTCGGAAAAAATATACAATGACCTATTCTACTCTGTTTTGGAGTACCTACACCAACTCAATATGCTCTCTCATGGAAAATACCGAAATTCAAATTTTACGTGAATCGAAAAATATCTAAATAATATCTAGGCTCCCCAAAGTTAAAAGAAAATGGCTCTGAATATATTCTGTTAGAAAAAATATACAATGCCTTATTCTACTCTGATTTGGAGTATATATACCAACTCAGTATGCTCTCTCATGTAAAATAGTGAAATTCTAAATTTACGCGAATTGAAAAAATCTAAATATTATCTAGGCACCCCAATTTAAAAAAAAAAAGTGTTCTGAATATAATCTGTCAGATAAAATATACAATGCCGTTTTCTTCTTTGTTTTGGTCTATATACACCAACTCCATATGCTCTCTCATATAAAATACAGAAATTGTATATTTAAGCGAATTGAAAAAAATCTAAATATTATCTAGGGAAACCAATGTTAAAAGAAAAATTGCTCTGAATATAATCTGTCAGAAAAAATATAGAATGCCCTTTTCTACTCTGTTTTGTAGTATATAAACCAACTCAATATGGTCTCATGTAAAATCCCGATATACTAATTATATGCGAATCGATAAAATTCTAAATAATATCTAGGCGCCCCAAAGTTAAAAGAAAATGGCTCTGAATATAGTCTGTTAGAATAAATATACAATGCCTTATTCTACTTTGTTTTGGAGTATATACACCATCTCAGTATGCTCTCTCATCTAAAATACCAAAATTCTAAATTTACGTAAATCGAAAAAAATCTAAATGTTATCTAGGCACCCCAATGTTAAAAACAAAATTGGTCTAAATATAATCTGTCAGAAAAAATAAACAATGTTCTATTCTAGTCTGTTTTGGAGTATATACACCAACTCCATATTCTCTCTACGTAAAATACAGAAATTCCATATTTAAGCGAATCGAAAAAAATCTATATATTATCTAGGCTACCCAATGCTAAAAGCAAAATTGCTTTGAATATAATCTGTCAGAGAAAACATACAATTCCCTTTTCTACTCTCTTTTGTAGTATATACAATTCAATACGCTCTCTCATGTAAAATACAGAAATTCTAATTTTATCAGGATCGAAAAAAATCTAAATATTATCTATGCACCCCAATGTTAAAAACAAAATTGCTCTGAATATAATCTGTCATAAAAAATATAAAATGCCCTTTCTACTCTGTTTTAGAGTATATACACCAACTCACCATGCTCTCTCATGTAAAATACAGAAATTCTAAATTTACGTGAATCGAAAATAATCTAAATATTATCTAGGCACCCGAATGTTAAAAGCAAAATTGCTCTCATTGTAATCTGTCAGACAAAATATACAATGCCCTTTTCTCCTCTGTTTTGGAGTATATACATTAACTCAATATGCTCTCTCATGTAAAATACTGAAATTCTCATTTTAGGCCAATCGACGAAAGTCTAAATATTATCCAGTCGCCCCAGAGTTAAAAGAAATTGGCTCTGAATATAGTCTGTTAGAAAAAATATAAAATGTTCTTTTCTACTCTGTTTTGTAGTAGATACACCAACTTTATATTCTCTCTCACGTAAAATAGAGAAATTATATATTTAAGTGAATCGAGAAAAATCTATATATTATATAGGCAACTTAATGTTAAAAGCAAAATTGCTCTGAATAAAATCTGTTAGAAAAAATATACAATGCCCTATTCTACTCTGTTTTGGAGTAAATAAACCAACTCAATATGCTCTCTCATGTAAAATACGGATATTCTAATTTTACGTGAAGTGAAAAACATCGAAATGTTATCTAGGCACCCCAATATTAAAAACAAAACTGCTCTGAATACAATCTGCCAGAAGAAATATACAAGGCCCTATTCTACTTTGTTTTGGAGTATATACACCAACTTCATATGCTCGCTCATGTAAAATACAAAAAATCTATATTTAAGCGAATCGAAAAAAATCTAAATATGATCTAGGCACCCCAAAGTTAAAAGCAAAATTGCTCTGAATATAACCTGTTAGGAAAAATATACAATGTTCTTTTCTACTCTGATTTGTAGTATATACACCACTGAATATGCTCTATCATGTAAAATACAGATTTTCTAATTTTACCCGAAGAGAAATAATCTAAATATTATCTAGGTACTCCAATATTAAAAGCAAAATTGCTCTGAATATAATCTCTCAGAAAAAATATACAATGCTTTATTCTACGTTGTTTTGGAGTATCTAAACAAACTCAATATGCTCTCTCATGTAAAATACGGAAATTCTAATTTTACATGAATCGAAAAGGATCTAAATAATATCTAGGCCCCTCAAAGTTAAGAGAAAATGGCTCTGAATATTGTCTGTTAGTAAAAATATAAAATGCCTTATTCTACTTTGTTTTGGAGTATATACACCAACTCAGTATGCTCTCTCATGTAAAATACAGAAATTCTAATTTTACTTGAATCGAAAAAATCTACATATTGTCTAGTCACCCCAATGTTAAAAACAAAATTGCTCTGAATATAATCTGTCAGAAAAAAATATACAATGCCCTATACTACTCTGTTTTGTAGATTATACTCCCACTGAATATGCTCTCTCATGCAAAATACCGAAATTCTAATTTTACACGAATCGAGAAACATCTAAATAATATCCAAGGTCCCCTATGTTAAATAAAAATGTCTCTGGATATAGTTTCTTAGAAAAAATATACAGTCCCTTATTCTACTCTGTTTTGGAGTATATACACCAACTCTGTATGGTCTCTCATGTAAAATACCGAAATTATAATTTTACACCAATCGAAAAAAATTTAAATTATATCTAGGTGCCCCAAAGTTAAAAGAAAATGGCTCTCAATATAGTCTGTTAGAAAAAATTTACAATGCCTTATTCTACTTTTTTTTAGAGTATATACACCAACCCAGTATGCTCTCTCATGTAAAAAACAGAAATTCTAAATTACGTGAATCAAAATAAATCTAAATATTATCTAGGCACACGAATGTTAAAAACAAAATTTCTCTCAATATAATCTGTCAGAAAAAATACACAATGCCCATTTCTACTCTGTTTTGGAGTATATACACGAACTCAATATGCTCTCTCATGTAAAATACTGAAATTCTAATTTTATGTGAATCGAAAAAAATCTAAATACTATCTAGGCACCCCAAAGTTAAATGAAAATAGCTCTGAATATAGTCTGTTAGAATAAATATACAATGCCTTAATCTACGCTGTTTTGGAGTATATACACCAACTCAATATGCTCTCTCATGGAAAATACCGAAATTATATATTTAATCAAATCGAAAATAATCTGAATATTATCTAGGAACCCCAATGTTAAAAACAAAATTGCTCTAAATATAATCTGCCAGAAAAAAATATACAATGCCCTATTCTACCATGTTTTGGAGGATATACACCAACTCCATATGCTCTCTCATGTAAAATACAGAAATTCTATATTTAAGCAAATCGAAATATCTCTAAATATTATCTAGGCACCCCATTGTTAAAAGCAAAATTGCTCTAAATATAATTTGTAAGAAAAAATATACAATGCCCTTTTCTAATCTGTTTTGTAGTATATACACAAACACAATATGCTCTCTCATGTAAAATACCGAAATTCTAATTTTACGCGAATTGAAAAAAATCTAAATAATATCTAAGCGTGCCAAAGTTAAAAGAAAATGGCTCTGAATATACTCTGTGAGAAAAAATATACAATGCCTTATTCTACACTGTTTTAAAGTATATACATTAACTCAGTATGCTCTCTCACATAAATTAGTGAAATTCTAATTTTACGTGCATCGAAAAACACCTAAATATTATCTAGGCACCCCCATGTTAAATGCAAAATTGCTCTGAATAAATCTGTCAGAAAAAATATACAATGTCCTATTCTACTCCGTTTTGGAGTATATACACCAACTCTATATGCTCTCTCATGTAAGATACCAAAATTCTAATTTTACGCGAATCGAAAAGGATCTAAATAATTTCTGGGCGCCTCAAAGTTGAAAGAAAATGGCTCTGAATACAGTGTGTTAGAAAAAAATATAATCCCCATTTCTACTCTGTTTTTCAGTATATACACCAACTCAATATGCGCTCTCAAGTAAAATACAGAAATTTTAAATTTACGTGATTTGAAAATAATCTAAATATTAACTAGGCACCCGAATGTTAAAAGCAATATTGCTCTGAATATAATCTGTCAGAAAAATATATACAATGTCCTATTCTACTCCTTTTTGTAGTATATAAACCAACTCAATATGCTCTATCATGTAAAATACAGAAATTCTAATTTTTCCCGAATAGAAAAAATCTAAATATTATCTAGGCACCACAATGTTAAAAACAAAATTGCTCTGAATATAATCTGTCAAAAAAATATACAATGTTCTATTCTACTTCGTCTTGGAGTATATAAACGAACTCAGTATACTCTCTCATGTAAAATAGAGAAATTCTAATTTTACCGGAATCGAAAAAATCTACATATTATCTAGTCACCCCAATGTTAAAAACAGAATTGCTCTGAATATAATCTATCAGAAAAAATATACAATGCCCTATTCTACTCTGTTTTGGAGCATATACACCCACTCAATATGCTCTCTCATGCAAAATACCGAAATTTTAATTTTATGCGAATCGAAAAATATCTAAATAATATCTATGCACCTTTAAGTTAAATGAAAATGACTCTGGATATAGTCCCTTAGAAAAAATATACAATGCCTTATTCTACTTTGTTTTGAAGTATATACACAAACTCAGTATGCTCTCTCATGTAAAATACTGAAATTCTAATTTTACGTGAATCGAAACAATCTATATATTATCTAGGCACCCCAATGTTAAAAACAAAGTTGCTCTAAATATAATCTGTCAGAAAAAATATACAATGCCCTAATCTACTTTGTTTTGGAGTATATACACCAATTCCATATGCTCTCTCCTGTAAAATACAGAAATTGTATATTTAAGCAAATCGAAGAATATCTAAATATTATCTAGGCAACCCAATGTTAAAAGCAAAATTGCTCTTAATACAATCTGTCAGAAAAAATATACAATGTCCTATTCTACTCCGTTTGAGAGTATATACACCAACTCAGAGTGCTCTCTAATGTAAAATACAGAAATTCAAAATTATGTGAATCAAAATAAATCTAAATATTATCTAGGTGCCCGAATGTTAAAAGCAAAATTGCTCTGAAAATAATCTATCAGAAAAAATATACAATGCCCATTTCTACTCTGTTTTGGAGTATATGCCCCATCTCCATATTCTCTCTCATGTAAAATACAGAAATTCTATATTTAACTGAATCGAAAAAAATCTGAATATTATCTAGGCACCCCAACGTTAAAACCAAAATCGCTCTGAATATCATCTGTCAGAAAAAAATATACAATGCCATATTCTACTCTGTTTTGGAGTATATACCCCATCTCCATATTTTCTCTTATGTAAAATACAGAAATTCTATATTTAAGCGAATCGAGAAAACTGAAAATATTATCTAGGCACCTTAATGTTAAAAGAAAAATTGCTCTGAACATAATTTTTCAGAAAAAATATACAATGCTTTTTTCTAATCTGTTTTGTGGTATATACACCAACTCAATATGCTCTCTCATGTAAAATACCGAAATTCTAATTTTACATGAATCGAAAAATATCTAAATAATATCTAGGCGCACCAAAGTTAAAAGAAAATGGCTCGTAATATACTCTGTTAGAAAAAATATACAATGCCTTAATCTACTCTGTTTTGGAGTATATACACCAACTCAGTATGCTCTCTCATGTAAAATAGGGAAATCCTAATTTTACGTGAATCGAAAAAAATCTAAATATTAACTAGGCACCCGAATGTTAAAAGCAAAATTGCTCTGAATATAATCTGTCAGGAAAAGTATACAATGCCTTATTCTACTCTTTTTTGGAGCATAAACACCAACTGAGCATTGTCTCTCATGTAAAATGTCGAAAATCTAATTTTACGTGAATCGAAAATAATCTAAATAGTATCCAGGCACTTCAATGTTAAAAACAAAATTGCTCTGAATATAATCTGTCAGAAAAAATATACAATGCCCTATTCTACTTTGTTTTGGAGTATATACACCAAATCCATATGCTCTCTCATGTAAAATACAGAAATTCCATATTTAAGCAAATCGAAAAAGATCTAAATATTATCGAGGCACCCCAATGTTAAAAGCAAAATTGTTCTAAATATAATCTGTCAGAAAAAATATACAGTGCTCTTTTCTAATCTGTTTTGAAGTATATAAACCAACTCAATATGCTCTCTCATGTAAAATACTGAAATTTTAATATTACCGGAATCGAACAAAATCTAAATAATATCTAGGTGCCCCACAGATAAAAGTAAATGGATCTGAATAAAGTCTATTAGAAAAAATATACAATTCCTTATTCTACTCTGTTTTAAAGTATATACACCAACTCAGTATGCTCTCTCATGTAAAATACAGAAATTC
The DNA here is from genome assembly GCF_049354715.1 of Callithrix jacchus. Taxonomy (NCBI): domain Eukaryota; kingdom Metazoa; phylum Chordata; class Mammalia; order Primates; family Cebidae; genus Callithrix; species Callithrix jacchus. Next base: position 51,940,212 of record NC_133521.1, on the reverse strand, counting down.
TAATTATAACCGAATCAAATAAATCTACATATTATATAGGAACCCCAATGTTAAAAAAAAATTGCTCTGAAAATAATCTGTCAGAAAAAATATACAATGCCCTATTGTATTCTGTTTTGAAGTATATACACCAAATCCATATCCTCTCTCATGTAAAATACAGAAATTCTATATTAAAGCGAATCGAACAAATCTAAATATTATCTAAGCACCCCAATGTTAAGAGCAAAATTGCTCTGAATATAATCTGTCAGAAAAAATATTCAATGCAATTTTCTACTTTGTTTTGGAGAATATACACCAACTCAGTATGCTCTCTCATGTAAATTATTGAAATTCAAATTTTACGCGAATCGAGAAAAATCTAAATAATATCTAGGCCCTCCAACGTTAATAGAAAATGGCTCTGAATATAGTCTGTTAGAAAAAATAAACAATGCCTTGTTCTACTCTGTTGTGGAATGTATACACCAACTCAGTGTGATCTCTCATGTAAAATACAAATATTCAAATTTTACCCAAATCGAAAAAATCTAAATATTTTCTAGGCACCCCAAGGTAAAAAACAAAATTGCTCTGAATATAATCTGTCAGAAAAAATATACAATGCCCTTTTCTACTCTGATTTGTAGTATATACACCAACTCAATATGCTCTCTCATGTAAAATATAGAAATTCAAATTTTACCCGAATCGAATATATCTAAATATTATCTAGGCACCCCAATGTTAAAAGCAAAACTGCTCTGAATATAATGTGTTAGAAAAAATATACAATGCCCTATTCCACTCTGTTTTGGAGTATATAAACCAACTCCATAAGACCTCTCATGTAAAATACCGAAATTCTAATTTTAAGCGAATCAAAAAAAATATAAATAATGTCTAGGTGCCCCACAGTTAAAAAAAATGGCTCTGAATATAATCCGTTAGAATAAATATACAATGCCTTATTCTACTCTGTTTTGGTGTATACACACCAAACAAGTGTGCTCTATCATGTAAAATAACGAAATTCTAAACTTACGTGATTTGAAAAAAATCTAAATAACATCTAGGCGCTTCAAAGTTAAAAGAAAATGTCTAGGAATATAGTCTGTTATAAAAAAAAAAACAGTGCCTTATTCTACTCTGTTATAGAGTATATACCCCAACTCAGTATTCTCTCTCATGTAAAATACCGAAATTCTAATTTTACGTGAATGGAAAAAAATTTAATTATTATCTAGGCACCTCAATGTTAAAAGCAAAATTGCTCTAAATATAATCTGTCAAATAAAATATACAATGCCCATTTCTACTTTTTTTGGGGTTATATACACCAACTCAATATGGTCTCTCATGTAAAATAACAAAATTCTAATTTTACCTGAATCGAAAATAATCTAAATAATATCTAGGTGCCCCAAAGTTAAAACAAAATGGCTCTGAATATAGTCTGTTAGAAAAAATATACAATGCCATATTCTACTCGGTTTTGGAGTATATACACCAACTCAGTGTGCTCTCTCATGTAAAATACAGAAATTCTAATTTTACCCAAATCAAAAAAATCTAAATATTATCTAGGATCCTCAATGTTAAAAACAAAATTGCTATGAATATAATCCGTCAGAAAAAATATACAATGCCCTATTCTACTATGTTTTGGAGTATATAAAACAACTCAGTGTGCTCTTTAAAGTAAAATACCGAAATTTTAATTTTACGTGAATCAAAAAAAATCTAAATATAATCTAGGCACCGCAATGTTAAAATCAAAATTGCTCTAAATATATTCTGTTAGAAAAAATATACAAGGCCCTATTCTACTCTGTTTTGGAGTATATACACCAACTTCATATGCTCTCTCATGTAAAATACGAACATTCTATATTTAAGTGAATCGAAAAAAATCTACATATGATCTAGGCACCACAAAGTTAAAAGCAAAATTGCTCTGAATATAATCTGTCAGAAAAAATATACAGTGCCCTTTCGCACTCTGTTTTGTAGTATATACACCAACTCAATATGCTCTCTCATGTAACATACAGAAATTATAATTTTACCCAAATCGAAAACATCTAAATATTATATAGGCACCCCAATGATAAAAACAAAATTGCTCTGAATATACTCTGTAAGAAAAAATATTCAATGCCTTATTCTACTCTGTTTTGGAGTATATACACCAACTCAGTATGCTCTCTAATGTAAAATAACGAAATTCTAATTTTACGTGAATAGAAAGAAATCTAAATATTATCTAGGCACCCCAATGTTAAAAGCTAAATTGCTATGAATAAAATCTATCAGATAATACATACAATGCTCTTTTCTACTCTGTTGTGGAGTATATAAAACCCCTCAATATGCTCTCTCATGGAAAATACCGAAATTGAAATTTTACGTGAATCGAAGAATATCTAAAAAATATCTAGACCCCCCAAAATAAAAGAAAATGGCTCTGAATATACTCTGTTAGAAAAAAAAACAATGCCTGATTCTACTCTGATTTGAAGTACATATACCAACTCAGTATGCTCTCTCATGTAAAATACTGATATTCAAAATTTACACGAATCGAAAAAATCTAAATATTATCTAGGCACCCAAATTTTAAAAACAAAATTGTTCTGAATATAATCTGTCAGATAAAATATACAATGCCCTATTCTACTTTGTTTTGGAGTATATACACCAACTCCATATGCTCTCTCCTGTAAAATACAGAAATTGTATATTTAAGCAAATCGAAGAATATCTAAATATTATCTAGGCACCCCAATGTTAAAAGCAAAATTTCTCTGAATATAACCTGTCAGAGAAAATATACAATGCCGTATTCTACTCTGTTTTGGAGTATAAACACCAACTCAATATGCTCTTTCATGTAAAATAGAGAAATTCTAATTTTACACGAATCGAAAATAATCTAAATAATATCGATGCGCCCCAAAGTTAAAATAAAATGGCTCTGAATATAGTCTGTTAGAAAAAATATACTATGCCTTATTCTACTGTGTTTTGGAGTATATACACCAACTCAGTTTACTCTCTCAGGTAAAATACCGACATTCTATTTTTACGTGAATCGATAAAAACCTAAATATTATCTAGGCACCCCAATGTTAAAAGCAAAACTGCTCTGAATATAATCTGTAAGAAAAAATATACAATGCCCTTTTCTACTCTCTTTTGGCATATATACACCAACACAATATGCTCTATATTATAAAATAGCTAAATTCTATTTTTACGTGAATGGAAAAAATTTAAATAATATCTAGGCGCCCCAAAGTTAAAAGGAAATGACTCTGAATATACTCTGTTATAAAAAATATACAATGCCTTATTCTACTTGGTTTTGAAGTATATACACCATCTCAGTATGCTCTCTCATATAAAATACCGAAATTCTAATTTTACGTGAATCGAAAAAAATCTAAATATTATCTAGGCACCCCAATGTTAAAAGTAAAATTTCTCTGAATATAATCTGTAAGAAAAAATATACAATGCCCTTTTCTACTTTGTTTGGAAATACATACACCAACTCCATATGCTCTCTCATGTAAAAAACCTAAATCATAATTTTACGTGAATCAAAAAAATCTAAATAATATTTAGTCACGCCAATGTTAAAAGAAAATGGCTCTGAATATAATCTGTCAAGAAAATTATACAATGCTTTTTGCTACTATGTTTTGGAGTATATACACCAACTCAGTATGCTCCCTCATGTAAAATATCGAAATTTTAAATTTATGTGAATGGAAAAAATTCTAAATAATATCTAGGGGCCCCAAAGTTGAAACAAAATGACTCTAAATATAGTGTGTTAGAAAAAATACACAATGCCTTATTCTACTCTGTTTTGGAGTATATACATTACCTCAGTATGCTCTATCATGTAAAATACAGAAATTCTAATTTTATGTGAATCAAAAAAAATCTAAATATTATCGAAGCACCCCAATGTAAAAAGCAAAATTGCTCTGAATATAATCTGACAAAAAGAACATACAATGCACTATTCTACTCTGTTTTGGAGTATATACACCAACTCAGTATGCTCTCTAATGTAAAATAACGAAATTCTAATTTTACGTGAATAGAAAGAAATCTAAATATTATCTAGGCACCCCAATGTTAAAAGCTAAATTGCTATGAATAAAATCTATCAGAAAATATATACAATGCCCTTTTCTACTCTGTTGTGGAGTATATAAAACACCTCAATATGCACTCTCATGGAAAATACAGAAATTCAAATTTTACGTGAATCGAAGAATATCTAAAAAATATCTAGGCCCCCCAAAATAAAAGAAAATGGCTCTGAATATAGTCTGTTAGAAAAAAAAAAACAATGCCTGATTCTACTCTGATTTGGAGTACATATACCAACTCAGTATGCTCTCTCATGTAAAATACTGATATTCTAAATTTACACGAATCGAAAAAATCTAAATATTATCTAGGCACCCCAATTTTAAAAACAAAATTGTTCTGAATATAATCTGTCAGATACAATATACAATGCCCTATTCTACTTTGTTTTGGAGTATAAACACCAACTCAATATGCTCTTTCATGTAAAATACAGAAATTCTAATTTTACACGAATTGAAAAATATCTAAATAATATCAATGTGCCCCAAAGTTAAAAGATAATGGCTCTGAATATAGTCTGTTAGAAAAAATATACTATACCTTATTCTACTGTGTTTTGGAGTATATACACCAACTCAGTTTACTCTCTCATGTAAAATACCGAAATTCTATTTTTACGTGAATCGATAAAACCCTAAATATTATCTAGGCACCCCAATGTTAAAAGCAAAATTGCTCTGAATATAATCTGTCAGACAGAATATACAATGCCCTTTTCTAATCTGTTTTGTAGTAAATACAGAAACTCAATATGCTCTCAAATGTAAAATAAAGAAATTGTAATTTTCCCTGAATCGAGAAAATCTAAATATTATCTAGGCACACCAGTTTAAGAAACAAAATTGCTCTGAATATAATCTGTCAAAAAAAATATACAATGCTTTATTCTACTCTATTTTAAAGTACATACACAAACTCAGTATGCTGTCTCGTAAAATACAGTAATCCTAATTTTACGTGAATCAAAAAAGTCTAAATATTATCTAGGCACCCGAATGTTAAAAGGAAAATTGCTCTGAATATAATCTGTCAGACAGAATATACAATGCCCTTTTCTAATCTGTTTTGGAGTATATACAACACCTCAATATGCTCTCTCATGTAAAATACCGAAATTCAAATTTTACAAGAATCGAAAAATATCTAAATAATATTTAGGCACCCCAAAGTTAAAAGAAAATGGCTCTGAATATAGTCTGTTAGAAAAAATATACAATGCCTTATTCTACTCTGTTTTGGAGTATATACACCAACTCAGTATGCTCCCTCATGTATAATACAATAATTCTAATTTTACGTGAATTTAAAAAAATCTAAATATAATCTAGGCACCCCAATGTTAAAAGCAGAATTGCTCTGAATATAATCTGTCAGAAAAAATATACAATGCCCTCTTCTACTCTGTTTTGGACTATAAAAACCAACTCAATATGCTCTCTCATGTAAAATACCGAAATCCTAATTATACACGAATCGAAAATAATCTAAATAATATCGATGCGCCCCAAAGTTAAAAGAAAATGGCTCTGAATACAGTCTGTTAGAATAAATATACAATGACTTATTCTACTTTGTTTTGGAGTATATACACAAACTCAGTATGCTCTCTCATGTAAAATACCGAAATTTTACGTGAATCGAAAAAAATCTAAATATTATCTAGGCAACCCAGTGTTTAAAAAAAAATTTCTCTGAATGGAATCTGTCAGAAAAAATATACAATGTCCTATTCTACTCTGTTTTGCAGTATATACACCAACTCCATATTCTCTCTCACGTAAAATACAGAAATTCTATATTTAAGCAAATCCAAAAAAATCTATATATTATATAGGCACATTAATGTTAAAAGCAAAATTGCTCTGAATAAAATCTGTCAGAAAAAATATACAATGCCCTATTCTACTCTGTTTTGGAGTATATACACTAACTCAATACACTCTCTCATGTAAAATATAGAAAATCTAATATTACCCAAATCGAAAAAATCTAAATATTATCTAGGCACCCCAATGTAAAAAAAACAAATTTGCTCTGAATATAATCTGTCAGAAAAAATAAGCAATGCTCTATTCTACTCTGTTTTGGAGTATATACACCAACTCAGTATGCTCTCTCATGTAAAATACTGAAATTTTATATTTTAAGCGAATCGATAAAAATCTAAATATTATCTAGGCATGCCAATGTTAACAGCAAAATTTCTCTGAATAGAATCTGTCGGAAAAAATATACAATGCCATTTTCTACTCTGTTTTCTAGTAAATACAGCAACTCAATATGCTCTCAAATGTAAAATAAAGAAATTGTAATTTTACCTGAATCGAAAAAATCTAAATATTATCTAGGCACACCAGTTTTAGAAACAAAATTGCTCTGAATATAATCTGTCAAAAAAAAAAATACAATGCCCTAATCTACTCTATTTTAGAGTATATACACAAACTAAGTATGCTGTCTCATATAAAATACAGTAATTCTAATTTTACGTGAATCAAAAAAATCTAAATATAATCTAGTCACCCGAATGTTAAAAGCAAAATTGCTCTGAATATAATCTGTTAGACAGAATATACAATGCCCTTTTCTATTCTGTTTTGGAGTTTATACAACACCTCAATATGCTCTCTCATGTAAAATACCGAAATTCAAATTTTACATGAATCGAAAAATATCTAAATAATATCTAGGCGCCCCGAAGTTAAAAGAAAATGGCTCTGAATACAGTCTGTTAGAAAAAATATACAATGCCTTATTCTAATCTGTTTTGGAGTATATACACCAACTCAGTATGCTCTCTCATGTATAATACAATAATTCTAAATTTACATGAATTTAAAAAAATCTAAATATTATCTAGGCACCCCAATGTTAAAAGCAGAATTGCTGTGAATATAATCTGTCAGAAAAAATATACAATGCCCCCTTCTACTCTGTTTTGGACTATAAAAACCAACTCAATATGCTCTCTCATGTAAAATATTGAAATTCTAATTATACACGAATCGAAAATAAGCTAAATAATATCGATGCGCCCCAAAGTTAAAAGAAAATGGCTCTGAATACAGTCTGTTAGAATAAGTATACAATGCCTCATTCTACTTTGTTTTGGAGTATATACACAAACTCAGTATGCTCTCTCATGTAAAATACCGAAATTATAATTTTACGTGAATCGAAAAAAATCTAAATATTATCTAGGCACCCCAATGTTAAGAACAAAATTGCTCTAAATATAATCTGTCAGAAAAAATATGCAATGCCATATTCTAGTCTTTTTTGCAGTATATAAACCAACTACATATTCTCTCTTATGAAAAATACATAAATTCTATATTTAAGCGAATCGAAAAAAATCTTTATATTATCTAGGCACCCCAATGTTAAAACAAAATTGCTCTGAATATAATCTGTCAGAGAAAATACACAGTGCCCTTTTCTACTCTCTTTTGTAGTATATACAACAACTCAATACGCTCTCTCATGTAAAATACAGAAATTCTAATATTATCCGAATCGAAAATATCCAAATATTATCTATCCACCCCAATCTTAAAAACAAAATTGCTCTGAATATAATCTGTCAGAAAACATATAACATGCCCTATTTTACTCTCTTTTGGAGTATATACACCAACTCCGTATGCTCTCTCATGTAAAATACATAAATTATAATTTTACATGATACGAAAAAAATCTAAATATTATCTAGGCACCCAAATGTTAAAAACAATATTATTCTGAATATATTCTGTCAGATAAATTATACAATGCCCTATTCTTCTCTGTTTTGGAGAATATACACCAACCCCATATGCTCTCTCATGTAAAATACAGAAATTCTATATTTACATGAATCGAAAAAAATCTAAATATTATCTAGGCACCCCAATGTTAAAAGCAAAATTGCTCTGAATATAATCTGTAAGAAAAAATATAAAATGCCCTTTTCTATTATGTTTTGGAGTTTATACACCAACTCAATATGCTATCTCCTTTAAAACACCGAAATTCTAAATTTAAGTGGATCGAAAAAAATCTAAATATTATCTAGGCACCCCAATGTTAAAAACAAAATTCCTCTGAATATAGTCTGTCAGAGAAAATACACAATGCCGTATTCTACTGTGTTTTGAAGTATATACACCAACTCGATATTCTCTGTCATGTAAAATACAGAAATTCCCTATTTAGGCGATTCGAAAAAATTCTATATATAATCTTGGCACCCCAATGTTAAAAGCAAAATTGCTCTGAATATAATCTGTAAAAGAAAATATACAATGCCCTTTTCTACTTTGTTTTGGAGTATATACACCAACTCAATATTCTCTCTCATATAAAATACCGAATTCTAATTTTACGCAAATCGAAAAAAATCTAAATAATATCTAGGTGCCCCAAAGTTAAAAGAAAACGGCTCTGAATATTGTCTGTTGGAGAAAATATACAATGCGTTATTCTATTCTGTTTTGGAGTATATACACCAACTCTGTTTGCTCTCTCATATAAAATACCGCAATTCTAATTTTACCCGAATCGATGAAATCTAAATATTATCTAGGCACTTCACTGTTAAAAGCAAAATTGTTATGAATAAAATCTGTCAGAAAAAATATACAATGCGTTTTTCTACTCTGTTTTGGAGTATATACACCAACTCCATATGCTCTCTCATGTAAAATACAGAAATTCTATATTTAAGAGAATCGAAAAAAATGTAAATATTATCTAGGCACCCCAATGATAAAAGCAAAATTGCTCTGAATATAATCTTTCAGAAAAAATATACAATGCCCTTTTCTACTCTGTTTTGTAGTGTATACACCAACTCAATATGTTCTCTCATGTAAAATACAGAAATTATAATTTTACACGAATCAAACAAATCTAACTATTATCTAGGCACTCAAATTTTAAAAACAAAATTTCTCTGATTATAATCTGTCAGAAAAGATATACAATGCCCTTTTCTATTCTGTTTTGGAGTATATACACCAAGTCAATATGCTCTCTCTTGTAAAATACCGAAATTCTACCTTTACGTGAATTAAAAATAATCTAAATAATATCGAGGTACCCCAAAGTTAAAAGAAAATGGCTCTAATTATAGTCTGTAAGAAAATATATACAATGCATTATTCTACTTTGTTTTAGAGTATATACACCAACTCAGTATGCTCTCTTCTGTAAAATACCGAAATTCAAATTTTACCCGAATCGAAAAAACGTAAATATTATCTAGGCACCTTAATGTTAAAAACAAAATTACTCTGAATATAGTCTGTCAGAAAAAATATACAATGCCCTATTGTACTTTGTTTTGGAGTATATACACCAACACAGTATGCTGTCTCATGTAAAATAAAGAAATTATAATTTTACGTGAATCGAAAAAAGTTTAAATATTATCTACGCACCCCAATCTTAAAAGCAAAATGGCTCTGAATATAATCTGTCAGAAAAAAATATACAATGCCCCTTTCTACTCTGTTTTCTAGTATATACAAAAACTAAATATGTTCCCTCCTGTTAAATACGAATATTCAAATTTGACGCAAATCAAAAAATATCTAAATAATATCTAGGTGCCCCAAAGTTAAAAGAAAATGGCTCTGAATATAGTCTGTTAGAAAAAATATACAATGCCTTATTCTACTTTGTTTTGGAGTATATACACCATCTCAGTATGCTCTCTCATGTAAAATACAGAAATTCTATATTTAAGCGAATCGAAAAGAATCTAAATATTGGCTAGGCACACCAATGTTAAAAGCAAAATTGCTCTGAATACAATCTATCAGAAAAACTGTACAATGCCCTTTTCTACTGTGTTTTGGAGTATATACACCAACTTCAAATGCTCTCTCATGTAAAATGCAGAAATTCTATATTAAAGAAAATCGAAATAAATCTAAATATTATCTAGGCACCCCAATGTTAAAAGCAAAATTGCTCTGAATATAATTAGTCAGAGAAAATATACAATGCCATTTTCTACACTGTTTTGTAGTATATACACCAACTAAATATGCTCTCTCATGTAAAATACCGAAATTCAAATTTTACGCGAATAGAAAAAAACTCAACAAATATTTAGGCTCCCCACAGTTAAAAGAAAATGGCTCTGAATATAGTCTGTTAGAAAGAATATACAATGCCTTATTCTACTTTGTTTTGGAGTATATACACCAACTCAGGATGCTCTCTCATGTAAAATACAGAAATTCTATATTTAAGCGAATAGAAAAGAATCTAAATATTATCTACGCACCCCAATGTTAAAAGCAAAATTGCTCTGAATATAGTCTGTCAGATAAAATATACAATGCTTTTTTCTACGCTGTTTTGTAGTATATAACCAACTCAATATGCTCTCTGATGTAAAATACTGAAATTCTAATATTACACGAATCGAAAAAAATCTAAATAATATCTAGGCGACTTCAAATTAAAAGAAAATGGCTCTGAATATAGTCTTTTAGAAAAAATATACAATGCCTTATCCTATACTGTTGTGGAATATATACACCAACTCAGTATGCTCCCTCATGTAAAATACCGAAATTCTAATTTTACGTGCATCGAAGAAAATCTAAATATTTTCTAGGCATTCCAATGTTAAAAAGAAAATTTCTCTGAATATAGTCTGTCCGAAAAAATATACAATGCCGTATTCTACTCTGTTTTGGAGTATATACACCAACTCCATATGCTCTCTCATGTAAAATACCAAAATTCTACTTTTACGTGAATTGAAAAATCTAAGTAATATCTAGGGGTCCCAAGTTTAAAAGAAACTGGCTCTGAATATAGTCTGTTAGAAAAAAATATACAATGCCTTATTCTACTCTGTTTTGGAGTATATACACCAACTCAGTATGCTCTCTAATGTAAGATACCGAAATTCTAAATTTCCGTGAATAGAAAAAAATCTAAATATTATCTACGCACCCCAATGTTAAACGCAAAATGGCTCTCAATATAATCTGTCAGAAAAAATATACAATGCTTCTATCTACTTTGTTTTGTAGTATATACACCAACTCAATATGCTCCCTCCTGTTAAATACCAAAATTCTAATTTGACGCGAATTGCAAAAATCTAAATGATATCTAGGTGCCCCAATGTTAAAAGAAAATGGCTCTAAATATAGTCTGTTAGAAAAAATATACAATGCCTTATTCTACTTTGTTTTGGAGTATATACACCATCTCAGTGTGCTCTCTCATGTAAAATAGCGATATTCTAATTTTATGTGAATGAAGAAAAATCTAAATATTATCTAGGCACCCCAATGTTAACAACAATATTGCTCTGAATATATTCTGTCAGAAAAAATATACAATGCCCTTTTCTACTGTGTTTTGTAGTATATACACAAACTCAATATGCTCTCTCATGTAAAACACCAATATTCTAATTTTACTCGAATCGATAAAAATTTAAATGATATCTAGGCATCCCAAAGTTAAAAGAAAATGGCTCTGAATATAGTCTGTTAGAAAAAATATACAAGGCCTTTTTCTACTCTGTTTTGGAGTATATACACAAACTCAATATGCTCTGTCATGTAAAATACCGAAATTCTAATTTTGTGCCAATCGACAAAAATCTTAATAATATATAGGCGACCCAAAGTTAAAAGAAAATTTCTCTGAATACAGTCTGTTAGAAAAAATGTACAATGCCTTATTCTACTCTTTTTTGGAGTATATCCACCAACTAACTATGCTCTCTTATGTAAAATAACAAAATTCTAATTTTAGCCGAATCGAGAAAATCGAAATATAATCTTGGCACCCCAATGTTAATAAAAAGTTGCTGTGAATATAATCTGTCAAAAAAAATATAAAATGCCCTATTCTACTCTGTTTTAGAGTATATACACCAACTCCACATGCTCTCTCATGTAAAATACAGAAATTCTTCATTTAAGCGAATCGAAAAATATCTAAATATTATCTAGGCACCCAAATGATAAAAACAAAATTTCTCTGAGTATAATCTGTCAAAAGAAATATACAATGACCTATTCTAATTTCTTTTGGAGTATATACAGCAACTCAGTATGCTCTCTAATGTAAAATACAGAAACTCTATATTTACGGGAATCGAAAAAAATCTAAATATTATCTTGGCACCCCAATGTTAAAAGCAAAATTGCAATGAATATAATTTGTCAGAAAAAATATACAATGCCCTCTTCTACTGTGTTTTGTTGTATATAAACCAACTCAATATGCTCTCTCATGTAAAATAACAAAATTCTAATTTTAAGCGAATCGATAATAATCTAAATGATATCTAGGCATTCCAAAGTTAAAAAAAATGGCTCTGAATATAGTCTGTTAGAAAAAATATACAATGCTTTTTTCTACTCTGTTTTGGAGTATATACACCAACTCAATATGCTCTCTCATGTAAAATAACGAAATTCTAATTTTACGAGAATCAAAAAAAATCTTAATAATATCTAGGAGCCCCAAAGTTAAAAGAAAATGGCTATGAATACATTCTGTCAGAAAAAATATACAATGCATTATTGTACTTTCTTTACGAGTATATACACCAACTAAGTATGCTCTCTCATGTAAAATAATAAAATTTTAATATTACCCGAATCGAGAAAATATAAATATAATCTAGGCACCCCAATGTTAAAAGCAAAATTGCTCTGAATATAATCTGTCAGAAAAAATATAACATTCCCTATTCTACTCTGTTTTGGAGGATATACACCAATTCCATATGCTCTCTCATGTAAAATACAGAAATTCTATATTTACACGAATCGAAAAAAACCTAAATATTATCTAGGCACACAAATGTTAAAAGCAAAATTGCTCTGGATGTAGTCTGTCAGAATAAAAATTTCAATGCCCTTTTCTACTCTGTTTTGTAGTATATAAACCAACTCAAATTGCCCTCTCATGTAAAATACCGAAATTCTAAATTTACGTGAATCAAAAAAAATCTAAAAAATATCTAGGCGCCAAAAATATAGAAAAAAATGACTCTGAATATAGTCTGTTGGGAAAAATATACAATGCCTTATTCTACTTTGTTCTAGAGTATATACACCAACTCAGTATGCTCTCTCATGTAAAATATAGAAATTCTAATTTTACCCAAATCCAAAAAATTTAAATATTATCTAGGCACCCCAATGTTAAAAGCAAAATTGCTCTGAATATAATCTGTCATAAAAAATATACAATGCCCTTTTCTACTCTGTTTTGTAGTATATACACCAACTCAATATGCTCTCTCATGTAACATAAAGGAATTCTAATTTTACCCTAATCAAAAAATCTAAATATTTACTAGGCACCCCAATATTAAAAGCAAAATTTCTCTGAATATATTCTGTCATAAAAAGTATACAATGCCCTGTTCTACTCTGTTTTAAAGTATATACACCAACTCAGTATGCTCTCTCATGTAAAATACCGAAATTCTAACTTTACATGAATCGAAAAAAAATCAAAATAATATCTAGGCACCAAAATAATAAAAAGAAAATTGCTCTGAATATAATCTATCGGAGAAAATATACAATGCCTTATTCTGCTCTGTTTCTTAGTATATACACCAAGACAATATGCTCTCTCATGTAAAACACAGAAATTCTATATTTAAATGAATCGAAAAAAGTCTAAATAATATCTAGGTCCCCGAAAGTTAAAAGAAAATGCCTGTGAATATAATCTGTTGGAAAAAATATACAATTCCTTATTCTAATTTGTTTTAGATTATATACACCAACTCAGTATGCTCTCTCATGTAAAATACCGAAATTCTAATTTTACGTGAATAGAAAAAAATCTAAATATTATGTAGGCACACCAATGTTAAAAACAAAATTGCTCTGCATATAATCTGTCAGAAAAAATATACAATGCCCTATTCTACTGTGTTTTTCAGTATATAGAACAACTCCATATGCTCTCTCATATAAAATACAGAAATTCTATATTTAAGCGAATCGAAAAAAATGTAAATATTATCTAGGCACCCCAATGTTTTAAGCAAAATTGCTCTGAACATAATGTGTAAGAAAAAATATACAATGTTCTTTTCTACTCTGTTTTGGAATATATATACCAACACACTATGCTCTCTCATGTAAAATACCAAAATTCTAGTTTTACGTGAATCGAAAAAAATCTAAATATTATCTAGGCAACTCAATGTTAAAAACAAAATTGCTCTAAATATAATCTGTCAGAAAAAGTAAACAATGTCCTATTCTAGTCTGTTTTGGAGTATATACACCAACTCAATATGCTCTCCCATGTAAAAATCTAAATTATAATTTTCCGTGAATTGAAAAAATCTAAATAATATCTAGGCGCCCCAAAGTTAAAAGAAAATGTCTCTAAATATATTCTGTTAGAAAATATAAACAATGCCTTATTCTACTCTGTTTTGGAGTATATACACCAACTCAGTATGCTCTCTCATGTAAAATAACAAAATTCTAATTTACATGAATTGAAAAAAACCTAAATATTATCTACGCACCCCAATGTTAAAAACAAAATTGCTCTGAATATAATCTCTCAGACAAAATAAACAATGCCCTTTTCTATTCTGTTTTAGAGTATATACACCAACTCAGTATGCTCTCTCATGTAAAATACCGAAAGTCTAATTTTACGTGAATCGAAAAAAATCTAAATATTATCTAGAGACCCCAATGTAAAAAGAAAAATTGCTCTGAATATAATCTGTCAGAAAAAATACACAATGCCCTTTTCTACAATGTTTTGGAATATATAAACCAACACTATATGCTCTCTCATGTAAAATAACAAAATTCTAATTTTACGCTAATCCAAAAAATCTAAATAATATCTAGGCACCCAAAAGTTAAAAGAAAATGGCTCTGAATATAGTCTGTTAGAGAAAATATACAATGCCTTATTTTACTCTGTTTTGGAGTATATACACCAACTCAGTATGCTCTCTCATATAAAATACAGAAATTCTAATTTTACGTGAATTGAAAAAATCTAAATATTATCTAGGCACCCCAATGTTATAAACAAAATAGTTCTGAATATAATCTGTTAGAAAACATATACAATGCCCTATTCTACTCTGTTTTGGAGGATATACACCAACTCCATATGCTCTCTTATGTAAAATACAGAAATTCTATATTTATGTGAATCGAAAAAAATCTAAATATTATCTAGGCTCCCCAGTGTTTAAAACAAAATTGCTCTGAATATAATCTTTTGGAAAAAATATAAAATGACATATTCTACTATGTTTTTTAGTTCATAAACCAACTCAATATGCTATCTCATGTAAAATACAGAAATTGTATATTTAAGCAAATCGACAAAACTCTAAATATTATCTAGGCACCCCAATGTTAAAAGCAATATTGCTCTGAATATAATATGTCAGAAAATATATACAATGCCCTTTTCTATTCGGTTTTGTAGTATATACACGAACTCAGTATGCTCTCTCATGTAAAATACAGAAATTCTAATTTTACCCAAATCGAAAACATCTAAATATTATATGGGCACCCCAATGATAAAAACAAAATTGCTCTGAATATAATCTGTAAGAGAAAATATACAATGCCTTATTCTACTCTGTTTTGGAGTATATACACCAACTCAGTATGCTATCTAATGTAAAATACCGAAATTCTAATTTTACGTGAATAGAAAGAAATCTAAATATTATTTAGGCACCCCAATGTTAAAAGCAAAACTGCTCTTAATAAAATCTATCAGAAAATATATACAATGCCCTTTTTTACTCTGTTGTGGAGTATATAAAACACCTCAATATACTCTCTCATGAAAAATACCGAAATTCAAATTTTACGTGAATTGAAGAATATCTAAGTAATATCTAGGCCCCCCAAAGTTAAAAGAAAATGGCTCTGAAAATAGTCTGTCAGAAAAAATATACAATGCCCTATTCTACTTTGTTTTGGAGTATATGCACCAACTCAGTATGCTCTCTCATGTAAGATACACAAATTTCAATTTTACCCGAATCGAAAAAAATCTAAATATTACCTGGGTACCCCAATGTTAAAAACAAAATTTCTCGGAATATAATCTGTCAGAAAAAATATAAAATGCCCTATTCTACTCTGTTTTGGAATATATACACAATCTCCATATGCTCTCTCATGTAAAATGATAAAATTCAATATTTAAGTGAATCGAAAAAAATCTAAATATTATCTAGGCACACCATTGTTAACAACAAAAGTGGTCTGAGTATAATCTGTCAGAAAAAATTTAAAATGCTCTATTCTCCTCTGTTTTGGATTATATACACCAACTCAATATGCTCTCTAATGTAAAATACAGAAAGTCTATATTTAAGCGAATCGAATAAAATCTAAATATTCTCTAGGCTCCCCAATGTTAAAAGCAAAATTGCTCTGAATATAATCTGTCAGAAAAAATATACAATGCCCTATTCTACTCTGTTTTGGAGTATATACACCAACTCAATACGATCTCTCATGTAAAATACAGAAATTCAAATTTTACCTGAATTTAAAAAAATCTAAATATTATCTAGGCACCACCATGTTAAAAAACAAATTGTTCTGAGTATAATCTGTGAGAAAAAATATACAATGCCTTATTCTACTTTGTTTTGGAGTATATACACCAACTCAGTATGCTCTCTAATGTAAAATACTGAAATTCTAATTTTACGTGAATCGAAAAAAATCTAAATATTATCTAGGCACGCCAGTGTTAAAAACAAAATTGCTTTGAATATAGTCTGTCAGATGAAATATACAATGCCCTTTTCTACTCTGTTTTGGAGTATATACACCAACTCAGTATGCTCCCTCATGTAAAATACCGAAATTTTAACTTTATGCGAATGGAAAATAATCTAAATAATATCTAGGGGCTCCAAAGTTAAAACAAAATGGCTCTAAATATAGTGTGTTAGAAAAAATATACAATGCTTTATTCTACTCTGTTTTGGAGTATATACATTAACTTAGTGTGCTCTCTCATGTAAAATACAGAAATTCTAATGTTACGTGAATCGAAAAAATCTAAATATTATCGAAGCTCCCCAATGTAAAAAGCAAAATTGCTATGAATATAATCTGACAGAAAGAATAAACAATGCCCTATCCTACTCTGTTTTGGACTGTATACTTCAACTCAATATGCTCTCTAATGTAAAATACCGAAATTCAAATTTACACGAATCGAAAAAAATCTAAATAATATCTAGTCGCCCCAATGTTAAAAGAAAATGGCTCTGAATATACTCTGTTAGAATAAATATACTATGCCTTATTCTACTGTGTTTTGGAGTATATACGCCAACTCAGTTTACTCTCTCAGGTAAAATACTGAAATTCTATTTTTACGTGAATTGAAAAAAACATAAATATTATCTAGACACCCCAATGTTAAAAGCAAAATTGCTCTGAATATAATCTGTCATATAAAATATACAATGCCCTTTTCTACTCTCTTTTGGCATATATACACCAACTCAATATGCTCTATATTATAAAATAGCTAAATTCTGTTTTTACGTGAATTGAAAATATCTTAATAATATCTAGGCGCCCCAAAGTTAAAAGGAAATGACTCTGAATATAGTCTGTTAGAAAAAATATACAATGCCTTATTCTACTCGGTTTGAAGTATATATACCAACTCAGTATGCTCTCTCATGTAAAATACCGAAATTATAATTTTACGTGAATTGAAAAAAATCTAAATATTATCTAGGCACCCCAATGTTAAAAGCAAAATTGCTCTGAATATAATCTGTCAGAAAAAATGTATGATGCCCTATTCTACTCGGTTTTGGAGTATTTACACCAACTCCAAATTCTCACTCATGTAAAATACAGAAATTCTATATTTAAGCAAATCGAAACAAATCTATGTATTATTGAGACTCCCCAATGTTAAAAGCAAAATTGCTCAGAATATAATCTGTCATAAAAAATATACAATGCCGTTTTATACTCTGTTTTGTAATGTATACACCAACTCAATACGCTCTCTCAAGTAAAACACAGAAATTCTAATTTTCCCCGAATGGAAAAAATCTAAATATCATCTAGGCACCCCAATGTTGAAAACAAAATTTCTCTGAATATATCCTGTCCGAAAAAATATACAATGCCCTTTTCTACTGTGTTTTGTAATATATACACCAACTCAATACGCTCTCTCATGTAATATCCAGAAATTCTAATTTTAACCGAATCGAAAAAATCTAAATATTATCTAGGCACCCCAATGTTATAAACAAAATTTCTCTGAATATAAACTGCCAGAAAAAATACACAACGACCTA
Organism: Callithrix jacchus; assembly: GCF_049354715.1. Lineage (NCBI taxonomy): Eukaryota > Metazoa > Chordata > Mammalia > Primates > Cebidae > Callithrix > Callithrix jacchus. The sequence goes on along the minus strand of NC_133521.1, from coordinate 51,921,719 downwards.
TTCTCCTCTGTTCGGGAATATATACACAAACTCCATATGCTCTCTCATGTAAAATACAGAAATTCTAATTTTAACTGAATTAAAAAAAATCTAAATATTATCTACTTACCCCAATGTTAAAAGCAAAATTTCTCTGAATATAATCTGTCAGAAAAACTATACAATGCCCTTTTCTACTCTGTTTTGTAGTATATACACCAACTCAATATGCTCTCTCCTGTAAAATACAGAAATTCTAATTTTACACAAATGGAAAAAATCTAAATATTATCTAGGCACCCCAATGTTGAAAACAAAATTGCTCTGAATATAATCTGTCTGAAAAAATATACAATACCCTATTCCACTTCGTTTCGGAGTATATACACCAACTCAGTATGCTCTCTCCTGTAAAATACGGAAAGTCTAATTTTACGTGAATCGAAAATAATCTAAATATTCTCTAGGTACCCCAATGTTAAATCCAAATTACTCTGAATATAATCTGTCAAAAAAAATATAGAATGCCCAATTCTACTCTGTTTTGAAGTATATACACCAACTCAGTATGCTCTATCACGTAAAATACCGAAATTCTAAATTTACGTGATTCGACAAAACTCTAAATATTATCTAGGCACGCCAATCTTAAAAGCAAAATTGCTCTGAATTTAATTTGTCATATAAAATATACAATGCCCTTTTCTACTCTGTTTTGGAGTATATACACCAACTCAATATGCTCTCTCTTGCAAAATACCTAAATTATAATTTTACATCAATCGAATAAATCTAAATAATATCTAGGCACCCCAAAGTTAAAAGAAAATGTCTCTGAATATAGTCTGTTAAAAAATTATACAATGCTTTATTCTACTCTGTTTTGGAGTTTATACTCCAACTCAGTATGATCTCTCATGTAAAATACCGAAATTCTGATTTTACATGAATCGAAAAAACCTAAATATTATCTAGGCACTCCAATGTTAAAAGCAAAGTTGCTCTAAATATAATCTGACAGAAAAAATATACAATGCCCTATTCTACTCTGTTTTGGAGTATATACACCAACTCCATATTCTCTCACGTAAAATACAGAAATTCTATATTTAAGCGATTCGAAAAAAATCTATATATAATATAGGCAACTTAATGTTAAAAGCAAAATTGCTCTGAATAAAATCTGTCAGAAAAAATATACAATGCCCTATTCTACTCTCTTTTGGAGTATATACACCAACTCAATACGCTCTCTCATGTAAAATACAGAAATTCTAATTTTACTCAAATTGAAAAAATCTAAATATTATCTAGGCACCCCAATGTTAAAAACAAAATTGCTCTGAATATAAACTGTCAGAGAAAATATACAATGCCCTATTCTACTCTTTTTGGAGTATATACACCAAATAAGTAAGCTCTCTAATGTAAAATACCGAAATTCTAATTTTACGTGATTCGACAAATATCTAAATATTATCTAGGCACCACAATGTTACAAACAAAATTACTTTGAATATACTTTGTCAAAAAAAAAAAACACAATGCTATATTCTACTCTGTCGTGGAGTATATACACCAACTCATTATGCTATCTCATGTAAAATACTAAAATTCTATATTTTAAGCAAATCGAAAAAAATATAAATATTATCAAGGCATGCCAATGTTAAAAGCAAAATTGCTCTGAATATAGTCTGTTAGAAAAAATATACAAAGCCTTATTTTACTTTGTTTTGGAGTATATACACCAACTCAGTATGCTCTCATGAAAAATACCGAAATTCTAATTTTACGTAAATTGAAAATAATCTAAATGTTATCTAGGCAACCCAATGTTATAAACAAAACTGCTCTGAATATAATCTGCCAGAAAATATATATAATGCCCTATTCTACTCTTTTTCGGAGTATATACAACTCCATATGCTCTCTCTTGAATAATACCGAAATTCTAATTTTACGCGAATCGAAAAAAATCTAAATAATATTTATTTGCCCCAAACGTAAAAGAAAATGTCTCTGATTATATTCTGTTAGAAAAAATATACAATGTGTTATTCTACTTTGTTTTGAAGTATATACACCAACTCAGTATGCACTCTCATGTAAAATACCGAAATCCTAATTTTAGGCGAATCGAATAAAATCTAAATAATATCTAGGCGCCCCAATGTTAAAGGAAAATGTCTCTTAATGCAGTCTGTTAGAAAAAATATATAATGACCATTTATACTCTGTTTTTGAGTATATACACCAACTCAATATGCTCTCTCATGTAAAATACCAAAATTCTAATTTTACGCGAATCGAAAAAGATCTAAATAATTTCTGGGCGCCTCAAAGTTAAAAGAAAATGGCTCTGAATATAGTCTGTTAGAAAAAATATACAATGTCTTATTCGACACTGTTTTGGAGCATATACACCAACTCAGTATGCTCTCTAATGTAAGATACAGAAATTTTAATTTTACGTGAATCGAAAAAATCTAAATATTATCTAGGCACCCCAATGTTAAAAACAAAATTGTTCTGAATATAATCTGTCAGAAGAAATATACAATGCCCTATTCTACTTTGTTTTTGAATATAAACACCAACTCAGTATGCTCTCTCATGTAAAATACCGATATTCTAATTTTACTTGAATCGAAAAACACTTAAATATTATCTAGGCACCCCAATGTTATAAGCAAAATTTCTCTGAATACAATCTGTCAGAAAAAATATACAATGTCCTATTCTACTTTGTTCTGGAGTATATACACCAACTCAGTATGCTCTCTCATTTTAAATATCGAAATTCAAATTTTACACAAATCGAATAAAATCTAGATAGTATCTAGGCGCCCCAAATTTAAAAAAAAATGGCTCTGAATACAGTCTGTTAGAAAAAAAATGTAAAGCCCATTTCTACTCTGTTTCTGAGTATATACACCAACTCAATATGCCCTCTCAAATAAAATACCGAAATTTTAAATTTACGTGAGTTGAAAAAATCTAAATACTAACTAGGCACCCGAATGTTAAAAGCAAAATTGCTCTGAATACAATCTGTCAGAAAAAATATACAATGTCCTATTCTACTCTTTTTTGTAGTATATACAAACACTCAATATGCTCTATCATGTAAGATGCAGAAATTCTAATTTTACCCGAATAGAAAAAATCTAAACATTATCAAGGCACCACAGTGTTAAAAACAAAATTGCTGTGAATATAGTCTGTCAGAAAAAATATACAATTTCCTATTCTACTCTGTTTTGGAGTATATAAACAAACTCAGTATGCTCTCTCATGTAAAATACCGAAATTCTAATTTTACGTGAATCGAAAAAATTCTAAATAATATGTAGGCACCCCAATGTTAAAAAGAAATAGCTCTGAATATAATCTTTAATAAAAAATATAAAATGCCCTATTCTACTCTGTTTTGGAGTATATACACCAACTCAGTGTGCTCTCTCATGTAAAATACCGAAATTCTAATTTTACGTGAATCAAAAAAACCTAAATATCATCTAGGCACCCCAATGTTAAAACAGAATTGCTCTGAAAATAAACTGTCAGAAAAAACATACAATGCCCTTTTCTACTCCGTTTTGTAGTATATAAACCAATTCAATATGCTCTCCTGTAAAATGAAAAAAAATTCTAATGTTACCCGAATCGAAAAAATGTAAATATTATCTAGGCACCCCAATGTTAACAACAAAATTGGTCTGAATATAAAATGTCAGAAAAAATATACAATGCCCTATTCTACTCTTTCTGGAGTATATACACCAACTCAGCATGCTCTCTCATGTAAAATAAAGAAATTCTAATTTTACGTGAATCGAGAAAAATCTAAATATTATCTAGGCACCTCAATATTAAAAGCAAAATTTCTCTGAATATAATCTGTCAGAAAAAATATACAACGCCCTATTCTATGTTGTTTTGGAGTATCTAAACCAACTCAATATACTCTCTCATGTAAAATATCAAAATTCTAATTTTATGCAAATCGAAAATAATCTAAATAATATCTAGGCACCTCAAAGTTAAAACAAAATGGCTCTGAATATATTCTGTTAGAAAAAATATACAATGCCTTATTCTACTCTGTTTTGGTGTATATACACCAACTCAGTATGCTCTCTCATGTAAAATACAGAAATTCTAATTTTACCCGAATCGAAAAAATCTACATATTATCTAGTCACCCCAATGTTAAAAACAGAATTGCTCTGAATATCATCTGTCAGAAAAAAATATACAATGCCCTATTCTACTCTGTTTTGGAGCATATACACCCACAAAATATGCTCTCTTATGCAAAATACCAAAATTATTATTTTATGTGAATCAAAAAAAATGTAAATAATATCTAGACGCCCCTAAGTTAAATGAAAATGGCTCTGGATATAGTCTCTTAGAAAAAATATACAATGCCTTATTCTACTTTGTTTTGGAGTATAAACACCAACTCAATATTGTCTCTCATGTAAAATACTGAAATTCTAATTTTACATGAATCGAAAAAAATCTAAATATTATCTAGGCACCCCAATGTTGAAAACAAAATTGCTCTGAATGTAATTTGTCAGAAAAAATATACAATGCCCTATTCTACTCTGTTTTCGAGGATATACACCAACTCCATATTCTCTCTCCTGTAAAATACAGAAATTATATATTTAAGCAAATCGAAAAACTCTAAATATTATCTAGGCACCCCAATGATAAAAGCAAAATTGCTCTGAATACCATCTGTCAGAAAATATATACAATGTCCTATTCTACTCCGTTTTGGAGTATATACAGCAACTCAGTATGCTCTCTCATGTAAAATACAGAAATTCAAAATTATTTGAATCAAAATAAATCTAAATATTATCTACGCGCCCGAATGTTAAAAGCAAAATTGTTCTGAAAATAATCTGTCAGAAAAAATATACAATGCCCATTTATAATCTGTCAGAAAAAATATACAGTGCCCTATTCTACTCTTTCTGGAATTTATAAACCAACTCAGCATGCTCTGTCATGTTAAATACAGAAATTCTAATTTTACGTGAATCGGAAAAAATCTAAATATTATCCAGGCACCCCAATGTTAACAACAAAATTTCTCTGAATATAATCTGTCAAAAAACATATAACGTGCCCTATTCTACTCTGTTTTGGAGTATATACACCAACTCATTATGCTCTCTCATTTAAAATACAGAAATTATAATTTTACGAGATTAGAAAAAAAACTAAATATTATCTAGGCACCCGAATGTTAAAAGCAAAATTGCTCTGATTATAATCTGTCAGACAAAATATACAATGCCCTTTTCTAAATTTTTGGAGTATACACCAACTCAATATTCTCTCTCATGTAAAATATCGAAATTATAATTTTACGCGAATCGAAAAAATTCTAAATAATATCTAGGCGTCCCAAAGTCAAAAGAAAATTGCTCTGAATGTAGTCTGTTAGAGAAAATACACAATGCCTTATTTTAATTTGTTTCGAAGTATATACACCAACTCAGTATGCTCTCTTCTGTAAAATACCGAAATTCTAATTTTACGTGAATTGAAAAAAATCTAAATATTATCTACACACCCCAATGTTAAAAGCAAAATGGATCTGAATATAATCTGTCAGAAAAAATATACAATGCTCTTTTCTACTGTTTTGTAGTATATACACCAATTCAATATGCTCTCTCATGTAAAATAGAGGAATTCCAATTCTACCCAAATTGAAAAAAATCTAAATATTATCTAGGCACCCCAATGTTGAAAACAAAACTGCTCTCAATATAATCTGTTATAAAAAATATACAATGCCCTATTCTACTCTGTTTTGGAGTATATACACCAACTCAGTATGCTCTCTCATGTAAAATACAGAAATTCTATATGTAAGTGAATCGAAAAAAAATCTAAATATGATCTAGGCACCCCAATGATAAAAGCAAAATTGCTCTGAATATAAACTGTCAGAAAAAATATACAACGCCCTATTCTAATCTGTTTTGATATATATACACCAACTCATTATGCTCTCTCATGTAAAATACCGAAATTCTAATTTTACGCGAATCGAAAAAAATCTAAATATTTTCTGGGCACCCGAATGTTAAAAGCAAAATTACTCTGAATATAATTGGTAAGAAGAAATATACAATGCCCGTTTCTACTTTGTTTTGGTGCATATACACCAACTGAATATGCCCTCTCATGTAAAATACCGAAATTCAAATTTTACGTCGATCAATAAAATCTAAATAATATCTAGGTGCCCCAAAATTAAAAGAAAATGGCTCTGAATATAGTCTGTTAGAAAAAATATACAATGCCTTATTCTACTCTTTTTTGGGGTATATACATTAACTCAGTATGCGCTCTCATATAAAATAACGAAACTAATTTTTCGTGAATCGAAGAAAATCTAAATATTATCTAGGCACCCCAATGTTAAAAGCAAAATTTCTCTGAATATAACCTGTCAGAAAAAATATGCAATGCCCTTTTCTACTCTTTTTTGGAGTATATACAATGCCTTATTCTACCCTGTTTTAAAGTACATACACCAACCCCATATGCTCTCTTATGTAAAATACAGAAATTCTATAATTAAGTTAATCGAAAAAAATCTAAATATTATTTATGCACCCCAATGTTAAAAGATAAATTGCTCTGAATATAATCTGTCAGAAAAAATATACAATGCCCTATTCTATTTTTTTTTGGAGTATATACACCAACTCAGTATGCTCTCTCATGTAAAATACAGAAATTCTAATTTTACGCGAATCGAAAAAAATCTAAATAATATCTAGGCTTTCCAAAGCTAAAGGAAATGGATCTGAATATAGTCTGTTAGAGAAAATATACAATGCATTATTCTACTCTATTTTGGTGTATATATACTAAATCACTATGCTCTTATGTAAAATACAGAAATTAGAATTCTACGTGCATCAAAAAAAATTTAAATATCATCTAGGCACCCCAATGTTAAAAACAAAATTGCTCTGAAAATAATCTGTCCGAAAAAAATATACAATGCCTTATTCTACTTAGTTTTGGAGTATATACTTCAACTCAATATGCTCTCTCATGTAAAATACAGAAATTCTATATTTAAGCGAATCGAAAAAATCTAAATATTATCTAGGCACCCCAATGTTAAAAGCAAAATTGCTCTGAATATAATCTGTCAAAAAAACTATACAATGCCCTTTTTTACTCTGTTTTGGAGTATATACACCAACTCAATATGCTCTCCCATGTAAATTACTGAAATTCTAAATTTACGTCAATCGAAAAAAACCTAAATATTATCTAGGCACCCGAATGTTAAAATTAAAATTGCTCTGAATATAATGTAATAAAAAATATACAATGCCCATTTCTACTCTGTTTTGGAGTACATAAACAAACTCAAAATGCTCTCTCATGTAAAATACCGAAATTCTAATTTTACGTGGATCGTCAAAAATCTAAATATTATCTAGGCACCCGAATGTTAAAAGAAAAATTGCTCTGAATATAATCTGTCAGAAAAAAGATACAATGCTTTTTTCTACACTGTATTGGAGTATATACACCAATTCAATATTCTCTCTCACGTAAAAGACCGAAATTCTAATTTTATGTGAATCGAAACAAATTAAATAATATCTAGTTGCCTTAAAGTTTAAAAGAAATGGCTCTGAATATAGTCTGTTTAAAAAATATACAACGCCTTATTCTACTCTGTTTTGGTGTATATACACCAACTCCATATTCTCTCTCATGTAAAATACATAAATTCTATATTTAAGTGAATCAAAAAAATCTAAATATTATCTAGGCACCCCAATGTTAAAAGAAAAATTGCTATGAATATAATCTGTCAGAAAAAAATATACAATGCTGTTTTCTAAACTGTTTTGGAGTATATACACCAATTCAATTAGGTCTCTCATTAAAATACAGAAATTCTAATTTTACATGAATCGAAAAAAATTTAAATAATATCTAGGCGCCCCAAAGTTAAAAGATAATGGCTCTGAATATAGTCTGTTAGAAAAAAATATACCATACCTTATTCTACTCTGTTTTTGTGTTTATATACCTACTCAGTATGCTCTCACATGTAAAATATCGAAATTCTATATTTAAGAGAATGGAAGAAAATCTAAATATTATCTAGGCACTCCAATGTTAAAAGCAAAATTGTTCTGAATATAATCTGTCAGAAAATGTGTACAATGCCCTTTTCTACTCTATTTTCGAATATATACACCAACTCAATATGCTCTCTCATGTAAAACACTGAAATTCCAATTTTACGCTAATCGAAAAAAATCTAAATAATATCTAGGTTCCCAAAAGTTAAAAGAAAATTACTCTCAGTATAGTCTGTTAGAAAAAATATTCAATGCCTTATTCTACTCTGTTTTGGAGTATATACACCAACTGAGGGTGCTCTCTCATGTAAAATATCAAAATTCTAATTTTACGTGAATCGAAAATGATCTAAATATTATCTAGGCACCACAATGTTAAAAGCAAAATAGCTCTAAATATAATCTGTCAGAGAAAATATTCAATCCCCTTTTCTACTTTGTTTTGGAGTATATACACAAACTCCATATGCTCTCTCATGTAAAATACCGAAATTCTAATTTTACGCGAATCGAAAAAAATCTAAATAATATCTAGGCGCCCCAAAGTTAAAATAAAATGGCTCTGAATATACTCTGTTAGAAAAAATATTCAATGCCTTATTCTACTCTGTTTTGGAGTATATACACCAACTAAGTTTGCATTCTCATGTAAAATAACGAAAATCTAATTTTACGTGAATCGATAAAAATCTAAATAATATCTAGGCGCCGCAAAGTTAACAGAAAATGGCTGTGAATATAGTCTGTTAGAAAAAAACCAATGCCTTATTCTACTCTGTTTTGGAGTATATACACCAACTCAGTATGCACTCTCAACTAAAATACAGAAATTCTAGTTTTACATGAATCCAAAAAATTTAAATATTATCTAGGCACCACAATGTTAAAATTCCTCGGAATATAATCTGTCAGAATAAAAATACAATGCCATATTCTACTCTGTTTTGGAGTATATACCCCAAATCCATATGCTCTCTCCTGTAAAATACAGAAATTCTATATTTAAGCGAATCGAAAAAAATCTAAAAATTATCCAGACACCCCAATATTAAAAAAAAAAATTGCTCTGAATATAGTCTGTCAGAGAAAATATATGATTCCCGTTTCTACTCTGTTTTGGTGTATATACACCAACTCAATATGCTCTCTCATGTAAAATAACGAAATTCAAATTTTATGCGAATGGAAAAAAATCTAAATAAAATGTAGGCGCCACCAAGTTAAAAAAAATGGCTCTGAATATAGTCTATAAGAAAAAATATGCAATGCCTTAATCTGCTCTGTTTTTGAGTATATACACCAACTCCATATGCTAGCTCATGTAAAATGCAGAAATTCTATATTTAAGCGAATTGAAATAAATCTAAACATTATCTAGGCACCCCAATGTTAAAAACAAAATTGCTCTGAATGCAATCTGCAAGCAAAATATACAATGCCTTATTCTACCCTGTTTTGGAGTATATACACTAACTCAATATGCTGTCTCATATAAAATACAGAAATTCTATATTTAAGCGAATCGAAAAAAATCTAAATATTATCTAGGCACCCAATATTAAAAGCAAAACTGCTCTGAATATAATCTTTAAGAAAAAATATACAATGCCCTTTTCTACTCTGTTTTGTAGTATATACACCAACTCAATATGGTCTCTCATGTAAAATGCGGAAATTATAATTTTACGTGAACCAAAAAAAATCTAAATAATATCTAGGCACCCCAAAGTGAAAATAAAATGGCTATGAATATAGTCTGTGAGAAAATATATAGAATGCCTTATTCTACTTTTTTTTGGAGTATATACACCAACACAGTATGCTCTCTCATGTAAAATACCAAAACTATAATTTTACCCGAATCGAAAATATCTAAATATTATCTAGGCACCCCAATGTTAAAAACAAAACTGCTCTGAATATAATTTGTCAGAAAAAATATACAATGACCTATTCTCCTCTGTTCGGGAATATATACACCAACTCCATATGCTCCCTCCTGTAAAATACAGAAATTCTAATTTTACACAAACCGAAAAAATCTAAATATTATCTAGGCACCCCAATGTTGAAAACAAAATTGCTCTGAATATAATCTGTCTGAAAGAATATAGAATGCCGAATTCCACTTCGTTTTGGAGTATATAAACCAACTCAGTATGCTCTCTCATGTAAAATACAGAAATTCTAATTTTACGTGAATCGAAAAAAATCTAAATACTATCTAGGCACCCCAATGTTATAAGCAAAATTGCTCTGAATATAATCTGTCAGAAAAAATATACAATGACCTATTCTACTCTGTTTTGATGTATATACACCAACTCACTATGCTCTCTCATGTAAAATATAGAAATTCAGATTTTACACAAATCGAAAAATATCTAAATATTATCTGGGCACCCGAATGTTAAAAGCAAAATTACTCTGAATATAATTTGTAAAAAAAAAATATACAATGCCCGTTTCTCCTTTTTTTGGTACATATACACCAACTGAAAATGCCCTCTCTTGTAAAATACCGAAATTCAAATTTTAGGTGAATCAAAAAAATCTAAATAATATCTAGGTGCCCCAAAATTAAAAGAAAATGGCTCTGAATATAGTCTGTTAGAAAAAATATACAATGCCTAATTCTACTCTCTTTTGGGGTATATATATTAACTCAGTATGCGCTGTCATATAAAATAAGGAAACTCTAATTTTACGTGAATCGAAGAAAATCTAAATATTATCTAGACATCCCAATGCTAAAAGCAAAATTGCTCAAAATATAATCTGTCAGAAAAAATATACAATGCCCTTTTCTACTCTGTTTGTAGTATATACACGAACTCAATATGCTCTCTCATGTAAAATACAGGAATTCCAATTTTACCAAAATCGAAAAAATCTAAATATAATCTAGGCACCCCAATGATAAAAACAAAATTGCTCTGAATATAATCTGTCAGAAAAAATATACAATGTCCATTTCTACTTTATTTTGGAGTATATTCACCAACTCAATATGCTCTCTCATGTAAAATACCTAAATTCAAATTTTAGGTGAATCAAAAAATCTAAATAATATCTAGGCGCCCCAAAGCTAAAGATAATGACTCTGAATGTAGTCTGTTAGAAAAAATATTCAATGCATTATTTTATTCTGTTTTGGAGTATATACACCAACTCAATATGCTCTCTCATGTAAAATATCGAAATTCTAATTTTACGGGTATCGAAAAAAATTTAATAATATCTAGGCGCCCCAAAGTTAAAAAAAATGGCTCTGAATATAGTCTGTTTAGAAAATATACAATGCCTTATTCTACTCTGTTTTAAACTATGTAAAACAACTCCATATCTTCTCTAATTTAAAATACATAAATTCTATATTTAAGTGAATAAAAAAAATCTAAATATTATCTAGTCACCCCAATGTTAAAAGCAAAATTGCTCTGAATATAATCTGTCAGAATAAATATACAATGCCCTTTTCTTCTCTGTTTCGTAGTATATACACCAACTCAATATGCTCTCTCTCGTAAAATACAGGAATTCCAATTTTAACCGAATCGAAAAAATCTAAATATTATCTTGGGATCCCAATGTTAAAAACAAAATTGCTCTTAATATAATCTGTCAAAAAAATATAAAATGCCCTATTCTACTTTGTTTTGGAGTATATACACAAACTCCATATGCTCTCTCTTGTAAAATACAGAAATTCAATATTTAAGCAAATCGAAAAAATCTAAATATTATCTAGGCACAACAATGTTAAAAACAAGATTGCTCTTAATATAACCTGTCAGAAAAAATATACAATGCCCTTTTCTAGTCTTTTTTGTAGTATATACACCAACTCAATATCCTCTCTCATGTAAAATATCAAAAATCTAATTTTACGTGAATCGAAAAAAGTCTAAATGATATCTAGGCGCCCAAAAGTAAAAATAAAATGGCTCTGAATATAATCTGTTAGAAAAAATATACAATGCCTTATTCTACTCTGTTTTAAACTATATACACCAACTCAGTATGCTCTCTCATGTAAAATACTGAAATTCGAAATTTACGTGAATAGAAAAAATCTAAATATTATCTAGGCACCCCAATGTTAAATGGAAAATTGCTCTGAATATCATTTCTCATGAAAAATATACAATGCCCTATTCTACTCTGGTTTGGAGTATATAATCCAACTCAATATGCTCTCCCATTTAAAATACCGAAATTGTAATTTTACGCAAATCGAAAATAATATAAATAATATCTAGGCGCCCCAAAGTTAAAAGAAAATGGCTCTGAATATAGTCTGTTAGAGAAAATATACAATGCCTTATTCTACTCTGTTTTGGAGTATATACACCAACTCATTATTCTCTATCATGTAAAATACAGAAATTCTAATTTTACACGAATCGAAAAAGTCTAAATATTTTCTAGGCTCCACAATGTTAAAAACAAAATTGCTTTGAATATAAGCTGTCAGAAAAAATATACAATGCCCTATTCTACTTTTTTGGAGTATATACACCAACTCAGTATGCTCTCTCATGTAAAATAGAGAAATTCTAATTTTACGAGAATCGAAAAAAATTTAAATAATATCTAGGTGCCCCAAAGCTAAAGGAAATGTCTCTGAATATAGTCTGTTAGAGAAAATATACAATGCATTATTCTACTCTCTTTTGGAGTATATATACTAACTCACTATGCTCTCTTATGTAAAATACAGAAATTCAAATTCTACGTGCATCAAAAAAAATTCTAAATATCATCTGGGCACCCCAATGTAAAAAACAAAATTGCTCTGAAGATAATCTTTCCGAAAAAATATACAATGCCCTATTCTACTTAGTTTTGAAATATATACATCAACTCAATATTCTCTCTCGTGTAAAATACAGAAATTCTATATTTAAGCGAATTGAAAAAAATCTAAATAGTATCTAGGCACGCGAATTTTAACAGAAAAATTGCTCTGAATATAATCTGTCAGAAAAAATATACAATGCCAATTTCTACTTTGTTTTGGAGTACATAAACCAACTCAATATGCTCTCCAATGTAAAATACCGAAATTCTAATTTTACGTGAATCGACAAAAATCTAAATATTGTCTAGGCACCCGAATGTTAAAAGTAAAATTTCTCTGAATATAATCTGTCAGAAAAAAGATACAATGCTTTTTTCTACACTGTATTGGAGTATATACACCAATTCTATATGCTCTCTCATGTAAAATACAGAAATTATAATTTTATGTGAATCAAAACAAATTTAATAATATCTAGGTGCCCCAAAGTTTAAAGAAAATGGCTCTGAATATAGTCTGTTTAAAAAATATACAATGCCTTATTCTATTCTGTTTTGGAGTATATACACCAACTCCATATTCTCTCTCATGTAAAATACATAAATTCTATATTTAAGTGAATAAAAAAAATTATAAATATTATCTAGGCACCCCAACGTTAAAAGCAAAATTTCTCTGAATATAATGTCAGAAAAAATATACAATGCTTTTTTCTACACTGTTTTGGAGTATATAAACCAACTCAATATGCTCTCTCATTAAAATACCGAAATTCTAATTTTACGTGAATCGAAAAAATTTAAATAATATCTAGGCGCTTTAAAGTTAAAAGATAATGGCTCTGAATATAGTCTGTTAGAAAAAATATACCATACCTTATTCTACTCTGTTTTTGAGTTTATACACCTACTCAGCATGCTCTCTCATGTAAAATACAGAAATTCTATATTTAAGAGAATCGAAGAAAATCTAAATATTATCTAGGCACTCCAATGTTAAAAGCAAAATTGCTCTGAATATAATCTGTCAGAAAATGTGTACAATGCCCTTTTCTACTTTGTTCTCGAATATATACACCAACTCAATATGCTCTCTCATGTAAAATACCGAAATTCTAATTTTACCCGAATCAAAAAAAATCTAAATAATATCTAAGTTCCCCAAAGTTAAAAAAAAATGACTCTCAATATAGTCTGTTAGAAAAAATATTCAATGCATTATTCTACTCTGTTTTGGAGCATATACACCAACTGAGGATGTTCTCTCATGTAAAATATTGAAATTCTAATTTTACGTGAATCGAAAATAATCTAAATATTATTTAGGCACCACAACGTTAAAAGCAAAATAGCTCTAAATATAATCTGTCAGAGAAAATAATCAATCCCCTTTTCTACTGTGTTTTCGAGTATATACATCAACTCCATATGCTCTCTCATGTAAAATACAGAAATTCTATATTTAAGCAAATCGAAAAAAATCTAAATATTATCTAGCGACCGCAATGTTAAAAGAAAAATAGCGCCAAATATAATCTGTCAGAAAAAATATACAATGGTCTTTTCGACTCTGTTTTTGAGTATATACACCAACTCAATATGCTCTCTAATGTACAATACCGAAATTCTAATTTTAAGCGAATCGAAAATAATCTAAATAATATCTAGGCGCCCCAATGTTAAAAGAAAATGGCTCTGAATATACTCTGTTGGAAAAATATACAATGCCTTATTCTACTCTGTTTTGGAGTATATACACCAACTTAGTATGCATTCTCATGTAAAATACCGAAATTCTATTTTTACGCGAATCGAAAAAAATCTAAATAATAACCAGGCGCCACAAAGTTAAAAGAAAATGGCTCTGAATATAGTCTGTTAGAAAAAAACCAATGCCTTATTCTACTCTGTTTTGGAGTATATACACCAACTCAGTATGCACTCTCATGCAAAATACAGAAATTCTAGATTTACATTAATACAAAAAAATCTAAATATTATCTAGGCCCCACAATGTTCAAATTCCTCTGAATATAATCTGTCAGAATAAAAATACACTGCCATATTCTACTCTGTTTTGGAGTATATACCCCAACTCCATATGCTCTCTCCTGTAAAATACAGAAATTCTATATATAAGCGAATCGAAAAAAATCTAAAAATTATCTAGGCACCCCAATGTTAAAAACAAAATTGCTCTGAATATAGTCTCTCAGAGAAAATATATAATTCCCGTTTCTACTCTGTTTTGGAGTATATACACCAACTCAATATGCTCTCTCATGTAAAATACCAAAATTCAAATTTTATGCGAATGGAAATAAATCTAAATAAATTCTAGGCGCCCCAAAGTTAAAAGAAAATGGCTCTGAATATAGTCTATAAGAAAAAATAAACAATGCCTTAATGTATTCTGTTTTTCAGTATATACACCAACTCCATAGGCTAGCTCATGTAAAATACAGAAATTCTACATTTAAGCGAATCGAAAAAAATCTAAATATTATCTAGGCACCCAATATTATAAGCAAAATTGCTGTGAATATAATCTGTCAGAAAAAATATACAATGCAATTTTCTTCTCTGCTTTGGAGTATATACACCAACTCCATATGCTCTCTCTTGTAAAATACAGAAATTCTATATTTAAGCTGATCAAAAAAATCTAAATATTATCTAGGCACCCCAATGTTAAAAAAAATTGCTTTGAATATAATCTGTCAGAAAATATATACAATGTTCTATTCTAATTTGTTTTCAGTTTATACAGCAACTCAGTATGCTCTCTCATATAAAATACTGAAATTCTAATTTTATTTAAATCGAAAAAATCTAAATAATATCTAGGCAACGCAAAGTCAATAGAAAATGACTCTGAAAATATTATGTTAGAAAATATATACGGTGCCTTATTCTACTCTTTTTTTGAGTACATACACCAAATCAGTATGCTCTTTCATGTCAAATACAGAAATTCTAATTTTACCCGAATCGAGAAAATAAAAATATTATCTAGGCACCTCAATGTTAAAAACAAAATTGCTCTGAATGTAATTTGTCAGAAAAAATATACAATGCCCTTTTCTACTCTGTTTTGTAGTATATACACCAACTCAATATGCGCTCTCCTGTAAAATACAGAAAATCTAGTTTTACCCGTATCGAAAAAATCTAAATATTATCTAAGCACCCCAATGTTAAAAACAAAATTTCTCCTAATATAATCTGTCATAAAAAATGTACAATGCCGTATTCTACTCTTTTTTAGGGTATATACACCAACTCAGTATGTTCTCTCATGTAAAATTTTGAAATTCTAATTTTACGTGAATCAAAAAAAAATCTAAATAATATCTAGGCGCCCCAAAGTTAAAAGAAAATGGCTCTGAATATAGTCTGTTAGAAAAAATATACAATGTCTTATTCTACTTTGCTTAGGAGTATATACTTTAACTGACTATGCTCTCTCATGTAAAATACCGAAATTCAAATTTTACGTGAATCGAAATAAATGTAAATAATATCTAGGCGCCCCAAAGTTAAAAGAAAATGGCTCTGAATACAGTCTGTTAGAAAAAATATATAATTCCCATTTCTACTCTGTTTTGGGGTATATACACCAACTCTATATGATCTCTCATGTAAAATAGCAAAATTCTAATTTAACGCGAATCGAAAAATATCTAAATTATATCTAGACACCCGAAAGTTAAAAGAAAATGGCTCTGGATACAGTCTGTTAGAAAAAATATATAATGCTCATTTCTACTCTGTTTTGGAGTATATACACCAACTCAATATGCTCTCTCATGTAAAATACAGAAATTCTAAATTTACGTGAATTGAGAAAAATCTAAATGTTATCTAGGCACACCAATGTTAAAAAGAAAACTGCTCTGAATATAATCTGCCAGAAAAAATATACAATGCCTTATTCTAGTCTTTTTTGGAGTATATACACTACCTCCATATGTTCCCTCATGTAAAATTCAGAAATTCTATATTTAAGCGAATCGAAAAAAATCTAAATGTTATCTAGCACCCAAATGTTAAAAGGAAAATTGCTATGAACATAACCTGTCAGAAAAATATACATTGCTTTTTTCTACTCTGTTTTGTAGTATATACACCAACTCAGTACGCTCTATCATGTAAAATACCGAAATTATAATTTTATGTGAATCGAAAAAAATCTAAATATTCTCTAGGCACCCCAATGTTAAAAGAAAAATTGATCTGAATATAATCTGTCAGAAAAAATATACAATGCCCAATTCTACCCTATTTTGAAGTATATACACCAACTCAGTATGCTCTCTCATGTAAAATACTGAAATTCTAAATTTACGTGAATAGACAAAAATCTAAATATTATCTAGGCACCCAAATGTTAAAAGCAAAATTACTCTGAATGTAATCTGTCATATAAAAGATACAATGCCCTTTTCTACTCTGTTTTGGAGTATATACACCAACTCAATATGCTCTCTCATGGAAAAAACCTAAATTATAATTTTACGTGAATCGAATAAATCTAAATAATATCTAGGTGCCCCAAGGTTAAAAGAAAATGGCTCTGAATATAGTCGGTTAAAAAAAATACACAATGCCCTATTCTACTCTGTTCTGGAGTATATACACCAACTCAGTATGCTCTCTCATGTAAAATACGGACATTCTATTTTTACGTGAATCGAAAAAAACCTAAATATTATCTAGGCACCCCAATGTAAAAAGTAAGGTTTCTCTGAATATAATCTGTCAGAAAAATTATACAATGCCCTATTCTACTCTGTTTTGGAGTATATACACCAACTCGATATTTTCTCTCACGTAAAATACAGAAATTCTAGATTTAAGCGAATCGAAAAAAAATCTATATATTATATAGGCACCTTAATTTTAAAAGTAAAATTGCTCTGAATAAAATATGTCAGAAAAAACATACAATGCCCTATTCTACTCTTTTTTGGAGTATATACACTAAGTCAATACGCTCTCTCATGTAAAATACAGAAATTCTAATTTTACCTGAATTTAAGAAAATCTAAATATTATCTAGGCACCCCCATGTTAAAAACTAAATTGTTCTGAATATAATCTGTCAGAAAAAATATACAGTGCCCTATTCTAATTTGTTTTGCATGATATACACCAACTCCAGATGCTCTCTCATGTAAAATACAGAATTTCTATATTTACATGAATCGAAAGAAATCTAAATATTATCTAGGCACCCCCATGTTAAAAATAAAATTGCTCTTAATATAATCTCTCAAAAAAATACACAATGATTTTTTCTACTCTGTTTTAGGGTATATACACCAACTCAGTATGCTCTCTTATGTAAAATACCGAAATTCTAATTTTACGTGAATCGAAAAAATCTAAATATTATCTAGGCACCCCCATGTTAAAAACAACATTGCTCTGGATATAATCTGTCAGAAAACATATAACATGGCCTATTCTACTCTGTTTTAGAGTATATACACCAACTCAGTATGCTGTCTCATGTAAAATAAAGAAATTTTAATTTTACGTGAATCGAAAAAAATCTAAATATCATCTAGGCACCACAATGTTAAAAACAAAATTGTTCTGAATATAATATTTCAGTAAAAATATACAATGCCCTATTCTACTCTGTTTTGTAGTATATATACCAACTCCATATGCTCTCTCATGTAAAATACAGAAATTCTGTATTTACGTGAAGTTAAATAAAACCTAAATATTATCTATGCGCCCCAATGTTAAAAGAAAAAGGCTCTCAAAAAAGTCTGTTAGAGAAAATATACAATGCCTTATTCTACTCGATTTTGGAGTACATACATCAACTAAGAATGCTCTCTCATGTAAAATATTGAAATTCAAATTTTACCCGAATCGAAAAAATCTAAATATTATCTAGATACCCCAATGTTGAAAACAAAATTGCTCGGAATATAATCTGTCAGAAAAAATATAACATGCCCTATTCTATTCAGTTTTGGAATATATACACCATCTCCATATGCTCTCTCATGTAAAATAAAAAAATTCTATATTTAAGCGAATCAAATAAAATCTAAATATTATCTAGGCACCACAATGTTAAAAACAAAATTGCTCTGAATATAATCTGTCAGAAAAAATTTAAAATGTTCTATTCTACTCTGTTTTGGAGTATATACACCAACTCAATATACTCTCTAATGTAAAATACAGAAATTCTATATTTAGCGAATCGAAAAAAATCTAAATATTCTCTAGGCACCCCAATGTTAAAAGAAAAATTGCACTGAAAATAATCTGTCAGAAAAAATATACAATGCCCTATTCTACTTTGTTTTGGAGTATATACACCAACTCAGTATGCTCTCTCACGTAAAATACCGAAATTCTAAATTTCCGTAAATCGACAAAAATCTAAATATTATCTAGGCATCCCAATGTTAAAAACCTAATTTATTTGAATATAAGCTGTCAGAATAAATATACAATGCCCTATTTTACTCTTTTTTGGAGTATATACAGCAACTCCATATGCTCTCTCATGTAAAACACAATAATTATATATTTAAGCGAATCGAAAAAATCTAAATATTATCTAGGCACTTCAATGATAAAACAAAATTACTCTGAATATAATCTGTCAGAAAAAATATCCAATTCCCAAATCCACTCTGTTTTGGGGTATATACACCAACTCCATATGCTCTCTCATGTAAAATACAAAAATTCTATATTTATGCGAATTAAATAAAAATCTAAATATAATCTAGGCACCCCAAAGTTAAAAAAAAATTGCTCTGAATATAATCTTTAAGAAAAAATATACAATTCCCTATTCTACTCTGTTTTGGAGTAAATATACCAACTCAATATGCTATCTCATTTAAAGTACAGAAGTTCTAAGTTTAAGCGAGTCGAAAAAAATATAAATATTATCTAGGCACCCCAATGTTAAAGGAAAAATTGTACTGAATATAATCTGTCAGAAAAAATAAACAATGTAATTTTCTACCCTGTTTTGAAGTATATACACAAACTCAATACGCTCTCTCATGTAAAATACTGAAATTCTAATTTTATGTGAATTGAAAATAATATAAATAATATCTAGGCCCCCGAAAGTTAAGAGAACATATCTCTGAATATAGTCTGTTAGAAAAAATAAAAAATGCCTTATTCTACTCAGTTTTGGAATATATACACCAACTCAACATGCCCTCTCATGTAAAATACATAAATTCTATATTTAAGCAAATCAAAAAATATATAAATATTATTTAGGCACCCCAATGTTAAAAGCAAAATTTCTCTAGATATTATCTGTCAGAAAAAATATACAATGCCCTATTCTACTCTGTTTTGTGGAATATACACCAACTCAGTATGCTCTCTCATGTAAAATACCGAAATTCTACATTTACGCGAATCGAAGAAAATCTAAATAATATCTAGGCAGCCCAAAGTTAAAAGAAAATGGCTCTGAATATAGTGTGTTAGAAAAAATATACACTACCTTATTCTACTCTGTTTTGGAGAATATACACCAACTCAATATGCTGTCTCACGTAAAATACCAAAACTCTAATTTTACGTGAATCGAAAAAAATCTGAATATTATCTAGATACCCAAATTTTAAAAACAAAATTGCTCTGAATATAATCTGTGAGAGAAACTAAACAATGGCCTATTCAACTCTGTTTTGGAGTATATACACCAACTACATATGCTCTCTCATGTAAAATACAAAAATTCTATATTTATGCAAATTGAATAAATATCTAAATATAATCTAGGCACCCCAAAGTTAAAAACAAAATTGCTCGGAATATAATCTTTCAGAAAAAATATACAATTCCCTATTCTACTCTGTTTTGGAGGATATATACCAACTCCATATGCTATCTCATGTAAAATACGGAAGTTCTATATTTAAGCGAATCGAAAAAAATCTAAATATTATCTAGGCACCCCAATGTTAAAAGCAAAATTGCGCTGGATATAATCTGTCAGAATAAATATACAATGCCCTATTCTACGCTGTTTTGTAGTATATACACCAACTCAGTATGCTCTCTCATGTAAAATACCGAAATTCTACATTTACACGAATCGAAGAAAATCTTAATAATATCTAGGCGCCCCAAAGCTAAAAGAAAATGGTTCTGAATACAGTCTGATAGAAAAAATATACACTACCTTATTCTATTCTGTTTTGGAGAATATACACCAACTCCATATGCTCTCTCTTTTAAAACACCGAATATCAATATTTAAGCGAATCGAAAAAAATCTAAATATCATCTAGGAACCCCAATGTTAAAAGAAAAATTGCTGTGAATATAAACTGTCAGAAAAAATATACAATGCCCTTTTCTACGCTGTTTTCACGTATATAAACCAACTCAATATGCTCTCTCAAGTAAAATACCGAAATTCTAATTTTGCACGAATCGAAAACAATCTAAATATTATCTAGGCACCCCAATGTTAAAGACAAAATTGCTCTAAATACAATCTGTCAGAAAAAATATACTGTGACCTATTCGACTCTCTTTCTGAGTATATACACCAACTCCATATGCTCTGTCATGTAAAATAAAGAAATTCTCTATTTAAGCAAATCGAAGAAAATCCCAATATTATCTAGGCACATCTATGTTAAAAGCAAAATTGCTCTGAATATAATCTGTCAGTGAAAATATACAACGCCCTTTTCTACTCTGTTTTGTAGTATATACACCAACTCAATATGCTCTCTCATGTACAATACGGAAATTCTAATTTTACGCAAATCGAAAAAAATCTAAATAATATCTCGGCGCCCCAAAGTTAAAAGAAAATGACTCTGAATACAGTCGGTTAGAAAAAATATACAATGTCTTATTCTACTCTGTTTTGGAGTATATACAGCAACTCCATATGCTCTCTCATGTAAAATAGAATAATTCTATATTTAAGCGAATCAAAATAAATCTAAATATTATCTAGGAATTCCAATGTTAAAAGCAAAATTGCTGTGAATACAATCTGTCAGAAAAAATATACAATGCCCTTTTCTACGCTGTTTTGTAGTATATAAACCAACTCAATATGCTCTCTCAAGTAAAATACCGAAATTATAATTTTAGGCGAATCTAAGAAAACCTAAATAATATCTAGGCGCCCCATAGTAAAAAGAAAATGGCTCAAAATATACTCTTTTAGAAAAAATATACAATGCCTTATCCTACTCGGTTTTGGAGTATATACATCAACTCAGTATGCTCTCTCATGTAAAATACCGAAATTCTAATTTTACGTGAATCGAAAACAATCTAAATATTATGTAGGCACCCCAATGTTAAAGGCAAAATGTCTCTGAATACAATCTGTCAGAAAAAATTATAAAACGCCCTATTCTACTCTGTTTTCTAGTGCATACAGCAACTCCATATGCTCTCTCATGTAAAATACAGAAATTCTATATTTAAGCAAATCGAAAAAAATCTAAATATTATCTAGGAACTCCAATGTTAAAAACAAAACTGCTCTGAATATAGTCTGTGATAAAAATATACAATGACCTATTCTATTCTGTTTTGGAGTATATAAACCAACTCAGTATTCTCTCTCATGTAAAATAACAAAATTCAAACTTTACGTGAATCGAAAAAATCTAAATACTATCTAAGCACTCCAAAGGTAAAAACAAAATTGTTCTTAATATAATCTGTCATAAAAAATATACAATGCCCTATTCTACTCTGTTTTGGAGTATATACATCAACTCAATATGCTCTCTCATGTAAAATACAGAAATTCTATATTTAAGCGAATCAAAAAAAAACTAGATATTATCTAGGCAACCCAATGTTAAAACCAAAATTCCTCTGATTATAATCTGTCATAGAAAAATATACAATGCACTATTCTACTTTGTTTTGAAGTATATACACCAACTCCATATGCTCCATCATGTAAAATACAGAAATTCTATATTTAAGCGTATCGAAAATGATTTAAATATTATCTAGGCACCCCAGTGTTAAAAACAAATTTACTCTGAATATAATCTGGGAGAAAAAATATACAATGCCCTATTCTACTCTGTTTTGGAGTATATACACCAACTCAGTATGCCATCTCACGTTAAATACCGAAATTCTAATTTTACATGAATCGAAAAAAATCTAAATATTATCTAGGCACTTCAATAATAAAAACAAAATTGCTCTGAATATAATCTGTCAGAAAAAATATACAATGCCCTATTCTACACTGTTTCGGAGTATATACAGCAACTCTATATGCTCTCTCATGTAATATACAGAAATTCAAATTTTACGCCAATCGAAAAATATCTAAATAATATATAGGTGCCCCAACGTTCAACAAATTGGCTCTGAATATAGTCTGTTAGAAAAAATATACAATGCCTTAGTCGACTTTGTTTTGGAGTATATACACCAACCCCATATGCTCTCTCATGTAAAATAGAGAAATGCTAACTCTATCAGAATCGAATAAATATAAATACTCTCTATGCACCCCAATGTTAAAAACAAAA
Source organism: Callithrix jacchus (assembly GCF_049354715.1). Classification (NCBI taxonomy): domain Eukaryota; kingdom Metazoa; phylum Chordata; class Mammalia; order Primates; family Cebidae; genus Callithrix; species Callithrix jacchus. Next base: position 51,898,234 of record NC_133521.1, on the reverse strand, counting down.
TTGCTCTGAATATAATCTATCCGAAAAAATATACAATGCCCTATTCTACTCTGTGTTAAAGTATATACACCAACTCCATATGCTCTCTCATGTAAAATACAGAAATTCTATATTTAAGAAAATCGAAAAAAATCTAAATATTATCTAGGCACCCCAATGTTAAAAGCAAAATTGCTCTGAATATAATATGTCAGAAAAAATATACAATGCCCTTTTCTACTTTGTTTTGTAGTATATACACCAACTCAATATGCTCTCTCATGTAAAATACAGAAACTCAAATTTTACCCCAATCGAAAAAATCTAAATATTATCTCGGCACCCCAATGTTAAAATCAAAATTCCTCTGAATATAATTTGTCAGAAAAAATATACAATGCCCTATTTTACTCTATTTTTGAGTATGTACATCAACTCAGTATGCTCTCTCATGTAAAATACCGTATTTCAAATTTTACGTGACTCGAAAAAACTCTAAATATTATCTAGGCACCCCAATGTTAAAAGCAAAATTTCTCTGAATATAATCTGTCAGAAAAATATACAGTGTGCTATTCTACTCTGTTTTGGAGTATATACACCAACTCCATAGGCTCTCTCATGTAAAATACAGAAATTCTAATTTTACAAGAATCAAAAGAATCCAAATAATATCTAGGCGCCTCGAAGTTAAAAGAAAACGTCTCTTAATATAGTCTGTTAGAAAAAATATACAATGCCTTATTCTACTCTGTTCTGGAGTATATACACCAACTCAGTATGCTCTCTCATGTAAAATACCAAAATTCTAATTTTACGTGAATCGAAAATAATATAAATATTATCTAGGCACCCCAATCTTATAAACAAAATTTCTCTTAATATAATCAGTCAGAAAAAATATACAATGCACTATTCTACTCTGTTTTAAAGTATATACACCAACTCCATATGCTCTATAATGTAAAATACAGAAATTCTATATTTAAGTGAATCGAAAAATATCTAAATATTACCTAGGCACCCCAATGATAAAAGCAAAATTGCTCTGAATATAATCTGTCAGAAAAAATACACAATGCCATTTTCTACTGTGTTTTGTAGTATATACACCAACTCAATATGCTCTAATATGTAAAATACAGAAATTCAAATTTTATATGAAGCGAAATAGTCTAAATATTATGTAGGCACGTCAATGTTAAAACAAAATTGCTCTGAATATAATCTTTCAGAAAAAATATACAATGCCCTATTCTACCCTGTTTTGGAGTATATATACCAACTCAGCATTCCCTCTCATGTAAAATACGAAATTCTAATTTTACCCGAATCGAAAAAATCAAAATATTATGTAGGCAATGCAATGTTACAAACAAAATTGCTCTGAATATAATCTGTCAGAAAAAATATTCAATTCCCTATTCTACTCTGTTTTGGAGTATATACACCAACTCACTATGCTCTCTCATGTAAAATACCGAAAATCTAATTTTATGCGAATCAAAAAAAATCTAAATAATATCTAGGCACCCCAAAGTTAAAAGAAAATGGCTCTGAATATAGTCTGTTAGGAAAAATATACAATGCCTTATTCTACTATGTTTTCGAGTATATACACCAACTCAGTATGCTCTCTCATGTAAAATAACGAAATTCTTATTTTACCCGAATCGAAATAATCTAAATATATTCTAGGCAACCCAATGTTAAAAGCAATATTGCTCTGAATATAATCTGACAGAAAAAATATAAAATGCCCTTTTCTACTCTCTTTTGTTGTATATACACCACCTCAATATGCTCTCTCACGTAAAATACAGAAATTCAAAATTTACATGAATCGAAAAAAATCTAAATAATATCTAGGCGCCCCAAAGTTAAAAGAAAATGGCTCTGAATACAGTGTGTTAGAAAAAATACACAATGCCTTATTCTTCTCTGTTTTACAGTATATACACCAACTCAGTATGCTCTCTCATGTAAAATACCAAAATTATAATATTACCGGAATCAAAAAAACCTAAATATCATCTAGGCACTTGAATGTCAAAAACAATATTGCTCTGCATATAATCTCTCAGAAAAAATATACAATGCTCTTTTCTACACTGTTTTAAAGTATATACCACAACTCAATATGCTCTCTCATGTAAAATACTGAAATTCAAATTTTACATGAATCGAAAATAATCTAAATAGTATCTAGGCGCCCCAAAGGTAAAAGAAAATGGCTCTGAGTATAGTCTCTTAAAAAAATACACAATGCCTCATTCTACTCTGTTTTGGAGTATATACACCAACTCAGTATGCTCTCTCCCATAAAATACAGAAATTCTAATTTTACCCGAATCATAAAAATCTCAATATTATCTAGGCACCCCAGTGTTAAAAACAAAATTGCTCTGAATATAATCTGTCATAAAAAATATACAATGCCCACTTCTACTCTGTTTTGCAGTATATACACGAACTCAATATGCTCTCTCTTGTAAAATAGAGAAATTCTATATTTAAGTGAATCGAAAAAAATTTAAATATTATCTAGCCACCCCAATGTTAAAAGCAAAATTGCTCTTAATATAAACTGTCAGAAAAAATATACAATGCTTTATTCTACTCTTTTTTTGAGTATATACACCAAATCTATATGCTCTGTCATGTAAAATACAGAAATTCTATATTTAACCGGTCAAAAAAAATCTAAACATTATCTAGGCTCCCCAATGTTAAAAGAAAAATTTCTCTGAATATAATCTGACAGAAAAAATATACAATGCCTTTTTCCACTTTGTATTGGAATATATACACCAACTCAATATGCTCTGTCATGTAAAATACCAAAATTCTAATTTTACGTGAATCGATAAAAAGATAAATAATATCTAGGTGCCCCAAAGTTAAAAGACAATGGCTCTGAATATAGTGTGTTAGAAAAAATATACAATGCCTTATTCTACTCTTTCTTAAAATATATAAACAAACTCAGTATGCTTTGTCATGTGAAATACCGAAATTCAAATTTTAACAAAATCGAAAAAATCTAAATATTATCTAGGCACCCAAATGTTAAAAACAAAATTGCTCTCAATATAATATCTCAGAAAAAATATACAATGCCCTATTCTACTTTTTTTTTGGAGTATATACACAAACTCCATAGTCCCTCTCATGTAAAATACAGAAATTCTATATTTAAGGGATCTGAAAAAATTCTACATATAATCTAGGAAACCCAATGTTAACAGCAAAATTGATCTGAATATAATCTGTCAGAAATAATATACAATGCTTTTTTCCACTTCGTTTTGGAGTATATACACCAACTCAATATGCTCTGTCATGTAAAATACCGAATTTCTAATTTTACGTGAATCGAAAAAAATCTAAATAATATCTAGGTGCCCCAAAGTTAAAAGAAAATAGCTCCGAATATAGTCTGTTAGAAAAAATATACAATGCCTAATTCGACTCTGATTTGGAGTATATACACCAACTCAGTATGCTCTCTCATGTAAAATACAGAAATTCTAATTTTACGTGAATCAAAAAAAATCTAAATGTTATCAAGGCACCCGAAAGTTAAAAGAAAAATTGCTCTGAATATAATCTGTTAGAGAAAATATACAACGCCCTTTTCTACTCTTTTTTGGAGTACATACACCAACTCAATATGCTCTCTCATGTAAAATACCAAAATTCTAATTTTACGTGTATCGAAAAAAATGTAAATAATATCTAGGCGCACCGAAGTTAAAAGAAAATGGCTCTCAATATAGTCTCTTAGAAATAATATACAATGCCTTATTCTACTCTGTTTGGGAGTATATACACCAACTCAGTATGCTCTCTCATGTAAAATACCAAAATTCTAATTTTACGTGAATCGAAAAAAATCTAAATATTATCTAGGCACCCGAATATTAAAAGCAAAATTGCTCTGAATATAATCTATGAGAAAATATATACAATGTTCTTTTCTACTCTGTTTTGGAGTATATACACCAACTCAACCTTGTCTCTCATGTAAAATACCGAAATTCTAATTTTACGTGAATCATAAAAAATCTAAATAATATCTAGGCGCCCCAAAGTTAAAAGAAAATGGCCCTGAATATAGTCTGTTAGAAAAAATATACAATGCCTTATTCTACTCTATTTATGAGTGTATACACCAACTCGATATGCTCTGTCATGGAAAATATCGAAATTCTAATTTTACCTGAACCGAAAAAATCTAAATATTATCTTGACACCCAAATGTTAAAAACAATATTTCTGTGAATATAATCTGTCAGAAAAAATATAAAATGCCTTATTCTACTCTGTTTTGGAGTATATACACCAACTCCATATGCTCTCTTACGTAAAATACAGAAATTCTTTATTTAAGCGAATCAAAAAAAATCTAAATATTATCTGGGCAACCCAATGTTAAAAACAAAATTGTATTGAATATAATCTGTTAGAAAAAATATACAATGCCCTATTCTGTCCTGTTGTGGAGTATATACACCGACTCAATATGCTCTTTCATGTAAAATACCGAAATTCTAATTTAATGTGAATCGAAAACAATCTAAATAATATCTAGGCACCCCAAAGTTAAAAGAAAATGGCTCTAAATATAGTCTGTTAGAAAAAATATACAACGCCTTATTCTACTCTGTTTTGGAGTATATACATCAACTCAGTATACTCTCTCATGTAAAATATAGAAATTATAATTTTACACGAATCGAAAATATCTAAAAATTATCGAGGCACCCCAAAGTTAAGTCAAAATTGCTCTGAATATAGTCTGTCAGACAGAATATACAATGCTTTATTCTACTCTGTTTTTAAGTATATACACCATCTCCATATGCTCTCTCATGTAAAATACAGAAATTCTATATTTGAGCGAATCGAAAAAAATCTCAATATTATCTAGGCACCCCAATGTTAAAAACAAAATTGCTCTGAATATAATCTCTCACAGAAAATATACAATGCCCTTTTCTACTCTGTTTTGGATTATATACACCAACTCAATACGCTCTCTCATGTAAATTACCGAAATTCTAATGTTACGTGAATTGAAAAAAATCTAAATAATATCTAGGTGACCCAAAGTTAAAAGAAAATGTCTCTGAAAATAGTCTGTTATAAAAAATATACAATTTCTAATTCTACTCTGTTTTGGAGAATATAGACCAACTCAATATGCTCTCTGATGAAAAATACCGAAAATCTAATTTTACGTGAATCGAAAGAAAATCTAAATATTATCTAGGCACCCCAATTTTAAAATCGAAATTGCTCTGAATATAATCTGTCAGAAAAAATATACAATGCCCATTTCTACGCGGTTTTGTAGTATATAAACCAACTCAATATGCTCTATCATGTAAAATACAGAAATTCTAATTCTACACAAATCGAAAAAATCTAAATATTATCTAGGCACCCCAATGTTAAAAACAATATTACTCTGAATATAATCTGTCATAAAAAATATACAATGCCCTATTCTACTCTGTTTTGGAGTATATACACCAACTCCATATGCTCTCTCATGTAAAATACAGAAATTCTAATTTTACACGAATCGAAAGAAATCTAAATATCTAGGCACCCCAAAGTTAAAAGAAAATGGCTCTGAATATAGTCTGTTAGAAAAAATATACAATACTTTATTCTACTCTGTTTTGGAGTATATACACCAACTCAGTATGCTCTCTCATGTAAAATACAGAAATTCTAATTTTACGTAAATCGAAAAAAATCTAAATATTATCTAGGCAACCCAACGTTCAAAATGAAATATCTCTGAATATAATGTCAGAAAAAACATACAATGCCCTATTCTACTCTGTTCTGGAGTATATACAGCAACTCTATATGCTCTCTCATTTAAAATACAGAAATTCTAATTTTACGATAACCGAAATAAATCTAAATAATATCTAGGCGCCCCAACGTTCAACAAAAATGGCTCTGAATATAGTCTGTTAGAAAAAATATACAATGCCTTATTCTACTCTCTTTTGGAGTATATACACATACACAGTATGCTCTCATGTATAATACAGAAATTCTAATTCTACCCTAATCGAAAAAATATAAATATTGTCTAGGCACCTGAATGGTAAAAACAAAATTGCTCTGAATATAATATGTCCGAAAAAATATACAATGCCCTATTCTACTCTGTTTTGGAGTATATATACCAACTCCATATGCTCTCTCATGTAAAATACAGAAATTCTATATTTAAGGCAATCGAAAAAAATCTAAATATTATATAGGCACCCCAATGTTAAAATCAAAATTGCTCTGAATATAATCTGTCAGAAAAAATATAAATGCCCTTTTCTACTCTTTTTTGTAGTATATACACCAACTGAATATTCTCTCTCATGTAAAATACAGAAATTCTAATTTTACCCGAATCAAAAAGATCTAAATATTATGTAGGCACCCCAATGATAAAAACAAAATTGCTCTGAATATAATCTGTTAGAAAAAATATACAATGGCCTATTGTACTCTCTTTTGGAGTATATACACCAACTCAGTATGCTCTCTCATGTAAAATACACAAATTCTAATTTTACCTAAATCGAAAAAATCGAAATATTATTTAGGCAACCTAATGTAAAAAGAAATTGTTCTGAATATAATCTGTCAGAAAAAACATACAATGCCCTATTCTACTCTGTTTTGGAGTATATACAACAACTCAGTATGATCTCTCATGTTAAATACCGAAATTCTAATTTTACATGAATCGGAAAAAATCTAAATATTATCTAGGCACCTCAATGATAAAAAAAATTGCTCTGAATATAATCTGTCAGAAAAAATATACAATGCCCTATTCTACTGTGTTTGAAGTATATAAACCAACTCCATATGCTCTCTCATGTAAAATAGCGAAATTCTAATTTTACCCGAATCAAAAAAAATCTAAATATTATCTAGTCACCCCAATGTTAAAAACAAAATTGCTCTGAATATAAAGTGTCAGAAAAAATATACAACGCCATTTTCTCCTCTGTTTTTTAGTATATACACCAAATCAATATGCTCTCATATAAAATACAGAAATTCTAATTTTACGCAAATCGAATAAAATCTAATTATTATCTAGACACCCCTATGTTAAAAGCAAAATTTCTCTGAACATTATCTGTCAGAAAAAATATACAATGCCCTAATCTACTCTGTTTTGTAGTATATACACCAACTACATATGCTCTCTCATATAAAATAGAGATATTCTATATTTAAGCAAATCAAAAAAAATCTAAATATAATCTAGGTATTTTAATGTTAAAAGCAAAATTGCTCTGAATATAAAATGTCAGAAAAAATATACAATGCACTTTTCTACTTTGGTTTTTAGTATATACACAAAATCTATATGCTCTCTCATATAAAATACTGAAATTCTAATTTTACACGAATCAAATAAAATCTAAATATTATCTAGGCAACCCTATGATAAAAGCAAAATTGCTCTGAATATAATCTGTCAAAAAAATATACAATGCCCTTTTCTACTCTGTTTTGGAGTATATGCACCAACTCCATATGCTCTCTCATGTAAAATACAGAAATTCTATATTTAGGCATATCGAAACAATCTTAATAATATCTAGGCCTCCCAAAGTTAAAAGAAAATGGCTCTGAAGATAGTATGTTAGAAGAAATATACAATGTTTTATTCTACTATGGTTTGGACTATATACACCAACTCAGAATGCTCTCTCATGTAAAATACAGAAATTCTAATTTTACGCGAATAGAAAAAAATCTAAATATTATCAAGGCACCCCAATGTTAAAAACAAAATTGCTCTGAATATAAACTCTCAGAAAAAATATACAATGCCCTATTCTACTCTTTTTTTGAGTATATTCACCAACTCTATATGCTCTCTCATGTAAAATACAGAAATTCTATATTTAAGTGAATCAACAAAAATCTAAATAATATCTAGGCGCCCCAAAGTTAAAAGAAAATGGCTCTGAAAATAGTATGTTAGAAAAAATATACAATGCCTTATTCTACTATGTTTTGGAGTATATACACCAACTCAGGATGCTCTCTCATGTAAAATAATGAAATTCTAAACTTACGCAAATCGAAAAAAATCTAAATAATATCGAGGCGCCCAAAAGTTAAAAGAGAATGTCTCTGAATATAGTCTCTTAGAAAAAATATACAATGCCTTCTTCTACTCTGTTTTGGAGTATATAAACCAACTCAGTATGCTCTCTCATGCAAAATGCAAAAATTCTATATTTAAGCGATTCTAAAAAAATCTAAATATTATCTAGGCACCCCACGTGGAAAGCAAAATTGCTCTGAAAATAATCTGTCAAAAAATATACAATGCCTTTTTCTACTTTGTTTTGTAGTATGTACACCAAGTCCATATGCTCTCTCATGTAAAATACCGAAATTGTAATTCTACGCATATCGAAAATAATATCTAGGCGCCGCAAAGTTAAAAGAAAATGGCTCTGAATATAGTCTGTTAGAAAAAATATACAATGCCTAATTCTACTCTGTTTTGCAGTATATTCACCAATTCAGTATGCTCTCTTATGTAAAATACCGAAATTCTAATTTTATGCGAATCGAAAAATTCTAAATATTATCTAGGCGCCTTAAAGGTAAAAGAAAATGGCTCTGAATATAGTCTTTTAGATAAAATGTACACTGCCTTATTCTACTCTGTTTTGGAGTATATACACAAACTCAGTATGCTCTCTCACGTAAAAAAATTAATTCTAATTTTACCCGAATCGAAAAAATCTAAATATTATCTAGGCACCCCAATGTTAAAAACAAAATGGCTCTGAATATAATCTGTCAGAAAAAATATACAATGCCATATTCTACCCTGTTTTAGAGTATATACACCATCTCCATATGCTCTCTCATGTAAAATACAAAAATTCTATATTTAAGCGAATCGAAAAAAATCTAAATATTATCTAGGCACACCAATGTTAAAAGAAAAATTGCTCTGAATGTAATCTGTCAGAAAAAATATACAATGCCTTTTCTACTTTGTTTTGAAGTATATACACAAACTCAATATGCTCTCTCATGTAAAATACTGAAATTCTAATTTTACGTGAATCGAAAAACATCTCAATAAAATCTAGGAGCCCCAAAGTTAAAAGAAAATGGCTCTGAATATAGTCTGTTAGAAAAATTATACAATGCATTATTCTACTCTGTTTTGGAGTATATATACCAACTCAGTATGCTCTCTCATGTAAAATACCGAAATTCTAATTTTACATGAATCGAAAAAAATCCAAGTATTATCTAGGCACCCCAATGTTAAAAAAAAAATAACTCTGAATAGAATCTGTCAGAAAAAATATACAATGCCCTATTCCACTTTGTTTTGGAGTATATACACCAACTCCCTATGCTCCTTCATGTAAAATACAGAAATTCTATATTTAAGTGAATCGACAAAAATCTAAATATAATGTAGGTACCCCAATGTGAAAAGCAAAATTGCTCTGAATATAATCTGTCAGAAACAATATACAATGCCCTTTTCTACTCTGTTTTCGAGTATATACACCAACTCAATATGCTCTCTCATGTAAAATACAGAAATTCAAATTTTACCCGAGTCGAAAAAATCTATATATTATCTAGGCACCTGAATGATAAAAAAAAAATTTCTCTGAATATAGTCTTTTAGAAAAAACATACAATGCCCTATTCTACTCTGTTTTGGAGTATATACACCAACTAAGTGTGCTCTCTTGTGGTGTTCGCGCCAAAGGCTCGAGACAGTTAGTTGATTCGTCTCAGTTTGGCTGCTGGACCTGTACTGCATTTCCTCACCTCGAGGGCTGTCGAGTGAGACAGGGCCGTAAGCTGACTCACTAAAAGCAACAACAGAATGCAAAGCAAAGGCCTGCAGTTTCTGAGGACATTGTGCTGTCTGCTTCCATGTCCCCCTTCAGTCTCTGTGTAAGCAATAAACTTGCTGCAATTGAAATGTCTAATTGGAGCAGAGACCTCTGCCCATATTTTCCCTGGAGCCAAGCCTTTGTTTTAGCTCCTGATGCAAAACAGGTTTAACCAGCCACCTTAAGGGTGCCATTGTATCTTTGGAATGTAAAATCATTGAAATGTAAACTACTACCACTAGCCCCCTTAAACTGCTTCCTGAGCAGGATATCAAGCCCCGGATATCTATTTTATGGAGATTTTGTTTCCTTTCTGTTTTCTCCTTTGTTTCTTTCTGCTGAGATGAGGTAAATGTAAACAAGACAAAAGGTATAAAAGCTGTAACCCACAAAAATAAATTTGCTGCGTTTTGGCCATAATCTTCACGCAGCCCTCCAGACTCTACTTTTCTATGTTCTTTCTTTTCCGTGCACTCTCTCTCTCAGGTTGAACGAGACATCTAGGTTGGCGGTCTCGGGGACTCCCGCGGGTCGGTAGTCCCCCGGAAGACATGCCGGACCACGACACTCTCTCATGTAAAATACCGAAATTCTAATTTTATAAGAATAGAAAAAAATCTAAATATTATCAAGGCACCCCGTGGTAAAAAAAATTGCTCTGAATATAATCTGTCAGAAAAAATATACAATGCCCTATTCTACTCTGTTTTGGAGTATATAAACCAACTCCATATGCTCTCTCATGTAAAATACAGAAATTCTATATTTAAGCGAATCGAAAAAGATCTAAATATTATCTAGGCACCCCAATGTTAAAAGCAAAATTGCTCTTAATATAATCTGTTAGAAAAACATATAGTGCCATTTTCTACTGTGTTTTGTAGTATATACATCAACTCAATATGCTCTCTCATATAAAATAACGAAATTCTAATTTTACGTGAATCAAAAAAAATAAAAAAAATATCTAGGCGCCTCAAAGTTAAAAGAAAATAGCTCTGAATACCGTCTGTTAGAAAAAATATACAATGCCTTATTCTACACTGCGTTGGAGTATATACACCAACTCAGTATGCTCTCTCATGTAAAATACTGAAATTATAATTTTACCCAAATCGAAAAAATCTAAATATTATCTAGGCACTTCAATGTAAAAAACAAAATTGCTCTGAATATAATCTGTCAGAAAAAATATACAATGCCCTATTCTACTCTATTTTGGAGTATATACACCAACTCAGTATGCTCTCTCATGTAAAATACAGAAATTCTAATTTTACCCGAATCGAAAAAATCTAAATATTATCTAGGCACCCCTAAGATAAAAGCAAAATTGCTCTGAATATAATCTATTAAAAAAATATACAATGTCCTTTTCTACTCTGTTTTGGAGTATATGCACCAACTCCATATGCTCTCTCATGTAAAATAAAAAATTCTATATTTAGGCGTATCTAAAACAATCTTAATAATATCTAGGCGCCCCAAAGTTAAAAGAAAATGGCTCTGAATATAGTATGTTAGAAAAAATATACAATGCCTTATTCTACTATGTTTTGGAGTATATACACCAACCCAGTATGCTCTCTCGTGTAAAATACAGAAATTCTAATTTTACCCGAATCGAAAAAATCTAAATATTATCAAGGCACCCCAATGTTAAAAGCAAAATTGCTCTGAATATATTATGTCAGAAAAAATATGCAATGCTTTATTCTACTCTGTTTTGCAGTGTATACACCAACTCAATATGCTCTCTTATGTAAAATACCGAAATTCTAATTTTACGAGAATCAAAAAAAGTCTATATATCTAAGCGCCCCAAAGTTAAAAGAAAATGGCTCTAAATATAGTCTGTTAGGAAAACATACAATGCCTTATTCTACTCTGTTTTGGAGTATATACATCAACTCAGTTTGCTTTCTGATGTAAAATACCGAAATTCTAATTTTACGCGAATCGAAAAACATCTCAATAAAATCTAGGAGCCCCACAGTTAAAAGAAAATGGCTGTGAATATAGACTGTTATAAAATATATGCAATGCCTTATTCTACTTCGTTTTAAAGTATATACACCAACTCAGTATGCTATCTCATGTAAAATACCGAAATTCTAATTTTATGTGAATCGAAAAAAATGTAAATATCTTGGCGCCCCAAATTTAAAAGAAAATGGCTCCGAATATAGTCTGTTATAAAACATATACAATGACTTATTCTACTTTGTTTTGGAGTATATAAAATAACTCACTATTCTCTCTCATGTAAAATTCAGAAATTATAATATTACCCGAATAATAAAAATCTCAATATTATCTAGGCACCCCAATGTTAAAACAAAATTGCTCTGAATATAATCTGTCAGAAAAAATATACAATACCCTATTCTACTTTGTTTAGGAGTATATACATCAACCACATATGCGCTCTCATGTAAAATAACAAAATTCTATATTTAAGCGAATCGAAAAAATCTAAATACAATCTAGGCACCACAATGTTAAAAGCAAAATTGCTCTGAATATAATACCTCAGAAAAAATATACAATGCCCTTTTCTAATCTGTTTTGGCGTATATACACCAACTCAATATGCACTCTCATGTAAAATACGGAAATTCTAATTTTACATGAACCGAAAAAAATCTAAATAATATCTAGGCGCCACAAAGTTAAAACAAAATGGCTCTGAATATAGTCTGTTATAAAAAATATACAATGCCCTATCCTACTCTGTTTTGGAGAATATACACCAACTCAGTATGCTCTCTCATGTAAAATATCGAAATTCAAATTTTACGTGAATAAAAAAATCTAAATATTATCAAGGCACCCCAATGTTAAAAGCAAATTTTCTCTGAATATAGTCTGTCAGAAAGAAAATACAATGCTTTTTTATACTCTGTTTTTGAGTATATACACCAACTCAATATGCTCTCTTATGTAAAATACCGAAAATCTAATTTTACGTGAATCGAAGAAAATCTAAATAATATCTAGGCGCCCCAAAGTTAAAGGAAAATGGCTCTTAATATAGTCTGTTAGAAAAAATATACAATGCCTTATTCTACTATGTTTTGGAGTATATACACCAACTCAGTATGCTCTCTCATGTAAAATAGAGAAATTCTAATTTTAACCGAATTGAAAAAATCTAAATAATATCTAGTCACGCCAATGTTAAAAAAAATGATCTGAATATAATTTGTCAGAAAAAATATACAATGCCCTATTCGACTCTGTTTTGGAGTATATACACCAACTCCATATGCTTTCTCAGGTAAAATACAGAAATTCTATATTTAAGCTAATCGAAAAAATCTAAATATGATCTTGGCACCCTAATGCTAAAATCAAAATTTCTCTGAATATAAACTGTCATAAAAAATATTCAATGCCCTATTCAACTATTTTTTGGAGCATATAAACCAACTCCATATGCTCTCTTATGTAAAATACAGAAATTCTATATTTAAGCGAATCGAAAAAAATCTAAATATTATCTAGTCACCCCAATGTTAAAAGCAAAATTTCTCTGAGTATAATCTGTCAGAAAAAATATACAATGTTGTTTTCCACTTTGTTTTGGAGTATATACACCAACTCAATATGCTCTGTCCTGTAAAATACCGAAATTCTAATTTTACGCGAATCAAGAAAAATCTAAATAATATCTAGGCGCAACAAAGTTAAAAGAAAATGGCTCTGAATATAGTCTGTCAGAAAAAATATACAATGCCTTATTCTACTATGATTTGGAGTATATACACCAACTCAGTATGCTCTCTCATGTAAAATAGAGAAATTCTAATTTTACACGAATCGAAAAAATCTAAAAATTATCTAGGGACCCCAAAGTTAAAAGCAAAATTGCTCTGAATATAATCTGTCAGAAAAAATATACAATGCCCTATTCTACTCTATTTTGGAGTATATACACCAACTCCATATGCTCTCTCATGTAAAATAAAGAAATTCTATATTTGAGAGAATCGAAAAAAACTCAATATTATCTAGGCACCCCAATGTTAAAAGCAAAATTGCTCTGAATATAATCTGTCAGAAAAAATATACAATGCCCTTTTCTACTCTGTTTTGTAATATATACACCAACACAATATGCTCTCTCATGTAAATTACCGAAATTGTAATTTTACGCGAATCGAAAAATATCTAAATAAAATCAAGGCGCCCCAAAGTTAAAAGAAAATGGCTCTGAAAATAGCCTCTAATAAAAAATATACAATTCCTTATTCTACTCTGTTTTGGAGTATATACAGCAACTCACTATGCTCTCTGATGTAAAATACCGAAATTCTAATTTTACGTGCATCGAAAAAAATCTAAATATTATCTAGGCAGCCCAATGTTAAAAACAAAATTGCTCTGAATATAATCTGTCAGATAAAATAAACAATGCCCTATTCTACTCTGTTTTGGAGTTTATGCACCAACTGAGTGTGCTCTCTCATGTAAAATACCGAAATTCTAATTTTACGGGAATCAAAAAAAATCTATTACCTAGGAACCGGAATATTAAAAGCAAAATTACTCTGAATGTAATCTGTCAGAAAAAATATACGATGCCCTTTTCTTCTTTGTTTTGGAGTATATACACAAACTGCATATGCACTCTCATTTAAAATACTGAAATGCTAAATTTACGTCAATCGAAAAAAATCTAAATACTATCTAGGCACCCCAAAGTTAAAAGAAAATGGCTCTGAATATATTCTGTTAGAGAAAATACACAATATCCTATTCTACTGTGTTTTGGAGTATATACACCAACTCAGTATGCTCTCTCCTGTAAAATACCGAAATACTAATTTTACGTGAATCAAAAAAAATCTAAATATTATCTAGGTAACCCAATGTGAAAAACAAAATTTCTCTGAATATAATCTGTCAGAAAATATATACAATACCCTATTCTACTCTGTTTAGGAGTATATACACCAACCCCATATGCTCTCTCATGTAAAATAACAAAATTCTATATTTAAGCGAATCGAAAAAATCTAAATACAATCTAGGCACCACAATGTTAAAAGCAAAATTGCACTGAATATAATCTCTCAGAAAAAATATACAATGCCCTTTTCTAATCTGTTTTGGCGTATATACACCACCTCAATATGCACTCTCATGTGAAATACAGAAATTCTAATTTTACATGAATCGAAAAAAATCTAAATAATATATAAACGCCACAAAGTTAAAATAAAATGGCTCTGAATATAGTCTGTTAGAAAAAATATACAATGCCCTATTCTACTCTTTTTTGGATTATATACACGAACTTAGTATGCTCTCTCATGTAAAATACAAAAATTCAAATTTTACGTGAATAAAAAAAATCTAAATATTATATAGGCACCCCTATGTTAAAAGCAAATTTGCTCTGAATATAGTCTGTCAGAAAAAAAATACAATGCCCTTTTCTACTCTGATTTGGAGTATATACACCAACTCAATATGCTCTCTTATGTAAAATACCGAAATTCTAATTTTCCGCGATTCGAAAAAAATATAAATAATATCCAGGCGCACCAAATTTAAAAGAAAATGGGTCTGAATATAGTCTGTTAGAAAAAATACACATTGCCTTATTCTACTGTGTATTGGAGTATATACACAAACTCAGTATGCTCTCCCATGTAAAATACAAAAATTCTAATTTTACATGAATCGAAAAAAATCTAAATATTATCTAGGCACCCCAATGTTAAAAACAAAATATCTCTGAATATAATCTGTCAGAAAAAATATATAATACCCTATTCTACTCTGTTTAAAAATATATACACCAACTCTATATGCTCTCTCTTGTGAAATACAGAAATTCTAATTTTACGTGAATCGAAAAAAATTTAAATATTATCTAGGCACCCCAATGTTAAAAGAAAATTTCTCTGAATATAATCTGTCAGAAAAAATATGCAATGCCCTTTTCCACTTTGTTTTGGAGTATATACACCAACTCAATATGCTTCCTTATATAAAATACAGAAATCCTAATTTTACGCGAATCGAAAAAAATCTAAATAGTATCTAGGCGCCCCAAAGTTAAAAGGAAATGGCTCTGATTATAGTCTGTTAGAAAAAATATACAATGCCTTATTCTAGTATGTTTTGGATTATATACACCAACTGAGTATGCTCTCTCATGTAAAATAGAGAAGTTCTAATTTTACCCGAATTGAAAAAATCTAAATATTACCTAGGCACCCCAATGTTAAAAACAAAATTTCTCTGAATATAGTTTGTCAGAGAAAATATACAATGCCCTATTCGACTCTGTTTTGGAGTATATACACCAACTCCATATGCTCTCTCATGTAAAATACAGAAATTCTATATTTAAGCAAATCGAAAAAAATCTAAATATTATATGGCACCCTAATGTTAAAATCAAAATTTCTCTGAATATAAACTGTCAGAGAAAATATACAATGCCCTATTCGACTCTGTTTTGGAGTATATACACCAACTCCATATGCTCTTTCATGTAAAATACAGAAATTTATATACTTAAGCGAATCGAAAAGAATCTAAATATTATCTAGTCACCCCAATGTTAAAAGCAAAATTTCTCTGAATATAAACTTTCAGAAAAAGTATACAATACTTTTTTCCACTTTGTTTTGGTGTATATACACCAACCCAATATGCTCTGTCTTGTAAAATACCAAAATTCTAATTTTACGTGAATCGAGAAAAATGAAAATAATATCTAGGTGACCCAATGTTAAAAGAAAATGGTTCCGAATATAGTCTGTTAGAAAAAATATACAATGCCTTATTCTACTCTGTTTTGGAGTATATACACCTACTCAGTATGCTCTCTCATGTAAAATAACGAAATTCAAATTTCACCCGAATCAAAAAATTCTAAATAATATATAGGCACACCAAAGATTAAAGAAAACGGCTCTGAATATAGTCTGTTAGAAAAAACATACAATACCTTATTCTACTCTGTTTTGGAGTATATACACCAATTCAATATGCTCTCTAATAGAAAATACATAAATTCTATATTTAAGTGAATCGAAAAAAATCTAAATACTATCTAGGCATCCCTATGTTAAAAGCAAAATTTCACTGAATATAATCTGTCAGAAAAAATATACAAAGCCCTTTTCTACTGTTTTGGAGTATATACAACAACTCAATATGCTCTCTCATGTAAAATACCGAAATTCAAATTTTACGTGAATAAAAAAATCTAAATATTATCTAGGAACACCAATGTTAAAAACAAATTTGCTCTGAATATATTCTGTCAGGAAAAATATACAATGCCTTATTCTACTCTATTTTGGAGTATATACACCATCTCAGGATGCTCCTCATGTAATATACAGAAATTCTAATTTTACCCGAATCGAATAAATTTAAATATTATCTAGGCGCCTCAGTGTTAAAAGAAAATTGCTCTGAATATAATCTGTCAGAAAAAATAAACAATGCCCTATTCTACGCTGTTTTGGAGTATATACACCAACTCCATATGCTCTCTCAAGTAAAATAGAGAAATTCTATATCTAAGCGAATCGAAAATAATTTAAATATTATCTAGGCACCTTAATGTTAAAAGAAAAATTGCTCTGAATATAATCTGTCAGAAAAAATATACAATGCCCTTTACTTCTGTGTTTTGTAGTATATACACCAACTCCATATGCACTCTCGTGTAAAATACAGATATTCTATATTTAATGGAATCGAAAAAAATCTAAAAATTATCTAGGCACCCCAATGTTAAAAGAAAAATTGCCCTGAATATAATCTGTCAGAGAAAATATACAATACCCTTTTCTACTCTGTTTTGTAGTATATACACCATCTCAATATGATCTCTCATATAAAATACCGAAATTCTAATTTTACGCGAATCGAAAAGATTCTAAATAATATCTAGGCACCCCAAAGTTAAAATAAAATGGTTGTTAATATAGTCTGTAAGAAAAAATATACAATGCCTTACTCTAGTCTTTTTTGGAGTATATACACGAACTCAAAATGCTCTCTCATGTAAAATACAGAAATTCTAATTTTACGTGAATCAAAAAAAATCTAAATATTATCTAGGCACACCAATGTTAAAAACAAAATTGCTCTGAATATATTCTGGCAGAAAAAATGTACAATGCCCTATTCTACTCTGTTTTGGAGTACATAAACCAACTCCATATGCTCTCTCATGTAAAGTACAGAAATTCTATATTTAAGCGAATTGAAAGAAATCTAAATATTATCTAGGCATTCCAATTTTAAAAGCAAAATTGCTCTGAATATAATCTGTCAGAAAATATATACAGTGCCTTTTGCTACTCTGTTATGTAGTATATACAACAACTCAATATGCTCTCTCATGTAAAATAGCAAAATTCTAATTTTACGCGAATCGAAAAAAATCTAAATAATATCTAGCCACCCCAAAGATAAAAGATAATTGCTCTGAATATAATCTGTTAAAAAAATATACAATGCCTTATTCTACTGTTTTGGAGTATATACACCAACTCAGGATGCTCTCTCATGTAAAATACAGAAATTCTAATTTTACCAGAATTGAAAAAATCTAAATATTATCTAGGCACCTCAATGTTAAAAACAAAATGGCTCTGAATATAATCTGTCAAAATATATACAATGTTCTGTTCTTCTCTCTTTTGGAGTATATACACCAACTCATTATGCTCTCTCATGTAAAATACTGAAATTCTAATTTTAAATGAATCGAAAATAATGTAAATATTATCTAGGCACCCCAATGTTAAAAAAAATTGCTCTGAATGAAGTCTGTCAGACAAAATATACAATGCCCTTTTCTACTCTGTTTTGTAGTATATACACCAACTCAGTATGCTCTCTCATGTAAAATATAGAAATCCTAATGTTACACGAATCGAAAAAGATCTAAATAATATCTAGGCACCCCAAAGTTAAAACAAAATGGCTCTGAATATAGTCTGTTTGAAAAAATATACAATGTTTTATTTTACTCTGTTTTAGAGTATATACACCAACTCAGGATGCTCTCTTATGTAAAATACAGAAATTCTAATTTTATGTGAATCAAAAAAATCAAAATATTATCTATGCACCCCAATGTTAAAAACAAAATTGCTCTGAATATAATCTGTCAGAAAAAATATACATTGCCCTATTCTAATCTGTTTTAAAGTATATACACCAAGTCCACATGCTCTCTCATGTAAAATGCAGAAATTCTATATTTAAGCAAATAGAAAAAAATCTAAATATTATCTAGGCACCCCTATGTTAAAAGCAAAATTGCTCTGAAAATAATCTGCAAGAAAAAATATACAATGCCCTTTTCAACTCGGTTTTATAGTATATACACCAACCCAATATGCTCTGTCATGTAAAATACAGAAATTCTAATTCTACCCGAATGGAAAAAATCTCAATATCATCTAGGCACCCCAATGTTAAAAGCAGAATTGCTCTGAATATAATTTGTAAGAAAAAATATACAATGATTTTTCTACTCTGTTTTGGAGTATATACACAAACTCAATATGCTCTCTCATGTAAAATACCGAAATTCTAATTTTAGGCGAATCAAAACGACTCAAAATAATACATAGGCGCCCGAAAGTTAAAATAAATGGCTCTGAATATAGTCTGTTCGAAAAAATATACAATGCCTTATTCTACTCTGTTTTGGAGTATATACACCAACTCAGGATGCTCTCTCACGTGAAATACAGAAATTCTAATTTTACCCAAATCAAAAAAATCTAAATATTATATAGGCACCCCAGAGTTAAAAAAAAATTGCTCTTAATATAATCCGTCAGAAAAAATATACAATGCCCTATTCTTCTCTGTTTTGGAGTATATACACCAACTCAGTATGCTCTCTCATGTAAAACACCAAAATTCTAATTTTACCCGTATCGACACAATCTAAATATTATCTAGGCTCCCCAAAATTAAAAGCAGAATTGCTCTGAATATAATCTCTCAGAAAAAATATACAATGCCTTATTCTACTCTGTTTTGAAGTATATACACCAACTCAGTATGCTCTCTCATGTAAAATACCGAAATTCTAATTTTACGTGAATTGATGAATATCTAAATATTATCTAGGCACCCGAGTGGTAAAAGCAAAATTGCTCTGAATATAAACTGTCAGAAAAAATATACAATGCCTTATTCTACTCTGTTTTGGAGTATATACACCAACTCAGTATGCTCTATCATGTAAAATACAGAAATTCAAATTTTACCTGAATCGAAGAAATCTAAATATAATCTAGGCACCCAAGTGTTTAAAACCAAATTGCTCTGAATATAATCTGTCAGAAAATATATTCAATTCCCTTTTCTCCTCTGTTTTGGAGTATATACACCAACTCCATATTCTCTCTCATGTAAAACACAGATATTCTATATTTAAGCGAATCGAAAAATATCTAAAGATAATCTAGGCCCCACAATGTTCAAAGCCAAATTGCTCTGAATATAATCTGTCAGAATAAATATACAAAGCCTTATTCTATTCTGTTTTAAAGTATATACACCAACTCAGTATGCTCTCTCATGTAAAATACAGATTCTATATTTAAGCGAATTGAGAAAAATCTAAATATAATCTAGGCACCCCAAAGTTAAAAGAAAATGGCTCTGAATATAGTCTGTTAGAAAAAATAAACAATGCCCTATTCTACTCTGTTTTGGAGTATATACACCAACTCAGTATGCTCTCTCCTGTAAAATACAGAAATTCTAACATTATCCGAATCGAAAAAATTTAAATAATATCTAGAAACCCCAATGTTAAAAACAAAATTTCTCTGAATATAATCTGTCAGAAAAAATATTCAATGCCCATTTCTACTCTGTTTTGGAGTATATACACCAACTCCATATTCTCTCTCATGTAAAATACAGAAATTCTATATTTAAGCGAATCGAAATATATCTAAATATAAACTAGGCAGCCCAATGTTAAAATCAAAATTGCTCTGAATATATTCTGTCAGAAAAAATATACAATGCCTTAATCTAATCTCTTTTTAAGTATATACACGAACTCAGATTGGTCTCTCATGTAAAATACCGAAATTCTAAATTTACGTGAATCGAAAAAAATCTAAATATTATCTAGGCACCCGAATGTTAAAAGCAAAATTGCTCTGAATATAATCTGTTCAGAAAAAATATACAATGCCCTTCTCTACTCTGTTTTTGATTATATACCCCAACTCAATATGCTCTCTCCTGTAAAAAACCGAAATTCTACATTTGCCCGAATCAAAAGAAATCTAAATAATATCTAGGAGCCCCAAATTTAAAAGAAACTGACTCTGAATATAGTCTTTTATAGAAAATATACAATGCCTTATTTTACTCTGTTTTGGAGTATATACACCAACTCCATATGCTCTCTAACGTAAAAAACCGAAATTCTAATTTTACGCGAATCGAAAAAAATCTAAATAATATCTAGGCGCCCCAAAGTTAAAAGAAATTGGCTCTGAATGTAGTCTGTTAGAGAAAATATACAATGCCTTATTCTACTCTGTTTTGGAGTATATACACCAACTCAGTATGCTCTCTCATGTAAAATACTGAAATTCTAATTTTACCCTAAATGACCAAATCTAAATTTAATCTAGGCACACCAATATTAAAAAAAAATTGCTCTGAATATAATCTGTCAGAAAAAATATACAATGCCCTATTCTACTCTGTTTTGGAGTGTATAAACCAACTCCATATGCTCTCTGATGAAAAATACATAAATTGTATATTTAAGCGAATCGAAAAAAATCTACATATAATCTAGGCACCCTAATGTTATAAACAAAATTGCTCTGAATATAATCTGTCCGAAATAATATAAAATGCCTTATTCTACTCTGTTTTGGAGTATATACACCAACTCAGTA
This sequence comes from Callithrix jacchus, assembly GCF_049354715.1. Lineage (NCBI taxonomy): Eukaryota > Metazoa > Chordata > Mammalia > Primates > Cebidae > Callithrix > Callithrix jacchus. Next base: position 51,876,384 of record NC_133521.1, on the reverse strand, counting down.
TGCTCTGTCATGTAAAATACAGAAATTCTATATTTAAGGGAATCGAAAAATATCTAAATATTATCCAGGCACCCCAATGTTAAAAGCAGAATTGCTCTGAATATAATCTGTCAGAAGAAATATACAATGCCCTTTTCTACTCTGTTTTGGAGTATATACACCAACTCAATAGGCTCTGTCATATAAAATGCAAAAATTTTAATTTTACGTGAATCTAAATAAATCTAAATAATATCTAGGCGCCCCAAAGTTAAAAGAAAATCGCTCGCAATATAGTCTGTTAGAAAAAATATTGAATGCCTTATTCTACTCGGTTTTGGAGTATATACACCAACTCAGTATGCTCTCTCATATAAAATACCGAAATTCTAATTTTACACGGATCGAAGAAAATCTAAATAATATCTAGGCATCCCAAAGTTAAGAGAAAATGGCTCGGAATATATTCTGTTAGACAAAATATACAATGCCTTATTCTACTCTGTTCTGGTGTATATACACCTACTAACTATGCTCTCTCCTGTAAAATAAAGAAATTCTAATTTTACGCAAATCGAAAAAAAATCTAAATAATATCTAGGCGCCCCAAGTTTAAGAGAAAATGGCTCTGAATATAGTCTGTTAGAAAAAATATACAATGGCTTATTCTACTCTGTTTTAGAGTATATACACCAACTCAGTATGCTCTCTCATGTAAAATACTGAAATTCTAATTTTACGTGAACCGAAATAAATCTAAATAATATCTAGGCACCCCAAAGTTAAAAGAAAATGGCTCTAAATATAATGTGTTAGAAAAAATATACAATGACTTATTCTACTTCGTTTGGGAGTATATACACCAACTCAGTATGCTCTATCATGTAAAATACAGAAATTCTAATTTTACCCGAATCGAAAAAATCTAAATATAATCTAGGCACCCCAATGTTACAAACAAAATTGCTCTGAATATACTCTGTCACAAAAAATATTCAATTCCTTTTTCTACTCTATTTTGGAGTATATACACCAACTCCATATTCTCTCTCATGTAAAATCCAGAAATTCTATATTTAAGCGAATCGAAAAATATCTAAAGATAATCTAGGCCCCCCAGTGTTTAAAGCAAAATTGCTCTGAATATAATCTGTTAGAATAAATATACAATGCCTTATTCTACTCTGTTTTGGAGTATATACACCAACTCAGTATGCTCTCTCATGTAAAATACAGAAATTCTATATTTAAGCGAATCGAAAAAAATCTACATATAAACTAGGCACCCCAATGATAAAAACAAAATTTCTCTGAATATAAACTATCATAAAAAATATACAATGCCCTTTTCTACTCTGTTTTAGGGCATATACACCAACTCAATATGCTCTCTCATGTGAAATACTGAAAATTTAATTTTACGTTAATCGAAAAAATCTAAATGTTATCTAGGCACACCAAAGTTAAAAGAAAATGCCTCTGAATATAGTCTGTTAAAAAAAATATACAATGCCTTATTCTACTCTGTTTTGGAGTATATACTCTAACTAAGTATGCTCTCTCATGTAAAATAAAGAAATTCCAATTTCATCCGAATTGAAAAAATTTAAATATAATCTAGGCACCCCAATGTAAAAACAAAATTGCTCTGAATATAATCTCTCAGAAAAAATTTTCAATGCCCATTTCTACTCTGTTTTGGAGTATATACACCAACTCCATATTCTCTCTCATGTAAAATACAGAAATTCTATATTTAAGCGAATCGAAATATATCTAAATATAATCTAGGCAGCCCAATGTCAAAATCAAAATTTCCCTGAATGTATTCTCTCAGAAAAAATGTACAATGCCTTAATCTACTCTGTTTTGTAGTATATACACCAACTCAGTATGCTCTCTCATGTAAAATAACAAAATTCTAATTTTACATGTATCGACTAAATCTAAATATTATCTAGGCACCCCAATGTTAAAAACAAAATTTCTCTGAATATAATCTGTCATAAAAATATACAATGCCCTATTATACTCTGTTTTGGAGTATATACACCAACTCCATTTGCTCTATCATGTAAAATACCGAAATTCTAATTTAACATGAATCGAAAAAAATCTAAATAATATCTAGGCGCCCCAAAGTTAAAAAAAAATATCTCTGAATATATTCTGTTAGAAAAAATATACAATACCTTATTCTACTCTACTTTGGAGTATATACACCAACTCAGTATACTCTCTCAGGTAAAATAACGAAATTCTAATTTTACGTGAATCGAAAGAAATCTAAATATTATTTAGGCACCCGAATGGTAAAAGCAAAATTTCTCTGAATATAAACTGCCATAAAAAATATACAATGCCCTTTTATACTCTGTTTTAGGGAATATTCACCAACTCAATATTCACTCTCATGTGAAATACCGAAATTCTAATTTTACGTGAATCAAAAAAAATCTAAATATTATCTAGGCACCCCAAAGCTAAAAGAAAATGGCTCTGAATATAGTCTGTTAGAAAAAATATGCAATGCCTTATTCTACTCTGTTTTGGAGTATATACACCAACTCAGTATGCTCTCTCACGTAAAATACAGAAATTCTATATTTAAGCAAATCGAAAAAAATCTACATATAAACTAGGCACCCCAATGATAAGAACAAAATTGCTCTGAATATAATGTGTCAGAAAATATATTCAATGCTTTTTCCTTCTCTGTTTTGGAGTATATACACCAACTCAGTATGCTCTATCATGTAAAAAACAGAAATTCTAATTTTACCCGAATCCAAAAAATCTAAATATAATCTAGGCACCTCAATGTTACAAACAAAATTGCTCTGAATATACTCTGTCACAAAAAATATTCAATTCCTTTTTCTACTCTATTTTGGAGTATATACACCAACTCCATATTCTCTCTCATGTAAAATCCAGAAATTCTATATTTAAGCGAATCGAAAAATATCTAAAGATAATCTAGGCCCCCCAATGTTTACAGCAAAATTGCTCTGAATATAATCTGTCAGAATAAATATACAATGCCTTATTCTACTCTGTTTTGGAGTATATACACCAACTCAGTATGCTCTCTCATGTAAAATACAGAAATTCTATATTTAAGCGAATCGAAAAAAATCTACATATAAACTAGGCACCCCAATGATAAAAACAAAATTGCTCTGAATATCATGTGTCAGAAAATATATTCAATGCTTATTCCTCCTCTGTTTTGGGGTATATACACCAACTCAGTATGCTATCTCATGTAAAATACAGAAATTTTAATTCTACGCTAATCGAAAAGAATCTAAATAATATCTAGGCGCCCCAAGGTTGAAAGAAAATGGCTCTGAATATAGTCTGATAGACAAAATATACAATGCCTTATTCTACTCTGTTTTGGAGTATATACACCAACTTAGTATGCTCTCTCATGTAAAGTATCGAAATTCAAAATTTACCCGAATCGAAAAAATCTAAATATTATCTATGAACCCCAATGTTAAAAGAAAAATTGCTCTGAATATAATCTGTCAGAAAACATATACAATGCCATTTTTTACTCTGTTTTGTAGTATATACACCAACTCCATATGCTCACTCATGTAAAATACCGAAATTCTAATTTTACAGGAATCGAAAAAAATCTAAATATTATCTAGGCACCTCAATATTTAAAAAAAATTGCTCTGAATATAATCTGTCAGAAAAAATATACAATGCCCTATTCTACTCTGTTTTGGATTATATACACCATCTCCATATGTTCTCTAATGTAAAATACGGAAATTCTATATTTAAGCGAATCGAAAATAATCTAAATATTATCTAGGCATACCAATGTTAAAAGCAAAATTGCTCTGAATATAATCTGTCAGAAAAAAATGCCCTTTTCTACTCTGTTTTGCAGTATATACTCCAACTCAATATGCTCTCTCATGTAAAATACCCAAATTCTAATTCTATGCGAATCGAAAAACATCTAAATAATATCTAGGCAGCCCAAGGTTAAAAGAAAATGGCTCTGAATATAGTCTGTTAGAAAAAATATACAATGCCTTATTCCACTCTGTTTTGGAGTATATACACCAACTCAGTATGCTCTCTCATGTCAAATAACGAAATTCCAATTTTACCCGAATCGAAAAAATCTAAAAATTATATAGGCACCCCAATGTTAAAAGCAGGATTGCTCTGAATATAATCTGTCAGAAAAAATATACAATGCCCTTTTCTACTCTGTTTTGGAGTATATACAACAACTCAATATGCTCTCTCACGTAAAATATTGAAATTCGAATTTTACGCGAATCGAAAAATATCTAAATCATATATAGGCGCCCCAAAGTTAAAAGAAAACAGCTCTGAATATAGTCTGTAGGAAAAAATATACAATGCTTTATTCTACTTTGTTTTGGAGTATTTACACCAACTCACTATGGTCTCTCATGTAAAAAAATGAAATTCTAAATTTACGTGATTCAAAAAAAATCTAAATATTGTCTATGCACCCCAATGTTAAAAGCAAAATTGCTCTGAATATAATCTGTCAGAAAAAATATACAATGCTTTTTTCTACTCTGTTTTGGAGTATATACACCCACTCAATATGCTCACTCATGTAAAATACCGAAATTCTAATTTTACATGAATCGAAAGAAATATAAATATTATCTAGGCACCTCAATATTTAAAAAAATTGCTCTGAATATAGTTTGTCAGAAAAAATACACATTGCCCTATTCTACTCTGTTTTGGATTATATACACCAACTCCATATGTTCTCTAATGTAAAATACAAAAATTCCATATTTAAGGGAATCGAAAATATCTAAATATTATCTAGGCAACCCAATGTTAAAAGCAAAATTGCTCTAAATATAATCTGTCAGAAAAAATATACAATGCCCGTTTCTACTCTGTTTTGAAGTATATACAACAACTCAGTATTCTCTCTCATGTAAAATACCGAAATCCTAATTTTGCGTGAATTGAATAAAGTCTAAATAATATCTAGTTTCCCCAAATTTAAAGAAAATGGCTCTAAATACAGTCTGTTAGAAATAATATACAATGCCTTATTCTACTCTATTTTGGATTATTTACACCAACTCAGTATGCTCTCTTATGTATAATACTGAAATTCTTATTTTACGTGAATAGAAAAAATCTAAATATTATGTAGGCACCCTAATGTTAAAAGCAAAATTGCTATGAATATAATCTGTCATAAAAAATATAAAATGCCCCTTTCTTCTCTGTTTTGGAGTATATACACCAAGTCAATATGCTCTCTCATGTAAAATACTGAAATTATAATTTTATGTGAATCGAAAAAAATTTAAATAATATCTAGGCACACCAATGTTAAACACAAAATTCCGCTGAATATAATCTGTCAAAAAAAATATACAATTCTTTTTTCGACTCGGTTTTGGAGTATGTACACAAACTCAATATGGTCTCTCATGTAAAATAGAGAAATTCTATATTTACACGAATCGAAAAATATCTAAATATTATCTAGGCACCCGAATGTTAAAAGAAAAATTGCTCTGAATATAATCTGTAAAAAAATATATACAATGCTTTTTTCTACTCTGTTTTGGAGTATATACACCAACTCCATATGCTCTATCATATAAAATACAGAAATTCTATATTTACGCGAATCGATAAAAGTCTATATATTATCTAGGCACCCAAATGTTAGTAGCAAAATTGCTCTGAATATAATCTGTCAGAAAACATATTCAATGCCATTTTCTACTCCGTTTTGTAGTATATACACCAACTCAATATGCTCTCTCATGTAAAATATAGGAATTCTAATTTTACACGAATCAAAAAATATCTAAATAATATGTAGGCGCCCCAAAGTTAAAAGAAAATGGCTCTGAATATAGTCTATTAAAAAAATATACAATTCCTTATTCTACTCTGTTTTGGAGTATATACACCAACTCAGTATGCTCTCTCATATAAAATAACGAAATTCCAATTTTACCCGAATTGAAAAAATCTAAATATTATCTAGGCACCCCAATGTTAAAAGCAAAATTTCTCTGAATATAATCTGTCAGAAAAAATATACAATGCCCTACTCTACTCTGTTTTTTAGTATATACACCAACTCTATAGGCTCTCTCATGTAAAATAAAAAATTCAATATTTAAGCGAATCAAAAAAAATCTAAATAATATTTATGATCCCCAAAGTTAAAAGAAAATGGCTCAGAATATAGTGTGTTAGAAAAAATATACAATGCCTTATTCTAATCTGTTTTGTAGTATATACATCAACTCAATATGCTCTGTCATGTAAAATACAGAAATTCTAATTTTACTGGAATCAAAAAAATCTAAATATTTCGTAGGCACCCCAATGTTATAAACAAAATTCCTCTGAATATCATCTGTCAGAAAAAATATACAATGCCCTATTCTACTTTGTTTTGCCATATATACAGCAACTTTATATGCTCTGTCATGTAAAATACAGATAGTCTATATGTAAGCGAATCTAATAAAATCTAAATATTATCTAGGCACCCGAATGTTAAAAGTAAAATTGCTCTGAATATAATCTGTCAGAAAAAATATAAAATGACATTTTCTACTCTGTTTTCGAATGTGTACAACAACTCAATATGCTCACTCATGTGAAATACAGAAATTCTATATTTAAGCGTATCGAAAAAAATTAAAATAATATCTAGGCGCCCCAAGATTAAAAAAAATGGTTCTGAATATACTCTGTTAGAAAAAATATACAATGCCTTATTTTACTCATTTTTGGAGTATATACACCACCTCAGTATGCTCTCTCATGTAAAGTATCGAAATTCTAAATTTACCAGATTCACAAACATCTAAATATTATCTAGGCACCCCAATGTTAAAAGCAAAATGGGTCTGAATATAATCTGTCAGAAATAATATACAATGTTTTTTCTACTCTGTTTTGAAGTATATACGCCAACTAACTATTTTCTCTCATGTAAAATACCAAAATTCTAATTTAGCGTGAATCAAATATAATCTAAATAATATCTAGTTGCCCCAAAGTTAAAAGAAAATGGATCTGAATACAGTCTGTTCGAAAAAATATATAATGACTTATTCTACTCTGTTTTGGAGTATATACACCAACCCCATAGGCTCTCTCATGTAAAATAAAGAAATTCAATATTTAAGCGAAACGAAAAATATCTAAATATTACCTCGGCACCACAATATTAAAAACAATATTGCTCTGAATATAACCTGTCAGTAAAAATATGCAATGCCCTATTCTACTCTGTTTTGGAGTATGTAAACCAATTCCATCTGCTCTCTCATGTAAAATACAGAAATTCTATATTTAATCGAATCTTAAAAATCTAAATATTATTTAGGCATCCCAATGTTATAAGCAAAATTGCTCTGAATATAATCTGCTAGAACCAATATACAATGCCCTTTTCTACTCTGTTTTGGAGTATATACAACAACTCAATATGCTCACTCATGTAAAATACAGAAATTCCAATTTTACGCGAATCGAAAAAAATCCAAATAATATCTAGGCGCCCGAAAATTAATAGAAAATGGCTCTTAATATAGTCTGTTATAAAAAATATACAATGCCTTATTCTACTCTGTTTTTGAGTGTATACTCCAACTCAGTATGCTCTCTCCTATAAAATACAGAAATTTAAATTTTACACGAATCGAAAAAATTTAAATATTATCTAGGCTCCCCAATGTAAAAAGAAAAACTGCTCTGAATATAATCTGTCAGAAAAAATATACAATGCTCTTTGCTACTTGTTTTGGAGTATATCCACCAACTCAATATCGTCTCTCATGTAAAATACCGAAATTCTAATTTTACGCAAATCGAATAAAATGTAAATAATATCTAGGCGCCCCAAAGTTAAAAGAAAATGGCTCTGAATATAGTCTGTTAGAAAAAATTTAAAATGCCTTATTCTACTCTTTTTTGGAGTATAAACACAAACTCAGTATGCTCTCTCAGGTAAAATACAGAAATTTTATATTTCAGTGAATCGAAAAAAATCTAAATATTATCTAGGCACCCCAATTTTAAAAACAAAACTGCTATGAATACAATCTGTTAGAAAAACTATACAATGCCCTTTTCTACTCTGTTTTGGAGTATATACACCAACTCCATATGCTCTCTCATGTAAAATACCGAAATTCTATTTTTAAGCGGATCGAAAAAAACCTAAATATTATCTAGGAACCCCAATGTTAAAAACAATATACCTCTGAATATAATCTGTCAGAAAAAATATACAATGCCCTATTTTACTCTGTTTTGGAGTATATACATTAACTCAGTATGCTCTCTCATGTAAAATACAGAAACTCTAATTTTACTCGAATCGAAAAAATCCAAATATTATCTAGGCACCAGAATGTTTAAAACAAAATTGCTCTGAATATAATCTGTCAGAAAAAATATTCAATGCCCTATTCTACTCTGTTTTGGAGTATATACACCAACTAAATATGCTCTCTCATGTAAAATACGGAAATTCTAATTCTACGCGAATCGCAGAAAATCTAAATAATACCTTGCCGCCCCAAAGTTAAAAAAAAATGGCTATGAATATAGTCTGTAAGAAAAAATATACAATGCTTTATTCTATTCTCTTTTGGAGTATATACACCAACTCAGTATGCTATCTCATGTAAAATACAGAAATTCTAATTTTACCCGAATCGAAAAAGTCTAAATATTATCTAGGCACCACAATGTTAAAAACAAAATTGCTCTGAATATAATCTGTCAGAAAAAATATACATTGCCTTATTCTACTCTGTTTTAGAGAATATACACCAACTCAGTATGCTCTCTCCTGTAAAATACAAAAATTCTATATTTAACCGAATCTAAAAAAATCCAAACATAATCTAGGCACCCAAATGTTAAAAACAACATTGCTCTGAATATAATTTGTCAGAAAAAATATATGATGACCTTTTCTTTGTTTTGGAGTATATACACCAACTCAATATGCTCTCTCATGTAAAATACAAAAATTCTATATTTAAGAGAATCAAAAAAATCTACATATTATCTAGCCACCCCAATGTTAAAAGCAATATTGCTCTGAATATAATCTTTCAGAAAAAATATACAATGCCCTTTTCTACTATTTTTTGTAGTTTATACACCAACTCAATATGCTCTCTCATATAAAATACCAAAATTCTAATTTTACTCAATTCGAAAAAAATCTAAAAAATATCTAGGCGCCCCAAAGTTAAAAGAAAATGACTCTGAATATAATCTGTTAGATAAAAATATACAATGCCCTATTGTACTTTGTTTTAAAGTACATATACCAACTCAGTATGGTCTCTCATGTAAAATACAGAAATTATAATTTTACCCGAATCAAAAAAGTCTAAATATTGTCTAGGCACCCCAACGTTAAAAACAAAATTTCTCTTAATATAATCTGTCAGAGAAAATATACAATGCCCTATTCTACTTTGTTTTGGAGTATATACTAACTCAATATGCTCTCTCATGTAAAATAGAGAAATTATATATTAAGCAAATATAAAAGAATCTAAATATTATCTAGGCACCCCAATGTTAAAAGCAAAATTCCTCTGAATATAATCTGTCAGAAAAAATATATAATGCCCTATTCTACACTGTTTTGGAGTATATACAACAACTCCATATGCTCACTGATGTAAAATACAGAAATTATTAATTTAAGTGAATCAAAAATAATCTAAATATTATCTAGGCACCCCAATGTGAAAAGCAAAATTGCTCTGAATATACTCTGTCAGAAAAAATATACAACGCCCTATTTTACTTTGTTTTGGAGTATATACACCAACTCCATATGCTCTCTCATGTAAAACACAGAAATTCTATATTTAAGCAAATCGAAGAAAATCTAAATATTATCTAGGCACCCCAATGTTAAAAGAAAAATTTCTCTGAATAAAATCTGTCGGAAAAAATATACAATGCCCCTTTTCACTCTGTTTTGTTGTATATAGACCAACTCAATATGCTCTCTCATTTAATATTCCGTAATTCTAAGTTTACGCAAATAGAAAAAATCTAAATAATATTTAGGCGCTTCAAAGTTATAAGAAAATGGCTCTGAATATAGTCTGTTAGATAAAAAATAAACAATGTCCTATTCTACTTTGTATTAGAGTATATATACCAACTCAGTATGGTCTCTCATGTAAAATACAGAAATTAAAATTTTACCCAAATTGAAAAAGTCTAAATATTATCTAGGCACCCCAATGTTAAAAGCAAAATTGCTCTGAATATAGTCTGTCATAGAATATATACAATGCCCTATTCTACTCTGTTTTGGAGTATGTACACCAACTTATTATGTTCTCTCATGTAAAATGCAGAAATTTTAATTTTACGTGAATCGAAAAAAATCTAAATATTATCTAGGCCCTCCAATGTTCAAAACAAAATTCCTGTGAATATAATCTGTCAGAAAAAATATACAATGCCCTATTCTACTCTGTTTTAAAGTATATACACCAACTGAGTATGCTCTCTCATGTAAAATACCGAAATTCTAATTTTACGCGAATCGAAAAAATCTAAATAATATCTAGGCGCCCCAAAGTTAAAAGAAAATGGTTCTGAATATAGTCTGTTAGGAAAAACATAAAATACCTTATTCTACTCTGTTTTGGAGCATGTACACCAACTCAGTATGCTCTCTCATGTAAAATACCGAAATTCAAATTTTACCCGAATCCGAAAAGTCTGAACATTATCAACGCCACCACTGTGAAAAACAAAATTACTCTGAATACAATCTGTCAGAAATAATATACAATGCCCTATTCTACTCTGTTTTCAGGTATATACACCAACTCCATATGCTCCCTCATGTAAAATACAGAAATTCTATATTAGAGCAAATCGAGAAAAATCTAAACATTATCTAGGCACCCCAATGTTAAAAACAAAATTGCTCTGAATATCATCTGTCAGAAAAAATATACAATGCCCTATTCTACTCTGTTCTGCAGTATATACACTACTCCATATGCTCTCTCATTTAAGATACAGAAATTCTATATTTAAGCGAATTGAAAAAAATCTAAATATTATCTAGGCACCCCAACGTTAAAAGAAAAATTGCTCTGAATATAATCTGTCAGAAAAAATATACAAAGCCCTATTCTACTCTGTTTTGGCGAATTTACTCCAACTCCATATGCTCTCTCATGTAAAATAAAGAAATTCTATATTTAAGCTAATCGAAATAAATCTAAATAATATCTAGGCGCCCCAAAGTTAAAAGAAAATGGCTCTGAATATAGTCTGTTAGAAAAAATATACAATGCCTTATTATAATTTGTTTTGGGGAATATACACCAACTCAGTATGCTCTATCATGTAAAATACAGAAATTCTAATTTTAAGTGAATCGAAAAAATATAGATATTATCTAGGCACCAGAATGTTAAAAGTAAAATTTCTCTGAATATAATCTGTCAGAAAAAATATACAATGCCCTTTTCTGCTCTGTTTTTGAGTATATACATCAACTCAATATGCTCTCTCATATAAAATACTGAAATTTTAATTTTACGTGAAACAAATAAAAAATAAATAATATCTAGGCGCTCAAAAGTTAAAAGAAAATGGCTCTGAATATAGTCTTTTATAAAAAGTATACAATGCCTTATTCTACTCTGTTTTGGAGTATATACACCAACACAGTTTGCTCTCTCATGTAAAATAGAGAAATTCTAATTTTACCATAATCGAAAAAATCTAAATATTATTTAGGCATTCCAATGTTAAAAACAAAATTGCTCTGAATATAATCTGTCAGAAAAAATATACAATGCCCTATTCTACTCTGTTTTGGAGTATATGCACCAACTCCATATGCTCTCCCATGTAAAATGCAGAAATTCTATATTTAAGCGAATCGAAAAAAATCTAAAAGTTATCTATCACCCCAATGTTAAAAGCAAAATTCCTCTGAATATAATCTGTTAGAAAAAATATACAATGCCCTTTTCTACTGTGTTTGTGAGTATATACACCAACTCAATATGCTCTCTCAGGTAAAATACCGAAATTCTAATTTTACACGAATCGATAAAAATCTAAATAATATCTAGGTGCCCGAAAGTTAAAAAAAAATGTCTCTGAATATAGTCTTTAAAAAAAATACACAATGCCTTATTCTACTCTGTTTTGGTGTATATACACCAACTCAGTATGCTCTCTCGTGTAAAATACAGAAATTCTAAATTTACGTGAATCTTAAAAAATATAAATATTATCTAGGCACCACAATGTTAAAAACAAAATTGCTCTGAATAAAATCTCTCAGAAAAAAAATACAATGAACATTTCTATTTGTTTTGGAGTATATAAACCAACTCAGTAGACTCTCTCATGTAAAATACTGAAATTCTAATTTTACGTGAATCCAAAATAATCTAAATATCATCAAGGCACCGCAATGTTAAAAGGAAACTTGCTCTGAATATAATCGGTTAGTAAAAATATACAATGCCCTATTCTACTCTGTTTTGGAATATATACACCAACTCAGTAGGCTCTCACATGTAAAATACAGAAATTCTAATTTTATGTGAATCCAAAATAATCTAAATATCATCTAGGCACCGCAATGTTAAAAGCAAAATTGCTCTGAATATAATCTGTCAGAAAATATAAACAATACCCTTTTCTACTCTGTTTTAAAATATATACACCAACTCAATATATTCTCTCATTAAAAATACGGAAATTCAAATTTTACGCGAATCAAAAAATATCTAAATACTATCTAGGCGCCCCAAAGTTAAAAACAAAATTGCAATGAATATAATCTGTCAGAAAAAATATACAATGCCCGTTTCTACTCTGTTTTGGAGTATATACACCTACTCAATATCCTCTCTCATGTAAAATACAGAAATTATAATTTTACCCGAATCGAAAAATTTAAATATTATCTAGGCACCTCAATGTTAAAAACAAAATTGCCCTGAATATAATCTGTCAAAAAAAATACACAATGCCCTATTCTACTCTGTTTTGGAGTACATACACGAAATCAATATGCTCTCTCATGTAAAATACAGAAATACTATATTTAAGTGAATCGAAAAAAATCTAAATATTATCTAGGCACCCCAATGTTAAAAACAAAATTTGTCTGAATATAATCTGTCAGAACAAAAAATACAATGCCATTTTCTACTCTTTTTTGTAGTATATACACCAAGTCAATATGCTCTATCATGTAAAATACAAAAATTCTAATTTTACCCGAATCGAAAATGTCTAAATATTATATAGGCAAACAATGTTAAAAGGAAAATTGCTCTGAATATAATCTGTCAGAAAAAATATACAATGCTCTTTTCTAGTCTGTTACGGAGTTTATACACCAACTAAATGTGCTCTCTCATGTAAAACACAGAAATTCTTATTTTACCCAAATCGAAAAAATCTAAATATAATCTAGACACCCCAATGTTAAAATCAAAATTGCTCTGAATATAATCTGTCAGAAAAAATATTCAATGCCCTTTTTTACTCTGTTTTGGAGAAGATACACCAACTCAATATGCTCTCTCATGTAAAATACCGAAAAGCAAATTTTACGCGAATTGAAATAATCTAAATAATATCTAGGCGCCCCAAAGTTAAAAGAAAATGGCTCTGAATTTTGGAGTATATACACCAACTCAATATGCTCTCTCATGTAAAATACCGAAATTCTAATTTTATGTGAATTGGTAAAAAATCTTAATAATATCTAGGCGCCCCAAAGTAAAAAGAAAATGACTCTGTATATATTCTGTTATAAAAAATATGCAATGCCTTATTCTACTTTGTTTTCGAGTATATTCACCAATGCAGTATGCTCTCGCATGTAAAATACCGAAATTCTAATTTTACCCAAATCGAAAAGAATCTAAATAATATCTATGCGCCTGAAAGTAAATAGAAAATGGCTCTGAATATAGTCTGTTAGAATAAATATACAATGCTTTATTCTACCCTGTTTTGAAGTATATGCACCAACTCAGTATGCTCTCTCATTTAAAATACCAAAAGTATAATTTTACGTGAATCGAAATAAATCTATATATTATCTAGGCACCCCAATGTAAAAACAATATTTCCCTGAATATATTCTGTCAGAAAAAATATACAATGCCCTATTCTACTCTGTTTTGGAGTATATACACCAACACCATGTGCTCTTTCATGTAAAATTCAGAAATTGTATATTTAAGTGAATAGAAAAAAATCAAAATTTTATGTATGCACCCCAATGTTAAAAGCAAAATTTCTCTGAACATAATCTGTCAGAAAAAATATACAATGCCCTTGTCTACTTTGTTTTGTAGTAAATACACCAACTCAATATTCTCTCTCATGTAAAATAGGGAAATTCTAATTTTACCTGAATCGGAAAAATGTAAATATAACCTAGGAACCCCAATGTTAAAAAAAAATTCTCTGAATATAATCTTTCAGAAAAAATACACAATGCCCTGTTCTCTGTTTTAGAGTATATACACCAACTACATAAGTTCTCTCAGGTAAAATACCGAAATCATAATTTTACATGAATCGAAAAAAATCTAAATAATATCTACGCGACACTAAGTTAAAAGAAAATGGGTCTAAATACAGTCTGTTAGAAAAAATATACAATGCCCTCTTCTACTTTGTTTTGGAGTATATACACCAACTCAATATGCTCTCTCATGTAAAAAACAGAAATTCAATATTTAGTGAATCGAAAAAAATCTAAATATTATCTAGGCACCCCAATGTTTAAAGCAAAATTGCTCTGAATATCATCTGTCAGAAAAAATATACAATTCCCTTTTCTACTTTGTTTTGGAGTATATAAACCAACTCAATATGCTCTCTCATGTAAAATAACGAAATTCTAATTTTACACGAATCGAAAAAATCTAAATAATATCTAGGCACCCCATTGTTTAAAATAATAATGCTCTGAATATCATCTGTCAGAAAAAATATACAACGCTTTTTTCTACTCTGTTTTGGAGTATATACACCAAGTGAATATGCTCTCTCAGGTAAAATACAGAAATTCTAATTTTACGCCAATCGAAAAAAATCTAAATAATAACTAGGCACCCCAAAGTTAAAAGAAAATGACTCTAAATATAGTCTGTAAGAAAAAATATACAATGCCTTATTCTACTCTATTTTGTAGCATATACACCATCTCAATATGCTCTCTCATATAAAATACCGAAATTCTAATTTTACGCGAAATGAAATAAATCTAAATAATATCTAGGCGCCCCAATGTTAAAAGAAAATGGCTCTGAATATAGTCTGTTAGAAAAAATATGCAATGCCTTATTCTACTCTGTTTTGGAGTATATACACCAACTCAGTATGCTCTCTCATGTAAAATACCGAAATTCTAAATTTATGTGAATCGAAAAAAATCTAAATATTATCTAGGCACCCCAATGATAAAAACAAAATTGCTCTGAATATAATCTGTCAGAAAAAATATACAATGCCCTTTTCTACTCTGTTTTAAATTATATGCACCAACTCTGTATGCTCTCTCATGTAAAATACCAAAAGCATAAATTTACGTGAATCGAAAAAAATCTATATATTATCTAGGCACCCCAATGTTAAGAACAAAATTTCTCTGAATATAATCTGCCAAAAAACATATACAATGCCCTATTCTACTCTGTTTTGGAGTGTATACACCAACTCTATATTCTCTCTCATGAAAAATACAGAAATTCAATATTTAAGCAAATAGAAAATAATCTAAATATTATCTAGGCACCCCAATGTTAAAAGAAAAATTGCTCTGAATATAAACTGGCAGATAAAATATACAATGCCCTTTTCTACTTTGTTTTATAGTAAATACACCAACTCAATATGCTCTATCATGTAAAATAGAGAAATTCTAATTTTAACTGAATTGAAAAATTCTAAATATTATCTAGGCACCGCAACGTTAAGAACAAAATTGCTCTGAATATAATCTTTCAGAAAAAATGTACAATGCCCTATTCTAATCTGTTTTGGAGTATATACACCTACTCAATATGCTCTCTCAGTTAAAATACCAAAATTCTAATTTTACGCATATCGAAAAGAATCTGAATAATATCTAGGCGCCCCAAAGTTAAAGAAAATGGCTCTGAATATAGTCTGTTAGAAAAAATATACAATGCCTTATTCTACTCAGTTTGTAGTATATACACCAACTCAGTATGCTCTCTCATATAAAATGCTGAATTTCTAATTTTACATGAATCGAAAAAAATCTAAATATTATCTAGGCACGCCAATGTTTAAAGCAAAATTGCTCTGAATATCATTTGTCAGAAAAAATATACAATGCCCTTTTCTACTTTGTTTTGGAGTATATAAAACAATTCAATATGCTCTCTCATGTAAAATAACGAAATTCTAATTTTACGCGAATCGAAAAAGATCTAAGTAATATCTAGGTGCCCAAAGTTAAAAGAAAATGTCTCTGAAAATAGTCTGTTAAAAATAATATACAATGCCTAATTCTACTCTGTTTTGGAGTATATACATTAACTCAGTTTGCTCTCTCATGTAAAATACCGAAATTCTAATTTTACGTGAATCGAAAAAAATCTAAATATTATCTAGGCAACCCAATGGTAAAACAAAATTGCTCTGAATATAATCTGTCAGAAAAAATATACAATTCTTTTTTCTACTCTGTTTTGGGGTATATACACCAACTCAATATGCTCTCTCATGTAAAATCCCGAAATTCAAATTTTATGCCAATCGAAAAAAATGTAAATAAAATCTAGGTGCACCAAAATTATAAGAAAATGGCTCTAAATATAGTCTGTTAAAAAAAATATACAAGGCCTTATTCTACTCTGTTTTGGAGTATATACACCAACTGAGTTTGCTTTCTCATTTAAAATACAGAAATTCTAAATTTACGTGAATCGAAAAAAATCTATATAATATCTAGGCACCCCAATGTTAAAAGCAAAATTGCTCTGAATATAATCGGTCAGAAAAAATATACTATGTCGTTTTCTACTTTGTTTTGGAGTATATACAACAACTCTATATGCTCTCTCAGGTAAAATACCGAAATTCTAATCCTACGCGAATCGGTAGAAAATCTTAATAATATCTAGGCGCCCCAAAGTTAGAAGAAAATGACTCTGAATATAGTCTGTTATTAAAAATACACAATGCCTTATTCTGCTCTGTTTTGGAGTATATACACCAAGTCAGTATGCTCTTTTATGTAAAATACCGAAATTCTAATTTGACCCAAATCGAAAAAATTTAAATATTATCTAGGCTCCCCAATGTTAAAAACAAAATTTCTCTGAATACAATCTATCAGAAAACATATAAAATGCCCTATTCTACTTTGGTTTGGAGTATATACACCAACTCAATATGCTCTCTCAGGTAAAATACTGAAATTCTAATTTTACGCGAATCAAAAAAAATCTAAATAGTATCTAGGCGCCCCAAGGTTAAAAGAAAATGGCTCTGAATATATTCTGTTAGAAAAAATATACAATGCCCTTTTCTACTCTGTTTTGTCGTATATACACCAACTCAATATGCTCTCTCATGTAAAATACTGAAATTCAAATTTTACGTGAATCAAATAAAATCTAAATATTATCTAGGCACCCCAATTATAAAAAAAAATTGCTCTGAATATAATATGTCAGAAAAAATATAAAATGCCCTATTCTACTTTGTTTTATAGTATATACACCAACTCCCTATGCTCTCTCATGTAAAATACAGAAATTCTAAATTTACGCGAATGGAAAATAATCTAAATATTGTCTAGGCACCCCAATGTTAAAAGCAAAATAGCTCTCAATATAATCTGTCAGAAAAAATATAAAATGCGCTTTCCTACTTTGTTTTGTAGTATATAAACCAACTCAATATGCTCTCTCATGTAAAATACCGAAATTATAATTTTACGTGAATCGAGAAAAATCTAAATATTATCTAGGCGCCCCAAAGTTAAAATAAAATGGCTCTGAATATAGTCTGTTAGACAAAATATACAATGCGTTATTCTACTCTGTTTTGGAGTATATACACCAACTCAATAGGCTCTCTCATGTAAAATACAGAAATTCAAATTTTACCCGAAATGAAAAAATCTAAATATTATCTAGGCACCCCAATGTTAAAAACAATATTGCTCTGAATATAATCAGTCAGATAAAATATAAAATGCCCTATTCTACTTTGTTTTGGAGTATATACACCAACTCCATATGCTCTCTCATGTAAAATACAGAAATTTTATATTTAAGCGAATCGAAATAATTCTAAATATTATCTACGCACCCGAATGTTTAAAGCATAATTGCTCTAAATATAATCTTTCAGAAAAAATATACAATGCCCTATTCTACTCTGTTTTGGATTATATAAACCAACTAAATATGCTCTCTTATGTAAAATAGAGAAATTATAATTTTACTGAAATCGAAAAAATCTAAATATTATCTAGGCACCCAAATGTTAAAAGCAAAATTCCTCTGAATATAATCTGTCAGAAAAAATATACAATGCCCATTTCTACTCTGTTTTGGTGTATATGCACCAACTCAGTATGCTCTCTCATGTAACATACAGAAATTCTAATTTAGCCCGAATCGAAAAAATCTAAATATTATCTAGGCACCCATAAGTTAAAAGAAAATGTCTCTGAATATAGTCTGTTGGAAAAAATATACAATGATTTATTCTATTCTGTTTTGGAGTATATACACCAACTCAGTATGCTCTCTCATGTAAAATAGCGAAATTCGAATTTTACGTGAATCGAATAAAATCTAAATATTATCTAGGCATCCCAATGTTAAAAACAAAATTACTCTGAATATAATCTGTCAGAAAAAACATACAATGCCTTTTTCTACTCTGTTTTAAAGCATATACACCAACTCTATATGCTCTCTCATGTAAAATACCGAAATTCTAATTTTACGCGAATTAATTTAAAATCTTAATAATATCTAGGGACCCCAAAGTTAAAAGAAAATGACTCTGAATATAGTTTGTTATAAAAAATATACAATGCCTTATTCTACTTTGTTTTGGTGTATACACACCTACTCAATATGCTCTCTCATGTAAAATAACAAAATTATAATTTGACCCGAATCGAAAAATTCTAAATATTATCTAGGCTCCCCAATGTTAAAAACAAAATTGCTCTGAATATAATCTGTCCGAAAAAATACAAAATGCCCTATTCTACTTTTTTTTGGAGTATATACACCAACTCAGTATTCCCTCTAATGTAAAATACTGAAATTCTAATTTCACGTGAACTGAAAAAAATCTAAATATTATCTAGACACCCCAATGTTAAAAACAAAATTGCTCTGAATATAATCTGTCAGAAAATATATACAATGCCCTATTCTACTATGTTTTGGAGTATATACACCAACTCAGTATGCTCTCTCATGTAAAATACAGAAATAATAATTTTACCCGAATCGAAAAAATCTAAATATAATCTAGGCACCCGAATGTTAAAAGCAAAATTCCTCTGAATATAATCTGTCAGAAAAAATATACAATGCTTTTTTCTACTCTGTTTTGGAGTATATACAACAACTCTGTATGCTCTCTTATGTAAAATACCGAAATTCTAAATTTACGTGAATCGAAAAAAATCTAAATATTATCTAGGAACACCAATGTTAAAAGTAAAAGGGCTCTGAATATAGTCTGTCAGAAAAAAATATATAATGCCCTATTCTACTCTGTTTTGGAGTATATACACCAACTCAATATGCTCTCTTATATAAAATACAGAAATCCGAATTTTACGCGAATTGAAAACAATCTAAATTATATCTAGGCGCCCCAAAGTTAAACGAAAATGGCTCTGAATATAGTTTGTTATAAAAAATATACAATCCCTTATTCTACTTTATTTTGGAGTATATACACCAACTCAGTATGCTCTCTCATGTAAAATACCGAAATTCTAATGCTACATGAATCGAAAAAAATCTAATTGTCTAGGCACCCCAATGTTTAAAGCAAAATTGCTGTGAATACAATCTGTCAGTAAAAATATATAATGTCCTTTTCTACTCTGTTTTGCAGTATATACACTAATTCCTTATTCTCTCTCATGTAAAATACGGAAATTATAATTTTAAGTGAATCGAGAAAAATCTAAATAATATCTAAGCGCCCCAAAGTTAAAAGAAAATGGCACTGAATATAGTTTGTTATAAAAAATATACAATGCCTTATTCTACTCTGTTTTGGAGTATATACACCAACTCAGTATGCTCTCTAATGTAAAATACAGAAATTGAAATTTTACCCGAATTGAAAAAATCTAAATATTATATAAGCACCCCAATGTTAAAAACAAAATTGCTCTGAATATAATCATTCAGGTAAAATATACAATGCCCTATTCTACTTTGTTTTGGAGTTTATACACCAACTCCATATGCTCTCTTATGTAAAATACAGAAATTCTATATTTAAGTGAATCGAAAAAAATCTAAATATTATCTAGGCACCCCAATGTTACAAGCAAAATTGCTGTGAATATATTCTGTCAGAAAAAATATACAATGCCCTATTCTACTCTCTTTTAGAGTATATAGAACATCTCAGTATGCTCTCTAATGTAAACTACCGAAATTCTAATTTTACATGAATCAAAAAAAATCTAAATATTATCAAGGCACCCCAATGTTAAAAACAAAATTTTTGTGAATATAATGTGTCAGAAAAAATATACAATGCCCTATTTTACTCTGTTTTGTAGTATATACACCAACTCAGTATGCTCTCTCATGTAAAATACAGAAATTATAATTTTACCTGAATCGAAAAAATCTAAATATTACCTAGGCACCCCAATGTTAATAGCAAAATTTCTCTGAATATAATCTGTCAGAAAAAAAATACAATGCCCTTTTCTACTCTGTATTGTAGTATATACATCAACTCAATATTCTCTCTCATGTAAAATACCGAAATTCTAATATTACGCCAATTAAAAAAAAATCTAAGCAATATCTATGCACCACAAAATTAAAAGAAAATGGCTCTGAATATAGTCTGTTAGAAAAAATATACAGTGCCTTATTCTACTTAGTTTTGCAGTATATACACCAACTCAGTATGCTCTCTCATGTAAAGTACCGAACTTCTAATTTTACGTGAATCGAAAGAAATCTAAATATTATCTAAGCACCCCAATGTTAAAAAAATATTTCTCTGATTATCATCTCTCAGATAAAATATACAATGCCCTATTCTACTCTGTTTTGGAATATATATACTAACTCAATATGCTCTCTCATGTAAAATAGAGAAATTCTATATTTAAGCGAATCGAAAAACATCAAAATATAATCTAGGCACCCCAATGATAAAAGCAAAATTGCTCTGAATATAATCTGTCAGAAAAAATATACAATGCTGTTTTCTACTCTGTTTTGTAGTATATACAACAACTCAATATGCTCTCATGTAAAATATTGAAATTCTAATTTTATGTGAATCGAAAGAAATCTAAATATTATCCTGGCACCCCAATGTTAAAAACAAAATTGCTCTGAATATCATCTGTAAGATAAAATATACAAAGTCCTATTCTACTCTTTTTTAAAGTATATAGACCAACTCCATATGGTCTCTCTTGTAAAATACAGAGATTCTATATTTAAGCAAATCGAAAAAAATCTAAACATTATCTAGGCACCCCAATGATAAAAGCAAATTTGCTCTGAATATAATCTGTCAGAAACAATATACAATGCCCTGTTCTACTCTGTTTTGGTGTATATACAGCAACTCAATATGCTCTCTCAAGTAAAATACAGAAATTCTAATCTTACCTGAAGCGAAAAATATCTAAATAATATCTAGGTGCCCCAAAACTAGAAGAAAATGGCTCTGAATATAGTCTGTTAGAAAAAATATACAATGCCTTATTCTACTCTATTTTGCAGTATACACACCAACTCAGTATGCTCTCTCATATAAAATACCGAAATTCTAATTTTATGCCAATCGAAACAAATCTAAATAAAATCTAGGTGCACCAAAATTAAAAGAAAATGGCTCTGAATATAGTCTGTTATAATAAATATACAAGGCCTTATTCTACTCTGTTTTGGAGTATATACAGGACTGCATATGCTCTCTCATGTAAAATACAGAAATTCTATATTTAAGCTAATAGAAAAACATCTAAATATTATCAAAGCACGCCAATGTTAAAAGCAAAATTGCTCTGAATATAATCTATCAGAAAAAATATACAATGACCTTTTCTAGTCTGTTTTGTAGTATATACACCAACTCAGTTTTCTCTCTCATGTAAAATACCGAAATTCTAATTTTACGTGAATCGAAAAAAATCTAAATATTACCTAGGCACCCCAATGTTAAAAGCAAAATTGCTCTGAATATAATTTGGTAGAAAAAATATACAATGTTTTTTTTCTACTCTTTTATGCAGTATATAAACCAACTGAATATGCTCTCTCATGTAAAATACCGAAATTATAATTTTACGTGAATTGGTAAAAAATACTAATAATATCAAGGCGCCCCAAAGTTGAAAGAAAATGACTCTGAATTTAGTGTGTTATAAAAAATATACAATGCCTTATTCTACTCTGTTTTGGAGTATATACACCAACTCAGTATGCTCTCTCATGTAAAATACCGAAATTCTAATTTTACGTGAATCAAAAAAAATTCTAAATATTATCTAGGCACCCCAATATTAAAGCAAAATTGCTCTGAATATAATCTGTCAGAAAAAATATACAATACCCTTTTCTACTCTGTTTTGGAGTATATACACCAACTCAGTATGCTCTCTCATGTAAAATACAGAAATTCTATATTAAAGTGAATTGAAAAAAATCTAACTATTATCTAGGCACCCCAACGTTAAAAGCAAAATTGCTCTGAATAGAATGTGTCAGAAAATATATGCAATGCCCTTTTCCACTGTGTTTGGGAGTATATAGACCAACTCCATTGCTCTCTCATATAAAATACAGAAATTTTATATTTAAGCGAATCGAAAAAAATCTAAATATTATCTAGGCACCCCAATGTTAAAGGAAAATTTCTCTGAATATAACCTGTCAGAAAAAATATATAATGCCGTTTTCTACTCTGGTTTGTAGTATATATACCAACTCAATATGCTCTCTCATGTAAAATACCGAAATTCTAATTTTACCTGAATCGAAAAAATCTAAATATTATCTAGGCACCCAAGGATAAAAACAAAATTGCTCTGAATATAATCTGTCAGAAAAAATATACAATGCCCTATTCTACTTTGTTTTGGAGTATATACATTAACTCCTTATGCTCTCTAATGTAAAATACAGAAATTCTATATTTAAGTGAATCGAAAAATATCTAAATATTATCTAGGCACCCCAATGTTAAAAGCAAAATTGCTCTGAATATAACCTGTCATAAAAAATATATAATGCCCTTTTCTACTTTGTTTGGGAGTATATGCAGCAACTCACTATGCTCTCTCATTTAAAATACCGAAATTCTAATTTGACGTAAATCGAAATAAATCTAAATATTATCTAGGCACCCCAATGCTAAAAACAAAATTGCTCTGAATATAATCTGTCAGAAAAAATATACAATGCCTATTCTACTCTTTTTTGGAGTATATACACCAACTAAATATGCTCTCTCATGTAAAATACCGAAATTCTCATTTGATGCGAATCGAAAAAAATTTAAATAATATCTAGGCACCCCAAAGTTAAAAGAAAATTTCTCTGAATATAGTCTGTTAGAAAAAATATACAATGCCTAATTCTACTCTGTTTTGGAGTATATACACCAACTCAGTATGCTCTCTCATGTAAAATACCGAAACTCTAAATTTACGTGAATAGAAAAAAATCTAAATATTATCTCGGCTCCCCAATGTTAAAAACATAATTTCTCTAAATATAATCTTTCAGAGAAAATATACAATTCCCTATTTTACTCTGTTTGGGATTATATACACCAACTGCATATGCTCTCTTATGTAAAATCCAGAAATTCTATATTTAAGCGAACCAAAAGAAGTCTAAATATTATCTAGGCACCCCAATGTTAAAAGCAAAATTGCTCTGAATATAATCTGTCAGATAAAATAGATATTGCCCTTTTCTACTCTGTTTTGGGGTATGTACACCAACTCAATATGTTCTCTTATGAAAATTACTGAAATTCTAATTTTATGCGAATTGAAAAAAATCTAAATAATGTCTAGTGGCCCCAAAGTTAAAAGAAAATGGATCTGAATATCATCTGTTGGAAAAAATATACAATGCCTTATTCTAATTGGTTTTGTAGTATATACATTAACAGAATATGTTCTCCCATGTAAAATACCGAAATTCAAAATTTATGTGAATTGAAAAAAATCTAAATATTATCTAGGTAACCCAATGTTAAAAACAAAATTGCTCTGAATATAATCTTTCAGAAAAAATATACAATGCCTTATTCTACTCTGTTTTGGAGTATATACACCAACTCAGTATGCCCTCTCATGTAAAATATCAAAATTCTAATTTTACTCGAATCGAAAAAATCTAATTATCTAGGCACGTCAATGTTAAAAGCAAAATTGCCGTGAATATAATCTGTCTGAAAAAATATACAATGCCCATTTCTACTCTGTTTTGGAGTATATCCACAAACTCAATAGGCTCTCTCATGTAAAATAGCAAAATTCTAATATTAAGCGAATTGAAAAAAATCTAAATAATATCTAGGTGCCCCAAATTTAAAAGAAAATGGCTCTGAATATAGTCTGTAAGAAATAATATACAATGATTTATTCTACTCTGTTTTGGAATATATACACCAACTCAGTATGCTCACTCATGTAAAATAGAGAAATTCATATTTTACCCGAATCGAAAAAATCTAAATATTATCTAGGCACCCCAATGTTAAAAACAAAATTCCTCTGAATATAAGTTTTCATAAATATTATACAATGCCCTATTCTACTCTGTTTTGGAGTATATACACGAACTCCATATGCTCTCTCATGTAAAACACAGATGTTCTATATTTAAGTGAATCGAAAAAAATTTAATATTATCTAGTCACCCCAATGTTAAATGCAAAATTGCGCTGAATATAATCTGTCAGAAAAAATACACAATGCCCTATTCTACTTTGTTTTGGAGTATATACACCAACTCAGTATGCTCTCTCATGTAAAAGGCCGAAATTCTAATTTTACGTGAATCGAAAAAAATCTAAATATTACCTAGGCACCCGAATGTTAAAAGCAAAATTGCTCTGAATATAATCTGTCAGAAAATATAAAATGCCATTTTCTACTCTGTTTTGGAGTATATACACCAACTCAATATGCGCTCATGTAAAATATTGAAATTCTAATTTTACGCGAATTGAAGAAATCTAAATAATATCTAGGAGCCTCAAAATTAACAGAAAATGGCTCTGAATATAGTCTGTTAAAAAAAACATATAATGCCTTATTCTACTCTGTTTTGGAGTATATACACCAACGCAGTATGCTCTCCCATGTAAATAACCGAAATTCTAATTTTACTCGAATCGAAAGAAATCTAAATATTATCTAAGCACCCCAATGATAAAAACTAAATTGCTATGATTATAATATGTCAGATTAAATATACAATACCAATTTCTACTATGTTTTGGTGTATATACACCAACTCAATGTGCTCTCTCATGTAAAATACAGAAATTCTAATTTTACCCAAAGAGAAAAAATCTAAATATTTTCTAGGTGACCCGAAGATAAAAGATAATGGCCTGAATATATTCTGTTAGAAAAAATATACAATGATTTATTCTACTTTGTTCTGGAGTATATACACCAACTCTGTATGCTCTCTCATGTAAAATACCGAAATTCTAATTTTACGCGAATCGAAAATAAGCTAAATAATATCTAGGAACCCCAAAGTTAAAAGAAAATGGCTCTAAATATACTCTGTTAGAAAAAATATACAATGACCTATTCTACTCTGCTTTGGAGTATATACACCAACTCAATATGCTCTCTGATGTAAAATACAGAAATTCTTTATTTAAGCGAATAGAAAAAAATCTCAATATTATCTAGGCACCCCAATGTTAAAAGGAAATTTACTCTGAACATAATCTGTCAGAAAAAATATACAATGCCCTTTTCTACTCTGTTTTGTAGTATATACACCAACTCAGTATGGTCTCTAATGTAAAACACAGAAATTCTAATTTTAACCGATTTGAAAAATTCTATATATTATCTAGTCACTTAATGTTAAAAACAAAATTGCTCTGTATATAATCTGTCAGAAAAAATATACAATGCCCTATTCTGCTCTGTTTTGGAGTATATACAACAACTCAGTATGCTCTCTCATGTAAAATACCAAAATTCTAATTTTACGTGAATCGAAATAAATCTAAATATTATGTAGGCACCCAATGTTAATAGCAAAATTGCTCTGAATATCATCAGTCAGAAAAAATATACAATGCCATTTTATACTCTGTTTTAGAGTACATACACCAACTCAAAATTCTCTCATGTAAAATACAGAAATTCTAATTTTACATGAATTGAAAAAAATCTAAATATTATCTAGGCACCGCAATCTTAAAAGCAAAATTGTTCTAAATATAATGTGTCAGAAAAAATATACAATGCCCTATACTACTCTGTTTTGGAGTATATACACCAAGTCCATATGCTCTCTCATGTAAAATACAGAAATTCTATATTTAAGCGAAACGAAAAGAATCTACATATTATCTAGGCACCCCAGTGTTAAAAGCTAAATTGCTCTTAATACAATCTGTCAGAAAAAATATACAATGCCCTTTTCTACTCGGTTTTGTAGTATATACACCAACTCAATATGGACTCTAATGTAAAACACAGAAATTCTAATTTTAACCGATTTGAAAAATTCTATATATTATCTAGTCACCCAATGTTAAAAACAAAATTACTCTGTATATAATCTGTCAGAAAAAATATACAATGCCCTATTCTGCTCTGTTTTGGAGTATATACAACAACTCAGTATGCTCTCTCATGTAAAATACCGAAATTCTAATTTTACGTGAATCGAAATAAATCTAAATATTATGTAGGCACCCAATGTTAATAGCAAAATTGCTCTGAATATCATCAGTCAGAAAAAATATACAATGCCATTTTCTACTCTGTTTTGGAGTACATACACCAACTCAAAATTCTCTCATGTAAAATACAGAAATTCTAATTTTACATGAATTGAAAAAAATCTAAATATTATCTAGGCACCGCAATCTTAAAAGCAAAATTGTTCTAAATATAATGTGTCAGAAAAAATATACAATGCCCTATACTACTCTGTTTTGGAGTATATACACCAAGTCCATATGCTCTCTCATGTAAAATACAGAAATTCTACATTTAAGCGAAACGAAAAGAATCTACATATTATCTAGGCACCCCAGTGTTAAAAGCTAAATTGCTCTTAATACAATCTGTCAGAAAAAATATACAATGCCATTTTCTACTCGGTTTTGTAGTATATACACCAACTCAATTTGCTCTCTCATGTAAAATACCAAAATTCTAATTTTTCGTGATTCGAAAAAAATCTAAATAATATCTAGGCGCCCCAAAGTTAAAAAAAATGGCTCTGAATATACTCTGTTAGAAAAAATATACAATGTTTTATTCTACTCTGTTTTAGAATATATACACCAACTCAGTATGCTCTCTCATGTAAAATATCAAAATTCTAATTTTAGCAGAATTAAAAAAATCTAAATATTATCTAGGCACCCCAATGTTAAACACATAATTGCTCTGAATATAATCGGTCAGAAAAAATATACAATGCCCTATTCTACTTTTTTTTGGAGTATTTACACTATCTCGATATGGTCACTTATGTAAAATACAGAAAATATATATTTAAGGGAATCGAAACAATCTATATATTATCAAGGCACCCCAAAGTTAAAAGCAAAATTGCTCTGAATATAATCTGTCAGAAAAAATATACAATGCCCTTTTCTACTCGGTTTTGTAGTATATACACCAACTCAATATGCTCTCTCAGGTAAAATACAGAAATTCTAATTTTACCCAAATCGAAAAAATCTAAATATTACCTAGGCACCCCAATGTTAAAAACAAAATTGCTCTGAATATAATCTGTCAGAACAAATATACAATGCCTTATTCTACTCTGTTTTGGAGTATATACACCAAATCTGTATGCTCTCTCATGTAAAATACCGAAATTATAATTTTAGGTGAATCGAAAAAAATCTAAATATTATCTAGGCAACCCGATGTTAAAAACAAAATTGCTCTGAATATAATGTGTCAGAGAAAATATACAATGCTTTTGTCTACTCTGTTTTGGTGTATATACACCAAAACCATATGCTCTATCATTTAAAATACAGAAATTCTATATTTAAGTGAATCGAAAGAAATCTAAATATTATCAACGCACCCCAATATTAAAAGCAAAATTGCTCTAAATATAATCTGTCAGAAGAAATATACAATGCACTGTTCTACTTTGTTTTGGGGTATATACACCAACTCAATATGCTCTCTCATGTAAAATACCGAAATTCTAATTTTACACGAATCCAAAAAAATCAAAATAATATCTAGGCGCCCAAAAGTTAAAAGAAAATGGCTCTGAATATAGTCTGCTAGAAAAAATATACAATTACTCATTCTACTCTGTTTTGGAGTATATACACCAGTCAGTATGCTCTCACATACAAAATACCAAAATTCTAATTTTACGTGAAACGAAAAATATCTAAATAGTATGTAGGCACCCGAATGTTAAAAGTAAAATCGCTCTGAATATAATCTGTTATAGAAAATATACAATGCTCTTTTCTACTTTTTTTGGAGTATATACACCAACTCAATATGCTCTCTCATGTAAAATTCCGAAATTCTAATTTTACGCGAATCGAAAAGAATCAAAATAAAACCTAGGCGCCCCTAAGTTAAAAGAAAATGGCTCTGAATATAGTCTGTTAGAAAAAATATACAAGGCTTTACTCTATTCTGTTTTGGAGTATATACGCCAACTCAGTATGCTCTCTCATGTAAAATACCGAAATTTTATATGTAAGCGAATTGAAAAAAATTAATTTTATCTAGGCACCCCAATGTTAAAAGCAAAATTTCTCTGAATATAATCTGTCAGAAAAAATATACAATGACATTTTCTACTCTTTTTTGGAGTATATAAACCAACTCAGTATGCCCTCTCATGTAAAATACAGAAATTCTAATTTTACCCAAATCGAAAAAATCTAAATAATATCCATGCGCCACAAAGTTAAAAGAAAATGGCTCTGAATATAGTCTGTTAGAAAAAATATACAAGGCTTTATTCTACTCTGTTTTGGAGTATATACACCAACTCAGTATGCTCTTTTATGTAAAATACCGAAATTCTAATCTTATGTGAATCGAAAATAATCTAAATATTATCTAGGCAACTTAAGGTTAAAAGCAAAATTTCTCTGAATATAATCTGTCAGAAAAAATATACAATGATCTTTTCTACTCTGTTTTGGAATATATACAACAACTCAATATGCCCTCTCGTGTAAAATATCGAAATCCTAAATTTACGTGAATCGAAAAAATACTTAATAATATCTAGGTGCCCGAAAGATAAAAGAAAATGGCTCTGAATATAGTCTGTTAGAGAAAATATACAAGTAGAATGTCTTATTCTACTCTGTTTTGGAGTATATACACAAACTCAGTGTGCTCTCTCATGTAAAATACCGAACTTCTAATTTTACGTGAATCGAAAAAAATCTAAATATTATCTAGGCACACGAATGTTAAAAGCAAAATTGCTCAAAAAATAATCTGTCAGAAAAAATATACAATGCCCTTTTCTACTTTCTTTTGTAGTATATACACCAACTCAATATGTTCTCTCATGTAAAATACCGGAATTCTAATTTTACTGGAATCGAAATAAATCTAAATAATATCTGGGCGCCCCAAAGTTAAAAGAAAATGGCTCTAAATATAGTCTCTTAGAAAAAATATACAATGACCTATTCTACTCTCTTTTGGAGTATATACAATACCTCAATATGCTCTGTCATGTAAAATACAGGAATTCTAATTTTACGTGAATCAAAACATATCTAAATAATATCTAGGCGCCCCAAAGTTAAAAGAAAATGGCTCTGCATATAGTCTGTTAGACAAAATATACAATGCCTTATTCTACTGTTTTGGAGTATATACACCAACTAAGTATGCTCTCTCATGTAAAATAACAAAATTCTAATTTTACCCGAATCGAAAATATCTAATTATTATCTACGCACCCCAATGTTAAAGCAAAATTGCTCTGAATATAATCTGTCGGACAAAATATACAATTCCGTTTTCTACTCTGTTTTCGAGTATATAGACCAACTCAATATGCTCTCTCAGGTAAAATACAGAAATTCTAATTTTACCAAATCGAAAAAACCTAAATATTATCTAGGCACCATAATGTTAAAAACAAAATGGCTCTGAATATAATCTGTCAGAAAAAATATACAATGCCCTATTCTACTCTGTTTTGGAGTTTATACACAAACTCAGTATGCTCTCTCATATAAAATACAGAAATTCTAATTTTACGTGAATCGAAAAAAATCTAAATATTATTTAGGCACCCCGATGTTAAAAACAAAATTGCTCTGAATATAATCTGTAAAAAAATATATACAATGCCCTATTCTACTCTGTTTTGGAGTATATACACCAACTCCATATGCTCTCTCATGTAAAATACAGAAATTCTATATTTAAGCGAATCAAAAAAAGTCTAAATATTATCAACGCACCCCAACGTTAAAAGCAAAATTTCTCTGAATATAATCTTTCAGAAAAAATATACAATGTTCTTTTCTACTTTGTTTTGGAGTATATACACCAACTCACTATGCTCTCTAAAGTAAAATACCGAAATTCAAGTTTTACGTGAATCGAAAAAATCTAAATAATATCTAGGCACACAAAAGTTAAAAGAAAATGGATCTGAATATAGTCTGTTAGAGAAAATATACAATGTCTTATTCTACTCTGTTTTGGAGTATATACACCAACTCAGTGTGCTCCCTTATGTAAAATATAGAAGTTCTAATTTTACATGAATCGAAAAAAATCTAAATATTATCTAGACACACGAATGTTAAAAGCAAATTTGCTCAAAATATAATCTGTCAGACAAAATATACAATGCCCTTATCTAGTCTTTTTTAAATTATATACACCAACTCAATATGCTCTCTCATGTAAAATACCGAAACTCTAATTTTAAGGGAATCGAAAAAAATCTAAATAATATCTAGGCGCCCGAAAGTTAAAAGAAAATGTCTCTAAATATAGTCTGTTAGACAAAATATAGAATGCCCTATTCTACTCTTTTTTGGAGTATATACACCGACTCCATATGCTGTCTCATCTAAAATACAGAAATTCTATATTTAAGTGAATCGAAAAATATCGAAATATTACCTAGGCACCCCCAAAGTTAAAAGCCAAATTGCTCTGAATATAATCTGTCAGAAAAAATACACAATGCCATTTTCTACTCTGTTTTGTAGTATATACAAAACTCAATATGCTCTCATGTAAAATAAAGAAATTTTAATTCTACCCAAATCGAAAAAATCTAAATATTATCTACGCACCCCAGTGTTAAAAAAAAATTGCTCTGAATATAATCCGTCAGAAAAAATATACAATGCCCTATTCTACTTTGTTTTGGAGTATATACACCAACTCCGTCTGCTCTCTCATGGAAAACACAGAAATTCTATATTTAAGCGAATCGAAATAAATCTAAATATTATCTAGGCATCGCAATGTTAAAAAAAATCGCTCTGAATATAATCTGTCAGAAAATATATACAATGCCCTATTCCACTCTGTTTTGGAGTATATACACCAACTCCATATGCTCTCTTATGTAAAATAGAGAAATTCTTTATTTATGCGAATCGAAAAAAATGTAAATATTATCTAGGCACCCCAATGTTAACAGCAAACTTGCTCTGAATATAATCTGTCAGAAAAAATATACAATTCCCTCTTCTATTCTGTTTTGTAGTATAAACACCAACTCAATATGCTTTGTCATGTAAAATACAGAAATTCTAATTCTACCCGAATCAAAAAAAATCTAAGTATTTTCTAGGCACCCCAATGTTAAAAGCAAGATTTCTCTGAATAAAATCTGTCAGAAAAAATATACAATGCCCTTTTCTACTCTGTTTTGGGGTATATACACAAACTCAATATGCTCTCTTACATATAATAACGAAATTCTAATTTTAAGTGAATCAAAAAAAATCTAAATAATATGTAGGTGCCCCAAACTTAAAAGAAAATGGCTCTGAATATAGTCTGTTAGAAAATATATACAATTCCTTATTCTACTCTTTTCTGGAGTATATACACCAACTCAGTATGCTCTCTCATGTAAATCACATAAATTATAATTTTACGTGAATCGAAAGAAATCTAAATATTATCTAGGCACCGCAATATTGAAAACAAAATTGCTCTGAAAAAAATCTGTCAGAAAAAAGGTACAATGCCCTTTTCTAAACTGTTTTGTAGTATATACACCAACAGAGTATGCTCTGTCATTTAAAATTCAGAAATTATAATTCTACCCAAAACGAAAAATCTAAATATTATTTAGTCAACCCAATGTTAAAAAAAAAATGCTCTGAATATAATCTGTCAGAAATAATATACAACGCCGTATTCTACTCTGGTTTTGAGTATATACACCAACTCAATATGCTCTCTCATGTAAAATACCGAAATTCTAATTTTACGTGAATCGAAAAAAATCTAAATAATATCTGGGGGCCCAAAAGATAAAAGAAAATGGCTCTGAATATAGTCTGTTAGATAAAATTTACAATGCCGTATTCTACTCATTTTTGGAGTATATACACAAACTCAGTATGCTCTCTCATGTAAATCACAGAAATTCTAATTTTACGTGAATCAAAAGAAATCTAAATATCATCTAGGCACCCCAATGTTAAAAACAAAATTGCTCTGAATATAATCTGTCAGAAAATATATACAATGCCATATTCTACACTCTTTTAAAGTATATACACGAACTCCATATGCTCTCAGGTAAAATAAAGAAATTCTATATTTAAGCGAATCGAAAAAATTCTAGATATTATCTAGGCACCCCAATGTTAAAATCAAAATTGCTATTAATATAATCTGTCAGATAAAATATACAATGCCCTTTACTTCTCTGTTTTGTAGTATATACACCAACTCAATATGCTCTCTCATGTAAAATACAGAAATTCTAATTCTACCCAAATCGAAAAAATATAAATATTATCTAGGCACCCCAATGTTAAAAAATAAATTGCTCTGAATATAATCTGTCAGAAAAAATATACCATACCCTATTCTACTCTGTTTTGGAGTATATACAACAACTCAGTATGCTCTTTCATGTAAAATACCGAAATTCTAATTTTAAGTGAATCGATGTTTCTAAATATTATCTAGGCACCGCAATGTTAAAAACAAAATTGCTCTGAAAAAAATCTGTCCGAATAAAAATACAATGGCCTTTTCTACTCTGTTTTGTAGTATATAGAGCAGCACAATATGCTCTGTCATGTAAAATACAGAAATTATAATTCTACCGAAATCGAAATATCTAAATATTATTTAGTCAACCCAATGTTAAAAACAAAATTGCTCTGAATATATTCTGTCAGAAATAATATACAATGCCCTATTCTACTCTATTTTTGAGTATATACACCAACTCAATATGCTCTCTCATGTAAAATACCGAAATTCTAATTTTACGTGAATCGAAAAAAGTCTAAATAATATCTAGGGGCCCCAAAGTTAAAAGAAAATGGCTCTGAATATAGTCTGTTAGAAAAAATATACAATGCCTTATTCTACTGTGTTTTACAGTATATACAGCAATTCAGTAAGATCTCTAATGTAAAATACAGAAATTCTAATTTTACCCGAATCAAAAAAATCTATATATTTTTTAGTCAACCCAATGTTAAAAACAAAATTGCTCTGAATATAATCTGTCAGAGAAAATATACAATGACCTATTCTACTCTGTTTTGTATTATATACACCAACTCAATATGCTCTTTCATGTAAAATACAGAAATTCTATATTTAAGCGAATCGAAAAATATCTAAATATTACCTAGGCACCTTAATGTTAAAAGCAAAATTGCTCTGAATATAATCTGTCAAAAACAATACACAATGCCATTTTCTACTCTGTTTAGTAGTATATACACCAACTGCATATGCTCTCTCATGTAAAATACAGAAATTCTATATTTAAGCGAATCGAAAAAAGTCTAAATATTATCTAGGCACCCCAATGTTAAAAACAACATTGCTCTGAATATAATCTGTCATAAAAAATATACAATACCCTTTACTACTCTGTTTTGCAGTATATACACCAAATCAATATGCTCTCTCATGTAAAATACAGAAATTCTATATTTAAGCGAATCGAAAATAATCTAAATATTATCTAGGCACCTCAATGTTAAAAGCAAAATTTCTCTGAATATAATTTGTCACAAAAAATATCTAATGCCCTATTCTACTCTGTTATGGAGTATATACCCCAACTCCATATGCACTCTCATGTAACATAAAGAAATTCTATATTTAAGGAAAACAAAAAATATCTAAATATTATGTTGGCACCCCAATGTAAATACCAAAATTTATCTGAATATAATCTGTCAGAAAAAATACAAAATTGCATTTCCTACTTTGTTTTGTAGTATATAAACCAACTCAATATGCCCTCTCGTGTAAAATATCGAAATCCTAATTTTACGTGAATCGAAAAAATACTTAATAATATCTAGGTGCCCGAAAGATAAAAGAAAATGGCTCTGAATATAGTCTGTTAGAGAAAATATACAAGTAGAATGTCTTATTCTACTCTGTTTTGGAGTATATACACCAACTCAGTATGCTCTCTCATGTAAAATACAGAAATTCTACGTTTAAGCGAATTGAAACAAATCTTAATATTATCTAGGCACCAGAATGTTAAAAGCAAAATTTCTCTGAATATAATCTGTCAGAAAAAATATACAATGCCCTTTTCTACTCTTTTTTCAGTATATACACCAACTCAATATGCTCTCTCATGTAAAATACAGAAATTCTAATTTTAGCCGTATCAAAAAAATTGAAATATTATGTAGGCTCCCAAGGGTCAACAAAAAAATTGCTCTGAATATAATCTGTCAGAAAAAATATAAAATGCCCTATTCTACTCTGTTTTTAAGTATGTACACCAACTCAGTATGCTCTCTCATGTAAAATACAAAAATTCTAATTCTACCCCAATTGAAAAAATATAAATATTGTCTAGGCACCCCAATGTTATAAACAAAATTGCTCTGAATATATTCTGTCAGAAAAAATATACAACGCCCTATTCTACTCTGTTTTGGAGTATATAAACCAACTCCATATACTCTCTCATGTAAAATACAGAAATTCTATATTTAAGGGAATCGGAAAAATCTAAATATTATACTGGCACCCCAATGTAAAAAGCAAAATTACTCTGAATATAATCTGTCAGAAAAAATAGACAATGCCCTTTTGTACTTTTTTTTGTTGTATATACACCAACACAGTATTCTCTGTCATGTAAAATACAAAAATTCTAATTTTACCCGAATCGAAAACATCCAGATATTATTTAGGCAACCCAATGTTAAAAACAAAATATCTCTGAATATAATCTGTCAGAAAAAAATATACAGTGCACTATTCTATTCTGTTTTGGAGTATATACACCAACTCCATATGCTCTATCATGTAAAATACAGAAATTCTATATTTAAGCGAATCGAAAACAATTTAAATATTATCTAAGCACCCCAATGTTAAAAACAAAACTGCTCTGAATATAATCTGTGATAAAAAATATACAATGCCCTATTCTACTCTGTCTTGGAGTATATACACCATCTCCATATGCTCTCTCATGTAATATACAGAAATTCAAATTCTACCCGAATCGAAAAAATATAAATATAGTCTTGGCATTCCAATGTTAAAAACAAAATTGTTCTGAATATAATCTGTCAGAAATAAAATATACAATGCCCTTTTCTTCTCTGTTTTGTAGTATATACACCAACTCAATATGGTCTCTCATGTAAAATACAAAAATTCGAATTTTATCCGAATTGAAAAAATCTAAATATTATGTAGGCACGCCAATGTTAAAGAAAAATTTCTCTGAATATAATCTGTCAGAAAAAATATACAATGCCCTATTCTACTGTGTTTTAAAGTATATACACCAACTCAGTATGCTCTCTCATGTAAAATACCAAAATTCTAATTTTACCCGAATCAAAAAAATCTAAATATTATGTAGGCATGCCAATGTTAAAAACAAAATTGCTCTGAATATAATCTGTCAGAAAAAATATACAATGCCCTATTATACTCTGTTTTGGAGTATATACAGCAACTCTAAATGCTCTCTCATGTAAAACACAGAAATTCTAATTTCATGCGAATCGAAAAAAATCTAAATAATATCTAGGCGCTGCAACGTTCAACAAAAATGGCTCTAAATATACTCTGTTAGAAAAAATATACAATGCCTTATTCGACTTTGTTTTGGAGTATATACACCAACTCCATATGCTCTCTCATGTAAAATACAGAAATTCTATATTTAAGCGAATCGAAACCAATTTAAATATTATCTCGGCACGCCAATGCTAAAAACAAAATTGTTCTGAATATAATCTGTCAGAAAAAATATACAATGCCCTATTCTACTCTGTTTTGGAGTATGTACACCAACTCAGTATGCTCTCTCATGTAAAGTACAGAAATTCTAATTTTACGTGAATCGAAAAAAATGTAAATATTATCTAGGCACCCCAATGTTAAAAGGAAAATTGCTCTGAATTAATCTGTCAGAAAAAATATACAATGTCCGATTCTACTCTGTTTTGGAGTATATACACCAACTCCATATGCTGTCTCATGTAAAATACAAAAATAATAATTTTACGTGAATCGAAAAAAATCTAAATAATATCTAGACGCCAGAAAGATAAAAGAAAATGGATCTTAATATAGTCTTTTAGAGAAAATATACACTGCCTTATTCTACTCTGTTTTGGAGTACATACACCAACTCAGTATGCTGTCTTAGTAAAATAAAGAAATTCTAATTTTACACGAATCGAAAAAATCAAAATATTACTTAGTCAACCAAATGTTAAAAACAAAATTGCTCTGAATATAATCTGTCAGAAAAAATATACAATGCCCTATTCTACTCTTTTTTGGAATATATACACCGACTCAATATGCTCTCTCATCTAAAATACAGAAATTCTATATTTAAGTGAATCGAAAAATATCTAAATATTACCTAGGAACCCCCAAAGTTAAAAGCAAAATTGCTCTTAATATAATCTGTCAGAAAAAATACACAATGCCATTTTCTACTCTGTTTTGTAGTATATAGACAAACTCAATATGCTCTCTCATGTAAAATACAGGAATTCTAATTCTACCCAAATCGAAAAAATCTAAATATTATCTAGGCACCTCAGTGTCAAAAAAAAATTGCTCTGAATATAATCTCTCAGAGAAACTATACAATGCCCTATTCTACTCTGTATTGTAGTATATAAACCAAATCCACATTCTCTCTCATGTAAAATACAAAAATTATATATTTAAGCGAATCAAAAAATATCTAAATATTATCTAGGCACCCCAAAGTTAAAAACAAAATCGATCTGAATATAATCTGTCAGAAGAAATATACAATGCTCTATTCTACTCTGTTTTCGAGTATATACAGCAACACAGTATGCTCTCTCAAGTAAAATACAGAAATTCTATATTTAAGCGAATCGAAAAAAATCTAAATATTATCTAGGCACCCCAATGTTAAGAGAAAAATTGCTCTGATAGTAATCTGTAAGAAAAAATATACAATGCATTATTCTAGTCTGTTTTGTAGTATATAAACCAACTCAATATGCTCACTTATGTAAAATACCGAAATTCTAATTTTACACGAATCGAAAAAAATCTAAATAATATCTAGATGCCCCAAAGTAAAAAGAAAATGGCTCTGAATATAGTATGTTAGATAAAATTTACAATGCCTTATTCTACTTTTTTTGGGAGTATATTCACCAACTCAGTATGCTCTCTCATGTAAACTACAGAAATTCTAAATTTACGTGAATCAAAAGAAATCTAAATATTATCTAGGCACCCCAATGTTAAAAACAAAATTGCTCTGAATATCATCTGTCAGAAAAAATATACAATGCCCTATTCTACTCTGTTTTAAAGCATATACACCAACTCCATATGCTCTCTCATGTAAAATACAGAAATTCTATATTAAACCGAATCGAAAAAATTCTAGATATTATCTAGGAACCACAATGTGAAAAGCAAAATTGCTCTGAATATAATCTGTCAGATAAAATATACAATGCCCTTTACTTCTCTTTTTTATAGTATATGCACCAACTCAATATGCTCTCTCATGTAGAATACAGAAATTCTAATTCTACCCATATCGAGAAAATCTAAATATTATCTAGGTACCCTAATGTTAAAAACAAAATTGCTCTGAATATAATCTGTCAGAAAAAATATACAATGCCCTATTCTACTCTGTTTGGGAGTATATACACAAACACCATAAGCTCTCTCATGTAAAATACCGAAATTCTAATTTTACGCGAATCGAAAAAAATCTAAATAATATCTAGGCGCCCCAAAGTTAAAAGAAAATGGCTCTGAATATAGTCTGTTAGAAAAAATATACAATGCCTTATTCTACTCTGTTTTGAAGTATATACACCAACTAAGTATGATCTCTCATGTAAAATACAGAAATTCTAATTTTACCCAAATCAAAAAAATCTAAATATTATTGAGTCAACCCAATGTTAAAAACAAAATTGCTCTGAATATAGTCTCTCAGAGAAAATATACAATGCCCTATTCTACTGTTTTGTATTATATACACCAACTCAATATTCTGTTTCATGTAAAATACAGAAATTCTATATTTAAGCGAATCGAAAAATATCTAAATATTATCTAGGCACCCCAATTTTAAAGGCAAAATTGCTCTAAATAAAATCTGTCAAAAAAATACAGAATGCCATTTTCTACTGTGTTTTGTAGTATATACACAAACTCAATATGTTCTGACATGTAAAATACAGAATTCTAATTTTATAAGTATTGAAAAAATCTAAATATTACGTAGGCACGTCAATGTTAAAAACAAAATTGCTCTGAATATAATCTTTCAGAAAAAATACACAATGAACTATTCTACTCTGTTTTGGAGTATGTACACCAACTTAGTATGGTCTCTCATGTAAAATACCGAAATTCTAATTTTACCCAAATCGAAAAAATCAAAATATTATGTAGGCAACCCAATGATACAAACAAAATTGCTCTGAATATAATCTGTCACAAAAAATATTCAATCTCCTATTTTATTCTGTTTCGGAGTATATACACCAACTCAATATGTTCTCTCATGTAAAATACAGAAATTCTAATTTTACTGGAATCGAAAAAATCTAAATATTATCTAGGCACCTCAGTGTTAAAAGAAAATGGCTCTGAATATAGTCTGTTAGATAAAATTTACAATGCCTTATTCGACTCTTTTTTGGAGTATATACACCACTCAGTATGCTCTCTCATGTAAATCACAGAAATTCTATATTTAAGCGAATCGAAAGAAATCTAAATATTATCTAGGGACCCCAATGTTAAAAACAAAATTGCTCTGAATATAATCTGTCCGAAAAAATATACAATGCCCTATTCTACTCTGTTCTAAATTATATACACCAACTCCATATGCTCTCTCATGTAAAATTCAGAAATTCTATATTTAAGCGAATCGAAAAAATTCTAGATATTACCTAGGCCCCCCCATGTTAAAAGCAAAATTGCTCTGAATGTATTCTGTCAGAAAAAATATACAAAGCCTTATTCGACTTTGTTTTGGAGTATACACACCAACTCCATATGCTCTCTCATGTAAAATACAAAAATTCTAATTCTACCAGAATCGAATAAATATAAATATTGTCTAGGCACCCCAATGTTAAAAGAAAAATTGCCCTGAATATAATATGTCAGAGAAAATATACAATGCCCTATTCTACTCTGTTTTGCAGTTTATACACCAACTCAATATGCTCTCTCATGTAAAATACAGAAATTCTAATTTTACCCGAATCGAAAAATTCTAAATATTATTTAGGCAACCCAATGTTAAAAACAAAATTGCTCTTAATATAATCAGTCAGAAAAAATATACAATGCACTATTCTACTCTGTTTTAAAGTATATAAACCAGCTCCGTATGCTCTATCATGTAAAATACAGAAATTCTATATTTAAGCGAATTGAAAACAATTTAAATATTATCTCGGCACGCCAATGTTAAAAACAAAATTGCTCTGAATATAATCTGTCAGAAAAAATATACAATGCCCTATTCTACTCTGTTTTGGAGTATGTACACCAACTCAGTATGCTCTCTCATGTAAAATACAGAAATTCTAATTTTACGTGAATTGAAAAAATTCTAGATATTATCTAGGCACCCCAATGTTAAAAGCAAAATTGCTATTAATATAATCTGTCAGATAAAATATACAATGCCCTTTACTTCTTTGTTTTGTAGTATATACACCAACCCAATATGCTCTCTCATGTATAATACAGAAATTCTAATTCTACCCACATCGAAAAAATATAAATATTATCTAGGCACCCCAATGTTAAAAAATAAATTGCTCTGAATATAATCTGTCAGAAAAAATATACAATGCCCTATTCTACTTAATTTTTGGAGTGTATACAACAACTCAGTATGCTCTCTCATGTAAAATACGTAAATTCTAATTTTAAATGAATCGGTAAGTTTCTAAATATTATCTAGGCACCGCAATGTTAAAAACAAAATTGCTCTGAAAAAAATCTGTCAGAATAAAGGTACAATGCCTTTTCTACTCTGTTTTGTAGTATATACAGCAACACAATATGCTCTGTCAGGTAAAATACAGAAATTAAAATTCTACCCGAATCGAAAAATCTAAATATTATTTAGTCAACCCAATGTTAAAAACAAAATTGCTCTGAATATAATCTGTCAGAAATAATATACAATGCCCTATTCTACTCTCTTTTTGAGTATATACACCAACTCAATATGCTCTCTCATGTAAAATACCGAAATTCTAATTTTACGCGAATCGAAATAAACCTAAATAATATCTAGGCGCCCAAAAGTTAAAAGAAAATGGCTCTGAATATAGTCTGTTAGAAAAAATATACAATGCCTTATTTTACTCTGTTTTGGAGTATATACACCAACTCAAAATGGTGTCTCATGTAAAATACAGAAATTGTAATTTTACCCGAATCAAAAAAATCTACATATTAATTAGTCAACCCAACGTTAAAAACAAAATTGCTCTGAATATAATCTGTCCGAGAAAATATACAATGCCCTATTCTACTCTGTTTTGCATTATATACACCAACTCAATATATTCTTTTATGTAAAATACAGAAATTCTATATTTAAGCAAATCGAAAAATATCTAAATATTATCTAGGCACCCCAATGTTACAAGCAAAATTGCTCTGAATATAATCTGTCAAAAAAAATACACAATGCCATTTTTTACTCTTTTTTGTAGTATATACACCAACTCAATATGCTCTGACATGTAAAATACAGAAATTCTAATTTTATAAGTATCGAAATAATCTAAATATTATGTAGGCACGTCTATGTTAAAAACAAAATTGCTCTGAATATAATCTTTCAGAAAAAATATACAATGCCCTATTCTACTCTGTTTTGGAGTATGTACACCAACTCAGTATGGTCGCTCATGTAAAATACTGAAATTCCAATTTTACCCGTATCGAGAAAATCAAAATATTATGTAGACAACCCAATGTTACAAACAAAATTGCTCTGAATATAATCTGTCACAAAAAATATTCAATCCCCTATTCTACTCTGCTTCGGAGTATATACAACAACACAATATGCTCTATAATGTAAAATACAGAAATTCTAATTTTAGTGGAATCGAAGATATCTAAAT
Organism: Callithrix jacchus; assembly: GCF_049354715.1. Lineage (NCBI taxonomy): Eukaryota > Metazoa > Chordata > Mammalia > Primates > Cebidae > Callithrix > Callithrix jacchus. The sequence goes on along the minus strand of NC_133521.1, from coordinate 51,834,012 downwards.
ATTATCTAGGCACCTCAGTGTTAAAAAAAATTGCTCTGAATATAATCTGTCATAAAAAATATACAATGCCCTATTCTACTCTGTTTTGGAGTATATACACCAACTCAGTATGCTCTCTCATGTAAAATATCAAAATTCTAATTTTACGTGAATCGAAAATAATCTAAATATTATCTAGGCACCCCAACGTTAAAAGCAAAATTGCTCTGAATATAATCTGTCTGACAAAATATACAATGCCCTATTCTATTCTGTTTTGGAGTATATACACCAACGCAGTATGCTCTCTCATGTAAAATAACGAAATTCTAATTTTACCAGAATCTAATAAATGTAAATATTATGTAGGCAACCCAATGTTAAAAGCAATATTGCTCTGAATATAATCTGACAGAAAAAATATAAAATGCCCTTTTCTACTCTCTTTTGTAATATATACACTACCTCAATATGCTCTCTCACGTAAAATACAGAAGTTCGAAATTTACGTGAATCGAAAAAAATCTAAATAAATCTAGGCGCCCAAAAGTTAAAAGAAAATGGCTGTGAATATAGTCTGTTAGGAAAAATATACAATGCCTTATTCTTCTCTGTTTTAAAGTATATACACCAACTCAGTATGCTCTCTTATGTAAAATACCGAAATTATAATATTACCAAAATTGAAAAAATCTAAATATTATCTAGGCACCCCAATGTTAAAAGCAAAATTGCTCTGAATATAATCTGTCAGAAAAAATATACAATGCCCTATTCTACTCTGTTTTGGAGTATATAAACCAACTTCATATGCTATCATGTAAAATACAGAAATTCTATATTTAGCAAATCGAAAAAAATCTAAATATAATCTAAGCACCCCAATGTTAAATAAAATATTGCTCTGAATATAATCTGTCAGAAAAAATATACAATGCCCTATTCTAATCGGTTTTTGCGTATATACACCAACTCCATATGCTCTCTCATGTAAAATACAGAAATTCTATATTTAAGGGAATCGTGAAAATCTAAATATTATCTAGGCACCACAATGTTGAAAACAATATTGTTCTGGGCATAATCTGTCAGAAAAAATATGCAATGCCCTTTTCTACTCTGTTTTGTAGTATATACAACAACTCAATATGCTCCTTTATGAAAAATACAAAAATTCTAATTTTACCTGAATTGAAAATATCTAACTATTATCAAAGCACCCCAATGTTAAAAAAAAACTGCTCTGAATATAATCTGTCAGAAAAAATATACAATGACCTATTCTACTCTATTTTGGGGTATATACACCAACTCAGTGTGCTCCCTCACGTAAAATACCTAAATTCGAAAATTATGCGAATCGAAAAAAATGTAAATAACATATAGGCGCCCCAAAGTTAAAAGAAAATGGCTCTGAATATAGTCTGTTAGACAAAATATACAATGCCTTATTCTACTCTGTTTTGGAATATATACACCAACTCAGTATGCTCTCTAATGTAATATACAGAAATTCTAATTTCACCCGAATCGAAAAAATCTAAATATTATCTAGGCATCGCAGTGTTAAAAACAAAATTGCTCTGAATATAACCTGTCAGAAAAAATACACAATGCCCTATTCTACTCTGTTTTGGAGTACATACACCAACTCCATATGCTCTCTCATGTAAAATACAGAAATTCTATATTTAAGCGAATCGAAAAAATCTAAATATTATCTAGCTACCCAAAGGTTAAAAGCAAAATTTCTCTGAATATAATCTGTGAGAAATAATATATAATGCCCTATTCTTCTCTGTTTTGGGGTATATATAACAACTCCATATGCTCTCTCATGTAAAATACAGAAATTCTATATTTAAGCGACTCGAAATAAATATAAGTATTATCTAGGCACCCCAATGTTAAAAACAAAATTTCTCTGAATATAATCTCTCAGAAAAAATATACAATTCCCTTTTCTACTTAGTTTTGGAGTATATACACCAACTCAGTTTGCGCTCTGAAGGAAAATAGAGAAATTCTAATTTTACCCTAATCAAAAAAAGTAAATATTTTTTAGGCACCCCAATGTAAAAAACAAAACTGCTCTGAATATAATCTGTCAGATAAAATATACAATGCACTATTCTACTCTTTTTTGGAGTATATACACCAACTCCATTTGCTCTCTCATGTAAAATACAGAAATTCTAATTTTACTCGAATCGAAAAAATCTAAATATAATCTAGGACCCCCAATGTTAAAAACAAAATTGCTCTGAAAATAATCAGTCAGAAAAAATATACAATGCCCTATTCTACTCTGTTTTGGAGTATATACAAAAACTGCATATGCTCTCTCAGGTAAAATACCGAAATTCTAATTTTACGTGAATCGAAAAAAATCTAAATAATATCTACGCACCCCAAAGTTAAAACAAATTGGCTCTGAATATAGTCTGTTAGAAAAAATATACAATAGCTTATTCTACTCTGTTTTGGAGTATATACACCAACTCAGTATGCTCTCTCATGTAAAATACAGAAATTCTAATTTTACCCGAATTGAAAAAATCTAAATATTATCTAGGAACACCAATGTTAAAAACAATATTGCTCTGAATATAGTATGTCAGAGAACATATACAATGCCTTATTCTACTCTGTTTTGGAGTATATACACCAACTCAGTATGCTCTCCCATGTAAAATACCGAAATTCTAATTTTATGCGTATCGATATACATCTAACAAATATGTAGCCACCCCAAATATAAAAGAAAACGGCTCTAAATATAGTCTGTTAGAAAAAATATACAATTCCTTATTCTACTCTGTTTTGGAGTATATACAACAACTCAGTATGCTCTCTCATGTAAAATACAGAAATTCTAATTTTTCCCGAATCAAAAAAATCTAAACATTATCTAGGCACCCCATTGTTAAAAACCAAATTGCTCTGAACATAATCTGTCATAAAAAATATACAATGCCATTTTCTACTCTGTTTTGGAGTACATACACCAACTCCATATGCTGTATCATTTAAATAAAGAAATTCTATATTTAAGCAAATCGAAAAAAATCTAAATATTATCTAGGCACCCCAATATTAAAAACAAAATTTCTCTGAATATAATCTGTCAGAAAAAATATACAATGCCCTTTTCTACTCTGTTTAGAAGTATATACACCAACTCAGTTTGCACTCTGAAGGAAAATAGAGAAATTCTAATTTTACCCTAATCAAAAAAATCTAAATATTCTTTAGGCACCCCAATGTTAAAAACAAAACTGCTCTGAATATAATCTGTCAGAAAAAAGAAACAATGCCCTATTCTACTCTTTTTTGGAGTATATACACCAATTCCATATGCTCTCTCATGTAAAATACAGAAATTCTAATTTTACACGAATAGAAACAATCTAAATATTATCTAGGCATTCCATCATTAAAAACAAAAAGGCTCTGAATATAATCAGTCAGAAAAAGTAAACTATGCCCTATTCTACTCTGTTTTGTAGTACATACACAAACTCCATATGCTCTTTCATGTAAAATACAGAAATTCTATATGTAAGCGAATAAAAAAAAATCTAAATATTATCTAGGCACCCGAAGGTTAAAAGCAAAATTGCTCTGAATATCATCTGTCAGAAATAATATATAATACCATATTCTACTCTCTTTTTGGAATATATACACCAGCTCCATATGCTCTCTCATGTAAAATACTGAAATACATATTTTACGTGAATGGAAAAAAACCTAAAGAATATCTAGGCGCCCCAAAGTTAATATAAAATGACTCTGAATATAGTCTGTAGAAAAAATATACAATGCCTTATTCTACTCTGTTTTGGAGTATATACACCAACTCAGTATGCTCTCTCATGTAAAATACCGAAATTCTAATTTCACCCGAATCGAAAAAATCTAAATGTGATCTAGGCACCACAATGTTAAAAACAAAATTGTTCTGAATATAATCTGTCAGAAAAAATATACAATACCCTATTCTACTCTTTTTTGGTGTATATAAACCTACTCAGTATGCTCTCTCATGTAAAATAGAGAAATTCTAAATTTACGTGGATCTAAAAAAATCTAAATATTATCTAGGCACCCCAAAGTTAACAGCAAAATTGCTCTGAATATAATCTGTCAGAAAAAATGTACAATGCCCTATTCTACTCTGTTTTGTAGTATATACACGAACTCCATATGATCTCTCATGTAAAATACAAAAATTCCATACTTAAGCGAATAGAGAAAATCTAAATATTATCTAGGCAACCCAATGTCTAAAACAATATTGTTCTGGGTATAATCTGTCAGAGAAAATATACAATGCCCTTTTCTACTCTGTTTTGTAGTATATACACCAACTCAATATGCTCTTTCACGTAAAACACAAAAATTCTAATTTTACCCGAATCGAAAATATCTAAATATTATCAAAGCACCACAGTGTTAAAAAAAAAACTGCTCTGAATATAATCTGTCAGAAAAAATATACAATGACCTATTCTACTCTGTTTTGGAGTATATACACCAACTTTATATGCTCTCTAATGTAAAATACAGAAATTCTATATTTAACGGAATCCAAAGAGATCTAAATATTATCTAGGCACCCAAATGTAAAAAGCAAAATTGCTCTAAATATATTCTGTCAGAGAAAATATACAATTCCCAATTCTACTCTACTTTGGAGTATATACACCATCTCAATATGCTCTCTCATGGAAAATACAGAAATTCTATATTTAAGCGAATCGAAACACATCTAATTATTATCTAGGCACCCCAAGGTTAAAAGCAAAATTTCTCGGCATACAATCTGTCAGAAAAAGTATACAATGCCCTATTCTAATCTGTTTTGGAGTATATAAACCAACTCAATATGCTCTCTCATGTAAAATACCGAAATTCTAACTTTAAGTGAATGGAAAAAAAAACAAAGAATATCTAGGCACCCCAATCTTCAAAGAAAATGGCTCTGAATATAGTCTGTAAGATAAAAAGAAACAATGCCTTATTCTACTCTGTTTTGGAGTATATACATCAACTCAGTATGCTCTCTCATGTAAAATACAGAAATTCTAATTTTACCCGAATCGAAACAATCTAAATATAATCTAGGTGCCCCAAAGATAATGGAAAATGGCTCAAAATAAAGTCTGTAAGAAAAAATATACAATGCCTTATTCTACTTTATTTTGGAGTATATACACCAACTCAGTATGCTCTCTCATTTAAAATACCGAAATTCTAATTTTACCCGAATCGAAAAAATCTAAATATGATCTAGGCACCCCAATGTTAAAAACAAAATTGCTCTGAATATAATCTGTCAGAAAAAATATACAATGCCCTATTCAACTCTTTTTTGGTGTATATAAACCAACTCAGTATGCTCTCTCATGTAAAATAGAGAAATTCTAAATTCACGTGGATCTAAAAAAATCTAAATATTATCTAGACACCCCAAAGTTAAAAGCAAAATTGCTATGAATATAATCTGTCAGAAAAAATATACAATGCCCTATTCTACTCTGTTTTGGAGTATATACACCAACTCCATATGCTCTCTCATGTAAAATACAGAAATTCTATATTTAAGCGAACAGAGAAAATCTAAATATTATCTAGGCAATCCAATGTTAAAAGCAAAATTGCTCCGAATATAATCTGTCAGAAAAAATATCCAATGGCCTTTTCTACTCTGTTATGGTGTATATACACCAACTCAATATGCTCTCTCATGTAAAATACCGAAATTCTCAGTTTACGGGAATCGAAAAAAACCTAAATAATATCTACGCGCCCCAAAGTTAAAACTAAATGACTCTGAATATAGTCTGTATACAATTCTTTAATCTACTCTGTTTTACAGTATATACACCAACTCAGTATGCTCCCTCATGTAAAATACCGAAATTCTAAATTTACGCTAATCGAAAAAAATGTAAATAACATCTAGACGCCCCAAGTTAAAAGAAAATGGCTCCAATGTTAAAAGAAAAATTGCTCTGAATATAATCTGTCAGAAGAAATATACAATGCCCTACTCTACTCCGTTTTGGTGTAAATACACCAACTCAGTATGCTCTCTCATGTAAAATACCGAAATTCTAATTTTACCCGAATCGAAAAATTTTAAATATTATCTAGGTACCCGAAGATTAAAAGCAAAATTGCTCTGAATATAATCTGTCAGAAATAATATACAATGCCCTTTTCTACTCTGTTTTGAAGTATATACACCAACTCAAAATGCTTTCTCATGTAAAATACCAAAATTATTAATTTACGTGAATCGAAAAAAATCTAAATATTATCCCGGCACCCCAATGTTAAAAACAAAATTTCTCTGAATATAATCTCTCAGAAAAAATATACAATGCCCTATTCTACTTTGTTTTGCAGTATATACAGCAACTCCATCTGCTCTTTCATGTAAAATACAGAAATTCTATATTTAAGCGAATCGAAAAAATTCTAAATATTATCTAGGCAACACAATGTTAAATGCAAAACTGCTCTGCATATATTGTCATAAAAGTATACAATGTCCTTTTCTACTCTGTTTTGGAGTATATACACCAACTCAATATGCTCTCTCAGGTAAAATACGGAAATTCAAATATTACGCGAATCAAATAAAGTCTACATAATATCTATGCGCCCCAAAGTTAAAAGAAAATGGCTCTGAATATAGTCTGTTAGACAAAATATACAATGCCGTATTCTACTCTGTTTTGGAGTATATACACCAACTCCATATGCTCTCTCATGTAAAATACTGAAATTCAATATTTAAGCGAATCGAAAAAATTCTAAATATTACCTAGGCACACCAATGTTAAAAGCAAAATTGCTCTGTATATAATCTGTGAGAAAAAGTATACAATGCCCTATTCTACTCTGCTTTGGATTATATGAATCAACTCAATATGCGCTCTCATGTAAAATACCGAAATTCTAATTTTACCCAAATCGAAAAAATCTAAATATTATCTAGGCACCTCAATGTTAAAAACAAAATTGCTCTGAATATAATATGTCAGAAAAAATATACAATGCCCTATTCTACTGTTTTCGAGTATATACAACAACTCCATATTCTCTCTGATGTAAAATACAGAAATTCTAATTTTACCCAAATCGAAAAAATCTAAATATTAACTACGCACCACAATGTTACACGCAAAATTGCTCTGAATATAATCTGTCAGAAAAAATATACAAGGCCCTTTTCTACTCTGTTTTGTAGTATAAACACCAACACAATATGCTCTGTCATGTGAAATACAGAAATTCGAATTCCACCGGAATCAAAAAATCCTAAATATTATCTAGGCACCCAAATGTTAAAAGCAAAATTTCTCTGAATATAATCTGTCAGAAAAAATATACAATGCCCCATTCTACTCTGTTTTAAAGTATATACACCAACTGCATATGCTGTCTCATGTAGAATACAGAAATTAAATTCTACCCGAAACGAAATAATCTAAATATTGTCTAGGCACCCCAATGTTAAAAACAAAATTGCGAGAGGGAACTAAAGATGGCGCTGTGAGAACAACCCAGGATTGGAGCCCGCGTTGAATCTGGAAACGGTGAGTCAGTGCTGCATTTCCAGACTGATCTTTGTTGCCCACAGAACGGAGAAACTCCCAAGTATAAAAAGACACGGGATGCCAGGCAGTAGGTCTGCCTGGCGAAGCCAGCAGCCGGGGTGTCGGTGGCCGGCCCTACCCAGCAATCCCCACAAGGCACGCTTCTCCGGGTGCCATGTTGAACCGGCAACCTGAGACTTGAGAGGGCTGGACTTGAGACTGAATGAGACTTGCACAGTAGCCCAGCCCAGGGGATTGCAGGGACAGATGGTTTGGGATACCCAGTGGGATGAACAAAACCGCGATTTCAAACTATCCCAAGCAGACGGCCCGAGACGCTCTGTGGGGGAGGGGCGTCCACCACTACCGAGGCAACCCGCCCCACTGAGATACACGCCCACTGCTGACGCATCCAGCCATTGCCTTAACTGAGATACACGCCCACTGTTGACGCATCCAGCCGTTGCCGAGGCAACCCGTCCCTACTGAGATACACGCCCACTGCTGAAGCAGCCTGCCTTTGCTGAGGCAACACCCTACAATGAAGAGACTCCGCCGCAGGGCGTGGCGAAGACCACAGCAGAGCCTGCAGGAACAGGGCGAATCACACAACAGCAGGGTGGAGCCTGGCAACCAAACAGTGGCTAGTCTGCCTTCTAGCTGGGCAGGACACGTCATCGAATATCCAAAAATAAAGCCCAAACCCCTCAATACAGAGCATTTGAGAAAAAAATAAAAGGGTTTTTTAATGAGCGCTGTTGCAGCAGAATCAAACATAGCAGCCTAACAGCACTGAAGGAACAACAGAGCGCACAGCTCAGCAAGTAAACCCCTATAAAGTACAAATTGTCTCCTCAAGCAGTTACCTGACCCCTCTATATCCAAAAGACTGATATTAGGCAGGCATCATCCTGGGGCAAGGATAGCAGAAAAAGAAACTGGTAGCATCCCTCGCTGTGCCACAGCAGCTAGAGGCGCACCCCAGACAAGCAAGGTCTGGAGCAGACCTCAGCAGTCGTACAGCAAGGGGCTAGACTGGTAGAAGGAAAACCAAGTAACAGAAATACTCCATCATCAACATTCTGGGTGTCCACTCAGAGACCCAATCGAAAAATCAGCAACTACGCAGACGACCAGCGGACAAATCCACAAAGAAGGGAAGAAACCAGCGCAAAAAGGAGGAAAACACCCGAAACCAGAACACCTCGCCTCCTAGAAAGGAACAAAACACCTCACCAGCAAGGGAACAAAGCTGGACGGAGAATGACTGTGACGAAATGATGGAACTAGACTTCAGAAGATGGATAATGAGAAACTTTTGTGAGCTAAAAGATCATGTATTAAATCAATGCAAAGAAACTAAGAACCTTGAAAATAGATTTGAAAAAAGATTCGAGGAAATGATAACAAGAATGGATAACTTAGAGAGGAATATGAATGAATTAAAGGAGCTGAAAAACACCATACGAGAACTTCGCGAAGCAAACACAAGTTTCAATAGCCGAATTGACCAAGCAGAAGAAAGGATATCTGAAGTCGAAGACCAACTCAATGAAATAAAACGAGAAACCAAGATCAGAGAAAAAAGCACAAAAAAAAATGAACAAAGTCTCCAAGAAATGTGGGACTATGTGAAAAGACCTAACCTACGTTTGATAGGTGTAACAGAAGGGGACAAAGAGAATGAACCCAAGCTGGAAAATACTCTTCAGGACATCATCCAGGAAAATTTCCCCCACCTAGCAAGACAAGCCAACACTCAATTGCAGGAAATACAGAGAACACCACAAAGATATTCCGCAAGAATATCAACCCCAAGGCACATAATCGTCAGATTCAACAGGGTTGAAATAAAGGAGAGAATACTAAGGGCAGCCAGAGAGAAAGGTCGGGTCTCCCACAAAGGGAAGCCCATCAGACTCACAGCAGATCTCTCGGCAGAAACACTACAAGCCAGAAGAGAGTGGGGGCCAATATTCAACATTCTTAAAGAAAAGAACTTTCAACCCAGAATTTCATATCCAGCCAAACTGAGCTTCAGAAGTGAAGGAAAAATAAAATCCTTTGCGAACAAGCAAGTACTCAGAGATTTTGTCACCACCAGGCCTGCTTTACAAGAGCTCCTAAAAGAGGCACTACACATAGAAAGGATCAACCAGTACCAGCCATTCCAAAATCACACTGAATGCTAAAGAGCTTCAACATAATGAAGAACCTACAACAACTAACAGGCAAAACGGCCACTTAGCATCAAAATGGCAGTATCAAATTCACACATAACAATATTAACCCTAAATGTAAATGGACTAAATGCACCAATCAAAAGACACAGACTGGCAAATTGGATAAAAATCCAAAACCCATCAGTGTGCTGTATCCAGGAAACCCATCTCACATGCAAGGATACACAAAGGCTCAAAATAAAGGGATGGAGGAAGATTTACCAAGCTAATGGAAAGCAAAAAAAAGCAGGAGTTGCAATTCTCATCTCTGATAAAATAGACTTTAAAGCAACAAAGATCAAAAGAGACAAAGAAGGCCATTACATAATGGTAAAAGGATCGATACAACAAGAAGAGCTAACGATCCTAAACATATATGGACCCAATGCAGGAGCACCCAGATACATAAGGCAAGTTCTTAATGACTTACAAAAGGACTTAGACTCCCACACAATAATAGTGGGAGACTTTAACACTCCACTGTCAATACTAGACAGATCAACCAGACAGAAAATCAACAAGGATATCCAGGGCTTGAACTCAGACCTGGAGCAAGCAAACCTGATAGACATTTGCAGAACTCTCCACCCCAAATCCACAGAATACACATTCTTCTCAGCACCACATCACACCTACTCTAAAATTGACCACATAATTGGAAGTAAAGCACTGCTCAACAAATGCAAAACAACTGAAATCATAACAAACAGCCTCTCAGACCATAGTGCAATCAAGTTAGAACTCAGAATTCAGAAACCGACCCAGAACCGCACAGCTTCATGGAAACTGAACAACTGGCTCTTGAATGTTGACTGGGTAAACAACGAAATGAAGGCAGAAATAAAGAAGTTCTTCGAAACCAATGAGAACGAAGACAAAACGTGCCAGAACCTCTGGGACACATTTAAAGCAGTCTCTAGAGGAAAGTATATAGCAATAAGTGCCCATATGAGGAGAACGGAGAGATCCAAAATTGACACCCTATCGTCAAAATTGAAAGAGCTAGAGGAGCAAGATCAAAAAAACTCAAAACCCAGCAGAAGACAAGAAATAACTAAGATCAGAGCTGAGCTGGAGGAGATTGAGACACGGAAAACCCTTCAAAAAATCAATAAATCCAAGAGATGGTTTTTTGAAAAGATCAACAAAATAGACAGACCACTAGCCAGATTGATTAAAAAGAAAAGAGAGAACAACCAAATAGATGCAATAAAAAATGATAAAGGGGAAATCACCACAGATTCCACAGAAATTCAAACCATCATCAGAGAATATTACAAACAACTCTATGCACATAAACTAGTAAACCTGGAAGAAATGGATAAATTCCTGGACTCCTGTGTCCTCCCAAGCCTAAACCAGGAGGAAGCTGAAACTATGAATAGACCAATAACCAGGTCTGAAGTTGAGGCAGCAATTAACAGCCTACCACACAAAAAAGCCCAGGTCCAGACGGGTTCACAGCCGAATTCTACCAGACACACAAGGAGGAGCTGGTACCATTCCTTCTAAAACTATTTCAAACAATCCAAAAAGAGGGAATCCTTCCCAAATCATTTTGTGAGACCAACATCATCTTGATACCAAAACCCGGCAGAGACCCAATGAGAAAAGAAAAGTTCAGGCCAATATCCATGATGAACATAGATACAAAAATCTTCAATAAAATATTGGCAAGCCGAATGCAACAGCAAATCAAAAAACTTATTCATCATGATCAAGTAGGATTCATCCCAGGAATGCAAGGCTGGTTCAACATACGCAAGTCTATCAACGTAATTCACCACATAGACAGAACCAAAAACAAAACCACATGATTATCTCAATCGACGCAGAGAAGGCATTTGACAAAATTCAACAGCCCTTTATGCTAAAAACCCTCAATAAACTCGGTATCGATGGAACATATCTCAAAGTAATAAAAGCTATTTATGACAAACCAACAGCCAATATCATACTGAATGGGCAAAAACTGGAAGCATTCCCTTTAAAATCTGGCACTAGACAAGGATGCCCTCTCTCACCACTCCTATTCAATATAGTAGTGGAAGTTCTAGCCAGAGCAATCAGGCAAAAAAAGAAATAAAGGGTATTCAAGTAGGAAAGGTGGAAGCCAAATTGTCTCTATTTGCAGACGACATGATAGTATACCTAGAAGACCCCATTGCCTCAGCCCAAAAACTCCTGAAACTGATAAGCAACTTCAGCAAAGTCTCAGGATATAAAATCAATGTGCAAAACTCACAAGCATTCTTCTACACCAACAACAGACTTAAAGAAAGCCAAATCAAGAGCGAACTGCCATTCGCAATTGCTACAAAAAGAATAAAATACCTTGGAATACAACTCAAAAGGAACGTAAGAGACCTCTACAAGAAGAACTACAAACCACTTCTCAACGAAATCAGAGAGGACACAAACAGATGGAGAAACATTCCATGTTCATGGTTAGGAAGAATTAATATCGTGAAAATGGCTATACTGCCCAAAGTTATTTACAGAATCAATGCTATCCCCATCAAGCTACCACTGACTTTCTTCACAGAACTGGAAAAAACCACCATGAACTTCATATGAAACCAAAAGAGAGCCCGCATAGCCAAGTCAATTCTAAGCAAAAAGAACACAGCGGGGGGCATCACACTACCGGATTTCAAACTATACTACAAGGCTACAGTAATCCAAACAGCATGGTACTGGTACCAAAACAGAGATATAGACCAATGGAACAAAACAGAGGCACTGGAGGCAACACAACATACATACAACTATACAATCTTTGATAAACCTGACAAAAACAAGCAATGGGGAAAGGAATCCATGTTTAACAAATGGTGTTGGGAAAACTGGCTAGCCATGTGCAGAAAGCAGAAACTGGACCCCTTCCTGACACCTTACACTAAAATTAACTCCAGATGGATTAAAGACTTAAACATAAGACCTGGCACCATAAAAACCCTAGAAGGAAATCTAGGCAAAACTATCCAGGACATAGGAGTAGGCAAGAACTTTATGAACAAAACACCAAGAGCATTGGCAACAAAAGCCAAAATAGACAAATGGGACCTAATCAAACTCCACAGCTTCTGCACGGCAAAAGAAAATGTCACTAGAGTGGATCGGCAACCAACAAACAGAATGAGAAAAAATTTTCGCAGTCTACCCATCTGACAAAGGGCTGATATCCAGAATTTACAAAGAACTCAAACAGATTTACAGGAAAAAATCAAACAAGCCCATTCAAAAGTGGGCAAAGGATATGAACAGACACGTTACGAAAGAAGACATATATGAGGCCAACAATCATATGAAAAAATGCTCATCGTCACTGGTCATCAGAGAGATGCAAATCAAAACCACATTGAGATACCATCTCACGCCAGTTAGAATGGCGATCATTAAAAAATCTGGAGACAACAGATGATGGAGAGGATGTGGAGAAAAAGGAACACTTCTACACTGTTGGTGGGAGTGTAAATTAGTTCAACCATTGTGGAAGACAGTGTGACCATTCCTCAAGGCCTTAGAAATAGAAATTCCATTTGACCCAGCAATCCCATTACTGGGTATATATCCAAAAGACTATAAATCGTTCTACTATAAGGATACATGTACACGAATGTTCATTGCAGCACTGTTTACAATAGCAAAGACCTGGAATCAACCCAAATGCCCATTGATAATAGACTGGATTGGAAAAATGTGGCACATATACACCATGGAATATTATGTAGCAATCAGAAATGATGAGTTTGTGTCGTTTGTAGGGACATGGATGAATCTGGAGAACATCATCCTCAGCAAACTGACACAAGAACAGAAAATGAAACACCGCATATTCTCACTCATAGGTGGGTGATGAAAAATGAGAACACATGGACACAGAAAGGGAAGTACTAAACACTGGCGTCTATTGGGGGGAAAAGGGGAGGGCCAGTGGGAGGGGGAGGTGGGCAGGGATAGCCTGGGGAGAAATGCCAAATGTGGGTGAAGGGGAGAAGAAAAGCAAAGCACACTGCCATGTGTGTACCTACGCAACTGTCTTGCATGCTATGCTCATGTACCCCAAAACCTAAAATCCAATAAAAAATTTAGAAAGAAAACATTGCTCTGAATATGATCTGGCAGAAAAAATAAATATACAATGCCCTATTCTACTCTGTTTTGGAGTATATACACCAACTTTATACGCTCTCTCATGTAAAATACAGAAATTCTATATTTAAGCAAATCGAAAAAAATCTAAATATTATCTAAGCACCACAATGTTAAAAGCAAAATTGCTCTGAATAAAATCTGTCAGAAAAAATATACAGTGCCGTTTTCTACTCTGTTATGTAGCATATATACCAACTCAATATGCTCTCTCATGTAAAATACCGAAATTCTAATTTTACCCGAATAAAAAATCTAAATATTATGTAGGCACCCCAATGTTAAAAGCAAAATTGCTCTGAATATAATCTGTCCGAAAAACTATACAGTGCTCTTTTCTACTCTGTTTTGTAGTATAAACATCAACTCAATATGCTCTCTCATATAAAATACAGAAATTCTAATTTTATACGAATCGACAAAAATCTAAATAATATCTAGGCGCCCCAAACTTAAAAGAAAATGGCTCTTAATATAGTCTGTTAGAAAAAATATACAATGCCTTATTCTACTTTATTTTGGAGTATATACACCATCTCATGATGCTCCTCATGTAATATACAGAAATTCAAATTTTACCCGAATTGAAAAAAATCTAAATATTATCTAGGCACCTCAGTGTTAAAAAGAAAATTGCTCTGAATATAATCTGTCAGAAAAAATAAACAATGCCCTATTCTACGCTGTTTTGGAGTATATACACCAACTCCATATGCTCTCTCCGGTAAAATAGAGAAATTCTATATTTAAGCGAATCAAAAAAAATTTAAATATTATCTAGGCACCCCAATGTTAAAAGAAAAATTGCTCTGAATGTAATCTGTCAGAAAAAATATACAATGCTTTTTACTTCTGTGTTTTGTAGTATATACACCAACTCCATATGCTCTCTCATGTAAAATACAGAAATTCTATATTTAATGGAATTGAAAAAAATCTAAAAATTATCTAGGCACCCCAATGTTAAAAGAAAAATTGCGCTGAATATAATCTGTCAGAGAAAATATACAATGCCCTTTTCTACTCTGTTTTGTAGTATATACACCATCTCAATATGCTCTCTCATATAAAATAACGAAATTCTAATTTTATGTGAATCGAAAAGAATCTAAATAATATCTAGGCACCCCAAAGTTAAAAGAAAATGGTTCCTAATATAGTCTGTAAGAAAAAATATACAATGCCTTAATCTAGTCTTTCTTGGAGTATATACACGAACTCAAAGTGCTCTATCATGTAAAATACAGAAATTCTAATTTTACGTGAATAAAAAAAAATCTAAATATTATCTAGGCACACCAATGTTAAAAACAAAATTGCTCTGAATATATTCTGGCAGAAGAAATATACAATGCCCTATTCTACTCTGTTTTGGAGTATATACACCAACTCCATATGCTCTCTCATGTAAAATACTGAAATTCTATATTTAAGCGAATCGAAAGAAATCTAAATATTATCTAGGCATTCCAATTTTAAAAGCAAAATTGCTCTGAATATAATCTGTCAGAAAATATATACAGTGCCCTTTGCTACTCTGTTATGTAGTATATACAAAAACTCAATATGCTCTCTCATGTAAAATACCGAAATTCTAATTTTACGTGAATTGAAAAAAATCTAAATAATATCTAGGTGCCACAAAGATAAAAGATAATTGCTCTGAATATAATCTGTAAAAAAGAATATACAATGCCTTATTCTACTATGATTTGGAGTATATACACCAACTCAGGATGCTCTCTCATGTAAAATACAGAAATTCTAATTTTACCAGAATCGAAAAAATCTAAATATTATCTAGGCACCTCAAAGTTAAAAGCAAAATTGCTCTGAATATAATCTGTCAAAATATATACAATGTTCTATTCTACGCTCTTTTGGAGTATATACACCAACTCATTATGCTCTCTCATGTAAAATACCGAAATTCTAATTTTAAATGAATCGAAAATAATGTAAGTATTATCTAGGCACCCCAATGTTAAAAAAAAATTGCTCTGAATGAAGTCTGTCAGACAAAATATACAATGCCCTTTTCTACTCTGTTTTGTAGTATATACACCAACTCAGTATGCTCTCTCATGTAAAATATAGAAATCCTAATTTTACACGAATCGAAAATGATGTAAATAATATCTAGGCGCCCCAAAGTTAAAAGAAAATGGCTCTGAATATAGTCTGTTAAAAAAAAAATACAATGTTTTATTCTACTCTGTTTTGGAGTATATACACCAATTCAGGATGCTCTCTTATGTAAAATACAGAAATTCTAATTTTATGTGAATCAAAAAAATCAAAATATTATCTATGCACCCCAATGTTAAAAACAAAATTGCTCTGAATATAATCTGTCAGAAAAAATATACAATGCCCTATTCTAATCTGTTTTAAAGTATATACACAAAGTCAATATGCTCTCTCATGTAAAATGCAGACATTCTATATTTAAGCGAATAAAAAAAACCTAAATATTATCTAGGCACCCCTATGTTAAAAGCAAAATTGCTCTGAATATAATCTGCCAGAAAAAATATACAATGTCCTTTTCAACTAGGTTTTGTAGCATATACACCAACTCAATATACTCTGTCATGTAAAATACAGAAATTCTAATTCTACCCGAATCAAAAAAATCTAAATATTATCTAGGCACCCCAATGTTAAAAGCAGAATTTCTCTGAATATAATCTGTAAGAGAAAATATACAATGCCCTTTTCTACTCTGTTTTGGAGTATATACACAAACTCAATATGCTCTCTCATGTAAAATACCGAAATTCTAATTTTAGGCTTATCAAAAAGACTCAAAATAATACATAGGCGCCAGAAAGTTAAAATAAAATGGCTCTGAACATAGTTTGTTCGAAAAAATATATAATGCCTTATTCTACTCTGTTTTGGAGTATATACACCAACTCAGGATGCTCTCTCATGTAAAATACAAAAATTCTAATTTTACCCAAATCAAAAAAATCTAAATTTTATCTAGGCACCCCAGTGTTAAAAAAAAATTGCTCTAAATATAATCCATCAGAAAAAATATACAATGCCCTATTCTTCTCTGTTTTGGAGTATATACTCCCACTCCATATGCTCTCTCATGTAAAATACAGAAATTCTATATTTAAGCGAATCGAGAAGAATATAAATATTATCTAGTTACCACAATGTTAAAAACAAAATCGCTCTGAATATAATCTCTCAGAAAAAATATACAATGCCCTATTCTACTCTGTTTTGGAGTATATAAACCAACTCCTTATGCTCTCTCATGTAAAATACAGAAATTCTATATTTCTGCGAATAGAAAAAAATCTAAATATTATCTAGGAACCCCAATGTTAAAAGCAAACTTCCACTGAATATAATCTGTCATAAAAAATATACAAAGCCCTTTTCTACTTTGTTATGGAGTATATACAACAACTCCATTTGCTCTCTCATGTAAAATACAGAAATTCTTATTTTACGTGAATCGAAAAGAATCTAAATAATATCTAGGCGCCCTAAAGTTAAAAAAAATTGGTTCTGAATATAGTCTGTTACAAAACATATACAATGCCTTATTCTACTCTGTTTTGGAGTATATACACCAACTCAGTATGCTGTCTCATGTAAAATACAGCAATTCAAACTTTAAGTGAATCAAAAAAAATCTAAATATTATCTACGCACCCCAATGTTAAAAACAAAATTGCTATGAATATAATCTGTCAAAAAAAAATAAAATGCCCTATTCTAAACTGTTTTAAAGAATATACACCGACCCAATATGCTCTCTCATGTAAAATACAGAAATTCTATATTTAAGGGAATCGAAAAAAATCTAAATATTATCTAGGCACCCCAATTTAAAAATCGAAATTGCTCTGAATATAATCTGTCAGAAAAAATATACAATGCTCATTTCTACGCGGTTTTGTAGTATATACACCAACTCAATATGCTCTCTCATGTAAAATACAGAAATTCTAATTCTACACAAATCGAAAAGATCTAAATAATATCTAGGCACCCCAATGTTAAAAACAAAATTACTCTGAATATAATCTGTCAGAAAATATATGCAATGCCCTATTCTACTCTGTTTTGGAGTATATACACCAACTCCATATGCTCTCTCATGTAAAATACAGAAATTATAATTTTACACGAATTGAAAAAAATCTAAATAATATCTAGGTGCCCCAAAGTTAAAAGAAAATGGCTCTGAATATAGTCTGTTAGAAAAAATATTCAATACCTTATTCTACTCTGTTTTGGAGTATATACACCAACTCATTATGCTCTCTCATGTAAAATAAAGAAATTCTAATTTTACGTAAATCGAAAAAAATCTAAATATTATCTAGGCAACCCAATGTTAAAAAGAAAATTGCTCTGAATATAATCTGTCACAATAATTATACAATACCCTATTCTACTCGTTTTTAGAGTATATACACCAACTCAGTATGCTCTCTCATGTAAAATACAGAAATTGTATATTTGAGCAAATCGAAAAGAATCTAAATATTATCTAGGCACCCCAATGTTAAAAGCAAAATTGCTCTGAATATAATCTGTAAGAAAAAAAATACAATGCTTTTTTCTACTCTGTTTTGTAGTGTATACACCAAATCAATATGCTCTCTCATGTAAAATACAGAAATTCTAATTTTACCTGAACCGAAAAAATCTAAATATTATCTAGGCACCCCAATGTTAACAGCAAAATTGCTCTGAATATAATCTGTCAGAAAAAATATACAATGCCCTCTTCTATTCTGTTTTGTTGTATAAACACCAACTCAATATGCTCTGTCTTGTAAAATACAGAAATTCTAATTCTACCCAAATCGAAAAAATCTAAATATTATCTAGACACCCCAATGTTAAAAGCAAAACTTCTCTGAATAAAATCTGTCAGAAAAAATATACAATGCCTTTTTCTACTCTGTTTTTGAGTATATACAGCAACTCAACATGCTCTCTCATGTAAAATACGGAAATTCTAATTTTAGGTGAATCAAAAAAATCTAAATAATATCTAGGCTCCCCAAAGTTAAAAGAAAATGGCTCTGAATATAGTCTGTTAAAAAAAAATATACAAAGCCTTATTTTACTCTGTTTTGGAGTATATACACCAACTCAGGATGCTCTCTTATGTAAAATACCGAAATTCTAATTTTACCTGAATAGAAAATAATCTAAATATTATCTAGGAACCTCAGTGTTAAATAAAAATTGCTCTGAATATAGTCTGTTAGAAAAAATATACAAGGCCTTATTCCACTTTGTTTTGGAGTATATACACCAAGTCCATATACTCTCTCATGGAAAATACAGAAATTCTATATTTAAGCGAATTGTATAAAATCTAAATATTATCTAGGCACCCCAATGTTACAAGCAAATTTGCTCTGAATACAATCAGTCAGAAAAAATGTAAGATGCTTTTTTCTACTCTGTTTTGTAGTACATACACCAACTCAATATGCTCTCTCATGTAAAATACCAAATTCTAATTTTATGTGAATCGAAAAAAAATCTAAATAATATCGAGGCGCCCCAACGTTAAAAGAAAATGGCTCTGAATATAGTCTGTTTTAAAAAATATACAATGCCTTAATCTACTGTGTTTTGGAGTATATACACCAACTCAGTGTGCTCTTTCATGTAAAATAAAGAAATTCTAATTTTAAACGAATCTAAAAAATCTAAATATTATCTAGGCAACACAATGTTAAAAACAAAATTGCCCTGAATATAATCTGTCAGAAAAAATACACAATGCCGTATTCTACTCTATTTTGGAGTATATACACCAACTCCATATGCTCTGTCAGGTAAAATACAGAAATTCTATATTTATGCGAATCGAAATAAATCTAAATATTATATAGGCACTCCAATGTTAAAAACACAATTGCTCTGAATATAATTTGTCAGAAAAAATATGCAATGCCCTATTGTACTCTGTTTTGGTGTATAAACACCAACTCCATATGCTCTCTCATGTAAAATAACGAAATTCTAATTTTACGTGGTTCGAAAAAAATGTAAACATTATCTAGGCACAAGAATATTAAAAGCAAAATTGCTCTGAATATAATCTGTCAGAATAAATATACAATGCCCTTTTCTACTCTTTTTTATTGAATATACACCAACACAAGTTGCTCTCTCATGTACAATTCAGTAATTCTAATTTTACCAAAATCGAAGAAATCTAAATATTATCGAGGCACACCAATGTTAAAAACAAAATTGCACTGAATATAATCTGTCAAAAAAATATATAATGACCTATTGTACTCGGTTTTGGAGTATATACACCAACTCAGTATGCTCTCTCATGTAAACTGAAATTCTAAATTTACTTGAATCGAAAAAAATCTAAATATTATCTAGGTACCCCAATATTGAAAGCATAATTGCTCTGAATATATTCTGTCAGAAAAAACATAGAATGCCTTTTTCTACTCTATTTTGTAGTATATACACCAACTCAATATGCTCTCTCATGTAAAATACCGAAATTCTAATTTTACATGTATCGAAAAAAATCTAAATAATATCTAGGCGCCCCAGAGTTAAAAGAAAATGGATCTGAATATAGTCTGTTCGAAAAAATCTGCAATGCCTTATTCTACTCTGTTTTGGAGTATATACACAAACTCAGTATGCTCTCTCATGTAAAATACAGAAATTCTAATTTTACCCGAATCGAAAAGATCTAAATATTATCTAAAAACCCTAATGTTAAAAACAAAATTGCTCTGAATATAATCATTCTGATAAAATATACAATGCCCTATTCTACTCGGTTTTGGAGTATATACACCAACTCATGATGCTCTCTCATGTAAAATACAGAAATTCGAATTTTACACGAATCAAAAATATCTAAATATTATCTAGGTACCCCAATGTAAAAAAGAAAATTGCTCTGAATATAATCTGTCAGAAAAAATACACAATGCCCTATTCTACTCTGTTTTGGAGTATATAAACCAATTCCATATGCTCTCTCAGGTAAAATGCAGAAATTCTATATTTAAGCAAATCGAAAAAATTCTACATATTATCTAGGCAACCAATGTTAAAAGCAAAATTGCTCTGAATATAATCTGTCATAAAAAATATACAATGTCCTTTTCACTCCCTTTTGGAGTATATACACCAACTCAATATGCTCTCTCATGTAAAATACCGAAATTCTAATTTTAGGAGAATTGAAAAATTCTAAATAATATCTACGCACACCGAAGATAAAGGAAAATATCTCTGAATATAGCGTGTTAAAAAAATATACAATCCCTTATTCTACTCTGTTTTGGAGTATATACACCAACGCAGTATGCTCTCTCATGTAAAATACCGAAATTCTAAATTTACGTGAATCGAAAAAAATCTAAATAATATCTAGGTACCCCAATGTTAAAAGCAAAATTGCTCTGAATAAAATCAATGAGGATAAATATACAATGCCCATTTATACTCTGTTTTTGAGTATATACACCAAGTAAATATGCTCTCTCATGTAAAATACCGAAATTCTAATTTTATGCGAATCGAAAAAAATCTAAATAATATCTACGGGCCTCAAAGTTAAAAGAAAATGACTCTAAATATAGTCTGTTAGAAAAATATACAATGCCTTATTCTACTATGTTTTGGAGTATATACACCTACTCAGTATGCTCTCACATGTATAATAATGAAATTCTAATTTTACATGAATTTAAAAAATCTAAATATTATCTAGGCACCCCAATGTTAAAGCAAAATTGCTCTGCATAAAATCTGTCAGAAAATATATACAACGCCCGATTCTACTCTGTTTTGGAGTATATACACCAACTCCATATGCTCTATCATGTAAAATACCGAAATTCTAATTTTACCTGAATTGAAAAAATCAAAATATTATGTAGGCACCCCAATGTTAAAAACAAAATTGCTCTGAATATAATCTGTCAGAAAAAATATACAATGCCCTATTCTACTCTGTTTTGGAGTATATACACCAACTCCATATGCTCTCTCATGTAAAATACCGAAATTCCATGTTTAAGAAAATCGAAAAACATCTATATATTATCTAGGCACCCGAAAGTTAAAATCAAAATTCCTTTGAATATAATTTGTCAGAAAAAATAAACAATGCCCTATTCTACTCTGTTTTGGAGTATGTACACCAACTCAGTATGCTCTCTTATGTACAATACAGAAATTCTAATCTTACGCGAATCGAAAAACATCTAAATATTATCTAGGCGCCTCAGTGTTAAAAGAAAATTGCTCGGAGTATAGTCTGTTAGACAAAATATACAATGCCTTATTCTACTCTGCTTTGGAGTATATACCAACTCAATATGCTCTCTCATGTAAAATACCGAAATTCTAATCTTACGCGAATCGAAAAAAATATGAATAATATCTAGGCGCTCCAATGTTAAAAGCAAATGGCTCTGAATATAGTCTGTTAAAAAAAATATACAATGACTTATTCTACTATGTTTTGGAGTATAGACACCAACTCAGTATGCTCCCTCGTGTAAAATACAGAAATTCTAATTTCATCCAAATCGAAAATATCTAAATAATATCAAGGCACCCCAATGTTAAAAGCAAAATTGCTCTGAATATAAACTGTCAGAAAAAATATACAATGCCCTATTCTACTCTGTTTCGGAGTATATACACCAACATCATATGCACTCTCATGTAAAATAGAGAAACTCTATATTTAAGCAAATCGAAAAAAATCTAAATATTATCTAGGTACACCAATGTTAAAAGCAAAATTGCTCTGAATATAATCTGTCAGAAAAAATATATAATGCCCTTTTCTACTCTGTTTTGGAGTATATACACGAACTCCATATGCTCTCTCATGTAAAATAGAGAAATTCTATATTTAAGCAAATCGAAAAAAATCTAAATATTATCTTGGTAACCCAATATTAAAAATAAAATTGCTCTGAATATAATCTGTCAGAAAATATATACAATGCCCTATTCTACTCTGTTCTGGAGTATATACACCAACTCAATATGCACTCTCATGTAAAATAGAAAAGATATATATTTATGCAAATTGAAAAAAATCTAAATATAATCTAGGCACTCCAAAGTTAAAAGCAATAGTGCTCTGAATATAATCTGTCAGAAAAAATATACAATGCCTTTTTCTACTCTGCTTTGGAGTATATACACCAAATCAATATGCTCTCTCATATAAAATACCAAAACTCTAATTTTACGCAAATCAAAAAAAATCTAAATAATATCTAGGCGCCCCAACGTTAAACGACAATGGGTATGAATATAGTCTGTTAGAAAAAATATACAATGCCTTATTCTACTCTGTTTTGGAGAAAATACACCAAATCCGTATGCTCCCTCATGTAAAATACTGAAATTCTGAATTTTCCCGAATCGAAAAAAATCTAAATATTATCTATGCACCCCAATGTTAAAAGCAAAATTGCTATGAATATAGTCTGTCTGGCAAAATATAAAATGCCCTTGTCTACTCTGTTTTGGAGTATATACACCAACTCAATATGCTCTCTCATGTAAAATACCGAAATTCTAATTTTACGTGAATCGAAAAAATTCTAAATATTATCTAGGCACCCCAATGTAATAGCAAAATTGCTCTGAATATAATCTGTCAGAAAAAATATACAATGCCCTTTTCTACTACGTTTTGGAGTATATACATTAACTCCATATGCTCTCGCATGCAAAATACAGAAATTCAATATTTAAGCAAATCGAAAATAATCTAAATATTATATATGCACCCCAATGTTCAAAACAAAATTGCTCTGAATACTATCTGTCATAAAATATATACAATGCCCTATTCTAATTTGTTTTGGAGTATATACACCAAATTAATATGCTCTCTCATGTAAAATACAGAAATTCTATATGTAAGCGAATGGAAAAAAATCTAAATATTATCTAGGCACCCCAATGTTAAAAGCAAAATTGTTCTAAATATAATCTGTTATAAAAAATTTACAATGTCGTTTTCTACTCTGTTTTGGAGTATATACACCAACTCCATATGCTCTCTCATGTAAAATACCGAAATTCTAATTTTACGTGAATCGAAAAAAATCTAAATAATATCTAGGCGCCCCAATGTTAAAAGAAAATTTCTCTGAATATAGTCTGTTAGAAAAAATATACAATGCCTTATTCTACTGTGTTTTGTAGGATATACACCAACTCAGTATGCTCTCTTGTGTAAAATAGAGAAATTCTAATTTTACCAGAATCAAAAAAAATCTAAATATTATCTAGGCACCCCAATGTTAAAAACAAATTGCTCTGAATATAATCTGTCAGAAAAATATACAATGTCCTTTTCTACTTTGTTTTGGAATATATACACCAACTCAATATACTCTCTCATGTAAAATACCGAAATTCTAATTTTACGTGAATCGAAATAAATCTAAATAATATCTAGGTACCACTGAGTTAAACGAAAATGTCTCTGAATATAGTCAGCTAGAAAAAATATAGAATGCTTTCTTCTACTCTTTTTTGGAGTATATACACCAACTCCATATGCACTCTCATGTAAAATACAGAAATTCTATATTTAATCAAATCGAACAAATCTAAATATTATCTAGACAACCCAATGTTAAAAAAAAAATAGCTCTGAATATAATTTGTCAGAAAAAATGTACAATGCCCTTTTCTACTCCATTTTGGAGTATATACAGCAACTCAATATGCTCTCTCATGTAAAATACCGAAATTCTAATTTTACGCGAATCGAAAAAAATCTAAATAATATCTAGGTACCCCAATGTTAAAAGAAAATTGCTCTGAATATAGTCTGTTAGAAAAAATATACAATGCCTTATTCTACTATTTTTTGGAGTATATACACCAAATCAGTATGCTCTCTCGTGTAAAATACAGAAATTCTAATTTTACCCGAATCGAAATAATCTAAATATTATCTATGCACGCCAATGTTAAAAAAAAAAATTGCTCTGAATATAAACTGTCAGAAAAAAAAAACAATGCCCTATTCTACTCTGTTTTGGAGTATATACACCAACTCAATATGCTCTCTAATGTAAAATACAGAAATTTTATCGTTAAGCAAATCGAAAATACCTAAATATTATCTAGGCAACCCAATGTTAAAAACAAAATCGCTCTGAATATAATTTGTAAGAAAAAATATACAATGCTTTTTTCTACTCTGTTTTGGAGTATATACATCAACTCAGTATGCTGTCTCATGTAAAATACCAAAATTCTAATTTTAACCGAATCGAAAATATCTAAATATAATCTAGGCACCCCAATGTTAAAAACAAAATTGCTCTGAATAGAGTCTGTCTTAAAAAATATACAATGCCCTATCCTACTCTGTATTGGAGTATATACACCAACTCCATAAGCTCTCTCATGTAAAATACAGAAATTCTAAATTTACGTGAATCGAAAAAAATCTAAATATTATCTACGCACCCCAATGTTAAAACCAAAAATGCTTTGAATATAATCTGTCAGAAAAAATATACAATGCCCTTTTCTACTCTGTTTTAGTATCATACACACCAATTCAATGTGCTCTCTCATGTAAAAATCCGAAATTCTAATTTTACGTGAAAAAAAAAAATCTAAATAATATCTAGGCACCCCAAATTTAAAAGAAAATGGCTATGAATATAGTCTGTTAGGAAAATTATACAATGCCTTATTCTACTCTGTTTTGGAGTAAATACACCAACTCCGTATGCTCTCTCATGTAAAATACAGAAATTTAATTTTACCAGAATCGAAAAAATCTAAATATTATCTAGGCACCCCAATGTTAAAAACAAAATTGCTCTGAATATAATCTGTCAGAAAAAATATACAATGCCCTATTCTACTCTGTTTTTGAGTATATACACCAACTCCATATGCTCTCTCATGTAAAATACAGAAATTCTACCTTTAAGCGAATTGAAAATATCTAAATATTACCTAGGCACACCAATCTTAAAAACAAAATTACTCTGAATATGATTTGTAAGAAAAAATACACAATGCCATTTTCTACTGTGTTTTGGAGTATATACACCAACTCCATAAGCTCTCTCATGTAAAATACAGAAATTCTATATTTAAGCGAATTGAAAAAAATCTAAATATTATCTAGGCACCCCAATGTTAAAAACAAAATTCCTCCGAATATGCTGTCAGAAAAAATATAAAATGCCCTATTCTACTCTGTTTTGGAGTGTATACACCAACTCCATATTCTCTCTCATTTAAAATACAGGAATTCTATATTTAAGCGAATCGATAAAAATCTAAATATTATCTAGGCACCCCAATGTTAAAAGCAAAATTGCTCTGAATATTGTCGGTCAGAAAAAATACAAAATGCCCTATTCTACTCTATTTTGGACTATATACACCAACTCAATATGCTCTCTCATGTAAAATACCGAAATTCTAATTTTACGTGAATCGAAAAAAATCGAAATAATATCTAAGCGCCCGAAAGTTAAAAGAAAATGGCTCTGAATATTGTCTTTTAGAGACAATATACAATGCTTTTTTCTACTCTCTTTTGGAGTATATAGACCAACTAATTATGTTCCCTCATGTAAAATACTGAAATTCTAATTTTTCCGGAATAGAAAAAAATCTAAATATTATCTAGGCACCCCAATGTTAGAAACAAAATTGCTCTGAATATAATCTGTTAGAACAAATATACAATGCCCTATTCTACTCCATTTGGGAGTATATATACCAACTACACACCGTCTCTAATATAAAATACAGAAATTCAAATTTTACGCGAATCGAAATAAATCTGAATAATATCTAGGCACCGCAAAGTTAAACAAAAATGGTTCTGAACATAGTCAGTTAGAAAAAATATAGAATGCTTTATTCTACTCTATTTTGAAGTATATACACCAACTGCATATGCTCTCTCATGTAAATTACAGAAATTCTATATTTAAGCGAATCAAAAAAATCTAAATATTATCTAGGCACCCCAATGTTAAAAACAAAATTGTTCTGAATATAATTTGTCAGAAAAAATATACAATGCCCTTTTCTACTTTGTTTTGAAGTATAAACACCAACTCAATAAGGTCTCTCATATAAAATACAGAAATTCTATATTTAAGCGAATTGAAAAAAATCTAAATATTATCTAGGCACCCCAATGTTAAAAACAAAATTGCTCTGAATATAATCTGTCAGAAAATATATACAATGCCCTATTCTACTCTGTTTTGGAGTATATACACCAACTCCATATGCTCTCTGATTTAAAATACAGGAATTCTATATTTAAGCGAAACGAAAAAAATCTAAATATTATCTAGGCACCACAATGTTAATAGCAAAATTGCTATGATTATAGTCTGTCTCGAAAAATATAAAATGCCCTTGTCTACTCTGTTTTGGAGTATATACACAAACTCAATACGCTCTCTCATGTAAAATACGGAAATTCTAATTTTACGCAAATCGAATAAAATCTAAATAATATCTAGGCTTCGCAAAGTTAAAAGAAAATGGCTCTGAATATAGTGTGTTAGAAAAAATATACAATGCCTTATTCTAATCTGTTTTAAAGTATATACACCAACTTAGTATGCTCTCTCATGTAAAATACCGAAATTCTAATTTTAACAAACCGAAAAAATCTAAATATTATCTAGGCACCCAAATGTTAAAAGCATAATTGCTCTGAATATAATCTGTCAGAAAAAATATACAATGCCCTTTTCTACTCTGTTTTGTAATATATACACCAACTAAATATGCTCTCTCATGTAAAATACAGAAATTCTAATTTTACCAGAATCAAAAAACGAAAATTTATCTAGGCACCCCAATGTTTAAAACAAAATAGCTCTGAATCTAATCTGTCAGAAAAAATATACAGCCCTATTCTACTCTGTGTTGGAGTATATACACCAACTCAGTATGCTCTCTCATGTAAAATACAGAAATTCTATATATAAGCGAATCGAAATAAATCTAAATATTATCTAGGCAACCCAATTTTAAAAGCGAAATTGCTCTAAATATAATCTGTCAGAAAAAATATATAATGCCCATTTCTACTCGGTTTGTAGTATATACACCAACTCAATATGCTCTCTCGTGTAAAATACCGAAATTCTAATTTTACGCAAATCAAAAAAAATCTAAATAATATCTAGGCGCCACAAACTTAAAAGAAAATGGCTCTAAATATAGTCTGTCAGAGAAAATATACATTACTTACTCTACTTTGTTTTGGAGTATATACACCAACTTCATATGTTCTCTCATGTAAAACATCAAAATTCTAATTTTACCCGAATCAAAAAAACCTAAATATTATCATGACACCCCAATGTTAAAAACAAAATTGCTCTGAATATAATCTGTCAGAAAATATATACAATGCCCTATTCTACTCTGTTTTGGAGTATATACACCAACTCCATATGCTCTCTGATTTAAAATACAGGAATTCTATATTTAAGTGAAACGAAAAAAATCTAAATATTATCTAGGCACCACAATGTTAATAGCAAAATTGCTATGATTATAGTCTGTCTCGAAAAATATAAAATGCCCTTGTCTACTCTGTTTTGGAGTATATACACAAACTCAATACGCTCTCTCATGTAAAATACGGAAATTCTAATTTTACGCAAATCGAATAAAATCTAAATAATATCTAGGCTTCGCAAAGTTAAAAGAAAATGGCTCTGAATATAGTGTGTTAGAAAAAATATACAATGCCTTATTCTAATCTGTTTTAAAGTATATACACCAACTTAGTATGCTCTCTCATGTAAAATACCGAAATTCTAATTTTAACAAACCGAAAAAATCTAAATATTATCTAGGCACCCAAATGTTAAAAGCATAATTGCTCTGAATATAATCTGTCAGAAAAAATATACAATGCCCTTTTCTACTCTGTTTTGTAATATATACACCAACTAAATATGCTCTCTCATGTAAAATACAGAAATTCTAATTTTACCAGAATCAAAAAACGAAAATTTATCTAGGCACCCCAATGTTTAAAACAAAATAGCTCTGAATCTAATCTGTCAGAAAAAATATACAGCCCTATTCTACTCTGTTTTGGAGTATATACACCAACTCAGTATGCTCTCTCATGTAAAATACAGAAATTCTATATATAAGCGAATCGAAATAAATCTAAATATTATCTAGGCAACCCAATTTTAAAAGCGAAATTGCTCTAAATATAATCTGTCAGAAAAAATATATAATGCCCATTTCTACTCGGTTTGTAGTATATACACCAACTCAATATGCTCTCTCGTGTAAAATACCGAAATTCTAATTTTATGCAAATCAAAAAAAATCTAAATAATATCTAGGCGCCACAAACTTAAAAGAAAATGGCTCTAAATATAGTCTGTCAGAGAAAATATACATTACTTACTCTACATTGTTTTGGAGTATATACACCAACTTCATATGTTCTCTCATGTAAAACATCAAAATTCTAATTTTACCCGAATCAAAAAAACCTAAATATTATCATGACACCCCAATGTTAAAAACAAAATTGCTCTGAATATAATCTGTCAGAAAAAATATACAATGCCCAATTTTACTCTGTTTTCGAGTATATACAAAAACTCAATATGCTCTCAAGTAAAATACAGAAATTCTATATTTAAGCAAATTGAAAATAATCTAAATATTATCTATGCACCCCATGTTAAAAACAAAATTGCTCTGAATATAATCTGTCAGAAAAAATATACAATACCCTATTCTACTCTGTTTTGGGGTATATACACCAACTTCATATGGTCTCGCATGTAAAATACAGAAATTCTATATTTCAGTTAATCGAAAAATATCTAAATATTATCTAGTCACTCCAATGTTAAAAGCAAAATTGCTCTGAATAAAATCTGTCAGAGAAAATACACAATGCCATTTTCTACTCTGTTTTGTATTATATAAACCAACTCAATATGCTCTTTCATGTAAAATACCGAAACTAAAATTTTACCCGAATCGAAAAAATCTAAATATTATGTAGGCACCCCAATGTTAAAAACAAAATTGCTCTGAATATAATCTGTCAGAAAAAATATACAATGCCCTATTCTACTTTGTTTTGGAGTATATACACCAACTAAGTATGCTCTCTCATGTAAAATACCGAAATTCGATATTTAAGGAAAACAAAAAATATCTAAATATTTTCTAGGCACCCCATTGTAAATAGAAAAATTTGTCTGAATATAATGTGTCAGAAAAAATACAATTGCATTTTCTACTTTGTTTTTTAGTATATACACAAACTCAATATGCTCTCTCATGTAAAATTCCGATATTCTAATTTTACGCGAATCGAAAAAAATCTAAATAATATCTAGGCGCCTCAAAGTTTAAAGAAAATGGCTCTTAATATAGTCTGTTAGAGAAAATATACAATGCCTTATTCTACGATGTTTTGGAGTATATACACCAACTCAGTATGCTCTTTCATGCAAAATACAGAAATTGTATATTTAAGCGAATCGAAACAAATCTAAATATTATCTAGGCACCCGTATGTTAAAAGCAAAATTCCTCTGAATATAATCTGTCAGGAAATATATACAATACCCTTTTCTACTCTGTTTGTAGTACATACACACACTCAATATGCTCTCTCATGTAAAATACAGAAATTCTAATTTTAGCCGAATCGAAAAAATCTAAATATTATGTAGGCACCCCAATGTTAAAAACAAAATTAGTCTGAATATAATCTGTCAGAAAAAATATACAATGCCCTATTCTACTCTTTTTTGGAGTATATACAGAAACTCCATATGCTCTCTCATGTAAAATAACGAAATTCTAATTTTACGTGAACTGAAAAATATCTAAATAATATCTAGGCGCCACAACGTTCCAAAAAAATAGCTCTGAATATAGTCCATTAGAAAAAATATACAATGCGTTATTCTACTTTGTTTTGGAGTATATAAACTAACTCCATATGCTCTCTCCTGTAAAATACAAAAATTCTAATTCTACCCGAATCGAAAAAATATAAATATTGTCTAGGCACCACAATGTTAAAAACAAAATTTCTCTGAATATAATCTGTCAGAAAAAATATTCAATGCCGTATTCTACTGTGCTTTGTAGTATATACACCAACTCAATATGCTCTGATATGTAAAATACAGTAATTCAAATTTATCGGAATCGAAATAATCTAAATATTATTTAGGCACGTCAATGTTAAAAACAAAATTGCTCTGAATATAATTTTTCAGAAAAAATATACAATGCCCTATTCTACTCTGTTTTGCAGTATATACACCAACTCAGTATGCTCTCTTATGTAAAATACCGAAATTCTAATTTTACCCGAATTGAAAAAACCTAAATATTATCTAGGCACCTCAGTGTTAAAAAAATTGCTCTGAATATAATCACTCAGAGAAAATATACAATGCCCTATTCTACTCTATTTTGGAGTATATACACCAAGTCAGTATTCTCTGTCAGGTAAAATACAGAAATTCTAATTGTACGTGAATCGAGAAAAATCCAAATATTGTCTATGCACCCCGATGTTAAAAGTAAAATTGCTCTGAATATAATCTGTCAGAAAATATATACAATGCCCGATTCTACTCTGTTTTGGAGTATATACACCAACTCCATATGCTCTCTCATGTAAAATACAGAAATTCTAATTTTACGTGAATTGAAATATATCTAAATAATATCTTGGCGCCCCAAAGTTAAAAGAAATTGGCTCGGAATATAGTCTGTTAGAAAAACTATACAAAGCCTTATTCTAGTCGGTTTTGGAGTATATACACCATCTCAGTAGGCTCTCTTATGTAAAATACAGCAATTCTAAATTTACACAAATAAAAAAAATCTAAATATTATCTACGAACCCCAATGTTTAAAACAAAATTGCTCTGAATATAAACTGTCAGAAAAAATATACAATGCCCTATTCTAATCTGTTTTAAAGTTTATACACCAACTCCATATGCTCTCTCATGTAAAAACAGAAATCATAAATTTACTTGAATCGAAAAAATCGAAATATTATCTAGGAACCTCAGTGTCAAAAAAAAAATTGCTCTGAATATAATCTCTCAGAGAAAATATACAATGCCCTATTCTAATCTGTTTTGGAGTATATACACCAACTCAACATTCTCTCTCATGTAAAATACAGAAATTCTATATTTAAGCGAATCGAAAAAAATCTAAATGTTATCTAGGCACCCCAAAGTTAAAAACAAAATCGCTCTTAATATAATCTGTCAGAAAAAATATACAATACCCTATTCTACTTTGTTTTGCAGTATATACACCAACTCCATATGCTCTCTCATGTAAAATACAGAAATTCTAAATTTAAGCGAATCGAAAAAAATCTAAATATTATCTAGGCACCCCAATGTAAATAGCAAAATTTATCTGAATATAATCTGTCAGAAAAAATACACAATTGCATTTTCTACTTTGTTGTGTAGTATATACACCAACTCAATATGCTCTCTCATGTAAAATTCCGAAATTCTAATTTTACACGAATCGAAAAAAATCTAAATAATATCTAGGCGCCCCAAAATTTAAATAAAATGGCTCTTAATATAGTCTGTAAGAGAAAATATACAATGCCTTATTCTACTCTGTTTTAAAGAATATACACCAACTCAGTATGCTCTCTCATATAAAATACAGAAATTGTATATTTAAGCAAATCGAAACAAATCTAAATAATATCTAGGCGCCCCAATGTTAAAAAGAAAATTGCTCTGAATATAATCTGTCAGAAAAATATACAATTCCTTATTCTACTCGGTTTCGGAGTATATACACCAACTCAGTATGCCATCTCATGTAAAATACAGAAATTCTAATTTTACATGAATCGAAAAAAATCTAAATATTATCTAGTCATCCCAATGTTAAAAGCAAAATTGCTCTAAATATAATCTGTCAGAAAAAATATACAATGCTCTTTTCTACTGTGTTTTGTAGTATTTTCACCAACTCAATATGCTCTCTCATATAAAATACTGAAATTCTATATTTAAGTGAATCGAAAAAAATCTAAATATTATCTAGGCACCCCAATGTTAAAAACAAAATTGCTCTGAATATAGTCTGTCAGAAAAAATATACAATGCCCTTTTCTACTTTGTTTTGGAGTATATACACCAACTCATTTTGCGCTCTCAAGTAAAATAGAGAAATTCTAATTTTACCCTAATCTAAAAAATCTAAATATTCTTTAGGCACCCCAATGTTAAAAGCAAAATTGCTCTGAATATTATCTCTCATAAAAAATATACAATGCCCTTTTCTACTCTGTTTTGTTGTATATACACCAACTCAATATGCTCTCTCGTGGAAAATACAAATATTATAATTTTACGTGAATTGAAAAAAATCTAAATAATATCTAGGCGCCCCAAAGTTAAACGAAAATGCCTCTGAATATGGTCTGTTAGAAAAAACATAAAATGCCTTATTCTACTTTGTTTTGGAGTCTATACACCAACTCAGTATTCTCTCTCATGTATAATACCGGAATTCTAAATTTACGTGAATCGAAAAAAATCTAAATAATATCTAGGCACCCCAATGTTAAAAAAAAATTGCTCTGCATATAGTCTGTCAGAAAAAATAAACAATGCCCTATTCTACTCTGCTTTGGAGTATTTGGACCAACTTTATGTGCTCTCTCATGTAAAATACAGAAATTCTATATTTAAGCGAATCGAAAAAAATCTAAATATTATCTATGCACCCCAATATTATAAGCAAAATTGCTCTGTATATAATCTGTCAGAGAAAATATACAATGCCATTTTCTACTCTGTTTTGGAGTATATACACCAACTCAGTGTGCTCTCTTATGTAAAACAACGAAATTCTGATTTTACCCAAATCGAATAAATATGAATATTATCTAGGCACCCCAATGTTAACAACAAAATTGCTCTGAATATAATCTGTCAGAAAAAATATACAATGCCGTTTTTTACTCTTTTTTGGAGTATATACACCAACTCAATATGCTCTCTCATGTAAAATACAGAAATTGTAAATTTACACAAATCGAAAAAAATCTAAATATTATCTAGGCACCCCAATGTTAAAAGAAAATTTCTCTGAATATAAACTGTCAGAAAAAATATACAATGCCCTTTTCTACTTTATTTTGGAGTATACACCCCAATTCAATATGCTCTCTCATGGAAAATACAGAAATTCTAAATATACGGGAATCGAAGGAAATCTAATTATTATCTAGGCACCCCAATGTAAAAACCAAAATATCTCAGAACAAAATCTGTCAGAGAAAATATACTATGTCCTTTTCTACTCTGTTTTCGAGTATATACACCAACTCAATGTGCTCTCTCATGTAAAATACCAAAACTATAAATTTACGCTAATCAAATGAAATCTAAATATTATCTAGGCTCCCCAATGTTAATAGGAAAATTGCTCTGAATATAATATATCAGAAGAAATATACAATGCCTTTTCTACTCTGTTTTGGAGTATATACACCAACTCAATATTGTCTTTCATGTAAAATACCGAAAATCTAAATTCACTTGAATCGAAAAAAATCTAAGTATTATCAAGGCACTCCAACGTTAAAAGCAAAATTGCTCTAAATGTAATCTGTTAAGAAATAACATACAATGCCCTATTCGTCTCTGGTTTGGATTATATACACCAAACCAATATGCTCTCTCATGTAAAATACCGAAATTCTAATTTTACGCATATTGAAAAAATTCTAAATATTATGTAGAAAAACCAATGTTAAAAGAAAATAGCTCTGAATATAATCTGTCAGAAAAAAATATACAATGACTTTTTCTACTCTTTTTTGGAGTACATACACCAACTCAAATTGCTCTCTTATATAAAATACCGAAATTCTAACTTTGCGCTAATTGAATAAGATCTAACTATTATCTAGGCACCCCAAAGTTAAAAGAAAATGGCTCTGAATATAATCTTTCAGAAACAATATACAATACTATTTTCTACTCTATTTTGGAGTATATACACCAATTCAATATGCTCTCTCATGTAAAATACCGAAATTGTAAATATACACGAATCGAAAAATATCTAAATATTATCTAGGCACCCCAATGTAAAAAGCAAAATTTCTCGGAACAAAGTATGTGGGAGAAAATATACAGTGCCCTTTTCTACTTTGTTTCGGAGTTTATACACCAACTCAATATACTCTCTAATGTAAAATACAGAAATTTTAATTTCACACGAAGGGAAACAAATCAAAATATTATCTAGGTACCCCATTGTTAAAAGCAAAATTGCTCTGAATATAATCTGTCAGAAAAAATACACAATGCCCGTTTCTACTCTGTTTTGGAGTATATACACCAATTCAATATGCTTTCTCATGTAAAATACCAAAATTCTAAATTTACGCAAATCGAAAAAAATCTAAATATTACCTAGGCACCCCAATGTTGAAAGCAAAATTGCTCTGAATATAGTCTGTCAGAAAAACTATACAATACCATTTTCTACTTCGTTTTGGAGTATATACACAAACCCAATATGCTCTCTCATATAAAATACCGAAATTCTTATTATACGCGAATTGAAAAAAATCTAAATATTATCTAGACACCCCAATATTGAAAGAAAATGGCTCTGATTATAATCTGTCAGAAAAAATATACAATGCCCTTTTCTCCTCGGTTTTGGAGTATATGGACCAACTCAATATGCTCTCTCATGTAAAATACCGAAATTCTAAATTTACGTTAATCAAATGAAATCTAAATATTATCTAGGCACCCGAATGGTAATAGAAAAATTGCTCTGCATGTATTTCGTCAGATAAAATATACAATGCCCTTTTCTACTCTGTTTTGGAATATATAGACCAACTCAATATGCTCTCTCATGTAAAATACAGAAATTCTAATTTTACGAGAATCGAAAAAAATCTAAATATTATCTAGGCACCCCAAAGTTAAAAGAAAATGTCTCTGAATATATTCTGTCAAAAATAATACAATGCCCTTTTCTACTCTGTTTTGGAGTATATAAACCAACTCAATATACTCCCTCATGTAAAATACCGAAATTCTAAATTTACGCGAATCAAAAAAATCTAAATATTATCTAGGCACCCCAACGTTAAAAGCAAAATTTTTCTGAATATACTCTGTCAGAGAAAATATACAATGCCCTTTTCTACTTTGCTTTGTAGTATATACACCAACTAAATATGCTCTCTCATGTAAAACACCGAAATTCTAATTTTACGCAAATCGAAGAAATTCTAAATATTATCTAGGCACCCCTAGGTTTAAAGAAAATGGCTATAAATATAGTCTGTCAAAAAATATATACAATGCCTTATTCTACTCTGTTTTGGAGTATACAAACCAACTCAATATGCTCTCATGTAAAGTACCGAAATTCTGATTTTACGCCAATCGAAAAAAATCTAAATAATATGTAAGAACCCAATGTAAAAAGATAAACTTCTCTGAATATAATCTGTCAGAAAAAGTATACAATGCTCTTTTCCACTCTGTTTTGGAGTATATACACCAACTCAATATGCTCTCTCATGTAAAATACTGAAATTCTAATTTTACGTGAATCTAACAAACTCTAATTATTACCTAGGCACAGCAATGTTAAAAGCAAAATTGCTCTGAATATAATCTGGCAGAAAATATATACAATGCCCTATTCTACTCTGTTTTGGGGTATATACATCAACTCAATATGCTCTCACATGTAAAATACCGAAATTCTAATTTACACGAATCGAAAAAAATGTAAATATAATCTAGGCACCCCAATGTTAAAAGCAAAATTTCTCTGAATATAGTCTGTCAGAAAAAATATTCAATGCCCTTTTCTGCACTGTTTTGGATTATATAAACCAACTCAATATGCTTTCTCATGTAGAATACCGAGATTCTAATTTTACGTGAATCGAAACAATCTAAATATTATCTAGGCACACCATTGTTAAAAGCAAAATTTCTCTGAATATAATCTGTCAGAAAAAATATACAATGCGCTATTCTACTTTGCTTTGGAGTATATACACCAAGTCAATATGCTCTCTCGTGTAAAATACCGAAATTCTAATTTTATGCAAATCGAAAAAAATCTAAATATTATCTACGCACCCCAATGTTAACAGCAACATTGCTCTGAATATTATCTGTCAGAAAACATATAAAATGCGCTTTTCTACTCTGTTTTGGAGTATATACACCAACTCAATATGCTCTATTATTTAAAATATGGAAATTCTAAATTTACGCGAATCGTAAAAAATCTAAATATTATCTAGGCAACCCAATGTTAAAAGCAAATTTGCTCTGAATATGATCTGTCAGAAATAATATACAATGCCCTATTCTACTCTGTTTTGGAGTATATACACCAATTCAATATGCTCTCTTGTGTAAAATACTGAAATTCTTAATTTACGCTAATCGAAAAAAATCTAAATATTATCTAGGTACCCCAATGTTAAAAGCAAAATTGCTCTCAATATAATCTGTCAGAAAAAATATACAATGCCCTTTTCTACTGTGTTTTGGAGTGTATACACCAACTCAATATTCTCCCTCATGTAAATTACCCAAATCCTAACATTACTCTAAGTATCTCATAAAGTGCACAAGACCCCCTTGATGTTGTTTTTTATAACTAGGGGATTACAGATGACATTACTCACGATATGACTGCGGCTGTTTGCCGGTCCTGTGATAATGTTTCTAATATCCAGAGAAGGAGAGGGGAATGTTTCTGCCCATAGGCAAATCCTCTGAATACAGCAAGACGAGTACACCGTGCTGTGATATTTTCACTAATGTAAACAAGAAAACAATTATATTGAATTAAATATTGCAAGGTGTTAACCTTCCCTATAATTTTCCTTGTAATTTCAAGGGGTTGAGGAGGACATTTTTGTCAAAATGGCGGAGGTGTAACTTCAGCTATTGTCTACTATATAATTAAAAAGGATAAAATTATTATTTACATATGATATGATTGCCATTATCATATTACACCACATTTTCAAAATATCTGGGCCCCAGCAGCTGTGGGCATGGCAGCCAAGCGAGGGTGTCCGTATGCAACCAGGTTGGGTACTGCAGCTGCTACGGGCCCTTTGTGATTTGTCTGGGGGCTGCTTCGGGCCCTCTGGTGGTGGCTGTGGTAACAGCCACATAGCCAGAGGGTCTCTCAGCATCCAGGGAGGGCCTGGCGGCTGCTACTGTCACTCTGACAGGGCTATGGGCACAGCCACCTAACCAGGGGGTCCCTACGTAGCCAGGGTGGGGCTGGAAGCTGCTATAGGCCCTTTGGCGGGAGGTGTGGGGATACCCTGCTCTTCACAGGTACACAGTTTGCACCTATTTCTACATGTGTAGATTGTTTACATAATGGGCACACATTTGTACACATGTACATATAATATTATCACAATAAACATATATGTACATAATATGTGTACAATAAATATGTACTTTATACGTACCTAATATAGACAATATGTACTTTTTGGTGATATTATGTGATATCTACATATTATTGATTATATATCTTATTGTGATAATATGTATGTTACCACTGAAATTTTTAGAAATGTACATAGAGTACACTTTATGTACCTATGCATTGTGTACACATTATAGAAATAAATAGGTACATATTTTACAGATGATGTACATTTTTTCTACATGTGTATTTTGTACACATATGTACAGCAGAGTAAATGTACAGACTATACCTATTTTATACATTTATTGTGATATGTCAATAAATGTACACATGAGTACATTCTGGGATATAATTTTTAGCATATTAGACAGGAATTACACCGGTGACCAAAGTGGGTTTACACCCAGGTGCGCACATAGTTTATACATGTACATGTTGTGCTTATTATGTACTCATGTACAGAATGTACATGTCTACATTATATATACATAGGTGTACGCAGCATACATAGGTACATACAGTGCACACATATGTACACGTGCATATATTGCACATCTGTACATAATGGGTACATGATGTACATGTGTACACATCATATCACAATAAATGTAAATATACATGTTTGCAATATGTACGTTTATATTATGTATTACGTTTATTGTGATTATATATGCTGTTGTGATATGATATCATTGTGACATTACAAATGTACATATTATACACATTATGTACCTATGCATTGTGCACAGATTATAGAAATAGAAAGAAACATATTTTACAGGTAATGTACATTTTATTTACTTGTGTATTGGGTACACAGAGTAAATGTACAGATCTTACTTACTTTATACATTTATTGTGATATGCCAATAAATGTACACATTATGAGTACATTCTGTGATATTACATTTAGAATATTAGATAGAAATTACTCTGGTTACCAAAGTGGGTGTAAACTTATGTGTGCACATATTTTGTACATGTACATACTGTGCATATTATGTACTTGTGTACAGAAGGTAAATATCTACATTATATGTATGTATGGGTACAGAGTGTACATATGTACATACTATGTACATATATCTACACCTGAATTTATTGTACATCCGTACATAATGCGTCTATGCTCTACATGTAAACACATCGTCATACCACAATAAATGGTAATGTACATAATGTGTGAAATACGTACATTTATATTATGCATTACATGTGTATTGTGATTGTATATGCTGTTCTGATATCATTGTGATATTACAAATGTACATATTATACACATTATGGACATACCTATTGTGTACATATTATGTACACATAAATGTACATATTGTACAGATTATGTATATTTATTGTACATCTGTATGGTGCACACATATGTACATCACAGTCAACGTACATATGGTACATATTCTGTGCATTGTTTGTAATATTTCAGTAAGAGTACACATTATAAGTATATTCTGGGATATGATTTTTAGTATGTTAGATAAAAATTACTTTCAATATCAAAGTGGGTATACACTTATGTGTGTCCATTTTGTGATATTATCCATCATATCCTGAGTAGGTGTTTCTCTCATTGTGAAAGCAGGTTTACACTCTCGGATTGCTCCAATATCAAGGCAAACTAAAACTCGTCTGTGATGTAGTTAATAATATCCTGAGGACAAAGGATGACCATACCCTGAATATCGCAGGATGTGTACACCACCACTGTAGTATTGTTTCTAATGTTCAAAAACGGAAAGGATATTACTCCAAATATCTCAGAAAGCACACAAGCCCCCCGTGATATTGTTTCTAATAACTAGAGAATTACAGATGACATTACCCACGACGTGACTGGGGCTGTACCCTGGTCCTGGAATATTGTTCCTAATATCCAGAGAAGGAGAGGAAAATGTTGCTGCCCATAGGGAAATACTCTTAATATGGCAAGAGGTGTACACCATGCTTTGATATGGTCACTAATGTAAGCAAGAAAACAATTACATTGAATTAAGCATTGCAAGGAATGAAACTCCCCTATGATTTTCATTCTAATGTCAATGGGGGTGAGGATGACATTTTTGTCAATATGGCAGAGGTGTAACTGGAGCTATTGCCTAATATACAAAAAAACAGAATAAGATTATCATTTTTATATAATATGGTTGCCAGTATCATATTACACCGGATTTGCAAAATAGCTGGGCCTCAGCAGCTGTGGGCAGAGCCCACAAGCGAGGGGACCCCTAAGCAGCCAGGGTGGGCCTGGGGGCTGCTCTGGGCTTTTTGGTGGGGTCTGTGAGCACATCGACCCAGCCAGGGGTCCCCGAGAAGCCATGGTTGGCCTGGGGGCTGCTACGGGCACTCTGGCATGGGCTGGGGGCACAGACACCTAGTCAGGGGGTCCCTAAGCAGCCAGGGTGGGCATGGGGGCTGCTACAGGCATTCGAGCAGTGTTTGTGGGCACAGCCCAATTGCCAGGGGGTCTCTAAGCATCCAGGCTGGGCCTGGGGGCTGCTATAAGGGGGGCTTTGGTAATAGCATGCTGTGCATCGGTACATAGTTTGCACCTATTACTACATGTGTAAATAGTTTTAATATCGGGCATATATATGTACATGCGTACATATGGAGTTATCACGATAAATTTATATTTACATAATATGTGCAAAATACATATGTACCTAATGCATACCTAATGTGTACAATATGTACTTTTTTGTAATATTAGACAATATATATTACTGTGATTATATATCTTATTGTGATTAAATATATTTTATCACTAATATTTTAAGGAATGTGCATAGTGTACACATTATATACCTATGTATTCTGTACACAATATAGAAATATATAGGTACATATTTTACAGATTATGTACACTTTTTCTACATGTGTATTGTGTACACCTATGCACAGCAGAGTAAATGTTCAGACTGTACCTATTTTATACATTTCTTGTGATATGCCAATAAATGTACACATTATGAGTACATTCTAAAATATAATTTTTACCATATGAGAAATTACTCCATTGACCAAAGTGGGTGTACACCCAGGTGTGTACATAGTTTATACGTGTACATATTGTGCATATTAGCTACTCATGTACAAAATGTACATGTCAACATTATATGTATTTATGTGTACATAGTGTGCACATGCACATACTGTTCACACATCTGTACATGTGCATATTTTGTACATGTGTACATAATGGGTACATGATGTGCATGTGTACACACCGTGATACCACAATAAATGTAAATGTACACGATGTGTGCAATATGTACATTTATATTATGTATTACTTGTGTATTGTGATTTTATATGCTGTTGTGATTATATGATATCATTGTAATATTACAATAAATGTACACATTGCACACATTTCGTACATACCTATTGTGTACACATTATGTACCTGTAATTGCACATATTGTACAGATTATGTACGTTTTTGGTACATCTGTATTGTGTACACATATGTACATAACACTCTATGTACATATGGTATGTATCCTGCACATTGATTGTAACATCTCAATAAGTGTACACATTATGAGTATATTATGATAAATGATTTTTAGTATATTAGATAAAAATTTCTTTCTATATCAAAGTGGGTATACACCCATGTGTGTCCATTTTTTGATATTATCCATCATATATTAAGTAGGTATTACTCTCATTTTGAAAGCAAGTGTTCACTCTGTGATTGTTCCAATATCACAGGCAAAGTACAAGGCTTCTTTAATGTACTACTTAATATCCTGGGGACAAAAGATTATTATACCCTGAATATCGCAGGAAGTGTACACCACCACTGTAGTATCGTGTCTAATATCCAAAAACGGAAAAGATATTACTCCAAGTATCTGATAAAGCACACAAGACCCCCGTAATATTTTTTCTAATAACTAAGGGATTACAGATGACATTACTCACGATATGACTGGGGCTGTCCGCCGGTCCTGTGATATTGTTCCTAATATCCAGAGAACGAGAGAATAATGTTGCTGCCCATAGGCAAATCCTCTGAATACGGCAAGAGGAGTACACTGTGCTCTGATATGGTCACTAATGTAAACAAGAAAACAATTTTATTGAATTTAACATTGCAAGGGGTGAAACCCCCTTATGATTTCAATTCTAATGTCCAGGGGTGTGAGGATGACATTTTTGTCAATATGGCAGAGGTGTAACTAGAACTATTGCCTAGTATATCAAAAACCAGAATAACATCATTTCCATATGATATGGTCGACAGCATCATATTACACCACATTTTCAAAATAGCCGGGCACAGCGCCCTAGCCGGGGGGTCCCTAAGCAGCCAGCGGCAGCCTGGGAGCTGTTACGGGCCCTATGGCGGGGAATGTGGTTACAGCTCCCTGGCCAGGGGGTCTTTAAGCAGCCAGGGTGGGCCTTGGGGCTGCTACGAGGGGGGCTGTGGTAATAGCCTGTTCTGCACAGGTACATAGTTTTATTTTATTTATTTATTTTTATTTTTTTTTTGAGACGGAGTTCGCTCTTGTTACCCAGGCTGGAGTGCAATGGCGCGATCTCGGCTCACCGCAACCTCCGCCTCCTGG
Organism: Callithrix jacchus; assembly: GCF_049354715.1. Classification (NCBI taxonomy): domain Eukaryota; kingdom Metazoa; phylum Chordata; class Mammalia; order Primates; family Cebidae; genus Callithrix; species Callithrix jacchus. The sequence goes on along the minus strand of NC_133521.1, from coordinate 51,790,899 downwards.
GTTCAGGCAATTCTCCTGCCTCAGCCTCCCGAGTAGCTGGGATTACAGGCACGCGCCACCATGCCCAGCTAATTTTTTGTATCTTTAGTAGAGACGGGGTTTCACCATGTTGACCAGGATGGTCTCGATCTCCTGACCTCGTGATCCACCCGCCTCGGCCTCCCAAAGTGCTGGGATTACAGGCTTGAGCCACCGCGCCCGGCCTAGGTACATAGTTTTAATAATGAACACATAGTTGTATAAGTGTACACATGGTGTTATGATAAATATATATGTACATATGTGCACAATACATATAGACCTAATGCGTATCTACTGTGTACAATATGTACTTTTTTGTGATATTACATGATATATATATATATATTACTGTGATTATATACGTTATTTTGATTATATATATTTTATCACTGATATTTTAAGGAATGTGCATAGTGTACACATTATGTACCTATACATTGTTTACACATTATAGAAATATGTAGGTACATATTTTACAGAGTATGTACATTTTTTGTACATGTGCATTGTGTACACATATGTACAGCAGGGTAAATGTACAGATTGTACCTATTTTATACATTTATTGCACTATGCCAATAAATGTACACACTATTACTACATTCTGAATTATTATATTTTGTATATTAGATAGAAATTTCTCCGGTTACCAAAGTGGTTGTACACCCAGGTGTGTACATAGTTTATATGCGTACATATTGTGCATAGAATGTACTCGGGTACCGAAGGTACATATCTACATTATATGTACACATGTGTAGTGTACATATGTACATACTGTACCCACATATGTACACTTGCATATATTGTCCATCTGTACATAATGGGTACATGATGTACATGTTTACATATCATATCACAATAAATGTAAATGTACATGTTTGCAATATGTATATTTATATTGATATTACATATTACATGTGTATTGTGATTTTATGTGCAGTTGTGATTATATAACATTGTGATATTACAATAAATGTACATATTGTACACATTATGTGCATACGTATTGTGTGCACATTTTGTACATATATTCGTACAAATTATAGTTTATGTACATTTATTGTACATCTGTATTGTGTACATGTATGTACATCACAGTCAATGTACATATGTTAAATATTCTGTACATTGAGTGTAATATCCCAATAAGTGTACACATTATGAGTTTTTTCTGGGTTATGACATTTAGTATATTAGATAAAAATGACTTCCAATATCACAGTGGGTATATACCCATGTGTGTCCATTTTGTGATATTATCCATCATATCCTAAGTAGGTATTTCTCTCACAATGAAAGAAGGTGTACACTCTGTGATTGTTCCAATATTATAGGCAAAGTGCAACGCTTCTGCGATGTAGTTCCTAATATCCCAGGGACAGAGGATGAGTATACTCTTAATATCGCAGGAAGTGTACACCACCACTGTAGTATTGTTTCTAATATCCAGAAACTAAAAGGCTATTACTCCAAATATCTCCAAAAGCACACAAGACCCCCGTTACATTGTTCTTAATAACTAGGGGATTACAGATGATATTGCTCACGATGTGACTGGCGCTGTAAGCCGGTCCTGTGATATTCTTCGTAATATCCAGATAAGGAGAGAAAAATGTTGCTGCCCATAGAGAAATATTCTGAATACTGCAAGAGATGTACACCGTGCTCTGATATGGTCACTAATGTAAACAAGAAAACAATTATATTGAATTAAACATTGCAAGGGGTGAAACCCTCCTATGCTTTCAATTCTAATGTCAATGGGGTGAGGATGACATTTTTGTCAATATGTCAAATGTGTAACTAGAACTATTGCCTAATATGTAAAGAACCACAATAACATTATCATTTCTGTGTGATATGGTTGCCAGTATCATATTACACCACATTTTCAAAATATCCGGGCCCCAGCAGCTGTGGGCACAGTGCCCTAGGCAGGGGGTCCCTAAGCAGCCAGCGTGGGCCTGGTAGCTGTTATGGGCCCTCTGGCGGGAGCAGTGGGTACAGACCCCTAGCCGGGGGTCTTTAAGCAGCCAGGGTGGGCATTGAGGCTGCTACGAGCAGAACTTTAGTAATAGCCTGCTGTGCATAGGTATGTAGTTTGCACCTATTTCTGCATGTGTACATTGTTTAAATAGTAGGCACATGTTTGTATACGTGTACATACGGTGTTATCATGATACATATATATTTTCATAATATGTGCACTATACATATGTACCTAATACATACCTAATGTGTACAATACGTACTTTTTGGTGATATTACATGACATATATGTATTAGTGTGATTATATATCTTACTGTGATTATATATATTTTATCACTGATATTTTAAGGAATGTGCATAGTGTACACATTATGTACCTATGCATTGTGTACACATTATAGAAATATATAGGTACATATTTTACAGATTATGTACATTTTTGTACATGTGCATTGTGTACACCTATGTACAGCAGAGTACATGTACAGATTGTGCTTATTTAATACATTTATCACAATACGACAATAAATGTACACACTATGACTACATTCTGGGATTTTATATTTAGTATATTAGATAGAAATCTCTCCGGTTACCAAAGTGGGTATACACCTATATGTGTACCTAGTATATACGTGTATATATTGTACATACTGTGTACTCCTGTACAGAAGGTACATATCTACATTATATGAACATATGTGTAGTGTACATATGTACATACTGTGCACACTTATGTACATGTGTATATACCGCAAATCTGCACGTGTGCATGATGTACATGTGTACATATCATATCACAATAAATGTAAATGTATATAATGTGTGCAATATGTACATTTATATTGATATTATGTATTATATGTGTATTGTGATTATATATGCTGTTGTGATTATATGAAATCATTGTAATATTACAATATATTTACATATTGTACACATTATGTACATACCTACTGTGTACACATTATGTACATATAAATGTACATATTGTACAGATTATGTACATTTTTTGTACATCTGTATTGTGTACACATATGTACATCACAGTCAATGTACATATGGTACATATTTTGTACGTTGATTCTAATATCCCAATAAGTGTACACATTATGAGTATATTCTGGGATATGATTTATAGTATATAAGAAAAAAGTTACTTCCAATATCAATGTGGGTATATTCGCATGTGTGTCCATTTTGCTGTACCTTCTATTAATCTTTGACATTGAACATGATAGTGAGAGGTGGTCCTTTTCTCTAACAAGGTTTTCTGTTAATATAACTCAACTCTACTACCTTGTGGCCTCTGTATCTTCCATTGTAAATTGTAATTACCTATAAAAGAGAATATTTTGACATCACACATCTACCTCTTGGATCCATCAGCCAGAGGCTTAAAATAAAAAAGACATTCACCCCACGAATGGTTATATAGTGGTTGACAACCCCACTTTCTTCTAGGTAAATAGTATCCTCTCTTTAACAGTAGCTACTTACAAGATTTGTGCAGAAAGAATGTGACTTTTTATCAGTATCTAGTTTATTCTTACATAAATTTCTAAAATACTGAGAGAATATTCTGATCATTGGTTATGTACTATTTTAATTTAATTTTTTCCTCTCAAATTTTATCTTAACTGCATACTCTACCCTGTTTATAAGACTGTCATATGGTTAAATTTAGTAGGTAGTAAATTATCCTGAGCACACAGAACAATTCTTTTTGTAATCAACTCTGAAACATCATTGAAAGAGCAAGGATATGGGAATTAGATTTATCTGGCTTTTCTTTCTGGTACTTACTTGCTCTCTGACCTTGGGCAACTTATGTATTGCTCTGAGTCTCATCTTCTTCATCTGTAAAATGATCATAGTAATACCTAATTCATATGCAGCTTGGAAATGTGTAATTTAGTGATTGATATAAAGTTACTGATACAATTTCTGACAAAATAATAGACACCCCACGAGAGATAGCCATAACAATCAGAGTTTATATTCACATTAACTGGGATAAAATTGATCTGAAAATACAGCATAAAAAAGCAGCCAAAAATTCACAAGCATATATTTCGCTTGCCTTTTTATACAGAGCTGGAAAATTTCTCATCATTATCTCATCCATTGCCTGCAGCACGATCCTTCCAAAACTCCTCCTAAGACCGTCTGCCAAGGTGGAACACACTGAACCGCATGTGACTCTGCCTTTTCTGACTGTTTTTGCAAGATTTTTCTCATAGAGTATTATTAACAGAAAATGGGGCTGTTATCAAGGTGACTAGGAATGGTGCATTCTCAGTTCAGGCTCTGATGGAATGTCTACTTGATCTGGTGCAACTCCAGCTGTGCTCTTGGCTTTCCTCACTTTTGTGGTTCCGAGAATGCAAATATTCTCCTATGGCTTTCTTATTTTGTCTTTCTCCATGAGGTCTCATTCAAGTATAAACATTCCCTTCAATTTTCTCAACTCATTTTATATTGTCTGAATAACCTTGATAATTTTCCCTTTCCTAAAGCTATAGACCTTCTTTTTGTGTGTAAGAACAGATTACTCACAAATGTTTACTGTCCGCTAAACATTTATGTGTAATCGGTCCTTAATTATACACACAAAATATCATCTCTACCAACATTTTACAACTATAGTCTTTCTATAGAGAACTATGAAAGGAACTTGCTCTAAAGGAGAAACTTCCAGAGCTAAACCAAGGGTCTGACAATTGTTAACAATATGTTATTCAGTAAAAATATTTTTTCAGTTAACAGAGAAGAATGCCATGGACAAAATGGCAAAACAGAACTTTTCAGCACTTATTCCTTCACAGAAACATCAATTTGAACAGCCATCCGTGCATCAAAGTGTCTTCAAAAGAGACAAGGAATCCAGGTGAGAGGTTATAGCACGTTTGTGGAGTAGAAAAGTAAGAAAAACGGCATAAAATAGAGTATAACAGAGAGTTTTCTATTATCTGCATTACCCCGCCCCTAAACCTGGGTAGTGTAGCATGGAAGGAGATACTATGTATGTGCAGAGAGGAGAGCAAATGTAACACCTGACTTCAACATCAACTCCAATGCCAGGCACAATTCAGTGAACTCAACACCAGGCAGGTTTCTATAGCCACAGGCTATGGGACAGACCCTGTCAACCCAAGCTCCAGGCCTTCCCCTATGGCTCTAAGATCTAATGCCTCCAACCTCCATGGCTCCTATCGACATAGGCTCCAGGCCTTCGCCATAACCAGGCCATTTATGGCTTCCCCAGGCTCCACACTGGTTACTATAGACTCGTAAGTGCCTGGATAAACAAACCTCTACATCGACACAGTGGAATATTATTCAGCAATGAAAGCAATCATCTTTGAATGTGGCTTTTGTTGCAGAAAAAAAGCACGTGAGCTATGAAGCCATTAAAAGACATAGAGGAAACTCAAATACATACTACTAAGTGAAAGAAACCAATCTCAAATGACCACTGACTATATGAATCCAAGTATATGACATTCTGGAAAAGGCAAAACTATAGAGACATCAAAACGTTCAGTGATTGCTGGGGGTTGAAAAGTGGGGAAGGATAAATGGGCAGAGCATAGAGGATGTTTAGGGCAATGAAACTACTCTGTGTGTTACTATAATGGTAGACACATGCCATTACACCCTTGTCAAAACTCACTGAATATACCACAGCAAGAATGGTCCCTAATGTCAATTATAAACTATGGGTGACAGTGATAAGTCAATGTTGGTTCATCCATTGTAACAAATGTACCTCTCTAGTGAGGAAGGCTGATAGTGGAGGAGGCTGTGCATTTGGGGAGGTGGGAATGTAGGAACTCTCTGTACTTTCCACTATGCCTCACTATTAACTTTACACTGCCCTAAAAATAAAGCGTATTTGAAAAAAGATTGAGCTGTTGATATAAGCCCAATGTCTACTTTGACGTCCAGAAATGTTTCTTTTAAAACGCTAATACACCACTTCCTGGAAGAAAATATTTGTTAACAAATTCTTTTCTAGAACAATTATTTTTGTGGGTGTTCCTGTCACAACTATACATAAAAATCAGAATATGCAGCAACATCCTGATACTCTAAAAACACAATACCAAAAACGTTAAGAAAATCATTTCTAAATTTGATCTAAGCCAAAATGTGGAGAAGCAAAAGGGAAGAAAATTATTTCTGTATAATGAGATTATAGGTTGTTTCTCCGAACTCCTCTACAGTTTTCAGTATTTTCCAACTTCTATCATGGAGATATATAAATATAGAAGTAGATATGTAGATATATAGTCATTAGATATATATTTATATATAATAAATAAACAGATACCATTTTTATTATTTATTTATTTATTTATTTTTTGAGACGGAGTTTCGCTCTTGTTTCCCAGGCTGGAGTGCAATGGCGCGATCTTGGCTCACCGCAACCTCCGCCTCCTGGGTTCAGGCAATTTTCCTGCCTCAGCCTCCTGAGTAGCTGGGATTACAGGCACGCGCCACCAAGCCCAGCTAATTTTTTGTATTTTTAGTAGAGACGGGGTTTCACCATGTTGACCAGGATGGTCTCGATCTCTTGACCTCGTGATCCACCTGCCTCGGCCTCCCAAAGTGCTGGGATTACAGGCTTGAGCCACCGCGCCCGGCCTACAGATACAATTTTTAAAAGATATATTTATGTATTTTATATATTTATATAATATATACATGTTCATATATACATCATGTTATCACCATTATGGATATAAAGAAGGACATTAAAATAGTGAAAAGATTAAAATAAAATATACCAAAATGGAAACAGTGATTTAACTCTGCCTAGCTTTATGTGATTAAACAAGGTATTTTTCAAATCTATTTTTCTTTGCTTTCTAGAGGCTTTATAATAAACCTATATTTTTATATTTAAAAGCCTAATTTTTATTAAACAAATAAAAATTCAGCAACACTGTCTTTAGAACATTTTTTAAATCAACTTGAGCATGAAGAAAATGTTATGACTATGGTGGTGAGCATTTTGAAAGATTAGCAGAAGCAGGGATAATGTGACACTTAGCTGATCTTTCAAGGGAAGCTAGACAAATGACACTTTTCGAAAAGAAAATAGTCACTAGTGTTGAAACATGGTATCGCCAGTATGATTAAGAAGGAAAGTGTCATCTTCTTCTGTGGAAAATCCTAACATTACCAAATGTAAGAAGGCAAATACTTCAACAACAGAAATGAAAAGTATCTTGCTTCATATATTTAACACTTTTTTAGAGTTTAATCCCAAAAAGTCTATTTTGAAGAAAAGAAAAAATCTTACTCGTGTATATTACCCTTTGCAGTGAACTGGCCAAATAAGTCTATCCAAGGTACGTTGAATACCGAGCATGCTGGAAACATTTTTATTGACATCATCTCTAATCCCTACAACAATAGTGCAAGGGAAGGTTTAACATCTTCTTTTTACAGAGAGGAAAGCTGAGGCTCAAAGAGGTATAGTAGCTCATTTAACATTACACATCCAATACGTGGTGGAGGTGGGACCTATACTTACATCTGTCAGACCTTAAAGTCTGTGTTCTTCTTTCTACCTCTCTGCCTCAGTCCAACAATTGGGATCTTTGCCATGATGCCTCACGAGTTCACGAGGCATTTTTCAGGAAGTTTTTGACTCAGACTTTATCACTCAGCAAGATACCTCAACTAATTTACAAAATGTGACTTGAAAAGCAGGTTGTAATTCCAAAAGCAAAAATCCAACCACAAAAGATAAAGTCTTAATCAGTAGAGCTTTACAGAAGGAAGTAATGTAGGTAGTAAGGGCACTTTTGGAAATGTCTGGAATTAGAGGAGTCGATGTATCACCTGTTGGAAATTGTACTCGCTTGGTAGCAAAATTTTCCTTGTGTTCACTTAAAATAATAGTCTTGTTGTTTTAAAACCAACGCACAGTCAGAGGGTGACTTGGATGTTTCTTTTTTATTCTCTTTGCCTTCTTGTTTTAAGAATGGATTTTTCCTAAATTCTAATTATTATTGTAACTTACATAAGTGCAGCCGATTTTGCTTTTAAGGATAAAACTACATTTAAGTAGCTTTGTCTGGATTATCAAAACCAGGCCCTGAAGAAGTGAGTTCCTAAAGGGTAGGAACTTTGCTTATGTCTTATCTCAGTTGTGTTAAACAGAATAACTGGCGCAAATTAGCAAATGATGCACTGAGGAATCATAGAACAAAAGACATTATGAAGAACTAAGTTTCAGATTCAGGGTGACGCTAAGGAGCTAGTGTACCAGAGGATGGTATGCCTTCTGCAATCACAAAAGCAGCATTCAGTCTGATCTGGGCTCTAAGAAGTGTTCCTTGAGACCTGAAATTTTATCCTAACACTGCCACTAACAGGTTAAGTCAGAAAGAGTTCACTTCCCAGAGCTTTCGATTTCTGGTTTCCAAATCAGCACAATGAGAAACTGAAAAGAAGGAAAGAGGAAAAAAAGAGAGGGTCAGAGATCCCTCCTGCTTGTACAATGCCATGATTTGGACACAGGGTTTGGGCAACCATGGCCCATCCACCAATTCCTGCCTGTCGTCTCTTGTCAGACAGCTCATGAGCCACGAATGTGAAAGAATTCAAAAAAGTAACAATATTTTGGGACATGTCAACAATTATATAAAATGCAATTTTCAGTTCTCATAAAAGTACTTTGGAACTCAGCCCCACTCCTTTATTACCCATTTCGATGGCTTCTTTCACACCACAACCACAGAGATGAGTAGCTGTGACAGAGACCATATGGGCTGCCAAGCCTAAAATATTTACTGCCTAGACCTTTCCAGAAAAAAAAAAAGATTGCTGATCTTTTACACAGACAATCAAGCAAGCGATCACCTGAGAACTTAAAATTTGTGTCTAGGACAAATGGGGCCTATATAAACTAGGGAATAATCTTCCCCACTACTTATGCAAGAACATTCACCCTTGAGAGAGCAGGCTACATGGCTTGACAGCACTACTGCCACCAGTCCAGACTTCCCCTCACCTGTGCCCTATAAGTGACCAGCATTTCTAGGCATCCGTGGAGCAGCGGGGTGCATTCTCATGGCTGGCCCCACACCTTCCCTTCCTCCTGCTTCCTCACATTCTATTTTCTGAGTGGTTGTCAAAGGAACGCTGAATTTTGCTGTCACTTTTTCAGACCCCAATTCCACTTATGACAGTCTTGGTACCAGGAAGCATTCCAAGCTCCTATCTCATCACCACAACCGCCTGCTTCTCACTTAGTCCAGACGAGCTTGCCACAGTGCACTTGCTTATTAATCGCTCTCTCTCTTCTTGCCTTCACCTCCTCTCCCTCCCTCTCTCCCTGGCTCTTTCTGTCACACGGGTGTGTGCACATACACAAGTTGCGATTAGATAAAAGAAGAAACACTTTTTAAGTTCTTTCTAGACCTAATAGAAAATTCTTTTTTTTTTTTTTTTTTTTTTTTTACAAAAACAGAGCTGTTTTTTTCCATTGCAAAAGTGTGGGTGTCCTTCCTTTTGGAGAGTAACAATCATGTTCTACATGGCCTTCTGACACATTGCATGTTGTACATATGTGTGTGTGCACATGTGCATATGAGTGTTAGAGTATGTGTGTGTAGCAGGGAGGAAAGAGATGAAGGAGAGTGTGTATGTGCATGTTGGTTCACATGAGTGTGAGTGTGTGCATGCACGTGCCTGTGTGTGTGCACGTGTATGAGCATGCTTGTATTTGCGTATGAGAATGCGCATGTGAGAGAGAAAGAAAGAATGCGTGTATGTGTGAATGTGTATGTGTGTGTATAGCAGGGAAGAAGGGGATGAAGGAGAGTATGCTAAAAAGAGAACACCTCAGAACAGTCCAATAAAAGATTCCATATCAACATCATATCTTGTTAAAATACAGGATTCCCAAGTCAGTCACCTTCAAGCTGGAAGCCTGGAGTGTAAAAGGAGTGGGTGTTCTTCTCTGACAACTTATTGTCTAAGACAATTTTATGATCAAAAATATATTCGAATAAAAGTACCTGAGAAAAGTACATAAAGAGAATATAGCAAAATGTTAACAATGGTGTTCTTTGGGTGAGAGGAAGAAGAAGCAGGTTGTGGTTGATCTGTTTCTTTTAGTTCAACTATTCTGCATTCCTCACTTTTAAATTTTGGATATTAAGCTGGAGAGAAAGAACATGAATATAAAGATGAATTCGCTGAATGGAGCAACGAATGCTGAGTTAGCCAAAAATGTATGGCTACATTCTATTTCTAATTATCTGAGGGCAAATCAGAAAACACCACTTTCAGAAAAATTTTTTTTTTTTTTTAAATGAAGGTTCGCTCTTGTTGCCAAAGCTGGAGTGCAATGGCACAATCTCAGCTCACCGCAGCCTCCGCCTTTTGGGTTCAGGCAATTCTCCTTCCTCAGCCTCCCGAGTAGCTGGGATTACAGGCACGCACCACCATGCCCAGCTAATTTTTGTATTTTTAGCAGAGACAGGGTTTCACAATGTTGACCAGGATGGTCTCGATCTCTTGATCTTGTGATCCACTCACCTTGGCCTCCCAAAGTGCTGGGATTACAGGCTTGAGCCACCGCGCCCAGCCAAAAATTTTTAAAAATGTCTTTTACGTTATTTTCCCTTTCAGCCTAAGGACTAAAAATTGAACACAACTGGATCTGCGCCATTGCCTCAAAGATTTTTAGCCTAGTTCAAGATCCATTGTCTGGACACTCCTGCTTTTTAGACAGAAAACAGGGCTAAATTCCTATTGACTTCCAAATACACAGACCCACACATTTGTCACAGTAGCCTCTCTCTCTCACCCTGTCTCTGTCCGTCTGAGTCTCTCTTTCTTTCTCTCTCTCTTCCCTCACATCATCCCCAAATCAGAATGCATATATAAAAATTTGATTAACTGAAACATAGAATGACCAAGATTTTACTACAAGAGAAATACACAGACTTCAGCTAAGATGTTTGGTTGAATACCTGCATATGCCTTCACTCCATCATTAAACCACATTAACATGGGATGATTAAAAATAAATAAACCAACAAAGATAAAAAGAAAATAAAGACAATCCCTTCAGCATATAGAAAACTGGCAAGCAGAAGCTGTCAGTGACACCTCACAGTAGACACAGAGATGCTAAATCCCAAGCCAGTGGCAGGAAGGCAACCAGGATCACCAACGGTTCAAGAGTTGGCAGCTAAATTTACCTAGGGAATTTATGTTTCAGTAGTAAGTAGATCCCAGATCCTCTCCCTAGAATCGGTGACTGCATCCCACGGTGGTGGCAGGGTGGAGGTTTCCTCTCTATATGGTAAAATTTGGTGTCTCTAGGCAGGAGCTCTCTAGACACAAGTGCTTAAATGCACACACTGAACACTGAGATCCTCCAGGTTTTCCTACCACTGAGTTCCAATGAGGGTGGCAGATACACTTGGTCAGAAGTTAAGATGATTTTTCTCTAGAGAGAATCTCTCTTGCTCAAGAAGAAAAGGTCTGACCCAGCAAGACCACCGCCCACAAAATGTTACAATCACAGAACTTCCATCAGCTTTTAGCTTTTCAGTGCTCCATTTTTTTCTAACAGACACAGACAGCTAAGGGTCACCAGGCGTCTGAGCAAAGCTTCTAACATGAATGGCCGAGACCAGAGCAACAAGACACATAAATGCAGCCTGAATGAGGACTGTTCTAGGAGATAAGACCTTCTGAAACCCATATGAATGTTCACGAAGAGATAAAAGTGTTACCATTTTCATGAAACTAGAACCAAATTTAAAGAAAAAGTAAACGCTTAGAAATTAAAAATATGACAGCAGAACTTGTGAAAAATTCTTGTTAGAATAGTAAGACAACAAAGTTGAGTAGATGAACCTTATGTCTTCCAGAAATAGCGATAAGAAAAAAGTTGAAATCCGGAGGAAAATTTGAACAGGTTCAACACTAAAATGATCAGAATTCCAAAGATAGAAATAGAGACAGACAGAGAGAGAGAAAAAAGAACAGACACACGCAGCAAATAAGAAAGAGAGAGATAAACCCTAACACAGTAATTGCTGGAGACTACAACACCCAACTTTCAGCACTGGACAGATCTTCCAGACAGAAAACCAACCAATCAACATGAAATTTAATCTTTACTACAGACCAAATGGAACCGATATTCAAGGAACATTTCATCCAATGACTGCAGAATACACATTTTTTCAACTCAACACATAGATCATTCATAAGTATAGAAGATACCTTAGGTCACAAAGCAGATGCAATCACATTTGAAATCAAAACTAAGAAATTCATTCAAAACCATACACTTACATGGAAACTGAGTAACTTGCTCCTGAATGACTCCTGGGTAAATAATGACATTAAGGCAGAAATCAAGAAGTTTAAGAAGTTCTTTGAAAGTAATGAGAACAAAGGTACAACTTACCAGAGTTTCTGGGATGCAGCTAGTCAAGTAGTGTTGAGAGAAATGTATAGTACTAAATGCTCACATCAAGAAGTGAGAACTCGGGACAGCTGCGGTGACTCACTCTTGTAATCTCAGCACTTTTGGAGGCCAAGGCGGGCAGATTACAAGGTCAGGAGTTTGAGACCAGCCTGACCAACATGGTGAAACCCCATTCTACTAAAAATACAAAAATTAGCTGGTGTTGTGGCACATACCTGTAATCCCAGGTACTCAGGAGGCTGAGGCAGGAGAACTGCTTGAACCCAGGAGATAAATGTTGCAGTGAGCCCATATCACACCACTGCACTCCAGCCTGGTTGAGAGAACAACACTCCATCTCAAAAACAAAATTGAGATCTCAAGTTAACTACCCAACATCACAATTAAAAGAATTAGAAATCCAAGAGCAAAGAACACCCTCAAAGCTATTCTGAATGGGAGTGGGGAGAGAGGGCATCTTTATCTTGTGCCAATTTTTAAGGGGAATGCCTTCAGCTTTTGTCCATTCAGTATGATGCTGGCTGTGGTTTTGTCACATGTGACTCTTATTGTTTTGAGGTATGTTCCTTCAATACCTGGTTTATTGAGAGTTTTTAACACAAATGAAAGTTGAATTTTATCAAAAGCTGTTTTTGCATCCATTGAGATAATCATGTGGGTAATTTTTTTTCTTTAGTTCTGTTTATGTGACGATGACATTTATCAATTTGCATATGTTAAACCAAACTTGCATCTCAGGGAGGGTGGTTGTGACCAGGAATTGATCAGTTTCTTCTAGATTTCTCAATTTTTTCAGGTTCAGTGGTTCACATCTGCAATCCCAGAACTTTGGGAGGTCAAGGTGGGTTGATCACCTGAGATTGGGAGTTCAAGACCAGCTGGATCAACATGGAGAAACCCCATGTCTACTAAAAATACACAATTAACCAGACATGGTGGCACATGCATGTCATCCCAGCTACTCAGGAAGCTCAGGCAGGAGAATAGCTTGAACTCAGGAGGCAGAGGTTGCACTAAGCCGAGATCTCACCATTGCCCTCCAGCCTGAGCAACAAGCACAAAACTTCATCTCAAAATTAAAGGAAAATATGTGCCTACAGTTGTACATAATATTCTCTGAGGGTGGTTTGTATTTCTGTGGGGTCAGTGGTAATATTGCCCTTATTGTTTTTGATGGTGGTTATTTGAATCTCTTCCCTTTCTCCTTCATTGGTCTAGCTTCAAGTTTATTATTTTTAACCAGTATGACTTTAATAGAGCAGTTACTGGGTAGTAAATTGAAACATACAGAGTGCCATCTCCAAGAGCAGTCATGATTTCATTTGGGTTCTTGAAAAATGTTAAGAAGTAGGTTGAGTTTTATTATTTTTTTCAGAAAACCATCTTTTGAAAAATTTATGTGGAACCAAAAACCGCCAAGGCAATCCTAAGCACGAAGAGCAAAGCTGGAAGCGACATGCTACCAGACATCAAACTGCATTACAGGGCTACAGGAAACAACGGCATAGTACTGGTACAAAAACAAACACATAGACTAATGGAACAGAATAGAGAATCCAGAAACAAAACCAAGCTTCTACAACTATCTGATCTTTGGCAAACTTAACAAAAACAAGCAAGGGGGAAAAGATTCTCCCTATTCAATAAACGATGCCAGGATAACTGGATAGCCATATGCAAAAGACTGAAACTAGACCCCTTCTTTACATTACATACAAAAATTTGCTCATGATAGATTAAACACTGATATGTAAAACCAAAAACTATAAAAGCTCTGCAAGACACGAGACAATACAATTCAAAACATAAGCACAGGCAAAGATTTCATTATGAACATGCCAAAAGAAAAGGTAACAAAAGCAAAATTGAAAACGGGTCAAATTAAAATGAGAAACTTTCACACAGCAAAATAAACTATCAAGAGAGAAAACTGACAACCTACAGAATGTGAGAAAATGTTTGTAAACTATGCATTCCACAAAAATCTAATATCAAACATCGGTAGGGAAATTAAATTTACAAGAGGAAAACAAACAACCCATAAAAAGGTGGGCAAAGAACATAAACAGACACTTTTAAAACAAGACATATATGAAACAAGCAATCATATTAAAAAAGCTCAACGTCACTGATTATTAGAGAAATGCAAATGAAAATTATAATAAGATACCATCTCACACCAGTCATAATGGCAATTATTAAAGCAAAAAAAAAAAAAAAACACATACTGGCAAGGTTAGAGAGAAAAACAACACTTACACACTGTATTCGGGAATGCAAATTAGTTCTGCCATTGTGAAAAAGTGTCATGATTCCACAAAGACCTAAAGAGTGAACTATCATTTGATTCAGCCAACCTAGTAATGGGTTACTAGGTATGTACCCAAGGGAATATAAATCCTTCTGTTATAGAGACATGTGCACGCATATGTCCATGGCAACACTGTTCACAATAGCAAAAATATGGAATCAAGCTAAATGCCCATCAATGGTAGACTGGATAAAGAAAATGTGGTACATATACAACAAAAAACACTAGGCAGCCACAAAAGAATGCGATCGTGTTCTCTTCAGGGACATAGATGGAGCTGGGGACTATAATTCTTAGCAAACTAATGCAGGAACACAAAATCCAAATACCAGATATTTTCACTTGCAAGTGGGAGCTAAATGAGGAGAACACAGGAACATACAACAGGCGGAAGAACAACACACACTAGAGCCTTTCAGAGAGTGGAGAATGAGAGAAGGAAGAAGATCAGGAAAAACAACTAAATGGGACTAGGCTTAATACTGGAGTAATGAAATGATCTGTACAATAAACCTCATGACAGACATTACCTAAATAACAAACCTGTGCTTGAACCTTTGAACTTAAATAAAAGTTAAAAAAAAAGGCAACTTCTCAAGTTGAATAACATAACCTCCTAGGTTTAAACACATGAACAAAACTCACACCAAGGAACATTGTCTTGAAAATCTGCAATATATGACAAAGGAAAACAGCTCTCCTAAGTTTTCAGAAAAGTTTTTTAAAAAACAGTATTTACAAAGAATCAAAAATCAGAATGATTTCAGGCTTCTCAACAGCACTACCAGAAGCTGGGAAATAATGGAGTAGTATCTTTAAAACTTGAATGGGAAATTATTTTCAATCAAAAATTCTATGCCCCACCAGTCATGTAAGTGTAAGAAGAAATAAAGTCATATTTCAGAACAATTTGCTTCAGTGTATCCTTGCTTGAATAAGTTACTGGAGGATACAGTCCACAAACAAGAGATTCAGGGCACGGGGCAGTGCAAAACAACAGAGTGGGTTTGTATTTGTATTGAAAAGACAGCAGCATTCGAGAGTTAGGGAATACTGGAGGAGGAGTTTTCTCCAGCATCCCTGGAGCCCACACCTCTCATTTCCACATTCCTATGTCCCATTGCTGCCCATGAATTCTGATCACCTATTCCTTTGAGAGGTATTTCTCCCAACGATTAGCTGTAGTCAAGTGGCTCTTTCTTGGGCTACAGGAGGAAATCTATTGCTTTTCATTAAACATCAATTGGATTAACCTAGGCTTCAGGTCAGCATTATGCCATCAGCTGTACATTCTTGGGAACACATCTACTCACAAACTGGTTAAGGAACGTGGCCCTCCTACCTCTGACTTGTGTGATTCTAAGCAAGCTATTTAGCACCCTCTCATCTGTGAAACAAACATAAAGTTCTTATCTTGGGATAAGATAAACAGAAAGTGTTGAACAAGAACAGTTTCTTCTCCTCCAAGGCCAGACCATATGGAGGACCCTAAGACAGCCACAGTCTTGGTCAGTAGGACAAACACAAGGTTCAAATTGCACCATTAAAACTGTGGCCAAACGTTTGCTCTGCCTCTGAGTCACTCACTGTCATAAGGCTCTACCGGTTCCCATTCCAGATAGAAAGTGGGCTTTTGTTGGTTTTTGTTGTGTTATTCAAGAGATGGAGTCACCCAGGCTGGAGTACAGTGGCATGACCATAGCTCACTGCAGCCCCAAACTCCTGAGCTCAAGTGACCTTTCTGCCATGGCCTCCTGACAGAAGCTGGGCCAACAGGGCAGCAGGTATGCATCCCCACACCCAGTAATTTTTTTTTGAGAGATGGGGTACCGCTATGTTGCCCAGACTGCTCTCAAATTCCTGGCCTGAAGCAATTTTCCCATATTAGCCTCCTAAATTTCTAGGATTACAGGTGTGAGCCACTGTGCCCAACAGGTGTTCTTAAATGCAATTTCCACACTGCTATTCTGAAGAAGGGCAAGAAGCAAACAGTCCCTCCTTGAAACATAGAAAATAAAAGCATTCACTATTAAGTGGAGGCAGAGTTGATGATCAGCCAAAACTACTTCAACTGTAATCCAGAAGTCCCATTGATACAGGAGTTCTAAAGAAATTATTTAGTCAGAGATTGAAAGTATGGAATTCTTTGGTAAGGTTCCCCTTTGAATAAAAAGCAGCCCCAAAACCATTTCTAACAAAGAGCGGCCTGTAAAATCGAGCTGCAGATATAGACAAGCAAGCTGGAAGCTTGCACAGGCGAATGCCAGCAGCTGTAACAATAGGAGGCTACTTGGGTGCCAGGCATGCTCAACCTGACGGCTTCATCTTCCTTTTTCTTTATCAACCACAAGTGCAGTAAGGGACAGACAACATGCACTGGCCAAGTAGAAAACCTATATGCATAAGAAGATTCGGGTGGATAGCCAGCTTCTTCACGAGCTATGTAAAGCTCTCACCTGGTCCAACCCATATTTGGACCCTATGTAAATCAAACACCACCTCCTCAACAAGTCTATAAAACCTTTTGCAGTTCACCAGAAAACCAGAAAACACACTCAGAAGCCCCTCTCTCTCTCTGCAGAAGAGAGAGATGTTCTCTTTTCTTCTTTTGCCTGTAAAACCTCCATTCTTAACCTCACTCCATGTGTATTCACGTCCTTGATTTTCTTGACATGAGGCAATGTACCTTGGGTATTACCTCAGAAGGACAATGCTGCTTCATCATAGTTCTGTTTTGTTCAGGTTGTGGGACAAACGGCTCCTTTCCTCTGCAACCTCAGCTCAACCTTACTCAGGCCTCCTTCCAGCAGAATCACAGAGCCAAATGAAACCCCTTAAGTCTTCTTTTAAATTGGCAGCCGCGCCAAAGAAAGCAGCATGATGAGTTTCAGGTGGCCCGGGGTGGGGGCAGTGCTACTCTGGCTTCTCCGTGCTCAGTCCCTCTCAGTTCAAAAGCGCACCACGTTGAGCAATAGAACACCTCCTCATCTGGGTTTTAAAAATAGTGGGAGGAAAAGCGCTGTCTTCATGCTTATTTCCCTGGCAGAGGGGAGGTCATAAAACACTAATTTCTAAGCAGTGGACCAGAGTTTTACTGATCTCTTCTGTTACTTACTCATGTTTACCCAGAGAAACCACATCACAATTCTGAGTCTCCTCTGGCAAGAGAAAAAATCGGATTCATGATTCTCTCAGCCCCCTTTCCACAGTGGAGTTCTGACTCCACTTCTAAAATACTTTTCTGCAAGCCTCTGTACCTCATAAATGTTTTACTATACTCGAGACAGCAAAAAGAAGCACAGATTAGCTACTGTTTTCAGAACATTGGAAACATGCTGTCTTCTCCACGTTTGGCATTGGAGTCAAAGATCAAGCGCCAAACAGTAGTTGTCAAGAATCCTTTCATTTACAATCAGGTTCTAGGCTTTTCAAATGGTGTGGGCAAGAACCAGTTTTGCCAGAATAGGTTATTATCTACCTCTTACCTTTATAGGACAGGACTAAAAATTCTCTTTTTTAAGACAGAGTCTTGCTCTGTTCCCGAGGCTGGAGTGCAGTGGCATGATCTCGGCTCACTACAACTTCTGCCTCTCAGGTTGAAGTGATTTTCCTGCTTAAGCCTCCTGAGTAGCTGGAATTACAGGGGCCCACCACTACACTCAGCTAATTTTTGAATTTTTAGTAGAGACAGGGTCTCCCCATGTTTGCCAGGGTAGTCTCCAAAGCCTGACCTTATGATCTGCCTACCTGAGCTGCCCAAAGTACTGGGATTACAGATGTGAGCCACCACGCTGGGCATTTTTTTTAATTACACTGAAGACTTTTGAAAGGGTTGTGTGTTGTATGAACTCCCTCCTCACCCAATTCTCATGGACGGGAAAATGCTGCTGCTTCATTTTAAAGCTAATGAGCTGCCTGAACAGGAACTTCTATTTAACCATTCAAGCTGATTAGTTCACGTCCCTGAAGGCTGGAGAACACGGGAACTGCTATCCCATCTGAATACAATCCAAAAGCAAAAGGCTGTGGCCAAGTTGAAATAATGGGGCAGATAGAAGCGATAAAGACTGGAGCTGGGAGTGGCCCGTACTTCAAGTTAAGCCAAACAAAGGTGTTTGCATGTTTTATATGGGCCAAATAGGAATTCCATAATAGAGAAAACCATTGATTTTAAGGAGGACGCTGCCCTGAAAAGCTTCCTGCCAGGGGTAAGGAAGAGGCTGCCCAGGACCCCCAGAGGCAGGTGGTAGGAGGGCTCTTAGTGGCTTCCTAGAAACTGTATTACCTGAGGTAGTGAACTGCTGTCAGAGATCCCTACCAGGAGAATTTCTCAGGAACGCATGAGAAAGGGCCCAAAACTGCATGACTGCTCCTAAAATGTGACACCATAATACAGCTGAACTATTCAATAAAGCCCTATCTGTTCCTCTGTCTCTTCTTTCTCCCTGCCCCTATCCAACCCTAGAAGAGCCAGAAAGCACTGCTAAGAAGTGAGGGTGGGTGGTCATAAACAAACACACTGCCCTCCTTTCCCTTCCCACTGTGGGTTTCTCAGGCTGAGGCTGTCACAGAGGAGGAGGGATGAAAATTGTTTTCGTTGATATTTTATCATGAACATTTATGAACGTACAACAAAGTTGAAAAAACTTTACAGTGAACACTTTAACTGTATCTTCACCAACTTGGAGTCTTGTTTTATCTCATGTCCATCCATAGATCCATATTTCTATCCATCCAGTAATCCATTATAGTTTTTAGGCATTTTAAAGTAAATTGCAGACATCAGTAACTCAACGTGCATTAACTACAATTTGGTACCTTTCTTTTTCCTTTTGGTGTAAAGTTTACAAATGATGAAATGCAAAAATTTTAAGTATGTATTTACCGAATTTTGACAAAAGTATACATATGTGTAACCCAAAACTCTATCAAATAAAGAACATTACTATAATCCCTGATATGGTTTGGCTGTGTCCTCACCCAAATCTCTTCTTGAATTGTAGCTCCCAGAATTCCCACGTGTTGTGGGAGGGACCTGGTGGGAGAGAATTTAATCATGGTGACAGTTTCCCCCATACTGTTCTTGTGATAGTGAATAAGTCTCACAAGAGCTGATGCTTCTATAAGAGGAAAGCCCTTTTGCTTGTTTCTCATTTCTCTCTTGTCTGCCACCATGTAAGATGTCCCTTTGACTTTCTGCCGTGATGATGAGGCCTCCCCAGCCAGGTGCAACTGTGAGTCCCTTAAACCTTTTTTGAATAAAGTACCCAGTATCACGTATGTCTTTATCAGCAGTGAAAAAACGGACTAATACAATCCCAGAAAGTTTCCTCATGACTTGTCTCAGTCTCCAGCTCTGTACCCTTGGATTTTTTTCATTGTAGACTAAGTTTGCCAACTTTAGAAATTCCACATAACTTGAATCATGTTGTGATAACCCTATATATAAGGCTTCCTTCAGTCCACAAAACAATTTTTATATTTATCAGTCAGGTTACACATATCAGTATCTCTTTCATTTTTATTGCTGAGTAGTATTTCATGCTATGAAATAACGTAGTTCGCTACCTGATCCTCTATTTGTGGTCACCAGAAATATTTTCAACTTCTGATTATTATGAGTAAAGCTATTGTGGTCTTCTATAAGTATTTTTATTAACATGTATTTTCACTAATTGGGGTAGATTCCTAACTCGGAAATTTATTATAGATGAGATGTATATTCGTTCTATAAGAAAATTCCAGAAATTTGACAAAGTAGTTGTACTGTTTTATAGTCCCATTAGCAATAGTTATACTTGTGCTGTATTCTTGCCAACATTTGGTGTTTAGTCTTTCCCAACCTAGTTATTTTGTGGGGTGTGTAGTAGTATCTCACTGTGGTTTTAATCTGCATTTCCTTGATGTTAACCATTTTGTCCCACTTGTATATTATCTTTGCAAAGCGGCTCCCCAAATTTTTTCCCCTTCTAAACAGTAATTGTTCTCTTTTTTTCTTTTAGTTGTTCTGTCATCCAGGCTGGAAGGCAATGGTGCAATCTTGGCTCACTACAGCCTCTGCTTCCTGGGCTCAAGCGATCCTCCCACCTCAGTCTCCCAATTAGCTGATACCAGGCTAACTTTTTGTATTGATATTAGCCAACATACAAGGCTAATTTTTTGTACTTATACTAGGTATCAGGGTCTCACCATGTTGCCCAGACTAGTCTCAAACTCCTGGCCTTAAGCCATTCATCCTCCTCGGCCTCCCAACGTACTGGCACTACAGGTGTGAGCCACTGTGCCCAGCCTTATTTTCAGGTTATAAAACTGCTTTCTATATTCTGGAAATCAGGCTCTTTACTGAAAATAGATTTATGACCATTTTCTGTCAGGCTGTGGCTTGCATATTCTTTTGTTTAATGTATCTTTTAATTTTCCCAGACACATTTTCTGCAAAATTTGTGTTAGTTTTTGTTGTATTTTTCAGATACTTTGTTCATTTCATCTAAGTTGCAGAATTTGTCACCATGACGTTGTTTATGATAGTCTCTTATTATCCTTTTCACGTCTGCAGGATCTGTAGTGATAGTTTCACTTCGCTTTCACTTCTGATATTGATACTGACCATTTGTGTTTCCTCTCTTTTTTTCATGATCAGAGTAGCTTAAGGTTTATTAATGTTGATATTTTAAAACAACCAGCTTCTTTGCTTTGTTAGTTTTCTCTATTATTTTGTCTGTCTTCAATTTGGTTTATCTCTAAACTTTTACCTTTATTGTTTCCTTCTTACTACTTCGTTGGAGTTTTCTTTGCTCTGTGTGTGTGTTTTTTCAATCTTCTTTAGGTGAACATTTACGTCATTGATTTTAGACCTTTCTCTTTTTCTTCTATTGCAGTATAAGCATATACGGCTATACTTCCCTCTGGGAACTCCCGTAGCTGTAATTCATAAGTGTTGGCATGTTGTATTTTGATTATCCCTTAGAATAAAATATTTTATATTCTACCTTTTGATTTCTTCTTGGGCTTGTGTATTATATTTAATCTCCAAGTACTTGGAGCTTTCCTAGTTCTCTTATTGTTAATTTCTGTTTTAATCCTATTGTGGTCAGGTAACATACACTGCATGAATTCAATTTGATTTAATCTATTCAGTCTTGTTTTACGACCTAGCATGTGACCTATCCTAGTGAACACTACATGTACTTGAAACATACAGTATTCTGTGGTTATTGGGTGTCGTCTTGCATTGGTTTGTTTAAGATGGTGGAGAGTGTTGTTCAGGTCATCTGCATCTTGACTAAGATTTTGTCTAGTTTATCTATCAATTGCTTGGGAGATGGGTATTAAAATCACCAATCAAAATTGTGGATTGTTTGTTTATTCCTTTAGTTCAATTTTGTTTTGTGCAAATTGACGCACAAATTATTTTTAATCCATTTTTTTTGATGAAATGACTCTTCTGTAATCATGAACTATCCCTCTTTATCTTTGGAAATACTGTTTTGACTTAAGCATATTTTATTTGGTATTAATATAGCTTCTTCACACTTCCATTGCTGACTGTTTGCATAGTATATCATTTTAAATGTACTCATTTAGGGTCAGGTACAGTGGCTCACACCTGCAATCCCAGCACTTTGGGAGGCTGAGGCAGGTAGATCACTTGAGGTCAAAAGTTTAGGACAAGCCTATCCAATGCAGTGAAACCCCAGCTTTATTAAAAATACCCCAACATTTAGCTAGGCATGGTGGCAGGTTTCTGTATTCCCGGCTACTCAAAAGGCTGAGGCAGGAGAATTGCTTGAACCCAGGAGGCGGAGTTTACAGTGAGCAGAGATTGCACCACTGTACTCCAGCCTAGGAGATAGAGTAGGACACTGTCTTAAAAAAATTCAAATGTACTTATTTAGACCTACCTATATTTGTCTTCTTTTTTTCTATTCAAAGTGTGTATTTCCATATACAGCACTGGGTCTTGTGGGTTTTTTAAATCAATTCTGGCACTTTAACTGGAGTATGTGGTATGATTCAATAACATTTAACGTTATTAAATATAGATTTATTAGTGGTTGAATGATGTAATTGGATTCAAGCTTACAATTTAATGGTTTGTTTCATTATTTTGTTTGTTTTTGTTTGCATCCCCTTCCCCACTTTTTGTCCTGTCCCTTTTCTCCTGATGTCTTTTGGACTCTTTAAATACTTTTAAAATTTCATTTTAAAGTATCCATGACTTATTAGATGTAGTGGTTGAATATTCCTTATCTGAATTCCTTGGGACTAGAAGAGTTTTGGATTTTAAACTTTTTTCATATTTTGGAACATTTACATATACATAAAGAGATCTCTTAAAGATATAACTGAAGTCTAAACACAAAATTCACCTATGTTTACGTACACCTCATACACATAACGAAAATAAAATTTTACATATTTTTAGCAATTTTGTGCACGAATCAAAGTTTGTATACATTGAACCATCAGAAAGCACACATATCGCTATCTCAGCCATCGATGTGGGTGAATTTCAGATCTTGGAATATTTTGGATTGTGGGGTTTATGGATCAGAGATGCTCAACCTCTACCTGTTTTCATTGTTGATTATTTTATGTGTTAAATATGTAAAAAAGGGTTAAGTTTTCAGCTGAATGAGATTTTTGAGTTTGGAAATTAAACTAAACAGGATTTTTCTTAAGTTCCAGGATACAGGTGCAGAATGTGTAGGTTTATTATATAGGTATATGTGTACCATGGTGCTTTGCTGCACCTATCAACCGTTCATCTAGGTTTTAAGCTTCACATGCACTAGCTATTTGTCCTAATGGTCTCCCCGTCTCACCCTCCTCTGACCCCCAACTGGCCCCAATGTGTGTTGTTCCCTCCCTGTGTCCATGTGTTCTCACTGTTCGACTCCCAATTATGAGTGAGAAAGTGTGGTGCTTGGTTTTCTGCTCCTGTTTTGAACTAGACAGAATTTCTTAATATCTTAAATTGCTCAGTGAAATAGAAAATATCAAAGATTCTACCCAACAGGTGGGTAAGAATGAGTCCACGTAGCAACTTTGATAAAGTGAAGGGAAATAACAAACCATTTCTGATTGCTCCCTGCCACAGCCAGTGCATTCAACCTTTTTACTGTCCTTTTATTATTTTTTCATTGTTCTTACAGTCATTATTATTTTTCCCCAAATGAAAAAATAAAAGTGGTGGGATTGATAGTGAGGAAACAGACTGACAGCTGCCCCTACACCTGAGTTTAACTTTTGAGAAATATAGTCAACATGATGATTTTCACACAGGGCTAGTAGGCCTTCTGCATCTGTTATAATTCCTGTTATGTTGTGGACAGAAAATAAATTTTTCTCTCCATGGGAACCTGTTAGTGATACTTGAGAACAATGTCAACTGTAGACCAAAACCGAATACAAGTGGAAATATTGTTTCATTTTTTTTTTGCAGTATTCCTTTTTTAAGACCTGAGATAGGAGGATAAAAAAGGAAAGAACTATCGACATGTGCAACAACATGGCTGAATATCAAAAACATTTTCTTGACTAAAAGAAACCTTACATATGGAGTGATCACAATATAATTCTATTTCTATCAAACTTTAAAATCTGTTCTGAAAAAATATTTAAAAGTATATTTGGGTTCGGGACCGACTAAGAGGAGGCAAAACTGAACTTTCTAGTCTCTGCTGTGATCCAAAACCCATGCTATAAACTTTGTACACAGTATCTCATTTAATCCTCAAAATCACCCTAACAGGTAGTTACTGTCACTTCCTCTACTTCAAACAGAACATAAAGCTCAGAGAATCCAGGTACTGTGTTGCTTTTTGTTTTGTTTTGTTTCTTGAGATGGAGTTTTGCTCATGTCACCCAGGCTGAAGTGCAATGGCGTGATCTCGGCTCACTGCAAGCTCCGCCTTCTGGGTTCAGGCAATTCTCGTGCCTCAGCCTCCCAAGTAGCTGGGACTACAGGAACGCACCACCATGCCCAGCTAATTTTTTGTATCTTTAGTAGAGATGGGGTTTCACCATGTTGACCAGGATGGTCTCGATCTCTTCACCTCGTGATCCACCTGCCTCGGCCTCCCGAAGTGCTGGGATTACAGGTGTGAGCCACCATGCCTGGCCCGGTACTGTGTTTTACACTTACTTAGAAGTCACCAATTCCTAAAGTTCTATAAAATGTTCTAAGTAAAAATGAATAAAGTAGGCAAAAAAGACCATGTAAATAGCATTTCTACAAATATCTCCTAAGACAATTTTCACATCGATGTCCAAAGACATTTACAAGACCGTTTTCCACAACACTGTTTAAAATAATAGAAAACTACAAGCAACCTACATGTCCATGGAAGAGTTAGATTCTTTCTCTTATTTCCGTATAATGCAATACTGTGCTGATGTAGAGATATCATATTCATTTTTAAAAATTACATTCACCTTCTTCTCATGGATCCAAGGAGATATGTTAGAGAATATCTATTGCATTTGGACATAAACATAAATACAAAGGAAATAGTAGGGGCTCTCTACAAGTGGTTATATATTGGAAGAGGAAGAAGAGAAAAATAAAAGGGATTATGAACTTTGTATATGCTTTGGTAGTGTCTGGTTTTGTATATAACTTGAATTTTTCATAAATATATTTTACAGTCTGCATAATTACTAGGTAAGAAGACAAGTAAGTCACTTTAGTAAAAGTTCTTCCAATTACTGCAACTGATTTCTACCGCCAGAATGTTCCCAGAACCTGAAAAGAGGAAGCACTATAAATGGAAGGCAGAAATACTGACACTAGAGGGCCAGAGCTGGAGAGGGTGGATCTAATGCAGCAAATCCATCAGCAGTTCTCATCGCCATCTTTGAGAAACCTCACAATTTTCCGTGCGTAATAAATGATTTAAATTGAAAACAAATCCATGACAGTGGTGCATGAGAAAGGTTACATGTGTCCCGAATAATAAAGTCTGCGCACAATATAAATTAAAACATACCATTTTACATTCATAAGATTGACAAACAAAAAGTAAAAGCCTAGGAATATCAAGTGAAGCCAAACACAAAACAAGTTTCCCCACATTTCCTGTGGGAATACAAATTGTTACAACTACTTTAAACAATTGGAAATTCATAGTAAAAATGAAGACAAGCCTCCCCAACAACTTACCAATCCCTCTTCTGGGAACACAGTAAGAGAGATTCTTCCCAAGAAACCTGTAAACAAATGTATATGGCACTATGCATGTAATTGTACATCGTGGTATTTCCATATGGTAAAGTATTATTCGGCAGGGAAAGTAAGTAGACCAGAGGTAGACATTTCAATATCAATAAGTTTTAGAAAATAAAATTGAGTATAGGAAGCTGCAACTATATCTGTAATGCTTTGTTTTGCCAGGAAAAGAAAGGGACACGTGGGGAGGGCAAAGGACAACAAAAACTAAACAATCTGAAACACATGCAGAAAGATACCCATATTTTAAAATTTTCCATTGCTGCTTATATTAGTTTCTGTCTTTTCTATACGCTTGAAGTACTTGATAATCAAGAAAATATAAAAGGCATAGGAAAAAGTATTCTGAGAAAATACATCGAAAGGTTTATGGTTATTAGATTTGGTAAGATTTTAAATGACTTTAATTTTCTTTGTTATATCTCTCTATATGTCCTAGTCATACCATATTAAATGTGTATTTCATTTATGACAATAAAAATGTATTGTTTAAAAACTCCTATATATGCAGTTTTATCTGACATATGATGAAACTCTACGAAACATAGATTCAGCAAAAATACTGAGAACAAGAACAAAAATAATGATATTAAGAGTTGTTGACTTTTGGATGGAGCTATGAGTGACTTTACATTTATCTCTAAACTCGATTTTTCTATAGTGGGCAAATAAAATATTTGTGAAAGCTAGATTAAATAGAAAGCTATAGGTTTTAAATGAAAAGGAATTCAAATAATTTTCCAGCATGATAAAATGTTCATATTCCTAAATATGAACTACTTTACAAAAGCACCAGTGATTTTAAAGAAACATTAGATGATTTTTAAAGGAAGTCAGTTATGATACTGCAGTTTATAGTGATACTGAGTGTTTGCTAGCTCCACTAATCAGGATATTAAGTTAATAGTATATAATATGCCATAAAGAAATTATATGAGCAGAGGTTACTGCAAAAGGAGAACACAATGATTTTAAGTGGGCTGGTGACCTGAATTTCTTCCAGTGAGGGGAAACATCAGAGTCATTTGATCAATGAAGTGCCTTTTATAAATCTTCAGGAAATCTCCTATGAAGGCTTTAAGAAGATGGATTTCTTATTACTTCTGATGTACGTTCCCATGAAATTTTTCCATTGCCACCATGGGCCTGCCCAGCCTAAGAGATGGAAACTGTGAGTCCAGCCCACTGACGCCCACCATCAGTAAAAAGATTGCACACTGAGGAGGCCATGACCAGCCTGCTGACTGAAATCTATACTGTAAAAGGATGATGCTGTTCCAGCAATCCTGAAACCCTGCCCTAGGATCAATGCAAATTGGTGTCAACCTTAGAATTTCAATACGCCTAGGCAGATAGTTATCTTTAAATATAAGAACAGTATCATTTTCTGGAGAAACCAAAAGAATCCAGAAAAATTCTACAGTAGTCTACTCTGCCCTTCCTCCCCGTTCCGTCTTGTTAGTAACAGCCAAATCCAGGCACAAAGATGTCCTAACTTCTACACCTGAGGTTGCCCACAACTTGTGCTAGGTGACGCATCTTATAGAGCACATATGCAAACAATTATGGGACCTGAAAAACAGTAACTCAGGCAGAAACATTAGGAATTAGTGCCCCTAAGTGAACCATTGGGAAAAAAGGAGGCTTAGAGAGTTTAAACAACTTTCCCCAGTAGCTGATAAGTTACGGTGGCCTTAGACAAGCTGACAAGAGTGGTAGCAAAAAGGCTTCAAGGATTACAAATTGTTCTACTATAAGGTTTTAAAAAGGTTTCAAAGGCAAAGAAGAACAAATGAAGCCATGAATTTTACAATCTACATATTTTTAGCCCTTTCTCTTTTTTGCTTTTCTTGGGTAAACTAATTAGACCCTGCAAACACATTCCCACCCACAATGTTGTCTCCATTGCTTTAGGGCCTCACCTCTGAGCAGCCAGAGGAAATGCAGCTGACCCCTTATCTAGTTAACAACCTTTTATACTCTGCCCTTTCGCTTTGCTTTCTCCATGCCACCATAAGACATACAAAGATTCTTCTGCCTCCAAGATGCTGCAGCTTTCTTCTCAGCTAGTTACCCCCAGCTAAAATTAACTGTTCCACATACTCAGAGATATATGGCAATCAAGCAACCAAGTGCCCCTTTTGCCAATGACATGTTTTTAAAAAATATGTTCAATGAGAGGCTCTTTGAAAATTATTCACTTTTTTCTGAGTTGCAAAGGAAAACGAAAGGCAAATTATGGCTCTATAAGCAACTGTTTGCACAGATCCCATTAATTGGCCATCCACAGGGCTATTGACAACTAGCTCTTTTCTCTTGTCATTTCGCTTACCAGGCAGAAATGATTACAAACTTAATTTCTTTGGGGGGTTATTTAGGTTAGAGAGGGCCCCTTGATAATGCAGAAGTCAAAACGGCCACCAGAGACAGGAGAACAATAGCTCCCAGTGCTTCCACAATGGAGAGAGAGATAACTGAATGTCATATTCGGAAGAAATTCAAACCATCATTGATTTTTTCAGATGAAAAAACTGAGGCTCAAAGAGGTTAGGGGGTTAACCAAAGTCAGTCAGTGTTTTAGTTTGCAGCAAAGCTGAAAGCAGGCGCTAAGCATTGCAACACCTGGTGTCTTCCTTCCTCCCCTCCATCCTGCTGCTAGTAGTGTCAGTGGCAAATACAAGCCAGTTCAAGGAAATGTGGCCTCAGCGAGGAGTACTAAGGACCAAGCACCAATGCATCTTGCCATTTACAACAAATTCCTTAATTACAAGGCTTCATTTATTCACAGAAGCTGCCTCTTTTGTACATAGCCAAACACACACACTCACACACACACACACAGTGTGACAGAGATAATTTATCATTATCTGAATGCACTCAGGGTGGTCAATTTCAGTCAGAGTGAAGAACAGAGAAAGGTAGGGTCAAGGGCACTATAGAAATAGCTGTTCCTGCTTCACTTTTCAGCCCTCCTTCTTCTCCCATCAGCCCACTTTCATTACTTTTCTCTTTGATGCAAAATCTGAAAATCTTGGTCAGGAAGCTCTGCTTATCAGTGGGTTCTGAATAACCCACTTTTATCAAACTTCATCTGATGGACCCAAAATATATTTGATCGTAGCAAAAAGTACCCTTATCAGTCCTAAAATGACACTGTCCCAAAGTGAATAGTGTTAGCAGCCAACTCTCTAGAACCAGAAAGAATTATGTTTAAATCCTCAATCCATCACTTTCCAGCCATGCTGTCATGTCCAACTCATTCTTCTTAAACAATATCTCACTAAGCACACTAGACTGTAGAAATCCACACAGATAGGGCCTTACCTTTTCTGGCTTTATTCCTGCGAGGCGGCAGTGGACACTAACATATCTGTCACTCCAGTTAATGTAAAGGTTTAACTGGTACAAGTGTTGTGCAGGCAGGTCTCTGGAACAATGAGAGCACCCAGAAGAAGGCTTTGCTTTAGTTACAAAGGTCAGGAAAGGTTTCCCCTAGGCAGGGACCGAGATCAGAAGCATGAGTGGGCAGTAAGTGGGCAAAGTAAGGATGATCTGGCATTCCTGGCAAATATGTGGTGCAGGGGGACCTGGACCTTGGCCAGTACAAGATGCTGAGTCTTTGCAGTGCAGAGCAGAGAGGAGGGGCACGCCATGAGGACAGAGAAATGGAAAGAAGACTGTGGCCATGGTGAGGAGGTTTGTCCTCATTCTAAGAAGGACTGGGAGGTATGGGGCATGGTCTGACTTATGTGGAGGACACACTGGAGACAACATGGACACAGACACACAGGTGGAAGGCCAGGAGGTAATCCACAGAAGGGCTGCAATGAGAATTTTAATGGAAAGAAAAAACAGAAGCTAAGGGATATTTAAGAACTAAAATCAGCAGGCCTGAATGGTCAGTTGGATATGAGAAGTGAGAGAGAAAGGGATAAACCAGAGCTCACTCATAGGACTTTGGCTTGTGTGACTGGATAGGTGGTGGCACCATTTTCTAAAAACCAGAATGGAAGAAGGAGCAGACTAGTGACTTAAACCTCATAGCCTCAGTTTTCTCATCTGTAAAATGGGAGTAGTCCTACATATATCACAATGTTTTTGAAAGCATTAGAAAATATTCCTAGAAAATGAAGCCTTCATACAAAGCGGTGTATGTTTCTCCCCCAAATAAATGGGACCTATTCTTATAGGCTTGGTTTTCTTGATCTGATTGGAAACTCAGGATCTCAGATATTCATTTCTTTTCATCCTCTTCTCTGATGGCTCTACCAAATTGCTGGTTTACTTATCTCATCACCCTAAACAACGTATAGTACTCCATCCTAGTCAAATAAGCAAGTTGGCAATTGCTCTTCTGAACAAATTATTGTAAATGTCACTGCTACAGTGCAGCTCATAGTGGCTCACTTGGCTGTTCAAGGGAAAAATTCTTGCAAATGCAGCTCTTATTATTTGCCAAATGTTCATGCACAAATGCATTTATTTTACCAAGAGCGTAGTGTTGGGTCATTTAAGGAGAATGGGAAAACATCACTCACAATTGAAGAGGCAAAAGAGCATACAGACAGCACTCCAGAGCTTGCAAACCCCTTCATATACACTATACCAACGGAACCTCACACTGACTGCGGAGAGGCTGAGATGACGAGAAAGGGCAGATATATTTATGATTATTTTTACAAGTAAGGTTAACTTAGACAAAGTAACTCTCTCCAGGTCACAACTCAAGGAAGTAATACATTTCTGTGATGAAAATATAAGTCTTGGGGCTTCTGATTTTATCATGTGTCTATCAAAATCCCCCACCTGCCAACGTTAAGCCATACAATGTAGAACATAAAAACCATATGAAACAGAGGAGAGGGGCGAGATCAAAACTCATTTGAACTTACATAATCATATTTTATCAATTCATTATTAGTCCACTATTATCATTGTGGTCGTCATTAATAGACAAGACGTGTTGAGCAACTACTACCTGCTAGACCAAATACGAAGGACTTCATCTGTGCTGTTTCACTGAACCTTTACTTTCAACAAAGGTGCTCTTAAAAATCAGAATGATGAAAGTACAGATGAGAAAATGGAAGCCGAGAAGGCTTGAGTTGCCTAAACCTGCTCCTAAATCCCAGCCTTTTGCCAAGGCCACTCTACTAGACTTGCTTCTGTGGGATCTATTGTATTCATAGTCAAATACCAATAAGGCCAAGACAATGAGTACTTTTGAGTTCTTCTGGGTTTTGGGGAAAATTTAAACAATGTCTCCCAATCTCCTGAATGCATTGAATGTATTCCGCCGATTCGATAAGCGAACAGGCATGAACGCTTATCTGAGATGATACCACTCTAGTTTCACTCTAACAGTACATTTTGTCTAGAATATTTCTATCTCAAATGCTGATCCTCATTCTGTTACTTACTGGCTGTATATCATTGGACAAGTGGCTTAGCAGCTCAGACACTCAATTTAGTAGTCTGCGAAGTAGGGTTGACGATAGTTCCAATAGTAAAATAAAAGTGGAACCATCTGCAGAAAGCACTTGACATGGTTTCTAGAACATGGTTAGTAAGCCACACATATTAACTATGATTATTTTTTATTTTGATGATCCTTGTGACCACAGAATTGAGGTTAGCTACATTCTACAGAGAGGAAAGTGGTTCTAAGATATAAAGTG
Organism: Callithrix jacchus; assembly: GCF_049354715.1. NCBI lineage: Eukaryota > Metazoa > Chordata > Mammalia > Primates > Cebidae > Callithrix > Callithrix jacchus. The sequence goes on along the minus strand of NC_133521.1, from coordinate 51,759,192 downwards.
TTTTGTGTAAATTCAACCAGCTTGATAGAATAAAGATAAGGAAGCACGTCTCCTAAATGTGACAGAGAAAATTTTTGTTACTAAAATCTCCAGCAACTCTCTGAGGAGGTGGGTCTTGGTAGCTGAAGAATTCTGAAAGTAGAAGTGGACAGAAGCTAAAATGCTCAATGGGAAAAGATAAGAAATCAAGAAACCTGAAAATGATTCAATAGTGAGCAAAGAGAAAAACAGGGGAGAGGGAGAATATGTTCAAAGGGATTTGAGAAATTTGCTCCCACACACAATGTAAATTTCTATGAAAATACTGTGTTAGAAAAAATATACAAGGCCCTTTTCTACACTATTTTAAAGTATATACACCGTCTCAATATTGGCTGTCTTGTAAAATACAAAAAATCTATTTTTATGCAGTTACAGAAAATATAAATACTCTAATTTAACCTTAAAAAAATTACTCTGAAGACACTCTGATAGAAAAAATATACAATGCAATTTTCTACTATGTTTTAAAGTATATGCACCGACTCAATATTCCCTATCTTGTAAAATATAAAAATTCTTATTTTATGCGGTTACAGAATATATGCATAATCATTTTAACACAAATGTTAAACACAAAATTACTAAAAATATAAATATTCTCTTTTTACCCCAACGTTAGAAACAAAATTGTTCTGACAATACTCTGTTAGAAAAAATATACAATGCCCTTTTCTATTCTGTTTTAAGGTATATACACCATCTCCATATTCCCTCTTGTAAAACATGGAAATTCTATTATTACGTGGATAGAGAAAATGTAAGTATTTCCTTTGACTTCAATGTTAAAAACCAAATTACTCTATGAAGACACTCTGTTAGAAAAAATACACAATGCTTTTTCTTACTATCTTTCTTAGTATATACACAATCTCAATATTCTCTCACATGTAAAATACAAATATTCTAAATTTATGTGGTTAGACAAAAATATAAATATTCTCTATGCACCCCAATGTAAAAAACAAAATTGCGTGGAAGATAGTCTGTTAGAAAAAAAATACAATGCTCTTTTCTACTCTCTTATGGTGTATATATACCATCTCAATATTCTCTCTCATGTAAAATACTGAAAATCTAAATTTATGCTGTTAGAAATAAATATAAATATCCTATATGTCCCCGAATGATATAAGCAAAATTGCTCGAAAAATAATCTGTTAGAAAAAATATACAATGCCCTCTACAACATTCTTTTGGATTATATACACTATCTCAATATTCTTTGTCATGTAAAATACCAAAACTCTAAATTTACGTGAATAGAAAAACATATAAATATTACATATTTACCCAAATGCTGAAAGCAAAATTGCTGTAATAATAATCTGTATGAAAAAATATACAATGCCCTTTTCTACTCTCTTTTGGAGTATATACACCAAATCAATACGCTCTCTCATGTAAAATATTAAAATTCAAATTTACCGGATAAAAAAATATATAAATATTATCTATGTACCACAATGTTAAAAGCAAAATTGCTCTAAAGAAAATCTGTTCCAAAAAATATACAATGCCCTTTTCTACTCTGTTTTGGAGTATATACACCATATCAATAAGCTCAATCATGTAAAATATATAAATTCTCAATATACGTGGTTACAAAAAATATAAATATTTTCTATATACACCAACGTTAAAAGCAAAATTGCACATAATATAATGTGTAAGAGAAAATATACAATGCCCTTTTTTACTCTTTCTTGGAGTATATACATCAAATCAATAGGCTCTCTCATGCAAAATACCGAAATTCTAAATTTACGCAAATAGAAAAAAATCTAAATATTATCTAGGCACCCCAATGTTAAAAGAAAAAATGCACTGAATATCATCTGTCAGAAAAAATACACAATGCCCTTTTCTACTCTGTTTTGGAGTATATACACCAAATCAATATGCTGTCTCATGTAAAATACCGAAATTCTAATATTACGAGAATCAAAAAAATATAAATTTTACCTAGGCACCCCTATGTTAAAATCAAAATTGCTCTAAATAAAATCTGTCAGAAAAAATATACAATGCCTTCTTCTACTCTGTTTTGAAGTATATACACCAACTCAATATGCTCTCTCATGTAAAATACAGAAAATATAAATTTACGTAAATTGAAAAAAATGTAAATATAATCTAGGCACCCCACTGATAAAAGCAAAATTGTTCTGAATATAATCTGTCAGAAAAAATATACAATGCCCTTTTCCACTCTGTTTGGAGTATATACACCAACTCATTAGGCTCTCTCATGTAAAAAGCCGAAATTCTAACTTTACGCAAATCGAAAGAAATCTAAATATTATCTAGGTACACCAAGGAAAAAGGCAAAATTTCTCAGAATATAGTCTGTCAGAAAAAATATACAATGCTGTTTTCTACACTGTTTGGGAGTATATACACCATATCAATAAGCTCTCTCATGTAAAATAAATAAATTCTCAATTTACGCAGTTACAAAAAATATAAATATTTCCTATGTACACCACCGTAAAAAGCAAAATTGCACATAATATAGTGTGTAAGAGAAAATATACAATGCCCTTTTTTACTCTTTCTTGGAGTATATCCACCAAATATATAGGCTCTCTCATGCAAAGTAACGAAATTATAAATTTACGCCAATATAAAAGAATCTAAATATTATCTAGGCACCCCAATCTTAAAAGCAAAATTGCACTGAATAGAATCTGTCAGAAAAAATATACAATGCCTTTTTCTACTCTGTTTGGAGTATATACACCAACTCAATATGCTCTCTGATGTAAAATACAGAAATTCTAATTTTACGTGAATCGAAAATAATCTAAATATTATCTAGGCACCCCAATATTAAAAGCAAAATTGCTCTGAGTATAATCTCTCAGAAAAAAATCTACAATGCTCTTTCTACTCTGTTGTAAAGTATAGACACCAACTTAATATGCTCCCTAATGTAAAATACAAAAATTCTAAATTTACACAAATCGAAAAAAAATTAAATATTATATAGGCACCTCAATGTTAAAAGCAAAATTGCTCTGAATATAATCTGTCAGAGAAAATATTCAATGCCCTATTCTACTCTGTTTTGCAGTATATACACCAACTCCATGTGCTCTCTCAGGTAAAATAAAAAAATTCTATAATGAAGCGAATTGAAAAAAATCTAAATACTATCTAGGCAACCCAATGTTAAAAGCAAAATTGCTCTGAATATAATCTGTCAGAAAAAATATACAATGCCCTTTTTTACTCTGGTTTGGAGTATATACACGAACTCAATATGCTCTCTCATGAAAAATAACGGAATTCTACATTTACGTGAATCGAAAAATAGCTAAATAATATCTAGGCGCCCCAAGATTAAAAGAAAATGGCTCTGAATATAGTCTCTTAGAAAAAATATACAATGCCTTATTCTACTCTGTTTTGGAGTATATACACCAACTCAGTATGCTCTCTCATGTAAAACACAGAAATTTTTATTTTACCCAAATTTAAAAAATCTAAATATTATCTAGCCACCCCAATGTTAAAAACAAAATTGCTCTGAATATAATCTGTCTGAAAAAATATACAATGGCCTATTCTACTCTTTCTTAGAGTATATAAAAGAACACAATATGCTCTCTCATATAAAATACAGAAATTCTATATTTAAGCGAATGGAAAAAATCTAAATATTATCCAGGTACTCCAATGTTAAAAGCAAAATTGCTCTGAATATAATCTGTGAAAAAAAAATTTACAATGCCCTTTTCTACTTTGTTTTGGTGTATATACACCAACTCAATATGCTCTCTCATGTAAAATACCGAGATTCTAATTTTATGCGAATCGAAAAAAATCTAAAAAATGTCTAGGTGCCCCAAAGTTAAAAGGAAATGGCTATGAATATAGTCTGTAAGAAAAAATATACAATGCCTTATTCTACTCTGTTTTGGAGTATATATACCAACTCTTTATGCTCTCTCAGGTAAAACAGAGATATTCTATATTTAAGCGAATCGAAAGAAATCTAAATAATATCTAGGCACCCCAATGTTAAAAGCAAAACTGCTCTGAATATAATCTGTCAGCAAAAATATACAATGCCCTTTTCTACTTTGTTTTGTTGTATATACACCAACTGAATATGGTCTCTCATGTAAAATACCGAGATTCTAATTTTATGCGAATCGAAAAAAATCTAAATAATATCTAGGCACCCCAAAGTTAAAAGAAAATGCCTCTGAGTATAGTCTGTTAGAAAAAATATACAATGCCTTTTTCTACTCCGTTTTGGAGTATATACACCAACTCAGTATGCTCTCTCATGTAAAATACCGAAATTGTATTTTAACGTGAATCAAAAAAAATCTAAATAATATCTAGGTGCCCCAAAGTTAAAAGAAAATGACTCTGTATGTAGACTGTTGGAAAAAATATACAATGCTTTATTCTACTTAGTTTTGGATTATATACACCAACTCAGTATGCTCTCTCAGAGAAAATACGAAAATTCTAATTTTATGCAAATGGAAAAAATCTAAATATTATCTAGGCACCCCAATGATAAAAGCAAAATTGCTGTGAATATAATCTGTCAGAAAAAATATACAATGCCCTTTTCTACTCTGTTTTGGAGTATATACACCAATTCAATATGCTCTCTCATGTCAACTACCAAAATTCTAACATTATGCGAATCGAAAAAAATCTAAATATTATCTAGGCACCCCAATGTAAAAAAAAAATTGCTCTGAATATAATCTGTCATAAAAAATATACAATGCCATTTCTACTCTGTTTTGCATTATATACACCAACTAAATATGCTCTCTCATGTAAAATTCCGAAATTCTAATTTTACGTGAATCGAAAACAATCTAAATAATATCTAGGCGTCCCACAGCTAAAAGAAAATGGCTCTTAATATAGTCTGTTAGATAAAATATACAACACCTTATTCTACTATGTTTTGGAGTATATACAACAACTCTGTATGCTCTCTCATGTAAAATACAGAAATTCTAATTTTACCCGAATCGAAAAAATCTAAATATGATCTAGGCAACCCAATATTAAAAACAAAATTGCTCTGAACCAAATCTGTCAGAAAAAATATAAAATGCCCTATTCTACTCTATGTTGGAGTATATACACCACCTCCATATGCTCTCTCATGTAAAATACAGAAATTCTATATTTAAGAGAATCGAAAAAAATCTACATTTTATCTAGGCACATTAATGTTAATAGCAAAATTATTCTGAATAAAATCTGTCAGAATAAATATACAATGCCTTACTCTACTCTGTTTTGAAGTATATACACCAACTCAATGTAAAACACCGAAATTCTAATTTTACGTGAATCGAAAAAAATCTAAGTATAATCTAGGCAACCGAATAATAAAAGTAAAATTGCTCTGAATATAATCTGTCAGAAAAAATATACAATGTGTTTTTCTACTCTGTTTTGGAGTATATACACCAACTCAATATGTTCTCTCATGTAAAATACGGAAATTCTAATTTTACATGAATCGAAAATATCTAAGTATTATCTAGGTGCCCCAAAATTAAAAAAAACTGTCTCTGAATATAGTCTCTAGGAAAAAATATACAATACCTATTTCTACTCTTTTTTGGAGTATATACCCCAACTCAGTATGCTCTCTCATGTAAACTACAAAAATTCTAATTTTACGCGAATCGAAAAAAATCTAAATAATACCTAGGCATCCCACATCTAAAAGAAAATGTCTCTGAATATAGTCTGTTAGGTAGAATATACAATACATTATTCTACCCTGTTTTGGAGTATATAAAGCAACTCCGTATGCTCTCTCATGTAAAATACAGAAATTCTAATTTTACCCGAATCGAAAAAATCTAAATATGATCTAGGCACGTGAATATTAAAAACAAAATTGCTCTGAACAAAATCTGTCAGAAAAAATATACAGTGACTTATTCTACTCTATGTTGGAGTATATAAACCACCTCCATATGCTCTCTCATGTAAAATACAGAAATTCTATATTTAAGCGCATCGAAAAAAATCTAAATATTATCTAGGCACCTTAATGTTAAAAACAAAATAGCTCTGAATACACGCTGTCAGAAAAAATATACAATGCCTTATTTTACTCTGTTTTGGAGTATATATACCAACTCAGTATACTCTCTGATGTAAAATATCGAAATTCGAAATTTACGTGAATCGAAAAAAATCTAAATAATATCTAGGCGCCCCAAAGTGAAAAGAAAATGGCTCTGGATATAGTTGGTTAGAAAAAATATACAATGCCTTATTATACTCTGTTTTGGAGTATATACACCAACTCAGTATGCTCTCTCATGTAAAATACAGATTCTAATGCTACCCAAATCGAAAAAATCTAAATATACTCTAGGCACCCCAATGTTAAAAACAAAATGGCTCTGAATATAATCTGTCAGAAAAAATATACAGTGCCCTATTCTATTCTGTTTTGGAGTAAATACACCAACTCCATATGCTCTCTCATGTAAAATACAGAAATTCTATGTTTAAGCAAATCGACAAAAATTTAAATATAATCTAGGTACCCCAATGTTAAAAGCAAAATTGCTCTCAATATAATCTGTCAGAAAAAATATACAATGCCTTATTCTACTCTGTTTTGGAGTATATACCCCAACTCATTATGCTCTCTCATGTAAAATACCGAAATTCTAATTTTACGTGAATAGAAAAAAATTTAAATATAATCTAGGCAACCGAATGTTAAAAGCAAAATTGTTCTGAATATAATCTGTCAGAAAAAATATACAATGCCCTTTTCTACTCTGTTTTGTAGTATATACACCAACTCAATATGCTCTCTCATGTAAAATTCCGAAATTCTAATTTTGCGCGAATCGAAAAAAATCTAAATAATATATAGGCGCACAAAGTTGAAAGAAAATGGCTCTGAATATAGTCTGTTAGAAAAAACATACAACGCCTTATTCTACTCTGTTTTGGAGTATATACACCAACTCCATATGTTCTCTCATGTAAAATACCGAAATTCTAATCTTACGCGAATCGAATAAAATCTAAATATTATCTAGGCACCCCAGTTTAAAAGAAAAATTGCTCTGAATATAATCTGTATCAAAAAATATACAATGCCCTTATCTACTTTGTTTTGGAGTACATACACCAACTCCATATGCTCTCTCATGTAAAATACAAAAATTCTATATTTAAGCGAATCGAAAATAATCTAAATATAATCTAGGCACCCCAATGTTAAAAAAAATTGCTCTTAATATAATCTGTCAGAAAAAATATAGAATGCCCAATCTACTCTGTTTTGGAGTATATACACCAACTCCATATGCTCTCTCCTGTAAAATACAGAAATTCTATATTTAAGCAAATCGAAAAAATCTAAATATTATCTAGGCACCCCAATGTAAAAGGGAAAATTGCTCTGAATATATTCTGTCAGAATAAATATACAATGCCCTTTTCTACTCTGTTTTGTACTATATGCACCAAATCAATATGCGTTCTCATGGAAAATACAGAAATTCTAATTTTACGTGAATCGAAATGGATCTAAATAATATTTATGCGCCACAAAGTTAAAAGAAAATGGCTCTGAATATAGTCTGTAAGAAAAAATATACAATGCCTTATTCTACACTGTTACAGAGTATATAAACCCACTCAGTATGCTCTCTCATGTAAAATCCAGAAATTCTAATTTTACCCAAATCGAAAAAATCTAAATATAATCTAGGCACCCCAATGTTAAAAACAAAATTGCTCTGAATATAATCTGTCAGAAAAAATATACCATACCCTATTCTACTCTTTTTTGGAGTAAATACACCAACTTCATATGCTCTCATGTAAAATAAAGAAATTCTATATTTAAGCGAATCAAAATAATCTAAATATTATTTAGGCACCCCAATGTTAAAAACAAAATTGCACTGAATATCATTTCTCAGAAAAAATATACAATACCCTATTCTACTCTGTTTTGGTGTATATACAGCAACTACATATACTCTCTCATGTAAAATACAGAAATTCTGTATTTAAGCAAATCGAAAAAATTTTAAATATTATCTAGGCACTTCAATGTTAAAAGCAAAATTTCTTTGAATATAATCTTTCAGAAAAAATATACAATGCCCTATTCTACTCTATTTTGGAGTATATAGCCCACCGCCATATGCTCTCTCATGTAAAATAGAGAAATTCTATATTTAGGCGAATCTACAAAAATCTAAATATTTCCTAAGCATCCCAATGTTAAAAACAAAATTACTCTGAATACAATCTGTCCGAAAAAATATACAATGCCCTTTCTACTTTGTTTTGGAGTATATACACCTACTCAATATGCTCTCTCATGTAAAATACGGAAATTCTAATGTTACATGAATCGAAAAAAATCTAAATATTATCTAGGCACCCCAGTTTGAAAGAAAAATTGCTCTGAATATAATCTGTCAGAAAAAATATACAATGCCCTTTTCTACTCTGTTTTGGAGTACACACACCAACTCCATATGCTCTCTCATGTAAAATACAAAAATTCTATATTTAAGCGAATCGAAAATAATCTAAATATAATCTAGGCACCCCAATGATAAAAACAAAATTGCTCTGAATATAATCTGTCCGAGAAAATATACAATGCCCTACTCTACTCTGTTTTGGAGTATATACACCAACTCCATATGCTCTTTCATGTAAAATATCGAAATTCTAATTTTACGTGTATCGAAAAAAATCTAAATAATATCTAGGCGCCCCAACGTTAAAAGAAAATGGCTCTGAATATAGTCTGTTAGAGAAAATATACAATGCCTTATTCTACTGAGTTTTGGAGTATATACACCAACTCAGTATGCTTTCTCATATAAAATAAAGAAATTCTAATATTACCCGAATCAAAAAAATCTAAATATTATTTAGGTACCCCAATGTTAAAAACAAAATTGCTCTGAATATAACCTCTCAGAGAAAATATACAATGCCCTATTCTACTCTGTTTTAGATTATATACACCAACTCCATATGCTCTCTCATGTAAAATACAAAAATTGTATATTGAAGCGAATGGAAAAAAATCTAAATACTATCGAGGCACCCCAATTTTAAAGCAAAATTGATCTGAATGTAAGCTGTCAGAAAAAATATACAGTGCCCTTTTCTACTCTGTTTTGTAGTATAAGAACCAAATCAGTATGCTCTCTCATGTAAAATACGGAAATTCTAATTTTACACCAATCGAAAAAAATCTACATAATATCTAGGCTCCTCAAAGTTAAAAGAAAATGGCTCTGAATATAGTCTGTTAGAAAAAATATACAATGCCTTATTCTACTCTGTATTGGAGTATATACACCAACTCAGTATGCTCTCTCAAGTAAAATACCGAAATTCTAATTTTACGTGAATCGATAAAAATCTAAATATAATCTAGACTCCCCAATGTTAAAAGCAAAATTACTCTGAATATGATCTGTCAGAAAAAATATACAATGCCCTATTCTACTCTGTTTGGAGTATATACACCAATTCCATATGCTCTCTTCTGTAAAATAAAGAAATTCTATATTTAAGCGAATCGACAAAATCTAAATATTATCTAGGCACCCCAATGTAAAAAGCAAAATTGCTTTGAATATAATCTGTCAGATAAAATATACAATGCCCTTTTCTACTATTTTTTGTACTATATGCACCAACTCAATATGCGCTCTAATGGAAAATACCGAAATTCTAATTTTAGGCGAATCGAAAAAGATCTAAATAATATGTATGTGCCGCAAAGTTAAAAGAAAATGACTCTGAATATAGTCTGTAAGAAAGAATATACAATGCCTTATTCTACACTGTTTCGGTGTATATACACCAACTCAGTATGCTCTCTCATGTAAAATCCAGAAATTCTAATTTTACCCAAATCGAAAAAATCTAAATATAATCTAGGCACCCCAATGTTAAAAACAAAATTGCTCTAAATATAATCTGTCAGAAAAAATATACACTGCCCTATTCTACTCTGTTTTGGAGTATATACATCAACTCCATATTCTCTCTCATGTAAACTACAAAAATTATATATTTAACAGAATCGAAAACATATCTAAATATTATCTAGGCGCCCCAATGTTAAAAGCAAAATTGCGCTGAATATAATCTATCAGAAAAAATATACAATGCCCTTTTCTACTTTGTTTTGTAGTATATACACCAACTCAATATGCTCTCTCTTGTAACATACCAAAATTCTAATTTTCCACGAATTGAAAAAAATCTAAATAATATCTAGGCTCCACCAAGTTAAAAGAAAATGGCTCTGAATATAGTCTGTCAGAAAAAATATACAATGCCTTATTCTACTGAGTTTTGGAGTATATACACCAACTCAGTATGCTCTCTCATGTAAAATAGAGAAATTCTCATATTACCCGAATCGAAAAAATCTAAATATTATTTAGGCACCCCAATGTTAAAAACAAAATTGCTCTGAATAAAGTCTGTCAGAGAAAATATACAGTGACCTTTTCTACTCTGTTTTGGAGTATCTACACCAACTCCATATGCTCTCTCATGTAAAATACAGAAATTCAGTATTTAAGCCAATCGAAAAAAATCTAAGTATTATCTAGACAATCCAATGTTAAAAGCAAAATTGCTCTGAATATAATCTGTGAGAAAAAGTATACAATGCCCTTTTCTACTCTGTTTTGTAGTATATACACGAACTCAAATGCTCTCTCATGTAAAATACAGAAATTCTAATTTTACCTGAATGGAAATAATCTAAATATGATCTAGGCAGTCCAATGTTAAAAAAAAATTGCTCTGAATATAGCCTGTCAGAAAAAATCCACAATGAATTATTCTACACTGTTTTGGAGTATATACTCCAACTCAGTATGCCCTCTCCTGTAAAATACCGAAATTCTAGTTTTACGAGAATCGAAAAAAATCTATATATTATGTAGGCACCCGAATGTTAAAAGCAAAATTGCTCTGAATATAATCTGTCAGAAAAAATATACAATGCCTTATTTTACTCTGTTTTGGAGTATATACACCAACTCAGTATGCTCTGTGATGTGAAATACCGAAATTCGAAATTTACGTGAATCAAAAAAAATCTAAATAATATCTAGGTGCCCCAAAGTTAAAAGAAATGGCTCTGAATATAGTCTGTTAAAAAAAATATACAATGCCTTGTTCTACTTTGCTTTGGAGTATATACACCAACTCAGTATGCTCTCTCATGTAAAATACAGATTCTAATGCTACCCAAATAGAAAAAATCTAAATATAATCTAGGCACCACAATGTTAAAAACAAAATTACCCTGAATATAATCTGTCAGACAAAATATACAATGCCCTATTCTACTCTGTTTTGGAGTATACACACCAACTCAATATGCTGTCTCATGTAACATACAGAAATTTTATATTTAAGTGAATCGAAAAATATCTAAATATAATCTGGCACCCCAATATTAAAAGCAAAATTTCTATTACTATAATCTGTCAAAAAATATACAATGCCTTATTCTACTCTGTTTTGGAGTATATACGCCAACTCAGTATGTTCTCTCATGTAAAATACCGAAATTCAAATTTTACATTAATCGAAAAATTTTAAATATTATCTAGGCATCTGAATGTTAAAAGCAAAATTGCTCTGAAGATAATCTGTCATAAAAAATATACAATGCCTTATTCTCCTCTGTTTTGGAGTATATACACCAACTGAGTATGCTCTCTCATGTAAAATACAGAAACTATATTTAAGCGAATCGAAAAATATCTAAATATTATACAGGCACCCCAATGTTAAAAGCAAAGTTTCTCTGAATATAATCTGTCAGAAGAAATATACAATGCCCTATTCTAATTTGTTTTGGAGTATATACACCAAGTCAATAGGCTCCCTCATTTAAAATGCAGAAATTCAAATTTTACGCAAATCGAAAAAAATCTAAATAATATCTAGGCGCCCAAAGTTAAAAGCAAACGGCTCGGAATATAGTATGTTAGAAAAAATATACAATGCCTTATTCTACTCTGTTTTGGAGTATATACACCAACTCAGTATGCTCTCTCATGTAAAATACCGAAATTCTAATTTTACGTGAATCGAAAAAAATCTAAATAATATCTAGGTGCCCCAAAGTTATAAGAAAATGGCTCGGAATATTATCTGTTGAAAGAAATATACAATGCCTTATTCTACTCTGTTTTGTAGCATATACACCAACCCAGAATGGTCTCTCATGTAAAATACCAAATTCTAATTTCACCCGAATCGGCAAAATCTAAATATTATTTAGGCACCCGAATGGTAAAAGCAAAATTGGTATGAATATAAACTGTCCGAGAAAATATACAATGACCTTTTCTACTCTGTTTTAGGGTATATACACCAACTCAATATGCTCTCTTATGTGAAATATCGAAATTTTAATTTTACATGAATCGAAAAAAATCTAAATATTATCTAGGCACCCCAAAGTTAAAAGAAAATGGCTCTGAATATAGTCTGTTAGAAAAAATATACAATGCCTTATTCTACTCTGTTTTGGAGTATATACAGCAACTCAGTATGCTCTCTCATGTAAAATACAGAATTTCTGTATTTAAGCGAATCGAAAAAAATCTAAATATTATCCAGGCACCCCAATGTTAAAAGCAGAATTGCTCTGAATATAATCTGTGAGAAGAAATATAAAATGCCCTTTTATACTCTGTTTTAGTGTATATACACCAACTCAATAGGCTCTCTCATGTAAAATGCAAAAATTCTAATTTTATGTGAATCGAAATAAATCTAAATAATATCTAGGTGCCTCAAAGTTAAAAGAAAATGGCTCAGAATATAGTCTGTTAAATAAAATATACAATGCCTTATTGTACTCGGTTTTGGAGTATATACACCAACTCAGTTTGCTCTCTCAATTAAAATATCGAAATTCTAATATTACGCGAATCGATGAAAATCTAAATAATATCTAGGCACCCCAAATTTAAAAAAAATGACTCGGAATATAGTATGTTAGAGAAAATATACAGTGCCTTATTGTACTCTGTTTTGGAATATATACACCAACTCAGTATGCTCTCTCATGTAAAATACAGAAATTCTATATTTAAGCGAATTAAAAAAAATCTACATATAAACTAGGCACCCCAATGTTAAAAACAAAATTGCTCTGAATATAATCTCTCAGAAAAAATATTCAATGCCCTTTTCTACTCTGTTTTGGAGTATATACACCAACTCAATATGCTCTCTCATGTAAAATACAGGAATTCTATATTAAAGCGAATCGAAAAATATCTAAATATAATCTAGGCAGCTTAATGTTAAATGCAAAATTGCTCTGAATATAGTCTGTCAGAAAAAATATACAATGCCTTATTCTACTCTGTTTTGGAGTATATACACCAACTCAGTATGCTCTCTCATGTAAAATACGAAAATTCTAATGTTACGTGAATCGAAAAAAATGTAAACATTATTTAGGCACCCGAATGGTAAAAGCAAAATTGCTCTGAATATAAACTGTCAGAAAAAATATACAATGCCGTTTTCTACTCTGTTTTGGGGTATATACACCAACTCCATATGCTATCTCATGTAAAATACAGAAATTCTATATTTAAGCGAATCGAAAAAAATCTAAATATTATCTAGGCACCCCAATGTCAAAAGGAAAATTTCTCTGAATATAATCTGTCAGAGCAAATATAAAATGCCTTATTCTATTCTGTTTGGAGTATATACACCAACTCAGTGTGCTCTCTCATGTAAAATACAGAAATTCTATATTTAAGCGAATCGAAAAAAATGTACATATAATCGAGGCACCCCAATGTTAAAAACAAAATTGCTCTGAATCTAATCTGTCAGAAAAAATATTCAATGCCTTATTCTACCCTGTTTTGGAGTATTTACACCAACACAGTATGCTCTGTCTTGTAAAATACAGAAATTCTATATTTAAGCGAATCGAAAAAAATCTAAATATTATCCATGCACCCCAATGTTGAAAGCAGAATTGCTCTGAATACAATCTGTAAGAAGGAATATACAATGCCCTTTTCTACTCTGTTTTGGAGTATATACACCAACTCAATAGGCTCTCTCATGTAAAATGCAGAAATTATAATTTTACGCGAATCCAAAAAAATCTAAATAATATCTAGGCGCCTCAAAGTGAAAAAAAAATGGCTTGGAATATAGTATGTTAGACAAAATATACAATGCCTTATTCTACTCGGTTTTGGAGCATATACACCAACTCAGTATGCTCTCTCATGTAAAATACCGAAATTCTAATTTTACGCGAATCGAAAAAAATCTAAATAATATCCAGGCGCCCCAAAGTTATAAGAAAATGGCTCGGAATATAGTCTGTTGGAAAAAATACACAATGCCTTATTCTACTCTGTTTTGGAGTATATACATCAACTCAGTATGCTCTCTCATGTAAAATACTGAAATTCTAATTTTTCGTGGACCGAAAAAAATCTTAATAATATCTAGGCGCCCCAAAGATAATAAAAAATGGCTCTGAATATAGTCTGTTAAAAAAAATATACAATGCCTTATTCTACTCTGTTTTGGAGTATATACATTAACTCAGTATGCTCTCTCATGTAAAATACAGAAATTCTATATTTAAGCGAATCGAAAAAATCCTACATATAAACTAGGCACACCAATGTTAAAAACTAAATTGCTCTGAATATATTCTGTCAGAAAAAATATTCAATGCCCTTTTTTACTCTGTTTTGGAGTATATACATCAACTCAATATGCTCTCTCATGTAAAATACAAAAATTCTATATTAAAGCGAATCGAAAAATATCCAAATATAATCTAGGCACCCCAATGTTAAAAGCAGAATTGCTGAGAATATATTCTGTCAGAAGAAATATACAATGACCTTTTCTACTCTGTTTTGCAGTATATAACCCAACTCAATAGGCTCTCTCTTGTGAAGTGCAAACATTCTAATTTTACGCGAATCGAAATAAATCTAAAGAATATCTAGGCACCCCAAAGTAAAAAGAAAATGGCTCGGAATATAGTCTGTTAGAAAAAATATACAATGCCTTATTCTACTCTGTTTTGGAGTATATACACCAACTCAGTATGCTCTCTCATGTAAAATACCGAAATTCTAAATTTACGTGAATCGAAAAAAATCTAAATTTCATATAGGCACCCCAATGTTAAAAACAAAATTGCTCTAAATATAATCTGTCAAAAAAATATACAATGCCCTTTTATACTCTGTATTGGAGAATATACACCAGCTTAACATGCTCTCTCTTGTAAAATACCCAAATTCTAAATTTACGTGAATCCAAAAAAATTTAAATATTATCAAGGTACCCCAATGTAAAAAACAAAATTGCTCTGAATATAATCTGTAAGAAAAAATATACAACGCCCTATTCTACTCTGTTTTGGAGTATATACACCAACTCCATATGCTCTATCATGTAAACTACAGAAATTCTATATTTAAGGGAATCGAAAAATATATAAATATTATCTAGGCACCCCAATGTTAAAAGAAAAATTGCTCTGAATATAATATGTCAGAAAAAATATACAATGTACTTTCCTACTCTGTTTTGTAGTATATACACCAACTCAATATGCTCTCTCATGTAAAATACAGAAATTCTAATTTTACCCGAATCGAAAAAATCTAAATATTATCTAGGCACCCCAATGTTAAAATCAAAATTGCTCTGAATATAATTTGTCTGAAAAAATAAACAATGCCCTATACTACTCTGTTTTTGAGTATGTACACCAACTCAGTATGCTTTCTCATGTAAAATAATGTAATTCAAATTTTTCGTGAATCGAAAAAAATCTAAATATTATTGACGCACCCCAGTGTTAAAAGCATAATTGCTCTGAATATAATCTGTCAGAAAATATATACAGTGTCCTTTTCTACTCTGTTTTGAAGTATATACACCAACTGCATAGGCTCTCCCATGTAAAATACACAAATTCTAATTTTACAAGAATCGAAAAGAATCTAAATAATATCTAGGCGCCTCGAAGTTAAAAAAAATGACTCTTAATATAGTCTGTTAGAAAAAATATACAATGCTTTATTCTACTCTGTTTTGGAGTATATGTACCAACTCTGTATGCTCTCTCATGTAAAATACTGAAGTCCTAGTTTTACCTGAATCGAAAAAATCTAAATATTATTTAGGCATTCCAATGTTAAAAACAAAATTTGTCTGAATATAATCAGTCAGAAAAAATATACAATGCACTATTCTACTCTGTTTTGGAGTATATACACCAACTCCATATGCTCTATCATATAAAATATAGAAATTCTATATTTAAGCGAATCGAAAACAATTTAAATATTATCTCGGCAAGCCAATGTTTAAAACAAAATTGCTCTGAATATAATCTGTCAGAAAAAATATACGATGCCCTATTCAACTCTGTTTTGGAGTATATACACCAACTCCATATGCTCTATCATGTAAAATACAGAAATTCCATATTTAAGCAAATCGAAAAAAATCTATATATCATCTAGGCACCCGAATGTTAAAATCAAAATTCGTCTGAATATAATGTGTCAGAAAAAATAAACAATGCCCTATTCTACTCTGTTTTGGAGTAGGTACACCAACTCAGTATGCTCTCTCATGTAAAATGCAGAAATTCTAATTTTACGTGAATCAAATAAAAATCTATATATTATCTAGGCACCCCAATGTTATAAGAAAAATTGCTCTGAATATAATCTGGCAGAAAAAATATATAATGTCCGATTCTACTCTGTTTTGCAATATATAATCCAGGTCCATATGCTCTTTCATGTAAAATACAGAAATAATAATTTTACGCGAATCGAAAAAAATCTAAATAATATCTAGGCACCATAAAGTTAAAAGAAAATGGCTCTTAATATAGTCTGTTAGAGAAAATATACACTGCTTTATTCTACTCTGTTTTGGAGTATATACACCAACTCAGTATGCTCTCTTATGTGAAATACATAAATTCTAATTTTACCCGAATCGAAAAAATCTAAATATTATTTAGTCAACCCAATGTTAAAAACAAAATTTCTCTGAATATAATCTGTCAGAATAAATATAGAATGCCCTATTCTACTCTGTTTTCACGTATATACACACAGTCCATATGCTCTCTCATCTAAAATACAGAAATTCTATATTAAAGCGAATCGAAAAATATCTAAATATTATCTAGGCACCCCAATGTTAAAAGCAAAATTTCTCTGAATATAATCTGTCAGAAAAAATACACAATGCCATTTTCTACTCTGTTTCGTAGTATATACACGAACTCAATATGCTCTGATATGTAAAATACAGAAATTCTAATTTTATCCGAATCGAAAAAATCTAAATATTATGTAGGCACGTCAATATTAAAAACAAATTGCTCTGAATATAATCTTTCAAAAAAAATATAGAATGCCCTATTCTACTCTGTTTTGGAGTATATACACCAACTCAGTATGCTCCCTCATGTAAAATACCGAAATTCTAATTTTACCCAATTCGAAAAAATCAAAATATTATGTAGGCAACCCAATGATACAAACAAAATTGCTATGAATATAATCTGGCAGTAAAAATATTCAATTCCCTATTCTACTCTGTTTTGTAGTATATACACCAACACAGTATGCTCTCTCATGTAAAATACCGAAATTCTAATTTTACGTGAATCGAAAAAATCTAAATATTATCTAGGCACTTCAATGTCAAAAACAAAATTGCTCAGAATACTATCTGTCAGAAAAAATATACAATGCCCTATTCTACTCTGTTTTGGGGTATATACAGCAAATCCATATGCTCTCTCATGTAAAATACCGAAATTCCAATTTTACGCGAATTGAAATAAATCTAAATAATATCTAGGTGCCTCAAAGTTCAAAGAAAATGGCTCTGAATATACTCTGTTAGAAAAAATATACAATGACGTATTCTACTCTGTTTTTGAGTATACAAACCATCTCAGGATGCTCTCTCATGTAAAATACAGAAATTCTATATTAAAGCGAATCGAAAAAAATCTAAATATAATCTAGGCACCTCATTGTTAAAAGCAAAATTTCTCTGAAAATAATCTGTCAGAAATAATATACAATTCCCTATTCTACTCTGTTTTGGAGTATATACACCAACTCAGTACGCTCTCTCAAGTAAAATACAGAAATTCAAATTTTCCGAGAATAGAAAAAAATTTAATAAAATCTAGATGCCCCAAAGATAAAATAAAATGGCTCTGAATATAGTCTGTAAGAAAAAAAAATACATCGCCTTATTCTACTCTTTTTTGAACTACATACACCAACTCAGTCTGCTCTCTCAGGTAAAATACCAATATTCTAATTTTATGTGAATCAAAAATAATCTAAATATTATCTAGGCACCCCAATGTTAAAAACAAAATTGCTCTGAATATAATCTGTCAGAAAAAATACACAATGCCCTATTCTACTCTATTTTAGAGTATATACACCCACTCCATATGCACTCTCATGTAAAATACAGAAATTCTATATTTAAGCGAATCGAAAAAAATCTAAATATTATCTAGGCACCCCAATGTTAAAAGCAAAATTGCTCTGAATAAAATCTGTCAAAAAAATATACAATGCCCTTTTCTACTCTTTTTTGGAGTATATATAGCAACTCAGGATGCTCTCTCATGTAAAATGGAGAAATGCTAATTTTACCCGAATCGAAAAAATGTAAATATTATCTAGGCACCTCAATGTTAAAAACAAAATTGCTCTGTATATAATCTGTCATAAAAAATATACAATGCCCTATTCTACTGTTTTCGAGTATATACAACAACTCCATATACTCTCTCATGTAAAATACAGAAATTCTTTATTTAAGCGAATCGAAAAAAATCTAAATATTATCTAGGCACCCCAATGTTAAAAACAAAATTGCTCTGAATGAAATCTGTCGGAAAAAATATACAATTCCCTTTTCTACTCTGTTTTGTAGTATATACACCAACTCAATATGCTCTCTCTTATGAAATACCGAAATTATAATTTTACGTGAAACGAAAAAAAACCTAAATAATATCTTGGCACCCTAAAGTTAAAAGAAAATGGATCTAAATATCGTCTGTTAGAAAAAATATACAATGCCTTATTCTTCTCTGTTTTGGAGTATATACACGAACTCCATATGCTCTCTCAAGTAAAATACAGAAATTCAATATTTAAGCGAATCCAAAAAAATCTAAACATTATCTAGGAACCCCAATGTTAAAAAAAAATTGCTCTGAATGGAATCTGTCAGAAAAAATATACAATGCTTTTTTCTACTCTGTTTCGTAGTATATACACCAACTCAATATGCTCTCTGATATAAAATACTGAAATTCTAATTTTACGCGAAACGAAAAAAATCTAAATAATATCTTGGTGCCCCAAAGTTAAAAGAAAATGATTCTAAATATAGTCTGTAAGAAAAAATATACAATGCCTTATTCTTCTCTGTTTTGGAGTATATACACGAACTCCATATGCTCTCTCAAGTAAAATACAGAAATTCTAAATTTAAGCAAATCGAAAAAAATCTAAATATTATCCTGGCACCCCAATGTTAAAAGCAAAATTGCTCTGAATATAATCTGTCAGAAAAAATATACAATGCACTATTCTACTCTGCTTTGGAGTATATACACCAACTCCATATGCTCTATCATGTAAAATACAGAAATTCTATATTTAAGCAAATCGAAAACAATTTAAATATTATCTAAGCACCCCAATGTTAAAAACAAATTGCTCTGAATATAATCTGTGAGAAAAAATATACAATGCCCTATTCTACTCTGTTTTGGAGTATATACACCAACTCAATATGCTCTCTCATGTAAAATACAGAAATTCAAATTCTACCCGAATCGAAAAAATATAAATATAGTCTTGGCACCCCAATGTTAATAAAAAATGGCTCTGAATATAATCTGTCAAAAAAATATACAATGCCTTATTCTACTCTGTTTTGGAGTATATACACCAACTCCATATGCTGTCTTATGTAAAATACAAAAATTCTATATTTAAGCGAATCGAAAAAAATCTAAATATTATCTAGACACCCCAATGTTAAAAACAAAATTGCTCTGAATATAATCTGTCAGAAAAAATATACAATGCCCTATTCTACCCTATTTTGGAGTATATACACCAACTCAATATGCTCTCTCATGTAAAATACCGAAATTTTAATTATACGTGAATCGAAAAAAAACTAAATAATATCTAGGCGCCCCAAAGTTAAAAGTAAATGGCTCTAAACATAGTCTGTCAGAAAAAATATACAATGCCCTATTCTACTCTGTTTTGGAGTATATACACAAACTCCATATGCTCTCTAATGTAAAATACAGAAATTCTATATTTGAGCGAATCGAAATAAACTAAATATTATCTAGGCACCCCAATGTTAAAAGCAAAATTGCTCTGAATATAATCTGTCAGAAAAAATATACAATGCCCTTTACTACTCTGTTTTGTAGTATATACACCAACTCAATATGCTCTCTCATGTAAATTACCGAAATTCTAATTTTACGCAAATCGAAAAAAATCTAAATAATATCTAGGTGCCCCAAAGTTAAAAGAAAATGGCTCTGAAAATAGTCTGTTATAAAAAATATACAATTCCTTTTTCTATTCTGTTTTGGAGTATATAGACCAACTCAGTATGCTCTCTGATGTAATATACCGAAATTCTAATTTTACGTGAATCGAAAAAAATCTAAATATTATCTAAGCACTGGAATGTTAACAGTAGATTTGCTCTGAATATAATGTGTCATAAAAAATATACAATGCCCTTTTCTACTCTGGTTTGGAGTATATACACCAACTCAATATGCTCTCTCATGTAAAATAAAGAAATTCTAATTTAGGCGAATCGAAAAAAATCTAAATAATATCTAGGCACCCCGAAGTTAAGAGAAAATGACTCTTAATATAGTCTGTTAGAAAAAATATAGAATGCCTTCTTCTACTTTGTTTTGGAGTATATACAACAACTCAGTATGCTCTCTCATGTAAAATACAGAAATTCTATATTTAAGTGAATCGAAAAAAATCTGAATATTATCTAGGCACCCCAATGTTAAAAACAAAATTGCTCTGAATATAATCTGTCATAAAAAATATACAATGCCCTTTACTACTCTATTTTGCAGTATATACTCCAACTCAATATGCTCTCTTATGTAAAATACCGATATTCTGATTTTACACGAATGAAAAAAATATAAATAATATCTAGGCGACCAAAAGGTTAAAGAAAATGGCTGGGAATATAGTCTGTTAGAAAAAAATACAATGCCTTATTCTACTCTGTTTTGGAGTATATACACGAACTCAGTATGCTCTCACATGTAAAATAACAAAATTCTAATTTTACGTGAATCGAAAAATATCTAAATATTATTTAGTTACCCCAATGTTAAAAACAAAATTGCTCTGAATATCTGTCAGAGAAAATATACAATGTCGTCTTTTACTCTATTTTAGAGTATATAGATTAACTCCATATGTTCAACCATTTAAAATACAGAAATTCTATATTTAAGCAAATCGAATAAAATCTAAATATTATCTAGGCACCCCAACGTTAAAAGCAAAATTGCTCTAAATATAATCTGTCAGAACAAATATACAATGCCCTTTTCTACTCTGTTTTGTAGCATATACACCAAATCCATATGCTCTCTCATGTAAAATAGAGAAATTATATTTTTACCAGAATCGAAAAATGTAAATATTATCTAGGCACCCCAATGTTAAAAGCAAAATTGCTCTGGATATAATCTGTCAGAAAAAATATACAATGCCCTATTCTACTCTGTTTTGGATTATATACACCAACTCAATATGCTCTCTTACGTAAAATAAAGAAATTCTAATTTTACGCAAATTGAAAAAAATCTAAATAATATCTAGTCGCCCCAAAGTTAAAAGAAAATGGCTCTGAATATAGTCTGTTAGAAAAAATATACATTGCCTTATTCTACTCTGTATTGGAGTATATACACAAACTCAGTATGCTCTCTCATGTACAATACAGAAATTATAATTTTACGTGAATCCAAAAAAATCTAAATATTATCTAGGAACCCCAACGTTAAAAACAAAATTGCTCTGAATATAATCTGTCATAAAAAATATACAATGCCCTATTCTACTCTGTTTAGGAGTATATACACCAACTCTGTATGCTCTCTGTTGTGAAATACAAAAATTCTAATTTCACGTGAATCGAAAACAATTTAAATATTATCTAGGCACCCCAATGTTAAAAGCAAAATTGCTCTGAATATCATCTGTCAGAAAAAATATACAATGACCTTTTCTACTCTGTTTTGGTGTATATACACCAACCCAATATGCTCTCTCGCGGAAAATACGGAAATTATAATTTTACGCGAATTGAAAAAAATCTAAATAATATCTAGGCACCCGAAAGTTAAACGAAAATGCCTCTGAATATAGTCTGTTAAAGGAAATATACATAGCCATTTTATACTCTCTTTTGGAGTTTATACACCAAATCAGTATGCTCTCTGATGTAAAATACTGAAATTATAATTTTAGGAGAATAAAAAAAATCTAAATATTATGTAGGCACCCCAATGTTAAAACAAAATTGCTCTGAAAATAATCTGTCAGAAAAATATACAATGCCTTATTCTACTCTGTTTTGTAGTATAGACACCAACTTAATATGCTCTCTCATGTAAAATACAGAAATTCTATATTTATGTGAATCGAATAAAATCTAAATATAATCTAGGGACCCCAATGTTAATAGTAAAATTGCTCTGAATATAATCTGTCAGAAAAAATATACAATGCCTTATTCTACTCTGTTTTGGAGTATATACACCAACTCAGTGCGCTCTCTCATGTAAAATACTGAAATTCTAATTTACGTGAATCGAAAAAAATCTAAAGATTATCTAGGCACACCAACGATAAAACCAAAATTGCTCTGAAAATAATGATTCAGAAAAAATATACAATGCCCTTTTCCACTCTTTGTTGGAGAATATACACCAACTCAATATGCTCTCTCATGTAAAATACCAAAATTCTAATTTACGAAAATGGAAAAAGTCTAAATAATATCTATGCGTCCCAATGTTAAAAGAAAATGGCTCTGAATATAGTCTGTCAGAAAAAATATACAATGTTTTATTCTACTTTGTTTAGAAGTATATACACCAACTTCGTGTACTCTCTCATGTAAAATACAGTAATTCTAATTTTACCAGAATACTTAAAATCTAAATATTTCCTAGGTACCCCAATGTTTAAAACAAAATTTCTCTGAATATAATCTGTCATAAAAAATATACAAGTCCCTATTCTACTCTGTTTTGAAGTATATACAGCAACTCCATATGCTCTCTCAATTAAAATACAGAAATTCTATATTTAAGCGAATCGAAAAAAATCTAAATATTATCTAGGCACCTTAATGTTAAAAGGAAAATTGCTCTGAATATAATCTGTCAGAAAAAATATACAATGCCTTATTCTACTCTGTTCTGGAGTATATACACCAAGTATGTATGCTCTCTCATGTAAAATACCAAAATTCTAATTTTACGCGAATCGAATAAAGTCTAAACAATATCTAGGCGACCCAAAGTTAAAAGAAAGTGGCTCTGAATATAGTCTGTTAGAAAAAATATACAATTCCTTATTCTACACTGTTTTGGAGTATATACACCAACTCAGTATGCTCTCTCATGTAAAATACAGAAATTCTAATTTTACCCGAATGGAAAAACTCTAAATATTATATAGGCACCCCAATGTTAAAAACAAAATTGCTCGGAATATAATCTGTCATAAAAATATACAATGCCCTATTCTACTCTGTTTTGGAGTATATACACCAACTAAGTATCCTCTCTCGTGTAAAATACCGAAATTCTCATTTTACGTGAATGGAAAAAAATCTAATTATTATCTAGGCAACCGAAAGTTAAAAGCAAAATTTCTATGAATATAATCTGTAAGAAAAATTATACAATGCGCTTTTCTATTCTGTTTTGGAGTATATACACCAACTTCATATGCTCTTTCATGTAAAATACAGAAATTCTATATTGAAGCAAATCGAAAAAATTCTAAATAATATCTAGGCACCTTAACGTTAAAAGCAAAATTGCTCTGAATATAATCTGTCAAAAAAAATATACAATGACGTATTCTACTCTGTTTTGGAGTATATACACCAACTCCGTATGCTCTCTCATGTAAAATACAGAAATACTATATTTAAGCGAATCGAAAAAATTTAAATATTATCTAGGCACCTTAATGTTAAAAGCAAAATTGCTCTGAATATAATCTGTCAGAGAAAATATACAATGCCTTATTCTACCCTGTTTTGGAGTATATACATCAACTCCATATGCTCTCTCATGTAAAAGAGAGATATTCTATATTTAAGCCAATCGGAATAATTTTAATAATATCTAGGCAACCCAATGTTAAAAGCAAAATTGCTCTGAATATAATCCGTCAGAAATAATATACAATGCCCTTTTCTACTCTGTTTAGGAGTATATACACCAACTAAATATGCTCTCTCATGCAAAATACCAAAATTCTAATTTTACGTGAATCGAAAAAAATCTAAATAATATCTAGGTGCCCCAAAGTTAAAAAAAAAATAGCTCTGAATATAGTATGTTAGAAAAAATATACAAAGCCTTATTCCAGTCTATTTTGGACTATATACACCAAGTCAGTCTGTTCTCTCATGTAAAATAACGATATTCTAATTTTACCAGAATAGTTAAAATATAAATATTACCTAGGCACCCCAATGTTTAAAACAAAATTGTTCTGTATATAATCTGTCAAAAAAAATATACAATGCCCTATTCTACTCTGTTTTCGAGTATATACACCAATTTCACATGCTCTCTCATGTAAAAAACAGAAATTCTATATTTAAGCTAATCGAACAAAAACTAAATATTATCTATGCACCCCAACGATAAAAGCAGAAGTGCTGTGAATATATTCGGTCAGAAAAAATATACAATACCCGATTCTACTCTGTTTTGTAATACATACACCAACTTAATATGCTCTCTCATGTAAAATAGAGAAATTCTAATTTTACCCGAATCATAAAAATATAAATACAATCTAGGCACCCCAAAGTTAAAAACAAAATTGCTATGAATATAATCTGTCAAAAGATATATACAATACCCTATTATACTCTGTTTTGGAATATATACACCAACTAGGTATACTCTCTCATGTAAAATACCGAAATTCTAATTTTACGTGAATCGAAAAAAATCTAAATATTATCTAGGCACCCCAATGTTAAAAGCAAAATTGCTCTAAATATAATCTGTGATAAAAATTATACAATGCCGTTTTTTACTCTGTATTGGAGTATATATACTAACTCAATATGCTCTCTCATGTAAAATAGACAAATTCAAATTTTAAGTGAATAAAAAAAATCTAAAAAATATCTAGTCTCCCCAAAGTTAAAAGAAAATGGCTCTAAATGTAGTCTGTTAGAACAAATATACAATGCCTTATTCTACTATATTTTGGAGTACATACAGAAACTCAGTATGCTCTCTCGTATAAAATAAAGATAATCAAATTGTACCCGAATCGAAAAAAATCTAAATATTATCTCGGCACCCCAATGTTAAAAAGAAAATGGCTGTGAATATAATCTGTCAGAAAAAATATACAATGCCCTATTCTACTCTGTGTTTGAGTATATACACCAACTTTACCTGCTCTCTCACGTAAAATACAGAAATTCTATATTTAAGTGAATCGAAAAAAATCTAAATTTTATCTAGTCACCCCAAAGATAAACACAAAATAGTTCTGAATATAATCTGTCAGAAAAAATATACAATGCCCTCTTCTACTCTGTTTACGAGTATATACACCAACTCCATATGCTCTCTCATGTAAAATACAGAAATTCTATATTTAAGCAAATCGAAAAAAATCTAAATATTATCTATGTACCCCAACGTTAAAAGAAAAAGTGCTATGAATACATTCGGTCAGAAAAAATATATAATGCCCTTTTCTACTCTGTTTTGTAGTATATACACCAATTCAATATGCTCTCTCATGTAAAATACAGAAATTCTAATTTTACCCGAATCAAAAAAATCTAAAAATTATCTAGGCACCCCAATGTTAAAAACAAATTGCTCTGAATATAATCTGTCAAAACAAATATGCAATGCCATATTGTCCTCTGTTTTTGAATACATCCACCAACTCAGTATACTCTCTCATGTAAAATACCGAAATTCTAATTTTATGTGAATCGAAAAAAATCTAAATATTATCTAGGCACCCCGATGTTAAAAGCAAAATTTCTCTGAATATAATCTGTCATAAAAATTATACAATGCCCTTTTCTACTTTGTATTGGAGTATATACATTAACTCAGTATGCTCTCTCAAGTAAAATACCGAAATTATAATTTTACGTGAATCGAAATAAATCTAAATAATATCTAGGCGCCCCAAACTTAAAAGAAAGTGGCTCTGAATATAGTCTGTTAGACAAAATATACAATGCCTTATTCTACTCTGTTATGGAGTATATACACCAACTCAGTATTCTCTCTCACGTAAAATACAGAAATTAAAATTTTGCCCGAATTGAAAAAATCTAAATACTATCTAGGCAACCCAATGTTAAAAACAAAATTGCTCTGAATATAATCTGTCATAAAAAATATACAATGTTCTTTACTACACTGTTTTGGAGTATATACACCAACTCAATATGCTCTCTCATGTAAAATACTGAAATTATAATTTTACGCGAATCGAAAAAAATCTAAATAATAACCTGGCGCCCCAAAGTTAATAGAAAATGGCTTGTAATATACACTGTTAGATAAAATATACAATGCCTTATATTACTCTGTTTTGCGGTATGTACACCAACTCAGTATGCTCTCTAATGTAAAATAATGAAATTCTAATTTTATGCGAATCGAAAAATATCTAAATGATATCTAGGCGCCCCAAAGATAAAGAAAATGGCTGTAAATATAGTCTGTTAGAGAAAATATACAATGTTGTTATTCTACTTTGTTTTGGAATATATACACCAACCCCACATGCTGTCTCATGTAAAATACAGAAATTCTATATTTAAGCGAATCGAAGAAAATCTAATTATTATCTAGGCACCCCAATGTTAAAAGCAAAATTGCTCTTAATATAGTCTGTCAAAAAAATATGCAATGTCCTTTTCTACTCTGTTTTGGAGGATATACACTAACTCAGTACGCCCTCTTATGTATAATACCGAAATTCTAATTTTACGTGAATCGAAAAAAATTTAAATATTATCTAGGCACCTGAATGTTAAAAGCAAAATTGCTGTGAATATAATCTGTCAGAAAAAATATACAATGCCATTTTCTACTCTGTTTTGGAGTATATACACCAACTTAATATGCTCTCTCATGTAAAATACCGAATTTCTAATTTTACGTGAATAAAAAAAATCTAAATATTATGTAGGCGCCCCAAGGTTAAAAGAAAATGGCTCTGAATATAGTCTGTTAGAAAAAATATACAATGCCTGATTCTACTCTGTTTTGGAGTATATACACCAACTCAGTATGCTCTCTCATGAAAAATACAAAAATTCAAATTTTACCCGAATCGAAAAAATCTATATATGATCTAGGCACCCCAATGTTAAAAACAAAATGGCTTTGAATATAATCTGTCAAAAAATATATACAATGCCCTATTCTACTCTGTTTTGAAGTATATACACCAACTCCATATGCTCTCTCATGTAAAATACAGAAATTCTATATTTAAGCGAATCAAATAAAATCTAAATATTATCTACGCACGCCAACATTAAAAGCAAAAGTGCTGTGAATATATTCGGTCAGAAGAAATATACAATGCCCGTTTCTACTCTGTTTTGTAGTACATACACCAACTCAATATGCTCTCTCATGTAAAATAGAGAAATTCTAATTTTACCCGAATCAAAAATGTAAATATAATCTAGGCACCCCAATGTTAACAACAAAATTGCTCTGAATATAATCTTTCAAGAAAAATATACAATGCCCTATTCCACTCTCTTTTGGAGTATATACACCAACTCCATATGCTCTCCCATAAAAAATACAGAAATTCTATATTTAAGCGAATCAAAAATAATCTAAATATTATCTAGGCAACCGAATGTTAAAAGCAAAATTTCTCTGAATATAATCTGTCAGAAAAAATATACAATGCCCTTTTCTACTCTGTTTTGGACTATATACACCAACTCAATATGCTTTCTGATATAAAATACCGAAATTCTAATTATATGCGAATCGAAAAAAATCTTAATAATATCTAGGTGCACCAAAGTTAAAAGACAGTTGCTCTGAATATAGTCTGTTCGAAAAAATATACAATGCCTTATTCTACTCTGTTTTGTAGTATATACACTCACTCAGTATGCTCTCTAATGTAAAATACCGAAATTCTAATTTTACCTGAATCGAAAAAAGCTAAATAATATCTAGGCACCCCAATGTTAACAACAAAATTGCTCTGAATATAATCTGTCAGAAAAAATATACAATGACGTATTCTACTCTGTTTTGCAGTATATACACCAACTCTGTATGCTCTCTCATGTAAAATACAGCAATTTTATATTTAAGCGAATCGAAAAAAATATAAATATTATCTAGGCACCTTAATGTTAAAAGAAAAATTGCTCTGAATATAATCTGTCAGAGAAAATATACAATGCCTTATTCTACCCTGTTTTGGAGTATATACATCAACTCCATATGCTCTCTCATCTAAAAGAGAGAAATTCTATATTTAAGCCAATCGGAAAAATTTTAATAATATCTTGGAAACCCAATGTTAAAAGCAAAATTGCTCTGAATATAATCTGTCAGAAAAAATATTCAATGCCCTTTTCTACTCTGTTTTGTAGTATATACACCAACGTAATATGCTATCTCATGTGAAATATCGAAATTCTACTTATACGCGAATCAAAAAAAATCAAAATAATTTCTATTTGCCCAAAAGTTAAAAGAAAATGTCTCTGAATATAGTCTGTTAAAAAAATATACAGTGTTTTATTCTACACTGTTTTGGAGTATATACACCAACTTCGTGTACTCTCATGTAAAATATAGAAATTTTAATTTTACTGGGATAGTTAAATCTAAATATTACCTAGGCAACCCAATGGTTAAAACAAAATTGCTCTGAATATAATATGTTAGAAAAAATATACAATGCCCTTTTCTAATCTGTTTTGTAGTATATACACCAACTCCATATGCTCTCTCATGGGAAATACCGAAATTCTATATTTTAGCAAATCGAAAAAAATCTAAATAATATCTAGGCGCCCCAAAGTTAAAAGAAAATGGCTCTGAATGTAGTCTGTTAGAAAAAATATACAATGCCTTATTCTACTGTGTTTTGGAGTATATACACGAACTCAATATGCTCTCTCATGTAAAATACAGAAATTCTATATTTAAGCGAATCAAAAAAAAACTAAATATTATCTAGGCACCCCAATGTTAAAAACAAAATTGCTATGAATATAAACTGTCAGAAAATATATACAATGCCCTATTGTACTCTGTTTTGATGTATATACACCAACACAATATGCTCTCTCATGTAAAATACCGAAAGTCTAATTTTAGGCGAATCAAAAAGATCTATATAATATATAGGTGCCCCAAAGTTAAAAGAAAATGGCTCTGAATATAGTCTGCTAGAAAGAATATACAATGCCTTATTCTCCTCTGTTTTGGAGTATATACAGCAACTCAGGATGCTCTCTCATGTAAAATATAGAAATTCTAATTTTACCCGAATCGAAAAAATCTAAATATAATCTAGGCACCTCAATGTTAAAAACAAAATTGCTCTGAATATAATCTGTGAGAAAAAATATACAATGCCCTATTCTACTCTGTTTTGGAGTATATACAGCAACTCTGTATGCTCTCTCATGTAAAATACAGAAATTCTAATATTACGCGAATCGAAAAAAATCTAAATAATGTCTAGGCGCCCCAACGTTTAACAAAAATGGCTCTGAATATAGTCTGTTAGAAAAAATATACAATGTCTTATTCTACTTTGTTTTGGAGTACATACATCAACTCCATATGCCCTCTCATGTAAAATTCAGAAATTCTTACTCTACCAGAATCGAATAAATATAAATATTGTCTAGGCCCCCCAATGTTAAAAACAAAATTGCTCTGAATATAGTCTTTCCGAAAAAATATACAATGCCCTATTCTACTCTGTTTTGGAGTATATACACCAACTCCATATGCTCTCTCATGTAAAATACAGGAATTCTATATTTATGCGAATCCAAAAGAATCTAAATATTATCTAGACACCCTAATGTTAAAAGCAAACTTGCTCTGAATATAATCTGTCAGAAAAAATATAGAATGCCCTTTTCTACTCTGTTTTGGAGTATATACACCAACTCCATATGCTCTCTCATGTAAAATACAGCAATTCTATATTTAAGTGAATCGAAAGAAATCTAAATATTATCTAGGCACCCCAGTGTTAAAAGCAAAATTGCTCTGAATATAAGCTTTCAGAATAAATATACATGGCCCTATTCTACTTTGTTTTGGAGTATATACACCAACTCCATATGCTCTCTAACGTAAAATACAAAAATTCTGTATTTAAGGGAATGGAAAAAAATCTAAAAATTATCTAGGCACCCCAATGTTAAAAGCAAAATTGCTCTGAATATAATCTGTCAGAAAAAATATACAATGCCTTTTTAGACTCTGTTTTGTAGTATATACACCAAGTTAATATGCTCTATCATGTAAAATACTGAAATTCAGATTTTACGCAAATCAAAAAACAATCTAAATAATATCTACGCGCCCCAAACTTAAAAGAAAATGGCTCTGAATATAGTGTGTTAGAGAAAATATACAATGCCTTATTCTACTCTGTTTTAGAGTATATACACCAACTCAGTATGCTCTCTCATGTAAAATACAGAAATTCTAATTTTACCCGAATTTAAAAAATCTAAATATTATCTAGGCACCCCAATGTTAAAAGAAAAATTGCTCTGAGTATGATCTGTCAGAAAAAATATACAATGTTTTTTACTACTCTGTTTTGGAGTATATACACCAATTCACTCTGCTCTTTCATGTAAAATACCGAAATTCTAATTTTGCGCGAATCGAAAAAAATCTAAATAATAACCAGGCGACCCAAAGTTAAAAGAAAATGGCTCTGAATATAGTCTGTTAGAAGAAATATACAATGCCGTATTCTACTATGTTTTGGAGTATATACACCAACTCAGTATGCGGTCTCATGTAAAATACAGAAATTCTAATTTTACCAGAATCGAAAAAATCTAAATATTATCTAGGCACCCCAATGTTAAAAACAAAATTGCTCTGAATATAATCTGTCATAAAAAATATACAATGCTCGATTCTTCTCTGTATTGGACTATACACCAACTCCATATGCTCTCTCATGTAAAATACAGAAATTCTATATTTAAGAGACTCGAAAAAAATCTAAATATTATCTAGGCACCCCTATGTTAAAAACAAAATTCCTCTGAATATAATCTGTCAGAACAAATATACAATGCTCTTTTCTAGTCTGTTTTGTAGTATATACACCAAGTCAATATACACTCTCATGTACAATAACGAAATTTTAATTTTACGTGAATCGAGAAAAATCTAAATATTATCTAGGCACCCCAATGTTAAAAGCAAAATTGCTCTGAATAAAATCTGTCATAAAAAATATACAATGCCTTTCCTACTCTTTTTTGGAGTATATACAACAACTTAATATGCTCTTTCATGTAAAATACGGAAATTCTTATTATTCACGAATCCAAAAAAATCTAAATAATATCTAGGCACCACAAAGTTAATAGAAACCGGCTGTTAATATAGACTGTTAGAAAAAATATACAATGCCTTATATTACTCTGTTTTGGGGTATATACACCAACTCAGTATGCTCTCTCATGTAAAATACCAAAATTCTAATTTTACGTGAATCAAAAAAAATCTAAATAATATCTACCTGCCCCAAAGTTAAAAGAAAATGGCTCTGAATATAGTCTGTTAGAGAAAATATACAATGCCGTATTCTACTCTGTGTTACAGTATATACACCAACTCAGTGTGCTCCCTCATGTAAAATACAGAAATTCTAATTTCAACTGAATCATAAAAATATAAATATTATCAAGGTACCCCAATGTTTAAAACGAAATTGCTCTGAATATAATCTGTCAGAAAAAATATACAATGCCCTTTTCTACTCTTATTTGGAGTATATACACCAATTCCATATGCTCACTCAGGT
Organism: Callithrix jacchus; assembly: GCF_049354715.1. Lineage (NCBI taxonomy): Eukaryota > Metazoa > Chordata > Mammalia > Primates > Cebidae > Callithrix > Callithrix jacchus. The sequence goes on along the minus strand of NC_133521.1, from coordinate 51,726,634 downwards.
AAAATACAGAAATTATAATTTTACCCGAATCAAAAAAATCTAAATATTCTCTAGGCACCCCAATGTTAAAAACAAAATTGCTCTGAATATAATCTGTCAGAAAAAATATACAATGCCCTATTCTACTTTTTTTGGAGTATATACACCAACTCCATATGCTATCTAATATAAAATACATAAATTCTATATATAAGCGAATCGAAAAATATCTAAATATTATCTAGGCACCTCAATGTAAAAACCAAAATTTCTCAGAATATAATCTGTCAGAAAAAATATACAATGCCCTTTTCCACTCTGTTTTAAAGTATATACACCAACTCAGTATACTCTCTCATGTAAAATACCAAAATTCTAATTTTACGTGAATCGAAAATAATCTAAATATTATCTAGGCACCCCAATGTTAAAAGCAAAATTTCTCTGAATATAATCTGTCTGACAAAATACACAATGCCCTTTTCTACTCTGTTTTTGAGTATATACACCAACTCAATATGGCCTCTCATGTAAAATACCGAAATTCTAATTTTACCAGAAGAGAAAAAAATCTAAATATTTTATAGGCACCCCAATGTTAAAAGAAATATTGCTCTGAATATAATCTGACAGAAAAAATATAAAATGGCCTTTTCTACTCTCTTTTGTAGTATATATACCACGTCAATATGCTCTCCCAGGTAAAATACAGAAATTCGAAATTTACATGAATCGAAAAAAATCTAAATAATATCTCGGCACCATAAAGTTAAAAGAATATGGCTCTGAATATACTCTGTCAGAAAAAATATACAATGCCCTATTCTACTCTGTTTTGGAGTATATACACCAACTCAGTATGCTGTCTCATTTAAAATACCGAAATTCTAATTTTACGTGAATCAAAAAATATCTAAATATTATCTAGGCACCCAAATGTTGAAAACAATATTGCTCTGAATATTATCTGTCATAAATAATATACAATGCCCTATTCTACTCTGTTTTGGAGTATATAAACCAACTCCATATGCTCTCTGATGAAAAATACAGAAATTCTATATTTACGCGGATCGAAAAAATCTAAATATTATATAGGCACCCCAATTTTAAAAGCAAAACTGCTCTGAATATAATCTGTCAGAAAAAATATACAATGCCCTTTTGTACTCTGTTTTGTAGTATATACACCAACTCAATATGCTGTCTCTTGTAAAACAGAGAAATTCCTATTTCACCCGGAATCAAGAAAATCTAAATATTATCTAGGCACCCCAACGTTAAAAACAAAATTGCTCTGAATATAATCTGTCAGAAAAAATATACAATGCCCTATTCTACTCTGTTTTGGAGTATATACACCAACTCTACCTGCTCTCTCATGTAAAATACAGAAATTCTATATTTAAGCGAATCGAAAACAATCTAAATATTATCTAGGTACCCCAATGTTAAAAGCAAAATTGCTCTGATTATAATTTGTCAGAAAAAATATACAATGCACTTTTCTACTTTGTTTTGGAGTATATACTCCAACTCAATATGCTCTCTCATGTAACATACCGAAATTCTAATTTTACGCGAATCGAATATAATGTAAATAATATCTGGGCGCCCCAAAGTTAAAAGAAAATGGCTCTGAATATACACTGTTAGAGAAAATATACAATGCCTTATTCTACTTTGTTTTGGAGTATATACACCAACTCAGTATGCTCTCTCATGTAAAATACAGAAATTCTAAATTTACCGTAATCCAAAAAAATCTAAATATAATCTAGGCACCTCAATGTTAAAAACAAAATTGCTCTGAATATAGTCTGTCAGAAAAAATATACAATGCCCTTTTCTTTCCTTTTTTTTTTTCTTATTTTGAGAGGGAATTTCGCTCTTGTAACCCAGGCTGGAGTGCAATGGCGCGATCTCGGCTCATCGCAACCTCCGCCTCTTGGGTTCAGGCAATTCTGCTGCCTCAGCCTCCCGAGTAGCTGGGATTACAGGCACGCTCCACCGTGCCCCACTAATTTTTTGTATTTTTAGTAGAGATGGGGTTTGACCATGTTGACCTGCTTGGTCTCGATCTCTCGACCTCATGATCCACCCGCCTCGGCCTTTCAAAGTACTGGGATTACAGGCTTGAGCCACCGCGCCCGACCACAATGCCCTTTTCTACTCTGTTTTGGAGTATATACACAAACTCAATATGCTCTCTCATGTAAAATATCGAAATTCTAATTTTACGTGAATCGAAAAATATCTAAACACTATCTAGGCGCCCCAAAGTTAAAAGAAAATGGCTCTGAATATAGTCTGTTAGAAAAAATATACAATGCCTTATTCTACTCTGTTTTGGAGTATATATGCCAACTCAATATGCTCTCTCATGTAAAATACCAAAAGTCTAATTTTACGTGAATCGAAAAAAATGTAAATATTATCTAGGCACCCCAATATTAAAAGCAAAATTGCCCTGAATATAAACTGTCAGAGAAAATATACAATGCCCTTTTCTACATTGTTTTGGATTATATATACCAACTCAATATGCTCTCTCATGTAAAATACCGAAATTCCAATATTACACGAATCATAAAAAAACTAAATAATATCTAGTCGCCCCAAAGTTAAAAGGAAATGGCTCTGAATATAGTCTGCTAGAAAAAATATACAATACCTTATTCTACTCTGTTTTGGAGTATATACACCAACTCAGTATTCTCTCCCATGTAAAATACAAAAATTATAATTTTACGTTAATTGAAGAAAATCTAAATAGTATCTAGGCACCCCAAAGTTCAAGAAAATTTCTCTGAATATAATCTGTCAGAACAAATATACAATGCCATATTCTACACTGTTTTGGAGTATATACACCAACTCGATATGCCCTCTCATGTAAAATACAGAAATTTTATATTTAAGCAAATCAAAAAAAATCTAAATATTATCTAGGCACTCCAATGTTAAAAGCAAAATTGCTCTGAATATAATCTGTCAGAAAAAATATACAATGCCCTTTTCTAGTCTGTTTTGGAGTATATACACCAACTCAATATGCTCTCTCATGTAAAATATAGAAATTCTAATTTTACCAGAATCTAAAAAATCTAAATATTATCTAGGCAACCAGTGTTAAAAACAAAATCGCTCTGAAGATAATCTGTAAGAAAAAATATACAATGCCCTATTGACTCTGTTTTGGAATATATACACCAACTCAGTATGCTCTCTCATGTAACATACCGAAATACTAATTTTACGTGAATCGAAAAAATCTAAATATTATCTAGGCACCCCAATGTTAAAAGCAAAATTACTCTTAATATAATTTGTCAGAGAAAATATACAATGCCCTTTTCTACTCTGTTTAGGAGTAAATACACCAACTCAATATGCTCTCTCATGTAAAATACAGAAATTCTATATTTAAGCTAATCGAAAAAAATCTACATATAATCTAGGCACCGCAATGTTAAAAACAAAATTGCTCTGAATATAATCTGTGAGAAAAAATATACAATGCCCTATTCTACTCTGTTTTGGAGTATATACAGCAACTCTGTATGCTCTCTCATGTAAAATACAGAAATTCTAATATTACGCGAATCGAAAAAAATCTAAATAATGTCTAGGCGCCCCAACGTTTAACAAAAATGGCTCTTAATATAGTCTGTTAGAAAAAATATACAATGTCTTATTCTACTTTGTTTTGGAGTACATACATAAACTCCATATGCCCTCTCATGTAAAATTCAGAAATTCTTACTCTACCAGAATCGAATAAATATAAATATTGTCTAGGCCCCCCAATGTTAAAAACAAAATTGCTCTGAATGTAGTCTGTCCGAAAAAATATACAATGCCCTATTCTACTCTGTTTTGGAGTATATACACCAACTCCATATGCTCTCTCATGTAAAATACAGAAATTCTATATTTATGCAAATCCAAAAGAATCTAAATATTATCTAGACACCCCAATGTTAAAAGCAAACTTGCTCTGAATTTAATCTGTCAGAAAAAATATACAATGCCCTTTTCTACTCTGTTTTGTAGTATATACACCAACTCGATATGCTATCTCATGTAAAATACAGAAATTCTAATTTTACGTGAATCGAAAAATATATAAATAATATCTAGGCTCCCCAAAGTTAAAACAAATTGCCTATGAATATAGTCTGTTAGAAAAAGTATACAATGCCTTATTCTACTCTGTTTTGGAGAATATACACCAACTTAGTATGCTCTCTTAAGTAAAATATTGCAATTCTAAATTTACGTGAATCAAAAAAAATCTAAATATTATCTACGCACCCCAATATTAAAAGAAAACTTGCTCTGAATATAACCTGTCATAAAAAATACACAATGTCCTTTTCTACTCTGTTTTGGAGTATATACACCAACTCCATATGCTCTCTCATGTAAAATACAGAAATTCTAATTTTACGCGAATTGAAAAATATCTAAATAATATCTAGGCTCACCAAAGTTAAAGAAATTGGCTCTGAATATAGTCTATTGGTAAAAATATACAATGCCTTATTCTACTCTGTTTTGGAGTATATACACCAACTCAGTATGCTCACTTAAGTAGAATATAGCAATTCTAATTTTACGTGAATCAAAAAAATCTAAATATTATCTAAGCACACCAATGTTAAAAACAAAAGAGCTCTGAATATAATCTGTCAGAAAAAATATACAATGCCCTATTCTAATGTGTTTTAAAGTATATACACCAACTCCATATACTCTCTTATGAAAAATATAGAAATTTTATATTTAAGCGAATCAAAAAAATCTACTTATCTAGGCACCCCAATTTTAAAAGCGAAATTGCTCTGAATATCATCCGTCAGAAAAAATATACAATGCACATTTCTACCCTGTTTTGTAGTATATACACCAACTCAATATGCCCTCTCATGTAAAATACAGAAATTCTAATTTTACGCAAATTGAAAAAAATCTAAAAAATATCTAGGCGCCCAAAAGTTAGAAGAAAATGGCTGTGAATATAGTCTATTAGGAAAAATATACAAGGCCTTATTCTACTCTGTTTCGGAGTATATACACCATCTCAGGGTGCACAATCATGTAAAATACAGAAATTCTAATTTTATTGGAATCGAATAAATCTAAACATTATCTAGTCACATCAGTGTTAAAGAAAAATTACTCTGAATATAATCTGTCATAAGAAATATACAATGCCCTATTCTAATCTGTTTTGGAGTATATACACCAACTCCACATTCTCTCTTATGTAAAATACAGAAATTGTATATTTATGCGAATCGAAAGAAATCTAAATATTATCTAGGCACCCCAAAGTTAAAAACAAAATTGCTCTGAACATAATCTGTCAGAAAAAATATACAATGCCATATTCATCTCTGTTTTGCCGAATATACACCAACTCCATATGCTCTCTCATGTAAAATACGGAAATTCTATCTTTAAGCGAATCGATAAAAATCTAAATATTATCGAGGCACCCCAATGTTGAAAGAAAAATTGCTCTGAATATAAATTGTCAGAAAACATATACAATGCCATTTTCTACTCTGTTTTTTAGTATATACACCAAATCAATATGCTCTCATATAAAATACCGAAATTCTAATTTTACGGGAATCGAATAAAATCTAAATATTATCTAGACACCCCTATGTTAAAGGCAAAATTGCTCTGAATATAATCAGTCAGAAAAAATATACAATGCCTTTTTCTACTCTGTGTTGGATTATATACAGCAATTCAATATGCTCTCTTATGTAAAATACAGAAATTCTATATTTAAGCGAATCGAAAAAATCTAAATAATATCTAGGAGCATCAAAGTTAAAAGAAAATGGCTCTGAATACAGTATGTTAGAAAAAATATACAATGCCTTCTTCTACTCTGTTTTGGAGTATATACACCAACTCAGTATGCTCTCTCGTGTAAAATACAGAAATTATAATTTTACCCGAATCGAAAAAAATCTAAATATTATCAAGGCATCTTTTTGTTAAAAACAAAATTGCTCTGAATATAAACTCTCAGAAAAAATATGCAATGCCCTATTCTACTCTTTTTTTGAGTATATACACCAACTCTACCTGCTCTTTCATGTAAAATACAGAAATTCTGTATTTAAGTGAATCAAAAATAATATAAATAATATCTCGGCGCCCCAAAGTTAAAAGAAAATGGCTCTAAATATAGCCTGTTAGAAAAAATATACAATGCCTTATTCAACTCTGTTTTGGAGTATATACACCAACTCAGTATGCTCTCTCATGTAAAATACCGAAATTCTGATTTTACCCGAATTGAAAAAATCTAAATATTATCTAGGCACCCCAATGTTAGAAACAAAATTGCTCTGAATATAGTCTGTCAGAAAAAATATACAATGCCCTATTCTACTTTGTTTTGGAGTATATAAACCAACTTCATATGCTCTCAAATAAAAAATACATAAATTCTATATTTAAGCGAATTGAAAAAAATCTAAATATTATCTAGGCACCCCAATGTAAAAAGCAAAATTGCTCCGAATATAATCTGTCAGTAACAATATACAATGAACTTTTCTAATCTGTTTTTGAGTATATTCACCAACACAATATGCTCTCTCATGTAAAAACCGAAATTCTAATTTTACGCGACTCAAAAAAAATCTGAATAATATCACAGCGTCCCAAAGTTAAAAGAAAATGGGTCTGAATATAGTCTGTTAGAAAAAATATACAATGTCTTATTCTACTCTGTTTTGGAGTATATACACCAGTTCAGTATGCTCTCTCATATAAAATACAAAAATTCTATATTTAAGAGAATCGAAAGAAATCTAAATATTATCTAGGCACCCCAATGTTAAAAGAAAAATTGCTCTGAGTATGATCTGTCAGAAAAAATATACAATGTTTTTTACTACTCTGTTTTGGAGTATATACACCAATTCACTCTGCTCTTTCATGTAAAATACCGAAATTCTAATTTTGCGCGAATCGAAAAAAATCTAAATAATAACCAGGCGACCCAAAGTTAAAAGAAAATGGCTCTGAATATAGTCTGTTAGAAGAAATATACAATGCCGTATTCTACTATGTTTTGGAGTATATACACCAACTCAGTATGCGGTCTCATGTAAAATACAGAAATTCTAATTTTACCAGAATCGAAAAAATCTAAATATTATCTAGGCACCCCAATGTTAAAAACAAAATTGCTCTGAATATAATCTGTCATAAAAAATATACAATGCTCGATTCTTCTCTGTATTGGACTATACACCAACTCCATATGCTCTCTCATGTAAAATACAGAAATTCTATATTTAAGAGACTCGAAAAAAATCTAAATATTATCTAGGCACCCCTATGTTAAAAACAAAATTCCTCTGAATATAATCTGTCAGAACAAATATACAATGCTCTTTTCTAGTCTGTTTTGTAGTATATACACCAAGTCAATATACACTCTCATGTACAATAACGAAATTTTAATTTTACGTGAATCGAGAAAAATCTAAATATTATCTAGGCACCCCAATGTTAAAAGCAAAATTGCTCTGAATAAAATCTGTCATAAAAAATATACAATGCCTTTCCTACTCTTTTTTGGAGTATATACAACAACTTAATATGCTCTTTCATGTAAAATACGGAAATTCTTATTATTCACGAATCCAAAAAAATCTAAATAATATCTAGGCACCACAAAGTTAATAGAAACCGGCTGTTAATATAGACTGTTAGAAAAAATATACAATGCCTTATATTACTCTGTTTTGGGGTATATACACCAACTCAGTATGCTCTCTCATGTAAAATACCAAAATTCTAATTTTACGTGAATCAAAAAAAATCTAAATAATATCTACCTGCCCCAAAGTTAAAAGAAAGTGGCTCTGAATATAGTCTGTTAGAGAAAATATACAATGCCGTATTCTACTCTGTGTTACAGTATATACACCAACTCAGTGTGCTCCCTCATGTAAAATACAGAAATTCTAATTTCAACTGAATCATAAAAATATAAATATTATCAAGGTACCCCAATGTTTAAAACGAAATTGCTCTGAATATAATCTGTCAGAAAAAATATACAATGCCCTTTTCTACTCTTATTTGGAGTATATACACCAATTCCATATGCTCACTCAGGTAAAATACAGAAATTATAATTTTACCCGAATCAAAAAAATCTAAATATTCTCTAGGCACCCCAATGTTAAAAACAAAATTGCTCTGAATATAATCTGTCAGAAAAAATATACAATGCCCTATTCTACTTTTTTTGGAGTATATACACCAACTCCATATGCTATCTAATATAAAATACATAAATTCTATATATAAGCGAATCGAAAAATATCTAAATATTATCTAGGCACCTCAATGTAAAAACCAAAATTTCTCAGAATATAATCTGTCAGAAAAAATATACAATGCCCTTTTCCACTCTGTTTTAAAGTATATACACCAACTCAGTATACTCTCTCATGTAAAATACCAAAATTCTAATTTTACGTGAATCGAAAATAATCTAAATATTATCTAGGCACCCCAATGTTAAAAGCAAAATTTCTCTGAATATAATCTGTCTGACAAAATACACAATGCCCTTTTCTACTCTGTTTTTGAGTATATACACCAACTCAATATGGCCTCTCATGTAAAATACCGAAATTCTAATTTTACCAGAAGAGAAAAAAATCTAAATATTTTATAGGCACCCCAATGTTAAAAGAAATATTGCTCTGAATATAATCTGACAGAAAAAATATAAAATGGCCTTTTCTACTCTCTTTTGTAGTATATATACCACGTCAATATGCTCTCCCAGGTAAAATACAGAAATTCGAAATTTACATGAATCGAAAAAAATCTAAATAATATCTCGGCACCATAAAGTTAAAAGAATATGGCTCTGAATATACTCTGTCAGAAAAAATATACAATGCCCTATTCTACTCTGTTTTGGAGTATATACACCAACTCAGTATGCTGTCTCATTTAAAATACCGAAATTCTAATTTTACGTGAATCAAAAAATATCTAAATATTATCTAGGCACCCAAATGTTGAAAACAATATTGCTCTGAATATTATCTGTCATAAATAATATACAATGCCCTATTCTACTCTGTTTTGGAGTATATAAACCAACTCCATATGCTCTCTGATGAAAAATACAGAAATTCTATATTTACGCGGATCGAAAAAATCTAAATATTATATAGGCACCCCAATTTTAAAAGCAAAACTGCTCTGAATATAATCTGTCAGAAAAAATATACAATGCCCTTTTGTACTCTGTTTTGTAGTATATACACCAACTCAATATGCTGTCTCTTGTAAAACAGAGAAATTCCTATTTCACCCGGAATCAAGAAAATCTAAATATTATCTAGGCACCCCAACGTTAAAAACAAAATTGCTCTGAATATAATCTGTCAGAAAAAATATACAATGCCCTATTCTACTCTGTTTTGGAGTATATACACCAACTCTACCTGCTCTCTCATGTAAAATACAGAAATTCTATATTTAAGCGAATCGAAAACAATCTAAATATTATCTAGGTACCCCAATGTTAAAAGCAAAATTGCTCTGATTATAATTTGTCAGAAAAAATATACAATGCACTTTTCTACTTTGTTTTGGAGTATATACTCCAACTCAATATGCTCTCTCATGTAACATACCGAAATTCTAATTTTACGCGAATCGAATATAATGTAAATAATATCTGGGCGCCCCAAAGTTAAAAGAAAATGGCTCTGAATATACACTGTTAGAGAAAATATACAATGCCTTATTCTACTTTGTTTTGGAGTATATACACCAACTCAGTATGCTCTCTCATGTAAAATACAGAAATTCTAAATTTACCGTAATCCAAAAAAATCTAAATATAATCTAGGCACCTCAATGTTAAAAACAAAATTGCTCTGAATATAGTCTGTCAGAAAAAATATACAATGCCCTTTTCTTTCCTTTTTTTTTTTCTTATTTTGAGAGGGAATTTCGCTCTTGTAACCCAGGCTGGAGTGCAATGGCGCGATCTCGGCTCATCGCAACCTCCGCCTCTTGGGTTCAGGCAATTCTGCTGCCTCAGCCTCCCGAGTAGCTGGGATTACAGGCACGCTCCACCGTGCCCCACTAATTTTTTGTATTTTTAGTAGAGATGGGGTTTGACCATGTTGACCTGCTTGGTCTCGATCTCTCGACCTCATGATCCACCCGCCTCGGCCTTTCAAAGTACTGGGATTACAGGCTTGAGCCACCGCGCCCGACCACAATGCCCTTTTCTACTCTGTTTTGGAGTATATACACAAACTCAATATGCTCTCTCATGTAAAATATCGAAATTCTAATTTTACGTGAATCGAAAAATATCTAAACACTATCTAGGCGCCCCAAAGTTAAAAGAAAATGGCTCTGAATATAGTCTGTTAGAAAAAATATACAATGCCTTATTCTACTCTGTTTTGGAGTATATATGCCAACTCAATATGCTCTCTCATGTAAAATACCAAAAGTCTAATTTTACGTGAATCGAAAAAAATGTAAATATTATCTAGGCACCCCAATATTAAAAGCAAAATTGCCCTGAATATAAACTGTCAGAGAAAATATACAATGCCCTTTTCTACATTGTTTTGGATTATATATACCAACTCAATATGCTCTCTCATGTAAAATACCGAAATTCCAATATTACACGAATCATAAAAAAACTAAATAATATCTAGTCACCCCAAAGTTAAAAGGAAATGGCTCTGAATATAGTCTGCTAGAAAAAATATACAATACCTTATTCTACTCTGTTTTGGAGTATATACACCAACTCAGTATTCTCTCCCATGTAAAATACAAAAATTATAATTTTACGTTAATTGAAGAAAATCTAAATAGTATCTAGGCACCCCAAAGTTCAAGAAAATTTCTCTGAATATAATCTGTCAGAACAAATATACAATGCCATATTCTACACTGTTTTGGAGTATATACACCAACTCGATATGCCCTCTCATGTAAAATACAGAAATTTTATATTTAAGCAAATCAAAAAAAATCTAAATATTATCTAGGCACTCCAATGTTAAAAGCAAAATTGCTCTGAATATAATCTGTCAGAAAAAATATACAATGCCCTTTTCTAGTCTGTTTTGGAGTATATACACCAACTCAATATGCTCTCTCATGTAAAATATAGAAATTCTAATTTTACCAGAATCTAAAAAATCTAAATATTATCTAGGCAACCAGTGTTAAAAACAAAATCGCTCTGAAGATAATCTGTAAGAAAAAATATACAATGCCCTATTTACTCTGTTTTGGAATATATACACCAACTCAGTATGCTCTCTCATGTAACATACCGAAATACTAATTTTACGTGAATCGAAAAAATCTAAATATTATCTAGGCACCCCAATGTTAAAAGCAAAATTACTCTTAATATAATTTGTCAGAGAAAATATACAATGCCCTTTTCTACTCTGTTTAGTAGTAAATACACCAACTCAATATGCTCTCTCATGTAAAATACAGAAATTCTATATTTAAGCTAATCGAAAAAAATCTACATATAATCTAGGCACCGCAATGTTAAAAACAAAATTGCTCTGAAAATAATCTGTCAGAAATAATATTGAATGCCTTATTCTACTCTGTTCTGGAGTATATACAACAACATAGTATGCTCTGTCATGTAAAATACAGAAATTCTACAGTTAAGCGAATCGAAAAATATCTAAATATTATCCAGGCACCCCAATGTTAAAAGCAGAATTGCTCTGAATATAATCTGTCAGAAGAAATATACAATGCCATTTTCTACTCTGTTTTGGAGTATATACACCAACTCAATAGGCTCTCTCATGTAAAATGCAGAAATTCTGATTTTAAGTGAATCGAAATAAATCTAAATAATATCTAGGTGCCCCAAAGGTAAAAGAAAATGGCTCTAAATATAGTCTATTAGAAAAAATATACAATGCCTTATTCTACTTCGTTTTGGAGTACATACACCAACGCAGTATGCTCTCTCATGTAAAACACCAAAATTCTAATTTTACCCATATCGACAAAATCTAAATATTATCTAGGCTCCCCAATGTTAAAAGCAGAATTGCTCTGAATATAATCTCTCAGAAAAAATACACAATGCCTTATTCTACTCTGTTTTGAAGTATATACACCAACTCAGTATGCTCTCTCATGTAAAATACCGAAATTCTAATTTTACACGAATCGAAAAAAATCTAAATAATATCCAGGGGCCCCAAAGTTAAAAGAAAATGGCTCTGAATATATTCTGTTAGAAAAAATATACAATACCTTATTCTACTCTTCTTTGGAGTATATACACCAACTCAGTATGCTCTCTCATGTGAAATACCGAAATTCTAATTTTACGTGAATTGATAAATATCTAAATATTATTTAGGCACCCGAGTGGTAAAAGCAAAATTGCTCTGAATATAAACTGTCAGAAAAAATATACAATGCCTTATTCTACTCTGTTTTGTAGTATATACACCAACTCAGTTTGCTCTCTCATGTAAAATACTGAAATTCAAATTTTACGTGAACCGAAAAAAATCTAAATAATATCTAGGCGCCCCAAAGTTTAAAGAAAACGGCTCTGAATATAGTCTGTTATAAAAAATATAGAATGCCTTATTCTACTTCGTTTGGGAGTATATACACCAACTCAGTATGCTCTCTCATGTAAAATACCAAAATTCTAATTTTACCCGTATCAACAAAATCTAAATATTATCTAGGCACCCCAATGTTAAAAGCAGAATTGCTCTGAATATTATCTCTCAGAAAAAAATATACAATGCCTTATTCTACTCTGTTTTGAAGTATATAAACCAACTCAGTATGCTCTCATGTAAAATACCAAAATTCTAATTTTACTCGTATCGACAAAATCTAAATATTATCTAGGCACCCCAATGTTAAAAACAAAATTGCTCTCAATATAATCTGTCAGAAAAAATATACAATGCCCTATTCTACTCGGTTTTGGAGTATATACAGCAATTCAATATGCTCTATCATGTAAAATATCGAAATTCTAATTTTACGTGAATCGATAAAAATCTAAATATTATTTAGGCACCCGAATGGTAAAAGCAAAATTGCTCTGAATATAAACTGTCAGAAAAAATATACAATGCCCTTTCCTACTCTGTTTTAGGGCATATACACCAACTCGATATGCCCTCTCATGTAAAATACAGAAATTTTATATTTAAGCAAATCAAAAAAAATCTAAATATTATCTAGGCACTCCAATGTTAAAAGCAAAATTGCTCTGAATATAATCTGTCAGAAAAAATATACAATGCCCTTTTCTAGTCTGTTTTGGAGTATGTACACCAACTCCATATGCTCTCTCATGTGAAATACAGAAATTCTATATTTAAGCGAATCGAAAAAAATCTAAATATTATCTAGGCACTCCAATGTAAAAAGCAAAATTGCTCTGAATATACTCTGCAAGAAAAAATATACAATGCCATTTTCTACTCTGATTTGGAGTATGTACACCAACTAAATATGCTCTCTCATGTGAAATACAGAAATTCTATATTTAAGCAAATCGAAAGAAATCTAAATATTATCTAGGCACTCCAATGTTAAAAACAAAATTTCTCTGAATATAATCTGTCAAAAAAATATACAATGCCCTATTTTACTCTGTTTTGAAATATATACAAAAACACAGTATGCTCTCTCATGTAAAATACAGAAATTAAAATTTTACCATAATTGAAAAAATCTAAATATTATCTAGGCTCCCAAATGTTAAAAAGAAAATTTCTCTGAATATAATCAGTCAGAAAAAATATACAGTGCCCTATTCTACTCTGTTTTGGAGTATATACAAAAACTCCATATTCTCAATCACGTAAAATACAGGAATTCTATATTTAAGCGAATCGAAAAAAATCTGAATATTATCTAGGCACCCCAATGTTAAAAGCATAATTGCTCTGAATATAGTCTTTCAGAAAAAATATACAATGCCCTTTTCTACTCTTTTTTGTAGTATATACACCAACTCAATACGCTCTCTCATGTAAAATACCGAAATTCTACAGTTACGCGAATCGAAAAAAATCTAAATAATATCTAGGCACCCACAAGTTTAAAGAAAATATCTCAGAATATAGTCTGTTAAAAAATATATACAATGCCTTATTCTACTCTGTTTTGGATTATATACACCAACTCATTATGCTCTCTCATGTAAAATACCGAAATTATAATTTTACGTAAATCGAAAAAAATATAAATAATATCTATGTGATGCAATGTTAAAAGAAAATGGCTCTGAATATAGTCTGTTAGAAAAAATATACAATTCCTTATTCTACTCTGATTTGGAGTATATACACCAACTCAGTATGCTCTCTCATGTAAAATACGGATATTCTAAATTTAGGTCAATCGAAAAAAATCTAAATATTATCTAGGCACCCCAATGTTAAAAACAAAATTGCTCTCAATATAATCTGTCAGAAAAAATATGGAATGCCCTATTCCACTCTCTTTTAAAGTATATGCACCAACTCCATATGCTCTCTCATGTAAAATACAGAAATTATTTATTTAAGCGAACCGAAAAAAATCTAAATATTATCTCGGCTCCCCAATGTTAAAATCAAAATTGGTGTGTATATAATCTGTCAGATAAAATATACAATGTCCTATTCTACTCTGTTTTGGAGTATATACACGAACTCCATATGCTCTCTCACGTAAAATACAGAAATTTTATATTTCAGCAAATCAAAAAAATCTAAATATTATCTAGGCACCCCAATGTTAAAAGCAAAATTGCGCTGAATATACTCTGTCAGAAAAAATATACAATGCCCTTTTCTACTCTTTTTTGTAGTATGTACACCAACTCAATATGCTCTCTCATGTAAAATACCGAAATTATACTTTTACGCAAATCGAAAAAATCTAAATAATATCTAGGCAAACACAAGTTAAAAAAAATGGCTTAGAATATACTCTGTTAGAAAAAATATACAATGCCTTATTCTTCTCTGTTTTGGAGTATATACACCAACTCAGTATGCTCTCTCAGCTAAAATACCGAAATTCTAATTTTACGTGAATTGAGAAAAATCTAAATATTATCTAGGCACCCCAATGTTATAAACAAAATTGCTCTGAATATAATCTGTCAGAAAAAATATACAATGCCCTATTCTAATTTGTTTTGGAGTATATACACCAACTCCATATGCTCTCTCATGTAAAATACAGAAATTCTATATTTAAGCGAATCGAAAAAAATCTAAATATTATCTAGGCACCCCAATGTTAAAAGTTGCTCTGAATATAATCTGTCAGAGAAAACATACAATGCTATTTTCTACTCTGTTTTGTGGTATATACACCAGTTGAATATGCTCTCTCACGTAAAATACCGAAATTCTAATTTTACGCGAATCGAAAAAAATTTAAATAATATGTAGGCGCCCCAAAGTTAAAAAAAAATGGCTCTGAATATAGTCTGCTAGAAAAAATTAACAATGCCTTATTCTACTCTGTTTTGGAGTATATACACAAACTCAGTATGCTCTCTCATATAAAATACCGAAATTCTAAATTTACACGAATTGAAAAAAATCTAAATATTATCTAGGCATCTTAATATTGAAAGAAAAATTGCTACAATATAATCTGTCAGAAAAATATACAATGCCCTTTTCTACCATGTTTTGGAGTGTATACACCAACGCAATATGCTCTTCCATGTAAAATAAAAAAATTCTAATTTTGCGCCAATTGAAAAAAATCTAAATAATATCTACGCACTCCAACGTTAAAAGAAAATGGCTCTGAATATAGTCTTTTAGATAAACTGTAAAATGCCTTATTCTACTCTGTTTTGGAGTATATACACCAACTCAGTATGCTCTCTCTTGTAAAATAACGAAATACTAATTTTACCCGAATCGAAAAAATCTAAATATTTCCTAGGCACCCCAATGTTAAAAACAAAATTGCTCTGAATATAATCTGTAAGAAGAAATATACAATGCCCTATTCTACTCTTTTTTGGAATATATACACCAACAGCATATGCTCTCTCATGTAAAATACAGAAATTCTATGTTTAAGCAAATCGAAATAAATCTAAATATTATCTAGGCACCCCAATGTTAAAAAAAAATTGCTCGGAATATAATCTGTCAGACAAAATGTACAATGCCCTTTTCTACTCTGTTTTGTAGTACATACACCAACACAATATGCTCTCTCATGTAAATTACCGAAATTCTTATTTTACACGAATCGAAAAAATTCTAAATAATATCTAGGACCCCAAAGATAAAAGAAAATGGCTCTCAGTATAGTCTGTTAGAAAAAATATACAATGCCTTATTCTACTTTATTTTGAAGTATATACACGCACTCAGTATGCTCTCTCATGTAAAATACAGAAATACTAATTTTACCCGAATTGAAAAAATCTAAATATTACCTAGGCGCCCCAATGTTAATAACAAAATTGCTTTGAATATAATCTGTCAGAAAAAATATACAATGATTTTTTCTACTCTCTTTTGGAGTATATACACCAACTCAGTATGCTCTCTCATGTAAAATACCGAAATTCTAAATTTACGTGAATAGAAATAAATCTAAATATTACATAGGCACCCCAATGTTAAAAGCAAAATTGCTCTGAATATAATCTCCCAGAAAAAATATATAATGCCCTATTCTACTCTGTTTTGGGGTATATACACCAACTCCATATGCTCTGTCATGTAAAATACAGAAACTCTAATTTTACCTGAATCGAAAAAATCTAAATAATATCTAGGAGCCCCAAAGTTAAAAGAAAATGGCTCTGAATACAGTCTGTTAAAACAAATATACAATGCCTTATTTTACTCTGTTTTGGAGTATATACACCAACTCAGTATGCTCTCTAATGAAAAATACAGAAATTATAATTTTACCCAAATCAAAAGAATCTAAATATGATCTAGGCACCCTAATGTTAAAAGCAAAATTGCTCTGAATATAATCTGTCAGAAAAAATATACAATGCCTTATGCTACTCTGTTTTGGAGTATATACACCAACTCCATATGCTCTCTCATGTAAAATATGGAAATTCTATATTTAAGCAAATTGAAAAAAATCTAAATATTATCCAGGCACCCCAATGTTGAAACAAATATTGCTCTGAAATTATTCTGTGAGAAAAAATATACAATACTTTTTTCTACTATGTTTTGTAGTATATACACCTACTCAATATGCTCTCTAATGTAAAATACCGAAATTCTAATTTTACGCTAATCGAAAAAAATCTAAATAATATCTAGGCGCCCCAAAGTTAAAAGAAAACTGCTCTCAATATAGTCTGTTAGAAAAAATATACAATGCCTTATTCTACTCTGTTTTGGAGTGTATACACGAAGTCATTATGCCATCTCAAGTAAAATACAGAAATTGTATATTTAAGCGAATTGAAAAAAGTCTAAATATTATCTAGGAACTCTATTGTTAAAGGCAACATTGCTCTAAATATAAAATCAGTCAGAAAAAATATACAATGCCTTATTCTATTATGCTTTGGAATATATACACCAACTCAGTGTGCTCTCTCATGTAAAATGCAGAAATTCTAATTTTATGTGAATCGAAAAAAATCTAAATATTATCTAGGCACCCGAATGTTAAAAGCAAAATTACACTGAATATAATCTGACAGGAAAAATATACAATGCCCTTTTGTACTCTATTTTGGAATATATACACCAACTCAATATGCTCTCTCATGTAAAATACCAAAATTTTAATTTTACATGAATCGATAGAAAGCTAAATAATATCTAGGCACCCCAAAGTTAAAACAAAATGCCTCTGAATATAGTCTGTTAGAAAAAATATACAATGTTTTATTCTACTCTGTTTTAGAGTATATACACAAACTCAGTATGCTCTCTCATGTAAAATACATTAATTCTATATTTAAGCGAATTGAAAAATATCTAAATATTATCTAGACACCCCAATGTTAAAAACAAAATTTCTCTGAATATAATCTGTCAGAAAAAATATACAATGTCCCTTTCTACTCACTTTTGGATTATATACACTAACTCCATATACTCTCTCATGTAAAATACCGAAATTCTAATTTTACGTGAATCGAAAATAATCTAAATAATATCTAGGCACCCCAAAGTTAAAAGAAAATGGCTCTGAATATAGTCTGTTAGAAAATATATACAATGCCTTATTCTACTCTGTTTTGAAGTATATACACCAACACACTATGCTCTGTCATGTAAAATAAAGAAATTCTAAATTTACGTGAATCAAAAGAAATCTAAATATTATCTATTCACCCCAATGTTAAAAGCAAAATGGCTCTGAATATAATCTGTCAGAAAAAATCTACAATGCCCGTTTCTACTCTGTTTTGTAGTATATATACCTCATCAATATGCTCTGTCATGTTAAATACCGAAATTCTTATTTTACGCGAATCGAAAATAATCTAAATAATATCAAGGCACCCCAATGTTAAAAGAAAATGGCTGTGAATATAGTCTGTTAGAAAAAATATACAATGCCTTATTCTACTCTGTTTTGGAGTATATACACCAACTCAGTATGTTCTCTAATGTAAATTAGACAAATTCTAATTTTACCCGAATTGAAGAAGTCTATATATTATCTAGGCACCCCAATGATAAAACAGAATTGCTCTGAATATTATCTGTTACAAAAAATATACAATGCCCTATTCTACTCTGTTTTGGAGTATATAAAACAACTCAAATGCTCACTCATGAAAAATACCGAAATTATAAATTTATGCGAATCGAAAAATATCTAAATATTATCTAGGCAGCCCAATGTTAAAAACAAAATTTCTCTGAATATATTCTGTCAGCAAAAATATACAATGACATATTCTACTCTGTTTTGGGGTATTTACACAAACTCCATATGCTGTCTCATGTAAAATACAAATATTCTATATTTAAGTGAATCGAAAAAAATATAAATATTATCTAATCACCCCAATGTTAAAAGGAAAATTGCTCTGAATATCACTTTTCAAAAAAATATACACTGCCCTATTCTACTCTGTTTTTGAGTATATACACCAACTCCATATGCACTCTCATGTAAAATACAGAAATTCTATATTTCCACGAATTGAAAATAATCTAAATATTATCTAGGCACCCCAATGTTAATAGCAAAATTTCTCTGAATATAATCTGTCAGAAAACATATACAATGCCATTTTGTACTCTGTTTTGTAGTATACAGACCAACTCAATATGCTCTCTCATGTAAAATACCGAAATTCAAATTTTACATGAATCGAATAATATTTGAATAATATGTAGGCACCCCAAAGTTAAAAGAAAATGGCTCTGAATATGGTCTATTAGAAAAACTATACAATGCCTTATTCTACTCTGTTTTGGAGTATATACACCAACTCAGTATGCTCTCTCATGTAAAATACCGAAATACTAATTTTACTCGAATCAAAAAATCTAAATATTACCTAGGCACCCCAATGTTAAAAACAAAATTGCTCTGAATATAAAGTCAGAAGAAATATACAATGCCCTATTCTACTCTTTTTTGGAGTATATACACCAACTCCATATGCTCTCTCATGTAAAATACAAAAATTCTATATTTAAGCAAATCGAAATAAATCTAAATATTATCTAGGCACCCCAATGTTAAAAGCAAACTTGCTCTGAATATAATCTGTCAGAAAAAATATACAATGCACTTTTCTACTTTATTATTGGATTATATACAAAAACTCAATATGCTCTCTCAGGTAAAATACAAAAATTCTAATTTTACGCGATTCGAAAAAAATATAAATTATATCTAGGCGCCCCAAGATTAAAGGAAAATGGCTCTGAATATAGTCTGTTAGAAAAAATATACAATGCCTTATTCTACTCTGTGTTGGAATATATACACCAACTCAGTATGCTCTCTCATGTAAAATATCAATATTATAATTTTATGTGAATCAAAAAAAATCTAAATATTATCTAGGCACCCCAATGTTAAAAAAAAATTGCCCTGAATATAATCTGTCGGAAAAAATATACAATGCCTTATTCTACTCTGTTTTGGAGTATATAAACAACAGCATATGCTCTCTCATGTAAAATACAGAAATTCAGTATTTAAGCAAATCGAAAAAAATCTAAATATTATACAGGCACCCCAATGTTAAAATCAAAATTGCTCTGAATATAATCGGTCAGAAAAATTATACAATGCCCTTTTCTAATCTGTTTTGTAATATATACACCAACTCAATATGCTCTCTTATGTAAAATACAGAAATTCTAATTTTACACGAATTGAAAAAATCTAAATATTATATAGGCACCCCAATATTAAGAACAAAATTGCTCTGAATATAATCTGTCATAAAAGTTATACAATGCCCTATTCTACACTGTTTTGGACTATACACACCAACTAAATATGCTCTGTCATATAAAATACGGAAATGCAAATTTTAGGCGAATTTAAAAAAATTTAAATAATATCTAGATGCCCCAAAGTTAAAATGAAATGTCTCTCAATGTAGTCTGTTAGAAAAAATATTCAGTACCTTATTCTACTTTGTTTTTTAGTATATACACCTACTCAGTATGCTCTCTTCTGTAAAATAGCAAAATTCTAATTTTACGTGAATCGAAAGAAATCTAAATATTATCTAGGCACCCCAATGTTAAAAGCAAAGTTGCTCTGAATATAATCTGTCAGAAAAAATATACAATGCCCTTTTCTACTCTTTTTTGGAGTATATACAGCAACTCAATATGCTCTCTCATGTAAAATACCGAAATTCAAATTTTACGCGAATCGAAAAAAATCTAAATAATATCTAGGCGTTCTAAAGTTAAAAGAAAATGGCTCTGAATATAGTCTGTCAGAAAAAATATGCAATGCCTTATTCTACTCTGTTTTAGAGTATATACACCAAGTCAGTATGCTCTATAATGTAAAATACAGAAATTCTAATTTAACCCGAATAGAAAAACTCTAAATATTATCTAGGCACTCCAATGTTAAAAGCAAAATTGCTCTGAATACAATGTGTCAGAAAAAAATACAACCTTTTTTTCTACTCAGTTTTGGAGTATATACACCAACTTAATATGCTGTCTCATGTAAAATACAGAAATTCTAATTTTATGCGAATTGAAAAAAATCGAAATAATATCTAGGCACCCGAAAATTAAAAGAAAATGGCTCTGAATATAGTCTGTTAGAAAAAATATACAATGCCTTATTTTACTCTGTTTTGGAGAATATAAACCAACGCAGTATCCTCTCTCCTGTAAAATTCTGAAATTCTAATATTACGTGAATCGAAAAAAATCTAAATAATATCTAGGTGCTTCAAAGTTAAAAGAAAATGGCTCTGAATATGGCCTGTTAGAAAAAATATACAATGCCTTACTCTACTCTATTTTGTATTATATATACCAACTCAGTATGCTCTCTCATGTAAAATACCGAAATTCTAATTTTACGTGAATCGAAAAAAATCTAAATATTATCTAGGCACTCTAATGTTAAAAGCAAAATTGCTCTGAATATAATATCTCAGAAAAAATATACAATGCCCTATTCTACTCTGTTTTAAGTATATACACCAACTCATTATGCTCTCTTATATACAATACAGAAATTCTAATTTAACCCGAATCGAAAAATTCTAAATACTATCTAGGCACCCCAATGTTAAAAAAAAAGAGCTCTGAATATATTCTGTCAGAAAAAATATACAATGCCCTATTCTACTCTATTTTGGAGTATATACACCACTCAATATGCTCTCTCATGTAAAATACAGAAATTCTATATTAAAGCGAATTGAAAAAAATCTAAATATTATCTAGGCACCCCAATGTTAAAAGCAAAATTGCTCTGAATACAATCTGTCATAAAAATATACAATGCCCTATTCTACTCTGTTTTGGGGTATATACACCAACTCAGTATGCTCTCTGATGTAAAATAAAAAAATTCGATATTTAAGCGAATCAAAAAAATCTCAATATTATCTAGGCTCCCGAAGGATAAAAGCAAAATTGCTCTGAATGCAATCTGTTAGAGAAAATATACAATGCAATATTCTACTCTGTTTTGGAGTATATACAACAACTCAATATGCTCTCTCATGTAAAATACAAAATTCAAATTTTACCAGAATGTAAAAAATCTAAATATTATCTAGGCAACCAGTGTTAAAAACAAAATCGCTCTGAAGATAATCTGTAAGAAAAAATATACAATGCACGATTTTACTCTTTTTTCGAGTATATACACCAACACAGTATACT
The DNA here is from genome assembly GCF_049354715.1 of Callithrix jacchus. Classification (NCBI taxonomy): domain Eukaryota; kingdom Metazoa; phylum Chordata; class Mammalia; order Primates; family Cebidae; genus Callithrix; species Callithrix jacchus. Next base: position 51,704,231 of record NC_133521.1, on the reverse strand, counting down.
ATCTCATGTAACATACCGAAATTCTAATTTTACGTGAATCGAAAAAATCTAAATATTATCTAGGCACCCCAATGTTAAAAGCAAATTTGCTCTGAATATAATGTGTCAGAAAAAATATACAATGCCCTTTTCTACTCTATTTTAAAGTATATACACCAACTCAATATGCTCTCTCATGTAAAATAAAGAAATTCTAATTTTACCCGAATCCAAAAAATCTAAATAATATCTAGGCAACCAATGTTAAAAACAAAATCGCTCTGAAGATAATCTGTCCGAAAAAATATACAATGCCCTATTCTTCTCTGTTTTGGAGTATATACACCACTCAGTATGCTCTCTCATGTAACATACCGAAATTATAAATTTACGTGAATCAAAACAAATCTAAATATTATCTAGGAACACCAATGTTAAAAGCAAACCTGCTGTGAATATAATCTTTCAGAAAAAATATACAATGCCCTTTTCTACTCTGTTTTGGAGTATATACACCAACTCAGTATGCTCTCTCATGTAAAATACAGAAATTCTTATTTTACCCGAATCGAAACAATCTAAATATTATCTAGGCACCACAATGTTAAAAACAAAATTGCTCTGAATATAATCTGTCAGAAAAAATATACAATGCCCTATTCTACTCTTTTTTGGTGTATATACACCGACTCCATATGCTCTCTCATCTAAAATACAGAAATTCTATATTTAAGCGAATCGAAAACAATCTAAATAATATCTAGGCGCCCCAAAGTTAAATAAAAATGGCTCTGAATATATTCTGTTAGACAAAATATACAATACCTTATTCTAATCTGTTTTAAAGTATATACACCAACTCAGCCTGCTCTCTCATGTGAAATACAGAAATTCTAATTTTACCCGAATCCAAAAAATCTAAATATTATCTAGGCATGCCAATGTAAAAAACAAAATTGCTCTGAATATAATCTGTCAGAAAATATATTCAATGCCCTATTCTACTCTGTTTTGGAGTATATACACCAACTCCATTTGCTCACTCATGTAAAATACAGAAATTCTATATTTAAGCGAATCGAAACAAATCTAAATATTATCTAGGCACCCCAATGTTAAAAGGAAAATTGCTTTGAATATAATCTGTCAGAAAAAATATGCAATGCCCTTTCTACTGTGTTTTGGAGTATATAAACCAACTCAATATGCTCTCTCATGTAAAATACCGAAATTCTAATTATACGTGAATCAAAAAAAATCTAAATAATATCTAGGCACCCCAAAGACAAAAGAAAATGGCTCTGAATATCGTCTGTTAGATAAAATATACAATGCCTTCTTCTACTCTGTTTTGGTGTATATACAACAACTCAGTATTCTCTCTCATATAAAATACCGAAATTCTAATTTTACCCGAATCGTAAAAATCTAAATATTACCTAGGCACCCCAATGTGAAAAAAAAAATTGCTCTGAATATAGTCTGTCAGAAAAAAATATACAATGCCCTATTCTACTCTTTTTTGGAGTATATACAATAACTCCATATGCTCTCTCATGTAAAATACAAAAATTCTATATTAAAGGAAATCGAAAAATTCTAAATAATATCCAGGCATCACAATGTTAAAAACAAAATGGCTCTGAATATCGTCTGTTAGAAAAAATATACAATGCCTTATTCTACTCTGTTCTAGAGTATATACACCAACTCAGTGTGCTCTCTCATGTAAAATACCGAAATTCTAATTTTACTCAAATCGAAAAAAATCTAAATAATATCTGGTGCCCCAAAGTTAAAAAAAAATGGCTCTGAATATAGTCTGTTACGAAAAATATACAATGCCCTATTCTACTCTGTTTTGGAGTATATACACCAACTCCATATGCTCTCTCCTGTAAATCACAGAAATTCTATATTTAAGCGAATCGAAAAAAATCTAAATGTTATCTAGGCATCTCAATGTTAAAAACAAAATTGGTCTGAATATAGCCTGTCAGAAAAAATATACAATGTTTTATTCTACTCTGTTCTGGAGTATATACAGCCACTCAATATGCTCTCTCACGTAAAATACTGAAATTATAATTTTACGTGAATCGAAATAAAATCTAAATATTATCTAGGCACCCGAATGTTAAAAGCAAAATTGCTCTGAATATAATCTGTCATGAAAAATATACAATGCCCTTTTCTGGTCTTTTTTGGAGTATATAAACAAACTGAATATGCTCTCTCATGTAAAATACTGACCTTCTAATTTTCCGTGAATTGAAAAAAATCTAAATAATATCTAGGCAACCCAAAGTTAAAAGAAAATGACTCTGAATATATTCTGTTAGAAAAAATATACAATGCCTACTTCTACTCTGTTTTGGAGTACATACACCAACTCAGTATGCTCTCTCATGTAAAATAGCGAAATTCTTATTTTACCCAAATCGAAAGAATCTAAATATTATCTAGGCGACCAATGTTAAAAACAAAATTGCTCTGAATATAGTCTGTCAGAAAAAATATGCAATGCCCTATTCTACTCTGTTTTGAATTATATACACGAACTCCATATGTTCTCTGATGTAAAATACAGAAATTCTATAGTTAAGGGAATCGAAAACAGTCTAAATATTATCTAGGCACCCAAAGGTTATAAGATAAATTGCTCTGAATAAAATCTGTCAGAAAAAATATACAACGCCCTTTTCTACTTTCTTTTGGAGTATATACACCAACTCACTATGCTCTCTCATGTAAAATACCGAAATTCTAATTTTACGCAAATCGAAAAAAATTTAAATATTATCTAGGAACCCCAAATATAATAGAAAATTGCTCTGAATATAGTCTCTTAAAAAATATATACAATGCCTTATTCTACACTGTTTTGGTGTATATACACTAACTCAGTATGCTCTCTCATGTAAAATACCAAAATTCTAAATTTACGTGAATCGAAAAAAATCTAAATATTATCTAGGCACCCCAATGTGAAAAGAAAAATTGCTCTGAATATAATCAGTCAGAAAAAATATACAATATCCTTTTCTACTTAGTTTTGGAATATATACACCAACTCAATATGCTGTCTCATGTATAATACAGAAATTCTACATTTACGTGAATCGAAAAAAATCTAAATAATATCTCGGCACACCAAAGTTAAAAGAAAATGGCTCAGAAAATAGTCTGTTAGAAAAAATATACAATCCCTTATTCTACTCTGTTTTGGAGTATATACACCAACTCACTATGCTCTCTCATGTAAAATACTGAAATTCTAACTTTACTTGAATCGAATAAAATCTAAATATTATCTAGGCACCCCAATGTTAAAAGAAAAATTGTTCCGAATATAATATGTCAGAAAAAATATACAATGGCCTTTTCTACTCTGTTTTGGATTATATACACCAACTCAATATGCTGTCTCATGTAAAATACCGAAATTCGAATTTTACCAGAATCGAAAAAATTTTTAAAAATATCTAGGCACCCCATAGTTAAAAGTAATGGCTCTGAATAGAGTCCGTTAGAACAAATATACAATGCCTTCTTCTACTCTGTTTTAAAGTATATACACCAACTCAGTATAATCTCTCATGTAAAATATCGAAATTCTAATTTTACCCGAATCGAAAATATCTAAATATAATCTAGGGACCTCAATGTTAAAAACAAAATTGCTCTGAATATAATCTGTCAGAAAAAAATATACAATGCCCTATTCTACTCTGTTTTGGAATATATAAACCAACTCCATATGCTCTCTCATATAAAATACAGAAATTCTATATTTAAGCAAATCTAAATAAATCTAAATATTATCTAGGCACCCCAATGTTAAAAAATAATTGCTCTGAATATAATCTGTCCGAAAAAAAATACAATGCCCTATTCTACTCTGTTGTGGATTATATACAACAACTCCATATGCTCTCTCATGTAAAAAAGAGATATACTGTATTTAATCGAATCTAAAAAAAATCTCAATATTATCTAGGCACCCCAATGTTAAAAGCAAGATTGCTCTGAATATAATCTGTCAAAAAGAATATACAATGCCCTTTTCTACTCTGTTTTCGAGTATATAAACAAACTCAATATGCTCTCTCATGTCAAACAGGGAACTTTTAATTTTATGTGAATCGAAAAAAATCTAAATATTATCTAGACACCACAATGTTAAAAGCAAAATTGCTCCGAATATATTCTGTCAGAAAAATATACAATGCCCTTTTCTACTCAGTTTAGGAGTATATACACCAACTCAATATACTCTCTCATGTGAAACACCGTAATTCTAATTTTACGCGAATCGAAAACAATCTAAATAATAATTAGTCTCCCCAAAGATAAAAGAAAATGGGTCTAAATATGGTCTGTTAGAAAAAATACACAATGCCTTATTCTACTCTGTTTTGGTGCATATACACCAACTCAGCATGCTCTCTAATGTAAAATACCGGAATTCTAATTATACGTGAATCGAAAATAATCTAAATATTATCTAGGCACCCGAATGTTAAAAGCAAAATTGCTCTGAATATAATCTGTCAGAAAAAATATACAATGCTTTTTTCTATTCTGTTTTGGAGCATATACACCAACTCGATATGCTGTCTCATGTAAAATACTGAAATTCTAATTTTACGCGAATCAAAAAAAATCTAAATAATATCTAGGCGCCTCAAAGTCAAAAGAAAATGGTTCTGAATATAGTCTGTTAGAAAAAATATACAATGCCTTATTTTACTCTGTTTTGGAGTATATACACCAACTCACTATGCTCTCTCATGTAAAATACCGAAATTCTAATTTTACCCAAATTGAATAAATCTAAATATTATCTAGGCACCCCAATGTTAAAAACAAAATTGCTCTGAATATAGTCTGTCATAAAAAATATATAATGCCCTATTCTACTCTGTTTTGGATTATATTCACCAACTCTATATGCTCTCTCACATAAAACACAAAAATTCCATTCTTAAGCGAATCGAAAAAAATCTAAATATTATCTAGGCACCCCAATGTTAAAAGCAAAATTGCTCTGAATATACTCTGTCCGAAAATATATACAATGCTATTTTCGACTCTGTTTTGGAGTATATACACCAACTCAATATGCTCTCTAATGTAAAATACCGAAATTCTAATTGTACGCGAATCAAAAAAAATCTAAATAATATCTAGGCACCCCAAAGTTAAAGAAATGGCTCTGAATATAGTCTGGTAGAAAAAATATACAATGCCTGATTCTACTCTGTTTTGTAGTATATACACCAACTCAATAGGATCTCTCATGTAAAATACCGAAATTAAATTTATACGTGAATAGAAAAAAATCTAAATAATATCTAGGCACCTTAAAATTAAAGAAATGGCTCTGAATATAGTCTGTTAGAAAAAATATACAGTCCCCTATTCTACTCTGTTTTGGAGTATATACACCAACTCCATATGCTCTCTTATGTAAAACACAGAAATTCTATATTTAAGTGAATCGAAAAAAATATAAACATTATCTAGGCATCACAATGTTAAAAACAAAATTGCTCTGAATATAGTCTGTCAGAAATAAAAATACAATGTTTTATTCTACTGTGTTTTAAAGTATATACACCAACTCCATATGCTCTCTCCTGTAAAACACAGAAACTCTATATTTAAGCGAATCGAAAAAAATCTAAATATTATCTAGGCATCACAATGTTAAAAACAAAATTGCTCTGAATATAGTCTGTCATAAAAAATATACAATGTTATATTCTACTCTGTTTTGGAGTATATACACCCACACAATATGCTCTCTCATGGAAAATATCGAAATTCTAACTTTACCCGAATCGACAAAATCTAAATATTATCTAGGCACGCCAATGTTAAAAGCAAAATTGCTCTGAATATAATCTGTCAGAAAAAATATACAATACCCTTCTCTACTCTTTTTTGGAGTATATACATCAACTGAATACGCTTTTTCATGTAAAATGCAGAAATTATAATTATATGCGAATCGAAAAAAATCTAAATAATATCTAGGCACCCAAAAGTTAAATGAAAATGGCTCTGAATATAGTCTGTTAGAAAAAATATACAATGCCTTATTCTACTTTGTTTTGGAGTATATACACCAACTCAGTATGCTCTCTCATGTAAAATACAGAAATTCTATATTTAAGCGAATCGAAAAAAATCTAAATATTATCTTGTCACCCCAATGTTAAAAGCAAAATTTCTCTGAATATATTCTGTCAGAAAAAATATACAATGCCCTTTTCTACTCTGTTTTGTTATATACACCAACTAAATATGCTCTCTAATATAAAATACATAAATTCTAAATATACGCGAATCGAAAAAAATCTAACTATTATCTAGGCACCCCAACGTTAAAAAAAATTGCTTTGAATATAATCTTTCAGAAAATATATACAATGCCCTATTCTACTCTGTTTCGTAGTACATACACCAACTCCATATGCTCTCTCATGTAAAATACAGAAATTCTGTATTTAAGCGAATTGATAAAAATCTAAATATTATCTATGCTCCCCAATGTTAAAAAGAAAATTGCTCTGAAATAATCTGTCAGAAAAAATATACAATGCCCTTTTCTACTCTGTTTTTTATTATATACACCAACTCAATATGCTCTCTCACGTAAAATACAGAAATTCTAGTTTTACCCGAATCGAAAAAATCTAAATATTATCTAGGCACGTCAATGTTAAAAGCAAAATTGCTCTGAATATACTCTGTCGGAAGAAATATACAATGCCCTTTTCTACTCTGTATTTTAGTATATACACAAACTCAATATGCTCTCTCATGTAAAATAAAGAAGTCATAATTTTACCTGCATCTAAAAAAATCTAAATTTTATCTAAGCACCACAACATTAAAAACAAAATTGCTCTGATTATAATCTTTCAGAAAATATATACAATGCCCTATTCTACTCTGTTTCGTAGTATATACACCAACTCCATTTGCTGTCTCATGTAAAATACAGAAATTCTATATTTAAGCGAATCGAAAAAAATCTAAATATTATCTAGGCACCCCAATGTTAAAAGCAAAATTTCTCTGGATATAGTCTGTCATAAAAAATACGCAATGCCCTCTTCTACTCTATTTTGTAGTATATACACCAACTCAATATGCTCTCTCATGTAAAATACGAAATTCAAATTTTACGTGAATCGAAAAAAATCTAAATAATATCTAGACGACCCAAAGTTAAAAGAAAATGGCTCTGAATACAGTCTGTTAAAAAAAATATACAATGTCTTATTCTACTCTGTTTTGGAGTATATACAACAACTCAGTGTGCTCTCTCATGTAAAACACGGAAATTCTGTATTTAAGTGAATCGAAAAAAATCTAAATAATATCTAGGCACCCAAAAGTTAAAGGAAAATGGCTCTGAATATAGTCTATTAGAAAAAATATACAATGCCTTATTCTACTCTATTGTGGACTATATACATTAACTCAGTATGCTCTCTCATGGAAAATAAAGGAATTCTAATTTTACCTGGATCGAAAAAATCTAAATATTATCTAGGCACCCCAATGTTAAAAACAAAACTGGTCTGAATATAATCTGTCAGAAAAAATATACAATGCCCTATTCTACCTTGTTTTGGAGTATATACACCAACTCCATATACTCTCTCATGTAAAATACAGAAATTCTATATTTAAGCTAATCGAAAAAAATCAAAATATTATCTAGGCACCCCAATGTTAAAAGCAAAATTGCTCTAAATATAATCTTTCAGAAAAAAACATAAAATGCACTTTTCTACTCTATTTTGGAATATATACCCCAACTCAATATGCTCTCTCATGTAAAATACCGAAATTGTAATTTTACACGAATAGAAAAAAATCTTATTAATACCTATGCGCTACAAAGTAAGAAGAAATTGGCTCTGAATGTACTTTGTTTGAGGAAATATACAATGCCTTATTCTACTTTGTTTTGGAGTATATACACCAACAAAGTGTGCTCTCTCATGTAAAATACAGAAATTCTAATTTTACCCGAATAGAAAAAAAGTAAATACTATCTAGGCACCCCAATGTTAATAGCAAAATTTCTCTGAATATAATCTTTCAGAAAAAATATAAATGCCCTTTTCTACTCTGTTTTGTAGTATATACTCCAACTCAATATGCTCTCTCATGTAAAATACAGAAATCCTAATTTATCACGAATCGATAAAAATCTAAATAATATCTAGGCGCCCCAAAAATAAAAGAAAATGGCTCTGTATATTGTTTGTTAGAAAAAATATACAATGCCTTATTCTACTCTGTTTTGGAATACATACACCAACTCAGTATGCTCTCTCATTTAAAATACAGAAATTCTAATTTTACCCGAATTGAAAAAATCTAAATATTATCTAGGCACCCCAATTTTAAAACAAAATTGCTCTGAATATAATATCTCAGAGAAAATATACAATGCCCTATACTACTCTGTTTTGGAGTATATACACCAACTCCCTATGCTCCCTCATGTAAAATACAGAAATTGTAAATTTAAGAAATTCGAAAAAATCTAAACATTATCTAGGCATCCCAATGTTAAAAGCAAAATTGCGCTGAATATAATCTGTCAGAAAAAATATACAAGGCCCTTTTCTACTCTGTTTTGTAGTATATACACGAACTCAATATGCTCTGTCATGTAAAATACCGAAATTCTAATTTTACGTGAATCGAAAAAAATCTAAATAATATCTAGGAGCCCCAAAGTTAAAAGAAAATGGCTCTGAATATAGTCTGTAAGAAATAATATACAATGCCATATTCTACTTTGTTTTGGAGTATATACACCAACTCAGTATGCTCTCTCATGTAAAATACAGAGATTCAAATTTTAACCGAATAGAATAAATCTTAATATTATCAAGGCACCCCAACGTTAAAAAGAAAATTGCTCTGAATATAAACTGTCAGAAAATATATACAATGCCCTATTCTACTTTGTTTCGTAGTATATAAACCAACTCCATGTACTCTATCATGTAAAATACAGAAATTCTATATTTAAGTGAATCGAAAAAAATCTAAATATTATCTAGGCACCCCAATGTTAAAAAAAAAAGTCGTCTGAATAAAATCTGTCAGAAAAAATATACAATGCCCTATTCTACCTTGTTTTGGAGTATATACACCAACTCCATATACTCTCTCATGTAAAATACAGAAATTCTATATTTAAGCGAATCGAAAAAAATCAAAATATTACCTAGGCACCCCAATGTTAAAAACAAAATTGCTCTGAATATAATCTGTCAGAAAATATATACAATGCCCTATTCTACTCTGTTTCGTAGTATATACCCCAACTACATATGCTCTCATATAAAATACAGAAATTCTATATTTAAGCGAATCGAAAAAAATCTAAATATTATCTAGACCCCAATATTAAAATCAAAATTTCTCTGAATATAGTCTTTCAGAAAAAATACACAATGCCCTTTTAAACTTTATTTTGTAGTATATACACCAACTCAATATGCTCTATCATGTAAAATACCAAAATTCTAATTTTACGTGAATCGAAAAAAATCTAATTAATATCTAGGCGACCCAAAGTTAAAAGAAAATGGCTCTGAATATAGTCTGTTAGAAAAAATATACAATGCCTTATTCTACTCTGTTTTGGAGTATATACAACAACTCTGTATGCTCTCTCATGTAAAATACGGAAATTCTGTATTTAAGTGAATCGAAAGAAATCTAAATAATATCTAGGCACCCCAAAGTTAAAGGAAAATGGCTCTAAATATAGTCTGTTAGAAAAAAATATACAATGCCTTATTGTACACTGTTTTGGTGTACACACACCCACTCAGTATGCTCTCTCATGTAAAATAGAATAATTCTAATTTTACCCGAATGGAAAATAATCTAAATATTATCTAGGCATTTAAAGATAAAAGCAAAATTGCTCTGAATATAGTCTGTCAGACAAAATATACAATACCCTTTCCTACCCTGTTTTGTAGTATATACACCAACTCAATATGCTCTCTCATATAAAATGCCGAAATTCTAATTTTACGCAAATCGAAAAACATCTAAATAATATCTAGGCACCCCAAAGTTAAAAGAAAATGGCTCTGAATATAGTCTGTTAACAAAAATATACAATGCCTTAATCTACTCTGTTTTGGAGTATATACGCCGACATTGTATGCTCTCTCATGTAAAATACAGAAATTCTATATTTACCTGAATCGAAAAAAATCAAAATATTACCTACGCACCCCAATGTTAAAAACAAAATTGCTCTGAATATAATCTGTCAGAGAATATATACAATGCCCTATTCTACTCTGTTTTGGAGTATATACACCAAATCCATTTGCTCTCTCATGTAAAATACAGAAATTCTATTTTTAAGCGAATCGAAAAAAATCTAATATTATCTAGGCACCCAAATGTTAAAAGCAAAATTGCTCTGAATATAATCTGTCAGAAAAAATATACAATTCCATATTCTACTTTCTTTTGGAGTACATACAGAAACTCAGTATGCTCTCTCGTGTAAAATACAGAAATTCTAATTTTACCCAAATCGAAATAATCTAAACATTATCTAGGCACCCCAATGTGAAAAACAAAATTGCTCAGAATATAATTTGTCAGAAAAACTATACAATGCCCTATACTACTCTGTTTCGTAGTATATACACCAACTCCCTATGCTCTCTTATGTAAAATACAGAAATTCAAATTTTACCTGAATCGAAAAAATGTAAATATTATATAGGCCTTCCAATGTTAAAAACAAAATTGCTCTGAATATAGTCTGTCAGAAAAAATATACAATGCCCTATTCTACTCTGTTTTGGAGTATATACACCAACTCATTTTGCTCTCTCATGTAAAATACTGTAATTCTAATTTTACGTGAATCAAAAAAAAATCTATATATTATCTAGGCACCCCAATGTTTAAAAGAAAATTGCTCTAAATATAGTCTGTCAGAAAACATACACAATGCCGGTTTCTACTCGGTTTTGTTGTATATACCCCAACTCAATATGCTCTCTCATGTAAAATACTTAAATACTAATTTTACGTGAAGCAAAAATAATCTAAATAATATCTAGGCACCCCAAAGTTAAAAGAAAATGGCTCTGAATATAGTCTGTAAGAAAAAATATACAATGAAATATTCTACGTTGTTTTGGAGTATATACACCAACTCAGTATGCTCTCTCATGTAAAATACTGAAATTCTAATTTTACCCAAGTGAGAAAATCTCATTATTATCTAGGCACCCCAATGTTAAAAACAAAATTTCTCTGAATATAATCTGTCATAAAAAATATACAATGCCCTATTCTACTCTGTTTTTGAGTATATACACCAAGTCAGTATGCTCTCTCATGTAAAATACAGAAATTCTATATTTAAGCGAATCGAAAAAAATCTAAATATTATCTAGGCACCCCAATGTTAAAAGCAAAATTGCTGTGATTATAATGTCAGAAAAAATATACAATGCCCTTTTCTACTCTATTTTGTAGTATATTTACCAACTCAATATGCTCTCTCATGTAAAATACTGAAATTCTAATTTTACGCGAATCGAAAAAAATCTAAATAATATTTAGGCGACCCAAAGGTAAAAGAAAATGGCTCTGAATATAGTCTGTTAGAAAAAATATACAATGCCTTATTGTACACTGTTTTGGAGTATATACACCAACTCAGTGTGCTCTCTCATGTAAAATACAGAAATTCTAATTTTACCTGAATTGAATAAATCTAAATATTATCTATGCACATTAATGATTAAAGCAAAATTACTCTGAATATAGTCTTTCAGAAAAAATATACAATACCCTTCTCTACTCTGTTTTGTAGGATATACACGAACTCAATATGTTCTGTCATGTAAAATGCCGAAATTCTAATATTACGCTAATCGAAAAAAATCTAAATGATATCTAGGCGCCCGAAACTTAAAAGAAAATGGCTCTGAATATAGTCTGCTAGAAAAAATATACAATGCCTTATTTTACTCTTTTTTGGAGTATATACACCAACTCAGTATGCTCTCTCATGTAAAATACAGAAATTCTAACTTTATTGGAATCGAAAAAAATCTAAATATTATTTGGGCACCCCAATATTATAAACAAAATTTCTCTCAATATAATCTGTCATAAAAAATGTACAATGCCCTATTATACTCTGTTTCATTGTATATACACCAACTCCGTATGCTCTCTCACGTAAAATTACAGAAATTTTATATTTAAGCGAATCGAAAAAAATCTAAATATTCTCTAGGCACCCCAATGTTAAAAGCGAAATTACTCTGAATATAATCTGTCAGAAAAAATATACAATGCCCTTTTCTACTCTGTTTTGAAGTATATACACCAACTCAGCATTCTCTCTCATGTAAAATAAAGAAATTCTAATTTTAAGTGAATCGAAACAAATCTAAATATTAAGTAGGCACCCCAATGTTAAAAGCAAAATTGCGCTGAATATAATCTGTCAGAAAAAATATACAATGCCCTTTCCTACTCTGTTTTGAATTATATACACCAACTCAATATGCTCTCTCATGTAAAACACAGAAATTATAATATTACCCGAATCGACAAAATCTAAATATTATCTAGGCATCCCAATGTTAAAAACAAAATTGCTCTGAATACAATCTGTCAGATAAAATATACAATGCCTTATTCTAGTCCTTTTTGGAGTATATAAACCAACTCAATATGCTCTCTCATGTAAAATACAGAAATTCTATATTTAAGCGAATCGAAAAAAATCTAAATATTATCTATGCACCCCAATGTTAAAAGCAAAATTGCTCTTAGTAATATCTGTCAGAAAAAATATACAATACCCTTTTCTACTCTGTTTTGGAGTATATACACCAACTCAATATCCTCTCTGGTAAAATATCGAAATTCTAATTTTACACGAATCGAATAAAATCTAAATAATATCTAGACGCCCCAAATTTAAAAAAAAAGTGGCTCTGAATATAGTCTATTAGAAAAAATATACAATGCCTTATTCTACTATGTTTCGGACTATATACACCAACTGAGTATGCTCTCTCATGTAAAATACAGAAATTCTGTATTTATGTGAATCAAAAAAATCTATATATTATCTAGGAACAGCAAAGTTAAAAGATAATGGCTCTGAACATAGTCTGTTAAAAAATATATACAATGTCTTATTCTACTCTGTTTTGGAGTATATACACCAACTCAGTATGCTCTCTCGTGTAAAATACAGAAATTTTAATTTTACCTGAATTGAAAAAATCTAAATATTATGTAGGCACCTCAATGTTAAAACAAAATTGCTCTGAATATAATCTGTCAGAAAAAATATAAAATGCCCTATTCTACTCTGCTTTGGAGTATATAAACCAAGTAATTATGCTCTCTCATGTAAAATACCGTAATTCTAAATTTAAGTGAATCGAAAAAAAATCCAAATATTATCTAGGAACCCCAATGTTAAAGGCAAAATTGCTCTGAATATAATCTGTCAGAAAAAATATACAATGCCATTTTCTACTCTGTTTTGTAGTATATTCTTAACTCAATATGCTCTCTCATGTAAAAAACTGAAATTCTAATTTTATGCGAAGTGAAAAAAATCTAAATAATATCTAGGCGACCCAAAATTAAAAGAAAATGGCTCTAAATATTCTCTGTTAGGAAAAATATACAATGCCTTATTGTACTCCGTTTTGGAGTATATAAACCAACTCAGTATGCTCTCTCATGTAAAATACAGAAATTCCAATTTTACCCAAATCGAAAAAATCTAAATATTATCTGGGCACCCAATGATAAAAGAAAAATTGCTCTGAATAGAGTCTGTCCGAAAGAATATACAATACCCTTTTCTACTCTTTTTTGTAGTATATACACAAACTCAATATGCTCTATTGTGTAAAATACAGAATTTCTAATTTTACCGGAATCAAAAAACCTAAATATTACCTAGACACCCCAATGTTAAAAGCGAAATTGCTCTGAATACAATCTGTCAGAAGAAATATACAATGCCCTTTTCTACTCTGTTTTCTAGTATATACCCCAACTCAATATGCTCTCTCAGGTAAAATACCGAAATTTTAATTTTACACGAAGCGAAAAAAATATAAATAATATCTAGGTGCCGCAAACCTAAAAGAAAATGGCTCTGAATATAGTCTGTTAGAAAAAATATACAGTGCCATATTCTACTGTGTTATGGAGTATATACACCAACTCAGTATGCTCTCTCATGTAAAATACAGACATTCTAATTTTACCCGAACCGACAAAATCTAAATATTATCTATGAAGCCCAATATTAAAAACAAAACTGCTCTGAAATAGTCTGTCAGAAGAAATGTACAATGCCCTATTCTACTCTCTTTTGTAGTATATACACCAAGTCATTATGCTCTCTCATGTTAAATACCGTAATTCTAATTTTACGTGAATCGAAACAAAATCTAAATATTATGTAGGCACCACAATGTTAAAAGCAAAATTGCTCTGAATATAATCGGTCAGAAGAAATATACAATGCCGTTTTCTACTCTGTTTTGTAGTATATACCCAAACTCAATATGCTCTCTCATTTAAAATACAGAAATTTTAATTTTACCCGAATCGAAAAAATCTAAATATTATCTAGGCACCCAATGATAAAGGAAAAATTGCTCTGAATATAGTCTGTCAAAAAAATATACAATAAAATTTTCTACTCTGTTTTTTAGTATATACACCAACTCAGTATGCTCTCTCATGTAAAATACCGAAATTCAATGTTACGTGAATCGAAAAAAACCTAAATATTATCTAGGCATTCCAATGTTAAAAGTAAAATTTCTCTGAATATAATCTGTGAGAAAAAATTTACCGTGCCCTTTTCTACTCTGTTTTGTAGTATATACACCAACTCAATATGCTCTCTCACGTAAAATACAGAAATTATAACTTACCGGAATCGAAAAAATCTAAATATAATCTAGGCACCCCAATGTAAAAAGCAAAATTGCTCTGAATATACAATGTCGGATAAAATATACAATGCCCTTTTCTACTCTGTATTTTAGTATATATACCAACTCAATATGCTCTCTCATGTAAAATACAAAAATTCTTATTTTACCCGCATCGAAAAAATTTTAAATTTTATACAGGCACCCCAATATTAAAAACAAATTTGCTCTGAATATAATGTGTCAGAAAAAACGTTCAATGCCCTATTCTACTCTGTTTCGTACTATATAAACCAATTCCATGTGCTCTCTTATGTAAAATACAGAAATTATATATTTGAGCAAATCGAAAAAATCTAAATATTATCTAGGCACCCCAATGTCAAAAGCAAAATTGCTCTGAATATAATCTGTCACAAAAAATATACAATGCCTTTTTCTACTCTGTTTTTTAGTGTATAACCATACTCAATAAGCTCTCTCATGTAAAATAACGAAACTCTAATTTTACGTGAATCGAAAAAAATCTAAACAATACCTAGGCGTCCCAAAGTTAAAAGAAAATGACTCTGAATATAGTCTGTTAGAAAAATTATACACTGCCTTATTCTACTTTGTTTTGGGGTATATACATTAACTCAGTATGCTCTCTCATGTAAAATACAGAAATTCTAGTTTTACCCGAATCGAAAAAAATCTAAATAATATCAAGGGGCCCCAAAGTTAAAAGAAAATGACTCTGAATATACTCTGTTAGAAAAACTATACAATGCTTTATTCTACTCTGTTTTAAAATATATATGCCAACTCACTATTCTCTCTAATCTAAAATACAGAAATTCTAAATTTACCTGAATCGAAAAAAATCTAAATATTATCTAGGCAGCCCAATATTAACAACAAAATTGCTCTGGATATAATCCAGCAGAAAAAACATACAATGCCCTATTCTACTCTGTTTCGTATTATATACACCAACTCCATATGCTCTCTCATGTAAAATTACAGAAATTCTATATTTAAGCGAATCAATAAAAATCTAATTATTATCTAGGCACCCAAATGTTAAAAG
Source organism: Callithrix jacchus (assembly GCF_049354715.1). Lineage (NCBI taxonomy): Eukaryota > Metazoa > Chordata > Mammalia > Primates > Cebidae > Callithrix > Callithrix jacchus. The sequence continues at coordinate 51,688,160 of NC_133521.1, read as the reverse complement.
CAAAATTGCTCTGAATATAATCTGTCAGAAAAAGTAAACAATGCCCTTTTCTACTCTGTTTTGTAGTATATACCCCAACTCAATATACTCTCTCATGTAAAATACTGAAATTATAACTTTACACGAATCGAAAAAAATCTAAATAATATCTAGGCACCCCAAAGTTAAAAGAAAATGGCTCTGAATATAGTCTGTTAGAAAAAATATACAATGCCATATTCTACTTTGTTTTGGAGTATATACACAAACTCAGTGTACTCTCACATGTAAAATAAAGAAATTCTAATTTTACCGGAATTGAAAAAATATAAATATTATGTAGGCACCTCAATGTTAAAACAAAATTGCTCTGAATATAATCTGTCAGAAGAAACATACAATGTCCTATTCTACTCTGTTTTGGAGTATATAAGCCAAGTCATTATGCTCTCTCATGTAAAATACCGTAATTCTAATATTACGTGAATCGAAAAAAAATCTAAATATTATCTAGGAACCCCAATGTTAAAGGCAAAATTTCTCTGAATATAATCTGTCAGAAAAAGTATACAATGCCGTTTTCTACTTTATTTTGTAGTATATTTCCAACTCAATATGCTCTCTCATGTAAAATACTGAAATTATAATTTTCCGTGAAGCGGAAAATATCTAAATATTATCTAGGAGCCCCAAAGATAAAAGAAAATGGCTCTGAATACAGTCTGTTAGAAAAAATATACAATGCCTTCTTCAACTTTGTTTTGCATTATATACACCAATACAGTATGCTCTCTCATGTAAAATACAGAAATTCTAATTTTACCCGAATCAAAAAAATCTAAATATTATCTAAGCACCCCAATGTTAAAAGCAAAATTGCTCTGAATATAATCTGTCAGAAAAAAATATACAATGCCCTTTTCTATGCTGTTTCCTTCTATATACACCAACTCAATATGGTCTCTCATGTAATATACAGAAATTCTAATTTTAACCGAAACAAAAAAATCCAAATATTATATAGGCACCCCAATGTTAAAATTGAAATTGCTCTGACTATAATCTGTCAGAAAAAATATACAATGTTCTTTTCTACTCTGTTTTGTAGTATATACAACAACTCAGTATGCTCTCTCATGTAAAATACGGAAATACTGTATTTAAGTGAATCGAAAAAAATTTAAATATTATCTAGGCACAATAAAATGAAAAGAAATTGGCTCTGAATATAGTCTGTTAGAAAAAATATACAATGTCTTATTCTACTCTGTTTTGGAGTATATACACCAACTCAGTATATTTTCTCATGTAAAATAGAGAAATTCTAATTTAACCCGAATCAAAAAAATCTAAATATTATGTAGGCATCTCAATGTTAAAACAAAATTGCTCTTAATATAGTCTCTCAGAAAAAATATACAATGCCCTATTCTACTCAGTTTCGTAGTATATACACCAACTTCATATGCTCTCTCATGTAAAATACAGAAATTCTAATTTTATGCAAATCGAAAAAAATCTATATAATATTTAGGCGACCCAAAGGTAAAAGAAAATGGCTCTGAATATAGTCTGTTAGAAAAAATATACAATGCCTTATTGTACAGTGTTTTGGAGTATATACACCAACTCAGTGTGCTCTCTCATGTAAAATACAGAAATTCTGATTTTACCCGAATTGAATAAATCTAAATATTATCTATGCACATTAATGATTAAAGCAAAATTACTCTGAATATAGTCTTTAAGAAAAAATATACAATACCCTTCTCTACTCTGTTTTGTATTATATACACGAACTCAATATGTTCTCTCATGTAAAATGCTGAAATTCTAATATTACGCTAATCGAAAAAAATCTAAATGATATCTAGGCGCCCCAAACTTAAAAGAAAATGGCTCTGAATATAGGCTTCTAGAAAAAATATACAATGCCTTATTTTACTCTTTTTTGGAGTATATACACCAACTCAGTATGCTCTCTCATGTAAAATACAGAAATTCTAATTTTATTGGAATCGAAAAAAATCTAAATATTATTTGGGCACCCCAATATTATAAACAAAATTTCTCTGAATAAAATCTGTCAGAAAAAATGTACAATGCCCTATTATACTCTGTTTCGTAGTATATACACCAACTCCATATGTTCTCTCATGAAAAATTACAGAAATTTTATATTTAAGCGAATCGAAAAAAATCTAAATATTCTCTAGGCACCCCAATGTTAAAAGCGAAATTACTCTTAATATAATCTGTCATAAAAAATATACAATGCCCTTTTCTACTCTGTTTTGAAGTATATACACCAACTCAGCATGCTCTCTCATGTAAAATAACGAAATTCTAATTTTAAGTGAATCAAAACAAATCTAAATATTAACTAGGCACCCCAATGTTAAAATCAAAATTGCGCTGAATATAATCTGTCAGAAAAAATATACAATGCCCTTTCCTACTCTGTTTTGAATTATATACACCAACTCAATATGCTCTCCCATGTAAAACACAGAAATTATAATTTTCCCCGAATCGACAAAATCTAAATATTATCTAGGCAGCCCAATTTCAAAAACAAAATTGCTCTGAATATAATCTGTTAGATAAAATATACAACGCCTTATTCTAGTCTGTTTTGGAGTATATACACCAACTAAATATGCTTTCTCATGTAAAATACAGAAATTCTATATTTAAGTGAATCGAAAAAAATCTAAATATTATCTATGCACCCCAATGTTAAAAGCAAAGTTGCTCTTAGTATAATCTGTCAGAAAAAATATACAATGCCCTTTTCTACTCTGTTTTGGAGTATATAAACCAACTCAATATCCTCTCTCATGTAAAATACCAGAATTCTAATTTTACGCGAATCGAATAAAATCTAAATAATATCTAGACGCCCCAAAGTTAAAAGATAATGTCTCTGAACATAGTCTGTTAGAAAAAATATACAATGTCTTATTCTACTTTGTTTTGGAGTATATACACCAACTCAGTATGTTCTCTCATGTAAAATACCGAAATTTTAATTTTACACGAAGAAAAAAATCTAAATAATATCTAGGCACCGCAAACCTAAAAGAAAATGGCTCTGAATATAGTCTCTTAGAAAAAATATATAGTGCCATATTCTACAGTGTTATGGAGTATATACACCAACTCAGTATGCTCTCTCATGTAAAATACAGAATTTCTAAATTTACGTGAATTGATAAAAATCTAAATAATATCTAGGCGCCCCAAAGATAAAAGAAAATGGCTCTGAATATTGTTTGTAAGAAAAAATATAAAATGCCTTATTCTACTCTGTTTTCGAGTACATACACCAACTAAGTATGCTCTCTGATTTAAAATACAGAAATTCTAATGTTACCCGAATTGAGAAAAACCAAATATTATCTAGACACCCCAATTTTTAAAACAAAATTGCTCTGAATATAATATCTCAGAGAAAATATACAATGCCCTACTCTACACTGTTTTGGAGTATATACACCAACTCCATATGCTCTCTCATGTAAAATACAGAAATTGTATATTTAAGACATTCCGAAAAAATCTAATCATTATCTAGGCACCCCAATGTTAAAAGCAAAATTGCGCTGAATATAATCTGTCAGAAAATATATACAATACCGTATTCTACTCTGTTTTGGAGTATATACAATAACTAAGTGTGCTCTCTAATGTAAAATACAGAAATTCTAATTTTACCCGAATTGAAAAAAGGTAAATATTATCTAGGCACCCCAATGTTAAAAACAAAAGAGCTCTGAATATAATCTGTCAGAAAAAAATATACAAAACCCTATTCTACACTGTTTTGGAGTATATACACCAACTCAGTATGCTCTCTCAAGTAAAATACTGAAATTCAATTTTATGTGAATCGAAATATATCTAAAAATTATCTAGGCACCCCAATGTTAAAAGCAAAATTGCTCTGAATATTATCTGTCAGAAAAAATATAAAATGCCCTCTTCTACTCTATTTTGTAGTATATACCCCAACTCAATATGCTCTCTCATGTGAAATACCGAAATTCAAATTTTACCCGAATCGAAAAAATCTAAGTATAATCTAGGCACCCCAATGTAAAAAGCAAAATTGCTCTGAATATACAATGTTGAAAAGAATATACAATGCCCTTTTCTTACTCTGTTTTGGGGTATATACACCAACTCCATGTGCTCTCTAATGTAAAATACCGAAATTCTAATTTTACGGGAATCAAAAAAATTCTAATTAATATCTAGGCACCACAAAGTTAAAAGAAAATGACTCTGAATATAGTCTGTTAGAAAAAATATACAATGCCTTATTCTACTCTGTTTTGGAGTATATACACTAACTCAGTATGCTCTCTCATGTAAAATGCAGAAATTCTAATTTTACCCGAAATGGAAAAACCTAAATATTATCTAGGCACCTCCATTTTTAAAACAAAATTGCTCTGAATATAATGTCTCAGAGAAAATATACAATGCCCTATTCTACACTGTTTTGGAGTATATACACCAACTCCATATGCTTTCTAATGTAAAATACCGAAATTCTAATTTTACGCGAATCGAAAAAAATCTAAATAATATCTAGGCACCACAAAGTTAAAAGAAAATGACTCTGAATATAGTCTGTTAGAAAAAATATACAATGCCTTATTCTACTTAGGTTTGGAGTATATAAACCAACTCAGTATGCTCTCTCATGTAAAATACAGAAAGTCTAATTTAATGTGAATCGAAAAAAATCTAAATATTATCATGGCACCCCAATGTTAAAAGCAAAATTGCTCAGAATATAATCTTTCAGAAAAAATATACAATGCCCTTTTCTACTCTGTTTTGAAGTATATACACCAACTCAATATGCTCTCTCAGGTAAATTACAGAAATTCTCTATTTAAGCGAATCGAAAAAAATCTAAATATTCTCTAGGCACCCAAATGTAAAAAGCATAATTGCTCTTAATATACTTTGTCAGAAAAAATATACAATGCCCTTTTCTACTCTGTTTTGTAGTATATAAACCAACTCAATATGGGCTCTCATGTAAAATACACAAATTTCAATTTTACCTGAATCGAAAAAATCTAAATATTATCTAGACAACCAATGTTAAAAACAAAATCGCTCTGAATATAATCTGTCAGAAAAAATATACAATGACCTATTCTACTCTGTTTCGAAGTATATACAGCAACTCAGTATGCTCTCTCATGTAAAATACAGATATTCTAATTTTAAGTGAATTGAAACAAATCGAAATATTATCTTGGCACCCCAATGTTGAAAGCAATATTGCTCTGAATATACTCTGTCAGAAAAAATATACAATGCCCTTTTCTACTCTGTTTTGGAGTATATACACCGTCAATATGCTCTCCCATGTAAAACACAGAAATTCTAATTTTACCCAAATCAATAAAATCTAAATATTATCTAGGCACCCCAATGTTAAAAACAAAATTCCTCTCAATATAATCTGTCAGAAAAAATATGCAATGTTCTTCTCTACTCTGTTTTGGAGTATATACACGAACTCAATATGCTCTCTCATGTAAAATACTGAAATTCTAATTTTACGTGAATCGAAAAAAATCTAAATAATATCTAGGCGCCCCAACATTAAAGGAAAATGGCCCTGAATATAGTCTGTTAGAAAAAATATACAATGCCTTATTCTACTCTGTTTTGGAGTGTATACACCAACTCAGTATGCTCTCTCTTGTAAAATACTGAAATTCTAATTTTACGTGAATCGATAAAAATCTAAATATTATGTAGGCACCCGAATGTTAAAAGCAAAATTGCTCTGAATATAATCTATCAGAAAAAATATACAATGCCCTTTTGTACTTTGTTTTGGACTGTATACACTAACTCAATATGCTATCTCATGTAAAATACCGAAATTCTAATTTTATGCGAATCGAAAAAAATCCAAGTAATATCTAGGCACCACAAAGTTAAAAGAAAATGGCTCTAAATATAATCTGTCAGAACAAATATACAATGCCTTATTCTACTCTGTTTTGGAGTATATACACGAACTACATATGCTCTCTCATGTAAAATACCAAAATTCTAATTTTACCCGAATCGAAAAAATCTAAATATTATCTTGACACCCCAATGTTAAAAACAAAATTGCACTGAATATAATCTGTCAAAAAAAATATACAATGCCGTATTCTACTCTGTTTTGGAGTACATACACCAACTCCATATGCTCTCTTATGTAAAATAGAGAAATTCTATATTTAACCGAATCGAAAAAATCTAAATATTATCTAGGCACCACAATGTTTAAAGAAAAATTGCTCTGAATATAATCTGTCAGAAAAAATATACAATTGCTTATTCTACACTGTTTTGGGGTATATACACCAACTCAGTATGCTCTCTCATGTAAGATACAGAAATTCTAATTTTACGTGAATCGAAAAAATCTAAATATTACCTAGGCAACCAAATGTTAAAAACAAAATTACTCTGTATATAATCTGTCATAGAAAATATACAATGCCCTATTCTACTCTGTTTTGTAGTATATACACACAACCCATATGCTCTCTCAAGTAAAATACCGAAATTCTAATTTTACGCGAATCGAAAAAATTCTAAATAATATCTAGGTGCCCCAAAGGTAAAACAAAATGCCTCTGAATATAGTCTGTTAGAAAAAATATACAATGTTTTATTCTACTCTGTTTTGGAGTATATATACCAACTCAGTATGCTCTCTCATGTAAAATACATAAATTCTAATTTTACCCTATTCGAATAATCTAAATATTTTCTAGGCACCCCAATGTTAAAAACAAAATTGCTCTGAATATAATGTGTCAGAAAAAATATACAATGCTCTATTCTCCTCCGTTTTGGAGTATATACACCAACTCCAAATGCTCTCTCATGTAAAATACCAAATTTCTATATTTAAGCGAATTGAAAAAAATATAAATATAATCTAGGCACCACTATGTTAAAAGCAAAATTGCTTTGAATATAATCCCTCAGACAAAATATAGAATGCCCTTTTCTACTTTCTTTTTGCGTATATACACCAACTCAATATCCACTCTCATGTAAAATACCGAAATTCTGATTTTACGTGAATCGAAAAAAATCTAAATATTTTCCAGGCACCACAATACTAAAAGCAAAATTCTTCTGAATATAATCTGTCAGAGAAAATATACAATGCCGTCTTCTACTCTGTTTTGGAGTATATACACCAACTCAGTATGCTCTCTCATGTAAAATACTGAAATACTAATATTACGTGAATCAAAATAAAATCTAAATATTTTCGAGGCACCACAATGTTAAAAGCAAAATTCCTCTGAATATAATCTGTCAGGAAAAATATACAATGCCCTCTTCAACTCTGTTTTTGTGTATATACACCAACTCAATATGCTCTCTCATGTAAAATAGCGTAATTTTATTATACGCGAATCGAAAATTCTAAATAATATCTAGGTGCCTCAAAGTTAAAAGAAAATGGCTCTGAATATAGTCTGTTAGAAAAAATAAACAATGCCTTATTCTAATCTTTTTTGGAGTATATGTACCAACTCAGTGTGCTCTCTCTTGTAAAACACAGAAATTATAATTTTACCTGAATCGAGCAAATCTAAATATTATCTAGGCACCCCAATGTTAATAACAAAATTGCTCTGAATATAATCTGCCAGAAAAAATATACAATACCCTATTCTACTCTGTTTAGGAGTATATACACCAACCCCATAGGCTCTCTCATGTAAAATACCAAAATTCTATATTTAAGCGAATCGAAAAAAATCTAAATACAATCAAGGCACCACAATGTTAAAAGCAAAATTGCTCTGAATATAATCTCTCATAAAAAATATACAATGCTTTTTTCTAATCTGTTTTGGCGTATATACACCAACTCAATATGCACTCTCAAGTAAAATACCAAAATTCTAATTTTACCTGTGTCGAAAAAAATATAAATAATATATCAGCGCCACAAAGTTAAAATAAAATGGCTCTAAATATAGTCTGTTTGAAAAAATATACAATGCCCTATTCTACTCTGTTTTGGAGTATATTTACCAACTCAGTATGCTCTCTCATGTAAAATACCGAAATTCTTATTTTACGTGAATCAACGAAAATCTAAATATTATCTAGGCACCTGAATGTTAGAAGCAAAATTTCTCGGAATATAATCTGTCAGAAAATATATAAAATGGCCTTTTCTACTCTGTTTTGGAGTATATACACCAACTCCATATGCTCTCTCATGTAAAATACCGAAATTCTAATTTTACCCGAATCGAAATAATCTAAATATTATCTTGACACCCCAATGTTAAAAACAAAATTGCACTGAATATAATCTGTCAAAAAAAATATACAATGCCTTATTCTACTCTGTTATGGAGTACATACACCAACTCCATATGCTCTCTCATGTAAAATTCTGAAATTATAATTTTACATGAATCGAAGAAAATTTAAATAATATCTAGGCGCCCAAAAGCTAAAAGAAAATGGCTCTGAATATAGTCTGTTAGAGAAAATATACAATGCCGTATTCTACTCTCTTTTGGAGTTTATAAACCAGCCCAGTATGCTCTCTCGTGTAAAATACCGAAATTCTAATTTTATGAGAATCAAAAAAAATCTAAATATTATGTAGGCACACCAAGGTTAAAACAAAATTGGTCTGAATATAATCTGTCAGAAAAATATACAATGCCCTATTCTACTCTATTTTGTAGTATAGACACCAACTTCATGTGCTCTCTCATGTAAAATACAGAAATTCTGTATTTATGAGAATCGAAAAAAATCTAAATATAATCTAGGGACCCCAATGTTAATAGAAAAATTGCTCTGAATATAATCTGTCAGAAAAAATATACAATGCCTTATTCTATTCTGTTTTGGAGTATATACACCAACTCAATGTGCTCTCTCATGTAAAACACCGACATTCTATTTTTACGTGAATCGAAATAAATCTAAATATTATCTAGGAACCCCAATGATAAAACCAAAATTGCTTTGAAAATAATCTGTCAGAAAAAATATACAATGCCCTATTTCACTCTTTTTTGGAGTATATACACCAACTCAATATGCTCTCTCATTTAAAATACCAAAATTCTAATTTTACAAGAATGGAAAAAAATCTAAATAATATCTAGGCGTCCCAATGTTAAAAGAAAATGGCTCTGAATATAGTCTGTTTGAAAAAATATACAATGCCTTATTCTACTCTGTTTTGGAGTATATACAGCAAGTCAGTATGCTCTTTCATGTAAAATACCAAAATTCTAATTTTACCCGAATCGAAAAAAGCTAAATATTATCTAGGCACCACAATGTTAAAAACAAAATTGCTCTGAATATAATCTGTCAGAAAAAATATACAATGCCCTATTCTACCCTGTTTTGGAGTATATACACCAACTCCTTATGCTCTCTCATGTAAAATACAAAAATTCTATATTTAAGCGAATCGAAAAAAATCTAAATATTACCTAGGCACCTTAATGTTAAAAGCAAAATTGCTCTGAATATAATCTGTCAGAGAAAATATACAATGCCTTATTCTACTCTGTTATGGATGATATACAGCAACTCAGTATGCTCTCTTATGTAAAATACTGAAATTCTAATTTTACGTGAATCAAATAAAATCTAAATATTATCTAGGCACCCGAATGTTAAAAGCAAAATTGCTCTGAATATAATCTGTCAGAGAAAATATACAATGCCCTTTTCTACTCTGTTTTAAAGTATATAAACCAACTTAATATGCTCTCTCATGTGAAATACAGAAATTCTATATTTAAGCAAATATAAAAAAATCTAAATATTACCTAGAGACCTTAATGTTAAAAGCAAAATTGCTCTTAATATAATCTGTCAGAGAAAATATACAATACCCTATTCTACTCTGTTTAGGAGTATATACACCAACTCACTATGCTCTCTCAGTTAAAATACTGAAATTCTAATTTGACGACAATCGAAAAAAATCTAAATAATATCTAGGCACAAAAAAGTTACAAGTAAATGGCTCTGAATATAGTCTTTTAGAGAAAATATACAATGCTTTGTTCTACTCTCTTTTGAAGTATATACACCAACTCAGTATGCTCATATGTAAAATGCAGAAATTATAATTTTACCCAAATCAAAAAATATAAATATTATCTGGCACCCCAGTGTTAAAAACAAAATTGCTTTGAAGGTAATCTGTCAGAAAAAATATACAATACCCTATTCTACTCTGTTTTGGAGTATATACACCAACTCCATATGCTCTCTCATGTGAAATACAGAAATTCTAATTTTACCCGAATCAAAAAACATCTAAATATTATCTAGGCACCCCAATGGTAAAAACAAAATTTCTCTGAATATAATCTGTCAGAAAAAATATTCAATGCCCTTTGCTACATTGTTTTGGAGTATACACAACAACTAAATATGCTCTCTCATATAAAATACAGAAAATCAAATTTTACGCGAATCGAAACAAATCTAAATAATATCTAGGCGCGCCAAAGTTAAAAGAATATGGCTATGAATATACTCTGTCATAGAAAATATACAATGCTTTATTCTACTCCGTTTTGGAGTATATACACCAACCCGATATGCTCTCTCATGTAAAATACAGAAATTCTAATTTTACCCGAATCGAAACAATCTAAATATAATCTAGGCACCCCAATGTTAAAAACAAAATTGCTCTAAATATAATCTGTCAAAAAAATATACAATGCCTTATTCTACTCTGTTTTCGAGTATATACACCAACTCAGATTGCTGTCTCCTGTAAAATACCGAAATTATAATTTTACGTGAATTGAAAAAATTCTAAATATTATTTAGGCATCCCAATAATAAAAGCAAAATTGCTCTGAATATAATCTGTCAGAAAAAATATACAATGTCCTTTTTTACCCTGTTTTGCAGTATATACTCCAACACACTATGCTGTCTCATATAAAATACAGAAATTCTAATTTTATGCAAATCGAAAAAAATGTAAATAAGACCTAGGCTGCAAAAAGTTAAAAGAAAATGGCTCTGAATATTTTCTGTTAGAAAAAATATACATTGTCTTATACTACTCTGCTTTAAAGTATATACACCAACGCAGTCTGCTCTCTCTTGTAACATACAGAAATTGTATTTTTACCCGAATCGAAAAAATCTAAATATTATCTAGGCACCCGAATGTTGAAAACAAAATTGCTCTGAATATAATCTGTCAGAAAAAAATATACAATGCCCTATTCTACTCTTTTTTGGAGTATATACACCAACTCCACATGCTCTCTCATGTAAAATACAGAAATTCTATATTTAAGCGAATCCAAAAAAATCTAAATACTATCTAGGCGCCGCAAAGTTAAAAGAAAATGGCTGTGAATATAGGCTGTTACAAAAAATATACAATGCCTTATTCTACTCTGTTTTGGAGAATATACACCAACTCAGTATGCTCTGTCATGTAAAATACAGAAATTCTAATTTTACCCAAATCAAAAAAATCTATATATAATCTAGGCACCCCTATGTGAAAAACAAAATTGCGTTGAATATAATCTGTCAGACAAAATATACAATGCCCTTTCCCACTCTGTTTTGGAGTATATACACCAACTCCGTATGCTCTCTCATGTAAAATACAGAAATTCTCTATTTAAGCGAATCAAAAAAAAATCTAAATATTATCTAGGCACCCCAATGTTAAAAGCAAAATTGCTCTGAATATAATCTGTCAGAAAAAATATACAATGCTTTTTTCTACTCTGTTTTGGAGTATATACACCAAATTCATATACTCTCTCATGTAAAATACAGAAATTATATATTTAAGAGAAACGAAAAAAATCTAAATATTATCTAGGCACCCCAATGTTAAAAACAAAATTTCTCTGAAAATAATCTGTCAAAAAAAATATACAATGCCCTTTTATAATATGTTTTAGAGTATATACACCAACTCAATATGCTCTCTAATGTAAAATACCGAAATTCTAATCTTACGCAAATCGAAATAAATCTAAATAATATCTAGGCACCCCAATGTTAAAAGAAAATGGCTCTGAATATAATCAGTTAGAAAAAATATAGAATGCTTTGTTCTACTCTATTTTGGAGTATATACACCAACACAGTATGCTCTTTCATGTAAAATACCGAAATTCTAACTTACCCGAATCGAAAAAATCTAAATATTATCTAGGCACCCCAATGTTAAAAGCAAAATTACTCTGAATATAATCTGTCAGAAAAAAATATACAATGCCCTTTTCTACTCTGTTTTGGAGTATATACACCAACTCAGTATGCTCTCTCAGTTAAAATACCGAAATCATAATTTGACGAGAATCGAAAAAATCTAAATAATGTCTAGGCACAAAAAAGTGACAAGAAAATGGCTCTGAATATAGTCTTTTTGAGAAAACATACAATGCCTTGTTCTACTCTGTTTTGGAGTTTATACACCAACTCAGTATGCTATGTAAAATGCAGAAATTATAATTTTACCCAAATCGAAAAAATCTAAATATTATCTGGAACCCCAATGTTAAAAACAAAATTGCTTTGAAGGTAATCTGTCAGAAAAAATATACAATACCCTATTCTACTCTGTTTTGGAGTATACACATCAACTCAATATGCTCTCTCATGTAAAATAGAGAAATTCTAATTTTACCTGAATCGAAAAAATCTAAATATAATCTAGGCACCCCTATGTGAAAAACGAGATTGCGTTGAATATAATCTGTCATAAAAAATATAGAATGCCCTATTCTACTCTGTTTTGGAGTATATACACCAACTCCATATGCTCTCTCATGGAAAATACAGAAATTCTCTATTTAAGCGAATCGAAAAAAATCTAAAAATTATCTAGGCACACCAATGTTAAAAGCAAAATTGCTCTGAATATAATCTGTCAAAAGAAATATACAATGCCTTTTTCGACTCTGTTTTGTAGTATATACATCAAGGTAATATGCTATCTTATATAAAATAACGAAATTCTGGTTTTACACGAATCAAAAAATGCTAAATAATATCTAGGCGCCCCAAAGTTAAAAGAAAATGGCTCTGAAAATAGTGTGTTAGAGAAAATATACAATGCCTTATTCTACTCTGTTTTGGAATATATACACCAACTCAGTATGCTCTCTTATGTAAAATACAGAAATTATGATTTTACCCGAAATGAAAAAATCTAAATATTATATAGGCACCCCAATGTTAAAAACAAAATTGCTCTGAAGATAATCTGTCAGAAAATATATACAATGTCCTATTCTACTCTGTTTTGGAGTATATACACCCACGCAGTATGCTGTCTAATTTAAAATACCAAAATTCTAATTTTATGCGAATCGTAAAAAATCTAAATAATTTCTAGGCGCCCCAAACTTACAAGGATATGGCTCTGAATCCAGTCTTTTAGAAAAAATATACAATGCCTAGTTCTACTCTGTTTTAGAGTACATACACCAACTCAGTATGCTCTCATGTAAAATGCAGAAGTTATAATTTTACCCAAATCGAAAAAATCTAAATATTATCTAGGCAAACCAATGTTCAAAACAAAATTTCTCTGAATATAATCTGTAAAAAAAAATATACAATGCCCTATTCTACTCTGTTTTAGAGTATATACAACAACTCAGTATGCTCTCTCATGTAAAAATACTGAAATTATAATTTTACATGAATCAAAAAAAAATGTAAATATTATCTACACAACCCAATGTTAAAAACAAAATTGCTCTGAATATAAACTGTCAGAAATAATATAAAATGCCCTATTCTACTCTGTTTTTGTGTATATGCACCAACTCAACTTGCTCTCTCATTTAAAATACAAAAATTCTGTATTTAAACGAATCGAAAAAAATCTAAATATTATCTAGGCACCCGCATCTTAAAAGCAAAATTGCTCTGAATATAATCTGTCAGAAAAAATATACAATGCTTTTTTCCACTCTGTTTTGGAGTATATAAACCAAATCAATATGCTCCCTCATGTAAAATACCGAAATTCTAATCTTACGTGAATCAAAAAAAATCTAAATAATATCTATGTGCTCCAAAGTTAAAAGAAAATGGCTCTAAATATAGTCTGTGAGAAAAAATATACAATGCCTTATTCTACTCTGTTTTTGAGAATACACACCAACTCAATATGGTCTCTCATGTAAAATACCAAAATTCTAAATTTATGTGAACCGAAAAAAATCGAAATATTATGTAGGCACCCTAATGTTAAAAGCGAAATTGCTCTGAATATCATTTGTCAGAGAAAATATACAATGCCCTATTCTACTCTGTTTTGTAGTATATACACCAACTCAGTATGCTCTCTCATGTAAAATAAAGAAATTCTAATTTTACCTGAATCAAAAAAATCTAAATATTATCTACGCACCCCAATGTTAAAAACAAAATTGCTCTGAATATAATCTGTCAGAGAAAATATACAATGCCCTATTCTACTCTCTTTTGGAGTATATACACCAACTCAGTATTCTGTCTCAGTTAAAATACCGAAATTCTAATTTTAGGCGAATGGAAAAAAATCTAAATATTATCTAGGCAATCCAATGTTAAAAGCAATATTGCCCTTAATATAATCTGACAGAAAAAATATAAAATGCCCTCATCTACTCTTTTTTGTAGTATATACAAGACCTCAATATGCTCTCTCACGTAAAATACAGAAATTCGAAATTACGTGAATCGAAAAAAATCTAAATAATATCTAGGCGCCCAAAACTTAAAAGAAAATGGCTCTGAATATAGTCTGTTAGAAAAGATATACAATGGCTTATTCTTCTCTGTTTTAAAGTATATACACCAACTCAGTATGGTCTCTAATGTAAAATACCGAAATTATAATATTACCGTAATTGAAAATATCTAAATATTATCTAGGCACCCCAATGTTAAAAACAAAATTTCTCTGAATATAATCTGTCAGAAAAAATATACAATGCCCTATTCTACTCTTTTTTGGTGTATATAAACTAACTCACTATGCTGTCTCATGTAAAATAGAGAAATTCCAAATTTACGTGGATCTAAAATAATCTAAATATTATCTAGGCACCCCAAAGTTAAAAGAAAAGTTGCTCTGAATATAATCTGTCAGAAAAAATATACAATGCCCTATTCTACTTTTTTTTTGGAGAATATACACCAACTCCATATGCTCTCTCATGGAATATACAGAAATTCTATATTTAAGCGAATCAAAACAAATCTAAATATTATCTAGGCACCCCAATGTTAAAAACAAAATTGCTCTGAATATAATGTGTCTGAAAAAATATACAATGCCCTATTCTACTCTGTTTTGGAGTATATACAACAACTCAATATGCTCTCTCATGTAAAATACCGAAATTCTAATTTTATGCTAATCGAAAAAATTCTAAATAATATCTAGGCGCCCCAAAGTTAAAAGAAAATGGCACTGAATATATTCTGTTAGAAAAAATATACAATGCTTTATTCTACTCTGTTTTGTAGTATATACACCAACTCAGTATGCTCTCTCATGTAAAATACCAAAATTCGAATTTTACCCGATTCAAAATAATTTCAATATTATCTAGGCACCCCAATGTTAAAAACAAACTTGCTCTGAATATAATCTGTCAGAAAAAATATACAATGCCCTATTCTACTCTGTTTTGGTGTATATTCACCAACTCATTATGCTCTCTTATGTAAAATAGAGAAATTCTAAATTTACGTGAATAGAAAAAAACCTAAATATTATGTAGGCACCCCGAAGTTGAAAGCAAAATTGCTCTGAATATAATCTGTCAGAAAAGAATATACAATACCCTATTCTACTCTAACAGTATATACACCAACCCCATATGCTCTCTCATGTAAAATACCAAAATTCTATATTTAAAAGAATCGAAAAAATCTAAATGCAATCTAGGCACCACAATGTTAAAAGAAAAATTGCTCTTAATATAATCTCTCAGAAAAAATATTCAATGTCCTTTTCTAATCTGTTTTGGCGTATATACACCAACTCAATATGCACTCTCAGGTAAAATACCGAAATTCTAATTTTAGGTGAATTAAAAGAAATCTAAATAATATTTAGATGCCACAAAGTTAAAATAAAATGGCTCTGAATATAGTCCATTAGAAAAAATATACAATGCCCTTTCTACTCTCTTTTGGAGTATATACACCAACTCAGTATGCTCTCTCATGTAAAATACCAAAATTCAAATTTTACGTGAATAAAAAAATCTAAATATTATCTAGGCACCCCAATGTTAACAACAAATTTTCTCTTAATATAGTCTGTCATAAAAAATATACAATTCCCTTTTCTACTCTGTTTTGGAGTATATACACCATCTCCATATGCTCTCTCTTGTAAAATACCAAAAATCTATATTTAAGCGAAACTACAAAAATCTAAATACTATCTAGGCAACCCAATGTTAACAGCAAAATTTCTCTGAATATACTCTGTCATTAGAAATATACAATGCCCATTACTACTCTGTTTTGCAGTATATACACCAACTCAATATGCTCTCTCATGTAAAATACCGAAATACTAATTTACGTGAATAGAAAAAAATCTAAATAATATCTAGGCAACCCAAATTTAAAAGAAAATGCCAGTGAATATAGTCCGTTAGAAAAATATACAATGCCTTATTCTACTCTGTTTTGGAGTATATAAATTAACTCCATATGCTCAATCATGTAAAATATAGAAATTCTATATTAAAGCGAATCGAAAAAAATCTAAATATTATATAGGCACCCCAATGTTAACAACAAAATTGCTCTGAATATAACCTGTCAGAAAAAATACACAATGGCTTATTCTACTTTGTTTTGGAGTATATACACCAACTCAGTATGCTCTCTCATGTAAGATAGAGAAATTCTAATTTTACGCGAATCGAAAAAAATCTAAATAATATCTAGGTGCCCGAAAGTTAAAAGAAAATGCCTCTGAATATAGTCTGTTAGAAAAAATATACAATGCCTTATTCTACTCTGTTTTGGAGTATATACACCAACTCAATTTGCTCTCTCATATAAAATAGAGAAAGTCTAATTTTACCCTATTTGAAAATGTGTAAATATTTTCTAGGCACCCCAATGTTAAAAACAAAATTGCTCTGAACATAATCTGTCAGAAAAAATATACAATGCCCTATTCTCCTCTGTGTTGGAGTATATACACCAACTCAATATGCTGTCTCATGTAAAATACCAAAATTCTATATTTAAGCGAATTGAAAAAAATATAAATATAATCTAGGCACCACTATGTTAAAAGCAAAATTGCTCTAAATATAATCTCTCAGAAAAAATATAAAATGCCCTTTTCTACTCTCTTTTGGCGAATATACACCAACTCAATATGCACTCTCATGTAAAATACCGAAATTCTAATTTTACGTGAATCGAGAAAAATCTAAATAATATATACGTGCCACAAAGTTAAATGAAAATGGCTCTGAATATAGTCTGTTAATAAAATATACAATGCCCTATTCTACTATGTTTTGGAGTATATACACCAACTCACTATGCTCTCTTATGTAAAATAACGGAATTCTACGTTTACGTGAATCCAAAAAAATCTAAATATTATCTAAGCAACGCAATGTTAAAAGCAAAATTGCTCTGAATATAATCTGTCTGAAGAAATATACAATGCCCTTTTCTACTCTGTTTTAGAGTGTCTACACCAACTCAGTATGCTCTCTCATGTTAAATACCGAAATTCTAATTTTACGCGAATCGAAAAAAATCTAAATAATATCTAGGCACCCCAAAGTTAAAAGGAAATGGCTCTCAATATAGTCTGTTAGGAAAAATATACAATGCCTTATTCTACTCTGTATTGGAGTATATGCACCAACTCCATATGCTCTCTCATTTAAAATAGAGAAATTCTATATTTAAGCGAATTGACAAAATTCTAAATATTATCTAGGCACACCAATGTTAAAAGCAAAATTGCGATGAATATATTCTGTCAGAAAAAATATACAATGCCTTATTCTACTCTGATTTGGAGTATATACACCAACTGAGTATGCTCTCTCATGTAAAATACCGAAATTCTAATTTTACGGAAATCAAAAATAATCTAAATATTACCTAGGCACCCGAATAATAAAAGCAAAATTTCTCTGAATATAATGTGTCAGAAAACATATACGATGCCCTTTTCTTCTTTGTTTTGGAGTATATACACCAACTCCATATGCACTCTCATTTAAAATAACGAAATTCTAATTTTACGTGAATCGAAAAAAATCTAAATAGTATCTAGGCGCCCCAAAGTTAAAGGAAAATGGCTCTGAATATAGTCTTTTAGAAAAAATACACAATGCCTTATTCTAATCTTTTTTGGAGTATATGCACCAACTCAGTGTGCTCTCTCATGTAAAATACAGAAATTCTAATTTTACCTGAATCGAAAAAATCTAAATATTATCTAGGCACCCCAATGTTAAAATCAAAATTGCTCTGAATATAATCTGTCAGAAAAAATATACAATGGCTTATTCTACTCCATTTTGGAGTATATACACCAACTCAGTATGCTCTCTCATGTAAGATAAAGAAATTCTAATTTTACGTGAATAAAAAAAATCTAAATATTACCTTGGCACCCAAATGTAAAAAACAAAATTACTCTGTATATAATCTGTCATAGAAAATATACAATGCCCTATTCTACTATGTTTTTGAGTATATACACCAACCCCGTATGCACTCTCATGTAAAATACCGAAATTCTAATTTTACGCAAATCGAAAAAAATCTAAATAATATCTAGGTGCCCTAAAGTTAAAAGAAAATGCCTCTGAATATAATCTGTCACAATAATTATAAAATGCCCTATTCTACTCGGTTTTGGAGTATATACACCAACACAGTATGCTCTCTCATGAAAAATACAGAAATTCTAATTTTACCCATTTCAAAAAATTTAAATATTTTCTAGGCACCGCAATGTTAAAAACAAAATTGCTCTGAATAAAATCTGTCAGAAAAAATATACGATGGCCTATTCTTTTCTGTTTTGGAGTATATAAACCAACTCAATATGCTCTCTCATGTAAAATACCAAAATTCTATATTTAAGCGAATTGAAAAATATATAAATATAATCTAGGCACCACTATGTTAAAAGCAAAATTGCACTGAATATAATCTCTCAGACAAAATACACAATGCCCTTTTCTACTCTCTTTTGGCGTATATACACCAACTCAATATGCACTCTCATGTAAAATACCGAAATTCTAATTTTACGTGAATCGAAAAAAATCTAAATAATATATAGGCGCCACAAAGTTAAATGAAAATGGCTCTGTATATAGTCTGTTAAAAAAATATTCAATGCCCTATTCTACTCTGTTTTGGAGTATATAAACCAACTCAGTATGCTCTCTTATGTAAAATACCGAAATTCTAATTTTACCTGAATCGAAAAAATATAAATATTATCTAGGCACCCCAATGTTAAAATCAAAATTGCTCTGAATATAATCTGTCAGAAAAAATATACAATACCCTATTCTACTCTGTTTTGGAGTATATACACCAACTGAGTATGCTCTCTCATGTAAAATACCAAAATTCTATATTTAATCGAATCGAAAATATCTAAATGCAATATAGGCACCACAATGTTAAAAGCAAAATTGCTCTGAATATAATCTCTCAGAAAAATTATACAATGCCCTTTTCTAATTTGTTTTGGCATATATACACCAACTCAATATGCACTCTCGTGGAAAATACGGAAATTATAATTTCATGCGAATCAAAAACAATCTAAATAATATCATGGATATTGGCCTGAAGTTTTCTTTTCTCCTTGAGTCTCTGCCGGGTTTTGGTATCAGGATGATGTTGGTCTCATAAAATGATTTGGGAAGGATTCCCTCTTTTTGGATTGTTTGAAATAGTTTTAGAAGGAATGGTACCAGCTCCTCTTTGTGTGTCTGGTAGAATTCGGCTGTGAACCCGTCTGGACCTGGGCTTTTTTTGTAAGGTAGGCTCTTAATTGCTGCCTCGACTTCAGACCTTGTTATTGGTCTATTCATAGTTTCAGCTTCCTCCTGGTTTAGGCTTGGGAGGACACAGGAGTCCAGGAATTTATCCATTTCTTCCAGGTTTACTAGTTTATGCACATATAGTTGTTTGTAATATTCTCTGATGATGGTTTGAATTTCTGTGGAATCTGTGGTGATTTCCCCTTTATCATTTTTTATTGCATCTATTTGGTTGTTCTCTCCCTTTTTTTAAATCAATCTGGCTAGTGGTCTGTCTATTTTGTTGATCTTTTCAAAAAACCAGAAAACTTCAGGCCAATATTTATGATGAACATAGATGCAAAAATCTTCAATAAAATATTGGCCAGCCGATTGCAACAGCAAATCAAAAAACTTATTCATCATGATCAAGTAGGATTCATCCCGGGGATGCAAGGCTGGTTCAACATACGCAAGTCTATCAACGTAATTCACCACATAAACAGAACCAAAAACAAAAACCACATGATTATCTCAATTGATGCAGAGAAGGCATTTGACAAAATTCAACAGCCCTTTATGCTAAAAACCCTCAATAAACTCGGTATCGATGGAACGTATCTCAAAGTAATAAAAGCTATTTATGACAAACCAACAGCCAATATCATACTGAATGGGCAAAAACTGGAAGCATTCCCTTTGAAATCTGGCACTAGACAAGGATGCCCTCTCTCACCACTCCTATTCAATATAGTACTGGAACTTCTAGCCAGAGCAATCAGGCAAGAAAAAGAAATAAAGGGTATTCAAATAGGAAAGGTGGAAGCCAAACTGTCTCTATTTGCAGACGACATGATAGTATACCTAGAAGACCCCATTGCCTCAGCCCAAAAACTCCTGAAACTGATAAACAACTTCAGCAAAGTCTCACGATATAAAATCAATGTGCAAAAATCACAAGCATTCGTCTACACCAATAACAGACTTAAAGAAAGCCAAATCAAGTGCGAACTGCCATTCGCAATTGCTACAAAAAGAATAAAATACCTTGGAATACAACTCACAAGGAACGTAAGGGACCTCTTCAAGGAGAACTACAAACCACTGCTCAACGAAATCAGAGAGGACACAAACAGATGGAGAAACATTCCATGTTCATGGTTAGGAAGAATTAATATCGTGAAAATGGCTATACTGCCCAAAGTAATTTACAGAATCAACGCTATCCCCATCAAGCTACCATTGACTTTCTTCACAGAACTGGAAAAAACCACCATGAACTTCATATGGAACCAAAAGAGAGCCCGCATAGCCAAGTCAATTCTAAGCAAAAAGAACACAGCGGGGGGCATCACACTACCGGATTTCAAACTATACTACAAGGCTACAGTAATCAAAACAGCATGGTACTGGTACCAAAACAGAGATATACACCAATGGAACAAAACAGAGGTACCGGAGGCAACACAACATACATACAACTATACAATCTTTGATAAACCTGACAAAAACAAGCAATGGGGCAAGGATTCCATGTTTAACAAATGGTGTTGGGAAAACTGGCTAGCCATGTGCAGAAAGCAGAAACTGGGCCCCTTCCTGACACCTTACACTAAAATTAACTCCAGATGGATTAGAGACTTAAACATACGACCCGGCACCATAAAAACCCTAGAAGGAAATCTAGGCAAAACTATCCAGGACATAGGAGTAGGCAAGGACTTCATGAACAAAACACCAAAAGCATTGGCAACAAAAGCCAAAATAGACAAATGGGACCTAATGAAACTCCACAGCTTCTGCATGGCAAAAGAAACAGTCACTAGAGTGGATCAGCAACCAACAGAATGGGAAAAAATTTTCGCAGTCTACCCATCTGACAAAGGGCTGATATCCAGAATTTACAAAGAACTCAAACAGATTTACAGGAAAAAAACAAACAAGCCCATTCAAAAGTGGGCAAAGGATATGAACAGATACTTTACGAAAGAAGACATATATGAGGCCAACAATCATATGAAAAAATGCTCATCGTCACTGGTCATCAGAGAGATGCAAATCAAAACCACATTGAGATACCATCTCACGCCAGTTAGAATGGCGATCATTAAAAAATCTGGAGACAACAGATGCTGGAGAGGATGTGGAGAAAAAGGAACACTTTTACACTGTTGGTGGGAGTGTAAATTAGTTCAACCATTGTGGAAGACAGTGTGGCGATTCCTCAAGGCCTTAGAAATAGAAATTCCATTTGACCCAGCAGTCCCATTACTGGGTATATATCCAAAAGACTATAAATCGTTCTTCTATAAGGACACGTGTACACGAATGGTCATTGCAGCACTGTTTACAATAGCAAAGACCTGGAATCAACCCAAATGCCCATTGATAATAGACTGGATTGGAAAAATGTGGCACATATACACCATGGAATATTATGCAGCAATCAGAAATGATGAGTTCGTGTCGTTTGTAGGGACATGGATGAATCTGGAGAACGTCATCCTCAGCAAACTGACACAAGAACAGAAAATGAAACACCGCATATTCTCACTCATAGGTGGGTGATGAAAAATGAGAACACATGGACACAGAAAGGGGAGTACTAAACACTGGGGTCTATTGGCGGGAAAAGGGGAGGGCCAGTGGGAGGGGGCGGTGGGGAGGGATAGCCTGGGGAGAAATGCCAAATGTGGGTGAAGGGGAGAAGAAAAGCAAAGCACACTGCCATGTGTGTACCTACGCAACAGTCTCGTATGCTCTGCTCATGTACCCAAAAACCTATAATCAAATAAAAAATTAAAAAAATAATAATAATAATAATAATATCTAGGCGCCCCAAAGTTAAACAAAAATGCCTCTGAATATAGTCTGTTAGAAAAAGTAAAAAATGCCTTATTCTATTTTGTTTTGGAGTCTACAAACCAACTCAGTATTCTCTCTGATGTAAAATACCGAAATTCTCATTTTACGTGAATCGAAAAAAATCTAAATAATATCTAGACACCCCAATGTTAAAAACAAAATTGCTCTGAATATAGTCTGTCAGAAAAGATAAACAATGCCCTATTGGACTCTGTTTTGGAGTATATGCACCAACTCCATATGCTCTCTCATGTAAAATACAGAAATTCTATATTTAAGCGAATCAAAAACAATCTAAATATTATCTTGGCACCCAAATATTATAGGCAAAATTGCTCTGTATATCATCTGTCAGAGAAAATATACAATGCCCTTTTTTACTCTGTTTTGGAGTATATACACCAACTCAATATGCTCTCTCATGTAAAATACAAAAATTCTAATTTCACGCGAATCCAAAAAAATCTAAATAATATCTAGGCGCCCCAAAGTTAAAAGGAAATGGCTCTGAATATAGTCTGTTAGAAAAAATACACAATACCTTATTCTACTCTGTTTTTGAGTATATACACCAACTCAGTTTGCTCTCTCATGTAAAATAGAAAAATTCTAATTTTACCCAAATCGAAAGAATCTAAATATTATCTAGTCACCCCAATGTTAAAAACAAAATTGCTCTGAATATAATCTGTCAGACAAAATATACAATGCCCTATTCTACTCTGTTTTGGAGTATATACACCAACTACATATGCTCTCTCATGTAAAATACAGACATTCTATATTTAGGCGAATTGAAATAAATGTAAATATTATCTAGGCACCCAAATATCATAAGCAAAATTGCTATGTATATAATCTGTCAGAGAAAATATAAAATGCCTTATTCTACTCCGTTTTGGAGTATGTACACCAACTCCATATGCTCTCTCATGTAAAATACCGAAATTCTAATTTTACGTGAATTGAAAAAAATCTAAATAATATCTAGGCGCCCCAAAGCAAAAAGAAAATGGCTCTGAATATAGTCTGTTAGAGAAAATATACAATGCCCTATTCTATTCTCTTTTGGAGTTTATACACCAACTCCGTATGCTCTCTTGTGTAAAACACCGAAATGCCAATTTTACGAGAATCAAATAAAATCTAAATATTATGTAGGCACCCCAATGTAAAACCAAAATTGCTCTGAATATAATCTGTCAGAAAAATATACAATGCCCTATTCTACTCTGTTTTGTAGTATAGACACCAACTTCATATGCTCTCTCATGTAAAATACAGAAATTCTATATTTATGTGAATCAAAAACAATCTAAATATAATCTAGGGACCCCAATGTTAATAGAAAAATTGCTCTGAATATAATCTGTCAGAAACAACATACAATGCCTTATTCTACTCTGTTTTGGAGTATATACACCAACTCAGTGTTCTCTCTCATGTAAAATACCGAAATTCTATTTTTAGGTGAATCGAAAAAAATCTAAATGTTATCTAGGAACCCCAATGTAAAAATCAAAATTGCTCTGAATATAAACTCTCTGAAAAATATACAATGCCCTATTCGACTCTGTTTTGGAGTATATACACCAACTCCATATGCTCTCTCATGTAAAATACAGAAATTCTATATTTAAGCGAATCGAAAAATATCTAAATATTATCTTGGCACCCTAATGTTAAAATCTAAATTGCTCTGAATATAAACTGTCAGAAAAAATATACAATGCCCTATTCAACTAGTTTTTGGAGCATATAAACCAACTCCATATGCTCTCTCATGTAAAATACAGAAATTCTATATTTAAGCGAATCGAAAAAAATCTAAATATTATCCAGTCACCCCAATGTTAAAAGCAAAATTTCTCTGAATTTAATCTGTCAGAAAAAATATACAATACCCTTTTCCACTTTGTTTTGTAGTATATACACCAACTCAATATGCTCTGTCTTGTAAAATACCAAAATTCTAATTTTACACGAATCGAGAAAAATCTAAATAATATCTAGGCGACCCAACGTTAAAAGAAAATGGCTCTGAATATAGTCTGTTATAAAAAATGTACAATGCCTTATTCTACTCTGTTTTGGAGTATATACATCAACTCATTATGCTCTCTCATGTAAAATAACGAAACTTAAATTTTACCAGAATCGAAAAACTCTAAATAATATATAGGCGCTGCAAAGTTTAAAGAAAACGACTCTAAATATAGTCTGTTAGAGAAAAGATACAATGCCTTATTCTACTCTGTTTTGGAGTATATACACCAACTAACTATTGCTCTCTCATGTAAAATACCGAAATGCTAATTTTACCCGAATTGAAAAAATCTAAATATTATCTAGGCACCCCAATGTTTGAAACATAATAGCTGTGAATATAGTCTGTCAGAAAAAATATACAATGCCCTATTCTACTCTGTTTTGGTGTATATACACCAACTTAATATGCTCTCAAATAAAAAATACATAAATTGTATATCTAAGCGAATCGAAAACAATCTAAATATTATCTAGGAATCCCTATGTTAAAAGCAAATTGCTCTGAATATAATCTGTCAGAAAAAATATACAATGCCCTTTTCCATTCTGTTTTGGTGTATATTCACCAACTCAATATGCTCTCTAATAGAAAATACATAAATTCTGTATTTAAGCGAATCGAAAAATATCTAAATACTATCTAGGCATCCCTATGTTAATAGCAAAATTTCACTGAATATAATTTGTCAGAAGAAATATACACTGCCGTTTTCTACTCTGTTTTGGAATATATACACCAACTCAATAGGCTCTCTCATGTAAAATACGGAAATATAAATTTTACGTGAATAAAAAAATCTAAATATTATCTAGGCACACCAATATTAAAAATAAATTTGCTCTGAATATAGTCAGAAAAAATATAAAATGCCGTTTTCTACTCTGTTTTGGAGTATATACACAAACTCAGTATGCTCACTCATGTAAAATACAGAAATTCTAATTTTCCGTGAATCGAAAAAAATCTAAATATTATCTAGGAACCCCAATGTTAAAAACAAAATTGCTCTGAATATAATCTGTCAGAAGAAATATACAATGCCCTATTCTACTCGGTTTAGGAGTATATACACCAACTCAGTATGCTCTCTCTTGTGAAATACGGAAATTCTCATTTTACGTGAATCGAAAAAAATTTAAATATTATCTAGGCACCCCAATGTTAAAAGCAAAATTGCTCTAAATATCATCTGTCAGAAAAAATATACAATGCCCTTTTCTACTCTGTTTTGGTGTATATACACCAACTCAATATGCTCTCTCGTGGAAAATACGGAAATTATAATTTCACGCTAATAAAAAAAAATCTAAATAATATCTAGGCGCCCCAAAGTTAAACGAAAATGCCTCTGAATATAGTCTGTTAGAAAAAATATAAAATGCCTTATTCTACTTTGTTTTGGAGTCTATACACCAGCTCAGTATTCTCTCTGTTGTAAAATACCGAAATTCTAATTTTACATGAATCGAAAAAAAAATAAATAATATCTAGGCACCCCAATGTTCAAAACAAAATTGCTCTGAATATAGTATGTCAGAAAAAATAAACAATGCCCTATTCTACTCTGTTTTGGAATATATGCACCAACTCCATATGCTCTCTCATGTAAAATACAGAAATTCTATATTTAAGTGAATCGAAAAAAATCTAAATATTATCCAGGCACCCCAATATTATAAGCAAAATTGCTCTGTATATAATCTGTCAGAGAAAATATACAATGCCCTTTTCTACTCTGTTTTGGAGTATATACACCAACTCAATATGCTCTGTCATGTAAAATACCTAAATTATAATTTTACGCGAATCGACAAAAATCTAAATAATATCTATGCACCCCAAAGATAAAAGAAAATGGCTCTGAATATAGTCTGTTATAAAAAATATACAAAGCCTTATTGTACTCTGTTTTGGAGTATATACACCAACTCATTATGCTGTCTCATATAAAATACTGAAATTCTAATTTTACGTGAATCGAAAAAAATCTAAATGTTATATAGGCACCCCAATGTTAAAAGCAAAATTGCTCTTAATACAGTGTGTCAGAAAAAATATACAATTCCCTTCTCCACTTTCTTTTGGAGTATATACAGCAACTCAATATGCTATGTCATGTAAAATACCTAAATTCTAATTTTACGCAAATTAAAAAAAATCTAAATCATATCTATGCGCCTTAAAGTTAAAGGAAAATGGCTTTGAATATCGTCTGTAAGGAAAAATACACAATAACTTATTCTACTCTGTTTTATTGTATATACATCAACTCAGTATGCTCCCTCATGTAAAATACTGAAATTTTAAATTTACACGAATGGAAAAAAATGTAAATAACATCTAGGCACCCCAAAGTTAAAAGAAAATGGCTCTGAATATAGTCTGTCAGAAAAAATATACAATGCCTTATTCTACTCTGTTTTGGAGTATATACACCAACTCAGTATGCTCTCTCATGTAAAATGTAGAAATTCTAATTTTACACGAATCGAAAAAATCTAAAAATTATCTAGGCACCCCAAAGTTAAAAACAAAATTGCTCTGAATATAATGTGTCAGAACAAATATACAATGCCCTATTCTACTCTGTTTTGGAGTATATACACCAACTCCATATGCTCTCTCATGTAAAAAACAGAAATTCTATATTTGAGCGAATCGAAAAAAACTCAATACTATCTAGGCACCCCAATGTTAAAAGTAAAATTGCGCTGAATATCATCTGTCAGAAAAAATATAAAATGCCCTTTTCTACTGTGTTTTGTAGTATATACACCAACACTATATGCTCTCTCATGTAAATTAACAAAATTGTAATTTTACGCGAATCAAAAAATATCTAAATAATATCCAGGTGCCCGAAAGTTAAAAGAAAATGGCTCTGAAAATAGCCTGTTATAAAAAATATACAATTCCTTATTCTACTCTCTTTTGGAGTATATACACCAACCCACTATGCTCTCTGATGTAAAATACTGAAATTCTAATTTTACGTGAATCGAAAAAATTCTAAAAACAATCTCGGCACCACAATGTTAAAAGAAAAATTGCTCTGAATATAATCTGTCAGAAAAAATATACAATGCCCTATTCTACTCTTTTTTGGAGTAT
This sequence comes from Callithrix jacchus, assembly GCF_049354715.1. Taxonomy (NCBI): domain Eukaryota; kingdom Metazoa; phylum Chordata; class Mammalia; order Primates; family Cebidae; genus Callithrix; species Callithrix jacchus. The sequence continues at coordinate 51,660,065 of NC_133521.1, read as the reverse complement.
ATACACCAAGTCAATATGCTCTCAAATGTAAAATACAGAAATTCTAATTTTACCCGAATCAAAAAATCTAAATATACTGTAGGCACTCCAATGTTAAAAACAAAACTGCTCTGAATATAATCTGTCACATAAAATATACAATTCCCTATTCTACTCTTTTATGGAGTATATACACCAACTCCATATGCTCTCTCATGTAAAGTACAGGAATTCTAATTTTACTCGAATCGAAAAAATCTAAATATTGTCTAGGCACTCCTATGTTAAAAACAAAATTGCTCTGAATATAATCAGTCAGAAGTAATATATAATGCCTTATTCTACTCTGTTTTGGAGTATATACACCAACTCCATATGCTTTCTCATGTAAAATACAAAAATTCTGTATTTGAGCAAATGGAAAAAAATCTAAAATTTATTTAGGCACCTCAATGTTAAAAGCAAAATTGCTCTGAATATAATCTGTCATAAAAAATATACAATGACTTTTTGGACTCTGTTTTGTAGTATATACACCAAGTTATTATGCTCTCTCATGTAAAATGCCGAAATTCTGATTTTACGCGAATCAAAAAAAATCTAAATAATATCTAGGCCTCCCAAAGTTAAAAGAAAATGGCTCTGAATATAGTGTGTTAGAGAAAATATACAATGCCTTTTTCTACTCTGTTTTGGAGTATATACAGCAACTCAGTATGCTCTCTCATGTAAAATACAGAAATTCTAATTTTACGTGAATCGAGAAAAATCTAAATATTATCTAGGCACCCGAATGTTAAAAGAAAAATTGCTCTGAATATAATCGGTCAGAAAATATATTCAATGCCCCTTTCTACTCTATATTAAATTATATAAAGCAACTTAATATGCTCTCTCATGTAAAATAAAGAAATTCTATGTTTAAGCGAATCGAAAAAATCTAAATACAATCTAGGCACCACAATGTTAAAAGCAAAATTGCTCTGAATATAATCTCTCAGAAAATATATACAATGCCGTTTTCTAATTTGTTTTGGCGTATATACACCAACTCAATTTGCACACTCATGTAAAATACCAAAATCCTAATTTTACGTGAATCGAAAAAACTCTAAATAATATATAGGCGCCACAAAGTTAAAATAAAATGGCTCTGAATATAGTCTGTTAGAAAAAATATACAATGCCTTATTCTACTTTGTTTTGGAGTCTATACACCAACTCAGTATACCCTCTCATGTAAAATACCGAAATTCTAATTTTACGTGAATTGATAAAAATCTAAATAATAACTAGGCACCCCAATGTTAAAAACAAAATTATTCTGAATATAGTTTGTCAGAAAAAATAAACAATGCCCTATTCTACTCTGTTTTGGAGTATATATACCAACTCAGTTTGCTCTCTCAATTAAAATACCGAAATTCTAATTTTACGCGAATCGAAGAAAATCTAAATAATATCTAGGCACCCCACATTTAAAAAAAATGACTGGGAATATAGTATGTTAGAGAAAATATACAGTGCCTTATTGTACTTTGTTTTGGAATATATACACCAACTCAGTATGCTCTCTCATGTAAAATACAGGAATTCTATATTAAAGCGAATCGAAAAATATCTAAATATAATCTAGGCACCCCAATGTTAAATTCAAAATAGCTCTGAATATAGTCTGTCAGAAAAAATATACAATGCCTTATTCTACTCTGTTTTGGAGTATATACACCAACTCAGTATGATCTCTCATGTAAAATACGGAAATTCTAATTTTACGTGAATCGAAAAAAATGTAAACATTATTTAGTCACCCGAATGGTAAAAGCAAAATTGCTCTGAATATAAACTGTCAGAAAAAATATACAATGCCCTTTTCTACTCTGTTTTGGGGTATATATACCAACTCCATATGCTCTCTCATGTAAAATACAGAAATTCTATATTTAAGCAAATCGAAAATAATCTAAATATTATCTAGGCACCCCAATGTTAAAAGGAAAATTGCTCTGAATATAATCTGTCAGAGAAAATATAAAATGCCTTATTCTATTCTGTTTTGGAGTATATACACCAACTCAGTGTGCTCTCTCATGTAAAATACCAAAATTCTAATTTTACGTGAATCGAAAAAAATCTAAATATTATCTAGGCACACAAATGTTAAAAGCAAAATTGGTCTGAATATAATCTGTTCAGAAAAAATATACAATTCTTTTTTCTACCCTTTTTGGATTATATAAACCAACTCGATATGCCTTCTCACATATAAAACTGATATTCTAATTTTACGTGAATTGAAAAAAATCTAAATAATATCTAGGCACCCCACAGTTAAAAGAAACTGGCTCTGAATATAGTCTGTTAGAGAAAATGTACAATGCCTTACTCTACTCTGTTTTGGAGTATATACACCAACTCAGTATGCTCTCTCATGTAAAATACAGAAATTCTAATTTTACTCGAATCTAATAAATGTAAATGTTTTCTAGGCACCACAATGTTAAAAACAAAATTGCTCTGAATATAATCTGTTAGAAAAAATATAAAATGCCCTATTCTACATTGTTTTTGAGTATATACAGCAACTCTATATGCTCTCTCATGTAAAATACAGAAATTCTATATTGAAGCGAATTGAAAAAAAATCTAAATATAATCTAGGCTCCCCAATATTAAAAGCAAAATTGCTCTGAATATAATCTGTCAGAAAAACTATACAATGCCTTATTCTACTCTGTTTTGGAGTATATACACCAACTCAGTATGCTCTCTCATGTAAAAAAAGAAATTCTAATTTTACCCGAATCGACAACATCTAAATATTATCTAGGAACCCCAATGTTATAAACAAAATTGCTCTGAATATAATCTGTCAGAAAAAATATACAATGCGCTATTCTACTCTGTTTTGGAGTATATACCCCGACTCAATATGCTCTCTCATGTAAAATACAGAAATTCTATATTTAAGCGAATCGAAAAAAATGTACATATAATCGAGGCACCCCAATGTTAAAAACAAAATTGCTCTGAATCTACTCTGTCAGAAAAAATATTCAATGCCTTATTCTACCCTGTTTTGGAGTATTTACACCAACACAGTATGCTCTGTCATGTAAAATACAGAAATTCTATATTTAAGCGAATCGAAAATAATCTAAATATTATCCACGCACCCCAATGTTGAAAGCAGAATTGCTCTGAATATAATCTGTAAGAAGGAATATACAATGCCCTTTTCTACTCTGTTTTGGAGTATATACACCAACTCAATAAGCTCTCTCATGTAAAATGCAGAAATTATAATTTTACGTGAATCCAAAAAAATCTAAATTATATCTAGGCGCCTCAAAGTTAAAAGAAAATGGCTCGGAATATAGTATGTTAGATAAAATATACAATGCCTTATTCTACTCGGTTTAGGAGCATATACACCAACTCAGTATGCTCTGTCATGTAAATTACCGAAATTCTAATTTTACGCGAATCGAAAGAAATCTAAATAATATCTAGGCGCCCCAAAGTTATAAGAAAATGGCTCGGAATATAGTCTGTTGGAAAAAATATACAATGCCTTATTCTACTCTGTTTTGGAGTATATACACCAACTCAGTATGCTCTCTCATGTAAAATAATGAAATTCTAATTTTACGTGGACTGAAAAACTCTTCATAATATCTACACGCCCCAACGTTAATAAAAAATGGCTCTGAATATAGTCTGTTAAAAAAAATATACAATGCCTTATTCTACTCTGTTTTGCAGTATATACATTAACTCAGTATGCTCTCTCATGTAAAATACAGAAATTCTATATTTAAGCGAATCGAAAAAATTCTACATATAAACTAGGCACACCAATGTTAAAAACAAAATTGCTCTGAATATATTCTGTCATAAAAAATATTCAATGCCCTTTTCTACTCTGTTTTGGAGTATATACATCAACTCAATATGCTCTCTCATGTAAAATACAGAAATTCTATATTAAAGCGAATCGAAAAATATCCAAATATAATCTAGGCAACCCAATGTTAACAGCAGAATTGCTGAGAATATAATCTCTCAGAAGAAATATACAATGCCCTTTTCTACTCTGTTTTGCAGTATATAACCCAACTCAATAGGCTCTCTCTTGTGAAATGCAAACATTCTAATTTTACGCGAATCGAAATAAATCTAAATAATATCTAGGCACCCCAAAGTAAAAAGAAAATGGCTCGGAATATACTCTGTTAGAAAAAATATACAATGCCTTATTCTACTCTGTTTTGGAGTATATACACCAACTCAGTATGCTCTCTGATGTAAAATACGGAAATTATAATTTTACGCGAATCGAAAAAAATATAAATTTTATATAGGCTCCCCAATGTTAAAAGGAAAATTGCTCTGAATATAATCTGTCTGAAAATATATTCCATGCCTTTCTCTACTATGTTTTGGAGTATATACACGAACTCAGTATGCTCTCACGTGTAAAATAAAAAAATTCTAATTTAACCCGAATCGAAAAATCTAAATATTATCTAGGCAACGCAATGTTAAAAACAAAATTGTTCTTAATATATTCTGTCAGAAAAAATATACAATGCCCTATTTTACTCTGTTTTGGAGTATATACACGAACTCCATATGCTCTCTCATGTTAAATACAGATATTCAATATTTAAGTGAATCGAAAAAAATCTAAATTTATCTAGGCACCCCAATGTTAAAAGCAAAATTGCTCTGAATATAATCTGTCTGGCAAAATATACAATGCCCTTTTCTACTCTGTTTTGGAGTATATACATTAACTCCATATGCTCTCTCATGTAAAATACGGAAATTCTATATTTAAGCGAATCGAAAACAATCTTATTATTATCAATGCACCCCAATGTTAAAAACAAAATTGATCTGAATATAATCTGTCAGAAAAAATATACAATGCCCTATTCTACTCTGTTTTGGAGTATATACACCAACTCCATATGCTCCATCATGTAAAATACAGAAATTATAATTTTACCCAAATCGAAAAAATCTAAATATAATTTAGGCACCCCAATGTTAAAAACAAAATTGCTGTGAATATAATCTGTCAAAAAAATATAAAATGCCCTATTCTACTCTGTTTTCGATTATATACACCAACTCAGTATGCTGACTCGTGTAAAATAAAAAAATTATAATTTTACCCATATAGAAAAAATCTAACTATTATCTAGGCAACGCAATGTTAAAAACAAAATTGCTCTGAATATATTCTGTCAGAAAAAATATACAATGCCCTATTTTATTTTGTTTTGGAGTATATACACCAACTCCATATGCTCTCTCATGTAAAATACAGAAATACTATATTTAAGCGAATCAAAAATAAATCTAAAAATTATCTAGGCAACCCAATGTTAAAAAAAAATTTCTCTGAATATAATCTTTCAGAAAAAATATGCAATGCTCTTTTCTACTTTATGTTGGAATATATACACCAACATTATATGCTCTCTCATGTAAAATAAAGGATTTCTGTATTTAAGTGAATTGAAGAAAATCTAAATATTATCTAGGCACCCCAATGTGGAAACCAAAATTGCTCTGAATATTATCTGTGAATAAAAATATATAATGCCCTTTTCTACTCTGTTTTGTAGTATATACACCATCTCAATATGTTCTCTCATGTAAAATAACGAAATTTTAATTTTACACGAATCGAAAAAAATTTAATTATATCTAGGTGCCCCAAATTTAAAAGAAAATGGCTGTGAATATAGTCTGTTAGAAAAAATATACAATGCCTTATTCTACTCTGTTTTGGAGTAAATACACCAACTCAGTATGCTCTCTCATGTAAAACACAGAAATTTTAATTTTACCAGAATCGAAAAAATCTAAATATTATCGAGGCACCTCAATGTTAAAAACAAAATTGCTCTGAATATAATCTGTCAGAAAAAATATACAATGCCGTATTCTACTCTGTTTTGAAATATATAAACCAACTCCATATGCTCTCTCATGTAAATTACAGAAATTCTATATTTAAGCGATACGAAAAACATCTAAATATAATCTAGGCTCCCCAATGTTAAAAACAAAATTGCTCTGAATATAATCTGTCAGAAAAAATATACAATGCCCTTTTCTACTCTGTTTTGGTGTATATACACCAACTCCATATGCTCTCTTATGTAAAATACAGAAATTATATATTTAAGCGAATCGAAAAAATTCTAAATATTATCTAGGCATCTCAAGGTTAAAAACAAAATTGCTCTGAATATAATTAGGCAGAAAAAATATACAATGCCCTTTTCTACGCTGCTTTGGATTATATACACAAACTACTTTTACTCTCTCATGTAAAATACAGAAATTCGATATTTAAGCGAACCGAAAAAAATCTAAATATTATCTTGGCACCCCAATGTTAAAAACAAAATTGCTCTGAATATAATCTGTCAGAAAAAATATACAATGCCGTTTTCTACTCTGTATTGCAGAATATACACCAACTCAATATGCTCTCTCATGTAAAATACCCAAATTCTAATTTTACGCGAATTGAAAAAAATCTAAATAATATCTAGGCGCCCCAAAGTTAAAAGAAAATGGCTCTGAATATAGTCTCTTACAATAAATACACAATTCCTTATTCTACTATGTTTTTGAGTATATAAACGAACTCAGTATGCTCTCTCATGTAAAATACAGAAATTCTAATTTTACCAGAATCGAAAAAATCTAAATATTATCTAGACACCGCAATGTTAAAAACAAAATTGCTCTGAATATAATCTGTCAGACAAAATATACAATGCCCTTTTCCACTCTGTTTTGGAGTATATACACCAACTCCATATGCTCTCTCATGTAAAATACAGAAATTCTATATTTAAGTGAATCGAAAAATATCTAAATATTATCTAGGCACCCATTGTTAAAAGCAAAATTTCTCTGAATATAATCTTCCAGAAAAAATATACGATGCCATTTTCTACTATGTTTTGGAGTATGTACACCAACCTAATATGCTCTCTCATGTAAAATACCAAAATTCTAAATTTACGCTAATCAAATGAAATATAAATATTATCGAGGCACCCCAATGGTAGTAGCAAAATTGCTATGAATATAATCTGTCAGAAAATATATACAATGCTTTTTCTACTCAGTTTTGGAGTATATACACTATCTCAATATGCTCTCTCATGTAAAATACCAAAATTCTAAATTTACACGAATTGAAAAAAATCTCAATATTATCTAGGCACCCCAAGGTTAAAAGCAAAACTGCTCTGAATATAGTCCGTCAGAAAAAATACCCAATGCCCTTTTCTACTCTGTTTTGGAGTATATACAACGACTCAATATGCTCTCTCATGTAAAATACGGAAATTCTAATTTTACGCGAATCGAAAAAAATCTAAATATTATCTAGGAAAACCAATGTTAAAAGCAAAATTGCTCTGATTATAATCTCTCAGAAAAAATCTACAATACCCTTTTCTACTCTATTTTGGAGTATATAAACCAACTCAATATGCTCTCTCATGTGAAATACCGAAATTCTAAATTTACGTGAATTGAAAAAAATCGAAATATTATCTAGGCACCCCAATGTTAAAAGTAAAATTGCTCTTAATAAAGTCTGTCAGAGAAAATACACAATGCCCTTTTCTGCACGGTGTTGGTGTATATACACCAACTCAATATGCCCTCTCATGTAAAATACAGAAATTCTAATTTTACGTGAATCGAAAAAAATCTAAATATTATCTAGGCACCCCAATGTTAAAAGTAAAATTGCTCTGAATATAATCTATAAGAAAGAATATAAACTGGCTTTTTCTACTCTGTTTGGGAGTATACACACCAACTCAACATGCTCTCTCATGTAAAATATCAAAATTCTAATTTATATGAACCGAAAAAATTTAATTTTATCTTGGCACCCCAATGTTAAAAGCAAAATTGCTCTGAATATCATCTGTCAGAAGAAATATGCAATGCCCTTTTATACTCTGTTTTGGGGTATATACACCAACTCAATATGCTCTCTCATGTAAAATACCGAAATTCTAAATTTACGCGAATATAAAAAAATCTAAATATTATCTACGCACCCCAATATTAAAAGCAAAATTGCTATGAATATTATTTTTCAGAAAAAAATATACAATGCCTTTTTCTACCCTGTTTTGGAGTATATACACCAACCCAATATGGTCTCTCATGTAAAACACTGAAATTCTATATATACTCGATAGAAAAAATCTAAATATTATCTAGGCACCCAAATGTTGATAAAAAGTGGCTCTGAATATAATCTGTCAGAAAAAATATACAATGCGGTTTCTACTCTGTTTTGCAGTACATATACCAACTCAGAATGCTCTCTCATGTAAAATACCAAAATTATAAATTTACGTTAATCAAAGGAAATTTAAATATTATCTAGGCACCCCAATGTTAATAGCAAAATTGTTCTGAATATAAAATGTCAGAAAAAATATACAATGCCCTTTTCTACTTTGTTTTGGAGGATATACACTAACTCAATATGCTCTCTCATGTAAAATACAGAAATTCTAAATTCATTCGAATTGAAAAAAATCTAAATATTAATTTGGCATCCCGATGTTAAAAGCAAAATTTCTCGGAATATTATATGTCAGAAATAATACACAATGCCCTATTCTATTCTGTTTTGGAGTATATACACCAACTCAATATGCTCTCCCATGTAAATACCAAAATTCAAATTTTACGGGAATCAAAAAAAATCTAAATATTATTTAGGAACCCCAATGTTAAAAGCAAAATTGCTCTGAATAAAATCTGTCAGAAATAATATAAAATGCCCTTTTCTACTCTGTTTTGGAGTATATACACCTACTCAATATCCTCTCTCATGAACAATACCGAAATTCAAATTTTTCACGAATCGAAAAAAATCTAAATATTATCTAGGAACCCTAATGTTAAAAAAAAATGGCTCTGAATACAATCTGTAAATACAAATATAGAATGACTTTTTCTACTTCGTTTTGGAGTATATACACCAACTCAATATTCTCTCTAATGTAAAATACCGAAATTATAAATTTACGCACATTCAAAAAATTCTAAATATTATATAGGCACCTCAATGTTAAAAGCAAAGTTTTTCTGAATGTAGTCTGTAAGAAGAAACATAAAATGCCTTTTTCTACTCTCTTTTGAAATATATACACCAACTCAATATGCTCTCCCATGTAAATTGCAGAAACTATAATTTTACATGAACTGAAAAAATCTAAATATTATCTAGGCATTCCAATGTTAAAACCAAAATTGCTCTGAATATAATCTGTCACAAAAAAATACACAATGCTTTTTTCTATTCGGTTTTGGAGTACATACAGCAACTCAATATGCTCTCTCATGTAAAATACCGAAATTCTAAATTTACGCGAATCATAAAATATCTAAATATTATCTATGCACCCCAATGTTAAAAGCAAAATGGCTCTGAATATAATCTGTCCGAAAAAATATACAATGCCTTTTTCTACTCTGTTTCGGAGTATATAAACCAACTCAATATGCTCTGTCATGTAAAATACTGAAGTTCTATTTATACACGAATCGAAAAAATCTAAATATTATCTAGGAAGCCCAATGTTAAAAGAAAATGGCTCTCAATATAATTTGTCAGAAAAAATATACAATGCTTTTTTCTACTCTGTTTTGGAGTATATACACCAACTAGATATGCTCTCTCATGTAAAATACTGAAATTCTAATTTTACTCGAATCGAAAAAAATCTAAATGTCATCTAGGCAACCCAATGTTAGAAGCAAAATTGCTCTGAATATTATCTGTCAATGAAAATATACAATGCCCTTTTCTACCCGATTTTGGAGTATATACACCAACTCAATATGCTCTCTCATGTACAATACCGAAATTATAAATTTGCGTGAATCGAAAAAAATATAAACAATATCTAGGCACTGCAACGTTAAAAGCAAAATTTCTCTGAATATAATGTGTCAGAAAAAATATACATTGCGATATTCTACTCTGTTTTGGAGTATATACAACAACTCAAAATGCTCTCTCACGTAAAATACCGAAATTCTAATTTTACGCTAATCGAAATAAATCTAAATCTTATCTATGTACCCCAATGTTGAAAGCAAAATTGCTCTGAATATAATCTGTCAGAAAAAATACACAATGCCCTTCTATACTCTGTTTTGCAGTATATAAACCAACTCAATATGCCCTCTCATGTAAAATACCGAAATTCTAAATTTACGTGAATCGAATAAAATCTAAATATTATCTAGGCACCACAATGTTCAAAGCAAAATTTCCCTGAATATAATTTCTCAGAAAAAATATACACTGCCCTTTTCTACTCTGTTTTGGAGTATGTACACCAACTCATTATGCTCTCTCATGTGAAATTCCGAAATTCTAATTTTACCCGAATCAAAAAATATCTAAAATAATCTAAAGATTATCTAGGCACCCCAATGTTAGAAGCAAAATTTCTCTTAATATAATCTGTCAGAAAAAATATACAATGCCCTTATCTACTCTGTTTTGTAGTATATACACCAACTCAATATGCTCTCTCATGTAAAATACAGAAATTCTAAATTTACCCCAACCGAACAAATCTAAATATTATATAGGCACCCCAATGTTAAAAGCAAAATTGCTCTGAATATAATCTGTCAGAAAAAATATACAATGCCCTCTTCTATTCTGTTTTGTAGTATAAACACCAACTCAATATGCTCTGTCATGTAAAATACAGAAATTCTAATTCTACCCGAATCTAAAAAAATCTAAATATTATCTAGGCACCCCAATGTTAAAAACAAAATTGCTCTGAATATAATCTGTCAGAAAAAATATACAATGCCCTTTTCTACGCTGTTTTGGAGTATATACACCAACTAAATATGCTCTCTCATGTAAAATACTGAAATTCTAATTTTAGGTGAATCAAAATAATCTAAATAATATCTAGGCGCCCCAAAGTTAAATGAAAATGCCTCTGAATATAGTCTGCTAGAAAAAATATAAAATGCCTTATTTTACTTTGTTTTGGAGTATATACACAAACTCAGTATGCTCTCTCATGTAAAATACAGAAATTCTAATTTTACGTGAATCGAAAATAATCTAAATATTATCTAGGCAACTCAATGTTAAAAAAAATTGCTCTGAATATAATCTGTAACAATAAATATAAAATGCCCTATTCTACTCGGTATTGGAGTATATACACCAACTCCATATGCTCTCTCATGTAAAATACAGAAATTCTATATTTAAGCAAATCGAAAAGAATCTAAATATTATCTAGGCACCCCACGTTAAAAGCAAAATTGCTCTGAATATAATCTGAAAGAAGAAATATACAATGCCCTCTTCTATTCTGTTTTGTAGTATAAACACCAACTCAATATGCTCTGTCATGTAAAATACAAAAATTCTAATTCTACCCGATTCGAAAATATATAAATATTATCTAGGCACCCCAATGTTAAAAGCATAATTGCTCTTAATATAATATGTCAGAATAAATGTACAATGCCCTTTACTACTCGGTTTTGTAGTATATACACCAAATCAATAGGCTCTCAAATGTAAAATACCGAAATTCTAATTTTACGTGAATCGAAAAAAATCTAAATAATATCTAGGCGCCCCAAAATTAAAAGAAAATGGCTCTGAATATAGTCTGTTAGAAAAAATATACAATGCCTTATTCTACTCTGTTTTGGATTATATACACAAACTCAGTACGCGCTCTCATGTAAAACACAGAAATTCTAAATTTACGTGAATCCAAAGAAATCTAAATATTATCAAGGCACCCCAATGTAAAAAACAAAATTTCTCTGAATATAATCTGTAAGAAAAAATATACAACGCCCTATTCTACTCTGTTTTGAAATATATACACCAACTTCATATGCTCTCTCATGTAAACTACAGAAATTCTATAATTAAGGGAATCAAAAAAAATCTAAATATTGTCTAGGCACCCCAATGTTAAAAGAAAATTTCTCTGAATATAATATGTCAGAAAAAATATACAATGCACTTTCCTACTCTGTTTTGTAGTATATACACCAACTCAATATGCTCTCTCATGTAAAATACAGAAATTCTAATTTTACCGAATCGAAAAAATCTAAATATTGTCTAGGAACCCCAATGTTAAAACAAAATTGCTCTGAATATAATCTGTCAGAGAAAAATATACAATGCACTATTATACTCGGTTTTGGAGTATATACACCAACTCCATATGCTCTATCATGTAAAACACTGAAATTCTATATTTAAGCGAATCAAAAACAATTTAAATATTATCTAATCACCCCAATGTTAAAAACAAATTGCTCTGAATATAATCTGTGAGAAAAAATATACAATGCCCTATTCTACTCTGTTTTGGAGTATATACACCAACTCCATATGCTCTCTCATGTAAAATACAGAAATTCAAATTCTACCCGAATCGAAAAAATATAAATATAGTCTTGGCACCCCAATGTTAAAAACAAAATGGCTCTGAATATAATCTCTCAGAAGAAATATACAATGCCTTATTCTACTCGGTTTTGGAGTATATACACCAACTCCATATGCTGTCTTATGTAAAATACAAAAATTCTATATTTAAGCGAATCGAAAAAAATCTAAATATTATCTAGGCAACCCAATGTTAAAAACAAAATTTCTCTGAATATAATCTGTCAGAAAAAAATATACAATGCCCTTTTCTACCCTGTTTTGGAGTATATACACCAACTCAATATGCTCTCTCATGTAAAATACCGAAATTTTAATTATATGTGAATCGAAAAAAAACTAAATAATATCTAGGCGCCCCAAAGTTAAAAGAAAATGGCTCTGAACATAGTCTGTCAGAAAAAATATACAATGCCCTATTCTACTCTGTTTTGGAGGATATACACAAACTCCATATGCTCTCTAATGTAAAATACAGAAATTCTATATTTGAGCGAATCGAAAAAAAACTAAATATTATCTAGGCACCCCAACGTTAAAAGCAAAATTGCTCTGAATATAATCTGTCAGAAAAAATATACAATGCCCTTTACTAGTCTGTTTTGTAGTACATACACCAACTCAATATGCTCTCTCATGTAAATTACCGAAATTCTAATTTTACGTAAATCGAAAAAAATCTAAATAATATCTAGGCGCCCCAAAGTTAAAAGAAAATGGCTCAGAAAATAGTCTGTTATAAAAAATATACAATTCCTTTTTCTACTCTGTTTGGAGTATATAGACCAACTCAGTATGCTCTCTGATGTAATATACCGAAATTCTAATTTTACGTGAATCGAAAAAAATCTATATATTATATAGGCACTGGAATGTTAACAGTAGAATTGCTCTGAATATAATGTGTCATAAAACATATACAATGCCCTTTTCTACTCTGGTTTGGAGTATATACACCAACTCAGTATGCTCTCTCATATAAAATAAAGAAATTCTAATTTTAGGCGAATCGAAAGAAATCTAAATAATATCTAGGCGCCCCGAAGTTAAAAGAAAATGGCTCTTAATATAGTCTGTTAGAAAAATTGTAGAATGCCTTCTTCTACTTTGTTTTGGAGTATATACAACAACTCAGTATGCTCTCGCATGTAAAATACAAAAATTCTATATTTAAGTGAATCAAATAAAATCTAAATATTATCTAGGCACCCCAATGTTAAAAAGAAAATTGCTCTGAATATAATCTGTCATAAAAAATATACAATTCCCTTTACTACTCTATTTTGCAGTATATACTCCAACTCAATATGCTCTCTTATGTAAAATACCAATATTCTGATTTTACACGAATGAAAAAAAATATAAATAATATCTAGGCGACCCAAAGTTTAAAGAAAATGGCTGGGAATATAGTCTGTTAGAAAAAAATACAATCCCTTATTCTACTCTGTTTTGGAGTATATACACCAACTCAGTATGCTCTCACATGTAAAATACCGAAATTCTAATTTTACGTGAATCAAAAAATATCTAAATATTATTTAGTTACCCCAATGTTAAAAACAAAATTGCTCTGAATATAATCTGTCAGAGAAAATATACAATGTCCCTTACTCTTTTTTAGAGTATATACATTAACTCCATATATTCAACCATTTAAAATACAGAAATTCTATATTTAAGCGAATCAAATAAAATCTAAATATTATCTAGGCACCCCACCATTAAAAGCAAAATTGCTCTAAATATAATCTGTCAGAACAAATATACAATGCCCTTTTCTACTCTGTTTTGTAGCATATACACCAAATCCATATGCTCTCTCATGTAAAATAGAGAAATTGTATTTTTACCAGAATCGAAAAATCTAAATATTATCTAGACACCCCAATGTTAAAAGCAAAATTTCTCTGGATATAATCTGTCAGAGATTATACAATGCCCTATTCTATTCTGTTTTGGATTATATACACCAACTCAATATGCTCTCTTATGTAAAATAAAGAAATTCTAATTTTACGCAAATTGAAAAAAATCTAAATAATATCTAGGCGCACCAAAGTTAAAAGAAAATGACTCTGAATATAGTCTGTTAGAAAAAATATACATTGCCTTATTCTACTCTGTATTGGAGTATATACACAAACTCAGTATGCTCTCTCAGGTAAAATACAAAAATTTTACGTGAATCGAAAAAAATTTAAAAATTATCTAGGCACCCCAATGTTAAAAGCCAAATTGCTCTGAATATTATCTGTCAGAAAAAATATACAATGCCCTTTTCTACTCTGTTTTGGTGTATATACACCAACCCAATATGTTCTCTTGCGGAAAATATGGAAATTATAATTTTACGCGAATCAAAAAAAATCTAAATAATATCTAGGCGCCCCAAAGTTAAACAAAAATGCCTCTGAATATAGTCTGTTAAAGAAAATATACATCACCCTTTTCTACACCCTTTTGGAGTTTATACACCAAATCAGTATGCTCTCTGATGTAAAATACCGAAATTATAATTTTAGGAGAATAAAAAAAAATCTAAATATTATGTAGGCACCCCAATGTTAAAACAAAATTGCTCTGAATATAATCTGTCAGAAAACTATACAATGCCTTATTCTACTCTGTTTTGTAGTATAGACACCAACTTAATATGCTCTCTCATGTAAAGTACAGAAATTCTATACTTATGTGAATCGAATAAAATCTAAATATATTCTAGGGACCCCAATGTTAATAGCAAAATTGCTGTGAATATAATCTGTTAGAAAAAATATACAATGCCTTATTCTACTCTGTTTTGGAGTACATACACTAACTCAGTGCGCTCTCTCATGTAAAATACTGAAATTCTAACTTACGTGAATCGAAAAAAATCTAAATATTATCTAGGCACACCAATGATAAAACCAAAATTGCTCTGAAAATAATCGTTCAGAAAATATATACAATGCCCTTTTCCACTCTTTGTTGGAGAATATACACCAACTCAATATGCTCTCTCATGTAAAATACCAAAATTCTAATTTACGAAAATGGGAAAAATCTAAATAATATCTATGCGTAACAACGTTAAAAGAAAATGGCTCGGAATATAGTCTGTTAGAAATAATACACAAGGTTTTATTCTACTCTGTTTAGGAGTATATACACCAACTTCATGTACTCTCTCATGTAAAATACAGTAATTCTAATTTTACCGGAATACTTAAAATCTAAATATTACCTAGGTACCGCAATGTTTAAAACAAAATTGCTCTGAATATAATCTGTCATAAAAAATATACAAGTCCCTATTCTACTCTGTTTTGAAGTATATACACCAACTCCATATGCTCTCTCAATTAAAATACAGAAATTCTATATTTAAGCGAATCGAAAAAAATCTAAATATTATCTAGGCACCTTAATGTTAAAAGGAAAATTGCTCTGAACATAATCTGTCAGAAAAAATATACAATGCCTTATTCTACTCTGTTTTGGAGTATATACACCAACTAAGTATGCTCTCTCGTGTAAAATATCGAAATTCTAATTTTACGCAAATCGAAAAACATCTCAATAATATCTAGGCGACCCAAAGTTAAAAGAAAGTGGCTCTGAATATAGTCTGTTAGAAAAAATATACAATTCCTTATTCTACACTGTTTTGGAGTATATACACCAACTCAGTATGCTCTCTCATGTAAAATACAAAAATTCTAATTTTACCCAAATGGAAAAAATCTAAATATTATATAGGCACCCCAATGTTAAAAAGAAAACTTCTCGGAATATAATCTGTCAGAAAAATATACAATGCCCTATTCTACTCTGTTTTGGAGTATATACACCAACTAAGTATGCTCTCTCATGTAAAATAACGAAATTCTAATTTTACATGAATGGAAAAAAATCTAATTATTATCTAGGCAACCGAAAGTTAAAAGCAAAATTGCCCTGAATATAATCTGAAACAAAAATTATACAATGCGCTTTTCTACTATGTTTTGGAGTATATACACCAACTTCATATGCTCTTTCATGTAAAATACAGAAATTCTATATTGAAGCAAATCGAAAAAAATCTAAATATTATCTAGGCACCTTAATTTTAAAAGCAAAATTGCTCTGAATATAATCTGTCAAAAAAAATATACAATGCCTTATTCTACTCTGTTTTGGAGGATATACACCAACTCAGTATGCTCTCTTATGTAAAATACCGAAATTCTAATTTTACGTGAATCGAAAAAAATCGAAATATTATCTAGGCACCCGAATGTTAAAAGCAAAATTGCTGTGAATATAATCTGTAAGGAAAAATATACGATGCCATTTTCTACTCTGTTTTGGAGTATATACACCAACTTAATATGCTCTCTCATGTAAAATACCGAATTTCTAATTTTACGTGAATAAAAAAAATCTAAATATTATGTAGGCGCCCCAAGGTTAAAAGAAAATGGCTCTGAATATAGTCTGTTATAAAAATTATACAATGCCTGATTCTACTCTGTTTTGGAGTATATACACCAACTCAGTATGCTCTCTCATGAAAAATACAATAATTCAAATTTTACCCGAATCGAAAAAATCTATATATGATCTAGGCACCCCAATGTTAAAAACAAAATGGCTCTGAATATAATCTATCAACAAAAATATACAATGCCCTATTCTACTCTGTTTTGGAGTATATACACCAACTCCATATGCTCTCTCATGTAAAATACAGAAATTCTATAAGCGAATCGAACAACATCTAAATATTATCTACGCACGCCAACGTTAAAAGCAAAAGTGCTGTGAATATATTCGGTCAGAAGAAATATACAATGCCCGTTTCTACTCTGTTTTGTAGTATATACACCAACTCAATATGCTCTCTCATGTAAAATAGAGAAATTCTAATTTTACCCGAATCAAAAAATGTAAATATAATCTAGGCACCCTAATGTTAACAACAAAATTCCTCTGAATATAATATTTCAAGAAAAATACACAATGCCCTATTCCACTCTCCTTTGGAGTATATAAACCAACTCCATATGCTCTTTCATAAAAAATACAGAAATTCTATATTTAAGCGAATCAAAAATAATCTAAATAATATCTAGGTGCCCCAAAGTTAAAAGAAAATGGCTCTGAATATAGTCTGTTAGAGAAAATATACAATCCCCTATTCTACTCTCTTTTGGAGTATATACACCAACTCAGTATGCTCCCTCATGTAAAATACCGAAATTCAAATTTTACGTGAATCAAAAAAATTCTAAATATTATCCAGGCACCAATATGTTAAAAGGAAAATTGCTCTGAATATAATGTGTCAGAGAAAATATACAATGCCCTTTTCTACTCTGTTTTGAAGTATATACACCAACTCCATCTGCTCTCTCATGTAAAATACCAAAATTCTAATTTTACGCGAATCGAAAAAAATCTAAATAATATCTAGGCGCCTCAAAGTTAAAAGAAAATGACTCTGAATATAGTCTGTTAAAGAAAATATACAATGCCCTATTCTACTCTGTTTTGGAGTATATACACCAAATCAGTATGCTCTCTCAAGTAAAATACAAAAATTCTAATTTTACCCGAATCAAAAAAATTCTAAATATTATCTAGGCACCACTATGTTAAAAACAAAATTGCTCTGAATATAATCTGTCAGAAAAAATATACAATGCCCTTTTATACTCTGTTTTGTAGTATATACACCAACTCAATATGCTATCTCATGTAAAATAACGAAATTCTAATTTTACGTGAATCGGAAAAAACCTAATATTATCTAGGCACCCCAATGTTAGAAACAAAATTGCTCTGAATATATCTGTCAGAGAAAATAAACAATGCCCTATTCTACTCTGTTTTGGAGTATATACGCCAACTCAATATGCTCTCTAATGTAAAATACAGAAATTCTAGTTTTACCAAAATCGAAAAAAATCTAAATAATATCTAGGCGCCCCCAAGTTAAAAGAAAATGGCCCTGAATATAGTCTGTCAGAGAAAATATACAATGCCTTATTCTACTCTGTTTTGGAGTGTATACACCAACTCAGTAAGCTCTCTCATTTAAAATAAATAAATTCTAATTTTACCCGAATCTAAAAAATCTAAATATTATCTGGGCACCCCAATGTTAAAATCAAAATTGCTCTGAATAAAATCTGTCAGAGAAAATATACAATGCCTTTTTCTACTCTCATTTGTAGTATATACACCAACTCTACCTGCACTCTCATGTAAAATACTGAAATTATAATTTTAGGCGAATCGAAAAAAATCTAAATAATATCTAGGCGCCGCAAAGTTAAAAGAAAATGGCTCTGAATATAGTCTGTTAGAAAAAATATACAATGCCCTATTCTACTCTGATTTGAAGTATATACACCAACTTCATATGCTCTCTCATGTAAAATACAGAAATTCTATATTTAAGCGAATCAAAAAAATCTAAAAATTATCTAGGCAACCCAATGTTAAAAAAAAATTCTCTGAATATAATCTGTCAGAAAAAATATACAATGCCCTATTCTCCTCTGTTTTTGAATATATACAACAACTCAGTATACTCTCTCATGTAAAATACCGAAAATCTAAATTTACGTGAATCGAAAAAAACATAACTATTATCTAGGCACCCCAATGTTAAAAGCAAAATTGTTCTGAATATAATCTTTCATAAAAACTATAAAATTCCCTTTTCTACTCTGTATTGGAGTATATAAACCAACTCAGTATGCTCTCTCATGTAAAATACCGAACTTCTAATTTTACGCGAATCGAAAATAATCTAAATAATATCTAGGCGACCCAAACTTAAAAGAAACTGGATCTGAATATAGTCTGTTAGACAAAATATAAAATGCCTTATTCTACTCTGTTTTGGAGTATATACACCAACTCAGTATGCTCTCTCATGTAAAATACAGAAATTAAAATTTTACCCGAATCGACAAAATCTAAATATTATCTAGGCACCCCAATGCTAAAAACAAAATTGCTCTGAATATAATCTGTCATAAAAAATATACAATGCCCGATTCTTCTCTGTTTTGGACTATACACCAACTCAATATGCTCTTTCATATAAAATACCGAAATTCTAATTTTACGCGAATTGAAAAGAATCTAAATAATAACTAGGCGCCCCAACATTAAAAGAAAATGGCTCTGAATATAGTCTATTAGAACAAATATACAATGCCGTATTCTACTATGTTTTGGAGTACATACACCAACTCAGTATGCTCTCTCATGTAAAATACAGAAATTCTAATTTTACCCGAATCAAAATAATCTAAATATTATCTAGGCACCCCAATGTTAAAAACAAAATTGCTCTGAATATTATCTGTCATAAAAAATATACAATGCCCGATTCTTCTCTGTTTTGGACTATACACCAACTCCATATGCTCTCTCATGTAAAATTCAGAAATTCTATATTTAAGAGACTCGAGAAGAATCTAAATATTATCTAGGCACCCCTATGTTAAAAACAAAATTGCTCTGAATATATTGTCAGAAAAAATATGCAATGCCCTTTTCTACTCTGTTTTGCAGTATACAAACCAAGTCAATATACTCTCTCATGTATAATAACGAAATTCTAATTTTACGTGAATCGAAAAAAATCTAAATATTATCTAGGCACCCCAATGTTAAAAGCAAAATTGCTCTGAATAAAATCTGTCAACAAAAATATACAATGCCTTTTTCTACTTTCTTTTGGTGTATATACACCAACTCAATATGCTCTTTCATGTAAAATACAAAAATTCTTATTCTTCGCGAATCGAAAAAAATCTAAATAATATCTAGGAGCCACAAAGTTAATAGGAAATGGCTCTTAATATAGACTGTTAGAGAAAAAATACAATGTTTTATATTACTCTGTTTTGGGGTATAAAAACCAACTCACTATGCTCTCTCATGTAAAAAACAGAAATCCTAATTTTACCCGAATCCAAAAAAAACCGAAATATTCTATAGGCATCCCAATAATAAAAACAAAATTGCTTTGTTTATTATCTGTCAGAAAAAATATACAAAGCCCTATTCTACTTTGTTTTGGAGTATATACACCAACTACGTATGCTCTCTCATGTAAAATACAGAAATTCAAATTTTACCCGAATGGAAAAAATCTAAATATTATATAGGCGCCCCAAAGTTAAAGAAAATGGCTCTGAAGATAGTCTGTTAGAAAAAATATACAATGCCCTATTCTACTCTGTTTTGGAGTATATACACCAATTCTATATGCTCTCTCATATGAAATAAATAAATTGTATATTTAAGTGAATCTAAAAAAATCTAAATATCTTCTAGGCACCCCAATGTTAAAAGCAAAACGGCTCTGAATATAATCTGTCAGAAAAAATATACGATGCCTTATTCTACACTGTTTTGTAGTATATACAACAACCCAGTATGCTCTCTCATGCAAAATACCAAAATTCTAATTTTATGGGAATCGAATAAAATCTAAATATTATCAAGGCACCCCAATGTTAAAAGCAAAACTGCTCTGAATATAATCTGTCACAAACAATATTCAATGCCCTTTTCTACTCTTTTTTGGAGTATATACACCAACTCAATATGCTTTCTCATGTAAAATACTGAAATTGTAATTTTACGCGAATTCAAATAAAATCTAAATAATATCTAGGCGCCCCATAGTTAAAAGAAAATGGCTCTGAATATAGTCTGTTCGAAAAAATATACAATGCCTTATTCTACTCTGTTTTGGAGTATAAACACCAACACAGTATGCTCTCTTATGTAAAATACCGAAATTCAAATTTTACGTGAATCGAAAAAATCTAAATAATATCAAGGCGCCCCAAAGGTAAAGGAAAATGGCTCTTAATATAGTCGGTTAGTAAACATAGACAATACCTTATTCTACTCTGTTTTGGAGTATATACACCAAATCAATAGGCTCTCTCATGTAAAATGCAGTAATTCTGATTTTAAGGAAATCGAAATAAATCTAAATAATATCTAGGCGCCCCAAAGTTAAAAGAAAATAGCTCTGAATATAGTCTGTTCGAAAAAACATACAATGCCTTATTCTACTTCGTTTTGGAGTATATACACCAACTCAATATGCTCACTCATGTAAAATACCAAAATTCTAATTTTACCCGTATCGACAAAATCTAAATATTATCTAGGCACACCAATGTTAAAAACTAAATTTCTCTGAATATAATCTGTCAGAAAAAAATATACAATTTCCTATTCTACTCTGTTTTGGAGTATATACACCAACTCCATTTGCTCTACCATGTAAAATACCGAAATTCTAATTTTACATGAATCGAAGAAAATCTAAATAATATCTAGGCACCCCAAAGTTAAAGAAAATGGCTCTGAATATATTCTGTTAGAAAAAATATACAATACCATATTCTACTCTGCTTTGGAGTATATACACCAACTCAGTATGCTCTCTCATGTAAAATACTGAAATTCTAATTTTACATGAACCGAAATAAATCTAAATAATATCTAGGCACCCCGAAGTTAAAAGAAAATGGCTCTGAATATATTTTGTTAGAGAAAATATACAATGCCTTATTCTACTTCGTTTTGGAGTATCTACACCACCTCAGTATGCTCTCTCTTTTAAAATACCAAAATTCTAATTTTACCCGAATCGACAAAATCTAAATATTATCTAGGTACCTTAATGTTAAAAACAAAATTGCTCTGAATATAATCTGTCAGAAAAAATATACAATGCCGTATTCTACTCTGGTTTCGAGTATAGACACCAACTCCATATGTTCTCTCACGTAAAATACAGAAATTATATATTTAAGCGAATCACAAGAGCTCTACATATAAAGTAGGCACCCAAATGTTAAAAACAAACTTGCTCTGAATATAGTCTGTCAGAAAATATATTCAATGCCCTTTTCTACTTTGTTTTGGAGTATATACACCAACTCCATATGCTCTCTCATGTAAAATACAGAAATTCAATATTAAAGCGAATCGAAAAATATCTAAATATAATCTAGGCACCCCAATGTTAAAAGCAAAATTGCTCTGAATATAATCTCTCAGAAAAAATATACAATGCCTTATTGTACTCTGTTTTGAAGTATATACACCAACTCAGTATGCTCTCTCATATAAAATACCAAAATTCTAATTTTACCCGTATCGACAAAATCTAAATATTATCTATGCACCCCAGTGTTAAAAACAAAATTGCTCTGAATATAATCTGTCAGAAAAAATATACAATGCCCTATTCTACTCTGTTTTGGAGTATATACACCAACTCCATATGCTCTATCATGTAAAATACCGAAATTCTAATTTTATGCAAATCGAAAAAAATCTAAACAATATCTATGCGCCCCAAATTTAAGAGAAAATGGCTCTGAATATAGTCTGTTAGAAAAAATATACAATGCCTTATTCTACTCTGTTTTGGAGTACATACACCAACTCAGTATGCTGTTTCATGTAAAATACCGAAATTTTAATTTTACCCGAATCGACAAAATCTAAATATTATCTAGGCACCCAAATTTTAAAACAAAATTGCTCTGAATATAATCTCTCAGAAAAAATATACAATGCCCTATTCTACTCTGTTTTGAAGTATATACACCAACTCCATATGCTCTCTCATGTAAAATACAGAAATCCCATATTTAAGCGAATCGAAAAAAATCTAAATATTATCTAGGCACCCTAATGTTAAAAACAAAATTGCTCTGAATATAATCTATCAGAAAAAATATACAATGCCTTATTATCCTCTGTTTTGAAGTATATACACCAACTCAATAGGCTCTCTCATGTAAAAAAACAGAAATTTTATATTTAAGCGAATCGAAAAAAATCTAAATATTTTCTAGGCACCCGAATGTTAAAAAAAAAAATTGCTCTGAATATAATCTGTCAGAGAAAATATACAATGCCTTATTCTCCTCTGCTTTGGAGTACATACACCAACTCAGTATGCTCTCTCATGTAAAATGCAAAAATTATATATTTAAGTGCATCGAAAATAATCTAAATATTATCCAGGCACCGCAATGTTAAAAACAAAATTGCTCTGAATATAATCTGTCAGAAGAAATATACAATGCCCTTTTCTACTCTGTTTTGGATTATACACCAACTCAATAGACTCTCTCAAGTAAAATGCAGAAATTCTAATTTTACGTGAATCGAAAAAAATCTAAATAATATCTAGGCGCCTCATAGGTAAAAGAAAATGGCTCAGAAGAAAGTATGTTAGAAAAAATATACAATGTTTTATTCTACTCTGTTTTGGAGTATATACACCAACTCAGTATGCTCTCTCATGTAAAATACTGAAATTCTAATTTTACACAAACCGAAAAAAATCTAAATAATATCTAGGCTCGCCAAAGTTAATGGACAATGGCTCTTAATATAGTCTGTCAGAAAAAATATACAAAGCCTTATTCTACTCTGCTTTGGAGTATATACATTAACTCAGTATGCTATCTCATCTAAAATACCAAAATTCTAATTTTACAAAAATCGACAAAATCTAAGTATTATCTAGGCACCCAATTGTTAAAAACAAAATTGCTCTGAATATAATCTGTCAGAAAAAATATACAATGCCCTATTTTACTCTGTTTTGGAGTATATACGCCAACTCCATATGCTCTCTCATGTAAAATACAGAAATTCTATATTTAAGCGAATTGAAAATAATCTAAATATTATCTAGGCACCCCAATGCTAAACACAAAATTGCTCTTAATACAATCTGTCAGAAAAAATATACAATACACTATTCTACTCTCTTTTGGAGTATACACAGCAACTCCATATGCTCTCTCATGTAAAATACAGAAATTCTATATGTAAGCGAATAGAAATACATCTAAATATTATCTAGGCACCCCAATGTTTAAAGCAAAATTGGTCTGAATATAATCTGTCAGAGAAAATACACAATGCCATTTTCTACTCTGTTTTGTTTATATACACCAACTCAATATGCTCTTCAGTGTAAAATACAGTAACTCTAATTTTATCCGAATCGAAAATATCTAAGTATTATTTGGGCAACACAATGTTAAAAACAAAATTGCTCTGAATATAATGAGTCAGAAGAAATATACAATGTACTATTCTACTCTGTTTTGGAGTATATACACCAACTCCATATGCTCTATCATGTAAAATACAGAAATTCATTATTTAAGCGAATGGAAAACAATTTAAATATTATCTTGGCACGCCAATGTTAAAAACAATTTCTCTGAATATAATCTGTCAGAAACAATATACAATGCCCTATTCTACTCTGTTTTAGAGTATATACACCTACTCAATATGCTCTATCATGTAAAGTACGGAAATTCTAATATTACGCGAATAGAAAAAAATCTAAATAATATCTAGGCGCCCCAAAGTTAAGAGAAAACGGCTCTGAATATCGTCTGTTATAAAAAATACAAAATGCCTTATTCTACTCTCTTTTGGAGTATATACACCTACTCAGTATGCTCTCTCACGTATAATAACGAAATTCTAATTTTACCTGAATCGAAAAAATCTAAATATTATCTAGGCACCCCAATGTTAAAGCAAAATTGCTCTGCATAAAATCTCTCAGAAAAAATATACAATTCCCTTTTCTACTTCGTTTTGGGGTATATACACCAACTCCAGATGCTCTCTCATGTAAAATATCGAAATTCAAATTTTCCGCAAATCGAAAAAAATTTAAATGATATCTAGGCGCCCCGAAATTAAGAGTTAATGGCTCGGAATATAGTCTGTTAAAAAAAATATACAATGCCTTATTCTACTCTGTTTTGGAGTATATAAACCAACTCAGTATGCTCTCTCATGTTAAATACAGAAATTCTATATTTAAGCGAATCTAAAATAATTTAAATATTATCTAGGCACCCGAATGTTAAAAGAAAAATTCCTCTGAATATAATCTGTCAGAAAAAATATACAATGCCCTATTCTACTTTGTTTTTAGAATATACACCAACTCAATATATTCTCTCATGTAAAATATAGATATTCTAATTTTACCCGAATCGAAAAAATCAAAATATTATCTAGGCAGCCCAATGATAAAAACAAAATTGCTCTGAATATCATCTGTCATAAAAAATATGCAATGCCCTATTCTACTTTGTTTTGGAGTATATACACCAACTCCATATGCTCTCTCATGTAAAATACAAAAATTCCATATTTAACCAAATCGAAAAAAATCTATATATTATCTAGGCACCCGAATGTAAAAATCAAAATCCTTTAAATATAATTTGTCAGAAAAAATAAACAATGCCCTATTCTACTCTGTTTTGGAGTATGTACACCAACTCAGTAT
The DNA here is from genome assembly GCF_049354715.1 of Callithrix jacchus. Taxonomy (NCBI): domain Eukaryota; kingdom Metazoa; phylum Chordata; class Mammalia; order Primates; family Cebidae; genus Callithrix; species Callithrix jacchus. The sequence goes on along the minus strand of NC_133521.1, from coordinate 51,634,185 downwards.
GCTCTCTCATGTAAAATACCGAAATTCTAATTTAGGCGAATCAAATATAATCTGAATAATATCTAGGCGCCCCAAAGTTAAAAGAAGATGGCTCTGAATATAGTCTCTAAGAAAAAATATACAAAGCCTTATTCTACTGTGTTTTGGAGTATATACACCAACTCAGGATGCTCTCTCATGTAAAATACAGTAATTCTAATTTTACCCGAATCGAAAAATCTAAATATTTTCTAGGCACCCCAGTGTTAAAATAAAAATTGGTCTGAATATAATCTGTCAGAAAAAATATACAATGTTCTTTTCTACTCAGTTTTGAAGTATATACACCAACTGCATCTTCTCTCTTATGTAAAATACAGAAATTCTATGTTTAAGCGAATCGAAAAATATCTAAATATTATCTAGGCACCCCAATGTTAAAAGCAAAATTGCTCTGAATATAATCTGTCAGAAAAAATATACAGCACCCTTTTCTACTTGGTATTGTAGTATATACACCAACTCAATATGCTTTCTCATGTAAAATACTGAAATTCTAATTTCACGCGAATCGAAAAAAATTTAAATAATATCTAGGCGCCAAAGTTTAAAAAAAATGGCTCTGAATATAGTCTGTTAGAAAAAATATAAAATGCCTTATTCTACTCTGTTTTGGAGTATATACACCAACTCAGTATGCTCTCTCATGTAAAATACAGAAATTTTAATTTTACATGTATTGAAAAAAATCTAAATATTATCTAGGCACCCCAAAGTAAAAAAAAAAATTGCTCTGAATATAATCTGTCAGAAAAATTATACAATGCCCTTTTCTACTCTGTTTTGGAGTATATACACCAATTCAGTATGCTCTCTCATGTAAAATAGAGAAATTCTAATTTTACCCGAATCGAAAGAATCTAAATATTTTCTAGGCACCTCAATGTTAAAAACAAAATTGCTCGGAATATAATCTGTCAGAAAAAATACACAATGCCCTATTCTACTGTTTTCGAGTATATATGCTCCATATGCTCTCTCATGTAAAATACAGAAATTCTAATTTTACTCGAATCGAAAATATTTAAATATTTTCTACGCACCCCATTGTTAAACGCAAAATTGCTCTGAATGTAATCTGTCATAAAAAATATACAATGCCCTATTTTACTCTGTTTTGTAGTATGAACACCAACTCAATATGCTCTGTCATGTAAAATACAGAAATTCGAATTCCACCGGAATAGAATAAACCTAAATATTATCTAGGCACCCCAATGTTAAAAGCAAAATTGCTCTGAATATAATCTCTCAGAAAAAATATAGAATGCCCTATTCTACTCTGTTTTAAAGTATATACACCAACTGCATATGCTCTCTCATGTAAAATACAGAAATTAAATTCTACCCGAAACGAAATAATCTAAATATTATCTAGGCACCCCAATGTTAAAAACAAAATTGCGAGAGGGGACTCAAGATGGTGCTGTGAGAACAACCCAGGATTGGAGCCCGCGTTGAATCCGCAAACTGTGAGTCAGTGCTGCATTTCCAGACTGATCTTTTTTGCCCACAGAACAGGGAAACTCCCAAGTATAAAGAGACACGGGACGCCAGGCAGTAGGTCTGCCTGGCGAAGCCGGCAGCTGGGGCGGCGGCGGCCGGCCCTACCCAGCAATCCCCACAGGGCGCGCTTGTCCGGGTGCGTTGTTGAATTGGCAACCTGAGACTTGAGAGGGCTAAACTTGAGACTGAACGAGACTTGCACAGTAGCCCAGGGACAGATCGTTTGGGATACCCAGTGGGACGAACAAAACCGCGATTTCAAACTATCCCAAGCAGACGGCCCGAGACGCTCTGTGGGGGAGGGGCGTCCACCACTACCAAGGCAACCCGCCCCAACTGAGATACACGCCCACTGCTGACGCAGCCAGCCGTTGCCGAGGCAACCCGTCCCTACTGAGATACACGCCCACTGCTGAAGCAGCCTGCCTTTGCTGAGGCAACACCCTACAATGAAGAGACTTTGCCGCAGGGTGTGGCGGAGACCACAGCAGAGCCTGCAGGAACACGGCGAATCACACAACAGCAGGGCGGAGCCTGGCAACCAAACAGTGGTTAGTCTGCCTTCTAGCTGGGCAGGACACCTCATCAAACATCCAAAAATAAAGCCCAAACCCCTCAATACAGAGGATCTGAGAAAAAAATAAAAGGGTTTTTTAATGAGCTCTGTTGCAGCAGAATCAAACATAGCAGCCTAACAGCCCTGAAGGAACAACAGAGCGCACAGCTCAGCAATTAAACCCCTATAAAGTACAAACTGTCTCCTCAAGCAGCTCCCTGACCCCTCTATATCCAAAAGACTGATATTAGGCAGGCATCATCCTGGGACAAAGATAGCAGAAAAAGAAACTGGTAGCATCCCTCGCTGTGCAACAGCTGCTAGAGGTGCACCCCAGACAAGCAAGGTCTGGAGCGGACCTCAGCAGTCGTACAGTGAAGGGGCTAGACTGGTAGAAGGAAAACCAAGCAACAGAAATACTTCATCATCAACATTCTGGGTGTCCACTCAGAGACCCAATCGAAAAATCAGCAACTACACAGACGACCAGCGGACAAATCCACAAAGATGGGAAGAAATTAGCGCAAAAAGGAGGAAAACACCCGAAACCAGAACACCTCGCCTCCTAGAAAGGAACAAAACACCTCACCAGCAAGGGAACAAAGCTGGACGGAGAATGACTGTGACGAAATGACGGAATTAGACTTCAGAAGATGGATAATGAGAAACTTTTGTGAGCTAAAAGATCATGTATTAAATCAATGCAAAGAAACTAAGAACCTTGAAAATATATTTGAAAAAAGATTCGAGGAAATGATAACAAGAATGGATAACTTAGAGAGGAATATGAACGAACTAAAGAAGCTGAAAAACACCATACGAGAACTTCGCGAAGCAAACACAAGTTTCAATAGCCGAATTGACCAAGCAGAAGAAAGAATATCTGAAGTCGAAGACCAACTCAATGAAAGAAAACGAGAAACCAAGATCAGAGAAAAAAGCGCAAAAAGGAATGAACAAAGTCTCCAAGAAATGTGGGACTATGTGAAAAGACCTAACCTACGTTTGATAGGTGTACCAGAAGGGGACGAAGAGAATGAATCCAAGCTGGAAAATACTCTTCAGGACATCATCCAGGAAAATTTCCCCCACCTAGCAAGACAGGCCAACACTCAATTGCAGGAAATACAGAGAACACCACAAAGATATTCAGCAAGAAGAGCAACCCCAAGGCACATAATCGTCAGATTCAACAGGGTTGAAATAAAGGAGAGAATACTAAGGGCAGCCAGAGAGAAAGGTCGGGTCACCCACAAAGGGAAGCCCATCAGACTCACAGCAGATCTCTCGGCAGAAACACTACAAGACAGAAGAGAGTGGGGGCCAATATTCAACATTCTTAAAGAAAAGAACTTTCAACCCAGAATTTCATATCCAGCCAAACTGAGCTTCAGAAGTGAAGGAAAAATAAAATCCTTTGCAAACAAGCAAGTACTCAGAGATTTTGTCACCACCGGGCCTGCTTTACAAGAGCTCCTAAAAGAGGCACTACACATAGAAAGGATCAACCAGTACCAGCCATTCCAAAATCACACTGAATGCTAAAGAGCTTCAACATAATGAAGAATCTACAACAACTAACAGGCAAAACAGCCACTTAGCATCAAAATGGCAGTATCAAATTCACACATAACAATATTAACCCTAAATGTAATAGGACTAAATGCACCAATCAAAAGACACAGACTGGCAAATTGGATAAAAATCCAAAACCCATCAGTGCGCTGTATCCAGGAAACCCATCTCACATGCAAGGATACACAAAGGCTCAAAATAAAGGGATGGAGGAAGATTTACCAAGCTAATGGAAAGCAAAAAAAAGCAGGAGTTGCAATTCTCATCTCTGATAAAATAGACTTTAAAGCAACAAAGATCAAAAGAGACAAAGAAGGCCATTACATAATGGTAAAAGGATCGATACAACAAGAAGAGCTAACGATCCTAAACATATATGGACCCAATACAGGAGCACCCAGATACATAAGGCAAGTTCTTAATGACTTACAAAAAAACTTAGACTCCCACACAATAATAGTGGGAGACTTTAACACTCCACTGTCAATACTAGACAGATCAACCAGACAGAAAATCAACAAGGATATCCAGGGCTTGAACTCAGACCTGGAGCAAGCAAACCTGATAGACATTTACAGAACTCTCCACCCCAAATCCACAGAATACACATTCTTCTCAGCACCACATCACACCTACTCTAAAATTGACCACATAATTGGAAGTAAAGCACTGCTCAACAAATGCAAAACAACTGAAATCATAACAAACAGCCTCTCAGACCATAGTGCAATCAAGTTAGAATTCAGAATTCAGAAACCGACCCAGAACCGCACAGCTTCATGGAAACTGAACAACTGGCTCTTGAATGTTGACTGGGTAAACAACGAAATGAAGGCAGAAATAAAGAAGTTCTTCGAAACCAATGAGAACGAAGACACAACGTGCCAGAACCTCTGGGACACAATTAAAACAGTCTCTAGAGGAAAGTATATAGCAATAAGTGCTCATATGAGGAGAATGGAGACATCCAAAATTGACACCCTATCGTCAAAATTGAAAGAGCTAGAGGAGCAAGATCAAAAAAACTCAAAACCCAGCAGAAGACAAGAAATAACTAAGATCAGAGCTGAGCTGGAGGAGATTGAGACACGAAAAACCCTTCAAAAAATCAATAAATCCAAGAGTTGGTTTTTTGAAAAGATCAACAAAATAGACAGACCACCAGCCAGATTGATTAAAAATAAAAGAGAAAACAACCAAATCGATGCAATAAAAAATGATAAAGGGGAAATCACCACAGATTCCACAGAAATTCAAACCAGCATCAGAGAATATTACAAACAACTCTATGCGCATAAACTAGTAAACCTGGAAGAAATGGATAAATTCCTGGACTCCTGTGTCCTCCCAAGCCTAAACCAGGAGGAAGCTGAAACTATGAATAGACCAATAACAAGGTCTGAAGTTGAGGCAGCAATTAACAGCCTACCACACAAAAAAAGCCCAGGTCCAGACGGGTTCACAGCCGAATTCTACCAGACACACAAGCAGGAGCTGGCACCATTCCTTCTAAAACTATTTCAAACAATCCAAAATGAGGGAATCCTTCCCAAATCGTTTTATGAGACCAACATCATCCTGATACCAAAACCCGGCAGAGACCCAACGAGAAAAGAAAACTTCCAGCCAATATCCATGATGAACATAGATGCAAAAATCTTCAATAAAATATTGGCAAGCCGAATGCAACAGCAAATCAAAAAACTTATTCATCATGATCAAGTAGGATTCATCCCGGGGATGCAAGGCTGGTTCAACATATGCAAGTCTATCAACGTAATTCACCACATAAACAGAACCAAAAACAAAAACCACATGATTATCTCAATTGACACAGAGAAGGCATTTGACAAAATTCAACAGCCCTTTATGCTAAAAATCCTCAATAAACTCGGTATCGATGGAACGTATCTCAAAGTAATAAAAGCTATTTATGACAAACCAACAGCCAATATCATACTGAACGGGCAAAAACTGGAAGCATTCCCTTTAAAATCTGGCACTAGACAAGGATGCCCTCTCTCACCACTCCTATTCAATATAGTACTGGAAGTTCTAGCCAGAGCAATCAGGCAAGAAAAAGAAATAAAGGGTATTCAAATAGGAAAGGTGGAAGCCAAATTGTCTCTATTTGCAGACGACATGACAGTACACCTAGAAGACCCCATTGCCTCAGCCCAAAAACTCCTGAAACTGATAAGCAACTTCAGCAAAGTCTCAGGATATAAAATCAATGTGCAAAAGTCACAAGCATTCGTCTACACCAACAACAGACTAAAAGAAAGCCAAATCAAGAGCGAATAACCATTCGCAATTGCTACAAAAAGAATAAAATACTTTGGAATACAACTCACAAGGAACGTAAGGGACCTCTACAAGGAGAACTACAAACCACTTCTCAACGAAATCAGAGAGGACACAAACAGATGGAGAAACATTCCATGTTCATGGTTAGGAAGAATTAATATCGTGAAAATGGCTATACTGCCCAAAGTAATTTACAGAATCAACGCTATCCCCATCAAGCTACCACTGACTTTCTTCACAGAACTGGAAAAAACCACCATGAACTTCATATGGAACCAAAAGAGAGCCCGCATAGCCAAGTCAATTCTAAGCAAAAAGAACACAGCGGGGGGCATCACACTACCGGATTTCAAACTATACTACAAGGCTACAGTAATCAAAACAGCATGGTACTGGTACCAAAACAGAGATATAGACCAATGGAACAAAACAGAGGCACCGGAGGCAACACAACATGCATACAACTATACAATCTTTGATAAACCTGACAAAAACAAGCAATGGGGCAAGGATTCCATGTTTAACAAATGGTGTTGGGAAAACTGGCTAGCCATGTGCAGAAAGCAGAAACTGGACCCCTTCCTGACACCTTACACTAAAATTAACTCCAGATGGATTAAAGACTTAAACATAAGACCTGGCACCATAAAAACCCTAGAAGGAAATCTAGGCAAAACTATCCAGGACATAGGAGTAGGCAAGGACTTCATGAACAAAACACCAAGAGCATTGGCAACAAAAGCCAAAATAGACAAATGGGACCTAATGAAACTCCACAGCTTCTGCACGGCAAAAGAAACAGTCACTAGAGTGGATCAGCAACCAACAGAATGGGAAAAAATTTTCGCAGTCTACCCATCTGACAAAGGGCTGATATCCAGAATTTACAAAGAACTCAAACAGATTTACAGGAAAAAAACCAACAAGCCCATTCAAAAGTGGGCAAAGGATATGAACAGACACTTTACGAAAGAAAACATATATGAGGCCAACAATCATATGAAGAAATGCTCATCGTCACTGGTCATCAGAGAGATGCAAATCAAAACCACATTGAGATACCATCTCACGCCAGTTAGAATGGCGATCATTAAAAAATCTGGAGACAACAGATGCTGGAGAGGATGTGGAGGAAAAGGAACACTTCTACACTGTTGGTGGGAGTGTAAATTAGTTCAACCATTGTGGAAGACAGTGTGGCGATTCCTCAAGGCCTTAGAAATAGAAATTCCATTTGACCCAGCAATCCCATTACTAGGTATATACCCAAAAGACTATAAATCGTTCTACTATAAGGACACATGTACACGAATGTTCATTGCAGCACTGTTTACAATAGCAAAGACCTGGAATCAACCCAAATGCCCATTGATAATAGACTGGATTGGAAAAATGTGGCACATATACACCATGGAATATTATGCAGCAATCAGAAATAATGAGTTTGTGTCGTTTGTAGGGACATGGATGAATCTGGAGAACATCATCCTCAGCAAACTGACACAAGAACAGAAAATGAAACACCGCATATTCTCACTCATAGGTGGGTGATGAAAAATGAGAACACATGGACACAGAAAGGGGAGTACTAAACACTGGGGTCTATTGGGGGGAAAAGGGGAGGGCCAGTGGGAGGGGGTGGTGGGGAGGGATAGCCTGGGGAGAAATGCCAAATGTGGGTGAAGGGGAGAAGAAAAGTAAAGCACACTGCCATGTGTGTACTTACGCAACTGTCTTGCATGCTCTCCTCATGTACCCCAAAACCTAAAATCCAATAAAAAATTTAGAAAAAAAAAATTGCTCTGAATATGATCTGGCAGAAAAAATAAATATACAATGCCCTATTCTACTCTGTTTTGGAGTATATACACCAAATTTATACGCTCTCTCATGTAAAATACAGAAATTCTATATTTAAGCGAATCGAAAAAAATCTAAATATTAACTAGGCACTTCAATGTTAAAAGCAATATTGCTCTGAATAAAATCTGTCAGAAAAAATATACAATGCCCTATTCTACTCTGTTATGTAGCATATACACCAACTGAATATGCTCTCTCATGTAAAATACCAAAATTCTAATTTTACCTGAATCAAAAAAATCTAAATATTATGTAGGCACCTCAGTGTTAAAAAGAAAATTGCTCTAAATATAACCTATCAGAAAAAATATACAATGCCTTATTCTACTCGGTTTTCGAGTATATACACAAACTCAGTATGCTCTGTCATGTAAAATACAGCAATTCTAATTCTACCCGAATCGAAGAATTCTGAATACTATCTAGGCACCCCAATGTTAAAAACAATACTGCTCTGAATATAGTCTGCCAGAAAAATTATACAGTGCCCTATTCTACTCATTTTTGGAGTATATACACCAACTCCAAATGCTCTCTCATATAAAATACAGAAATTCTATATTTAAGCGAATCGAAAAAAATCTAAATAATATCTAGGCACCCCAAAGTTGAAAGCAAAATCGCTCTGAATATAATTTGTCAGAAAAAATATACAATGCCCTTTACTTCAGTGATTTGTAGTATATACACGAACTCCATATGATCTCTCATGTAAAATACAGAAATTCTACATTTAAGCGAATCCAAAAAATCTAAATATTATCTAGGCACCTCAGTGTTAAAAAGAAAATTGCTCTGAATATAATCTGTCAGAAAAAATATACAATGCCCTATTTTACTCTGTTTTAGAGTATATACACCAACTCCATATGCTCTCTCAAGTAAAATAGAGAAAATCTGTATTTAAGCGAATCGAAATAAATTTAAATATTATCTAGGCACCCCAATGTTAAAAGAAAATTGCTCTGAATATAATCTGTCAGAAAAAATATACAATGCCCTTTATTTCTGTGATTTGTAGTATATACACCAACTCCATATGCTCTCTCATGTAAAATACAGAAATTCTATATTTAAGCGAATCGAAAAAAATCTAAAAATTATCTAGGCACCCCAATTTTAAAAGAAAAATTGCGCTGAATATAATCTGTCAGAGAAAATATACAATGCTCTATTCTACGCTGTTTTGTAGTATATACACCATCTCAATTTGCTCTCTCATATAAGATACCGGAATTCTAATTTTACGCGAATCGAAAAGAATCTAAATAATATCTAGGCGCCCCAAAGTTAAAAGAAAATGGTTCTAAATACAGTCTGTAAGAAAAAATATACAAGGCCTTACTCTAGTCTGTTTTGCAGTATATACACAAACTCAGTGTGCGCTCTCATGTAAAATACCGAAATTCTAATTTTACGTGAATCGAAAAAAATCTAAATAATATGTAGGCACACCAATGTTAAAAACAAAATTGTTCTAAATATAGTCTGTCAGAAAAAACATACAACGCCCTTTTCTTCTCGGTTTTGTAGTATATACACCAACTCCATATGCTCTCTTATATAAAATAAGGAAATTCTAATTTTACTCGAATCAAGGAGAATCTAAATAATATCTAGGGGCCTTAAAGTTAAAAGAAAATGGTTCTAAATATAGTATGTAAGAAAAAATATACAATGCCTTATTCTAGTCTGTTTTGGAGTATATACACCAACTCAGTGTGCTCTCTCATGTAAAATACAAAAATTCTAATTTTCGTGAATCAAAAAATATCTAAATATTATCTAGGCACATCAATGTTAAAAACAAAATTGCTCTAAATATAATCTGTCACAAAAAATACACAATGCCTTATTCTACTCGGTTTTGGAGTATATATACCAACTCAGTATGCTCTCTCATGTAAAATACAGCAATTCTAATTCTACCCGAATCGAAGAATTCTGAATATTATCTAGGCACCCCAATGTTAAGAACAAAATTGCTCTGAATACAATCGGTCAGGAAAAATATACAATGCCCTATTCTACTCATTTTTGGAGTATATACACTAACTCCACATGCTCTCTCATATAAAATACAGAAATTCTATATTTAAGCAAATCGAAAAAAATCTAAATAATATCTAGGCACCCCAAAGTTAAAAGCAGAATCGCTCTGAATATAATCTGTCAGAAAAAATATACAATGCCCTATTCTACTCTGTTTTGGAGTATATACAGCAACTGCATATGCTCTCTCATGTAAAATACAGAAATTCTACATTTAAGCGAATCGAAAAAAACCTAAATATTATCTAGGCACCCCAATATTAAAAGAAAAATTTCTCTGAATGTAATCTGTCATAAAAAATACACAATGCCCTTTTCTACTCTGTTTTGTAGTATATACACCAACTCAATATGCTCTCTCATGTAAAATACTGAAATTCTAATTTTACGTAAATCGAAAAAATTCTAAATAATATCTAGGCGCCCGAAAGTTAAAAGAAAATGGCTCTGAATATAGTCTGTTAGATAAAATTTACAATGCCTTATTCTACTCTTTTTTGGAGTATATACACCAACTCAGTATGCTCTCTAATGTAAATTATAGAAATTCTAATTTTACACGTATCAAAAGATATCTAAATATTATCTAGGCACCCCAATGTTAAAAACAAAATTGCTCTGAATATAATCTGTCACAATAATTATACAATGCCCTATTCTACTCGGTTTTGCAGTATATACACCAACTAAGTATGCTCTCTCATGTAAAATACAGAAATTATAAATTTATGGAAAAGGAAAAAATCTAAATATTATCTAGGCACCCCAATGTTAAAAGCAAAATTTCTCTTAATATAATCTGTCAGATAAAATACACAATGCTGTTTACTTCTCTGTTTTGTAGTATATACACCAACTCAATATGCTCTCTCATGCAAAATACAGAAATTCTAATTCTACCCAAATCGAAAAAATCTAAATATTATCTAGGCACCCCAATGTTAAAAACAAAATTACTCTGAATACAATCTGTCAGAAAAAATATACAATGCTTTATTCTACTCTGTTTTGGAGTATATACACCAACTCCATATGCTTTCTCATGTAAAAGACCGAAATTCTAATTTCACACGAATCGAAAAAAATATAAATAATATCTAGGCGCCCGAAAGTTAAAGGAAAATGGCTCTGAATATAGTCTGTTAGAGAAAATACACAATGCCTTATTCTATTCTGTTTTGGAGTATATAGACCAACTCAGTATGCTCTCTCATGTAAAATACAGAAATTCTAATTTTACGTAAATCGAAAAAAATCTTAATATTATCTAGGCAACCCAATTTTAAGAACAAAATTGCTCTGAACATAATCTGTCACAATAATTATACAATGCCGAATTCTACTCGTTTTTGGAGTATATACACCAACTCAGTATGCTCTCTCATGTAAAATACAGACATTCTATATTTGAGCAAATCGAAAAGAATCTAAATATTATATAGGCACCCCAATGTTAAAAGCAAAATTTCTCTGAATATAATCTGTCAGAAAAAACATACAATGCCCTATTCTACTCTGTTTTGTAGTGTATACACCAACTCAATATGCTCTCTCATGTAAAATAAAGAAATTCTAATTTTACCCGAACCGATAAAATGTAAATATTATCTAGGCACTCCAATGTTAAAAGCAAAATTGCTCTGAATATAATCTGTCAGAAAAAATATAAAATGCCCTCTTCTATTCTGTTTTGTTGTATAAACACCAACTCAATATACTCTGTCATGTAAAATACAGAAATTCTAATTCTATCGAAATCGAAAAAATCTAAATATTATCTAGGCACCCCAATGCTAAAAGCAAAACTGCTCTGAATAAAATCTGTCAGAAAAAATATACAATGCCCTTTTCTACTCTGTGTTGGTGTATATACAGCAACTCAACTTACTCTCTCATGTAAAATACGGAAATTCTAATTTTAGGTGAATCAAAAAAATGTAAATAATATCTAGGCTAACCAAAGTTAAAAGAAAATGGCTCTGAATATATTCTATTATAAAAAATATACAATGCCTTATTTTACTCTGTTTTGAAGTATATACTCACACTCAGGATGCTCTCTCATGTAAAATACAGAAATTCTCATTTTACCCTAATTGAAAATAATCTAAATATTATCTAGGGACCCCAGTGTTAAAAAAAAAATTTCTCTGAATACAATTTGTCAGAAAAAATATACAGTGCCCTATTCTACTCTGTTTTAGAGTATATACACCAACTCCATATGCTCTCTCATGTAAAATACAGAAATTCTATATTTAAGCAAATCGAAAAAAATCTAAATATTATCTAGGCACCCCAATGTTAAAAACAAAGTTGCTCTGAATATAATCTGTCAGAAAAAATATACAATGCCCTATTCTACTCTGTTTTGGAGTATATACACCAACTCCATATGCTCTCTCATGTAAAATACAGAAATTCTGTATTTAAGTGAATCAAAAAAATCTAAATATAATCTAGGCACCCCAATGTTATAAGCAAAATTGCTCTGAATATAATCTGTCAGAAAAAATACACAATGCCCTTTTATACTCTGTATTGTAGTGTATACACCAACTCAATATGCTCTCCCTTATAAAATACCGAAATTCTAATTTTACGTGAATTGAAAAAAATCTAAATAATATCTATGCGCCCCAAAGTTAAAGAAAATGGTTCTAAATATAGTCTGTAAAAAAAAAAATATAGAATGCCTTATTCTTCTCTGTTTTGGGGTATATACACCAACACAGTGTGCTCTCTCATGTAAAATACTGAAATTCTAATTCTACGTGAATCAAAAAAAAATCTAAATATTATCTAGGCACCCCAATGTTAAAAGGAAAATTGCTCTGAATGTAATCTGTCAGAAAAAATATACAATGCCCTATTCTACTTTGTTTTAAAGTATGTACACCAACTGCATATGCTCTCTCATGTAATATATAGAAATTCTAATTCTACCCGAATCGAAAAAATCTAAATATTATCTAGGCACCCCAATGTTGAAAACAAAATTGCTCTGAATATAATCTTTCATAGGAAATATACAATGCCGTATTCTACTCTGTTTTGGAGTATATACACCAACTCAATATGCTCTCTCATGTAAAATACCGAAATTCTAATTTTAGGTGAATAAAAAAAAATCTAAATAATATCTAGGCACCCCAAATTTATAAGAAAATGGCTCGGAATATAGTCAGTTAGAAAAAATGTACAATGCCTAATTCTACTCTGTTTTGGAATATATACAATAATTCAGTATGCTCTCTCGTGTAAAATACAGAAATTCTAATTTTACGTGAATCGAATAAAATCTAAATATTATATAGGCACCCCAATGTTAAAAACAAAATTGCTCTGAATAAAATTTGTCACAAAAAATATATAATGCCCTTTTCTACTGTGTTTTGTAGTATATACACCAACTCAATATGCTCACTCATGTAAAATACCGAAATTCAAATTTTACGCGAATCGAAGAAAAGCTAAATAAAATCTAGACGCCCCAAAGATAAAAGATAATGGCTCTGAATATAGTCTGTTAGATTAAAAAAATACATCGCCTTACTCTACTCTTTTTTGAAGTACATACAGCAACTCAGGATGCTCTCTCATGTAAAATATAGAAATTCTAATTTTTCCCGAATCGAAAATTCTAAATATTATCTAGGCACCTCAATGTTAAAAACAAAATTGCTCTGAATATAATCTGTCAGAAAAAATATACAATGCCCTATTCTACTGTTTTCGAGTATATACAACAACTCCATATACTCTCTCATGTAAAATACAGAAATTCTATATTTAAGCGAATCGAAAAACATATAAATATTATCTAGGCACCCCAATGTAAAAAATAAAATTTCTCTGAATGAAATCTGTCAGAAAAAATATACAATGCCATTTTCTACTCTGTTTTGTAGTATATACAACAACACAATATGCTCCCTCATGTAAAATACAGAAATTCTAATTCTACCCTAATAGAAAAAAACTAAATATTATCTAGGCACCACAGTGTTAAAAAAAAATGCTCTGAATATAATCCGTCAGAAAAAATATACAATGCCCTATTCTACTCTGTTTTGGAGTATACACACCAACTGCATATGCTCTCTCATGTAAAATATAGAAATTCTATATTTAAGCAAATCGAAAAAAATCTAAATATTATCTAGGCACCGAAATGTTAAAAACAAAATTGCTCTGAATATAATCTGTCAGAAAAAATATACAATGCCCTATTCTACTCTGTTTTGGAGTATATACACCAACTGCATGTGCTCTCTCATGTAAAATACAGAAATTCTTCATTTATGCGAATCGAAAAAAATCTAAATATTATCTAGCCACCCCAATGCTAAAAACAAACTTGCTCAGAATATAATCTGTCAGAAAAAATATACAATGCCCTTTTCTACTCTGTTTTGTAGTACATACACCATCTCAATATGCTCTCTCATGTAAAATACAAAAATTCTAATTTTACACGAACGGAAATAATCTAAATATTATCTAGGCACCCCAATGTTAAAAGCAAAATTGCTCTGAATATAATATTTCAGAAAAAATATACAATGCCCTATTCTATTCTGTTTTGTAGTATAAACACCAACTCAATATGCTCTGTCATGTAAAATACAGAAATTCTAATTCTACCCGAATCGAAATAATCTAAATAATATCTAGGCACCCCAGTGATAAAAACAAAATTGCTTTGAATATAATCTGTAAGAAAAACTATACGATGTTTTATTCTACTCTGTTTTTGAGTATATACACCAAATCCATATGCTCTCTCATGTAAAATACAGGAATTCTATATTTAAGTGAATCGAAAAGAATTTAAATATTATCTAGGCACCCCAATGTTAAAAGAAAAATTTCTGTGAATATAATCTGTCAGAAAAAATATACAATGAACTTTTCTACTCTGTTTTGTACTATATACACCAACTCAATATGCTCTCTAATGTAAAATACCGAAATTATAATCTTACGCAAATCAAAAAAAATTGAAATAATATCTAGGTGCCCAAAAGTGAAAAGAGAATGTCTCTGAATATAGTCTCTTAGAAAAAATATATAATGCCTATTTCTACTCTGTTATGGAGTCTATACAACAACGAAGTATGCTCTCTCATTTAAAATACCGAAATTCTAATTTTACACGAATCGAAAAAAATCCAAATAATATCTAGGCACCCCAAAGTTAATAGAAAATTGCTCTGAATATAGTCTGTTCCAGGAAATGTACATTGCCTTATTCTACTCCGTTTTGGAGTATATACACCAACTCAGTATGTTCTCTCATGTAAAATACAGAAATTATAATTTTACCCGAATCGAAAAAATCTAAATATTATCTAGGCGCCCAAATGTTAAAAACAAAATTTCTCTGAATATATTGTGTCAGAAAAAATATACAATTCCCTATTCTACTTTGTTTTGAAGTATATACACCAACTCCTTATGCTCTTTCATTTAAAATACAGAAATTCTATATTTAACAGAATCGAATAAAATCTAAATATTATCTAGCGACCCAAATGTTAAAAACAAAATCGCTCTGAATATCATCTGTCACAAAAAATATACAATGCCCTATTCTACTCTTTTTTGGAGTATATACACCAACTCCTTATGCTCTCTCATGTAAAATACAGAAATTCTATATTTAAGTGAATCGAAAAAATCTAAATATTATCTAGGCACCCCAATGTGAAAAGCAAAATTGCTCTGAATATAATCTGTCAGAAAAAATATACAATGCCCCTTTATACTCTGTTTTAGAGTATATACACCAACTCAATATGCTCTCTCATGTAAAATACCGAAATTCTAATTTTACGCGAATCAAAAAAAATCTAAATAATATCTAGGCGCCCCAAAGTTCAAAGAAAATGACGCTGAATATAGTCTGTTAGAAAAAATATACAATGCCTGATTCTACTCTGTTTTGAATTATATAAACGAACTCAGTATGCTCTCTCATGTAAAATAACAACACAGTAAATTTACGCGAATCGAAAAAAAATCTAAATAATATCTTGGAGTCCAAAAGTTAAATGAAAATGGCTCTGAATATAGTCTCTTAGAAAAAATATACAATGCCTTATTCTACTGTGTTTTGGAGTACATACACCAACTCAGTATGCTCTCCCCGGTACAATAAAGTAATTCAAAATTTACGTCAATCAAAAACATCTAAATATTATCTAGGCATTCCAATGTTAAAACCAAAATTGCTATGAATATAATCTGTCAGAAAAAATATACAATGCCCTTTTCTACTCTGTTTTGGAGTACATACACCAACTCAATATGCTCTCTCATTAAAATACAGAAATTCTAATTTAACGCGAATCGAAAATTATCTAAATAATATCTAGGCGCCCCAAAGTTAAAAGGAAATGGCTCTAAATATAGTCTGTTAGAAAAAATATACAATGGCTTCTTCTACTCTGTTTTGGAGTATATACACCAACTAAGTATGCTCTCTCATGTAAAATACAGAAATTCTAATTTTACCAGAATCGAAAAAATCTAAATATTATCTAGGCACCCCAATGTTAAAAGCAAAATTGGTCTGAATATAATCTGTCAGAAAAAACATACAATGCCCTATTCTACTCTGTTTTGGAGTATATACACCAACTCAGTATGCTCTCTCATGTAAAATGCAGAACTTCTATATTTAAGCGAATCGAAAACAATCTAAATGTTATCTAGGCACGCAATGTTAAAAACAAAATTGCTCTTAATATAATCTGTCAGAAAATATATATAATGCCCTATTCTACTCTGTTTTGGTTTATATACACCAACTCCATAAGCTCTCTCATGTAAAATACCGAAATTCTGAGGGTACGCGAATAAAAAAAAAATCTAAATAATATCTAGGCGCCCCAAAGTTAAAAGAAAATGGCTCTGAATATAGTCTGTTAAAAAATCTACAATGCCTTATTCTACTCTGTTTTGGAGTATATACACCAACTCAGTGTGCTCTCTCAGGTAAAATACCGAAATTCTAATTTTACGTGAATAAAAAAATACTAAATATTATCTAGGCACCCGAATGTTAAAAGCAAAATTGCTCTGAATATAATCTGTCAGAAAAAATATACAATGCCCTATTCTACTCTGTTTTAAGATATATACAGCAACTCCATATGCTCTCTCATGTAAAATACCGAAATTCCAATTTTGTGCGAATCTAAAATAATCTAAATAATATCTAGGCGCCCCAAAATTAAAAGAAAATGGCTCTCAATATAGTCTGTTAGAAAAAATATACAATGCCTTATTCTACTCTGTTTTGGTGTATATACACCATCTCAGGATGCTCTACCATGTAAAACACAGAAATTCTAATTTTACCCGAATCTAAAATATCTAAATATATTTTGGGAACCCCAATGTTAATAACAAAATTTCTCTGAATGTAAAGTCTCAGAAAAAACATACAATGCCCTATTCTACTCTGTTTTTCAGTATATACACCAACTCTACCTGCTCTCTCATGTAAAATATAGAAATTCTATATTTAAGCGAATCGAAAAAAATCTAAATATTATCTAGGCACCCCAATGCTAAAAGCAAAATTGCTCTGAATATAACCAGTCAGAATAAATATAGAATGCCCATTTCTACTCTGTTTTGGAATATATACACCAAATCAATATGCTCATATAAAATACAAAAATTCTAATTTTACCCGAATCGAAAAAATCTAAATATAATCTAGGCTCCCCAATGTAGAAAATTAAATTGCTCTGAATGTAATCTGTCAAAAAAAATGTACAATACCCTATTCTACTCTGTTTTGGAGTATATACACCAACTCCATATGCTCTCTCATGTAAAATACAGAAATTCTATATTTAAGTCAATCGACAAAAATCTAAATATTATCTAGGCATCCCAATGTTAAATACAAAATTGCTCTGAATTTAATCTGTCATAGAAAATATACAAGGCCATGTTCTACTCTGTTTTGGAGTATATACACCAACTTTATATGCTCTCTCATGTAAAATACAGAAATTCTATATTTAAGCGAATCTAAAATAATCTAAATATCGTCTAGGTACCCCAATGTTAAAAAAAAACTTTCTCTGAATATAATCTGTCAGAAAAAATATACAGTCCCCTATTCTACTCTGTTTTGGAGTATATACACCAACTCCATATGCTCTCTCATGGAAAATACCAAAATTCTAATTTTACGTGAATCGAAAAAAATCTAAATGTTATGTAGGCACCCCAATGCTAAAAGCAAAATTGCTTTATATATAATCTGTCATAAAAAATATACAGTGCCCTTTACTACTCTGTTTTGGTGTATATACACCAACTCAATATGCTCTCTCATGTAAAATACAGAAATACTAATTTTACGTGAATCGAAAAAAATCTAAATAATATCTAGGCACCCCAAAGTTGAAAGAAAATGGCTCTGAATATAGTCCGTTAGAAAAAATATACAATGCCCTATTCTACTCTGTTTTGGAGAATATACATCAACTTTATATGCTCTCTCATGTAAAATACAGAAATTCTATATTTAAGCGATTCAAAGAAAATATAAATATAATCTAGGCACCCCAATGTTAAAAACAAAATTGCTCTGAATATATTCGGTCAGAAAATATATACAATGCCCTATCCTACTGTGTATTGGAGTATATACACCAACTCCATATTCTCTCTCATGTAAAATACAGAAATTCTATATTTAAGCGAATTTTAAAAAATGTAAATATTATCTAGGCACCCCAATGTTAAAAGCAAAATCTCTCTGAATATAATCTGTCAGATAAAATATACAGTGCCCGTTTCTACTCTGTTTTGGAGTATATACACCAACTCAATATGCCCTCTCATGTAAAATAACGAAATTCTAATTTTACCCGAATCGAAATAATCTAAATATATTCTGGGCAACCCCATGTTAAAAGCAATATTGCTCTGAATATAATCCGACAGAAAAAATATAAAATGCCCTTTTCTACTCTCTTTTGTTGTATATACACCACCTCAATATGCTCTCTCACGTAAAATAGAGAAATTTTAAATTTATGTGAATCAAAAAAAATCTAAATAATATCTAGGCGCCCCAAAGTTAAAAGAAAATGGCTCTGAATATAGTCTGTTAGAAAAAATATACAATGCCTTATTCTTCTCTGATTTACAGTATATACACCAACTCAGTATGCTCTCTCATGTAAAATACAGAATTTATAATATTACCGGAATCGAAAAAACCTAAATATTATCTAGGCACCCAAATGTTAAAAACAAAATTGCTCTGCATATAATATCTCAGAAAAAATATACAATGCCTTTTTCTACACTGTTTTAAAGTATATACAACAACTCAATATGCTCTCTCATGTAAAATAACAAAATTCAAATTTTACATGCGTCGAAAATAATCTAAATAATATCTCGGCACCCCAAAGTTAAAAGAAAATGACTCTGAGTATAGTCTCTTAAAAAAATACACAATGCCTGATTCTACTCTGTTTTGGAGTATATACACCAACTCAGTATGCTCTCTCCCGTAAAATACAGAAATTCTAATTTTACCCGAATAGAAAAAATCTAAATATTATCTAGGCACCTCAATGTTACAAACAAAATTGCTCTGAATATAATCTGTCAGAAAAAATATAAAATGCCCTATTCTAATCGGTTTTTGAGTATATACACGAACTCCATATGCTCTCTCATGTAAAATATAGAAATTCTATATTTAAGCGAATAGAAAAAAATCTAAACATTATCTAGGCACCCCAATGTTAAAAACAATATTATTCTGGGTATAATCTGTCAGAGAAAATATACAATGCCCTTTTCTACTCTGTTTTGTTGTATATACACCAACTCAATATGCTCTTTCATGTAAAATACAAAAATTCTAATTTTACCCGAATCGAAAATATCTAAACATTATCAAGGCACCCCAATGTTAAAAACAAAACGGCTCTGAATATAATCTGTCAGAAAAAATATACAATGACCTATTCTACTCTGTTTTGGAGTATATACACCAACTCCATATGCTCTCTAGGTAAAATACAAAAATTCTAATTTTACGCGAATCGAGAAAAATCTAAATAATATCTAGCCGCACCAAAGTTAAAAGAAAATGGCTGTGAATATAGTCTGTTGGAAAAAATACACAATGCCTTATTCTACTCGGTTTTGGAGTATATACACCAACTCAGTATGCTCTCTCACGTAAAATACAGAAATTCTAATTTTACCCGAATCGAAAAAATCTAAATATTATCTAGGCACCCCAATGTGTAAAGCAAAATTGCTCTTAATATAATCTGTCACAAACAATATACAATGTTCTTTTCTACCCTGTTTTTTAGTATATACACCAACTCAATATGGTCTCTCATGTAAAATACAGAAATTCAAATTTTTCCATAATTGAAAAAATCTAAATATTATCTAGGCATGCCAATTATAAAAGCAATATTGCTCTAAATATTATCTGTCAGAAAAAATATACAGTGCCATTTTCTAGTCTGTTTTGGAGTATATACACCAACCCAATATGTTCTCTCATGTAAAATACAGAAATTCTAATTTTCCACGGATCGAAATAAACCTAAATAATATCTAGGCGCCCCAAAGTTAAAAGAAAATGGCTCTGAATATAGTCTGTTAGAAAAAATGTACAAGGCCTTATTCTACTCTGTTTTGGAGTATATACACCAACTCAGTATGCTCTCTCATCTAAAATACCGAAATTCTAAATTTTCGTGAATCGAAACAAATCTAAATATTATATAGACACCCCAATGTTAAAAGCAAAATTGCACTGAATATAATCTGTCAGAAAAAATATACAATGCCCTTTTCTACTGTGTTTTGTAGTATATACATCAACTCAATATGCTCTCTCATGTAAAATACCGAAATTCTAATTTTACGCGAATCGAAATACATCTAAATAATATCTAGGCCACCCAAAGTTAAAAGAAAATGGCTCTGAATATAGTCTGTTAGAAAAAATATACAATGCCTTATTCTACTCTGTATTGGAGTATATACACCAACTCAGTATGCTCTCTTGTAAAATACAGAAATTCTAATTTTACCCAAATCGAAAAAATCCAATTATTATCTAGGCACCCCATGGTTAAAAACAAAATTGCTGTGAATATAATCTGTCAGAAAACATATACAAGGTCCCATTCTACTCTGTTTTGGAGTATATACACCAACTCAATATGATCTCCCATGTGAAATACAAAAATTCTATATTTAAGCGAATCGAAAAAAATCTAATTATTATCTAGGAACCCCAATGTTAAAAGCAAAATTTCTCTGAACATAATCTGTCAGAAAAAATAAACAATGCCCTTTTCTACTTTGTTTTCGAGTATATACATCAACTCCATATGCTCTCTTATGTAAAATACAGAAATTCTAATTTTACCCGAATCAAAAAAAATCTAAATATTATTTAGGCACCCCATTGTTAAAAACAAAATTGCTCTGAATATAATCTGTCAGAAAAATATACAATGCCCTTTTCTACTCTGTTTTGGCGTATATACACCAACTCAATATGCTCTCTCATGTAAAATACCGAAATTGTAATTTTACGAGAATCAAAATAAATCTAAATAATATCTAGACGCCCCAAAGTTTAAAGCAATATTGCTCTGAATATAATCTGTCAGAAAAAATATACAATGCCTCTTTCTATTTTGTTTTGGTGTATATACACCAACTCAGTATACTCTCTCAGGTAAAATACCGAAATCCAAACATTACTCTAAGTATCTCATTAATTGCACAAGACCCCCGTGATGTTTTTTTTAATAACTAGGGGATTACAGATGACATTACTCACGATATGACTGCAGCTGTTTGCCGGTCCTGTGATAATGTTTCTAATATCCAGAGAAGTAGAGGAGAATGTTTCTGCCCATAGGCACATCCTCTGAATACGGCAAGAGGAGTACACCGTGCTGTGGTATGGTCACTAATGTAAACAAGAAAACAATTATATTGAATTAAATATTGCAAGGTGTTAACCCCCCCTATAATTTTTTTTCTAATTTCAAGTGGGTGAGGAGGACTTTTTTGTCAAAATGGCGGAGGTGTAACTACAGCTATTGCCTACTATATAATAAAAAAGGATAAAATTATTATTTACATATGATATGATTGCCAGTATCATATTACACCACATTTTCAAAATATCTGGGCCCCAGCAGCTGTGGGCATGGTAGCCAAGCGAGGGTGTCCCTATGCAACCAGGTTGGGCATTGGAGCTGCTACGGGCCCTTTGTGGTTTGTCTGGGGGCTGCTACGGGCCCTCTGGCGGTGGCTGTGGTAACAGCCACATAGCCAGAGAATCTCTCAGCATCCAGGGAGGGCCTGGCGGCTGCTACTGATACTCTGGCAGGGGCTATGGGCACAGCCACCTAACCAGGGGTCCCTACGTAGCCAGGGTGGAGCTGGAAGCTGCTATAGGCCCTTTGGCGGGAGGTGTTGGGATACCCTGCTCTTCACAGGTACACAGTTTGCACCTATTTCTACATGTGTAGATGGTTTACATAATGGGCACATATTTGTACACATGTACATATGTTACTATCACAATAAACATATATGTACATAATATGTGTACAATAAATACGTACTTTATACGTACCTAATATAAACAATATGTACTTTTTGGTGATATTATGTGATATCTACATATTATTGATTATATATCTTATTGTGATAATATGTATGTTACCACTGAAATTTTTAGAAATGTACATAGAGTACACTTTATGTACCTATGCATTGTGTACACATTATAGAAATAAATAGGTACATATTTTACAGATTAGGTACATTTTCTCTACATGTGTATTTTGTACACATATGTACAGCAGAGTAAATGTACAGACTATACCTATTTTATACATTTATTGTGATTGTCAATAAATGTACACATGAGTACATTCTGGGATATAATTTTTAGCATATTAGATAGGAGTTACACCTGTGACCAAAGTGGGTTTACACCCAGGTGCGCACATAGTTTATACATGTACATGTTGTGCATATTATGTACTCATGTACAGAATGTACATGTCTACATTATATATACATAGGTGTACGCAGCATACATATGTACATACTGTGCACACATATGTACACCTGCATATATTGTACATCTGTACATAATGGGTACATGATGTACATGTGTACACATCCTATCACAATAAATGTAAATATACATAATGTTTGCAATATGTACGTTTATATTATGTATTACATTTATTGTGATTATATATGCTGTTGTGATATGATATCATTGTGACATTACAAATGTACATATTATACACATTATGTACCTATGCATTGTGCACAGATTATAGAAATAGAAAGAAACATATTTTACAGGTTATTTACATTTTATTTACTTGTGTATTGGGTACACAGAGTAAATGTACAGATCTTACTTACTTTATACATTTATTGTGATATATGCCAATAAATGTACACATTATGAGTACATTCTGTGATATTACATTTAGAATATAAGATAGAAATTACTCTGGTTACCAAAGTGGGTGAAAACTTATGTGTGCACATACTTTGTACATGTACATATTGTGCATATTACGTACTTGTGTACAGAAGGTAAATATCTACATTATATGTATGTATGGGTACAGAGCGTACATATGTACATACTATGTACATATATCTACACCTGAATTTATTGTACATCCGTACATAATGGGTCCATGCTGTACATGTAAACACATCGTCATACCACAATAAATGGAAATGTACATAATGTGTGAAATACGTACATTTATATTATGTATTACATGTGTATTGTGATTGTATATGCTGTTCTGATATCATTGTGATATTACAAATGTACATATTGTACACATGTACATACCTATTGTGTACATATTATGTACACATAAATGTACATATTGTACAGATTATGTATATTTATTGTACATCTGTATGGTGCACACATATGTACATCACAGTCAACGTACATATGGTACATATTCTGTGCATTGTTTGTAATATTTCAGTAAGAGTACACATTATAAGTATATTCTGGGATATGATTTTTAGTATGTTAGATAAAAATTACTTTCAATATCAAAGTGGGTATACACTTATGTGTGTCCATTTTGTGATATTATCCATCATATCCTGAGTAGGTATTTCTCTCATTGTGAAAGCAGGTTTACACTCTCGGATTGCTCCAATATCAAGGCAAACTAAAACTCGTCTGTGATGTAGTTAATAATATCCTGAGGACAAAGGATGACCATACCCTGAATATCGCAGGAAGTGTACACCACCACTGTAGTATTGTTTCTAATGTTCAAAAACGGAAAGGATATTACTCCAAATATCTCAGAAAGCACACAAGCCCCCCGTGATATTGTTTCTAATAACTAGAGAATTACAGATGACATTACCCACGACGTGACTGGGGTTGTACTCTGGTCCTGGAATATTGTTCCTAATATCCAGAGAAGGAGAGGAAAATGTTACTGCCCATAGGGAAATACTCTTAATACGGCAAGAGGTGTACACCATGCTTTGATATGGTCACTAATGTAAGCAAGAAAACAATTACATTGAATTAAGCATTGCAAAGAATGAAACTCCCCTATGATTTTCATTCTAATGTCAATGGGGGTGAGGATGACATTTTTGTCAATATGGCAGAGGTGTCACTGGAGCTATTGCCTAATATACAAAAAAACAGAATAAGATTATCATTTTTATATAATATGGTTGCCAGTATCATATTACACCGGATTTGCAAAATAGCTGGGCCTCAGCAGCTGTGGGCAGAGCCCACAAGCGAGGGGACCCCTAAGCAGCCAGGGTGGGCCTGGGGGCTGCTCTGGGCTTTTTGGTGGGGTCTGTGAGCACATCGACCCAGCCAGGGGTCCCTGAGCAGCCATGGTTGGCCTGGGGGCCGCTACGGGCACTCTGGCATGGGCTGTGGGCACAGACACCTAGTCAGGGGGTCCCTAAGCAGCCAGGGTGGGCATGGGGGCTGCTACAGGCATTCGAGCAGTGTTTGTAGGCACAGCCCAATTGCCAGGGGGTCTCTAAGCAGCCAGGCTGGGCCTGGGGGCTGCTATAAGGGGGGCTTTGGTAATAGCGTGCTGTGCATCGGTACATAGTTTGCACCTATTACTACATGTGTAAATAGTTTTAATATCGGGTATATATATGTACATGCATACATATGGTGTTATCACGATAAATTTATATTTACATAATATGTGCAAAATACATATGTACCTAATGCATACCTAATGTGTACAATATGTACCTTTTTGTAATATTAGACAATATATATTACTGTGATTATATATCTTATTGTGATTAAATATATTTTATCACTAATATTTTAAGAAATGTGCATAGTGTACACATTATATACCTATGTATTCTGTACACAATATAGAAATATATAGGTACATATTTTACAGATTATGTACACTTTTTCTACATGTGTATTGTGTACACCTATGCACAGCAGAGTAAATGTACAGACTGTACCTATTTTATACATTTGTTGTGATATGCCAATAAATGTACACATTATGAGTACATTCTAAAATATAATTTTTACCATATGAGAAATTACTCCATTGACCAAAGTGGGTGTACACCCAGGTGTGTACATAGTTTATACGTGTACATATTGTGCATATTAGGTACTCATGTACAAAATGTACATGTCAACATTATATGTATTTATGTGTACATAGTGTGCACATGCACATACTGTTCACACATATGTACATGTGCATATTTTGTACATGTGTACATAATGGGTACATGATGTGCATGTGTACACACCGTGATACCACAATAAATGTAAATGTACACGATGTGTGCAATATGTACATTTATATTATGTATTACTTGTGTATTGTGATTTTATATGCTGTTGTGATTATATGATATCATTGTAATATTACAATAAATGTACACATTTCGTACATACCTATTGTGTACACATTATGTACCTGTAATTGCACATATTGTACAGATTATGTACGTTTTTGGTACATCTGTATTGTGTACACATATGTACATAACACTCTATGTACATATGGTATGTATTCTGCACATTGATTGTAACATCTCAATAAGTGTACACATTATGAGTATATTGTGATATATGATTTTTAGTATATTAGATAAAAATTTCTTTCTATATCAAAGTGGGTACACACCCATGTGTGTCCATTTTTTGATATTATCCATCATATTTTAATTAGATATTACTCTCATTTTGAAAGCAAGTGTTCACTCTGTGATTGTTCCAATATCACAGGCAAAGTACAAGGCTTCTTTAATGTACTACCTAATATCCTGGGGACAAAAGATTATTATACCCTGAATATCGCAGGAAGTGTACACCACCACTGTAGTATCGTGTCTAATATCCAAAAACGGAAAAGATATTACTCCAAGTATCTGATAAAGCACACAAGACCCCCGTGATATTTTCTCTAATAACTAAGGGATTACAGATGACATTACTCACGATATGACTGGAGCTGTCCGCCGGTCCTGTGATATTGTTCCTAATATCCAGAGAACGAGAGAATAATGTTGCTGCCCATAGGCAAATCCTCTGAATACGGCAAGAGGAGTACACTGTGCTCTGATATGGTCACTAATGTAAACAAGAAAACAATTTTATTGAATTTAACATTGCAAGGGGTGAAACCCCCTTATGATTTCAATTCTAATGTCCAGGGGTGTGAGGATGACATTTTTGTCAATATGGCAGAGGTGTAACTAGAACTATTGCCTAGTATATAAAAAACCAGAATAACATCATTTCCATATGATATGGTCGACAGCATCATATTACACCACATTTTCAAAATAGCCGGGCACAGCGCCCTAGCCGGGGGGTCCCTAAGCAGCCAGCGTCAGCCTAGGAGCTGTTACGGGCCCTATGGTGGGGAATGTGGTTACAGCTCCCTAGCCAGGGGGTCTTTGAGCAGCCAGGGTGGGCCTTGGGGCTGCTACGAGGGGGGCTGTGGTAATAGCCTGTTCTACACAGGTACATAGTTTTATTTTATTTATTTATTTATTTATTTATTTTTTGAGACGGAGTTTCGCTCTTGTTACCCAGGCTGGAGTGCAATGGCGCGATCTCGGCTCACCGCAACCTCCGCCTCCTGGGTTCAGGCAATTCTCCTGCCTCAGCCTCCCGAGTAGCTGGGATTACAGGCACGCGCCACCATGCCCAGCTAATTTTTTGTATCTTTAGTAGAGACGGGGTTTCACCATGTTGACCAGGATGGTCTCGATCTCCTGACCTCGTGATCCACCCGCCTCGGCCTCCCAAAGTGCTGGGATTACAGGCTTGAGCCACCGCGCCTGGCCTAGGTACATAATTTTAATAATGAACACATATTTGTATAAGTGTACACATGGTGTTATGATAAATATATATGTACATATGTGCACAATACATATAGACCTAACGTGTATCTACTGTGTACAATATGTACTTTTTTGTGATATTACATGATATATATATATATATTACTGTGATTGTATGCGTTATTTTGATTATATATATTTTATCACTGATATTTTAAGGAATGTGCATAGTGCACACATTATGTACCTATACATTGTTTACACATTATAGAAATATGTAGGTACATATTTTACAGAGCATGTACATTTTTTGTACATGTGCATTGTGTACACATATGTACAGCAGGGTAAATGTACAGATTGTACCTATTTTATACATTTATTGCAATATGCCAATAAATGTACACACTATTACTACATTCTGAATTATTATATTTTGTATATTAGATAGAAATTTCTCCGGTTACCAAAGTGGTTGAACACCCAGGTGTGTACATAGTTTATATGCGTACATATTGTGCATAGAATGTACTCGGGTACAGAAGGTACATATCTACATTATATGTACACATGTGTAGTGTACATATGTACATACTGTACCCACATATGTACACTTGCATATACTGTGCATCTGAACATAATGGGTACATGATGTACATGTTCACATATCGTATCACAATAAATGTAAACATACATCTTGTTTGCAATATGTACATTTATATTGATATTACATACTACATGTGTATTGTGATTTTATATGCAGTTGTGATTATATAACATTGTGATATTACAATAAATGTACATATTGTACACATTATGTTCATACCTATTGTGTGCACATTTTGTACATATATTCGTACAAATGATACAGTTTATGTACATTTATTGTACATCTGTATTGTGTACATGTGTTTACATCACAGTCAATGTACATATGTTACATATTCTGTACATTGAGTGTAATATCCCTATAAGTCTACACATTAAGAGTTTTTTCCGGGTTATGACTTTTAGTATAAAAGATAAAAATGACCTCCAATATCACAGTGGGTATATACCCATGTGTGTCCATTTTGTGATATTATCCATCATATCCTAAGTAGGTATTTCTCTCACAATGAAAGAAGGTGTACACTCTGTGATTGTTCCAATATTATAGGCAAAGTGCAACGCTTCTGCGATGTAGTTCCTAATATCCCAGGGACAGAGGATGAGTATACTCTTAATATCGCAGGAAGTGTACACCACCACTGTAGTATTGTTTCTAATATCCAGAAACTAAAAGGATATTACTCCAAATATCTCCAAAAGCACACGAGACCCCCGTTACATTGTTCTTAATAACTAGGGGATTACAGATGACATTGCTCACGATGTGACTGGCGCTGTAAGCCGGTCCTGTGATATTCTTCCTAATATCCAGATAAGGAGAGAAAAATGTTGCTGCCCATAGAGAAATATTCTGAATAGTGCAAGAGATGTACACCGTGCTCTGATATGGTCACTAATGTAAACAAGAAAACAATTATATTGAATTAAACATTGCAAGGGGTGAAACCCTCCTATGCTTTCAATTCTAATGTCAATGGGGTGAGGAGGACATTTTTGTCAATGTGCCAAATGTGTAACTAGAACTATTGCCTAATATGTAAAGAACCACAATAACATTATCATTTCTGTGTGATAGGTTGCCAGTATCATATTACACCACATTTTCAAAATAGCCGGGCCCCAGCAGCTGTACCCACAGCCCCCTAGCCAGGGGGTCTTTAAGCAGCCAGGGTGGGCATTGAGGCTGCTACGAGCAGAACTGTAGTGATAGCCTGCTGTGCATAGGCATGTAGTTTGCACCTATTTCTGCATGTGTACATGGTTTAAATAGTAGGCACATATTTGTATACGTGTACATACGGTGTTATCATGATACATAAATATTTTCATAATATGTGCACTATACATATGTACCTAATACATACCTAATGTGTACAATACGTACCTTTTGGTGATATTACACGACATATATGTATTAGTGTGATTATATATCTTACTGTGATTATATATATTTTATCACTGATATTTTAAGGAATGTGCATAGTGCACACATTATGTACCTATGCATTGTGTACACATTATAGAAATATATAGGTACATATTTTACAGATTATGTACATTTTTTGTACATGTGCATTGTGTACACCTATGTACAGCAGAGTACATGTACAGATTGTGCCTATTTAATACATTTATCACAATACGACAATAAATGTACACACTATGACTACATTCTGGGATTTTATATTTAGTATATTAGATAGAAATCTCTCCAGTTACCAAAGTGGGTATACACCTACATGTGTACCTAGTATATACGTGTACATATTGTACATACTGTGTACTCCTGTACAGAAGGTACATATCTTCATTATATGAACATGTGTAGTGTACATATGTACATACTGTGCACTTATGTACACGTGTATATACCACAAATCTGCACGTGTGCATGATGTACGTGTACATATCGTAATATCACAATAAATGTAAATGTATATAAGGTGTGCAATATGTACATTTATATTGATATCATGTATATGTGTATTGTGATTATATATGCTGTTGTGATTATATGAAATCATTGTATTACAATATATTTACATATTGTACACATTACGTACATACCTACTGTGTACACATTATGTACATATAAATGTAATATTGTACAGATTATGTACATTTTTTGTACATCTGTATTGTGTACACATATGTACATCACAGTCAATGTACATATGGTACATATTTTGTACGTTGATTGTAATATCCCAATAAGTGTACACATTATGAGTATATTCTGGGATATGATTTATAGTATATAAGAAAAAAGTTACTTCGAATATCAATGTGGGTATACTCGCATGTGTGTCCATTTTGCTGTACCTTCTATTAATCTTTGCCATTGAACATGATAGTGAGAGGTGGTTCTTTTCTCTAACAAGGTTTTCTGTTAATATAACTCAACTCTACTACCTTGTGGCCTCTGTATCTTCCATTGTAAATTGTAATTACCTATAAAAGAGAATATTTTGACATCACGTATCTACCTCTTGGATCCATCAGCCAGAGGCCTAAAATAAAAAAGACATTCACCCCACGAATGGTTATATAGTGGTTGACAACCCCACTTTCTTCTAGGTAAATAATATCCTCTCTTTAACAGTAGATACTTACAAGATTTGTGCAGAAAGAATGTGACTTTTTAATCAGTATCTAGTTTATTCTTACATAAATTTCTAAAATACTGAGAGAATATTCTGATCATTGGTTATATACTATTTTAATTTAATTTTTTCCTCTCAAATTTTATCTTAACTGCATACTCTACCCTGTTTATAAGACTGCCCTATGGTTAAATTTAGTAGGTAGTAAATTATCCTGAGCACACAGAACAATTCTTTTTGTAATCAACTCTGAAACATCATTGAAAGAGCAAGGATATGGGAATTAGATTTATCTGGCTTTGATTTCTGGTACTTACTTGCTCTCTGACCTTGGGCAACTTATGTATTGCTCTGAGTCTCATCTTCTTCATCTGTAAAATGATCATAGTAATACCTAATTCATATGCAGCTTGGAAATGTGTAATTTAGTGATTGATATAAAGTTCCTGATACAATTTCTGACAAAATAATAGACACCACCCCACGAAAGATAACCATAACAATCAGAGTTTATATTCACATTAACTGGGATAAAATTGATCTGAAAATACAGCATAAAAAAGCAGCCAAAAATTCACAAGCATATATTTCGCTTGCCTTTTTATACAGAGCTGGAAACTTCCTCATCATTATCTCATCCATTGCCTGCAGCACGATCCTTCCAAAACTCCTCCTAAGACCGTCTGCCAAGGTGGAACACACTGAACCGCATGTGACTCTGCCTTTTGACTATTTTTGCAAGATTTTTCTCATAGAGTATTATTAACAGAAAATGGGGCTGTTATCAAGGTGACTAGGAATGGTGCATTCTCAGTTCAGGCTCTGATGGAATGTCTACTTGATCTGGTGCAACACCAGCTGTGCTCTTGGCTTTCCACACTTTTGTGGTTCCGAGAATGCAAATATTCTCCCATGGCTTCCTTATTTTGTCTTTCTCCATGAGGTCTCATTCAAGTATAAATATTCCCTTCAATTTTCTCAACTCATTTTATATTGTCTGAATAACCTTGATAATTTTCCCTTTCCTAAAGCTATAGACCTTCTTTTTGTGTGTAAGAACAGATTACTCACAAATGTTTACTGTCCGCTAAACATTTATGTGTAAACGGTCCTTAATTCTACACACAAAATATCATCTCTACCAACATTTTACAACTATAGTCTTTCTATAGAGAACTATGAAAGGAACTTGCTCTAAAGGAGAAACTTCCAGAGCTAAACCAAGGGTATGACAATAGTTAACAATATGTTATTCAGTAAAAATATTTTTTCAGTTAACAGAGAAGAATGCCATGGACAAAATGGCAAAACAGAACTTTTCAGCACTTATTCCTTCACAGAAACATCAATTTGAACAGCCATCCGTGCATCAAAGTGTCTTCAAAAGAGACAAGGAATACAGGTGAGAGGTTATAGCACGTTTGTGGAGTAGAAAAGTAAGAAAACCCGCATAAAATAGAGTATAAAAGAGAGTTTTCTATTATCTGCATTACCCCGCCCCTAAACCTGGGTAGTGCAGCATGGAAAGAGATACGATGTATGTGCAGAGAGGAGAGTAAATGTAACACCTGACTTCAACATCAACTCCAATGCCAGGCACAATTCAGTGAACTTAACACCAGGCAGGTTTCTATAGCCACAGGCTATGGGACAGACCCTGTCAATCCAAGCTCCAGGCCTTCCCCTATGGCTCTAAGATCTAATGCCTCCAACCTCCATGGCTCCTATCGACATAGGCTCCAGGTCTTCGCCACAACCAGGCCATTTATGGCTTCCCCAGGCTCCACACTGGTTACTATAGACTCGTAAGTGCCTGGATAAACAAACCTCTACATCGACACAGTGGAATATTATTCAGCAATGAAAGCAATCATCTTTGAATGTGGCTTTTGTTGCAGAAAAAAAGCACGTGAGCTATGAAGCCATTAAAAGACATAGAGGAAACTCAAATACATACTACTAAGTGAAAGAAACCAATCTCAAATGACCACTTACTATATGAATCCAACTATATGATATTCTGGAAAAGGCAAAACTATAGAGACATCAAAAGGTTCAGTGATTGCTGGGGGTTGAAAAGTGGGGAAGGATAAATGGGCAGAGCATAGAGGATGTTTAGGGCAATGAAACTACTCTGTGTGTTACTATAATGGTAGACACATGCCATTACACCCTTGTCAAAACTCACTGAATATACGACAGCAAGAATGGTCCCTAATGTCAATTATAAACTATGGGTGACAGTGATAAGTCAATGTTGGTTCATCCATTGTAACAAATGTACCTCTCTAGTGAGGAAGGCTGATAGCGGAGGAGGCTGTGCATTTGGGGAGGTGGGAATGTAGGAACTCTCTGTACTTTCCACTATGCCTCACTATTAACTTTACACTGCTCTAAAAATAAAGCGTATTTTAAAAAAGATTGAGCTGTTGATATAAGCCCAATGTCTACTTTGACGTCCAGAAATGTTTCCTTTAAAACGCTAATACACCACTTCCTGGAAGAAAATATTTGTTAACAAATTCTTTTCTAGAACAATTATTTTTGTGGGTGTTCCTGTCACAACTATACATAAAAATCAGAATATGCAGCAACATCTTGATACTCTAAAAACACAATACCAAAAACGTTAAGAAAATCATTTCTAAATTTGATCTAAGCCAAAATGTGGAGAAGCAAAAGGGAAGAAAATTATTTCTGTATAATGAGATTATAGGTTGTTTCTCCGAACTCCTCTACAGTTTTCAGTATTTTCCAACTTCTATCATGGAGATATATAAATATAGAAGTAGATATGTAGATATATACTCATTAGATATATATTTATATATAATAAACAAACAGATACCGTTTTTATTTTTTATTATTTATTTATTTATTTATTTTTTGAGACGGAGTTTCGCTCTAGTTTCCCAGGCTGGAGTGCAATGGCGTGATCTTGGCTCACCACAACCTCCGCCTCCTGGGTTCAGGCAATTCTCCTGCCTCAGCCTCCCGAGTAGCTGGGATTACAGGCTCGCGCCACCAAACCCAGCTAATTTTTTGTATTTTTAATAGAGACGGGGTTTCACCATGTTGACCAGGATGGTCTCGATCTCTTGACCTCGTGATCCACCCGCCTCGGCCTCCCAAAGTGCTGGGATTACTGGCTTGAGCCACTGCGCCCGGCCTACAGATACCATTTTTAAAAGATATATTTATGTATTTTATATATTTATATAATATATACATGTTCATATATCCATCATGTTATCACCATTATGGATATAAAGAAGGACATTAAAATAGTGAAAAGATTAAAATAAAATGTACCAAAATGGAAACAGTGATTTAACTCTGCCTAGCTTTATGTGATTAAACAAGGTATTTTTCAAATCTATTTTTCTTTGCTTTCTAGAGGCTTTATAATAAATCTATATTTTTATATTTAAAAGCCTAATTTTTATTAAACAAATAAATATTCAGCAACACTGTCTTTAGAACATTTTTTAAATAAACTTGAGCATGAAGAAAATGTTATGACTATGGTGGTGAGCATTTTGAAAGATTAGCAGAAGCAGGGATAATGTGACATTTAGCTGATCTTTCAAGGGAAGCTAGACAAATGACACTTTTCGAAAAGAAAATAGTAACTAGTGTTGAAACATGGTATCGCCTGTATGATTAAGAAGGAAAATGTCAACTTCTTCTGTGGAAAATCCTAACATTACCAAACATAAGAAGGCAAATACTTCAACAACAAAAATGAAAAATATCTTGATTCATTTATTTAACACTTTTTTTAGAGTTTAATCCCAAAAAGTCTATTTTGAAGAAAAAAAAAAAATCTTACTCGTGTATATTATCCTTTGCAGTGAACTGGCCAAATAAGTCTATCCAAGGTACGTTGAATACCGAGCATGCTGGAAACATTTGTATTGACATCATCTCTAATCCCTACAACAATAGTGCAAGGAAAGGTTTAACATCTTCTTTTTACAGAGAGGAAAGCTGAGGCTCAAAGAGGTATAGTAGCTCATTTAACATTACACATCTAATACGTGGTGGAGGTGGGACCTATACTTACATCTGTCAGACCTTAAAGTCTGTGTTCTTCTTTCTACCTCTCTGCCTCAGTCCAACAATTGGGATCTTTGCCATGATGCCTCACGAGTTCACGAGGCACTTTTCAGGAAGTTTTTGACTCAGACTTTATCACTCAGCAAGATACCTCAACTAATTTACAAAATGTGACTTGAAAAGCAGGTTGTAATTCCAAAAGCAAAAATCCAACCACAAAAGATAAAGTCTTAATCAGTAGAGCTTTACAGAAGGAAGTAATGTAGGTAGTAAGGGCACTTTCGGAAATGTCTGGAATCAGAGGAGTCGATGTATCACCTGTTAGAAATTGTACTCGCTTGGTAGCAAAATTTTCCTTGTGTTCACTTAAAATAATAGTCTTGTTGTTTTAAAACCAACGCACAGTCAGAGGGTGACTTGGATGTTTATTTTTTGTTCTCTTTGCCTTCTTGTTTTAAGAATGGATTTTTCCTAAATTCTAATTATTATTGTAACTTACATAAGTGCAGCCGATTTTGCTTTTAAGGATAAAACTACATTTAAGTAGCTTTGTCTGGATTATCAAAACCAGGCCCTGAAGAAGTGAGTTCCTAAAGGGTAGGAACTTTGCTTATGTCTATATCTCAGTTGTGTTAAACAGAATAACTGGCGCAAATTAGCAAATGACGCACTGAGGAATCATAGAACAAAAGACTTTATGAAGAACTAAGTTTCAGATTCAGGGTGACGCTAAGGAGCTAGTGTACCAGAGGATGGTATGCCTTCTGCAATCACAAAAGCAGCATTCAGTCTGATCTGGGCTCTAAGAAGTGCTCCTTGAGACCTGACATTTTATCCTAACACTGCCACTAACAGGTTAAGTCAGAAAGAGTTCACTTCCCAGAGCTTTCGATTTCTGGTTTCCAAATCAGCACAATGAGAAACTGAAAAGAAGGAAAGAGGAAAAAAAGAGAGGGTCAGAGATCCCTCCTGCTTGTACAATGCCATGATTTGGACACAGGGTTTGGGCAACCATGGCCCATCCACCAATTCCTGCCTGTCGTCTCTTGTCAGACAGCTCATGAGCCACGAATGTGAAAGAATTCAAAAAAGTAACAATATCTTGGGACATGTCAACAATTATATAAAATGCAATTTTCAGTTCTCATAAAAGTACTTTGGAACTCAGCCCCACTCCTTTATTACCCATTTCTATGGCTGCTTTCACACCACAACCGCAAAGATAAGTAGCTGTGACAGAGACCATATGGGCTGCCAAGCCCAAAATATTTACTGCCTAGTCCTTTCCAGAAAAAAAAAAAATTGCTGATCTGTTACACAGACAATCAAGCAAGGGATCACCTGAGAACATTAAAATCTGTGTCTAGGACAAATGGGGCCTATAAAAACTAGGGAATAATCTTCCCCACTACTTATGCAAGAACATTCACCCTTGAGAGAGCAGGCTACATGGCTTGGCAGCACTACTGCCACCAGTCCAGACTTCCCCTCACCTGTGCCCTATAAGTGACCAGCATTTCTAGGCATTCATGGAGCAGCGGGGTGCATTCTCATGTCTGGCCCCACACCTTCCCTTCCTCCTGCTTCCTCACATTCTATTTTCTGAGTGGTTATCAAAGGAACGCTGAATTTTGCTGTCACTTTTTCAGACCCCAATTCCACTTATGACAGTCTTGGTACCAGGAAGCATTCCGAGCTCCTATCTCATCACCACAACCGCCTGCTTCTCACTTAGTCCAGACGAGCTTGCCACAGTGCACTTGCTTTTTAATCGCCCTCTCTCTTCTTGCCTTCACCTCCTCTCCCTCCCTCTCTCCCTGGCTCTTTCTGTCACACGGGTGTGTGCACATACACAAGTTCCGATCAGATAAAAGAAGAAACACTTTTTAAGTTTCTTTCTAGGCCTAATAAAAAATTCTTTTTTTTCTTTTTTTTTTTTTTTACAAAAACAGAACTGTTTTTTTCCATTGCAAAAGTGTGGGTGTCCTTCCTTTTGGAGAGTAACAATCATTTTCTACATGGCCTTCTGACACATTGCATGTTGTACATATGTGTGTGTGCACATGTGCATATGAGTGTTAGAGTGTGTGTGTGTAGCAGGGAGGAAAGAGATGAAGGAGAGTGTGTATGTGCATGTTGGTTCATATGAGTGTGAGTGTGTGCATGAACGTGCCTGTGTGTGTGCACATGTGTATGAGCATGCTTGTATTTGCATATGAGAATGTGCATGTGAGAGAGAAAGAAAGAATGCATGTATGTGTTAATGTGTATGTGTGTGCATAGCAGGGAAGAAGGGAATGAAGGAGAGTATGCTAAAAAGAGAACACCTCAGAACAGTCAAATAAAAGATTCCATATTAACATCATATCTTGTTAAAATACAGGATTCCCAAGTCAGTCACCTTCAAGATGGAAGCCTGGAGTGTAAAAAGAGTGGGTGTTCTTCTCTGACAACTTATTGTCTAAGACAATTTTATGATCAAAAATATATTCGAATAAAAGTACCTGAGAAAAGTACATAAAGAGAATATAGCAAAATGTTAACAATGGTTTTCTTTGGGTGAGAGGAAGAAGAGGCAGGTTGTGTTTGATCTGTTTCTTTTAGTTCAACTATTCTGCATTCCTCACTTTTAAATTTTGGATATTAAGCTGGAGAGAAAGAACATGAATATAAAGATGAATTCGCTGAATGGAGCAACGAATGCTGAGTTAGCCAAAAATGTATGGCTCCCTTCTATATCTAATTATCTGAGGGCAAATCAGAAAACACCACTTTCAGAAAATTTTTTTTTTTTTTTAGAAATGAAGGTTCGCTCTTGCTGCCCAAGCTGGAGTGCAATGGCACAATCTCGGCTCACCGCAGCCTCCGCCTTTTGGGTTCAGGCAATTCTCCTTCCTCAGCCTCCCGAGTAGCTGGGATTACAGGCACGCACCACCATGCCCAGCTAATTTTTTGTATTTTTAGCAGAGACAGGGTTTCACAATGTTGACCAGGATGGTCTCGATCTCTTGATCTTGTGATCCACCCACCTCGGCCTCCCAAAGTGCTGGGATTACAGGCTTGAGCCACCGCGCCCAGCCAGAAATTTTTAAAAATGTGTTTTACGTTATTTTCCCTTTCAGCCTAAGGACTACAAATTGAACACAACTGGATCTGCGCCATTGCCTCAAAGATTCTTAGCCTAGTTCCAGATCCATTGTCTGGACACTCCTGCTTTTTAGACAGAAAACAGGGTTAAATTCCTATTGACTTCCAAATACACAGACCCACAGATTTGTCACAGTAGCCTCTCTCTCTCACCCTGTCTCTGTCCGTCTGAGTCTCTCTTCCTTTCTCTCTCCATCCCCAAATCAGAATGCATATATAAAAATTTGATTAACTTAAACATAGAATTATCAAGATTTTACTACAAGAGAAATACACAGACTTCAGCTAAGATGTTTGGTTGAATACCTGCATATGCCTTCACTCCATCATTAAACCACATTAACACGGGATGATTAAAAATAAATAAACCAACAAAGATAAAAAGAAAATAAAGACAATCCCTTCAGCATATAGAAAACTGGCAAGTAGAAGCTGTCAGTGACACCTCACAGTAGACACAGAGATGCTAAATCCCAAGCCAGTGGCAGGAAGGCAACCAGGATCCCCAACGGTTCAAGAGTTGGCAGCTAAATCTACCTAGGGAATTTATGTTTCAGTAGTAGGTAGATCCCAGATCCTCTCCCTAGAATCGGCGCCTGCATCCCACGGTGGTGGCAGGGTGGAGGTTTCCTCTCTACACAGTAAAATTTGGTGTCTCTAGGCAGGAGCTCTCTAGACACAAGTGCTTAAATGTACACACTGAACACTGAGATCCTCCAGGTTTTCCTACCACTGAGTTCCAATGAGGGTGGCAGATACACTTGGTCAGAAGTTAAGATGATTTTTCTCTACAGAGAATCTCTCTTGCTCAAGAAGAAAAGGTCTGACCCAGCAAGACCACCACCCACAAAATGTTACAATCACAGAACTTCCATCAGCTTTTAGCTTTTCAGTGCTCCATTTTTTT
Source organism: Callithrix jacchus (assembly GCF_049354715.1). Lineage (NCBI taxonomy): Eukaryota > Metazoa > Chordata > Mammalia > Primates > Cebidae > Callithrix > Callithrix jacchus. Next base: position 51,595,532 of record NC_133521.1, on the reverse strand, counting down.
CTAACAGACACAGACAGCTAAGGGTCACCAGGCATCTGAGCAAAGCTTCTAACATGAATGGCCGAGACCAGAGCAACAAGACACATAAATGCAGCCTGAATGAGGACTGTGCTAGGAGATAAGACCTTCTGAAACCCATATGAATGTTCTCGAAGAGATAAAAGTGTTACCATTTTCATGAAACAAGAACCAAATTTAAAGAAAAAGTAAACGCTTAGAAATTAAAAATATGACAGCAGAACTTGTGAAAAATTCTTGTTAGAATACTAAGACAACAAAGTTGAGTAGATGAACCTTATGTCTTCCAGAAATAGCGATAAGAAAAAAGTTGAAATCCGGAAGAAAATTTGAACAGGTTCAACACTAAAATGATCAGAATTCCAAAGACAGATATAGAGACAGACAGAGAGAGAGAAAAAAGAACAGACACACGCAGCAAATAAGAAAGAGAGAGATAAACCCTAACACAGTAATTGCTGGAGACTACAACACCCAACATTCAGCACTGGACAGATCTTCCAGACAGAAAACCAACCAATCAACATGAAATTTAATCTCTACTACAGACCAAATGGAACTGATATTCAAGGAACATTTCATCCAATGACTGCAGAATACACATTTTTTCAACTCAACACATAGATCATTCATAAGTATAGAAGATACCTTAGGTCACAAAGCAGATGAAATCACATTTGAAATCAGGACTAAGAAATTCATTCAAAACCATACACTTACATGGAAACTGAGTAACTTGCTCCTGAATGACTCCTGGGTAAATCATGACATTAAGGCAGAAATCAAGAAGTTTAAGAAGTTCTTTGAAAGTAATGAGAACAAAGGTACAACTTACCAGAGTTTCTAGGATGCAGCTAGTCAAGTAGTGTGGAGAGAAATTTATAGTACTAAATGCTCACATCAAGAAGTGAGAACTCGGGACAGCTGCGGTGACTCACTCTTGTAATCTCAGCACTTTTGGAGGCCAAGGCGGGCAGATTACAAGGTCAGGAGTTTGAGACCAGCCTGACCAACATGGTGAAACCCCATTCTACTAAAAATACAAAAATTAGCTGGTGTTGTGGCACATACCTGTAATCCCAGGTACTCAGGAGGCTGAGGCAGGAGAACTGCTTGAACCCAGGAGATAAATGTTGCAGTGAGCCCATATCACACCACTGCACTCCAGCCTGGTTGAGAGAACAACACTCCATCTCAAAAACAAAATTGAGATCTCAAGTTAACTACCCAACATCACAATTAAAAGAATTAGAAACCCAAGAGCAAAGAACACCCTCAAAGCTATGCTGAATGGGAGTGGGGAGAGAGGGCATCTTTATCTTGTGCCAATTCTTAAGGGGAATGCTTTCAGCTTTTGTCCATTCAGTATGATGCTGGCTGTGGTTTTGTCACATGTGGCTCTTATTATTTTGAGGTATGTTCCTTCAATACCTGGTTTATTGAGAGTTTTTAACACACATGAAAGTTGAATTTTATCAAAAGCTGTTTTTGCATCCATTGAGATAATCATGTGGGTAATTTTTTTCTTTAGTTCTGTTTATGTGACGATGACATTTATCAATTTGCATATGTTAAACCAAACTTGCATCTCAGGGAGGGTGGTTGTGACCAGGAATTGATGAGTTTCTTCTAGATTTCTCAATTTTTTCAGGTTCAGTGGCTCACATCTGCAATCCCAGAACTTTGGGAGGTCAAGGTGGATTGATCACCTGAGATTGGGAGTTCAAGACAAGCTGGATCAACATGGAGAAACCCCATGTCTACTAAAAATACACAATTAACAAGACATGGTGGCACATGCATGTCATCCCAGCTACTCAGGAAGCTGAGGCAGGAGAATAGCTTGAACTCACTCAGGAGGCAGAGGTTGCACTAAGCCGAGATCTCACCATTGTCCTCCAGCCTGAGCAACAAGCACAAAACTTCATCTCAAAATTAAAGAAAAAAGAGTGCCTACAGTTGTACATCATATTCTGTGAGGGTGGTTTGTATTTCTGTGGGGTCAGTGGTAATATTGCCCTTATTGTTTTTGATGGTGGTTATTTGAATCTCTTCCCTTTCTCCTTCATTGGTCTAGCTTCAAGTTTATTATTTTTTAACCAGTATGATTTTAATAGAGCAGTTACTGGGTAGTAAATTGAAACATACAGAGTGCCATCTCCAAGAGCAGTCATGATTTCATTTGGGTTCTTGAAAAATGTTAAGAAGTAGGTTGAGTTTTATTATTTTTTTCAGAAAACCAGCTTTTGAAAAATTTATGTGGAACCAAAAACAGCCAAGGCAACCCTAAGCAAGAAGAGCAAAGCTGGAAGCGACACGCTACCAGACTTCAAACTGCATTACAGGGCTACAGGAAACAACGGCATAGTACTGGTACAAAAACAAACACATAGACTAATGGAACAGAATAGAGAATCCAGAAACAAAACCAAGCTTCTACAACTATCTGATCTTTGGCAAACTTAACAAAAACAAGCAAGGGGGAAAAGATTCTCCCTATTCAATAAACGATGCCAGGATAACTGGATAGCCATATGCAAAAGACTGAAACTAGACCCCTTCTTTACATTACATACAAAAATTTGCTCAAGATAGATCAAACACTGATATGTAAAACCAAAAACTATAAAAGCTCTGCAAGACACGAGACAGTGCCATTCAAAACATAAGCACAGGCAAAGATTTCATCATGAACATGCCAAAAGAAAAGGTAACAAAAGCAAAATTGAAAACTGGGGTCAAATTAAAATGAGAAACTTTCACACAGCAAAATAAACTATCAACAGAGAAAACTGACAACCTACAGAATGTGAGAAAATGTTTGTAAACTATGCATTCCACAAAAATCTAATATCAAACATCGGTAGGGAAATTCAATTTACAAGAGGAAAATAAACAACCCATAAAAAGGTGGGCAAAGAACATAAACAGACACTTAAAACAAGACATATATGCAACAAGCAATCATATTAAAAAAGCTCAACGTCACTGATTATTAGAGAAATGCAAATGAAAATTATAATAAGATATCATCTCACACCAGTCATAATGGCAATTATTAAAGCAAAAAAAAAAAAAACCACATACTGGCAAGGTTAGAGAGAAAAACAACACTTACACACTGTATTCGGGAATGCAAATTAGTTCTGCCATTGTGAAAAAGTGTCATGATTCCTCAAAGACGTAAAGAGTGAAATACCATTTGATTCAGCAAACCTAGTAATGGGTTACTAGGTATGTACCCAAAGGAATATAAATCCTTCTGTTATAGAGACATGTGCACGCATATGTCCATGGCAGTACTGTTCACAATAGCAAATATATGGAATCAAGCTAAATGCCCATCAATGGTAGACTGGATAAAGAAAATGTGGTACATATACAACAAAAAACACTAGGCAGCCACAAAAGAATGCGATCGTGTTCTCTTCAGGGACATAGATGAAGCTGGAGACTATTATTCTTAGCAAACTAACGCAGGAACACAGAATCCAAATACCAGATATTTTCACTTGCAAGTGGGAGCTAAATGAGGAGAACACAGGAACATACAACAGGCGGAAGAACAACACACACTAGAGCCTTTCAGAGAGTGGAGAATGAGAGAAGGAAGAAGATCAGGAAAAACAACTAAATGGGACTAGGCTTAATACCAGAGTATTGAAATGATCTGTACAACAAACCTCATGACAGACTTTACCTAAATAACAAACTGTGCTTGAACCTTTGGACTTAAAGTTAAAAAAAAAAGGCAACTTCTCAAGTTGAATAACATAACCTCCTAGGTTTAAACACATGAACACAAACTCACACCAAGGAACATTGTCTTGAAAATCTGCAATATATGACAAAGGAAAACAGCTCTCCTAAGTTTTCAGAAAAGTTTTTTAAAAAACAGTATTTACAAAGAATCAGAAATCAGAATGATTTCAGGCTTCTCAACAGCACTACCAGAAGCTGGGAAATAATGGAGTAGTATCTTTAAAACTTGAATGGGAAATTATTTTCAATCAAAAATTCTATGCCCCACCAGTCATGTAAGTGTAAGAAGAAATAAAGTCATATTTCAGAACAATTTGCTTCAGTGTATCCTTGCTTGAATAAGTTACTGGAGGATACAGTCCACAAACAAGAGATTCAGGGCACGGGGCAGTGTAAAACAACAGAGTGGGTTTGTATTTGTATTGAAAAGACAGCAGCATTCGAGAGTTAGGGAATACTGGAGGAGGAGTTTTCTCCAGCATCCCTGGAGCCCACACCTCTCATTTCCACATTCCTATGTCCTATTGCTGCCCATGAATTCTGATCACCTATTCCTTTGATAGAGGTATTTCTCTCACCGATTAGCTGTAGTCAAGTGGCTCTTTCTTGGGCTACAGGAGGAAATCTATTGCTTTTCATTAAACATCAATTGGATTAACCTAGGCTTAAGGTCAGCATTATGCCATCAGCTGTACGTTCTTGGGAAGACATCTACTCACAAACTGGTTAAAGAACGTGGCCCTCCTACCTCTGACTTGTGTGATTCTAAGCAAGCTATTTAGCACCCTCTCATCTGTGAAACAAACATAAAGTTCTTGTCTTGGGCTCCACAAACAGAAAGTGTTGAACAAGAAGAGTTTCTTCTCCTCCAAGGCCAGACCATATGGAGGTCCCTAAGACAGCCACAGCCTTGGTCAGTAGGACAAACACAGGGTTCAAATTGCACCATTAAAACTGTGGCCAAACGTTTGCTCTGCCTCTGAGTCACTCACTGTCATAAGGCTCTACCAGTTCCCATTCCAGATAGAAAGTGGGCTTTTGTTGGTTTTTGTTGTGTTTTTCAAGAGATGGAGTCACCCAGGCTGGAGTACAGTGGCATGACCATAGCTCACTGCAGCCCCAAACTCCTGAGCTCAAGTGACCTTTCTGCCATGGCCTCCTGACAGAAGCTGGGCCAACAGGGCAGCAGGTATGCATCCCCACACCCAGTAATTTTTTTTTGAGAGATGGGGTACCGCTATGTTGCCCAGACTGCTCTCAAATTCCTGGCCTGAAGCAATTTTCCCATATTAGCCTCCTAAATTTCTAGGATTACAGGTGTGAGCCACTGTGCCCAACAGGTGTTCTTAAGTGCAATTTCCACACTGCTATTCTGAAGAAGGGCAAGAAGCAAAGAGACCCTCCTTGAAACATAGAAAATAAAAGCATTCACTATTAAGTGGAGGCAGAGTTGATGATCAGCCAAAACTACTTCAACTGTAATCCAGAAGTCCCATTGATACAGGAGTTCTAAAGAAATTATTTCGTCAGAGATTGAAAGTAAGGAAGTCTTTGGTAAGGTTCCCCTTTGAATAAAAAGCAGCCCCAAAACCATTTCTAACAAAGAGCGGCCTGTAAAATCGAGCTGCACATATAGAAAAGCAAGCTGGAAGCTTGCACAGGCGAATGCCAGCAGCTGTAACAATAGGAGGCTACTTGGGTGCCAGGCATGCTCAACCTGACGGCTTTATCTTCCTTTTTCTTTATCAACCACAAGTGCAGTAAGGGACAGACAACATGCACTGGCCAAGTAGAAAACCTATATGCATAAGAAGATTCGGGTGGATAGCCAGCTTCTTCACGAGCTATGTAAAGCTCTCACCTGGTCCAACCCATATTTGGACCCTATGTAAATCAAACACCACCTCCTCAACAAGTCTATAAAACCTTGTGCAGTTCACCAGAAAACACACTCAGAAGCCCTTCTCTCTCTGCAGAAGAGAGAGATGTTCTCTTTTCTTCTTTTGCCTGTAAAACCTCCATTCTTAACCTCACTCCATGTGTATTCACGTCCTTGATTTTCTTGACATGAGGCAATGTACCTTGGGTATTACCTCAGATGGACAATGCTGCTTCATCATAGTTTTGTTTTGTTCAGGTTATGGGACAAACGGCTCCTTTCCTCTGCAACCTCAGTTCAACCTTACTCAGGCCTCCTTCCAGCAGAATCACAGAGCCAAATGAAACCCCTTAAGTCTTCTTTTAAATGGGCAGCCGCTCCAAAGAAAGCAGCATGATGAGTTTCAGGTGGCACGGGGTGGGGGCAGTGCTACTCGGGCTTCTCCGTGCTCAGTCCCTCTCAGTTCAAAAGCGCACCACGTGGAGCAATAGAACACCTGCTCATCTGAGTTTTAAAAATAGTGGGAGGAAAAGCGCTGTCTTCATGCTTATTTCCCTGGCAGAGGGGAGGTCATAAAACACTAATTTCTAAGCAGTGGACCAGAGTTTGACTGATCTCTTCTGTTACTGACTCATGTTTACCCAGAGAAACCACATCACAAATCTGAGTCTCCTCTGGCAAGAGAAGGAATCGGATTCACGATTCTCTCAGCCCCCTTTCCACAGTAGAGTTCTGACTCCACTTCTAAAATACTTTTCTGCAAGCCTCTGTACCTCATAAATGTTTTACTATACTCGAGACAGAAAAGGGAAGCACAGATTAGCTACTGTTTTCAGAACAGTGGAAACATGCTGTCTTCTCCAAGTTTGGCATTGGAGTCAAAGATCAAGCGCCAAACAGTAGTTGTCAAAAATCCTTTCATTTACAATCAGGTTCTAGACTTTTCAAATGGTGTGGGCAAGAACCAGTTTTGCCAGAATAGGTTATTATCTACCTCTTACCTTTATAGGACAGGACTAAAAATTCTCTTTTTTAAGACAGAGTCTTGCTCTGTTCCCGAGGCTGGAGTGCAGTGGCATGATCTCGGCTCACTAAAACTTCTGCCTCTCAGGTTGAAGTGATTTTCCTGCCTAAGCCTCCTGAGTAGCTGGAATTACAGGGGCCCACCACTACACTCAGCTAATTTTTGAATTTTTAGTAGAGACAGGGTCTCCCCATGTTTGCCAGGGTAGTCTCCAAAGCCTGACCTTATGATCTGCCTACCTGAGCTGCCCAAAGTACTGGGATTACAGATGTGAGCCACCACGCTGGGCATTTTTTTTAATTACACTGAAGACTTTTGAAAGGGTTGTGTGTTGTATGAACTCCATCCTCACCCAATTCTCATGGATGGGAAAATGCTGCTGCTTCATTTTAAAGCTAATGAGCTGCCTGAACAGGAACTTCTAATTAACCATTCAAACCGATTAGCTCACGTCCCTGAAGGCTGGAGAACACGGGAACTGCTATCCCATCTGAATACAATCCAAAGGCAAAAGGCTGTGGCCAAGTTGAAATAATGGGGCAGATAGAAGCGATAAAGACTGGAGCTGGGAGTGGCCCGTACTTCAAGTTAAGCCAAACAAAGGTGTTTGCATGTTTTATATGGGCCAAATAGGAATTCCATAATCGAGAAAACCATTGATTTTAAGGAGGACGCTGCCCTGAAAAGCTTCCTGCCAGGGGTAAGGAAGAGGCTGCCCAGGACCCCCAGAGGCAGGTGGTAGGAGGGCTCTTAGTGGCTTCCTAGAAACTGTATTACCTGAGGTAGTGAACTGCTGTCAGAGATCCCTACCAGGAGAATTTCTCAGGAACGCATGAGAAAGGGCCCAATACTGCATGCCTGCTCCTAAAATGTGACACCATAATACAGCTGAACTATTCAATAAGGCCCTATCTGTTCCTCTGTCTCTCCTTTCTCCCTGCCCCTATCCAACCCTAGAAGAGCCAGAAAGCACTGCTAAGAAGTGAGGGTGGGTGGTCATAAACAAACACACTGCCCTCCTTTCCCTTCCCACTGTGGGTTTCTCAGGCTGAGGCTGTCACAGAGGAGGAGGGATGAAAATTGTTTTCGTTGATATTTTATCATGAACATTTATGAACGTACAGCAAAGTTGAAAAAACTTTACAGTGAACACTTTAACTGTATCTTCACCAACTTGGAGTCTTGTTTTATCTCATGTCCATCCATAGATCCATCTTTCAATCCATCCAGTAATCCATTATAGTTTTTAGGAATTTTAAAGTAAATTGCAGACATCAGTAACTCAACGTGCATTAACTAGAATTTGGTACCTTTTTTTTTCCTTTTGGTGTAAAGTTTACAAATGATGAAATGCAAAAATTTTAAGTATGTATTTACTGAATTCTGACAAAAGTATACATATGTGTAACCCAAAACTCTATAAATAAAGAACATTACTATAATCCCTGATATGGTTTGGCTGTGTCCTCACCCAAATCTCTTCTTGAATTGTAGCTCCCAGAATTCCCACGTGTTGTGGGAGGGACCTGGTGGGAGAGAATTTAATCATGGTGACAGTTTCCCCCATACTGTTCTTGTGATAGTGAATAAGTCTCACAAGAGCTGATGCTTCTATAAGAGGAAACCCCTTTTGCTTGTTTCTCATTTCTCTCTTGTCTGCCACCATGTAAGATGTCCCTTTGACTTTCTGCCGTGATGATGAGGCCTCCCCAGCCAGGTGCAACTGTGAGTCCCTTAAACCTTTTTTGAATAAAGTACCCAGTATCACGTATGTCTTTATCAGCAGTGAAAAAACGGACTAATACAATCCCAGAAAGTTTCCTCATGACTTGTCTCAGTCTCCAGCTCTGTACCCTTGGATTTTTTTCATTGTAGACTAAGTTTGCCAACTTTAGAAATTCCACGTAACTTGAATCATGTTGTGACAACCCTATATATAAGGCTCCCTTCAGTCCACAAAATAATTTTTATATTTATCAGTCAGGTTACACATATCAGTATCTCTTTCATTTTTATTGCTGAGTAGTATTTCATGCTATGAAATAACGTAGTTCGCTACCTGATCCTCTATTTGTGGTCACCAGAAATATTTTCAACTTTTGATTATTATGAGTAAAGCTATTGTGGTCTTCTATAAGTATTTTTATTAACATGTATTTTCACTAATTGGGGTAGATTCCTAACTCGGACATTTATTATAGATGAGATGTATATTCGTTCTATAAGAAAATTCCAGAAATTTGACAAAGTAGTTGTACTGTTTTATAGTCCCATTAGCAATAGTTATAGTTGTGCTGTATTCTTGCCAACATTTGGTGTTTAGTCTTTCCGAACCTAGTTATTTTGTGGGGTGTGTAGTAGTATCTCACTGTGGTTTTAATCTGCATTTCCTTGATGTTAACCATTTTGTCCCACTTGTATATTATCTTTGCAAAGTGGCTCCTCAAATTTTTTCCCCTTCTAAACAGTAATTGTTATCTTTTTTTCTTTTAGTTGTTCTGTCATCCAGGCTGGAAGGCAATGGTGCAATCTTGGCTCACTACAGCCTCTACTTCCTGGGCTCAAGCGATCCTCCCACCTCAGTCTCCCAATTAGCTGATACCAGGCTAACTTTTTGTATTGATATTAGCCAACATACAAGGCTAATTTTTGTACTTATACTAGGTGTCAAGGTCTCACCATGTTGCCCAGACTAGTCTCAAACTTTTGGCCTTAAGCCATTCATCCTCCTCGGCCTCCCAAAGTACTGGCACTACAGGTGTGAGCCACTGTGCCCAGCCTTATTTTCAGGTTATAAAACTGCTTTCTATATTCTGGAAATCAGGCTCTTTACTGAAAATAGATTTATGACCATTTTCTGTCAGGCTGTGGCTTGAATATTCTTTTGTTTAATGTATTTTTAATTTTCCCAGACACATTTTTCTGCAAAATTTGTGTCAGTGTTTGTTGTACTTTTCAGATACTTTGTTCATTTCATCTAAGTTGCAGAATTTGTCACCATGACGTTGTTTATGATAGTCTCTTATTATCCTTTTCACGTCTGCAGGATCTGTAGTGATAGTTTCAGTTCGCTTTCACTTCTGATATTGATACTGACCATTTGTGTTTCCTTTCTTTTTTTCATGATCAGAGTAGCTTAAGGTTTATTAATGTTGATATTTTAAAACAACCAGCTTCTTTGCTTTGTTAGTTTTCTCTATTATTTTGTCTGTCTTCAATTTGGTTTATCTCTGCACTTTTACCTTTATTGTTTCCTTTTTACTACTTCGTTGGAGTTTTCTTTGCTCTGTGTGTGTGTGTGTGTGTGTGTGTGTGTGTGTGTGTGTGTTTTAAATCTTCTTTAGGTGAACATTTACGTCATTGATTTTAGACCTTTCTCTTTTTCTTCTATTGCAGTATAAGCATGTACGGCTATACTTCCCTCTGGGAACTCCCATAGCTGTAATTCATAAGTGTTGGCATGTTGTATTTTGATTATCCGTTAGAATAAAATATTTTATATTCTACCTTTTGATTTCTTCTTGGGCTTGTGTATTATATTTAATCTCCAAGTACTTGGAGCTTTCCTAGTTCTCTTATTGTTAATTTCTGTTTTAATCCTATTGTGGTCAGGTAACATACACTGCATGAATTCAATTTGATTTAATCTATTCAGTCTTGTTTTACGACCTAGCATGTGACCTATCCTAGTGAACACTACATGTACTTGACACATACAGTATTCTGTGGTTATTGGGTGTCGTCTTCCATTGGTTTGTTTAAGATGGTGGAGAGTGTTGTTCAGGTCATCTGCATCTTGACTAAGATTTTGTCTAGTTTATCTATCAATTGCTTGGGAGATGGGTATTAAAATCACTAATAAAAATTGTGGATTGTTTGTTTATTCCTTTAGTTCAATTTTGTTTTGTGCAAATTGACGCACAAATTATTTTTAATCCATTTTTTGATGAAATGACTCTTCTGTAATCATGAACTATCCCTCTTTATCTTCGGAAATACTGTTTTGACTTAAGCATATTTTATTTGGTATTAATATAGCTTCTTCACACTTCCATTACTGACTGTTTGCATAGTATATCATTTTAAATGTACTCATTTAGGGTCAGGTACAGTGGCTCACACCTGCAATCCCAGCACTTTGGGAGGCTGAGGCAGGTAGATCACTTGAGGTCAAAAGTTTAGGACAAGCCTATCCAATACAGTGAAACCCCAGCTTTCTTAAAAATACCCCAACATTTAGCTAGGCGTGGTGGCAGGTTTCTGTATTCCCGGCTACTCAAAAGGCTGAGGCAGGAGAATTGCTCGAACCCAGGAGGCGGAGTTTACAGTGAGCAGAGATCGCACCAGTGTACTCCAGCCTGGGAGATAGAGTAGGACACTGTCTTAAAAAAACTCAAATGTACTTATTTAGACCTACGTATATTTGTCTTTTTTTTTTATTCAAAGTGTGTATTTCATATACAGCACTGGGTCTTGTGGGTTTTTTAAATCAATTCTGGCAATCTCTGCACTTGAATTGGAGTATGTGGTATGATTCATTAACATTTAACGTTATTAAATATAGATTTATTAGTGGTTGAATGATGTAATTGGATTCAAGCTTACAATTTAATGGTTTGTTTCATTATTTTGTTTGTTTTTGTTTGCATCCCCTTCCCCACTTTTTGTCCTGTCCCTTTTCTCCTGATGTCTTTTGGACTCTTTAAATACTTTTAAAATTTCATTTCAAAGTATCCATGACTTATTAGATGTAGTGGTTGAATATTCCTTATCTGAATTTTTTGGGACTAGAAGTGTTTTGGATTTTAAACTTTTTTCATATTTTGGAACATTTACATATACATAAAGAGATCTCTTAAAGATATAACTGAAGTCTAAACACAAAATTCACCTATGTTTACGTACACCTCATACACATAACGCAAATAAAATTTTCATATTTTTAGCAATTTTGTGCACGAATCAAAGTTTGTGTACATTGAACCATCAGAAAGCACACATATCACTATCTCAGCCATCGATGTGGATGAATTTCAGATCTTGGAATATTTTGGATTTTAGGGTTTATGGATCAGAGATGCTCAACCTCTACCTGTTTTCATTGTTGATGATTTTATGTGTTAAAATATATAAAAAAGGGTTAAGTTTTCAGCTGAATGAGATTTTTGAGTTTGGAAATTAAACTAAACAGGATTTTTCTTAAGTTCCAGGATACAGGTGCAGAATGTGTAGGTTTATTATATAGGTATATGTGTACCATGGTGCTTTGCTGCACCTATCAACCGTTCATCTAGGTTTTAAGCTTCACATGCACTAGCTATTTGTCCTAATGGTCTCCCCGTCTCACCCTCCTCTGACCCCCAACTGGCCCCAATGTGTGTTGTTCCCTCCCTGTGTCCATGTGTTCTCACTGTTCGACTCCCAATTATGAGTGAGAAAGTGTGGTGCTTGGTTTTCTGCTCCTGTTTTGAACTAGACAGAATTTCTTAATATCTTAAATTGCTCAGTGAAATAGAAAATATCAAAGATTCTACCCAACAGGTGGGTAAGAATGAGTCCACGTAGCAACTTTGATAAAGTGAAGGGAAATAACAAACCATTTCTGATTGCTCCCTGCCACAGCCAGTGCATTCAACCTTTTTACTGTCCTTTTATTATTTTTTCATTGTTCTTACAGTCATTATTATTTTTCCCCAAATGAAAAAATAAAAGTGGTGGGATTGATAGTGAGGAAACAAAGACTGACAGCTGCCCCTACACCTGAGTTTAACTTTTGAGAAATATAGTCAACATGATGATTTTCACACAGGGCTAGTAGGCCTTCTGCATCTGTTATAATTCCTGTTATGTTGTGGACAGAAAATAAATATTTCTCTCCATGGGAACCTGTTAGTGATACTTGAGAACAATGTCAACTGTAGACCAAAACCGAATACAAGCGGGAATATTGTTTCATTTTTGTTTTTGCAGTATTCCTTTTTTAAGACCTGAGATATGAGGATAAAAAAGGAAAGAACTATTGACATGTGCAACAACATGGCTGAATATCAAAAACATTTTCTTGACTAAAAGAAACCTTACATATGGAGTGATCACTATATAATTCTATTTCTATCAAACTTTAAAATCTGTGCTGAAAGAATATTTAAAAGTATATTTGGGTTCGGGACCGACTAAGAGGAGGCAAAACTGAACTTTCTAGTCTCTGCTGTGATCCAAAACCCATGCTATAAACTTTGTACACAGTATCTCATTTAATCCTTAAAATCACCCTAACAGGTAGTTACTGTCACTTCCCCTGCTTCAAACAGAACATAAAGCTCAGAGAATCAAGGTACTGTGTTTTTTCTGTTTTTTTTTTTTTTTTTGAGACGGAGTTTCGCTCATGCCACCCAGGCTGAAGTGCAATGGCGTGATCTCGGCTCACTGCAAGCTCCGCCTTCTGGGTTCAGGCAATTCTCGTGCCTCAGCCTCCCAAGTAGCTGGGACTACAGGAACGCACCACCATGCCCAGCTAATTTTTTGTATCTTTAGTAGATATGGGGTTTCACCATGTTGACCAGGATGGTCTCGATCTCTTGACCTCGTGATCCACCCGCCTCGGCCTCCCGAAGTGCTGGGATTACAGGCGTGAGCCACCATACCTGGCCCGGTACTGTGTTTTACACCTACTTAGAAGTCACCAATTCCTAATGTTCTATAAAATGTTCTAAATAAAAATGAATAAAGTAGGCAAAAAAGACCATGTAAATAGCATTTCTACAAATATCTCCTGAGACAATTTTCACATCGATGTCCAAAGACATTTACAAGAATGTTTTCCACAACACTGTTTAAAATAATAGAAAACTACAAGCAACCTAAATGTCCATGGAAGAGTTAGATTCTTTCTCTTATTTCCGTATAATGCAATACTGTGCTGATGTAGAGATATCATATTCATTTTTAAAAATTACATTCACCTTCTTCTCATGGATCCAAGGAGATATGTTAGAGAATATCTATTGCATTTGGACATAAACATAAATACAAAGGAAATAGTAGGGGCTCTCTACAAGTGGTTATATATTGGAAGAGGAAGAAGAGAAAAATAAAAGGGATCATGAACTTTATATATGCTTTGGTAGTGTCTGGTTTTGTATATAACTTGAATTTTTTCATAAATATATTTTACAGTCTGCATAATTACCAAGTAAGAAGACAAGTAAGTCACTTTAGTAAAAGTTCTTCCAATTACTGCAACTGATTTCTACAGCCAGAATGTTCCCAGAACCTGAAAAGAGGAAGCACTAGAAATGGAAGGCAGAAATACTGACACTAGAGGGCCAGAGCTGGAGAGGGTGGATCTAATGCAGCAAATCCATCAGCAGTTCTCATCGCCATCTTTGAGAAACCTCACAATTTTCCGTGCTTAATAAATGAGTTAAATTGAAAACAAATCCATGACAGTGGTGCATGAGAAAGGTTACATGTGTCCCGAATAATAAAGTCTGCGCACAATATAAATTAAAACATACCATTTTACATTCATAAGATTGACAAACAAAAAGTAAAAGCCTAGGAATATCAAGTGAAGCCAAACACAAAACAAGTTTCCCTACATTTCCTGTGGGAATACAAATTGTTACAACTACTTTAAACAATTGGAAATTCATAGTAAAAATGAAGACAAGCCTCCCCTACAATTTACCAATCCCTCTTCTGGGAACACAGTAAGAGAGATTCTTCCCAAGAAACCTGTAAACAAATGTATATGGCACTATGCATGTAATTGTATCGTGGTATTTCCATATGGTAAACTATTATTCGGCAGGTTAAGTAAGTAGACCAGAGGTAGACATTTCAATATCAATAAGTTTTAGAAAAATAAAATTGAGTATAGGAAGCTGCAACTATATCTGTAATGCTTTGTTTTGCCAGGAAAATAAAGGGACACGTGGGGAGGGCAAAGGACAACAAAAACTAAACAATCTGAAACACATGCAGAAAAATACCCATATTTTAAAATTTTCCATTGCTGCTTACATTAGTTTCTGTCTTTTCTATACGCTTGAAGTACTTGATAATCAAGAAAATATAAAAGGCATAGGAAAAAGTATTCTGAGAAAATACATCGAAAGGTTTATGGTTATTAGATTTGGTAAGATTTTAAATGACTTTAATTTTCTTTGTTATATCTCTCTATATGTCCTAGTCATACCATATTAAATGTGTATTTCATTTATGACAATAAAAATGTATTATTTAAAAACTCATATATATGCAGGTTTATCTGACATATGATGAAACTCTATGAAACATAGATTCAGCAAAAATACTGAGAACAAGGACAAAAATAATGATATTAAGAGTTGTTGACTTTTGGATGGAGCTATGAGTGACTTTACATTTATCTCTAAACTCGATTTTTCTATAGTGGGCAAATAAAATATTTGTGAAAGCTAGATTAAATAGAAAGCTATAGGTTTTAAATGAAAAGGAATTCAAATAATTTTCCAGCATGATAAAATGTTCATATTCCTAAATATGAACTACTTTGCAAAAGCACCAGTGATTTTAAAGAAACATTAGATGATTTTTAAAGGAAGTCAGTTATGATACTGCAGTTTATAGTGATACTGAGTGTTTGCTAGCTCCACTAATCAGGATATTAAGTTAATAGTATATAATATGCCATAAAGAAGTTATATGAGCAGAGGTTACTGCAAAAGGAGAACACAATGATTTTAAGTGGGCTGGTGACCTGAATTTCTTCCAGTGAGGGGAAACATCAGAGTCATTTGATCAATGAAGTGCCTTTTATAAATCTTCAGGAAATCTCCTATGAAGGCTTTAAGAAGATGGATTTCTTATTACTTCTGATGTATGTTCCCATGAAATTTTTACCATTGCCACCATGGGCCTGCCCAGCCTAAGAGATGGAAACTGTGAGTCCAGCCCACTGACGCCCACCATCAGTAAGAAGATTGCACACTGAGGAGGCCATGACCAGCCTGCTGACTGAAATCTATACTGCAAAAGGATGATGCTGTTCCAGCAATCCTGAAACCCTGCCCTAGGATCAATGCAAAGTGGTGTCAACCTTAGAATTTCAATACGCCTAGGCAGATAGTTATCTTTAAATATAAGAACAGTATCATTTTCTGGAGAAACCAAAAGAATCCAGAAAAATTCTACAGTAGTCTACTCTGCCCTTCCTCCCCGTTCCGTCTTGTTAGTAACAGCCAAATCCAGGCACAAAGATGTCCTAACTGCTACACCTGAGGTTGCCCACAACATGTGCTAGGTGACGCATCTTATAGAGCACATATGCAAACAATTATGGGATCTGAAAAACAATAACTCAGGCAGAAACACTAGGAATTGGTGCCCCTAAGTGAACCATTGGGTAAAAAGGAGGCTTAGAGAGTTTAAACAACTTTCCCCAGTAGCTGATAAGTTACGGTGGCCTTAGACAAGCTGACAAGAGTGGTTGCAAAAGGCTTCAAGGATTACAAATTGTTCTACTATAAGGTTTTAAAAAGGTTTCAAAGGCAAAGAAGAGCAAATGAAGCCATGAATTTTACAATCTACATATTTTTAGCCCTTTCTCTTTTTTGCTTTTCTTGGGTAAACTAATTAGACCCTGCAAACACATTCCCACCCACAATGTTGTCTCCATTGCTTTAGGGCCTCACCTCTGAGCAGCCAGAGGAAATGCAGCTGACCCCTTATCTAGTTAACAACCTTTTATACTCTGCCCTTTCGCTTTGCTTTCTCCATGCCACCATAAGACATACAAAGATTCTTCTGCCTCCAAGATGCTGCAGCTTTCTTCTCAGCTAGTTACCCCCAGCTAAAATTAACTGTTCCACATACTCAGAGATATATGGCAATCAAGCAACCAAGTGCCCCTTTTGCCAATGACATGTTTTTAAAAAATATGTTCAATGAGAGGCTCTTTGAAAATTACTCACTTTTTTCTGAGTTGCAAAGGAAAACGAAAGGCAAATTATGGCTCTATAAGCAACTGTTTGCACAGATCCCATTAATTGGCCATCCACAGGGCTATGGACAACTAGCTCTTTTCTCTTGTCATTTCACTTACCAGGCAGAAATGACTACAAACTTAATTTCTTTGGGGGGTTATTTAGGTTAGAGAGGGCTCCTTGATAATGCAGAAGTCATAACGACCACCAGAGACAGGAGAACAATAGCTCCCAGTGCTTCCACAATGGAGAGAGAGATAACTGAATGTCATATTCGGAAGAAATTCAAACCATCATTGATTTTTTCAGATGAAAAAACTGAGGCTCAAAGAGGTTAGGGGGTTAACCACAGTCAGTCAGTGTTTTAGTTTGCAGCAAAGCTGAAAGCAGGCGCTAAGCATTGCAACACCTGGTGTCTTCCTTCCTCCCCTCCATCCTGCTGCTAGTAGTGTCAGTGGCAAATACAAGCCAGTTCAAGGAAATGTGGCCTCAGCGAGGAGTACTAAGGACCAAGCACCAATGCATCTTGCCATTTGCAACAAATTCCTTAATTACAAGGCTTCATTTATTCACAGAAGCTGCCTCTTTTTTACATAGTCAAACACACACACACACACACACAGTGTGACAGAGATAATTTATCATTATCTGAACGCACTCAGGGTGGTCAATTTCAGCCAGAGTGAAGAACAGAGAAAGGCAGGGTCAAGGGCACTATAGAAATAGCTGTTCCTGCTTCACTTTTCAGCCCTCCTTCCCCTCCCATCAGCCCACTTTCATTACTTTTCTCTTTGATGCAAAATCTGAAAATCTTGGTCAGGCAGCTCTGCTTATCAGAGGGTTCTTAATAACCCACTTTTATCAAACTTCATCTGATGGACCCAAAATATATTTGATCGTAGCAAAAAGTACCCTTATCAGTCCTAAAATGACACTGTCCCAGAGTGAATAGTGTTAGCAGCCAACTCTCTAGAACCAGAAAGAAGTATGTTTAAATCCTCAATCCATCACTTTCTAGCCATGCTGTCATGTCCAACTCATTCTTCTTAAACAATATCTCACTAAGCACACTAAACTGTAGAAATGCACACAGATAGGGCCTTACCTTTTCTGGCTTTATTCCTGCGAGGCAGCAGTGGACACTAACATATCTGTCACTCCAGTTAATGTAAAGGTTTAACTGGTACAAGTGCTGTGCAGGCAAGTCTCTGGAACAATGAGAGCACCCAGGAGAAGGCTTTGCTTTAGTTACAAAGGTCAGGAAAGGTTTCCCCTAGGGAGGGACCGTGATCAGAAGCATGAGTGGGCAGTAAGTGGGCAAAGTAAGGACGATCTGGCATTCCTGGCAAATATGTGGTGCAGGGGGACTTGGACCTTGGCCAGTACACGATGCTGAGTCTTTGCAGTGCAGAGCAGAGAGGAGGGGCACGCCACGAGGACAGAGAAATGGAAAGAAGACTGTGGCCATGGTGAGGAGGTTTGTCCTCATTCTAAGAAGGACTGGGAGGTATGGGGCATGGTCTGACTTACGTGGAGGACAGACTGGAGACAACATGGACACAGACACACAGGTGGAAGGCCAGGAGGTAATCCACAGAAGGGCTGCAATGAGAATTTTAATGAAAAGAAAAAACAGAAGCTAAGGGATATTTAAGAACTAAAATCAGCAGGCCTGAATGGTAAGTTGGATATGAGAAGTGAGAGAGAAAGGGATAAACCAGAGCTCACTCATAGGACTTTGGCTTGTGTGACTGGATAGGTGGTGGCACCATTTTCTAAAAACCAGAATGGAAGAAGGAGCAGACTAGTGACTTAAACCTCATAGCCTCAGTTTTCTCATCTGTAAAATGGGAATAGTCCTACATATATCACAATGTTTTTGAAAGCATTAGAAAATATTCCTAGAAAATGAAGCCTTCATACAAAGCGGTGTATGTTTCTCCCCCAAATAAATGGGACCTATTCTTATAGGCTTCTTTTTCTTGATCTGATTGGAAACTCAGGATCTCAGATATTCATTTCTTTTCATCCTCTTCTCTGATGGCTCTACCAAATTGCTGGTTTACTGATCTCATCGCCCTAAACAACGTATGGTACTCCATACTAGTCAAATAGGCAAGTTGGCAATTGCTCTTCTGAACAAATTATTGTAAATGTCACTGCTACAGTGCAGCTCATAGTGGCTCACTTGGCTGTTCAAGGGAAAAATTCTTGCAAATGCAGCTCTTATTATTTGCCAAATGTTCATGCACAAATGCATTTATTTTACCAAGAGCGTAGTGTTGGGTCATTTAAGGAGAATGGGAAAACACCACTCACAATTGAAGAGGCAAAAAGCATACATACAGCACTCCAGAGCTTGCAAACCCCTTCATATACACTATACCAATGGTACCTCACACTGACTGCGGAGAGGCTGAGATGACGAGAAAGGGCAGGTATATTTATGATTATTTTTTCAAGTAAGGTTAACTTGACAAAGTAACTCTCTCCAGGTCACAACTCAAGGAAGTAATACATTTCTGTGATGAAAATACAAGTCTTGGGGCTTCTGATTTTATCATGTGTCTATCAAAATCCCCCACCTGCCAACGTTAAGCCATACAATGTAGAACATAAAAACCATATGAAACAGAGGAGAGGGGCGAGATCAAAACTCATTTGAACTTACATAATCATATTTTATCAATTCATTATTAGTCCACTATGATCATTGTGGTCGTCATTAATAGACAAGACGTGTTGAGCAACTACTACCTGCCAGACCAAATAGGAAGGACTTCATCTGTGCTGTTTCACTGAACCTTTACTTTCAACAAAGGTGCTCTTAAAAATCAGAATTATGAAAGTACAGATGAGAAAATGGAAGCCGAGAAGGCTTGAGTTGCCTAAACCTGCTCCTAAATCCCAGCCTTTTTCCAAGGCCACTCTACTAGACTTGCTTCTGTGGGATCTATTGTATTCATAGTCAAATACCAATAAGGCCAAGACAATGAGTACTTTTGAGTTCTTCTGGGTTTTGGGGAAAATTTAAACAATGTCTCCCAATCTCCTGAATGCATTGAATGTATTCAGCCAATTCGATAAGCGAACAGGCATGAACGCTTATCTGAGATGATACCACTCTAGTTTCACTGTAACAGTACATTTTGTGTAGAATATTTCTATCTCAAATGCTGATCCTCATTCTGTTACTTACTGGCTGTATATCGTTGGACAAGTGGCTTAGCAGCTCAGACACTCAATTTAGTAGTCTGCGAAGTAGGGTTGACGATAGTTCCAATAGTATAATAAAAGTGGAACCATCTGCAGAAAGCACTTGACATGGTTTCTAGAACATGGTTAGTAAGCCACACATATGAACTATGATTATTTTTTATTTTGATGATCCTTTTGACCACAGAACAGAGGTTAGCTACATTCTACAGAGAGGAAACTGGTTCTAAGATATAAAGTGTTTTGTGTAAATTCACCCAGCTTGATAGAATTAAGATAAGGAAGCACGTCTCCTAAATGTGACAGAGAAAATTTTTGTTACTAAAATCTCCAGCAACTCTCTGAGGAGGTGGGTCTTGGTAGCTGAAGAATTCTGAAATTAGAAGTGGACAGAAGCTAAAATGCTCATAGGGAAAAGATAAGAATTCAAGAAACCTGAACATGATTCAATAGTGAGCAAAGAGAAAAACAGGGGAGAGGGAGAATATGTTCAAAGGGATTTGAGAAATTTGCTCCCCACACACAATGTAAATTACTATGAAAATACTGTGTTAGAAAAAATATACAAGGCCCTTTTCTACACTGTTTTAAAGTATATACACCGTCACAATAGTGGCTGTCTTGTAAAATACAAAAATTATATTTTTATGCAGTTACAGAAAATATAAATACTCTAATTTAACCTTAAAAAATTACTCTGAAGACACTCTGATAGAAAAAATATACAATGCAATTTTCTACTATGTTTTAAAGTATATGCACCGACTCAATATTCTCTATCTTGTAAAATATGGAAATTCTAATTTTATGCGGTTACAGAATATATACATACTCATTTTAACACAAATGTTAAACACAAAATTACTAAAAATATAAATATTCTCTTTTTACCCCAACGTTAAAAACAAAATTGTTCTGACAATACTCTGTTAGAAAAAATATACAATGCCCTTTTCTATTCTGTTTTAAAGTATATACACCATCTCCATATTCCCTCTTGTAAAACATGGAAATTCTATTATTACGTGGATAGACAAATTAAGTATTTCCGTTTGACTTCAATGTTAAAAACCGAATTACTCTAAAGACACTCAGTTAGAAAAAATACACAATGCCTTTTTTACTCTTTTTTAGTATATACACAATCTCAATATTCTCTCACATGTAAAATACAAAAATTCTAAATTTACGTGGTTAGACACAAATATAAATATTCTCTATGCACCACAATGTAAAAAACAAAATTGTGTGGAAGATACTCTGTTAGAAAAAAATACAATGCTCTTTTATACTCTCTTATGGTGTATATATACCATCTCAACATTCTCTCTAATGTAACATACTGAAAATCTAAATTTACGCTGTTAGAAATAAATATAAATATCCTCTATGTCCCCGAATGATATAAGCAAAATTGCTCGAAAAATAATCTGTTAGAAAAAATATACAATGCCCTCATCCACATTCTTTTGGAGTATATACACAATCTCAATATTCTTTGTCATGTAAAATAACAAAATTCTAAATATACGTGAATAGAAAAACATAAATATTATCTAATTACCCAAATGCTGAAAGCAAAATTGCTCTAATGATAATCTGTATGAAAAAATATACAATGCCCTTTTCTACACTCTTTTGGAGTATATACACCAAATCAATATGCTCTCTCATGTAAAATATTAAAATTCTAAATTTACGCGGATAAAAAATATATAAATATTATCTATGTAACACAATGTTAAAAGCAAAATTGCTCTAAAGAAAATCTGTTCCAAAAAATATACAAGCACCTTTTCTACACTGTTTTGGAGTATATACACCATATCAATAAGCTCTCATGTAAAATATTTAAATTCTCAATTTACACGGTTACAAAAAATATAAATATTTTCTATGTACACCACCGCTTAAAGAAAAATTGCATATAATATAGTGTGTAAGAGAAAATATACAATGCCCTTTTTTACTGTTTCTTGGAGTATATCCACCAAATAAATAGGCTCTCTCATGTAAAATACCGAAATTTTAAATTTACGCCAATATAAAAAAATCTAAATATTATCTAGGCACCCCAATCTTAAAAGCAAAATTGCACTGAATATCATCTGTCAGAAAAAATATACAATGCCCATTTCTACTCTGTTCGGAGTATACACACCAACTCAATATGCTCTCTCATGTAAAATACCGAAATTCTAATTTTACGTGAATCGAAAGAAATCTAAATATAATCTAGGCACCCCAATGTTGAAAGCAAAATTGCTGTGAATATAAACTCTTAGAAAAAATATTCAATGCTCTTTTCTACTCTGTTTTAAAGTATATAAACCAACTCAATATGCTCTCTCATGCAAAATACAGAAATTCTAAATTTACGCAAATCGAAAATAATCTAAATATTATCTAGGCACCTCAATGTTAAAAGCAAAATTGCTCTGAATATAATCTGTCAGAAAAAATATACAATGCCCTATTCTACTCTGTTTTGGAGTATATACACTAACTCAATATGCTCTCTCATGTAAAATACTGAAATTTTAATTATACGCGAATCGAAAAAAATCTAAATATTATCTAGGCACCCCAATGTTAAAAGCAAAATTGCTCGAAATATAATATTTCAGAGAAAATATACAATGCCGCTTTCTACACTGTTTTGGAGTATATACACCAACTCAATATGCTCTCTCGTGTAAAATACCGAAATACTAAATTTCCGCGAATCAGAAAAAATCTAAATATTATCTAGGCACCCCAATGTAATAATCCAAATTTCTCTGAATACAATCACTCAGCAAAAATATACAACGCCATTTTATACTCTGTTTCGGAGTATATACACCAACTCAATATGCTCGCTCATGTAAAATACGGAAATTCTAATATTACGTGAATCGAAAAAAATCAAAATATTATCTAGGCACCACAATGTAAAAACTAAATTTCTCTGAATATAATCTGTCAGAAAAAATATACAATGCCCTATTTTAGTCTGTTTTGGAGTATATACACCAAATCAATATGCTCTCTGATGTAAAATACCGAAATTCTAAATTTACACGAATCGAAGAAAATCTAAATATTACCTAGGCACGCCAAAGTTAAAAGCAAAATTGCTATGAATATAATCTGTCAGAAAAAATATACAATGCCCTTTTCTACTCTGTTTTGGAGTATATGCACCAACGCAATATGCTCTCTCATGAAAAATCTAGAAATTCAAATTTTACGCGAATAGAAAATAATCTCAACATAATCTATGTACTCCAATGTTAAAAGCAAAATTTCTCCGAATGTCAACTGTCAGTAAAAATATACAATGCCCTTTTCTACTCTGTTTTGGAGTATATACACCAACTCAGTATGCTCTCTCATGTAAAATACAGAAATTCCAATTTTACGCAAATCGAATAAAATCTAAATATTATCTAGGCACCTCAATGTTAAAAGCAAAATTGCTCTGAATATAATCTCTCAGGTAAAATATACAATGCTCTTTTCTACCATGTTTGGGGTATATACACCAACACAATATGCTCTCTCATGTAAAATACAGAAATTCTAAATTTACACGAATCGAAAAGATCTAAATATTATCTACGCACTCCAGTGTTAAAAGGAAAATTGCTCTGAATATAGTCTGTCAGAAAAAATATACAATGCCCTTTTCTACTCTCTTTTGGAGTATATGCACCAATGCAATATGCTCTCTCATGAAAAATCTAGAAATTCAAATTTTACGCGAATAGAAAATAATCTCAACATAATCTATGTACTCCAATGTTAAAAGCAAAATTGCTCCGAATGTCAACTGTCAGTAAAAATATACAATGACCTTTTCTACTCTGTTTTGGAGTATATACACAAAATCAATATGTTCTCTCATGTAAAATACCGAAATTTTAATTATTCACAAATAGAAAAAAATCTAAATATTATCTAGGCACCCCAATGGTAAAAGAAAACTTGCTCTGAATATAGCCTCTCAGAAAATATATACAATGCTCTCTTCTAATCTGTTTTGGAGTATATACACCAACTCAATATGCTCTCTCATGTAAAATACCAAAATTATAAAATAACATGAACTGATAAAAATCTAAATATAATCTAGGCACCCCAATGTTAAAAGCAAAATTACTCTGAATATAATATTTCAGAAAAAATATACAATGCTTTCTTCTAATTTGTTTTGGAGTATATAAAACAACTCAGTATGCTCTCTCATGTAAAATACCGAAATTTTAAATTAATCCGAATTGAAAAAAATCTAAATATTACCTAGGAACACCAATGTTAAAAGAAAAATTGTTCTGAATATAATCTGTCATAAAAAATATACAATGCCCTTTTCTACTCTGTTTTGGCTTATATACACCAACTCAATATGCTGTCTCAGGTAAAATACTTAAATTCTAATTCTACACGAATCAAAAAAAATCTAAATATTATCGACTCACCCCAATGTTAAAAGCAAAATTGCTCTGAATAAAATCTGTCAGAAAAAATATACAATGCCCTTTTCTACTCTGTTTTGGAGTATATACACCAAATCAGTATGCTCTCTCATGTAAAATATAGAAATTCTAATTTTACGTGAATCGAAATAAATCTAAATAATACCTAGGCGCCCCAAAGTTAAAAGAAAATGGCTCTAAATATACTCTGTTTCAAAAAATATACAATGCTTTATTCTACTCTGTTTTGGAGGATATACACCAACTCAATATGCTCTCTCATGTAAAATACTGAAATTCTAATTTTACTTGAAACGATAAAAATCTAAATATTATCTAGGAACCCAAATGCTAAAAGTAAAATTGCTCTGAATATAATCTGTCAGAAAAAATATACAATGCCCTTTTCTACTCTGGGTTAGAGTATATACACCAACTCAATATGCTCTCTCATGTAAAATTACGAAATTCTAATTTTAGGCGGATCGATAAAAATCTAAATAATATCTAGGCGCCTCAAAGTTAAAAGAAATTAACTCTGAATATAGTCTGTTAGAAAAAATATACAATGCCTTATTCTACTCTGTTTTGGAGTATATACACCAAATCAGTACGCTCTCTCATGTACAATAGAGTAATTCTAATTTTACCAAAATCGAAAAAATCTAAATATTATCGAGGCACACCAATGTTAAAAACAAAATTGCTCTGAATGTAATCTGTCAAAAAATATATAATGACCTATTGTACTCGGGTTTGGAATATATACACCAACTCAGTATGCTCTCCCATGTAAACCAAAATTCTAAATTTACTTGAATTGAAGAAAATCTAAATATTATCTAGGTACCCCAATGTTGAAAGCATAATTGCTCTGAATATAATCTGCCAGAAAAAAAATAGAATGCCCTTTTCTACTCTGTTTTGTAGTATATACACCAACTCAATATGCTCTCTCATGTAAAATTACGAAATTCTAATTTTAGGCGGATCGAAAAAAAATCTAAATAATATCTAGGCGCCTCAAAGTTAAAAGAAATTGGCTCTGAATATAGTCTGTTAGAAAAAATATACAATGCCTTATTCTACTCTTTTTTGGAGTATATACACCAAATCAGTATGCTCTCTCATGTAAAATACAGAAATTCTAATTTTACCCGAATCGAAAAAATCCAAGAATTACCTAGGCACCCCAATGTTAAAAACAAAATTACTCTTAATATAATCAGTTAGAAAAAATATACTATGCCCTATTCTACTCTGTTTTGGAGAATATATCTCGTGAAAAATAAAAAAATTCTATATTTAAGCGAATCGAAATAAATCTAAATATTATCTAGGCACCCAAATGTTAAAAAAAATATTGATCTGAATATAATCTGTCAGAAAAAATATAAAATGCCTTATTCTACTCTGTTTTAAAGTATATACAAAACCTCAGTATGCTCTCTCAGGTTAAATACCGAAATTCTAATATTTCGTGAATCAAAAAAAAATCTAAATATATTCTAGGCACCCCAATGTTAAAACTAAATTTGCTCTGAATATAAACTGTCAGAGAAAATATACAATGCCGTATTCTACGCTGTTTTAAAGTATATACACCAACTCTGTATGCTCTCTCATTTAAAATACCGAAATTCTAATTGTACGCGAATCAAAAAAAAATCTAAATAATATCTAGGCACTTAAAAGTTTGAAGAAAATGGCTGTGAATACAGTCTGTTAAAAAAAATATAGAATGCCTTATTCTACTCTGTTTTGGAGTATATACACCAACTCCATATGCTCTCTCAAGTAAAATATAGAAATTCTATATTTAAGCGAATCGAAAAAAATCTAAATACTATCTAGGAACCCCAATGTTATAAGTAAAATTGCTCTCAATATAATCTGTCAGAAAAATTATACAATACCCTTTTGTACTCTGTTTTCGAGTATATACACCAACTCAATATACTCTCTCATGTAAAATAACGAAATTCTAATTTAATGCGAATCAAAAAAAATCTAAATAATATCCAGGCGCTTAAAAGTTACAAAAAATGGCTCTGAATATAGTCTGTTAGAAGAAATATACAATGCCTTATTGTACTCTGTTTTGGAGCATATACACCAACCCAGAATGCGCTCTCATGTAAAATAACGAAATTCTAATTTTATGCAAATTGAAAGAAATCTAAAAAATATCTAGGCGCCCCAAAGTTAAAAGAAAATGTCTCTGAATATACTATGTTAGAAAAAATATACAATGCCTTATTGTACTCTTTTGTGGAGTATATACACCAACTCCATATTCTCTCTCATGTAAAATACAGAAATTCTATATTTAAGCGAATCGAAAAAAATCTAAATATTACCTAGGCAGGCCAATGTTAAAAGCAAAATTGCTCTGAATATAATCTGTCAGAAAAAAATACAATGCCCTATTCTTCTCTGTATTGGAGTATATACACAAAATCAGTGTTCTCTCTCATGTAAAATATCGAAATTGTAATTTTACGTGAATTGAAAAAAATCTAAATAATATCTAGGCGCCCCACACTTAAAAGAAAATGGCTCTGAATATAGTATGTTAGAGAAAATATACAATGCCCTATTCTACTCTGTTTTGGAGTATATACAGCAACTCAGTGTGCTCTCTCATATAAAATACCGAAATTCTAATTTCACGTGAATCGAAAAAAATCTAAATATTATCTAGGCACCCGAATGTTAAAAGAAAATTGCTCTGCATATAATGTGTCAGGAAAAGTATACAATGCCCTTTTCTACTCTGTTTTGTAGTATATACATCAACTCAATATGCTCTCCCATGTAAAATACAGAGATTCTCTATTTAAGTGAATCGAAAAATAATCTAAATATTATCTAGGCACCGCAATGTTAAGAACAAAATTGCTCTGAATATAATCTGTCAGAAAAAATATACAATGACTTTTCTACACTGTTTTGGAGTATATACACCAACTCCATATGCTCTCTCATGTAAAATACAGAAACTCCATATTTAAGGGAATTGAAAAAAATCTAAATATTATCTAGGGACCACAATGTTAAAAGCAACATTTCTCTGAATATAATCTGTCAGAAAAAATATACAATGCCACATTCTACTCTGTTTTGGAGTATATACACCAACTCAATATGCTCTCTGATGTAAAATACAGAAATTCTATATTTAAGCGTATTGAAAAAAATCTAAATATTATCTAGGCACCCCTTGATAAAAACAAAATTGCTCTGAATATAATCTGTCAGAAAAAATATACAATACCATATTCTACTCTGTTTTGGAGTATATACACCAACTCCATATGCTCTCTCATGTAATATACAGAAATTCTAAATTTAAGCGAATCGAAAAAAATCTAAATATTATGTAGGCAACTCAATGTTAAAAGAAAAATTGCTCTGAATATAATCTGTCAGAGAAAATACAAAATGCCATTTTCTACTCTGTGTTGGACTATATACACCAACTCCATATGCTCTCTCATGTAAAATACAGAAATTCTATATTTAAGCGAATTGAATAAAATCTAAATATTATCTAGGCAGCCCAATGTTAAAAGCAAATTTGCTGTGAATAGAATCTGTCAGAAAAAATATAAGATGCCCTTTTTTACTCTGTTTTGTAGTACATACACCAACTCAATATGCTCTCTCATGTAAAATACCAAATTCTAATTTTATGCAAATTGAAATAAAATCTAAATAATATCGAGGTGCCCCAAAGTTAAAAGAAAATGGCTCTGAATATAGTCGGTTTAAAAAATACACAATGCCTCATTCTACTGTGTTTTGGAGTATATACACCAACTCAGTGTGCTCTCTCAGGTAAATTAGAGAAATTCTAATTTAAACGAATCTAAAAAGTCTAAATATTATCTAGGCAACCCAATGTTACAAACAAAATTGCCCTGAATATAATCTGTCATAAAAAATATACAATGCCGTATTCTACTCTATTTTGGAGTATATACACCAACTCCATATTCTCTGTCATGTAAAATACAGAAATTCTATATTTATGTGAATCGCAATAAATGTAAATATTATGTAGGCACTCCAACGATAAAAATAAAAATTCTCTGAATATAATATGTCAGAAAAAATATGCAATGCCCTATTCTACTCTGTTTTGGTGTATATACACCAACTCCATATGCTCTCTCATGTAAAATACCGAAATTCTAATTTTACGTGATTTGAAAAAAATCTAAACATTATCTAGGCACGCGAATGTTAAAAGAAAAATTGCTCTGAATATAATCTGTCAGAATCAATATACAATGCCCTTTTCTACTCTTTTTTGTAGTATATACACCAACTCAATATGCTCTCTCATGTACAATACAGTAATTCTAATTTTACCAAAATCGAAAAAATCTAAATATTATCGAGGCACACCAATGTTAAAAACAAAATTGCTCTGAATATAATCTGTCAAAAAATAAATAATGACGTATTGTACTCGGTTTTGGAGTATATACACCAACTCAGTATGCTCTCTCATGTAAACCGAAATTCTAAATTTACTTGAATCGAAGAAAATCTAAATATTATCTAGGTACCCCAATGTTGAAAGCATAATTGCTCTGAATATAATCTGCCAGAAAAAACATAGAATTCCCTTTTCTACTCTGTTTTGTAGTATATACACCAACTCAATACGCTCTCTCATGTAAAATTAGAAATTCTAATTTTAGGCAGATCGAAAAAAATTTAAATAATATCTAGGCACCTCGAAGTTAAAAGAAATTGGCTCTGAATATAGTCTGTTAGAAAAAATATACAATGCCTTATTTAACTCTGTTTTGGAGTATATACACCAAATCAGTATTCTCTCTCATGTAAAATACAGAAATTCTAATTTTACCCGAATCGAAAAAAATCCAAGAATTACCTAGGCACCCCAATGTTAAAAACAAAATTTCTCTTAATATAATCAGTTAGAAAAAATATACCATGCCCTATTCTACTCTGTTTTGGAGTATATACACCAACTCCATATGTTCTCACATGAAAAATACAGAAATTCTATATTTAAGCGAATCGAAATAAATCTAAATATTATCTAAGCACCCAAATGTTAAAAACAATATTTATCTGAATATAATCTGTCAGAAAAAATAAAAAATGCCTTATTCTACTCTGTGTTGGAGTATATACACCCACTCCATATGCTCTCTCATGTAAAATACAGAAATTCTATATTTAAGCGAATTGAAAAATATCTAAATATTATCTAGGCACCCCAATGTAAAAATCAAAATTTCCGTGAATATAATATGTCAGAAAAAATATACAATGCCCTTTTCTACTTGGTTTTGTAGTATATACACCAATTCATTATGCTCTCTCATGTAAAATACAGAAATTCTAATTTTACCCGAATAGAAAAAATCTAAATATTATCTAGGCACCACAATGTTAACAACAAAATTCCTCTGAATATAATCTGTCAGAAAAAATATACAATGCCCTTTTCTACTCTGTTTTGTAGTATATAAACCAAGTCCATATGCTTTCTCATGTAAAATACAGAAATTTTAATTTTACCCGAATCGAAAAAATCTAAATATTATCTAGGCACCCCAATGTTAAAACCAAAATTGCTTTGAGTATAATCTCTCAGAAAAAATATACAATGCCCTATTCTAATCTCTTTTGGAATATATACACCAAGTCCATACTCTCTCTCATGTAAAATACAGAAATTCTATATTTAAGCGAATCGAAAAAAATCTAAATATTATCTAGGCACCCCAATGTTAAAAGAGAAATTTCGCTGAATATAATCTGTCAGAAAAAATATACAATTTTTTATTCTACTCTGTTTTGGAGTATATACACCAACTCAGTATGCTCTCTTATGTAAAGTACAGAAATTCTAATTTTACTCCGAATACAAAAAATCTAAATATTATCTAGGCACACCAGTGTTACAATGAAAATTGGTCTGAATATAATCTGTCAGAAAAAATATACAATGTCCTATTCTACTCTTTTTTGAAGTATATACACCAACTCCATATGCTCCCTCATGTAAAATACAGAAATTCTATATTTAAGCGAATCGAAAAAAATCTAAATGTTATCTAGGCACCCCAATGTTAAAAGGAAAATTGCTCTGAATATAATCTGTCAGAAAAAAATACAATGCCCTATTCTACTCTGTATTGGAGTATATACACCAACTCAGTATTCTCTATCATGTAAAATACCGAAATTGTAATTTTACGCGAATGGAAAAAAATCTAAATAATATTTAGGCGCCCCAAACTTAAAAGAAAATGGCTCTGAATATAGTATGTTAGAGAAAATATACAATGCCCTATTCTCCTCTGTTTTGGAGTATATAGAGCAACTCAGTTTGCTCTCTCATATAAAATACCGAAATTCTAATTTCACATGAATTGAAAAAAATCTAAATATTATCTAGGCACCCGAATGTTAAAAGAGAATTGCTCTGCATACAACGTGTAAGAAAAAATATACAATGCCCTTTTCTACTCTGTTTTGTAGTATATACACCAACTCAATATTCTCTCCCATGTGAAATACAGAGATTCTCTATTTAAGCGAATCGAAAAAAAATCTAAATATTATCTAGGCACCTCAATGTTAAGAACAAAATTGCTCTGAATATAATCTGTCAGAAAAACTATACAATGCCCTATTCTACTCTGTTTTGGTGTATATACACCAACTCCATATGCTCTCTCATGTAAAATACAGAAACTCCATATTTAAGCGAATTGAAAAAAATCTAAATATTATCTATGGAACACATTGATAAAAGCAACCTTGCTCTGAATATAATCTGTCAGAAAAAATATACAATGCCCTTTTCTACTCTGTTTTGTACTATATACACCAACTCAATATGCTCTCTTATGTAAAATACTGAAATTCTTTTTTTTTTTTTTTTAATACTTCCTATCTCTGTTACATTTTGGTAATTCTTGCAGTATTTCAAACTTTTTCATGATTTTTTTTTTGAGGGAAAAATAGAAGAAGAAGGGGAAAAAAACAATAAGAGGGAAAAAGGAATATTACTTCATTCCTAAAATGGGTTTCAATAATGGCCGATCAATATTTTGAGTATTTAAAGTGGTTAATGCATATTTTATGTGTTTAAAATGGAGACCTCTATTGTGTTTATTTGTTCTGGCTCTGAGTTCAAGTCCTGGATATCATTATCAATTTGTTGTCTCATTGAATCTAAATCTCATTATGTGTTTTATGTATCTGGGTGTTAAGATCTCTTATTGTTGCATTAATCCTTTTACCCTTGCATCCTTGTAGCTTTGAAATCTATTTTATTACGTGTGAGAATTGCAACTCCTGCTTATTATTTATTTATTTTTGCTCTCCATTTGGTCGGTGAGTTTTTTTCCATCCCCTTGTTTTGAGTCTTTGTATATCTTTAGATATATCGTTAGATTTTTGTGGATAATGTATATTTTGTGTGTTTAAAATGGAGAGCTCTATTGAGTTTATTTGTTCTGGATCTTAGTTCCAGTCCTGGATATCGTTATCAATTTTCTGTCTCATTGAATCTAAATCTCATTATCGGTCTTATGTATCTGGGTGTTAAGATCTCTTATTACATTAATCATTTTATCCTTGTATCCTTGTAGCTTTGAAATCTATTTTGTCAAATGTGAAAATTGCAACTCCTGCTTTTTATTTATTTAGTTTTGCTCTGCATTTGGTTGGTACGTTTTTTTTTCCAACCCTTTATTTTGAGTCTATGTATATCTTTGGATATACCGTTAGATTTTGTCTGTATCTTTTGATTGGGAGATTTGGTCGATTTAAATTTAGGGTTGTTGCCGTTTGATATTAACTGGCTATTTTGTCCTTTTGTTGATAAAAATTCTTCTTTATGTTAATGCTCTTTACTTTTTGGTGTATTTTTAGAAAGGGTCATACTGGTTGTTCCTTTCTGTGTATAGTGCTTCTTTTAGAAGTTCTTGTAAAGCAGGCCTGGTGGTAATAAAATCTCTGAGTACTTGCTTGTTCCTAAAAAATTTTATTTTTCCTTCAAATGTAAAGCTTAAATTGGCAGGATATGAAATTCTGGGCTGAAAGTTCTGTTGATTAAGTATATTGAATATTGGCCCCCACTCTCTTCTAGCTTGTAGGGTTTCCGTTGAGAGATCTGCTGTAAGCCTAATAGGCTTACCTTTATGGGTAACTTGATCTTTCTCTCTGGCTGCCCTTAATATTTTCTCCTTCGTTTCGATCTTGGTGAATCTAACGATTATGTGCCTTGGGGTTGGTCTTCTTGAGGAATATCTTTGTGGTGTTCTCTGTATTGCCTGGGGTTGAATAGTGTCCTGCTTTGCTAAATTAGGAAAATTTTCCTGGATAATGTCCTGGAGAGTATTTTCCAGCTTGAATTCATTCTCTCCGTCACATTCAGGTACACCAATCAAGCATATATTAGTTCTTTTCACATAGTCCCATATTGCTTGGAGACTTTGCTCATTCCTTTTTATCCTTTTTTCTCTATTCTTGTCTTGTCGTTTTGTTTCATTAAGTTGATCTTCAACCTCTGATACCCTTTCTTCTGCTTGATCCATTTGGCTGTTTAAGCTTGTACATATTTCACTAAGTTCTCATGTTGTATTTTTCAACTCCATAAGTTCATTTGTATTCCTCTCTATATTGTCTATTCTTTTCAACATTTTATCTAACCTTTTTTCCAAGTTCTTAGTTTCTTTACATTGGGTTAGAACAAGTTCCTTTAACTCCCAGAAGTTTCTTATCATCCACCTTTTAAAGCCTACTTCAGATAATGGAACACAGTCCTTTTCCATCAGGGCTTGTTCCGTTACTGATGAGTCCTTTTCCATCAGGGCTTGTTCCGTTGCTGATGGGTTCTGATTTTGAGTATACTCGGCCTTCTTAGGCTGTTTTTTCCCCTTCATTGTAGATGAACCGCCATTCTAATTAGTTTTCTGAGTCGACGTCCGACTTATTGATTCCCAGTGCTGGGATCCGAGCAACCCACTGTGGCAGCCTAAATAGCAGCAATGAGACTGATGGTGCTCTTCTGCCCGGGAATCTCTGGTCTGGCTTCCCTCTTGAGTCCGCAACAAGCAGCTCTGACTTCCCGGAGCTCCAAACTCCAGTCAGTATGGGAAGCAGTCCCGTTGGCTCTGCATGAAGAGCTGCTGCACCAAGACGCTGGCAAAACCGCTGCGGCGGCCACACGAGTCACGCTGGCGACCCGTGGGGCTCCTCCACTGGGAATCGGCTGATCGGTGAGTGACGAAAATTCGTCCAAAAGTGTGGCGTCGTCTCGTTCTCTGGGCTTTCACTGGAAGCTACAATCCTGAGCTGTTAGTGGTCGGCCATCTTGGATCGATCTCCAAAATACTAAAATTCTAATTCTACCCAAATCGAAAAAATCTAAATATTATCTAGGCAACTCAATGTTAAAAACAAAATTGCCCTGAATATAATCTGTCAGAAAAAACATACAATGCCCCATTCTACTCTGTTTTGGAGTATATACACCAACTCCATATGCTCTGTCAGGTAAAATACAGAAATTCTAATTTTACTTGAATCGAAAAAAATCTAAATATTATCTAGGCACCCCTTGTTAAAAACAAAATTGCTCTGAATATAATCTGTCAGAAAAAATATACAATACCATATTCTACTCTGTTTTGGAGTATATAAACCAACTCCATATGCTCTCTCATGTAAAGTAACGAAATTCTAAATTTAAGAGAATCGAAAAAAATCTAAATGTTATCTAGGCACCCCAATGTTAAAAGCAAAATTGCTCTGAATATAATCTGTCAAATAAAATATACAATTCCCTTTTCTGTTCTGTTTTGTAGTATATACACCAACTCAATATACTCTCTCATGTGAAATACATAAATTATAATTTTACGTGAATCAAAAAAAATCTAAATAATATCTAGGTGCCCCAAAGTTAAAAGAAAATTGCTCTGAATATAGTTTGTTAGAAAAAATATGCAATGCCTTACTCTACTCTTTTTTGGAGTACATAAACCAACTCATGTGCTCTCTAATGTAAAATACAGAAATTATAATTTTATCCGAATCGACAAAATCTAAATATAATCTAGGTACCCCAATGTTATAAACAAAATTTCTCTGAATATAATCTGTCAGAAAAAATATACAATGCCCTATTCTACTCTGTTTTGGAGTATATACATTAACTCTATATGCTCTCTCATGTGAAATACAGAAATTCTATATTTAAGCGAATCGAAAAAATTCTAAATACTATCTAGGCACCCAAATGTTATAAGCAAAATTTCTTTGAATATAATCTGTCAGAAAAAATTTACAATGCCCTTTTCTACTCTGTTTTGTAGTATATACACAAACTCAATATGCTCTCTCCTGTAAAATACTGAAATTCAAATTTTATGCGAATCGAAAAAAATCTAAATAATATCTAGGCGCCCCAAATTTAAAAGAAAATGGCTCTGAATATATCCTGTTTGGAGAAATATACAATGCCTTATTCTACTCTGTTTTGGAGTTTATACACCAACTCAGTATGCTCTTTCATGTAAAATACAACAATTCTTAATTTACCAGAATTGAAAAAATCTAAATATAAGGCAGGCACTTCAATGTTAAAAGCAAAATTTCTCTGAATATAATCTGTCAGAAAAAATATACAATGCCTTTTTCTACTCGGTTTTGTAGTATATACACCAACTCAATATGCTCTCTCATGTAAAATATCAAAATTATAATTTTACACGTATCGAAAAAAA
The DNA here is from genome assembly GCF_049354715.1 of Callithrix jacchus. Taxonomy (NCBI): domain Eukaryota; kingdom Metazoa; phylum Chordata; class Mammalia; order Primates; family Cebidae; genus Callithrix; species Callithrix jacchus. The sequence goes on along the minus strand of NC_133521.1, from coordinate 51,560,415 downwards.
TCTAAATAATACCTAGGCACCCCAAAGTTAAAAGAAAATGGCTCTGAATATAGTATGTTAGAAAAAATATACAATGCCGTATTCTACTCTGTTTTGGAGTATATACACCAACTCAGTATGCTCTCTCATAAAAAATACAGAAATTCTAAGTTTACCAAAATCGAAAAAATCTAAATATTATCTAGGCACTCCAATGTTAAAAACAAAATTTCTCTTAATATAGTCTGTCAGAAAAAATATACAAAGCCCTATTCTACTCTTTTTGGAGTATATACACCAACTCCATACACTCTCTCATTTAAAATAGAGAAATTCAATATTTAAGCGAATCTAAAGAAATCTAAATATTATCTAGGCACCCCAATGTTAAAAGAAAAATTGCTCTGAATATAATCTGCCAGAAGAAATATACAATGATCTTTTCTACTCTGTTTTGTAGTGTATACACCATCTCAATATGCTCTCACAGGTAAAATACAGAAATTCTAATTTTACGTGAATCGAAAAAAATCTAAATAATACCTAGGCGACACAGCGTTAAAAGAAAATGGCTCTGAATATAATCTGTCAGAAAAAAAAAGAATGCTTTTTTCTACTCTGTTTTGCAGTATATACACCAACTCAATATGCTCTCTTATGTAAAATAACGAAATTCTAAATTTACCCGAATCGAAAAAAAATCTAAATATTATATAGGCACCCCAATGTTAAAAGAAAAACTGCTCAGAATATAATCTGTAAGAAAAAAATATACAATGCCTTATTCTACTCTGTTTTGGAGTATATACACCAACTCAGTATGCTCTCTCATGTAAAATACCGAAATTCTAAATTCACACAAATCAAAAAAAATCTAAATATACTCTAGGCACCCCAATATTAAAAGAAAAATTTCTCTGAATATAATCTGTCAGAGATAATACACAATGCTTGTTTCTACTCTGTTTCGGAGTATATACAGCAACTCAGTATGCTTTCTAATGTAAAATACCGAAATTCTAAATTTACATGAATCGAAAAAAATCTAAATATTACCTAGGCACCCCAACGTTGAAAGAAAAATTTCTATGAATATAATCTGTCAGAAAAAATGTACAATGCTTTTCTCTTCTCAGTTTTGGAGTATGTACACCAACTCAAGATGCTCTCTCATGTAAAATACCGAAATTCTATATTTACGTGAATCGGAAAACATCTAAATATTATTTAGGCACCCCAAAAAAAAATTGCTCTGAATATAATCTGTCAGAGATAATACACAATGCTTGTTTCTACTCTGTTTCGGAGTATATACAGCAACTCAGTATGCTTTCTAATGTAAAATACCGAAATTCTAAATTTACATGAATCGAAAAAAATCTAAATATTACTTAGGCACCCCAACGTTGAATGCAAAATTTCTATGAATATTATCTGTCAGAAAAAATATACAATGCTTTTCTCTCCTCAGTTTTGGAGTATATACACCAACTCAAGATGCTCTCTCATGTAAAATACCGAAATTCTAAATTTACGTGAATCGAAAAACATCTAAATATTATCTAGGCACCCCGATGTTAAAAGCAAATTTGCTCTGAGTATATTCTCTCAGAAAAAATATACAATGCCCTTTTCTACTCTGTTTTGGAGTACATACACCAACTCAATATGCTCTCTCATATAAAATACCGAAATTCTGATTTGACACGTATCGAAACATATTTAAATATTATCTAGTTACCCCATTGTTAAAAACAAAAATGCTCTGAATATAATCTGTCAGAGAAAATATACAATGCCCTTTTCTGCTCGGTTTTGGAGTATATACACCAACTCAATATGCTCCCTCATGAAAAATACCGAAATTCTAATTTTACCCGAATCAAAAAAATCTAAATATTATCTAGGCACCCCAATGTTAAAAACAAAATTGCTCTGAATATCATCGGGCAGAAAAAATACACAATGCCTTTTTCTACTCTTTTTGGGAGTATATACACCAACTCAATATGCTCCTTCATGTAAAATACAGAAATTCAAATTTTACATGAACCGAAATAAATCTAAATATTATCTAGGCACACCAATGTTAAAATCAATATTGGTCTGAATATAATCTGTCAACAAAAATATACAATATTCCTTCCTACTCTGTTTTAAAGTATATACACTAACTCAATATGCTCTCCCATGTAAAATACAGAAATATAAATTTTACACGAACCAAAATAAATCTAAATATTATCTAGGCATTACAATGTTAAAAGCAAAATTGCTCTGAATATAGTCTGTGAGAGGAAATATACAATGTCCGTTTCTACTTTTTTTGGAGTATATAAACCAACTCAATATGGTCTCTCATGTAAAATACAAAAAATTCTAATTTTACCTGAAACAAAAAAAATCTAAATATTATCTAGACACCCAAATGTTAAAAGCAAAATTTCCCTTAATATAATCTGTCAGAAAAAATAAACAATGCCCTTTTCTACTCTGTTTTGTAGTATATAGACAAACTAAATATGTTCTCTCATGCAAAATCCCGGAATTCAAATTTTATGTGAATCGAAAAAAATCTAAATAATATCTAGGGGCCCCAAAGATACAAGAAAATAGCTCTAAATATAGTCTGTTATAAAAAATATACAAGGCCTTATTCTACTCTGCTTTGGAGTATATACACCAACTCAGTATGCTCTCTCATGTGAAATACAGCAATTCTAATTTTACGTGAATCAAACAAAATCTAAATATTATCTAGGCACCCCAATGTTAAAAACAAAATTGCTCTGAATATTATCTGTCATAAAAAATATACAATGCCCTATTCTACTCTGTTTTGGAGTATATACACCAACTCCATGTGCTCTCTCATGTAAAATACAGAAATTCTGTATTTAAGCGAATCGAAAAAAATCTAAATATTATCTAGGCACCCCAATGTTAAAAGCAAAATTGCTCTGAATGTAATCTGCTAGAACTAATATACAATTCCCTATTCTATTCTATTTTGGAGTATATACACCAACTCAATATGCTCTCTCATGTAAAATACCAAAATTATAATTTTACAGGAATCGAAAAAAATCTAAATATTATCTAGAAAACCCAATTTTAAAAGCAAAATTGTTCTGAATATAATGTGTCAGAAATAATATACAATGCCATTTTCTACTCTGTTTTGGAGTATATACACCAACTGAATATGCTCTCTCATGTAAAATAAAGAAATTATAATTTTACACAAATTGAAAAAATCTAAATATTATCTAGGCACCCCAAAGTTAAAAGCAAAATTCCTCTGAATATAATCTGTTAAAGAATATACACAATGACCTTTTCTACGCTGTTTTGGAGTATATACACCAACTCAATATGCTCTCCCACGAAAAATACAGAAATTCAATATTTACACGAACCAATAAAATCTAAATATTATCTAGGCACCCCATTGTTAAAAGCAAAATTGCTCTGAATATAATCTTTCAGAAAAAATATACAATGCCGTTTTCTTTTCTGTTTTGGAGTATATACACCAACACAATATGCTCTCTCATGTAAAATGCAGAAATTCTAATTTTACGCGAATAGAAAAAAAATATAAATATTAACTAGACACCCGAATGTTAAAAGCAAAGTTGCTCTAAATATAATCTGTCAGAAAAAATATACAATGCCCTATTTCACTCTTTTTTGGAGTATATACACCAACTCAATATGCTCTCTCATGTAAAATACGGAAATGATACTTTTACGCGCATCGAAAAAAATCTAAATAATATCTAGGCGCCCCAAAGATAAAAGAAAATGGCTCTGAATATAGTCTGTTCGAAAAAATATACAATGCTTTATTCTACTGTTTTGTAGTATGTACACCAACTCAGTATGCTCTTTTATGTAAAATACCGAAATTCTAATTTACGTGACTAAAAATTTCTAAATATTATCTAGGCACCCCAATGATAAAAACAAAATTGCTCTTAATATAATCTGTCAGAAAAAATATACAATGCCCTATTCTATTCTCTTTTGGTGTATATACACCAACTCAATATGCTCTCTCATGTAAAATACCGAAATAAATTTACAGCAATCGAAAAAAATCTAAATATTATGTAGGAAACCCAATTTTAAAAGCAAAATTGCTCTGAATATAATTTGTCAGAAATAATATAAAATGCCATTTTCTACTCTATTTTGTAGTATATACACCAACTAAATATGCTCTCTCATGTAAAATACAGTAATTCTAATTTTACCCGAATCCAAAAAGTCTAAATAGTATCTAGGCACACCAATGTTAAAAAAAATATTGCTCTGAAGATAATCTGACAGAAAACATATACAATGCTCTATTCTACTCTGTTTTGTAGTATATACACCAACTCCATATGCTCTCTCATGTAAAATGCAGAAATACTAATTTTACCCAAATCAAAAAAATCTAAATATTATTTAGGAACTTCAACAATAAAAACAAAATTGCTCTGAATATAATCTGTCAGAGAAAATATACAATGCCCTATTCTGCTCTGTTTTAAAGTATATGCACCAACTCCATATGCTCTCTCATGTAAAATACAGAAATTCTATATTTAAGCGAATCGAAATAAATCTAAATATTATCTAGGCACCCCAATGTTAATAGAAAAATTTCTCTGAATATCATCTGTCAGAAAAAATATACAACGTTCTATCCTACTTTGTTTTGTAGTATATACACCAACTCAATATGCTCTCTCATGTAAAATACCAAAATTCTAATTTAATGCGAATCAAAAAAAATTTAAATAACATCTAGGCGCCCCGAAGATAAAAAAAAATGGCTCTGATTATACTCTGTTAGATGAAATATACAATGCCTTATTCTACTCTGTTTTACAGTATATACACAAACTCAGTATGCTCTCTCATGTAAAATAGCGAAATTTTAATTTTACGTGAATCGAAAACAATCTAAATATTATCTAGGCACCCAAATATTAAAAGCAAAATTACTCTGAATATAATCTGTCAGAAAAAGTATACAATGCCCTCTTTTACTTTTTTTTGTAGTATATACACCAACTCAATATGCTCTCTCAGGTAAAATACATAAATAATAATTTTACACGAATCGAAAAAAATCTAAACAATATCTAGGCATCACAAAGTTAAAAACAATGGCTCTGAATATAGTCTGTTAGAAAAAAAATACAATGCCTTATTCTACTGTTTTGTAGTATATACACCAACTCAGTATGCTCTCTCATGTAAAACACCGAAATTTTAATTTTACCAGAATCATAAAATCTAAATATTATCTAGGCACTTCAATGTTAAAACAAAATTGGTCTGAATATAATCTGTCAGAAAAAATATACAATGCCCTATTCTACTTTGTTTTGAGTATATAGACCAACTCCATATGCTCTCTCTTGTAAAATACAGAACTTCTATATTTAAGCGATTCGAAAAAAATCTAAATATTATCTAGGCACCCCAATGATAAAAACAAAATTGCTCTGAATACAGTCTGTCAGAAAAAATATACAATGCCTTATTCTACTCTGTTTTGGAGTATATACACCAACTCCATATGATCTCCATTGTAAAATACAGAAATTCTGAATTTAAGCGAATCAAAAAAAATCTAAATATTATCTAGGCACCCCAATATTAAAATCAATATTGCTCTATATACAATCTGTCAGAAAAAATATACAATGCCCTTTTCTACTTTGTTTTGGAGTATATACACCAACTCAACATGCTCTCTCATATAAAATATCGAAATTCTAATCGTGCCCAAATTGACAAAAATCTAAATAATATCTAGGCGCTGCAAAGTTAAAAGAAAGTGGCTCTGAATATAGTCTGTTAGTAAAAATATACAATGCCTTATTGTACTCTGTTTTGGAGTATATACACCAACTCAGTATGCTCTCTAATGTAAAATACAGAAATTCTATATTTAAGTGAATCGATAAAAATCTAAATATTATCTAGGCACCCCAATGTTAAAAGCAAAATGGCTTTTAATATAGTCTGTTAGAAAAAATATACAATGCATTACTCTACTCTGTTTTGGAGTATATACACCAACTCAGTATGCTCTCTCATGTAAAATATAGAAATTCAAATTTTACCCAAATTGAAATAATCTAAATATTATCCAGGCACCCCAATGTTAAAAACAAAATTGCTCTTAATATAATCTGTCATCAAAAATATGCAATACCCTATTCTACTGCGTTTTGGAGTATATACATCAACTCCATATGCTCTCTCATGTAAAATACAGAAATTCTATATTTAAGCGAATCGAGAAAAATCTACATATTATCTAGGCAACCCAATGTTAAAAGTAAAATTGCTCTGAATATTATCTGTCAGAAAATATATACAATGCCTTTTTCTACTCTATTTTGTAGTATATAAACCAACTCAATATGCTGTCTCATGTAAAATACAGAAATTAAAATTTTACACGAATCGAAAAAAATCTAAATATCTACACGCTCCAAAGTTAAAAAAAAATGGCTCTGAATATAGTCTGTTAGAACAAATACACAATGCGTTACTCTACTGTGTTTTGGAGTACATACACCAACTCAGTATGCTCTCTAATATAAAATACAGAAATTCTATATTTAAGCAAATCGAAATAAACCTAAATATTATCTAGACACCCCAATGTTAAAAACAAAATTGCTCTGAATATAATCTTTGAGAAAAAGTATACAATGCTTTTTTCTACTGTGTTTTGGTGTATATACACCAACTCCATATGCTCTCTCATGTAAAATACAGAAATTCTATATTTAAGAGAATCAAAAAAATCTAAATATTATCTAGGCACACCAATAATATAAAAAAAAATTGCTCTGAAAATAATCTGTCAGAAAAAATATACAATGCCCTTTTCTACTCTGTTTTGCAGTATATACACCAAATCAATATGCTCTCTCATGTAAAATACCTAAATTCTAATTTTACATCAATCGAAAAAAATCTAAATATCTAGGCACGCCAAAGATAAAAAAGAATGGCTATGAATATACTCTGTTAGAAAAAATATACAATGCCTTATTCTACTTTGATTTGGAGTGTATCACCAACTCAGTATGCTCTCTCATGTAAAAAAAAAATTCTAATATTACCAGAATCGAAAAAATCTAAATATTATGTAGGCACACCAATGTTAAAAACAAAATTGCTCTGAATATAATCTGTCAGAAAAAATATACAATGCCCTATTCTACTCTGTTTTGGAATATATACACCAATTCCATATGCTCTCTCATGTAAAATACAGAAATTCTATATTTACGTGAATCGAAAAAAATCTAAATATTATCTAGGCACCTCAACGTTAAAAGTAAAATTGCTCTGAATATAATCCGTCACAAAAAATATACAATGCTTTCTTCTACTCTGTTTTGTATTATATAAACCAACTCAATATGCTCTCCCATGTAAAATACAGAAATTCTAATTTTCCTGAATCGAAAAAATCTAAATATTATCTAGGCACCCCAATGTTCAAAACAATATTGCTCTGATTATAATCTGTCCAAAAAAATATACAATGCCCTATTCTACTTTGTTTTCGAGTATATACACCAACTCTGTATGCTCTCTCATGTAAAATATAGAAATTCTAATTTTACGTGATTTGAAAAAAATCTAAATATTATCTAGGCAAAGCAATGTTAAAAGCATAATTGCTCTGAATATAATTTGTCAGAAAAAATATACAATGCCATTATCTACTCTGTTTTGGAGCCTATACACCAACTCAATATGCTCTCTCATGTACAATACCGAAATTTTAATATTATGCGAATTGAAAAAAATCTAAATAATATCTAGGCCCCCAAAGTTAAAAGTAAATGGCTCTGATTATAGTCTGTTAAAAAAATTATACAATGCCTTATTCTGCTCTGTTTTGGAGTATATACAGCAACTCAGTGTGCTCTCTCATATAAATACAGAAATTCTAATTTTACGTGAATCAACAAAAATCTAAATATTATCTAGGCACCCCAATGTTAAAAGCAAAATTGCTCTGAATATAATTTGTCAGAAAAAATATACGATGCCGTATTCTACTTCGTTTCGGAGTATATACACCAACTCAATATGCTCTCTCATGTAAAATACAGAAATTATATATTTAATTGAATCGAAAAAAATCTAAATAATATTTGGGCGCTCCAAAGTTAAAGAAAATGTCTCTGAATATAGTCTCTTAGAAAAAATATACAATGCATTATTCTACTATGTTTCGGGGTATATACAACAACACATTATGCTCTCTCATATAAAATACACAAATTCTAATTTTACCCAAATCGAAAAAAACTAAATATTATCTAGTCACCCCAATGTTAAAAAAAAATTGCTCTGAATATAATCTGTCAGAAGAAAATATAAAATGCCCTTTTCTAATCTGTTGTGGAATATATACACCAACTCAATATGCTCTTTCATGTAAAATGCAAAAATTCTATATTTAAGCGAATCGAAAAAAATCTAAATATTATCTAGGAACCCCAATGTTAAAAACAAAATTGCTCTGAATACAATCTGTCAGAAAAAATATACAATGCCCTTTTCTACTCTGTTTTGGAATATATACACCAACTCAATATGCTCTCTCATGTAAAATACAGAAATTCTATATTTAAGCGAATCGAAAAGAATCTAAATATTATGTAGGCATTCCAATGTTAAAAACAAAATTGCTCTGAATATAATCTGTCAGAAAATATACACAATGCCCTGTTCTACTCTGTTTTGGAATATATACACCAATTCCATATGCTCTCTTATGTAAAATACAGAAATTCTAAATTTATGTGAATCGAAAAAAATCTAAATATTATCTAGGCACCCCAATGTTAAAAGGAAAATTGCTCTGAATATAATCTGTCAGAAGAAAATATACAATGCCCTGTTCTACTTTGTTTTGGGGTATATACACCAACTCAATATGCTCTCTCATGTAAAATAAAGAAATTGTATACTTAAGAGAATCGAAAAAAATCTAAATAATATCTGAGTGCCCCAACGTTAAGGAAAATGGCTCTGAATGTAGTCTCTTAGAAAAAATATACAATGCCTTATTCTACTGTGTTTTGGAGTAGATACACCAACTCATTATGCTCTCTCATGTAAAATACACAAATTCTAATTTTACCAGAATCGAAAAAATCTAAATATTATCTAGGCACCCCAATTGTTAAAAACAAAATTGCTCTGAATATAATCTGTCAGAAGAAAATATACAATGCCCATTTCTACTCTGTTGTGGAATATATACACCAACTCAATATGCTCTCTCATGTAAAATACAAAAATTCTATATTTAAGCGAATCAAAAAAAGTCTAAATATTATCTAGGCACCCCAATGTTAAAAACAAAATTGCTCTGAATATAATGTGTCAGAAAAAATATACAATGCCCTTTTCTACTCTGTTTTGGAATATATACACCAACTCAATAGGATCTCTCATGTAAAATACAGAAATTCTATATTTAAGCGAATCAAAAAAAATCTAAATATTATCTAGGCACCTCAATGTTAAAAACAAAATTGCTCTTAATATAATCTGTCAGAAAACATATACAATGCCCTTTTGTACGCTGTTTTGGAGTATATACACCAACTCAATATGCTCTCTCATGTAAAATACCAAAATTCTAAATTTACATGAATCGAAAAATATCTAAATATTATGTAGGCATGCCAATCTTAAAAGTAAAATTGCTCTGAATATAATCAGTTAGAACAAATATACAATACCCTTTCTCTGCTCTGTTTTGGAGTATATACACCAACTCAATATGCTCTCCCATGTAAAATAACGGAATTCTAATTTTATGCGAATTAAAAATAATCTAAATATTATCTAGGCACCCCAATGTTAAAAGCAAAATTTCTCTGAATATAATCTGTCATAAAAAATATACAATGTCTTTTTCTACTCTGTTTTGGAATATATACACCAACTCAATATGCTCTCTGATGTAAATTAATGAAATACTGATATTATGTGAATCGAAAAAAAATCCACATATTATCAAGGCACCCAAATGTTAAAAGAAAATGGCTCTGAATACAATATGTCAGAAAGAATATACAATGCCTTTTTCTATTTTGTTTTGGAGTATATACACCAACTCAATATCCTCTCTCATGTAAAATACCGAAATTCTAATTTTTCGAGAATCGAAAAAAATCTAAATATTATCTAGGTACACCAATGTAAAAAGCAAAATTTCTCTGAACATAATCTGTCAGAGAAAATATACAATGCCATTTTCTACACTGTTTTGGAGTATATACACCAACTCAATATGCTCTCTAATATAAAATACAGAAATTCTAATTTTACCTGAATCAAAAAGAATGTAAATATTATCTAGGCACCCCAATTGTTAAAAGAAAAATTGCTCTGAATATAATCTATCAGAAAAAATATACAATGCCCTTTTCTACTTTGTCTTGGTGTATATACACACACTCAATATGCTCTCTCATGTAAAATACCGAAATTATAATTTTATGTGAATCGAAAAAATCTAAATATTATCTAGGCATCCCAGGGTTAAAACAACATGAATCTAAATATAATCTGTCAGAAAAAATATACAATTCCTTATTCTACATTGTTTGTCAGTATGTACACCAAGTCAATATGCTCTCTCATGTAAAATAAAGAAATTCTAAATTTACGCAAATCAAAAAATTCTAAATAAATTCTAGGCACCCCAATGTTAATAGAAAAGTTGCTCTGAATATACTCTATCAGAAAAAATATACAATGCCTATTTCTACTTTGTTTTGGAGTATATACACCAACTCTACCTGCTCTCTCATGTAAAAAACCGAAATTCTATATTTAAGCGAATCGAGAAAAATATAAATAATATCTAGGCACCCCAGTGTTAAAAGAAAAATTTCTCTGAATATAATCTGTCAAAAAAAAGTATACAATGCCCTTTTGTACTATGTTTTGGAGTATATACACCAAATCAATATGCTCTCTCATGTAAAATACCGAAATTCTAATTTTACGCAAATCGAAAGAATCAAAATATTATCTAGGCACCCCAATGTTAAAAACAAAATTTCTCTGAATATAATTTGTCAGAAAAAATATACAATGCGCTATTCTACTTTGTTTTGGAGTATATACACCAAGTCCATATGCTCTCTCATGTCAAATACAGAAAATCTATATTTAAGCGAATCGAAAAAAATATAAATATTATCTAGGACCCCCAATGTTAAAAACAAAATTGCTCTGAATACAATCTGTCAAAAAAATATACAATGGACTATTCTACTCTGTTTTGGAGTATATACACAAACTCCATATGCTCTCTCATGTAAAATACAGAAATTCTATATTTAAGCGAATCGAAAAAAAACTAAATATTATCTAGGCAACCCAATGTTAAAACCAAAATTCCACTGATTATAATCTGTCAGAGAAAAATATACAATGCACTATTCTACTCTGTATTGGAGTATATACACCAATTCCATATGCTCCATCATGTAAAATACAGAAATTCTATATTTAAGCGAATTGAAATAAATCTAAATATTATCTAGGCACCTCAATGTTAAAAGCAAAATTGTTCTGAATATAATCTGTCAGAAAAAATATACAATGCCCTTTTCTACTCTGTTCTGCAGCATATACACCAAATCCATATGCTCTCTCTTGTCAAATACGGAAATTCTATATTTAAGCGAATCTAAAAAAATCTAAATATTATCTAGGCACCCCAATGTTAAAAGCAAAATTGCTCTGAATATAATCTGTCAGAAAAAATATACAATGTCCTATTCTACTCTGTTTTGTATTATATACACCACTCAGTATGATCTCTCATGTAAAATACCAAAAGTCTAATTTTACGTGAATCGAAAAAAAAACTAATATTATCTAGGCACCCCAATGTTAAAATCAAAATTGCTCTCAATATAATCTGTCATGAAATATATACAATACCCTTTTCCACTTTGTTTTGAAGTATATACACCGAATCAATATGCCCTCTCATGTAAAATACGAAATTCTAATTTTACACGAATCGAAAAAATTCTAAATAATATCTAGGCGCCCCAGAGTTAAAAAAAATGGCTCTGAAGATAATCTGTTAGAAAAAATATACAATGCCTTATTCTACTCTGTTTTGGAGTATATACACCAACTCACTATGCTCTCTTGTGTAAAATACAGAAATTCTAATTTTAACCGAACAGAAAAAATCTAAATATTATCTAGGCACCCCAATGTTAATAAAAGATTGCTCTGAATATAATCTGTCAGAGAAAATATACAATGCCCTAATCTACTCTGTTTTGCGTATATACCACTACTGTACCTGCTGTCTCATGTAAAATAGAGAAATTCTATATTTAAGCAAATCGAAAAAAATCTAAATATTATCTAGGCACCCCAATGTTAAAAGAAAATTGCTCTGAATATAAAATGTCATAAAAATATAAAATGCCCTTTTCTACTCTGTTTTGTAGTATATACACCAAATCAATATGCTCTCTCATGTAAAATACCGAAATTCGATATTTCCGCGAATCTAAAAAAATCTAAATAATATCTAGGCGCCCCAAAGTTAAAAGAAAATGGGTCTGAATATAGTCTGTTAGAAAAAATATACAATGCCTTATTCTACTTTGTTTTGGAGTCTATACACCAACACAATATGCTCTCTCATGTAAGATACCGAAATTCTAATTTTACGAGAATCGAAAAAAATCTAAATATTATCTAGGAACCCCAATGTTAAACACAATTTTGCTCTGAATATAATCTGTCAGAGAAAATATACAATGCCCTATTCTACTCTGTTTTGGTGTATATACACCTACTACATATGCTCTCTAATGTAAAATACAGATATTCTATATTTAAGCAAATCCAAAAAAATCTAAAATTTATCTAGGCATCCCAATGTTAAAAGCCAAATTGCTTTGAATATATTCTGTCAGAAAAAAATATACAATGCTTTCTTCTACTCTGTTTTGTAGTATATACACCAACTCAATATGCTCTCTCATGTAAAATACCGAAATTCTAATTTTACGCGTATCGAAAAAAATCTAAATAATATCTAATCACCCCAAAGGTAAAAGAAAAGGCTCTGAAAATATTCTGTTAGAAAAAATATACAATGCTTTATTCTACTGTGTTTTGGAGAATACACACCAACTCAGTATGCTCTCTCATGTAAAATACCGAAATTCTAATTTTACGTGAATCGAAAGAATCAAAATATTATCTATGCACACAAATGTTAAAAACAAAATTTCTCTGAATATAATTTGTCAGACAAAATATACAATGCCTTATTCTACTATGTATTGGAATATATACACAAACTCAGTATGCTCTCTCGTGTAAAATACAGAAATTTTAATTTTACACAAATCGAAAAAATCTAAATATTATCTAGGCACCCCAATGTTAAAAACAATATTGCTCTGAATATAATCTGTCAGAGAAAATATACAATGCCCTATTCTACTTTGTTTTGGACTATACACACCAACTCCATATGCTGTCTCATGTAAAATACAGAAATTCTATATTTAAGTAAATCGAAACAAATCTAAATATTATCCAGGCACTGCAATGTTAAAAGGAAAATTGCTCTGAATATCATCTGTCAGAAAAAAAACAATTTGCTCTTTTCTACTCTTTTTTGTAGTATATATACCAACTAAATATTCTCTCTCATGTAAAATATCGAAATTCTAATTTTACGTGAATTGAAATAAATCTAAATATTATCTAGGCTCCCCAATGTTAAAAAAAATTGCTCTGAATATAATCTGTTAAAGAAAATATACCTTGCCCATTTATACTTTGTTTAGGAGTATATACACCAACTCAATATGCTCTCCCATGTATAATAGCGAAATTCTAATTTTATGTGAATTGAAAAAAATCTAAATATTATCCACGTACCCCAATGTTAAAAGCAAATTTTCTCTGAGAATAATTTGTCAGAAAAAATATACAATGCCCTTTTCTACTCGGTTTTGGAGTATATACACCAACTCAATATGCTCTCTCGTGTAAAATAACGAAATTCTAATTTTACGTGAATCGAAAAAAATCTAAATAGTATCTAGGCACGCCAATGTTAAAAGCAAAATTGCTCTGAATATAATCTGTCAGAAAAAATATACAATGACCTTTTCTACTCTGTTTTGGAGTATAAACACCAACTCAATATTCTATCTCATGTCAAATACAGAAATTCTAATTTTACGCTAATCGAAAAAAATCTAAATATTATCTAGGCACCTCAATGTTAAAAGAAATTGTCTCTTAATATAATCTGTCAGAGAAAATATACAATGCCCTTTTCTACTCTGATTTAGGGTATATACACCACTCAATATACTTTCTCATGGAAAGTACAGAAATTCGAATTTTACCTGAATCGAGAAAATATAAATATTATCTAGGCACCCCAATGTTAAAAACAAAATTTCTCTGAATATAATCTGTCAGAAAAAATATACAATGCCCTATTCTACTCTGTTTTGAAGTATATACACCAACTCAATATGCTCTCTCATGTGAAATACAGAAATTCTAATTTTAAGGGAATCGAAAAAAATCTCAATATTATGTAGGAACCCCAATATTAAAAGAAAAATAGCTCTGAATATAATCTGTCAGAAATAATATACAATGCTTTTTTCTACTCTGTTTTGGAGTATATACACCAACTCAATATGCTCTCTCATGTAAAATACCGAAATTCTAAACTTACGTGAATCGAAAAAAATCTCAATATTATCTAGGCACCCAAATAGTAAAAGGAAAATTGCTCTGAATATAATCTTTCAGAAAAAATATACAATGCCCTATTCTACTTTGTTTTGGTGTATATACATCAACTCAATATGCTCTATCATACAAAATACCGAAATTCTAAATTTAAGAGAATCGAAAAAAATCTAAATATTATCTAGGTACCCCAGTGTTAAAAGCAAAACTGCCCTGATTATAATCAGTCAGAAAAAATATACAATGCCCTTTTCTACCCTGTTTTGGAGTATATACACCAACTCAATATGCGATCTCATGTAAAATACCGAAATTCTAAATATATGTGAATCCAAAAAAATCTTCATATTATCTAGGCACCACAATGTTAACAGCAAAATTGCTCTGAATATAATCTGTCAAAAAAATATACAATGCCCTTTTATACTCTGTTTTGGGGTGTATACATCTACCCAATATGCTCTCTCATGTAAAATAACAAAATTCAAATTTTACTCGAATCGAAAAAATCTAAATATTATCTAGGCACACCAATGTTAAAAGCATAGTTGCTCTGAATATAATCTGTCATATAAAATATACAATGCCCTTTTCTACTTTGTTTTGGAGTATATACATCAACACAATATGCTCTCTCATGTAAAATACCGAAATTCTAAATATACGCGAATCTAAAAAAATCTAAATATTACCTACTTACCGCAACGTGAAAAGCAAAATTTTTCTGAATACACTCTGTCAGACAAAATATATAATGCTTTTCTCTCCTTAGTTTTGGAGTGTATACACCAACTCAATATGCTCTCTCATGTAAAATACTGAAATTTAAAATTAATGCGAATCGAAAAAAATCTAAATATTACCTAGGAAACCCAACGTTAAAAGAAAATTTTTTCTGAATATAATCTGTCCGAAAAAATGTACAATGCCCTTTTCTACATTGTTTTGGAGTATATACACCAACTCAATATGCTCTCTCATGTAAAATACCGAAATTCTAACTTTACGCAAATCGAAAAAAATATAAATCTTATATAGGCACCCCAATGTGTAAAGAAAATGGATCTGAATATAATCTGTCAGAGAAAATATACAATACCCATTTCCACTCTGTTTTGGAGTATATACACCAACTCAATATGCTCTCTCTTGTAAAATACCAAAATTCTAAATTTAGGCTAATAAAAAGGAATCTAAATATTATCTAGGCACCCCAATGGTAATAAAAAAATTTCTCTGAATATAATCTGTCAGGAAAAATATACAATGCCCTTTTCTACTCATTTTTGGGGTATATACACGAACTCAATATGCTCTCTCATGTAAAATACCGAAATTCTAAATTAATTCAAATAGAAAATAATCTAAATATTATCTAGGCACCCCAATGAAAAAAGCAAAATTGTTCTGAATATAATCTGTCAGAAATAATATACAACGCCCTATTCTACTCTGTTTTGGAGTATATACACCAACTCAATATGCTCTCTCATGTAAAATACCGAAATTGTAATGTTACGTGAATCGAAAAAATCTAAATATGACCTAGGCACCCCAACGTTAAAAGCATAATTTCTCTGAATATAATCTGACAGAAAATATATACAATGCCCTTTTGTACTCTGTTTTGGGGTATATACACAAACTCAATATGCACTCTCATGTAAAATACACAAATTCTAAATTAACTAAAATCGAAAAAAATCTAAATATTACCTAGGCAGCCCAATGAAAAAAGCAAAATTGCTCTGAATATAATCTGTCAGAAATAATATACAATGCCCTATTCTACTCTGTCTAGGAGTATATACACCAACTCAATATGCTCTCTCATGTAAAATACAAAAATTGTAAATTTATGTGAATCAAAAAAAATCTAAATATTACCTAGGCACCCCAACGTTAAAAGCAAAATTTCTCTGAATATAATCTGACAGAAAAAATATACAATGCTATTCCTTACTCAGTTTTGAAGTATATTCACCAACTAAATACACTCTCTCATGGAAAATACCGAAATTCTAAATGTACACGAATCGAAAAAAATCTAAATATTATCTAGGCTCCCCAATCTTAAAAGCAAGTTTGTTCTGAGTAAATTCTGTCAGAAAAAATATACAGTGCAACTTTCTACTCTGTTTGGGAGTACATACACCAA
This sequence comes from Callithrix jacchus, assembly GCF_049354715.1. Taxonomy (NCBI): domain Eukaryota; kingdom Metazoa; phylum Chordata; class Mammalia; order Primates; family Cebidae; genus Callithrix; species Callithrix jacchus. The sequence goes on along the minus strand of NC_133521.1, from coordinate 51,543,452 downwards.
CTCAATATGCTCTCTCATGTAAAATACCGTAATTTTATGTTTACGCGAATCGAAAAAAGTCTCAATATAATCTAGGCACCCCAATGTTAAAAGAAAAATTGCTCTGAATATAATCTGTCAAAAAAAATATAAAATGCCCTTTTCTACTCTGTTTTGGGGTATATACAGCAACCTAATATGCTCTCTCATGTAAAATAACAAAATTCAAATTTTATTCGAATCTAAAAAATTTAAATATTATCTAGGCATTCCGAGGTTAAACTAAAATAACTCTGAATATAATCTGTCAGAAAGAATATACAATGCCTTATACTACTCGTTTTAGGAGTATATAAACCAATTCAGTAGGCTCCCTCATGTAAAATACAGAAATTCGAATTATACGTGAATCGAAAAAAATTTAAATATTATCTAGGCACCACAAGGTTAAAAGAAAATGGCTCTGAATATAATCTGTCAGAAAAAATAGACACTGCCTTCTTCTACTCTGTTTTCGGGTATACACAAAAACTCAATATACTCTCCCATGTAAAATACCGAATTTCTAAATTTACGATAATCAAATAAAATCTAAATATTATCTGGGCACCCCAATGGTTATAGCAAAATTGCTCTGAATAAAATCTTTCAGAAAAAATATACAATGCCCTATTCTACTCGGTTTGGTGTATATACACCAACTCAATATGCTCTCTCATGTAAAATACAGAAATTCTAATTTTAAGGGAATCGAAAAAAATCTAAATATTATGTAGGAACCCAAAAAATACAAAAAAATTGCTCTAAATATAATCTGTCAGAAATAATATACAATGCTCTTTTCTACTCTGTTTTGGAGTATATACACCAACTCAATATGCTCTCTCATGTAAAATACCGAAATTCTAATTTTACGTGAATCGAAATAAATCTAGGTATTATCTAGGCGCCCCAAGGTTAAACAAAAATGGCTCTGAATATAATCTGTCAGAAAAAAATATACAATGCCTTATTCTACTCGGTTTTGCAGTATATACACCAACTCAGTAGGCTCTCACATGTAAAATAACAAAATTCGAATTTTACGTGAATCGAAAAAAATTTAAATATTATCTAGGAACCTGAAGGTTAAAAGAAAATGGCTCTGAATATAATCTGTCAGAAAAAATAGACAATGCCTTATTCTACTCGGTTTTGGAGTATACAGAAAAACTCAATATGCTCTCTCTTGTAAAATACCGAAATTCTAAAATTATGCTAATAAAATGAAATCTAAATATTATCTGGGCACCCCAATCGTTATAGCATATTTTTCTGGATATAATCTGTCAGCAAAAATATACAGTGCCATTTTCTACTGTGTTTTGAAGTATATACACCAACTCAATATGCTCTCTCATGTAAAATACCAAAATTCTAAATTTACTCGAATCGAAAATAATCTAAATATTATCTAGGCACCCCAATGTTAAAAGCAAAATTGCTCTAAACATAATCTGTCAGAAATAATATACAATGCCCTACTCTACTCTGTTTTGGAGTATATACACAAACTCCATATGCCCTCTCATGTAAAATACAGAAATTCTAATTTTACGAGAATCGAAAAAAATCTAAATATAATCTAGGAACCCCAATGTTAAAAGCAAAATTGCTCTGAATGTAATCTGTCAGAAATAATATACAATGCCCTATTCTACTCTGTTTTGGAGTATATACACCAACTCTACATGCTCTCTCATGTAAAATACCTAAATTATAACTTTATGCAAATCGAAAAAAATCTAAATATTATGTAGGCTGCCCAATGTTAAAAGAAAAATTGCTCTGAACATCATCTGTCAGAAAAAATATACAATGCCCTTTTCTTCTCTTTTTTGGAGTGTATAAACCAACCCAATATGCTCTGTCATGTAAAATACCGAAATTCTATATATACGCGAATTGAAAAAAATCTAAATATTATCTAGGCACCTTAATGTGGAACGAAAATAAAACTCAATTTAATCCGTCAGAAAAAATATACAATACCCTTTTCTACTCTGTTTTGGAGTATATACACAAACTCAATATGTTCTCTCATGTAAAATACCGAAATTCTAAATTTACGCTAATCAAATGAAATCTAAATATCATCTAGGCACCCGAATGGTAATAGCAAAATTGTTCTGAATATATTCTGTCAGAAAAAATATACAATGCCCTTTATACTATGTTTTGGAGTATATACACCAACTCAATATGTTCTTTAAGGTAAAATACAAAAATTCTAAATTAACGTGAATCGACAAAAATTTAAATATTTTCTAGGCACCCCAATGTTAAAAGAAAAATTGCTCTAAATATACACTGTCAGAAAAAATACACAATGCCGTTTTCGACTCTTTTTTGGAGTATATACACCAACTCAATATACTCTCTAATGTAAAATACAAATATTTTAATTATACCTGAATCGCAAAAAATCTAAATATTATCTAGGCACCACAATGTTAAAAGCAAAATTGCTCTCAATATAATCTTTCAGAAAAAATACAAAATGCCTTTTTCTAATTTGTTTTAGAGTATATAAAGCAACTCAATATGCTCTCATGTAAAATACTGAAATTCTAAATTTACATGAATCGAATAAAATCTAAATATTACCTAGACACCCCAATGTTAAAAGAAATATTGCTCTGAATACAGTTTTTCAGATAAAATATACCTTTTCTACTGTATTTTAAAGTATATACACCAACTCAATATGCTCTCTCCTGTAAAATACGCAAATTCTAATTTTACCCGAATCGAAAAATTCTAAATATTATCTAGGCACCCCAATGTTAAAAACAAAATTGCTCTGAATATAATCTGTCAGAAAAAATATACAATGCCTTACTCTACCCTGGTTTGGAGTATACACACGAACTCCATATCGTCTCTCATTTAAAATAAAGAAATTCTCTATTTAAACTAATCAAAAAAATCTAAATATTATCTAGGCACCCCATTGTTAAAAACAAAATTGCTCAGAATATTATCTGTCAGAAAAAATATACAATGCACTATTATACTCTGTTGTGGAGTATTTACACCAACTCCATTTGCTCTCTTATATAAAATACAGAAATTCTAAATTTAAGCGAATCGAAAAAAATCTAAATAATATCTAGGCACCCGAATGTTAAAAGCAGAATTGCTCTAAATATAATCTTTCAGAAGAAATATACAATGCCCTTTTCTACTTTTTTTTTGTCGTATATAAACCAACTCAATATGCTCTCTCATGTAAATTACCGAAATTGTAATTTTACACGAATCGAAAAAAATCTAAATAATAGCTAGGAACCCAAAAGTTAAAAGAAAATGACTCTGAATATAGTCTGTTAGAAAAAATATACAATGTCTTATTCTACTCTGTTTTGTAGTATATACACCGACTCAGTATGCTCTCTCATGTAAAATACAGAAATTGTAATTTAACCCAAATCAAAAAATGTAAATATTATCTAGGCACCCCAAAGTAAAAAACAAAATTGCTCTTAATATAATCTGTCAGAAAAAATATACAATGCCCTATTCTACTCTGTTTTGGAGTATATACACCAACTCAGTATGCTCTCTCTTGTAAAATACAGAAATTCTAATTTTACCCGAATTGAAAAAATCTAAATATTATCTAGGCACCCCAATGTTAAAAACAAAATTGCTCTGAATATAATCTGTCAGAAAAAATATACAATGCCCTATTCTACTCTGTTTTGGAGTATATACACCACCTCCATATGCTCTCTCATGTAAAATACCGAAATTCTAATTTTACGTGAATCAAAAAAAATCTTAACTTAATCTAGGCACCCCAATGTAAAAAATAATATTGCTCTGAATATAATTTGTCAGAGAAAATATACAATGCTCTACTCTACTATGTTCTGGTGTATATACACCAACTCCATATACTCTGTCATGTTAAATGCAGAAATTTTAATTTTACATGAAACGAAAGAATCTAAATATTATCTTGGCACCCCAATGTTAAAAACAATATTACTCTGAATATAATCTGTCAGAAACTATATACAATGCCCTATTCTACTCTGTTTTGGTGTATATACACCAACTCATTATGCACTCTCATGTAAAATACAGAAATTCTATATTTAAGCGAATCGAAAAAAATCTAAATATTATCCAGGGACCCCCATGTTAAAAGCAACATTTCTCTGAATATAATCTGTCAGTATAAATATACAATGCCCTTTTCTACGCTGTTTTGGAGTATATACACCAACTCGATATGTTCGCTCATGTAAAATACAGATATTCTATATTTAAGTGAATCGAAAAAAATCTAAATAATATCTAGGCACCCCAGAGGTAAAAATAATGGCTCTGAATATAGTCTGTTAGAAAAAATATACAATGCCTTATTCTACTCTGTTTTGGAGTATATACACCAACTCAGTAGGCTCTCTCATGTAAAATACAGAAATTCAAATTTTACCCGAATAGAAAAAATTTAAATATTATCTAGGCACCTTAATGTTAAAAACAAAATAGCTCTGAATATAATCTGTCAGAGAAAATATACAATGCCCTATTCTACTCTGTTTTTGATTATATACACCAACTCCATATGCTCTCTCAATTAAAATACTGAAATTCTATATTTAACAGAATAAAAAAAAATAAATATTATGTAGGCACCCCAATGTTAAAAGCAAAACTTCTCTGAATATAATCTGTTAGAAAAAATATACAATGTCTTTTTCTACTCTGTTTTGGAGTATAAACACCAACTCCATATGCTCTCTCATGTAAAATTCATAAATTCTATATTTAAGTGAATCGAAAAAAATCTAAATAATATCTAGGTGCCCCAAAGTTAAAAGAATATGGCTCTGAATATAGTCTGCTAGAAGAAATATACAATGCCTTATTCTACTCTGTTTTGGTGTATATACACCAACTCCATATACTCTCTCATGTAAAATACAGATATTCTAATTTTACATGAATAGAAAAAAAATCTAAATAATATCTAGGTGCCCCAAAGCTGAAAGAAAATGGCTATGAATATAGTCTGATAAAAAATATATACAATGCCTTATTCTACCCTGTTTTGGAGTATATACACCAACTCAGTATGCTCTCTCATGTAAAATACAGAAATTCTAATTTTACCCAAAACGAAAAAATATAAATGTTATATAGGCATCCCAATGTTAAAAGAAAAATTGCTCTGAATATAGTCTGTCAGGAAAAATATACAATGCCATTCTCTGTTCTGTTTTGTAGTATATAAATCAACTCAATATGCTCTCTCATGTAAAATACATAAGTTCTAATTTTACGTGAATCGAAAAAAATCTAAATAATATCTAGGAGCCCCAAAGTTAAAAGAAAATGGCTCTGAATATAGTCTGTTAGAAAAAATATACAATGCCTTATTCTACTCTTTTTTGGAGTACATACATCAACTCAGTTTGCTCTCTCATGTAAGATACAGAAATTCTAATTTCACCCAAATCAAAAAAATCTAAATATTATCTAGGCACCCCAATGTTATAAGCAAAATTTCTCTGAATATAATCTGTCAGAATAAATATACAATGCCCTATTCTACTCTGTATTGGAGTATATACACCAACTCAATATGCTCTCTCATGTGAAATACAGAAATTATATATTTAAGCGTATCGAAAAAAATCTAAATATTATTAGGCACCCCAATGTTAAAAGCAAAATTTCTCTGAATATAATGTGTCAGAAAAAATATACAATTCCCTTTTCTACTTTGTTTTTAGTATATACACCAACTCAATATGCTCTCTCATGTAAAATACCGAAATTCCAATTTTATGCGAGTCGAAAAAAATCTAAATAATATCTAGGCACCACAAATTTAAAAGAAAATGGCTCTGAATATAGTCTGTTAGAAAAAATATACAATGCCTTATTCTACTCTTTTTTGGAGTATATACACCAACTCAGTATGCTCTCTCATGTAAAATACAGAAATTCTAATTTTACGTAAATTGAAAAGAATCTAAATATTATCTAGGCACCCCAATGTTAAAAGCTAAATTATTCTGAATATAATCTGTCAGAAAAAATATATTATGCCCTTTTCTACTCTGTTTTGGAGTATATACACCAACTCAATATGCTCTCTCATGTACAATAACGAAATTGTAATTTTACGCGAATCGAAAAAAATCTAAAGAATATCTAGGCTCCCAAAGTTAAAAGAAAATGGCTCTGAATATCGTCTGTTAAAAAAATATAAAATGCCTTATTCTGCTCTCTTTTGGAATATATACAGCAACTCAGTATGCTCTCTCATGTAAAATACAGAAATTCTAATTTTACATGAATCGAGAAAAATCTAAATATTATCTAGGCACCCCAATGTTAAAAGCAAAATTGCTCTGAATATAATCTGTCAGAAAAAATATACAATGCCCTATTCTACTCTGTTTTGGAGTATATATACCAACTCCATATTCTCTCTCAGGTAAAATACAGAAATACTATATTTAAGCGAATCAAAAAATATCTAAATATTATCTAGGTACCACAATGTTAAAAGAAAATTTGCTCTTGGTATAATCTGTCAGAAAAAATATACAATGCTTTTGTCTACTCTGTTTTGGAGTATATACAACAACTCAATATGCTCTCTTATGTAAAATAACAAAAATCTAACTTTACACCAATGGAAAAAATCTAAATTATATCTAGACACCCCAAAGTTAAGAGAAAATGGCTCTGAATATAGTCTGTTAGAGTAAATATACAATACCTTATTATACTCTGTTTTGGAGTGTATACATTACCTCAGTATGCTCTCACATATAAAATACATAAATTAAAATTTTACAAGAATCAAAGAAATCTAAATATTATCTAGGAAGCCCAATGTTAAAAACAACATTGCTCTTAATATAATCTGTCAGAAAAAATATACAATGCCCTATTCTACTCTGTTTTGGAGTATATACACCTAATCCATATGCTCTCTCATGTAAAATACAGAAATTCTATATTTAAGCGAATCAAAAAAATCTAAATAATATCTAGGCACCCCAAAGTAAAAGAAAATAGATCGGAATATAGTTTGTTAGAAAATATATATAATGCTTTACTCTACTCTGTTTTGGAGTATATACACCAACTCAATATGCTCTCTCATGTAAAATACCGGAATTCTAATTTTACCCGAATTGAAAAAATCTAAATATTATCTAGGCACCCCAATGTTAAAAACAAAATTCCTATGAATACAATCTGTCAGAAAACATATACAATGCCCTTTTCTACTCTGTTTTGAAGTATATAAACCAACTCCATATGCTCTCTCATGTAAAATACAGAAATCCTATATCGAATCGAAAAAAATTCTAAACATTATCTAGGCACCCGAATGTTAAAAATAATTTCTCTGAATATTATATGTCAGAAAAAATATACAATGCCCTTTTCTACTGTGTTTTGGAGTATATATTCCAACTCAATATGCTCTCTCATGTAGAATACCGAAATTCTAAATTTACGTGAATCGAAAAAAATCTAAATAATATCTAGGTGCCACAAAGTTAATAGAAAATGGCTCTGAATACAATCTGTTCGAAAAAATATACAATGCCTTATTCTACTATGTTTTGGAGTATACACACCAACACAGTATGCTCTCTCGTGTAAAATAGAGAAATTCTAATTTTACCCGAATCAAAAAAATCTAAATATTATCTAATCACCCTAATGTTAAAAACAAAATTGCTCTGAATATAATCTGTCACAAAAAATATACAATGCCCTATTCTACTCTGTTTTGGAGTATATACACCAACTCCATATGTTCTCTAACATAAAATACAGAAATTCTATATTTAAGCGAATCGAAAAAAATCTAAATATCATCTAATCACCCTAATGTTAAAAACAAAATTGCTCTGAAGATAGTTTGTCAGAAGAAATATACAATGCCCATTTCTACTTTGTTTTGTAGTATATACACCAACTAAATATGCTCACTGATGTAAAATAAAGAAATTCAACTTTTACCCAAATTGAAAAAATCTAAATATTATATAGGCACACCAATGTTAAAAACAATATTGCTCTGAACATAATCTGTCAATAAAAATATACAATGCCCTATTCTACTCTGTTTTAAAGTATATAAAACAACTCAGTATGCTCTCTCATGGAAAATACCGAAATTCAAATTTTACATGATTCGAAAAAAATCAAAATATTATCTAGGCACCCCAATGTTAAAAGCAAATTTGCTCTGAATATAATCTGTCATAAAAAATATACAATGCCCTTTTCTACTTTGTTTTGGAGTATATACACCAACTCCATATGCTTTCTCATGGAAAATACAGAAATTCTATATTTAAGCGAATCGAAATAAATCTAAATATTATCTTGGCACCACAATGTTAAAAATAAAATTGCTCTGAATATAATGTGTCAGATAAAATATACAATGCCCTATTCTATTCTGTTTTGGAGTATATACACCAACTTCTTATGCTCTCTCATGTAAAATACGGAAATTCTATATTTAAGCGAATCGAAAAAAATCTAAATATTATCTAGGCACCCCAATGTTAAAAACAAAATTGCTTTGAATATAATCTGTCAGAAAAAATATAAAATGCCCTATTCTATTCTGTTTTGGAGTATATACACGAACTCAGTATTCTCTCTCATGTAAAATACGGAAATTCTAATTTTACCAGAATCGAAAAAATCTAAATATTATCTAGGCACCCCAATGTTAAAAACAAAATTGCTCTGAATATAATCTGTCAGGGAATATATACAATGCCCTATTCTACTCTGTTTTGGAACATATACAGCAACTCCATATGCTCTCTCATGTAAAATACTTCAATTAAAATTTTACCCGAATCGACAAAATCTAAATATTATTTAGGCACCCAAATGTGAAAAGCAAAATCGCTCTGAATATAGTCTGTCATAAAAAGTATACAATCCCCTTTACTACTCTGTTTTGGAGTGTATATACCAACTCAATATGCTCTCTCTGTAAAATACAGAAATTCTAATTTTACGCGAATCGAAAAAAATCTACATAATAACCTGGTGCCCCAAAGTTAAGAGAAAATGGCTCTGAATATAGTCTGTTAGAAAAAATATACAATGCCGTATTCTACTATGTTTTGTAGTATATACACCAACTCAGTATGCTCTCTCATGTAAAATACCGAAATACTAATTTTACGGTAATCGAAAAAAATCTAAATAATATCTAGGCGCCCCAAAGATAAAGAAAATTGCTCTGAATATAGTCTGTTAAAGAAAATATACCATGTCTTATTCTACTTTTGTTTGGAGTATATACACCAACTCAATATGCTGGCTCATGTAAAATACAGAAATTATAATTTTAGCAGAATCAAAATAATCTAAATATAATCTAGGCAACCCAATGTTAAAAACAAAATTGCTCTGAATATAATCTGTAAAATAAAATATAAAATGCCCTATTCTACTCTGTTTTGGGGTATATACACCCCATCAGCATTCTCTCTCTTGTAAAAGTTCAGAATTCTAATTTTACGTGAATTGAAAAAAATCTAAATGTTATCTAGGCACCACAATGTTAAAATCAAAATTGCTCTGAATATAATCTGTCATAAAAAATATACAGTGCTTTTTTCTACTCTGTATTGGAATATATACACCAACTCAATATGCTCTCTCATGTAAAATACCCAAATTCTAATTTTACGAGAATCGAGAAAATCTAAATAATATCAATTCGCTTCAAAGTTAAAAGAAAATGGCTGTGAATATAGTCTGTTGGAAGAAATATACAATGCCTTACTTTACTATGTTTTGGAGGAAATACACGAACTCAGTTTGCTCTCTCGTGTAAAATACAGAAATTCTAATTTTACCTGAATTGAAAAAATCTAAATATTATCTAGGCACCCCAATGTTAAAAACAAAATTGCTCTGAATATAATCAGTCAGAAAAAATATACAATGCACTATTCTACTCTGTTTTAAAGTATATACACCAATTCCATATGCTCTCTCATGTAAAATACATAAACTCTAATTCTACCCAAACTGAAGAAATCTAAATATTATCTAGGCAACCCAGTGTTAAAAAAAAATTGCTCTAAATATCATCCGTCAGAAAAAATATACAATGCCCTATTCTACTCTCTTTTGGAGTATATACAGCAACTCCCTATGCTCTCTCATGTAAAATACAGAAATTCTATATTCAAGCAAATCGAAAAAAATCTAAAGATTAACTAGGCACCGCAATGTTAAAAACAAAATCGCTCTGAATATAATCTGTCAGAAAAAATATAGAATGCCCTATTCTACTCTGTTTTGGAGTATATACACCGACTCCATATGCTCTCTCATCTAAAATACAGAAATTCTATATTTAAGTGAATCCAAAAATATCTAAATATTACCTAGGCACCCCAATGTTAAAAGCAAAATTGCTGTGAATATAATCTGTCAGAAAAAATACACAATGCCATTTTCTACTGTGCTTTGTAGTATATACACCAACTCAATATGCTCTGATATGTAAAATACAGAAATTCAAATTTTATCTGAATCAAAATAATCTAAATATTATTTAGGCACGTCAATGTTAAAAACAAAATTGCTCTGAATATAATTTTTCAGAAAAAATACACAATGCCCTATTCTACTCTGTTTTGGAGTATATACACCAACTCAGTATGCTCTCTCATATAAAATACCGAAATTCTAATTTTACCCGAATCGAAAAAATCTAAATATTATCTAGGCACCTCAGTGTTAAAAAAAATTGCTCTGAATATAATCTCTCAGAGAAAATATACAATGCACTATTCTACTCGGTTTTGGATTATATACACCCACTCCACATTCTCTCTCATTTAAAATACAGAAATTCTATATTAAAGCGAATCGAAAAAAATCTAAATATTATCTAGGCACCCCAAAGTTAAGAAAATAATCGATCTGAATATAGTCTGTTAGAAAAAATATACAATGCCCTATTCTACTCTGTTTTGGAGTATATACAACAACTCAGTATGCTCTCTCATGTAAAATACCAAAATTCTAATTTTAAGTGAATCGATAAATTTCTAAATATTATCTAGGCACCGCAATGTTAAAAACAAAATTGTTCTGAAAAAAATCTGTCAGAAAAAAGGTACAATGCCCTTTTCTACTTTGTTTTGTAGTATATACACCAACAAAATATGCTCTGTCAGGTAAAATACAGAAATTATAATTCTACCCGAATCAAAAAATCTAAATATTAGTTAGTCAACCCAATGATAAAAACAAAATTGCTCTGAATATAATCTGTCAGAAATAATATACAATGCCCTATTCTTCTCTGTTTTATATCATATACACCAACTCAATATGCTCTTTCATGTGAAACACAGAAATTCTAATTTTACCCGAATCGAAAATATCTAAATATTATGAAGGCACGCCAATGTTAAAAACAAAATTGCTCTGAATATAATCTGTCAGAGAAAATATACAATACCCTATTCTACTCTGTTTTGGGGTATATACAACAACTGCATATGCTCTCTCTTGTAAAATACAGAAATACTATATTTAAGCGAATCGAAAAATATCTAAATATTATCTAGGCACCCCAATGTTAAAAACGAAATTGCTCTGAATATAATCTGTCAGAGAGAATACACAATGCCATTTTCTACTCTGTTTTGTATTATATAAACAACTCAATATGCTCTTTCATGTAAAATACAGAAAGTCTAATTTTACCCGAATCAAAAAAATCTAAATATTTTTTAGGCACGCCAATGTTAAAAACAAAATTGCTCTGCATAAAATCTGTCAGAAAAAATATACAATGCCCTTTTCTACTTCGTTTTGGGGTATATACACCAACTCCATATGTTCTATCATGTAAAATACCGAAATTCTAATTTTACGCAAATCGAAAAAAATTGAAATGATATCTAGATGCCCCGAAGTTAAAAGTTAATGGCTCGGAATATAGTCTGTTAAAAAAAATATACAATGCCTTATTCCACTCTGTTTTGGAGTATATAAACCAACTCAGTATGCTCTCTCATGTAAAATAGAAAAATTCTATATTTAAGCGAATCGAAAAAAATTTAAATATTATCTAGGCACCCAAATGTTAAAAGAAAAATAACTCTGAATATAATCAGTCAGAAAAAATATACAATGCCATATTCAACTCTGTTTTTAGTAAATACAACAACTCAATATGCTCTCTGATGTAAAATACAGAAATTCTAATTTTACCCGAATCGAAAAAATCAAAATATTATCTAGGCACCCCAATGTTAAAAGTAAAATTTCTCTGAATATAATCTGTAAGACAAAATATACAATGCCGTATTCTACTCTGTTTTGGAGTATATACACCAATTCACTATGCTCTCTCAAGTAAAATAGAGAAATTCTATATTTAAGTGAATCGAAAAAAATTTAAATATTATCTAGGCACCACAACGCTAAAAGCAAAATTGCTCTGAATATAATCTTTCAGAAAAAATATACAATGCCCTTTTCTACTCTGTTCTGTAGTATATACACCAACTCAATATGCTCTCTCATGTAAAATACAGAAATTTTAATTCTACGCGAATCGAAAAAATCTAAATAACACCGAGGCGCCTCGAAGTTAAAATAAAATGGCTCTTAATATAGTCTTCTAGAAAAAATATAGAAAGCCTTATTCTACTTTGTTTTGGAGTATATACACCAACTCAGTATGCTATCTCATGTAAAATACAGAAATTCTAATTTTACCCGAATCAAAAAAATCTAAATATTATTTAGGCAACCCAATGTTAAAAACAAAATTGCTCTGAATATAATCAGTCAGAAAAAATATACAATGCACTATTCTACTCTGTTGTGGAGTATATACACCAACTCCATATGCTCTATCATGTAAAATACAGAAATTCTATATTTGAGTGAATCGTGAACAATTTAAATATTATCTAGGCACCTTAATTTTAAAAACAAAATTGCTCTGAATATAATCTGTCAGAAAGAATATACAATGCCCTATTCTACTGTGTTTTGGAGTATATACACCAACTCCATATGCTCTCTCATCTAAAATACAGAAATTCTATATTTAAGCAAATAGAAAAATACCTAATATTATTTAGGAACCCCAATGATAAAAACAAAATTGCTCTGAATATAATCTTTCAGAAAAAAAATACAATGCCCTATTCTACTCTGTTTTGGAGTATATACAGCAACTCTATATGCTCTGTCATGTAAAATACGGAAATTATAATTTCACGCGAATCAAAAAAAATCTAAATAATATCTAGGCACCCCAACGATCAACAAAAATGGTTCTCAATATAGTCTGTTAGAAAAAATACACAATGCCTTATTCTACTTTGTTTTGGAGTATATACTCAACTCCATATGCTCTCTCATGTAAAATACAGAAATTCTAATTCTACCCTAATCGAAAAAATATACATATTGTCTAGGCACCTGAATGTTAAAAACAAAATTGCTCTGAATATAATCTGTCAGAAAAAATATACAAGACCCTATTTTACTCTGTGTTGGAGTATATACACCAACTCCATATGCTCGCTCCTGTAAAATACAGAAATTCTATATTTAAGGGAATCGAAAAAAATCTAAATATTTTATAGGCACCCCAATATTAAAATCAAAATTACTCTGAATATAATCTGTCAGAAAAAATATAAATGCCCTTTTCTACTTTGTTTTGTAGTATATACACCAACTCAATATTCTCTCTCATGTAAAATACAGAAATTCTAATTTTACCCGAATCAAAAAAATCTAAATATTATGTAGGCACCCCAATGTTAAAAACAAAAATTCTCTGAGTATAATCTGTTAGAGAAAATATACAATGCCCTATTCTATTCTGTTTTGGAGTTTGTACACCAACTAAGTATGCTCTCTCATGTTAAATACCAAAATTCTAATTTTACGTGAATCGAAAAAAATATAAATATTATCTAGGCACTTCAATGATAAAAACAAATTTCTCTGAATATAATCTGTCATAAAAAGTATACAATGCCCTATTCTACTTTATTTTCGAGTATATTCAGCAACTCAATATGCCCTCTCATGTAAAATACAGAAATTCTAATATTACATGAATTGAAAAAAATCTAAATAATATCTAGGCGCCCCGAAGTTAAAAGAAAATGGCTCTGAATATAGTCTGTTAGAAAAAAGATACAATGCCTTATTCTACTCTGTTTTGGATTATATACACAAACTCAGTATGCTCTCACATGTAAAATACAGAAATTCTATATTTAGGCGAATCGAAAAAAATCTAAATATTATCTAGGAACCCCAATGTTAAAAGCAAAATTGGTCTCAATATAATGTGTCAGAAAAAATATACAATGCCCTTTTCTACTCTGTTTTGGAGTATATACACCAACTCCATATGTTCTCTCATATAAAATACGGAAATTCTATATTTGAGCAAATCGAAAAAAATCTAAATATTATCCAGGCCCGCCAATGTTAAAGGAAAATTGCTCTGAATATAATCTGTCAGAAAAAATATATAATGCCCTTGTCTACTCTGTTTTGTAGTATATAAACCAACTCAATATGCTCTCCCATGTAAAATACAGAGATTCTAATTTTACCCGAATCAAAAAAATCTAGATATTATTTAGGCACCACAATGTTAAAAACAAAATTGCTCTGAATATACTCTGTCAGAGAAAATATACAATGCCCTATTCTACTGTTTTGCAGTATATACACCAAGTCCATATGCCCTGTCATGTAAAATACAGAAATTCTATATTTAAGCAAATTTTTAAAAATCTAAATATTATCTAGGCACCCCAATGTTAAACGCAAAATTGCTCTGAATATAATCTGTCAGAAAAAATATACAATGCTCTTTTCTACTTTGTTTTGGAGTATACACACCAACTCCATATACTCTCTCATGTAAAAAAGCAAAATTCTAATTTTACGCTAATCGAAAAAAATTTAAATAATATCTAGGCGCCCCAAAGTTAAAAGAAAATGTCTCTCAATGTAGTGTGTTAGAAAAAGTATACAATGCCTTATTCTACTTTGTTTTGGAGTATATACACCAACTAATGTATTCTCATATGTACAATACCGAAATTCAAATTTTACATGAATTGAAGAACTCTAAATATTATTTAGGCACCCGAATGGCAAAAGCAAAATTGTGCTGAATATATTCTGTGAGAAAAAATATACACTGTCCTTTGCTACTCTTTTTTGGAGTATATACACAAACTCAATAAGCTCTCTCATGTCAAATACCGAAATTCTAATTTTACCCAAATCTAAAAAAATCTAAATAATATGTAGGTGCCCCAAAGTTAAAAGAAAATGGCTCTGAATATAGTCTGTCAGAAAAAACATACAGTGCCTTATTCTACCCTGTTTTGGAGTATATACACCAACTCAGTATGCTCTCTCATGTAAAATACCGAAATTCTAATTCTACGGGAATCGAATAAAATCCAAATATTATGTAGGCACCCCAACGTTAAAAACATAATTGCTCTTAATGTAATCTGTCATAAAAAATATACAATGCCCTATTCCACTGTATTTTAATGTATATACGCCAACTCCATATGCTCTCTCATGTAAAATACAGAAATTCTGTATTTAAGTGGATCGAAAAAAATCTAAATATTATCTAGGAACCACAATGTTAAAAGCAAAATTACTCTGTATATAATGTCAGAAAAAATATACAATGCCATTTTCTACTCTGTTTTAAAGTATATACACCAACTCAGTATGCTCTCTCACGTAAAATACAGAAATTCTAATTTTATCCAAAATGTAAAAATCTAAATACTATCTAGGCACCCCTATGCTTAAAACAAAATTGCTGCGAATATAATCTGTCAGAAAAAATATACAATGCCCTATTCTACTTTGTTTTGGAGTATATACACCAACTCAGTATGCTCTTTCTTATAAAACACCGAAATTCTAATATTACGTTAATCGAAAAAAAACTAAATAATATCTGGGCGTCCCAAAGTTAAAAGAAAATGGCTCTGAATATAGTCTGTTAGAGAAAATATCCAATGCCTTATTCTAATCTGTTTTGGAGTTTATACACCAATTCAGTATGCTCTCTCACGTAAAATACAGAAATTCTAATTATACCTGAATCGAAAAAATCTAAATATCTAGGCACCCAAATGTTAAAAACAAAATTGCTCTGAATATAATCTGTTAGAAAAAATATGCAATGCACTATTCTACTCTGTTTTGGAGTATATGCACCAACTCAGTATGCTCTCTCATGTAAAATACCGAAATTCTAAATTTAGGTGAATCGAAAAAAATCTAAATATTATCTAGGCACCCCCATGTGAAAAACAAAATTTCTCTGAATATAATCTGTCAGAAAAAATATACGAAGCCCTATTCTACTCCGTTTTGGAGTATATACACCAATCCATATGCTCTGTCATGTAAAATACCGAAATTCTAAATTTACGTGAATCAAAAAAGAACTAAATATTATCTGGCCACCCCAATGTTAAAAGCCTAATTGCTGTGAATATAATCTGTCAGAAAAAATATACAATGCTTTATTCTACACTATTTTGGAGTATATACAACAAAACAGTATGCTCTCTCATGTAAACACCGAAATTGTAATATTACGCGAATCGAAACAAACCTAAATATTATCTAGGCACCCCAATGTTAAAAAAAAATTTTTACTGAATATAATCTGTCAGAAAAAAAAGACTATGCGCTATTCTACTCTATTTTGGAGTATTCACCAACTCCATATGCTCTCTCATGTAAAATACAGAAATTCTATATTTACGCGAATTGAAAACAATCTAAATTTTATTTAGGAACCCCAATGTTAAAAAAAACTGCTCTGAATATAATCTATCATAAAAAATATACAATGCCCTGTTCTACACTGTTTTGAAGTATATACACCAATCCAATATGCTCTCTCATGTAAAATACGAAATTCTAATTTTACGTGAATTGAAAAAAATCTAAATAATATCTAGGCTCTCCAAAGCTAAAAGAAAATGGCTCTGAATATATTCTGTTAAAAAAATATACAATGCCTTATTCTACCCTGTTTTGCAGCATATACACAAACTCAGTATGCTCTCTCAGGTAAAATAACAAAATTCTAATTTTACGTGAACTGAAAAGATTCTAAATAATATCTAGGCTCCCGAAAGTTAAAAGAAATGGCTCTGAATACCGTCTGTTGGAAAAAATATACAATGCCTTATTCTACCCTGTTTTGGAGTATATACACCAACTCAGTATCCTCTCTCATGTAAAATACAGAAATTCTATTTTTACCCAAATCGAAAAAATCTAAATATCATCTAGGCACCCAAATGTTAAAAACAAAATTGCTCTGAGTATAATCTGTCAGAAAAAATATACAATGCCCTATTTTACTCTTTCTTGGAGTATAAACACCAACTCCATATGCTCTCTCATGTAAAATACAGAAATTCTATATTTAAGTGAATCGAAAAAAAACCAAAATAGTATCTAGGCACCCCAATGTTAAAAACAAAATTGCTCTGAGTATAATCTGTCAGAAAAAATATACAATGCCCTATTCTACTCAGTTTTGGAGTATATACACCAACTCAATATGCCCTCTCATGTAAAATACATAAATTCTATATTTAGGCAATTTGAAAAAAATCTAAATATCATCCAGGCACCGCAATGTTAAAAGCAAAATTGCACTGAATATAATCCGTAAGAAAAAATATACAATACACTTTTCTACTCTGTTTTGGAGTATGTACACCAACTCAATATGGTCTCTCACGTAAAATACAGAAATTCTAATTTTACCCGAATCGAAAAAATATAAATATAATCTAGGAACCCCAATGTTAAATGAAAAATTTCTCTGAATATAATCTGTCAGAAAAAATATACAATGCCCTATTCTCTGTTTTATAGTATATACACCAACTCAACTCAATATGCTCTCTCATGTAAAATATAGAAATTCTAAATTTAACCGAATTGAAAAAATCTAAATATTATCTAGGCACTCCAATGTTAAAAGCAAAATTGCTCTGTATATAGTCTGTTATAAAAAATATACAATGCCATATTCTACTCTGTTTTGGAGCATATACACCAACTCATTATGCTCTCTCACGTAAAATACAGAAATTCTAATTTTACCCGAAATGTAAAAATCTAAATATTATCTAGGCACCCCAATGCTTAAAACAAAATTGCTGTGAATATAATCTGTCAGAAAAAATATACAATGCCCTATTCTACACTGTTTTGGAATATATACACCAACTCAATATGCTCTCTCATGTAAAATACCGAAATTCTAATTTTACGCGAATCTAAAAAAATCTAAATGATATCTGGGCATCCCAAAGTTAAAGGAAAACGGCTGTGAATATAGTCTGTAAAAAAAAATATCCAATGCCTTATTCTGTTCTGTTTTGGAGTATATACACCACTCAGTATGCTCTCTCAGGTAAAATATCAAAATTCTAATTTTACGTGAATCAAAAATAATCTAAATATTATCTAGGCACACAATGTTAAAAACAAAGTTTCTCTGAATATAATCTGTCCAAAAAATATACAATGCCATTTTCTACTCTGTTTTGGAGTATATACACCAACTCCATATGCTCTCTCATGTAAAATACAGAAATTCTATATTTAAATGAATCGAAAAAATCTAAATATTATCTAGGCAACCCAATGTTGAAAGCAAAATTGCTCGGAATATAATCTAAAAGAAATAATATACAATGCCATTTTCTACTCTGTTTTGAAGTATATACAACAACTCAATATGCTCTCTCATGTAAAATACAGAAATTTTAATTTTACCTGAATCGAAAAAATCTAAATATTATCTAGGCTCTCCAATGTTAGAAAAAAATTGCTGTGAATATAAACTGTCACAGATGACATACAATGCCGTATTCTACTCTGTTTTGGAGTATATACACCAACTCAGTATGCTCTCTCATGTAAAATACAGAAATTCTAATTTTACATGAATCGAAAAAAATCTAAGTATTATCTAGGCACCCCAATGTTAAAAGCAACATTGCGCTGAATATAATCTGTCAGAAAAAATATACAATGCCCTATTCTACTCTGTTTTGGAGTATATACACCAACTCAATATGCTCTGTCATGTAAAATACCGAAATTCTAATTTTACGCAAATTGAAAACAATCTAAATAATATCTAGGCGCCACAAAGTTAAATAAAAATGGCTCTGTATATAGTCTGTTAAAAAATATACAATGCCTTATTCTAATCTGTTTTGGAGTATATACACCAACTCAGTGTGCTCTCTCATGTAAAATACAGAAATTCTAATTTTACCCGAATCAAAAAATTCTAAATATTATCTAATCACCCGAATTTTAACAACAAATTTTCTCTGAATATAATCTGTCGTAAAAAATATACAATGCCCTATTCTACGCTGTTTTGGAGTATATACACCAACTCAATATGCGCTCTTATGTAAAATACCAAAATTCTAAATTTACGTGAATCGAAAAAAATCTAAATATTATCTAGGCACCCCAATGTAAAAGCAAAATTGCTCTGAATAGAATCTGTCAGAGAAAATATACAATGCCCTTTTCTACTACATTTTGGAGTATATACACCAACTCAATATGCTCTCTCATGTAAAATAGAGAAATTCAATATTTCAGCAAATCAAAAAAAATCTAAATATTATCTATGCACCCCAATGTTCAAAACAAAATTGCTCTGAATATAATCTGTCAGAACAAATATACAATGCCCTATTCTACTCTGTTTTGGAGTATATATACCAACTACATACGGTCTCTAATGTAAAATACAGATATTCTAATTTTACGTGAATCGAAATAAAACTGAATAATATCTAGGCACCCCAAAGTTAAACGAAAATGGCTCTGAATATAGTCAGTTAGAGAAAATATAGAATGCTTTATTCTACTCTATTTTGGAGTATATACACCAACTGCATATGCTCTCTCATGTAAAATACAGAAATTCTATATTTAAACGAATCGAAAAAAACTAAATATTATCTAGGCACCCCAATGTTAAAAACAAAATTGCTCTGAATATAATCTGTCAGAACAAATATACAATGCCCTATTCTACTCTGTTTTGGAGTATATATACCAACTACATACGGTCTCTAATGTAAAATACAGATATTCTAATTTTACGTGAATCGAAATAAAACTGAATAATATCTAGGCACCCCAAAGTTAAACGAAAATGGCTCTGAATATAGTCAGTTAGAGAAAATATAGAATGCTTTATTCTACTCTATTTTGGAGTATATACACCAACTGCATATGCTCTCTCATGTAAAATACAGAAATTCTATATTTAAGCGAATCGAAAAAAACTAAATATTATCTAGGCACCCCAATGTTAAAAACAAAATTGCTCTGAATATAATTTTCAGAAAAAATATACAATGCCCTTTTCTACTCTGTTTTGAAGTATATACACCAATTCCATATGCTCTCTTATGAAAAATACATAAATTCTATATTTAAGCGAATTGCAAAAGATCTAAATATTATCCAGGCACCCCGATGTTAAAAGCAAAATTACACTGAATATAATGTATCAGTAAAAATATTCAATGTACTTTTCTACTATGTTTTTGAATATATACACCAACTCAATATGCTCTCTCATGTAAAATACCGAAATTTTAATTTTACGTGAATCGAAAAAAATATAAATATTATCTAGGCACCACAATGTTAAAAACAAAATTGCTCTGAATATAATCTGTCAGAAAAAATATACAATACCCTGTTCTACTCTGTTTTGGAGTATCTACACCAAATCAATATGCTCTCTCATGTAAAATACAGAAATTCTATATTTAAGCGAATCAAAAGAAATCTAAATGTTATCTAGGCAACCCAATGTTAAAAGCAAAATTTCTCTAAATATGATCTGTCAGAAAGAATATACAATGCCTTATTTTACTCTGTTGTGGAATATATACACCAACTCAGTATGCTCTCTCATGTAAAATACCGAAATTATAATTTTACATGAATCGAAAATAATATAAATATAATCTAGTAACCCTAATGGTAAAAACAAATTTGCTCTGAATATAATCTGTCAGAAAAAATATACAATGCCCTATTTTACTCTGTTTTGGAGTATATACACCAACTCATTATGCTCTCCCATGTAAAATACGGAAATTCTGAATTTACGCGAATCGAAAAAAATCTAAATAATATCTAGGCGCACTGAAGTAAAAAGAAAATGACTCTGATTATAGTCTGTTAGAAAAAATGTACAATGCCTTTTTCTACTTTTTTTTGGAGTATATAAACCAACTCCATAAGCTGTCTTTTGTAAAATACAGAAAATCTATATTTAAGCGAATCCAAAAAAATCTAAATATTATCTAGGCACCCCAATGTTATAAACAAAATTGCTCTGAATATATTCTGTCAGAAAAAATATACAGTGCCTGACTGTACTCTGTTTTGGAGTATATAAATCAACTCCATATGCTCTCTTTTGTAAAATACAGAAATTCTATATTTTAGCAAATTGAAAATAATCTAAATATCATCTAGGCACCCCAATGTTAAAACTAAAATTGCTCAGAATATAATCTGTCAGAAAAAATATATAATGCCCTTTTCTACTCTGTTTTGGGGTATATACACCAACTCAATATGCTCTTCCATGTAAAGTACCGAAATTCTAATTTTACGTGAATCGAAATAAATCTTAATAATATCTAGGCACCCAGAAGTTAAAAGAAAATCGCTCTGAATATAGTCTGTTAGAAAAAATATACAATGCCTTTTTCTACTCTGTTTTCGAGTATATACACCAACTGAGTATGCTCTCTCATATAAAATACCGAAATTCTAATTTTATGCGAATTGAAAAAAATCTAAATATTATCTAGGCTCCCGAATGTTAAAAGTAAAATTGCTCTGAATATAATCGTTCATAAAAAATATAAAATGCCCTTTTCAACTCTGTTTTGGAGTATATACAACAACTCAATATGCTCTCTCATGTAAAATACCGAAATTCTAATTTTACGTGCATCAAAAAAAATCTAAATGATATCTAGGCGCCCCTAAGTTAAAACAAAATTGCTCTGAATATACTCTGTTAGTAAAAATATACAATGCCTTATTCTACTGTGTTTTAGAGTATATACCCCAACTCAGTATGCTCTCTCATGTAAAATATCGAAATTGTACTTTTAAGTGAATCAAAAAAATCTAAATATTATCTAGCTACCCCACTGTTAAAAACAAAATTTCTCTGAATATAATCTGTCAGAAAAAATATACAATGCCCTATTCTACTCTGCTTTGGAGTATATATACCAACTCCATAAGCTGTCTTATGTAAAATAAAGAAATTCTATATTTAAGCGAATCCAAAAAACTAAATATTACCTAGACACCCCAATGTTAAAAAAAAATTTTTTCTTAATATATTCTGTAAAAAAAATATACAGTGCCTTATTCTACTTTGTTTTGGAGTATGTAAACCAACTCCATATGCTGTCTCATGTATTATACAGAAATTCTATATTTAAGCGAATCGAAAATAATTTAAATATGATCTAGGAACCCCAATGTTAAAAGCAAAATTACTCTGAATATAATCTGTCAGAAAAAATATAAAATGACATTTTCTACCGTTTTGGAGTACCTAAACCAACTAAATATGCTCTCTTATGTAAAATACAGCAATTCAATATTTAAGCGAATCGAAAAAAATGTACATATTATTTAGGAACCCAAATGTTAAAAGCAAAATTCCTCAGAATATAATCTGTCAGATAAAATATAAAATGACCTTTTCTACTCTGTTTTGGAGTATATATACCAACTCAATATGCTCTCTCATGTAAAATACCGAAATTTTAATTTTATGCGAATCGAAAATAATCTAAATAATATATAGGCACCCCAAAGTTAAAGAAATATGGCTCTAAAAATAGTCTGTTAGAAAAAATATACAATGCCTTATTCTACTCTGTTTTGGAGTATTTACACCAACTCAGTATGCTCTCTCATATAAAATACCAAAATTCTAATTTTATGTGAATCGAAAAAATCTAAATATTATATCGGCACAACAATGTTATAAGCAAGATTGTTCTGACTATAATCTGTCATAAAAAATATACAATGCCCTATTCTACTCTGTTTTTGAGTATATACACCAACTCGATATGCTCTATCATGTAAGATACAGAAATTCTATATTTAAGCGAATCGAAAAAAATCTACAATGCCTTCTGCTACTCTACTCTGTTTTGGAGTATTTACACCAACTCAGTATGCTCTCTCATATAAAATACCAAAATTCTAATTTTATGTGAATCGAAAAAATCTAAATATTATCTAGGCACCCCAATGTTAAAAGAAAAATTGCTCTCAAATAATCTGCCAGAAAAAATATACAATAGACTTTTCTACTCTGTTTTGTAGTATATACAGCAACTCAATATGCTCTCTCATGTAAAATACCGAAATTCTAATTTTACGCGAATCGATAAAAATCTAAAACATATCTAGGAGCCCCCAAGTTAACAGAAAATGGCTTTGAACATAGTCTGTTAAAAAAAATATACAATGCCTTAGTCTACTCTTTTTTGGAGTATATACACCAACTCAGTATGCTCTCTCATGTAAAATACCGAAATTAAAATTTTACGGGATTCGAAAGAAATCTAAATATTATCTAGGCATCTCAATGTTAAAAGCAAAATTGCTCTGAATATAATCTGTCAGAAAAAATATACAATGCCCTTTTCTATTCTGTTTTGTAGTATATACTACAACTAAATATGCTCTCTCATGTAAAGTACCGAAATTCTAATTTTACGCAAATCGAAAAAAATATAAAAAATATCTGAGCGCCCCAAAGTTAAAAGAAAATGGCTGTGAATATAGTTTGTTAGAAAAATATACAATGCCTAATTCTACTCTGTTTTGGAGTATATACACACACTCAGTATGCTCTCTCATCTAAAATACAGAAATTCGATATTTACGTGAATAGAAAAAATTTAAATATTATCTAGGCACCCCAATGTTAAAAACAATATTGCTCTGAATATAATCTCTCAGAAAAAAAATACAATGCCCTATTCTACTCTGTTTTGGAGTATATAACCTAACTCCATATGCTCTCTCTTGTAAAATACAGAAATTCTATATTTAAGCAAATTGAAAAACATCTAAATATTATCTAGGCACCCCAATGTTAAAAGATAAATTGCTCTGAATATAATCTGTCAGAAAATATATACAATGCCCTTTTCTACTCTGTTTTGGAGTATATACACCAACTCAGCATGCTCTCTCATGTAAAATACCGAAATTCTAATTTTACGGGAATCGAAAAAAACCAAAGTAATATCTAGGCACCCCATAGCTAATAAAAATTGCTCTGAATATAGTGTGTTAGAAAAAATATAAAATGCCTTCTTTTATTGTGTTTTGGAGTATATATACGAACTCATTATACTCTCTCATGTAAGATACCGAAATTCTAAATTTACGTAAATCGAAAAAAATATGAATATTATCTAGGCACCCCAATGTTAAAAGCAAAATTGCTCTAAATGTAATCTGTCAGAAAAAATATACAATTCTTTTTTCTACACTGTTTTCCAGTATATAGACCAACTCAATATGCTCTCTCATGTAAAATACCGAAATTCTAATTTTACGAGAATCGAAAAAAATCTAAATAGTATCTAGGCGCCCCAAAGTTAAAAGAGAATGGCTCTGAATATAGTCTGTTAGAAAAAATATACAATACCTTACTCTACTATGTTTTGGAGTATATACACCAACTCAGTATGCTCTCTCATGTAAAATACCGAAATTCTAAATTTACGTTGAGAAAAAAATCTAAATATGATCTAGGCACCCCAATGTTAAAAACAAAATTGCTCTGAATATAATCTGTCAAAAAAATATACAATGACGTATTCTACTCTGTTTTTGAGTATATAAACCTACTCCATGTACTCTCTAATGTAAAATACAGAAATTCTATATGTAAATGAATCGAAAATAATGTAAATATTATCTAGGCACCTCAATGGTAAGAGCAAAATTGCTCTGAATTTAATATGTCACAAAAAATATAAAACGGCATTTTCTACTCTGTTTGGTAGTATATACACCAACTCAATGTGCTCTCTCATATAAAATACCGAAATTCTAATTTTACGCGAATCAAAAAACATCTAAATGATAGCTAGGCGCCCCAAAGTTAAAAGAAAATGGTGCTGAATATAGTCTGTTAGAAAAAGTATACAGTGCCTTATTCTGCACTGTTTTGGAGTATATCTACGAACTCAGTATGCTCTCTCATGTAAAATACCGAAATTCAAATTTTACGTGAATCGAAAAAAATCTAAATATTATCTAGGCACCCCAATGTTAAAATAAAATTGCTCTGAATATAATATGTCAGAAAAAATATACAATGCTTTATTGTACTTTGTTTTGGAGCATACACACCAACTCCATTTGCTCTCTCATTTAAAATACAAAAATTCTATATTTAAGTGAATCAAAAACCATCTAAATATTATCTAGGCACCACAATGTTAAAATAAAAATTATTCTGAATATAATCTGTCAGAAAATATATACAATGCCTTTTTCTACTCTGTTTTGGAGTATATACACCAACTCAATATGCTCTCTCACGTAAAATACCAATATACTAATATTACGCGAATCGAAAAAAATCTAAATAATATCTAGGCGCACCAAAGTTAAAAGAAAATAACTCTCAATATAGTCTGTTAGAGAAAATATACAATGCCCTTTTCTACTCTGTTTAGGAGTATATAAACCAACTCAATATGCTCTCTCATGTAAAATACTGAAATTCTAATTTTACACGAATCGAAAAAAATCTAAATTATATCGAGGCAACACAATGTTAAAAAAATTGCTCAGAATATAATCAGTCAGAAAAAATATACAATGCTCTATTCTACTTTGTTTTTGAGTATATATACCAACTCCATATGGTCTCTCATTTAAAATACAGAAATTCTATATTTAAGCGAATCAAAAAAGATCTAAATTATATCTAGGAACCCCAATGTTAAAAACAAAATTTTTCTGAATATAATCTGTCAGAAAAAACATACAATGCCCATTTTTACTCTGTTTTGGAATATATACACCAACTCAATATGCTCTCTCATGTAAAATACCGAAATTCAAATTTTACGCAAATCGAAAATAATCTAAATAATATCTAGGGACCCCAAAATTAAAAGAAAATGGCTCTGAATATATTCTGTTAGTAAAAATATACAATGCCTTATTCTAATCTGTTTTGGAGTATATACACCAACTCAGTATGCTCTCTCATGAAAAAAACAGAAATCCAAATTTAAGTGAATCAAAAATAATTTAAATATTATCTAGGCGCCCCAAAGTTAAAACAAAAGGGCTCTGAATATAGTCTTTTAAAAAAATATACAATGCCTTATTCTACTCTGTTTTGGAGTATATACACCAACTTAGTATGCTCTGTCAAGTAAAATACCGAAATCCTAAATTTATGTGAATTGAAAAAAATCTAAATATTATCTAGGGGCCCCAATTTTAAAATCAAAATTGCTCTTAATATAATCTGTCAGAAAAGATATACAATGCCCTTTTCTACTCTGTATTGGAGCATATACACCAACTCAATATGCTCTCTCTTGTAAAATACAGAAATTCTAATTTTACACGAATTGAAAAATATCTAAATAATATCTAGGTGCCCCAACGTTAAAAGAAAATGGGTATGAATATAGTCTGTTAGAAAAAATATAAAATGCCTTATTCTACTTTGTTTTGGAGTATATACACCAACTCAGTATGCTCTCTAGTGTAAAATACCGAAATGCTAATTTACGTGAATCGAAAAAAATCTAAATATTATCTAGGCACCCCAATGTTAAAAGCAAAATTGATCTGAATATACTCTGTGAGAAAAAATACACAGTGCCCTTTCCTACTCTTTTTTGGAGTATATACACCAACTCAATATGCTCTCTCAAATAAAATACCGAAATTCTAATTTTACACGAATCGAAAAAAATCTAAATATTATCTAGGCGCCCCAAAGTTAAAAGAAAATGGTTCTGAATATACTCTGTTAGAGAAAATATACACTGCCTTATTCTACTGTGTTTTGGAGTATATATACGAACTCAGTATGCTCTCTCATGTAAAATACTGAAATTCTACCTTTACGTGAAATGAAAAAAATATAAATATTATGTAGGCACCCCAATGTTAAAATAAAATTGCTCTAAATATAATCTGTCAGAAATAAATATTCAATCCCATTTTCTACTCTGTTTTGTTGTATATACACCAACTCAATATGCTCTATCATGTAAAATACCGAAATTCTAATTTTACGTGAATTGAAAAACATCTAAATAATATCTAGATTCCAAAAAGTTGAAAGAAAATGGCTCTGAATATAGTCTGTTACAAGAAATATAGAAGGCGTTATTCTATTCTGTTTTGGAGTATATACACCAATTCAGTATGCTCTCTCATGTAAAATACAGAAATTCTAATTTTACGTGAGTCCAAAATAATCTAAATATTATCTAGGCACCCCAATGTTAAAAAAAAAATTGCTCTTAATATAATCTGTCAGAAAAAATATAAAATGCCCTATTCTACTCTGTTTTGGAGTATATACACAAACTCAGTATGCTCTCTCATTTAAAATACCGAAATTCAAATTTTATGTGAATCGAAAAAAATCTAAATACTATCTAGGCACCCGAATGTTAATAGCAAAATTGCTCTTAATATAATCTGTCAGAGAAAATGTACAATGCCCTATTCTACTCTGTTTTGGAGTATATACATCAACTACATATGCTCTCTCATGTAAAATACCGAAATTCTAATTTTACACAAATCCACAAAAATCTAAATAATATCTAGGCACCTTAAAGTTAAAAGAAAATGGCTCTGAATATCATCTGTTAGAAAAAATATACAATGTCTTATTCTACTTTGTTTTGGAATATGTACACCAACTCCATATGCTCTCTCATGTAAAATAAAAAAATTCTATATTTAAGCAAATCGAAAAAAATCTAAATATTATCTAGGTACCCCAATGTTAAAAGAAAAATTGCTCTGAATATAATCTGTCAGAAAAAATATACAATGCCCTTTTCTACTCTGTTTTGGAGTATATACAACAAATCAGTATGCTCTCTCATGTAAAAT
This sequence comes from Callithrix jacchus, assembly GCF_049354715.1. Lineage (NCBI taxonomy): Eukaryota > Metazoa > Chordata > Mammalia > Primates > Cebidae > Callithrix > Callithrix jacchus. The sequence goes on along the minus strand of NC_133521.1, from coordinate 51,515,105 downwards.
ACCGAAATTCTATATTTTAGCAAATCGAAAAATATCTAAATAATATCTAGGCGCCCCAAAATTAAAAGTAAAAGGCTCTGAATATAGTCTGTTAGAGAAAATATACAATGCCCTATTCTACTCTCTTTTACGGTATATACACCAACTCAGTATGCTCTCTCATGTAAAATACCAAAATTCTAATTTTAGGTGAATCAAAAATATTCTAAATATTATCCAGACACCACAATGTTAAAAGCAAAATTGCTCTGAATATAATCTGTCAGAACGAATATACAATGCCCTATTCTACTCTCTTTTGGATTATATACACCAAAACAGTATGCTCTCTCATGTAAAATACAGAAATTCTATATTTTAGCGAATCGAAAAAAATCTAAATAATATCTAGGTGCCCCAAAGTTAAAAGAAAAAGGCTCTGAATATAGTCTGTTAGAGAAAATATACAATGCCCTATTCTACTCTCTGTTGGGGTATATACACCAACTAAGTGTGCTCTCTCATGTAAAACACCGAAATTCTAATTTTACGTGAATCAAAAAAATTCTAAATATTATCCAGGCACCACAATGTTAAAAGCACAATTGCTCTGAATATAATCTGTCAGGAAAAATATACAATGTTTTTTCTACTCTGTTTTGAAGTATATACAGAAACTCAATATGCTCTGTCAGCTAAAATAACAAAATTCTAAATTTACGTGAATCGAAAGAAATCTAAATATTCTCTAGGCACCCCAATGTTAAAAGCAATATTTCTCTGAATATAATCTTTCAGAAAAAATATACAATGCCCTATTCTACTCTGTTTTGGAGTATACACACCACCTCAATACGCTCTCTCATGTAAAATATAGAAATTCTAATTTTACCCGAATCAAAAGAATCTAAATATAATCTAGGCACCCCAAGGTTAAAAACAAAATTGCTCTGAATATAATCTGTCCAAAAAAATATACAATGTTCTATTCTCCTTTGTTTTGGAATATATACACCAACTCAGTATACTCTCTCATGTAAAATACCGAAATTCTAATTTTACGTGAATCGAAAAAAACCTAAATATTATCTAGGCACCCCAATGTTAAAAGCAAAATTGCTCTGAGTATAATCTGTCATAAAAATTATACTATGACATTTTCTACACTGTATTGGAGTATATACACCAAATCCATATGCTCTCACATGTAAAATACAGAAATTTTATATGTAAGCGAAACGAAAAAAATCTAAATATTATCTAGGCACCCCATTGTTAAAAGCAAAATTGCTCAGAATATAATCTGTCAGAAAAAATATACAATGCCCTTTTCTACTCTGTGTTGGAGTACATACACCAAATCAGTATGCTCTTTCATGTAATATAACAAAATTCTAATTTTATGCGATTCGAAAAAAATCTAAATAATATCTACGTTTCCCAAAGTTACAAGAAATTGGCTCTGAATATAGTCTGTTAGTAAATATATACAATGCCTTATTATACTCTGTTTTGGAGTATATACACCAACTCAATATGCTCTCTCATGTAAAATACAGAAATTCTAATTTTACCCGAATCGAAAAAATCTACATATTATACTGACACCCCAATGTTAAAAACAAAATTGCTCTGAATATAATCTGTCAGAAAAAATATACAATGCCCTATTCTATTCTGTTTTGGAGTATATACACCAAATCCATATGCTTTCTCATGTAAAATACATAAATTCTATATTTAAGGGAATCGAAAAAAATCTAAATATTATCTAGGCACCGCAAGAATAAACACAAAATTGCTCAAAAGGTAATCCGTCAGAAAAAATATACAATGCCTTTTTGTACTCTGTTTTGGAGTTCATACACCAACTCAATATGCTGGCTCATGTAAAATACAAAAATTCTAATTTTATGCAAATCGAAAAAAATCTAAATAATATCTAGGCGCCCCAAAGTTAAAAGAAAATGACTCTGAATATAGTCTGTTAAAAGAAATATACAATGCCTTATTCTTCTCTGTTTTGCAGTATATACACCAACTCAATATGCTCTCTCATTTAAAATAATGAAATTCTAAATTTACATGAATCAACAAAAATCTAAATATTATCTAGGCACCCCAATGTTAAAAGCAAAATTACTCTGAATATAATCTGTCAGAAAAAATATACAATTCCCTTTTCTACTCTGTTTTGTAGTATATACACCAACTCAAATTGCTCTCTAATGTAAAAACAGAAATTCTAAATTTACACGAATAGAAAAAATCTAAATATTATCCTGGCACATAAATGTTAAAAACATAATTTATCTGAATATAGTCTGTAAGAAAAAATATATAATGCCCTATTCTACTCTGTTTTGGAGGACATACACCAACTCCATATGCTCTCTCACGTAAAATACCGAAATTCTATATTTAAGCGAATCGAAAAAAATCCAAATATTGTCTAGGCACCCGAATGTTAAAAGCAAAATTCCTCTGAATATAATCTGTCAGAAAAAATATACACTGCCCTATTCTACTCTGTTTTGGAGTATATAAACCAAATCGACATGCTCTCTCATGTAAAATACAGAAATTCTATATTTAAGCGAATCGAAAAAAATCTAAATACTACCTAGGCACCCGAAGGTTAAAAACAAAATTCCTCTGAATATAATCTGTCAGAAAAAATATACACTGCCCTATTCTACTCTGTGTTGAAGTATATACACCAACTCCATATGCTCTCTCATGTAAAATACAGAAATTCTATATTAAAGCGAATCGAAAAAATCTAAATATTATATAGGCACTTCAATGCTATAAACAAAATTGATCTGAATATAATCTGTCAGAAAAAATATACAAAGCCCTATTCTTCTCTGTTTTGGAGTATTTACACCAGCTCCATATGCTCTCTCGTTAAATATAGAAATTCTATATTTGAGCGAATCGAAAAAAATCTCAATATTATCTAGGCACCGCAATGTTAAAAACAAAATTGCTCTGAATATAATCTGTCAGAAAAAATATACAATTTCCTTTTCTACTTTGTTTCGGAGTATATACACCAACTCTATATGCTCTCTTATGTAAAATACAGAAATTCTAATGTAGCATGAATCGAAAAAAATCTAAATACTATCTAGGCACCCCAAAGATAAAAGAAAATAGCTCTGAATATAGTCTGTAAGAAAAAACATCCAATGCCTTATTCTACTCTGTTTTGGAGTATATACACCAACTCAGTATGCTCTCTATATTAAAATACAGAAATTCTAATTTTACCCAAATCGAAAAAATCTAAATATTATCTAGGCACCCCAATGTTAAAAACAAAATTGCTCTGAATATAATCTGTCATTCAAAATATACAATGCCCTTTTCTGCTCTGTATTGGAGAATATACACCAACTCAATATGCTCTCTCATGTAAAATACGCAAATTCTAAATTTACGTGAATCGAAAACAATCTAAATAATATCTAGGCGCCCCAAAGTTAACAGAACATGGCTCTGAATATAGTCTGTCAGAATAAATATACAATGCCTTATTCTACTATGTTTTGGAATATATACACCAACTCAACTTGCTCTCTCAAGTAAAATAAAAAAATTCTAATTTTACGTGATTCGAAGAAAATCTAAATATTATCTAGGCACCCCAATGTTAAAAGCAAAATTGCTCTGAATATAATCTCTCAGAAAAAATATACAATGCCGTTTTCTACTCTTTTTTGTAGTATATACACCAAGTCAATATGCTCTCACATGTAAAACACAGAAATTCTAATTTTACCCGAATCGAAAAAATCTAAATATTATCTAGGCACCCCAATGTTAAAAACAAAATTGCTCTGAATATAATCTGTCAGAAAAAATATTCAATGCCCGTTTCTACTGTTTTTGGAGTATATAAACAAACTCAATATGCTCAATCAGGTAAAATACCGAAATTCTAATTTTACGCGAATTACAAAAAGTCTAAATATTATCTAGGTACCCCAATGTTAAAGGAAAATGGCTCTGAATATAATCTGTCAGAAAAAATATACAATCCCGTTTTCTACTTTATTTTCGAGTATACACACCAATTCAATATGCTCTCTCATATAAAATACCGAAATACGAAATACACGGGAATCGAAGAAAATCTAAGTATTATCTAGGCACCCCAATGTAAAAAGCAAAATTTCTCGGAACAAAATCTGTCAGAGCAAGTATACAATGCTTTTTTCTACTCTCATTTGGAGTATATACACCAACTAAATATGCTCTCTCATGTAAAATACCGAAATTCTAAGTTTACACGAACCGACAAAAATCTAAATATTATCTAGGCACACATATGTTAAAAGCAAAACTGCTCTGAATATAATCTTTCAGAAAAAATATACAATGCCCTTTTCTACTCTTTTTTGGAGTATATACACCAACTCAATATGCTCTCACATGTAAAATACCGAAATTCTAAATTTACGTGAATCGAAAAAAATCTAAATATTATTGAGGTACCCCAATGTTAAAACAAAATCGCTCTGATTATAATCTGTCAGAAATAATATACAATGCTTTATTCTACTTTCTTTTGAAGTATATACACAAACTCAATATGCTCTCTCATGTAAAATACCGAAATTCTAATTTTACGGGAATCGAAAAAAATCTAAATACTATCTAGGAACCTTAATGTTAAAAGCAAAATTGCTCTGAATATAATTTTTCAGAAATAATATACAATACCTTTTTCTACTCTGTTTTGGGGTATATACACCAACTAAAAATGCTGTCTCATGTAAAATACCGAAATTCTAATTTTACGTGAATCGAAAAAATTTAACTATGATCTAGGCACTACAATGTTAAAAGCAAAATTGCTCTGAATATAACCTCTCAGAAAAAATATACAATGCCCTTTTCTACTCTGTTTTGGAATAAATACACCAACTCAATATGCTCTCTCAGGTACAATACCGAAATTGTAATTTTGCGCTAATTAAAAAAAATCTAAATATTATCTAGGACCCCAATGTTAAAAGAAAATGACTCTTAATATAACCTGTCAATAAAAATATACTATTCCCTTTTCTACTGTGTTTTGCAGTATATACACCAACAGAATATGGTGTCTAATGTAAGATAAGGAAATTCTAATTTTACGTGAATTGAAATAAATCTAAATATTAACTAGGCACGTCAATGTTAAAAGCAACATTGATCTGAATATAATCTGTCAGAAAAAATATACAATGTTCTTTTCTACTCGGTTTTGAAGTATATACACAAACTCAATATGCTCTGTCAGCTAAAACACCGAAATTCTAAATTTACGTGAATCGAAAAAAATCTAAATATTATCTAGGCACTCCAATGTTAAAAACAAAATTGCTCTGAATATAATCTTTCAGAAAAAATACACAATGCCCTATTCTACTCTGTTTTGGAGTATATACACCAACTCAATACGCTCTCTCATGTAAAATACAGAAATTCCAATTTTACCCGAATCGAAAAAATCGAAATATAATCTAGGCACACCAATGATAAAAACAAAATTGCTCTGAATATAATCTGTCAAAAAAAATATACAATGGCCTATTCTCCTCTGTTTTGGAATATATACACCAACTCAGTATACTCTCTCATGTAAAATACCAAAATTCTAATTTTACGTGAATCGAAAAATATCTAAATATTATCTAGGCACCTCAATGTTAAAAGCAAAATTGCTCTGAATATAATCTGTCATAAAAATTATACAATGCAATTATCTACACTGTACTGGAGTATATACACCAACTCCATATGCTCTCTCATGTAAAATACTTACATTCTAATATTACCTGAATTGAAAAAAATCTAAATAATATCTAGGTGCCCCAAAGTTGAAAGAAAATGGCACTGAACATAGTCTGTTAGAACAAATATACAATGCCTTATTCTACTATGTTTTGGAGTATATACACGAACTCAGTATGCTCTCTTGTGTAAAATAAAGATATTTTAATTTTACCCGAATCAAAAGAATCTAAATATTATCTAGGCACCCCAATGTTAAAAACAAAATTTCTCTTAATATAATCTAGCAGAAAAAATATACAATGCCTTATTCTACTCTGTTTTTGAGTATATACACCAACTCTACCTGCTCACTCATGTAAAATACAGAAATTCTACTTTTAAGCGAATCGAAAAAGAACTAAATATTATCTAGGCACCCCTATGTTAAAAGCAAAATTGCTCAGAATATAATCTATCAGAAAAAATATACAAGGCCCTATTCTACTCTGTTTTGGAGTACATATACCAAATCAGTATGCTCTCTCATGTAATATAACAAAATTCTAATTTTATGCAAATCGAAAAATATCTAAATAATATCTAAGTACCCCAAAGTTACAAGAAAATGACTCTAAATATAGTCTGTTAGAAAATATATACAATGACGTATTCTACTCTGTTTTGGAGTATATACACCAACTCAGTATACTCTCTCATGTATAATACCAAAATTCTAATTTTACGTGAATCGAAAAATATCTAAATATTATCTAGGCACCTCAATGTTAAAAGCAAAATTGCTCTGAATATAATCTGTCATGAAAATTATACAATGCAATTATCTACACTGTACTGGAGTATATACACCAACTCCATATGCTCTCTCATGTAAAATACTTACATTCTAATATTACCTGAATTGAAAAAAATCTAAATAATATCTAGGCGCCCCAAAGTTGAAAGAAAATGGCACTGAACATAGTCTGTTAGAACAAATATACAATGCCTTATTCTACTATGTTTTGGAGTATATACACGAACTCAGTATGCTCTCTTGTGTAAAATAAAGATATTTTAATTTTACCCGAATCAAAAGAATCTAAATATTATCTAGGCACCCCAATGTTAAAAACAAAATTTCTCTGAATATAATCTAGCAGAAAAAATATACAATGCCCTATTCTACTCTGTTTTTCAGTATATACACCAACTCTACTAGCTCACTCACATAAAATACAGAAATTCTATTTTTAAGCGAATCGAAAAAGAACTAAATATTATCTAGGCACCCCTATGTTAAAAGCAAAATTGCTCAGAATATAATCTATCAGAAAAAATATACAAGGCCCTATTCTACTCTGTTTTGGAGTACATATACCAAATCAGTATGCTCTCTCATGTAATATAACAAAATTCTAATTTTATGCGAATCAAAAAATATCTAAATAATATCTAAGTACCCCAAAGTTACAAGAAAATGACTCTAAATATAGTCTGTTAGAAAATATATACAATGCCTTATTCTACTCTGTTTTGGAGTATATACACCAACTCAATATGCTCTCTCATGTAAAATTCAGAAATTCTAATTTAACCCGAATCAAAAAAATCTAAATATTATCCTGGCACCCTAATGTTAAGAACGAAATTGCTCTGAATATAATCTGTCAGAACAAATATACAATGCCCTATTCTACTCTGTTTTCGAGTATATACACCAACTCCATATGCTCTCTCATGTAAAACACAGAAATTCTATATTTAAGCGAATAAAAAGATATCTAAAGATTACATAGGCACCCCAACGATAAATGCAAAATTGCTCTGAATATAATCTGTCAGAAAAAATATACAATGCCCTTTTCTACTGTGTTTTGTAGTATATTCACCAACTCAATATGCTCTCTCATGTAAAATACAAAATTCTATATTGAAGCGAATCGAAAAGAATTTAAATATTATCTAGGCACCCCAATGTTAAAAGCAAAATTGCTCTGAATATAATCTGTCAGAAAAATATGCAATGCCCTTTTCTACTCTGTTTTGTAGTATATACACCAACTCCATATTCTGTGTCATGTAAAATACAGAAATTCTAATTTTACCCACATCGAAATAATCTAAATATTATCTAGGCACCCCAATGTTAAAAAAAATTGCTCTGAATTTAATCTGTCAGAAAATATATACAATGCCGTATTCTATGCTGTTTTGGAGTATATACACCACGTCCATAAGCTCTCTTGTGTAAAATACAGAAATTCTATATTTAAGCGAATCGAAAAAAATTTAAATATTATCTACGTTTCCAAATGTTGAAAGCAAAATTGTACTGAATATAATCTGTCAAAAAAAATAAACAATGCCCTTTTCTGCTCTGTTATGTAGTATATACACCAACTCAATATGCTCTCTCATGTAAAATACCGAAATTCTAATATTTCTCGAATCGAAAAAAATCTAAATAATATCTGGGCGCCCCAAAGTTAAAAGAAAATGGCTCTGAATATAATCTTTTAGAAAAATATACAATGCCTTATTCTACTCTGTTTTGGAGTATATACACCAACTCAGTATGCTCTTTCATGTAAAATACAGAAATTGTAAGTTAACCTGAATCAAAAAAATCTAAATATTATCTAGGCAACCCAATGTTAAAAACGAAATTCCTCTGAATACAATCTGTCAGAAAAAATACACAATGCCCTATTCTACTCTGTTTTGGAGTATATAAACCAACTCCATATGCTCTGTTATCAAATACAGAAATACTATATTTAAGCGAATCAAAACAAATCTAAATATTATCTAGACATCCCAATGTTAAAAGCAAAATTGCTCTTAATATAATCTGACAGAAAAAATGTACAATGCCCTCTTCTACTCTGTTTTAGAGTACATACACCAACTTAATATGCTCTGTAATGTAAAATACTGAAATTCTAATTTTACGCGAATCGAAAAAATCTAAATAATATCTAGGCGTCCCAAAGTCAAAAGAAACTGGCTGTGAATATAGTCTGTTAGAAAAAATATAAAATGCCTTACTCTACTGTGTTTTGAAGTATATACACCAACTCAGGATGCTCTCTCTTTTAAAATACAGTTATTCAAATTTTGCCCGAATCAAAAAAATCTAAATATTATCTAGGCACCCCAGTGTTACAATATAAATTAATCTGAATATAATCTGTCAGAAAAAATATACAATGCCCTATTCTACTTTTTTTTGAAGTATATACACCAACTCCATATGCTCTCTCATGTAAAATACAGAAATTCTATATTTAAGCGAATCGAAAAAAATCTAAATATTATCTAGGCACCCCAATGTTAAAAGAAAAATTGCTCTGAATATAATCTGTCAGAAAAAATATACAGTGCCCTTTTCTACTCTGTTTTGTAGTATATACACCAAATCAATATGCTCTCTAATGTAAAATACTGAAATTCTAATTTCACGTGAATCGAAAAAATCTAAATAATATCTAGGCGTCCCAAAGTCAAAAGAAAATGGCTGTGAATATAGTCTGTTAGAAAAAATATAAAATGCCTTATTCTACTGTGTTTTGAAGTATATACACCAACTCAGGATGCTCTCTCATTTAAAATATAGTTATTCAAATTTTGCCCGAAGCGAAAAAATCTAAATATTAACTAGGCACCCCAGTGTTGCAATAAAAATTGGTCTGAATATAATCTGTCAGAAAAAATATACAATGCCCAATTGTACTTTTTTTTGAAGTATATACACCAACTCCATATGCTCTCTCAAGTAAAATACAGAAATTCTATATTTAAGCGAATCGAAAAAAATCTAAATATTATCTAGGCACCCCAATGTTAAAAGCAAAATTGCTCTGAATATAATCTGTCAGAAAAAATATACAGTGCCCTTTTCTACTCTGTTTTGTAGTATATACACCAACTCAATATGCTCTCTCATGTAAAATACTGAAATTCTAATTTTACGTGAATCGAAAAAAATTTAAATAATATTTAGGCACCCCAAAGTTAAAATAAAATGGCTCTGAATATAGTCTGTTAGAAAAAATATAAATGCCTTATTCTACTCTGTTTTGGAGAATATACACCAACTCAGTATGCTCTCTCATGTAAAATACAGAAATTATAATTTTATGTGTATCGAAAAAAACTAAATATTATCTAGGCACCCCAATGTTAAAAATAATTGCTCTGAATATAATCTGTCAGAAAAATTATACAATGCCCTATTCTACTCTGCTTGGAGTATATACAACAACTCAGTATGCTCTCTCATGTAAAATACAGAAATTCTATATTTAAGCAAATCGAAAAACATCTAAATATTATCTAGGCACCCCAATGTTAAAAGCAAAATTGCTCTGAATATAATCTGTCAGAAGAAATGTACAATGCACTTTTCTACTCTGTATTGTAGTATATACACCAACTCAATACGCTCTCTCATGTAAAATACAGAAATTCTAATTTTACCCGAATCGAAAAAATCGAAATATTATCTATGCACCCCGATGTTAAACGCAAAATTGCCCTGAATATAATCTGTCAGAAAAGATATACAAGGCTTTTTTCGACTCTGTTTTGTAGTATAAACACCAACTCAATATTCTCTGTCATGTAAAATACAGAAATTTGAATTCCACCGGAATCGAAAAAACCTAAATATTATATAGACACCCCAATGTTAAAAGCAAATTTGCTCTGAATATAATCTGTCCGAAAAAATATTCAATGTTCTTTTCTACTCTGTTTTGTAGTATAAACACCAACTCAATATGCTCTGTCATGTAAAATAAATAAATTCTAATTCTACGTGAATCAAATAAATCTAAATATTATCTAGGCACCCCAATGTTAAAAGCAAAATTGCTCTGAATATAATCTGTCATAATAAATATACAATGCCCTTTTTTACTCTGCTTTGGACTATATAAACCACCTCAATATGCTCTCTCATGTAAAATACCGAAATTCTAATTTTAGGCGAATCAAAAAAAATCTAAATAATATCTACGCACCCCAAAGTTAAAAGAAAATGGCTCTGAATATAGTCTGTAAGAAAAAATATACAATGACTTATTATACTGTGTTTTGAAGTATATACACAAACTCAGGATGCTCTCTCATGTAAAATACAGTAATTCTAATTTTAACCGAATCGAAAAAATCTAAATATTATCTAGGCACATTAATGTTAAAAACAAAATTGCTCTGAATATAATCTGTCATAAAAATATACAATGCCCTATTCTACTCTGTTTTGGAGTATATACACCAACTCCATATGCTCTCTCCAGTAAAATAGAGAAATTCTATATTTAGGTGAATCGAAAAAAATTTAAATATTATCTAGGCACCCCAATGTTAAAAGAAAAATTGCTCTGAATATAATCTGTCAGAAAAAATACACAATGCCCATTACTTCTGTTTTTGGTAGTATATACACCAACTCCATATACTCTCTCATGTAAAATACAGAAATTCTATATTTAAGCGAATCGAAAAAAATCTAAAAATTAACTAGGCACCCCAATGTTAAAAGATAAATTGCTCTGAATATAGTCTGTCAGAAAAAATATACAGTGTCCTTTTCTACTCTGTTTTGTAGTATATACACCAACTCAATATGCTCTCTCATGTAAAATACCGAAATTCTAATTTTACGTGAATCGAAAAAAATCTAAATAATATCTAGGCGCCCCAAAGTTAAAAGAAAATGCCTCTGAATATAGTCTGTTAGAAAAAATATACAATGCCTTATTGTACTCTGTTTTGTACTATATACACCAACTCAATATGCTCTCTCATGTTAAATACAGAAATTCTAATTTTACCCGAATCGAAAAATTCTAAATATTATATAGGCACCCAAATGTTAAACGCAAAATTGCTCTGAATACAATCTGTCAGTAAAAATATACAATGTTCTTTTCTACTCTGTTTTGTAGTATAAACACCAACACAATATGCTCTGTCATGTAAAATACAGAAATTCGGATTTCACCGGATACGAAAAAATCTAAATATTATCTAGGCACCTTAATCTTAAAAGCAAAATGGCTCTGAATATAACCTGTTATAAAAAATATACAATGCCTTATTCTACTCTGTTTTGGAGTATATACACCAACTCAGTATGCTCTCTCACATAAAATACAGAAATTCTAATTTTACCCGAACCGAAAAAATCTACATATTATCTAGACACCTAAATGTTAAAATCAAACTGCTCTGAATATAATCTGTCAGAAAAAATATACAATGCCTTATTCTACATTGTTTTGGAGTATATACACCAACTCAATATGCTCTCTCATGTAAAATAGAGAAATTCTAATTCTACCCTAATCGATAAAATATAAATATTGTCTAGGCACCTGAAAGTCAAAAACAAAATTGCTTTGAATATAATCAGTCCGAAAAAATATACAATGCCCTATTCTACTCTTTTGTGGAGTATATACACCAACTCCATACGCTCTCTTCTGTAAAATACAGAAATTATATATTTAAAAGAATCGAACAAAATGTAAATATTATAAAGGCACCCCAATGTTAAAATCAAAATTGCTGTGAATATAGTCTGTCAGAAAATATATAAATGCCCTATTCTACTCTGTTTAATAGGACATACACCAACTCAATATTTTCTCTCATGTAAAATACAGAAATTTTAATTTTACCTGAATCAAAAAAATCTAAATATTATGTAGGCACCCCAATGTTAAAAACAAAATTGCTCTGAATATAATCTGTTAGAAAAAATATACAATACCCTATTCTACTCTGTTTTGGAGTATATACAGTAATTCCGTATGCTCTCTCATGTTAAATATCGAAATTCTAATTTTACGTGAATCGAAAAAAATCTAAATATTATCTAGGCACTTCAATGATAAAAAAAATTGCTCTGAATATAATCTGTCAGAAAAAATATACAATGCCCTATTCTACTCTGTTTTGGAGTATATACAGCAACTCTATATGCACTCTCATGTAAAATACAGAAATTCTAATTTTACGTGAATCGAAAAAAATCTAAATAATATCTAGGCGTCCCGAAGTTCAAAGAAAATAGTTCTGAATATAGTCTGTTAGAAAAAATATACATTCCCTTATTCTACTCTGTTTTTAAGTACATACACAAACTCAGTATGCTCTCTCATGTAAAATACAGAAATTCTATATTTAGGCGAATCGAAAAAAACCTAAATATTATCTAGGCACCCGAATGTTAAAAGCAAAATTACTCTGAATATAATCTGTCATAAAAAATATACAATGCCCTTTTCTACTCTGTTTTGTAGTATATACTCCATCTCAATATGCTCTCTCATGTAAAATACAGAAATTCTAATTTTACCGGATTCGGCAAAATCTAAATAATATGTAGGCACCCCAATGTTAAAAACAAAATTGTTCTGAATATTATCTGTCAGAAAAAATATGCAATGCCTTTTTCTACTTTGTTTTGGAGTAAATACACCAACTCAGTGTTCTCTCTCATATAAAATACCGAAATTCTAATTTTACGTGAATCGAAAAAAATCTAAATATTATCTAGGCACCTTAATGTCAAAATCAAAGTTGCTGTGAATATAATGTCAGAAAAAATATACAATGCCCTTTTCTACTCTGTTTTGTAGTATATACACCAACTCAATATGATCTCTCGTGTGAAATACAGAAATTCTAATTTTACCCGAATCGAAAAAATCTAAATATTCTCTAGGCACCCCAATGTTAAAAGCAAAATTTCTCTGAGTATAATCTGTCAGAAAAAATATACAATGCCCTTTTCTACTCTTTATTGGAGTATGTATACCAACTCAATATACTCCTCTCATGTAAAATACCCAAATACTAATTTTATGCGAATCGAAAAAAATCTAATTAATATCTAGGCACTGCAGAGTTAAAAGAAAATGGCTCTGAATAAGTCTGTTAGAAAAAATATACAATGCCTTATTCTACTCTGTTTTGGAGTAAATACACCAATTCAGTATGCTCTCTCATGTAAAATACAGAAATTCTAATTTTACCAAAATTGAAAAAATCTAAATATAATCTAGGAACCCCAATGTTAAAAACAAAATTTTTCTGAATATAAACTGTCAGAAAAAATATACAATGACCGATTCTACACTGTTTCTGAGTATATACGCCAACTCGACCTACTCTCTCATGTAAAATAGAGAAATTCTATATTTCAGCGAATCAAAAAAATCTAAATATTATCTAGGCACCCCAATGTTAATAGCAAAATTTCTCTAAATATAATCTGTCAGAAAAAATATACAATGCCCTTTTCTACTATGTTTTGGAGTATATACACAAAATCAATATTCTCTATCATGTAAAATAAAGAACTTCTAAATTATCGTGAATCCAAAAAAATCTAAATATTATCAAGGCACCCCAATGTTAAAAACAAATTTGCTCTGAATATAATCTGTAAGAAAAAATATACACTGCCCTTTTCTACTATGTTTTGTAGTATATACACCAACTCAATATGTTCTGTCATGTAAAATACAGAAATTCTAATTTTACCCGAATCGAAAAAATCTAAATATTATCTAGGCACCACAATGTTAAAAACAAAATTGCTCTGAATATAATCTGTCAGAAAAAATATACAATGCCCTATTCTACTCTGTTCTGGAGTATATACACCAACTGCATATGCTCTCTCATGTAAAGTACAGAAATACTATATTAAAGTGAATCGAAAAAAATCTAAATATTATCTAGAAACCCCAATGTTAAAAGCAAAATTGCTCTGAATATAATCTGTCAAAAAAAATATACAATGCCGTTTTCGACTCAGTTTTGTAGTATGTACACCAAATTAATATGGTCTCTCATGTAAAATACCGAAATTCTAATTTTGCGTGAATCAAAATAAATCTAAATAATATCTAGGACCCGAAGTTAAAAGAAAATGGCTCTGAATATTGTTTGTTAGAGAAAATATACAATACCTTATTCTTCTCTGTTTTGGAGGAAATACACCAACTCAGTATGCCCTCTCATGTAAAATACACAAATTTTAATTTTACCAGAATCAAAAAAATCTAAATAATATCTAGGTGCCCCGAAGTTAAAAGAAAATGGCTCTGAATATAGTGTGTTAGAGAAAATATACAATGCCTTATTCCACTCTGTTTAGGAGTATATACACCAACTCAGTATGCTCTCTCATGTAAAATACAGAAATTCTAATTTTACTGGAATTGAAAAAATCTAAATATTATCTAAGCACCTCAATGTTAAAAACAAAATTGCTCTTAATATTATCTATCAGAAAAAATATACAATGTCCCATTGTACTCTTTTCGGAGTATATACACCAACTCCATATACTCTCTCATGTGAAATACAAAAATTCTAATTTTACGAGAATCAAAAATATCTAAATATTATCTAGGCACCCCAATGTTAAGAACAAAATTGCTCTGAAGATAATCTGTCAGAAAAAATATACAATGCCCAATTCTACTGTGTTTTCGAGTATATACACCAACTCAGTGTGCTCTCTCATGGAAAATAACGAAATTCTAATTTTACATTAATCGAAAATAATCTAAATATTATCTAGGCACCCCAATGTTAAAAGCGAAGTTTCTGTGAACATACTCGGTCAGAAAAAATATACAATGTTCTATTCTACTCTGTTTTGGAGTATATACACCAACTCCATATGCTCTCTCATGTAAAATACAGAAATTTTGTATTTAAGCGGATCAAAAAAAATCTGAATTATATCTAGGCGCTCCAAAGTAAAAAGAAAATGCCTCTGAATATATTCTGTTAGAAAAAATATACAATGCCTTATTCTACTCCGTTTTGTAGTAAATACACCAACTCAGTATGCTCTCTCATGTAAAATACCGAAATTCTAATTTTACGCGAATCAAAATAAATCTAAATAATATCTAGGCACCACAAAGTTAAACGAAAATGTCTCTGAATATAGTCAGTTAGAAAAAATATACAATGCTTTATTCTACTCTATTTTGGAGTATATACACCAACTCCATATGCACTCTCAAGTAAAATACAGAAATTCTATATTTAAGCGAATCGAAAAAATCTAAATATCATCTAGACACCCCAATGTTAAAAACAAAATTGCTCTGAATATAATCTGTCAGAAAATATATACAATGCCCTTTTCTACTATTTTATGGGGTATATACACCAACTCCATATGCTCTGTCATGTAAAATACAAAAATTCAGTATTCAAGCAAATGGAAAAAAATATAAAAATTATCTAGGCACCCCAATGTTAAAAGCAAAATTGCTCTGAATATAATCTGTCAGAAAAAATATACAAAGTATTTTTCTACTCTGTTTTGGAGTATATACACCAACTCAATATGCTCTCTTATGTAAAATACCGTAATTCTAATTTTACGCGAATTGAAAAAAATCCAAATAATATCTAGGCGCCCAAAAGATAAAGGAAAATTGCTATGAATATAGTCTGTTAGAAAAAATATACAATGCCTTATTCTATTCTGTTTTGGAGTATATACACAACTCCATATGCTCTCTCATGTAAAATATAGAAATTCAAATTCTACCCTAATCGAAAAAATATACATATTGTCTAGGCATCTGAACATTAAAAACAAAATTGCTCTGAATATAATCTGTCCGAAAAAATACACAATGCCCTATTTTACTCTGTTTTGGAGTATATACACCAACTCCATATGCTCTATCCTGTAAAATACAGAAATTCTATATTTATAGGAATCGAAAAAAATCTAAATATTATATAGGCACACCAATATTAAAAGCAAAATTGCTCTGAATATAATCTGTCAGAAAAAATATAAATGCCCTTTTCTACTCCGTTTTGTAGTATATACACCAACTCAATATTCTCTCTCATGTAAACTACAGAAATATTAATTTTACCTGAATCAAAAAAATCTAAATATTATGTAGGCACCCCAATGTTAAAAACAAAATTTCTCTGAATATAATTTCTTAGAGAAAATATACAATGCCCTTTTCTACTTTGTTTTGGAGTATATAGACCAACTCAGTATGCTCTCTTATGTAAAATACAGAAATTCTATATTTAAGTGAATCGATAAAAATCTAAATATTATCTAGGCACCCCAATGTTAAAAGCAAAATTGGTCTCAATATAATGTGTCAGAAAAAATATACAATGCCCTATTCTTCTCTGTTTTGGAGTATATACACCAACTCCATATGCTCTCTCATATAAAATACGGAAATTCTGTATTTAAGTGAATCGAAAAAAATCTAAATTCTATCCAGGCACGCCAATGTTAAAGCAAAATTACTCTGAATACAATCTGTCATAAAAAATGTATAATGCCCTCTTCTACTCTGTTTTGTAGTATATACACCAACTCAATATGCTCTCTCATGTAAAATACAGAGATTCTAATTTTACCCGAATCGAAAAAATTTAAATATTATCTAGGCACCACAATGTTAAGAACAAAACTGTTCTGAATATAATCTGTCAGAGAAAATATAGAATGCCCTATTCTACTCTGTTTTGGAGTATACACACCAACTCCATATGCTCTCTCATGTAAAAAAGCGAAATTCTAATTTTACGCTAATCGAAAAAAATCTAAATAATATCTAGGCGCCCCATAATTAAAAGAAAATGGCTCTCAATATAGTGTGTTAGAAAAAATATACAATGCCTTATTCTACTTTGTTTTGGAGTATATACAGCAACTAAGTATACTGTCACATGTAGAATACCGAAATTCAAATTTTACATGAATTTAAAAATTCTAAATATTATTTAGGCACCCGAAGGGTAAAAGCAAAATTTCACTGAATATAATCTGTAAGAAAAAATATACACTTCCCTTTGCTACTCGTTTTTGTAGTATATACACCAACTCAATAAGCTCTCTCATGTCAAATACCGAAATTCTAATTTTACCCGAATCTAAAAAAATCTAAATAATATGTAGGCACCCCAAAGTTAAAAGAAAATGGCTCTGAATATAGTCTGTCAGAAAAAACATACAGTGCCTTATTCTACCCTGTTTTGGAGTATATACATCAACTCAGTATGCTCTCTCATGTAAAATACCGAAATTCTAATTTTACGTGAATCGAATAAAATCCAAATATTATCTAGGCACCCCAATGTTAAAAACATAATTGCTCCTAATGTAATCTATCATAAATAATATACAATGACCTATTCTACTCTATTTTAAATTATATACACCAACTCCATATGCTCTCTCATGTAAAATACAGAAATTCTATATTTAAGTAAATCGAAAAAAATCTAAATATTATCTAGGAACCACAATGTTAAAAGCAAAATTAATCTCTATATAATGTCAGAAAAAATATACAATGCCTTTTTCTACTCTGTTTTCGAGTATATACACCAACTCAATATGCTCTCTCATGTAAAATACAGAAATTCTATATTTAAGCGAATTGAAAAATATCTAAATATTATCTTGGCACCCCAATGTTAAAAGCAAATTGCTCTCAATATAATCTGTCAGAGAAAATACACAATGCCATTTTCTACTCTGTTTTGTATTATATAAACCAACTCAATATGCTCTTTAATGTAAAATACAGAAACTCTAATTTTACCCGAATCGAAAAAATCTAAATATATTTTAGGCACGCCAATGTTAAAAACAAAATTGCTCTGCATAAAATCTGTCAGAGAAAATATACAATGCACTTTTCTACTTCGTTTTGGGGTATATACACCAACTCCATATGCTCTGTCAAGTAAAATACCGAAATTCTAATTTTATGCAAATAGAAAAATATCTAAATGATATCTAGACGCCCCGAAGTTAAAAGTTAATGGCTCGAAAAATAGTCTGTTAAAAAAATATACAATGCCTTATTCTACTCTGTTTGGGAGTATATAAACCAACTCAGTATGCTCTCTCATGTAAAATAGAGAAATTCTATATTTAAGCGAATCGAAAAAAATTTAAATATTATCTAGGCACCTGAATGTTAAAAGAAAAATACCTCTGAATATAATCTGTCAGAAAAAATATACAAAGCCCTATGCAACTCTGTTTTTAGTATATACACCAACTCAATATGCTCTGTCATGTAAAATACAGAAATTCAAATTTTACTTGAATCGAAAAAATCGAAATATTATCAAGGCACCCCAAAGTTAAAAGTAAAATTTCTCTGAATATAATCTGTCAGAAAAAATATACAATTCCATATTCTACTTTGTTTTGGAGTATATACACTAATTCAGTATGCTCTCTCAAGTAAAATAGAGAAATTCTATATTTAAGTGAATCGAAAAAAATTTAAATATTATCTAGGCACCCCAATGTTAAAAGCAAAATTGCTCTGAATATAATCTTTAAGAAAAAACATACAATGCCCTTTTTTTACTCTGTTTTGTAGTATATACACCAACTCAATATGCCCTCTCATGTAAAATACAGAAATTATAATTTTATCCGAATCAAAAAAATCTAAATATTATGTAGACACGCTAATGGTAAAGAAAAAATTGCTCTGAATATAATGTGTCATAAAAAATATACAATGGCCTATTCTACTCTGTTTTAAAGTATATACACCAACTCAGTATGCTCTCTCACTTAAAATACCGAAATTCAAATTTTACGTGAATCGAAAAAATCTAAATATTATGTAGGCATTCCAATGTTAAAATCAAAATTTCTCTGAATATAATCTGTCAGAAAAAATATACAATGCCCTTTTCTACTCTGTTTTGGAGTATATACAACAACTCCATATGCTCTCTCATGTAAAATACAGGAATTGTATATTTAAGCACATTGAAAAAAATCTAAATATTATCTAGGCACCGCAATGTTAAAAGTAAAATTGCTCTAAATATACTCTGTTAGAAAAAATATACAATGCCCTATTCTACTCTTTTTTGGAGTATATACACAAACTCAATATGCTCTCTCATGTAAAATACCGAAGTTCTAATTTTACGCGAATCGAAAAAAATCTAAATCATATCTAGGTGCCCCAAACTTAAAAGAAAATGGCTGTGAATATAGTGTGTTAGAGAAAAAAATACAATGCCTTATTCTACTCTGTTTTGGAGTATATACAACAACTCAGTATGCTCTCTCCTGTAAAATACAGAAATTCTAATTTTACCTGAATCGAAAAAACCTAAATGTTATCATGGCACTCCAATGTTAATAACAAAATTGCTCTGAATATAATCGGTCAGAAAAAATATACAATGCCCTATTCTACTCTTTTTTGGAGTAATGAACCAACTGAATATGCTCTCTCATGTAAAATACAGATATTCTATATTTAAGCGAATCGAAAATATTCTGAATATTATCTAGGAACCGCAATGTTAAAATAGAAATTGCTCTGAATATAATCTGTCAGAATAAATATAGAATGCCCTTTTCTACTCTGTTTCGGAGTGTGTACACCAACTCCATATGCTCTCTCATGTAAAATGCCAAAATTCTATATTAAAGCGAATCGAAAAACATCAAAATATTATCTAGAAACCCCAATGATATAAGCAAAATTGCTCTGAATATTATCTGTCAGAAAAAATATACAATGCCTTTTTCGACTCTGTTTCGTAGTATATACACCAAATAAATATGGTCTCTCATGTAAAATAAAGATATTCTAATTTTATGCGAATCAAAAAAAATCTAAATAATATCTAGGTCCCCAAAGTTAAAAAAAATGGCTCTGAATATAGTGTGTGAGAGAAAATATAGAAGGCTTTATTCTACTCCTTTTTGGAGTATATACACCAACTCAGTATGCTCTCTCAAGTAAAATACAGAAATTCTAATTTTACCCGAAAGAAAAAATCTAAATATTATCTAGGCACCTCAATGATAATAACTAAATTCCTCGGAATATAAACTGTTATAAAAAATATACAATGTCCTATTCTAATCTGTTTTGGAGTATATACACCAACTCAGTATGCTCTCTTGTGGAAAATACCGAAATTCTAATTTTATGTGAATCGAAAAAATCTAAATATTATCTTGGCACCCCAACGTTAAAAGCAAAATGGCTCTGAATATAATCTGTTGGAACAAATATGCAATGCCTTATTCTACTATGGTTGGGAGTATATACACCAACTCAGTATGCTCTCTCATGTAAAATACAGAAATTCTAATTTTAACCGAATTGAAAAAATCTAAATATAATCTAGGCACCCCAATGTTAAAAACAAAATTGCTCTGAATATAGTCTGTCAGAAAAAATATACAATGCCCTATTCTACTCTGTTTTGAAGTATATACACCAACTCCATATGCTCTCTCATGTAAAATACAGAAATTATATCTTTAAGCGAACCGAAAAAAATCTAAATATTATCTACGCACCCGAATGTTAAAACCAAAATTGCTCTTGATATAGTCTGTCAGAAAAAATATACAATGCACTTTTCTACTCTGTTTCGTAGTATACACAACAACTCAATATGCTCTCTCATGTAAAATACAGAAATTATAATTTTACCCAAATAAAAATATCTAAATATAATCTAGGGACCCACTGTTAAAAACAAAATTGCTCTGAATATAATCTGTCAAAAAATATACAATGCTTTATTCTACTGTGTTTTGTGCTATATACACCAACTCAGTATGCTCTCTAATGTAAAATACCGAAATTCAAATTTTTCGTGAATCGAAAAAAATCTAAATAACATATACGCGCCCCAACGTTAAAAGGAAATAGCTCTGAATATAGTCCATTAGAACAAATATACAATGCCTTATTCTACTATGTTTTGGTGTATATAAACCAACTAACTATGCTGTTTCTTGTAAAATGCAGAAATTCAAATTTTACCCGAATCGAAAAAATCTAAATATTATCTAGATTAAACCAATGTTAAAAAAAAATGGCTATTAATATAATCTGTCAGAAAAAATATACAATGCCCCATTCTACTCTGATTTGGAGTATACACACCAACTTCATATGCTCTCTCATGTAAAATACAGAAATTCTATATTTAAGCGAATCGAAAAAATCTGAATAATTTCTAGGCACCCCAACGCTAAAAGCAAAATAACTCTGAATATAATTTGTCATGAAAAATATACAATGCATTTTTCTAATCTGTTTTGGAGTATATACACCAACTCAATATGCTCTCTCATATAAAATACAGAAATTTTAATTTTATGTGAATAGAAAAAAATCTAAATATTATCTAGGTACCCCAATGTTAAAAGCAAAATTCTCTGAATATAATGTGTCAGAAAAAATATACAATGCCCTATTCTACTCTGTTTTGGAGTATATACACCAACTCCATATGCACTCTCATGTAAAATAGAGAAATTCTATATTTATGCAAATCGAAAAAAATCTAAATATAATCTTGACACCCCAAAGGTAAAAGCAAAATTGCTGTTCATATAATCTGTCAGAAAAAATATACAACGTTCTTTTCTACTCTGCTTTGTAGTATATACACCAAAACAATATCCTCTTTCATGTGAAATACCGAAATTTTAATTTTACGTGAATCGAAAAAAATCTAAATACTATCTAGGCGCCCCAAAGTTAAACGAAAATGGGTACAAATATAGTCTGTTAGAAAAATATACTATGCCTTATTCTACACATTTTTGGAGTAAATACACCAACTCGGTATGCTCTCTCATGTAAAATACAGAAATTTAATTTTACCAGAATCGAAAAAATCTAAATATTATGTAGGCACCTCAATGTTTAAACAAAATTACTGTGAATATAATCTTTCAGAAAAAATATACAATGCCTTATTCTACTCTGTTTTGGAGTATATACACCAACTCCATATGCTCTCTCATATAAAATAGAGAAATTCTATATTTAAGTGAATTGAAAAAAATCTAAATATTATCAAGGCACCCCAATGTTAATAGCAAAATTGATCTGAATATAAACTGTTAGAAAAAATATACAATACCCTTTTCTACTCTGTTTTTTAGTATATACACCAAATCAATATGCTCTCTGATATAAAATACCGAAATTTTTATTTTAGGCAAATCGAATATAATCTGAATATTATCTAGGCACCCCTATGTTAAAAGAAAATTGCTCTGAATATAATCTGTCAGAAAAAATACACAATGCCCTTTTCTACTCTGTTTTGGAGTATATACACCAACTCAATATGCTCTCTCATGTAAAATACAGAAATTTTATATTTAAGCGAATCGAAAAAAATCTAAATAATATCTAGGCGCCCCAAAGTTAAAAGAAAATGGCTCTGAATATAGTATGTTATAAAAAACATACAATGCCTTATTCTACTATGTTTTGGAGTATATACACCAACACAGTATGCTCTCTCATGTAAAATACAGAAATTCTAATTTTACCCGAATCGAAAAAATCTTAATATTATCAAGGCACCCCAATGTTAAAAACAAAATTGTTCTGAATATAAACCCTGAGAAAAAATATACAATGCCTTTTTCTACTCTGTTTTGGAGTATATACACCAACTCAGTATGCTCTCTCATGTAAAATACAGAAATTCTAAATTTACGTGAATCGAAAAAAATCTAAATATTATCTAGGCACTTCAATGTTTAAAGCAAAATTGGTCTGAATATAATCTGACTGACAAAGTATACAATGTCCTTGTCTACTCTATTTTGGAGTGTATACACCAACTCAATATGCTCTCTCATGTAAAATACCGAAATTCTTATTTTATGTGAATCGAAAATAATCTAAATAATATCTAGGCACCACATGATAAAAACAAAATTGCTCTGAATATAATCAGTCAGAGAAAGTATACAATGTTCTATTCTACTCTGTTTTGGGGTATATAAAACAATTCCATATGCTCTCTCATATAAAATACAGAAATTATATATTTACGCAAATCAAAAAAAATCTAAATAATATCTAGGCGACCCAAAGTTAAAAGAAAATGGCTCTGAATATAGTCTGTAAGAAAAATATACAATGCCTTATTCTACTCCGTTTTGGAGTATATACATTAACTCCATATGCTCAATCACGTAAAACACAGAAATTCTATATTAAAGCGAATCGAAAAAAATCTAAATATTATCTAGGCACCCCAATGTTAACAACAAAATTGCTCTGAATATAATCTGTCAGAGAAAATATACAATGCCCTTTTCTACTTTGTTTTGTAATGTATACACGAACTCAATATGCTCTATCATGAAAAATACAGAAATTATAATTTTACCAGAATCGAAAAACCAAAATTTATGTAGGCACCCCAATGTTGAAAAAAAAATCGCTCTGAATATATTCTGTCCGAAAAAATACACAATGCCCTATTCTACTCTGTAGTGGAGTATATACACCAACTCAGTATGCTCTCTCATGTCAAATAGCGAAATTCTCATTTTAGGTGAATCGATAAAAATCTAAATATTATTTAGGCACTTCAATGTTAAAAACAAAATTTCTCTGAATATAATCTGTTAGAATAAATATACAATGCCCTATTCTACTCTGTTTTGGAGTATATAAACCAACTCAGTATGCTCTCTCATGTAAAATACCAAAATTCTAATTTTACGTGAATCGATAAAATTCTAAATATTATCTAGGCACCTTAGTGTGAAAAGCAAAATTGCTCTGAATATAATCTGTCAGAAAAAATATAAATTGTCCTTTTCTACTCTGTTTTGGAGTATATACACGAACTCAATATGCTCTCTCATGTAAAATACTGAAATTCTAATTTTACGTGAATCGAAAAAAATCTAAATAATATCTAGGCACCCCAACGTTAAAAGAAAATGGCCCTGAATATACTCTGTCAGAAAAAATATACAATTCCTTATTCTACTCTGTTTTGGAGTATATACACCAACTCCATATGCTCTCTCATGTAAAATACCGAAATTCTAATTTTACCCGAATCGAAAAAATCTAAATATTATCTTGACACCCCAATGATAAAAACAATATTGCACTAAATATAATCTTTCAGAAAAAATATACAATGCCTTATTCTACTCTGTTTTGGAGTACATACACCAACTCCATATGCTCTCTTATGTAAAATACAGAAATTCTGTATTTGACCAGATCGAAAAAATCTAAATATTATCTAGGCACCCCAATGTTAAAAGAAAAATTGCTCTGAATATAATCTGTCAGAAAAAATATAAAATGGCTTATTCTACTCTGTTTTAGAGTATATACACCAAATCAGTATCCTCTCTCATGTAAAATACCAAAATTCTAATTTTACGTGAATCGAAAAAATCTAAATATTACCTAGGTAACAAAATGTTAGAAACAAAATTACTCTGTATATAATCTATCATAGAAAATATACAATGCCCTATTCTAATCTGTTTTGGAGTATATACACCACACCATATGCTCTCTCAAGTAAAATACTGAAATTCTAATTTTACGCGAATCGAAAATAATCTAAATAATATCTAGGCGCCCCAAAGTTAAAAGAAAATGCCTCCGAATATAGCATGTTAGAAAAAATATACAATGCCTTATTCTACTCTGTTTTGTAGTGTATACACCAACTGAGTATGCTCTCTGATGTAAAATACAGAAATTCTAATTTTACCCAATTCGAATAAATCTAAATATTTTCTAGGCTCCCCAATGTTAAAAAAAAATTGCTCTGAATATAATGTGTAACAAAAAATATACAATTCCCTTTTCTCCTCTGTTTTGGGGTGTATAAACCAACTCCAAATGCTCTCTCATGTAAAATACCAAATTTCTATATTTAAGCGAATTGAAATAAATATAAATATAATATAGGCACCACTATGTTAAAAGCAAAATTGCTCTTAATATAATCTTTCAGACAAAATATACAATGCCCTTTTCTACTCTCTTTTGTCGTATATACACCAACTCAATATGCACTCTCATGTAAAATACCGAAATTCTAATTTTACGTGAATCAAAAAAAATCTAAATATTTTCCAGGCACCACAATATTAAAAGCAAAATTCTTCTTAATATAATCTGTCAGAGAAAATATACAATGCCGTCTTCTATTCTGTTTTGGAGTATATACACCAACTCAGTATGCTCTCTCATGTAAAATACCGAAACACTAATATTACGTGAATCAAAATAAAATATAAATATTTTCCTGGCACAACAATGTTAAAAGCAAAATTCCTCTGAATATAATCTGTCAGAAAAAATATACAATGCCCTCTTCTACTCTGTTTTTGAGTATATACACCAACTTAATATGCTCTCTCATGTAAAATACCGTAATTCTAATTTTACGCAAATCAAAAATTCTAAATAATATCTAGGCACTTCAAAGTTAAAGGAAAATGGCGCTAAATATAGTCTGTTAGAAAAAATAAACAATGCCCTATTCTACTCTGTTTTGGAGTATATGCACCAACTCAGTGTGCTCTCTCCTGTAAAACACAGAAATTATAATTTTACCTGAATCGAAAAAATCTAAATATTATCTAGGTACCCCAATGTTAAAACAAAATTGCTCTGAATATAATCTGTCAGAAAAAATATACAATACCCTATTCTATGCTGTTTAGGAGTATATACACCAACCCCATATGCTCTCTCATGTTAAATACCAAAATTCTATATTTAAGGGAATCGAAAAAATCTAAATACAATCAAGGCTCCACAATGTTAAAAGCAAAATTGCTCTGAATATAATCTCTCAGAAAAAATACACAATGCCCTTTTCTAATGTGTTTTGGCGTAGATACACCAACTCAATATGCACTCTCAATTAAAATACCGAAATTCTAATTTTATGTGAATCAACGAAAATCTAAATAATATCTAGGCACCCCGATGTTAAAAACAAAATTGCTCTGAATATAATCTGTCAGACAAAATATACAATGCCCTATTCTACTCTTTTTTGGAGTATATACACCAACTCCTTATGCTCTCTTTTGTAAAATAGAGAGATTCTATATTTAAACGAATCGAAAAAATCTAAATATTATCTAGGCACCCCAATGTGAAAAGCAAAATGGCTCTGAATATAATCTGTCAGAAAAAATATACAATGCCTTATTCTATTCTGTTTTGGAGTATGTACACCAACTCAATATGCTCTCTCATGTAAAATACCGAAATTCTAATTTTACGTGAATCAACGAAAATGTAATTATCTAGACACGCGAATGTTAGAAGCAAAATTTCTCTGAATATAATCTGTCGGAAAATATATACAATGGCCTTTTCTACCCTGTTTTGGAGTATATACAACTCAATATGCTCTCTCATGTAAAATACTGAAATTATAATTTTACGTGAATTGAGAAAAATCTAAATAATATCTAGACACCCGAATGTTAGAAGCAAAATTTCTCTGAATATAATCTGTTGGAAAATATATACAATGGCCTTTTCTACTCTGTTTTGGAGTATATACAACTCAATATGCTCTCTCATGTAAAATACTGAAATTATAATTTTACGTGAATCGAGAAAAGTCTAAATAATATCTAGGCGCCCCAAAAGCTAAAAGAAAATGGCTCTGAATATAGTCTGTTAGAGAAAATATGCAATGCCCTATTCTACTCTCTTTTGGAGTTTATACACCAACCCAGTATGCTCTCTCGTGTAAAATACCGAAATACTAATTTTATGAGAATCAAAAAAAATCTAAATATTATGTAGGCACACAAATGTTAAAACAAAATTGGTCTAAATATAATCTGGCAGAAAAATATACAATGCCCTATTCTACTCTATTTTGTAGTATATTCACCAACTTCATATGCTCTCTTATGTAAAATACAGAAATTCTATATTTATGTGAATAAAAAAGATCTAAAAATAATCTAGGGACCCCAATGTTAATAGAAATATTGCTCTGAAAATAATCTATCAGAAAGAATATACAATGCCTTATTCTACTCTGTTTTGGAGTATATAAACCAACGCACTGTGCTCTCCCATGTAAAATACCGACATTCTATTTTTACGTGAATCGAAAAAAATCTAAACATTATCTAGGCACCCCAATGATAAAACCAAAATTGCTCTGAAAATAAACTGTCAGAAAAAATATGCAATTACCTATGTCACTCTTTTTTGGAGTATATACACCAACACAATATGCTCTCTCATGTAAAATAACAAAATTTTAATTTTACAAGAATGGAAAAAATCTAAATAATATCTAGGCATCCCAATGTTAAAAGAAAATGGCTCTCAATATAGTCTGTTTGAAAAAATATACAATGCCTTATTCTACTCTGTTTTGGAGTATATACACAAAGTCAGTATGCTCTCTCATGTAAAATACCGAAATTCTAATTTTACCCAAATCGAAAAAAGCTAAATATTATCTAGGCACCCCAATGTTAAAAACAAAATTTCTCTGAATATAATCTGTCAGAAAAAATATACAATGCCCTTTTCTACTCTGTTTTAAACTATATAAACCAACTTAATATGCTCTCTCATGTAAAATACAGAAATTCTATATTTAAGCGAATCAAAAAAAATGGAAATATTATCTAGGCACCCCAATGTTAAAAGCAAAACTGCTCTGAATATAATCTCTCAAAAAAATATACAATGCCTGTTTCTACTCTGTTTTGGAGTATATACACCAACTCAATATGCTCTTTCATGTAAAACACGGAAATTCTAATTTTACGCGAATCGAAAAAAAAAATCTACATAATATCTATGCGACCCGAAGTTAAAAGAAAACGGCTCTGAATATATCCTGTTAGGAAAACATACATTGCCTTATTCTACTCTGTTTTGGAGTATATACATTAACTACATATGCTCAAACATGTAAAATACAGAAATTCTATCTTTAAGCAAATCGAAAAAAATCTGAATATTATCTAGGCACCCCAATGTTGAAAACAATATTGTTTTGGGTATAATCTGTCAGAGAAAATATACAATGCCGTTTTCTACTTCGTTTTGTAGTATATACACCAACTCAATATGCTCTTTCATGCAAAATACAAAAACTCTAAATTTACCCGAATCGAAAAAAATCTAAATATTATCAAGGCACCCCAAAGTCAAAAACAAAGCTGCTCTGAATATAATCTGTCAGAAAAAATATACAATGACCTATTCTACTCTGTTTTGGAGTATATATACCAACTCAGTACGCTCTCTCTTCTAAAATACAGAAATTTTCATTTTACCCGATCAAAAAAATATAAATATTATCTAGGTACCCTAATGTTAAAAACAAAATTGCTCTGAATATAATCTGTCAGAAAAAATATACAATGCTTTATTCTACTCTTTTTTGGAGTATATACATCAACTCCAAAAGCTATCTCATGTAAAATACAGAAATTCTATATTTAAGAGAATCGAAGAAAACCTAATATTATCTAGGCACCACAATGTTAAAAACAAAATTGCTCTGAATATAATCTGTCAGAAAAAATATACAATGCCCTATTCTACTCTGTTCTGGAGTATATACACCAACTGCATATGCTCTCTCATGTAAAGTACAGAAATACTATATTAAAGTGAATCGAAAAAAATCTAAATATTATCTAGAAACCCCAATGTTAAAAGCAAAATTGCTCTGAATATAATCTGTCAAAAAAAATATACAATGCCGTTTTCGACTCAGTTTTGTAGTATGTACACCAAATTAATATGGTCTCTCATGTAAAATACCGAAATTCTAATTTTGCGTGAATCAAAATAAATCTAAATAATATCTAGGACCCGAAGTTAAAAGAAAATGGCTCTGAATATTGTTTGTTAGAGAAAATATACAATACCTTATTCTTCTCTGTTTTGGAGGAAATACACCAACTCAGTATGCCCTCTCATGTAAAATACACAAATTTTAATTTTACCAGAATCAAAAAAATCTAAATAATATCTAGGTGCCCCGAAGTTAAAAGAAAATGGCTCTGAATATAGTGTGTTAGAGAAAATATACAATGCCTTATTCCACTCTGTTTAGGAGTATATACACCAACTCAGTATGCTCTCTCATGTAAAATACAGAAATTCTAATTTTACTGGAATTGAAAAAATCTAAATATTATCTAAGCACCTCAATGTTAAAAACAAAATTGCTCTTAATATTATCTATCAGAAAAAATATACAATGTCCCATTGTACTCTTTTCGGAGTATATACACCAACTCCATATACTCTCTCATGTGAAATACAAAAATTCTAATTTTACGAGAATCAAAAATATCTAAATATTATCTAGGCACCCCAATGTTAAGAACAAAATTGCTCTGAAGATAATCTGTCAGAAAAAATATACAATGCCCAATTCTACTGTGTTTTCGAGTATATACACCAACTCAGTGTGCTCTCTCATGGAAAATAACGAAATTCTAATTTTACATTAATCGAAAATAATCTAAATATTATCTAGGCACCCCAATGTTAAAAGCGAAGTTTCTGTGAACATACTCGGTCAGAAAAAATATACAATGTTCTATTCTACTCTGTTTTGGAGTATATACACCAACTCCATATGCTCTCTCATGTAAAATACAGAAATTTTGTATTTAAG
The DNA here is from genome assembly GCF_049354715.1 of Callithrix jacchus. NCBI lineage: Eukaryota > Metazoa > Chordata > Mammalia > Primates > Cebidae > Callithrix > Callithrix jacchus. The sequence goes on along the minus strand of NC_133521.1, from coordinate 51,484,826 downwards.
CGGATCAAAAAAAATCTGAATTATATCTAGGCGCTCCAAAGTAAAAAGAAAATGCCTCTGAATATATTCTGTTAGAAAAAATATACAATGCCTTATTCTACTCCGTTTTGTAGTAAATACACCAACTCAGTATGCTCTCTCATGTAAAATACCGAAATTCTAATTTTACGTGAATCAAAATAAATCTAAATAATATCTAGGCACCACAAAGTTAAACGAAAATGTCTCTGAATATAGTCAGTTAGAAAAAATATACAATGCTTTATTCTACTCTATTTTGGAGTATATACACCAACTCCATATGCACTCTCAAGTAAAATACAGAAATTCTATATTTAAGCGAATCGAAAAAATCTAAATATCATCTAGACACCCCAATGTTAAAAACAAAATTGCTCTGAATATAATCTGTCAGAAAATATATACAATGCCCTTTTCTACTATTTTATGGGGTATATACACCAACTCCATATGCTCTGTCATGTAAAATACAAAAATTCAGTATTCAAGCAAATGGAAAAAAATATAAAAATTATCTAGGCACCCCAATGTTAAAAGCAAAATTGCTCTGAATATAATCTGTCAGAAAAAATATACAAAGTATTTTTCTACTCTGTTTTGGAGTATATACACCAACTCAATATGCTCTCTTATGTAAAATACCGTAATTCTAATTTTACGCGAATTGAAAAAAATCCAAATAATATCTAGGCGCCCAAAAGATAAAGGAAAATTGCTATGAATATAGTCTGTTAGAAAAAATATACAATGCCTTATTCTATTCTGTTTTGGAGTATATACACAACTCCATATGCTCTCTCATGTAAAATATAGAAATTCAAATTCTACCCTAATCGAAAAAATATACATATTGTCTAGGCATCTGAACATTAAAAACAAAATTGCTCTGAATATAATCTGTCCGAAAAAATACACAATGCCCTATTTTACTCTGTTTTGGAGTATATACACCAACTCCATATGCTCTATCCTGTAAAATACAGAAATTCTATATTTATAGGAATCGAAAAAAATCTAAATATTATATAGGCACACCAATATTAAAAGCAAAATTGCTCTGAATATAATCTGTCAGAAAAAATATAAATGCCCTTTTCTACTCCGTTTTGTAGTATATACACCAACTCAATATTCTCTCTCATGTAAACTACAGAAATATTAATTTTACCTGAATCAAAAAAATCTAAATATTATGTAGGCACCCCAATGTTAAAAACAAAATTTCTCTGAATATAATTTCTTAGAGAAAATATACAATGCCCTTTTCTACTTTGTTTTGGAGTATATAGACCAACTCAGTATGCTCTCTTATGTAAAATACAGAAATTCTATATTTAAGTGAATCGATAAAAATCTAAATATTATCTAGGCACCCCAATGTTAAAAGCAAAATTGGTCTCAATATAATGTGTCAGAAAAAATATACAATGCCCTATTCTTCTCTGTTTTGGAGTATATACACCAACTCCATATGCTCTCTCATATAAAATACGGAAATTCTGTATTTAAGTGAATCGAAAAAAATCTAAATTCTATCCAGGCACGCCAATGTTAAAGCAAAATTACTCTGAATACAATCTGTCATAAAAAATGTATAATGCCCTCTTCTACTCTGTTTTGTAGTATATACACCAACTCAATATGCTCTCTCATATAAAATACAGAGATTCTAATTTTACCCGAATCGAAAAAATTTAAATATTATCTAGGCACCACAATGTTAAGAACAAAACTGTTCTGAATATAATCTGTCAGAGAAAATATAGAATGCCCTATTCTACTCTGTTTTGGAGTATACACACCAACTCCATATGCTCTCTCATGTAAAAAAGCGAAATTCTAATTTTACGCTAATCGAAAAAAATCTAAATAATATCTAGGCGCCCCATAATTAAAAGAAAATGGCTCTCAATATAGTGTGTTAGAAAAAATATACAATGCCTTATTCTACTTTGTTTTGGAGTATATACAGCAACTAAGTATACTGTCACATGTAGAATACCGAAATTCAAATTTTACATGAATTTAAAAATTCTAAATATTATTTAGGCACCCGAAGGGTAAAAGCAAAATTTCACTGAATATAATCTGTAAGAAAAAATATACACTTCCCTTTGCTACTCGTTTTTGTAGTATATACACCAACTCAATAAGCTCTCTCATGTCAAATACCGAAATTCTAATTTTACCCGAATCTAAAAAAATCTAAATAATATGTAGGCACCCCAAAGTTAAAAGAAAATGGCTCTGAATATAGTCTGTCAGAAAAAACATACAGTGCCTTATTCTACCCTGTTTTGGAGTATATACATCAACTCAGTATGCTCTCTCATGTAAAATACCGAAATTCTAATTTTACGTGAATCGAATAAAATCCAAATATTATCTAGGCACCCCAATGTTAAAAACATAATTGCTCCTAATGTAATCTATCATAAATAATATACAATGACCTATTCTACTCTATTTTAAATTATATACACCAACTCCATATGCTCTCTCATGTAAAATACAGAAATTCTATATTTAAGTAAATCGAAAAAAATCTAAATATTATCTAGGAACCACAATGTTAAAAGCAAAATTAATCTCTATATAATGTCAGAAAAAATATACAATGCCTTTTTCTACTCTGTTTTCGAGTATATACACCAACTCAATATGCTCTCTCATGTAAAATACAGAAATTCTATATTTAAGCGAATTGAAAAATATCTAAATATTATCTTGGCACCCCAATGTTAAAAGCAAATTGCTCTCAATATAATCTGTCAGAGAAAATACACAATGCCATTTTCTACTCTGTTTTGTATTATATAAACCAACTCAATATGCTCTTTAATGTAAAATACAGAAACTCTAATTTTACCCGAATCGAAAAAATCTAAATATATTTTAGGCACGCCAATGTTAAAAACAAAATTGCTCTGCATAAAATCTGTCAGAGAAAATATACAATGCCCTTTTCTACTTCGTTTTGGGGTATATACACCAACTCCATATGCTCTGTCAAGTAAAATACCGAAATTCTAATTTTATGCAAATAGAAAAATATCTAAATGATATCTAGACGCCCCGAAGTTAAAAGTTAATGGCTCGAAAAATAGTCTGTTAAAAAAATATACAATGCCTTATTCTACTCTGTTTGGGAGTATATAAACCAACTCAGTATGCTCTCTCATGTAAAATAGAGAAATTCTATATTTAAGCGAATCGAAAAAAATTTAAATATTATCTAGGCACCTGAATGTTAAAAGAAAAATACCTCTGAATATAATCTGTCAGAAAAAATATACAAAGCCCTATGCAACTCTGTTTTTAGTATATACACCAACTCAATATGCTCTGTCATGTAAAATACAGAAATTCAAATTTTACTTGAATCGAAAAAATCGAAATATTATCAAGGCACCCCAAAGTTAAAAGTAAAATTTCTCTGAATATAATCTGTCAGAAAAAATATACAATTCCATATTCTACTTTGTTTTGGAGTATATACACTAATTCAGTATGCTCTCTCAAGTAAAATAGAGAAATTCTATATTTAAGTGAATCGAAAAAAATTTAAATATTATCTAGGCACCCCAATGTTAAAAGCAAAATTGCTCTGAATATAATCTTTAAGAAAAAACATACAATGCCCTTTTTTTACTCTGTTTTGTAGTATATACACCAACTCAATATGCCCTCTCATGTAAAATACAGAAATTATAATTTTATCCGAATCAAAAAAATCTAAATATTATGTAGACACGCTAATGGTAAAGAAAAAATTGCTCTGAATATAATGTGTCATAAAAAATATACAATGGCCTATTCTACTCTGTTTTAAAGTATATACACCAACTCAGTATGCTCTCTCACTTAAAATACCGAAATTCAAATTTTACGTGAATCGAAAAAATCTAAATATTATGTAGGCATTCCAATGTTAAAATCAAAATTTCTCTGAATATAATCTGTCAGAAAAAATATACAATGCCCTTTTCTACTCTGTTTTGGAGTATATACAACAACTCCATATGCTCTCTCATGTAAAATACAGGAATTGTATATTTAAGCACATTGAAAAAAATCTAAATATTATCTAGGCACCGCAATGTTAAAAGTAAAATTGCTCTAAATATACTCTGTTAGAAAAAATATACAATGCCCTATTCTACTCTTTTTTGGAGTATATACACAAACTCAATATGCTCTCTCATGTAAAATACCGAAGTTCTAATTTTACGCGAATCGAAAAAAATCTAAATCATATCTAGGTGCCCCAAACTTAAAAGAAAATGGCTGTGAATATAGTGTGTTAGAGAAAAAAATACAATGCCTTATTCTACTCTGTTTTGGAGTATATACAACAACTCAGTATGCTCTCTCCTGTAAAATACAGAAATTCTAATTTTACCTGAATCGAAAAAACCTAAATGTTATCATGGCACTCCAATGTTAATAACAAAATTGCTCTGAATATAATCGGTCAGAAAAAATATACAATGCCCTATTCTACTCTTTTTTGGAGTAATGAACCAACTGAATATGCTCTCTCATGTAAAATACAGATATTCTATATTTAAGCGAATCGAAAATATTCTGAATATTATCTAGGAACCGCAATGTTAAAATAGAAATTGCTCTGAATATAATCTGTCAGAATAAATATAGAATGCCCTTTTCTACTCTGTTTCGGAGTGTGTACACCAACTCCATATGCTCTCTCATGTAAAATGCCAAAATTCTATATTAAAGCGAATCGAAAAACATCAAAATATTATCTAGAAACCCCAATGATATAAGCAAAATTGCTCTGAATATTATCTGTCAGAAAAAATATACAATGCCTTTTTCGACTCTGTTTCGTAGTATATACACCAAATAAATATGGTCTCTCATGTAAAATAAAGATATTCTAATTTTATGCGAATCAAAAAAAATCTAAATAATATCTAGGTCCCCAAAGTTAAAAAAAATGGCTCTGAATATAGTGTGTGAGAGAAAATATAGAAGGCTTTATTCTACTCCTTTTTGGAGTATATACACCAACTCAGTATGCTCTCTCAAGTAAAATACAGAAATTCTAATTTTACCCGAAAGAAAAAATCTAAATATTATCTAGGCACCTCAATGATAATAACTAAATTCCTCGGAATATAAACTGTTATAAAAAATATACAATGTCCTATTCTAATCTGTTTTGGAGTATATACACCAACTCAGTATGCTCTCTTGTGGAAAATACCGAAATTCTAATTTTATGTGAATCGAAAAAATCTAAATATTATCTTGGCACCCCAACGTTAAAAGCAAAATGGCTCTGAATATAATCTGTTGGAACAAATATGCAATGCCTTATTCTACTATGGTTGGGAGTATATACACCAACTCAGTATGCTCTCTCATGTAAAATACAGAAATTCTAATTTTAACCGAATTGAAAAAATCTAAATATAATCTAGGCACCCCAATGTTAAAAACAAAATTGCTCTGAATATAGTCTGTCAGAAAAAATATACAATGCCCTATTCTACTCTGTTTTGAAGTATATACACCAACTCCATATGCTCTCTCATGTAAAATACAGAAATTATATCTTTAAGCGAACCGAAAAAAATCTAAATATTATCTACGCACCCGAATGTTAAAACCAAAATTGCTCTTGATATAGTCTGTCAGAAAAAATATACAATGCACTTTTCTACTCTGTTTCGTAGTATACACAACAACTCAATATGCTCTCTCATGTAAAATACAGAAATTATAATTTTACCCAAATAAAAATATCTAAATATAATCTAGGGACCCACTGTTAAAAACAAAATTGCTCTGAATATAATCTGTCAAAAAATATACAATGCTTTATTCTACTGTGTTTTGTGCTATATACACCAACTCAGTATGCTCTCTAATGTAAAATACCGAAATTCAAATTTTTCGTGAATCGAAAAAAATCTAAATAACATATACGCGCCCCAACGTTAAAAGGAAATAGCTCTGAATATAGTCCATTAGAACAAATATACAATGCCTTATTCTACTATGTTTTGGTGTATATAAACCAACTAACTATGCTGTTTCTTGTAAAATGCAGAAATTCAAATTTTACCCGAATCGAAAAAATCTAAATATTATCTAGATTAAACCAATGTTAAAAAAAAATGGCTATTAATATAATCTGTCAGAAAAAATATACAATGCCCCATTCTACTCTGATTTGGAGTATACACACCAACTTCATATGCTCTCTCATGTAAAATACAGAAATTCTATATTTAAGCGAATCGAAAAAATCTGAATAATTTCTAGGCACCCCAACGCTAAAAGCAAAATAACTCTGAATATAATTTGTCATGAAAAATATACAATGCATTTTTCTAATCTGTTTTGGAGTATATACACCAACTCAATATGCTCTCTCATATAAAATACAGAAATTTTAATTTTATGTGAATAGAAAAAAATCTAAATATTATCTAGGTACCCCAATGTTAAAAGCAAAATTCTCTGAATATAATGTGTCAGAAAAAATATACAATGCCCTATTCTACTCTGTTTTGGAGTATATACACCAACTCCATATGCACTCTCATGTAAAATAGAGAAATTCTATATTTATGCAAATCGAAAAAAATCTAAATATAATCTTGACACCCCAAAGGTAAAAGCAAAATTGCTGTTCATATAATCTGTCAGAAAAAATATACAATGTTCTTTTCTACTCTGCTTTGTAGTATATACACCAAAACAATATCCTCTTTCATGTGAAATACCGAAATTTTAATTTTACGTGAATCGAAAAAAATCTAAATACTATCTAGGCGCCCCAAAGTTAAACGAAAATGGGTACAAATATAGTCTGTTAGAAAAATATACTATGCCTTATTCTACACATTTTTGGAGTAAATACACCAACTCGGTATGCTCTCTCATGTAAAATACAGAAATTTAATTTTACCAGAATCGAAAAAATCTAAATATTATGTAGGCACCTCAATGTTTAAACAAAATTACTGTGAATATAATCTTTCAGAAAAAATATACAATGCCTTATTCTACTCTGTTTTGGAGTATATACACCAACTCCATATGCTCTCTCATATAAAATAGAGAAATTCTATATTTAAGTGAATTGAAAAAAATCTAAATATTATCAAGGCACCCCAATGTTAATAGCAAAATTGATCTGAATATAAACTGTTAGAAAAAATATACAATACCCTTTTCTACTCTGTTTTTTAGTATATACACCAAATCAATATGCTCTCTGATATAAAATACCGAAATTTTTATTTTAGGCAAATCGAATATAATCTGAATATTATCTAGGCACCCCTATGTTAAAAGAAAATTGCTCTGAATATAATCTGTCAGAAAAAATACACAATGCCCTTTTCTACTCTGTTTTGGAGTATATACACCAACTCAATATGCTCTCTCATGTAAAATACAGAAATTTTATATTTAAGCGAATCGAAAAAAATCTAAATAATATCTAGGCGCCCCAAAGTTAAAAGAAAATGGCTCTGAATATAGTATGTTATAAAAAACATACAATGCCTTATTCTACTATGTTTTGGAGTATATACACCAACACAGTATGCTCTCTCATGTAAAATACAGAAATTCTAATTTTACCCGAATCGAAAAAATCTTAATATTATCAAGGCACCCCAATGTTAAAAACAAAATTGTTCTGAATATAAACCCTGAGAAAAAATATACAATGCCTTTTTCTACTCTGTTTTGGAGTATATACACCAACTCAGTATGCTCTCTCATGTAAAATACAGAAATTCTAAATTTACGTGAATCGAAAAAAATCTAAATATTATCTAGGCACTTCAATGTTTAAAGCAAAATTGGTCTGAATATAATCTGACTGACAAAGTATACAATGTCCTTGTCTACTCTATTTTGGAGTGTATACACCAACTCAATATGCTCTCTCATGTAAAATACCGAAATTCTTATTTTATGTGAATCGAAAATAATCTAAATAATATCTAGGCACCACATGATAAAAACAAAATTGCTCTGAATATAATCAGTCAGAGAAAGTATACAATGTTCTATTCTACTCTGTTTTGGGGTATATAAAACAATTCCATATGCTCTCTCATATAAAATACAGAAATTATATATTTACGCAAATCAAAAAAAATCTAAATAATATCTAGGCGACCCAAAGTTAAAAGAAAATGGCTCTGAATATAGTCTGTAAGAAAAATATACAATGCCTTATTCTACTCCGTTTTGGAGTATATACATTAACTCCATATGCTCAATCACGTAAAACACAGAAATTCTATATTAAAGCGAATCGAAAAAAATCTAAATATTATCTAGGCACCCCAATGTTAACAACAAAATTGCTCTGAATATAATCTGTCAGAGAAAATATACAATGCCCTTTTCTACTTTGTTTTGTAATGTATACACGAACTCAATATGCTCTATCATGAAAAATACAGAAATTATAATTTTACCAGAATCGAAAAACCAAAATTTATGTAGGCACCCCAATGTTGAAAAAAAAATCGCTCTGAATATATTCTGTCCGAAAAAATACACAATGCCCTATTCTACTCTGTAGTGGAGTATATACACCAACTCAGTATGCTCTCTCATGTCAAATAGCGAAATTCTCATTTTAGGTGAATCGATAAAAATCTAAATATTATTTAGGCACTTCAATGTTAAAAACAAAATTTCTCTGAATATAATCTGTTAGAATAAATATACAATGCCCTATTCTACTCTGTTTTGGAGTATATAAACCAACTCAGTATGCTCTCTCATGTAAAATACCAAAATTCTAATTTTACGTGAATCGATAAAATTCTAAATATTATCTAGGCACCTTAGTGTGAAAAGCAAAATTGCTCTGAATATAATCTGTCAGAAAAAATATAAATTGTCCTTTTCTACTCTGTTTTGGAGTATATACACGAACTCAATATGCTCTCTCATGTAAAATACTGAAATTCTAATTTTACGTGAATCGAAAAAAATCTAAATAATATCTAGGCACCCCAACGTTAAAAGAAAATGGCCCTGAATATACTCTGTCAGAAAAAATATACAATTCCTTATTCTACTCTGTTTTGGAGTATATACACCAACTCCATATGCTCTCTCATGTAAAATACCGAAATTCTAATTTTACCCGAATCGAAAAAATCTAAATATTATCTTGACACCCCAATGATAAAAACAATATTGCACTAAATATAATCTTTCAGAAAAAATATACAATGCCTTATTCTACTCTGTTTTGGAGTACATACACCAACTCCATATGCTCTCTTATGTAAAATACAGAAATTCTGTATTTGACCAGATCGAAAAAATCTAAATATTATCTAGGCACCCCAATGTTAAAAGAAAAATTGCTCTGAATATAATCTGTCAGAAAAAATATAAAATGGCTTATTCTACTCTGTTTTAGAGTATATACACCAAATCAGTATCCTCTCTCATGTAAAATACCAAAATTCTAATTTTACGTGAATCGAAAAAATCTAAATATTACCTAGGTAACAAAATGTTAGAAACAAAATTACTCTGTATATAATCTATCATAGAAAATATACAATGCCCTATTCTAATCTGTTTTGGAGTATATACACCACACCATATGCTCTCTCAAGTAAAATACTGAAATTCTAATTTTACGCGAATCGAAAATAATCTAAATAATATCTAGGCGCCCCAAAGTTAAAAGAAAATGCCTCCGAATATAGCATGTTAGAAAAAATATACAATGCCTTATTCTACTCTGTTTTGTAGTGTATACACCAACTGAGTATGCTCTCTGATGTAAAATACAGAAATTCTAATTTTACCCAATTCGAATAAATCTAAATATTTTCTAGGCTCCCCAATGTTAAAAAAAAATTGCTCTGAATATAATGTGTAACAAAAAATATACAATTCCCTTTTCTCCTCTGTTTTGGGGTGTATAAACCAACTCCAAATGCTCTCTCATGTAAAATACCAAATTTCTATATTTAAGCGAATTGAAATAAATATAAATATAATATAGGCACCACTATGTTAAAAGCAAAATTGCTCTTAATATAATCTTTCAGACAAAATATACAATGCCCTTTTCTACTCTCTTTTGTCGTATATACACCAACTCAATATGCACTCTCATGTAAAATACCGAAATTCTAATTTTACGTGAATCAAAAAAAATCTAAATATTTTCCAGGCACCACAATATTAAAAGCAAAATTCTTCTTAATATAATCTGTCAGAGAAAATATACAATGCCGTCTTCTATTCTGTTTTGGAGTATATACACCAACTCAGTATGCTCTCTCATGTAAAATACCGAAACACTAATATTACGTGAATCAAAATAAAATATAAATATTTTCCTGGCACAACAATGTTAAAAGCAAAATTCCTCTGAATATAATCTGTCAGAAAAAATATACAATGCCCTCTTCTACTCTGTTTTTGAGTATATACACCAACTTAATATGCTCTCTCATGTAAAATACCGTAATTCTAATTTTACGCAAATCAAAAATTCTAAATAATATCTAGGCACTTCAAAGTTAAAGGAAAATGGCGCTAAATATAGTCTGTTAGAAAAAATAAACAATGCCCTATTCTACTCTGTTTTGGAGTATATGCACCAACTCAGTGTGCTCTCTCCTGTAAAACACAGAAATTATAATTTTACCTGAATCGAAAAAATCTAAATATTATCTAGGTACCCCAATGTTAAAACAAAATTGCTCTGAATATAATCTGTCAGAAAAAATATACAATACCCTATTCTATGCTGTTTAGGAGTATATACACCAACCCCATATGCTCTCTCATGTTAAATACCAAAATTCTATATTTAAGGGAATCGAAAAAATCTAAATACAATCAAGGCTCCACAATGTTAAAAGCAAAATTGCTCTGAATATAATCTCTCAGAAAAAATACACAATGCCCTTTTCTAATGTGTTTTGGCGTAGATACACCAACTCAATATGCACTCTCAATTAAAATACCGAAATTCTAATTTTATGTGAATCAACGAAAATCTAAATAATATCTAGGCACCCCGATGTTAAAAACAAAATTGCTCTGAATATAATCTGTCAGACAAAATATACAATGCCCTATTCTACTCTTTTTTGGAGTATATACACCAACTCCTTATGCTCTCTTTTGTAAAATAGAGAGATTCTATATTTAAACGAATCGAAAAAATCTAAATATTATCTAGGCACCCCAATGTGAAAAGCAAAATGGCTCTGAATATAATCTGTCAGAAAAAATATACAATGCCTTATTCTATTCTGTTTTGGAGTATGTACACCAACTCAATATGCTCTCTCATGTAAAATACCGAAATTCTAATTTTACGTGAATCAACGAAAATGTAATTATCTAGACACGCGAATGTTAGAAGCAAAATTTCTCTGAATATAATCTGTCGGAAAATATATACAATGGCCTTTTCTACCCTGTTTTGGAGTATATACAACTCAATATGCTCTCTCATGTAAAATACTGAAATTATAATTTTACGTGAATTGAGAAAAATCTAAATAATATCTAGACACCCGAATGTTAGAAGCAAAATTTCTCTGAATATAATCTGTTGGAAAATATATACAATGGCCTTTTCTACTCTGTTTTGGAGTATATACAACTCAATATGCTCTCTCATGTAAAATACTGAAATTATAATTTTACGTGAATCGAGAAAAGTCTAAATAATATCTAGGCGCCCCAAAAGCTAAAAGAAAATGGCTCTGAATATAGTCTGTTAGAGAAAATATGCAATGCCCTATTCTACTCTCTTTTGGAGTTTATACACCAACCCAGTATGCTCTCTCGTGTAAAATACCGAAATACTAATTTTATGAGAATCAAAAAAAATCTAAATATTATGTAGGCACACAAATGTTAAAACAAAATTGGTCTAAATATAATCTGGCAGAAAAATATACAATGCCCTATTCTACTCTATTTTGTAGTATATTCACCAACTTCATATGCTCTCTTATGTAAAATACAGAAATTCTATATTTATGTGAATAAAAAAGATCTAAAAATAATCTAGGGACCCCAATGTTAATAGAAATATTGCTCTGAAAATAATCTATCAGAAAGAATATACAATGCCTTATTCTACTCTGTTTTGGAGTATATAAACCAACGCACTGTGCTCTCCCATGTAAAATACCGACATTCTATTTTTACGTGAATCGAAAAAAATCTAAACATTATCTAGGCACCCCAATGATAAAACCAAAATTGCTCTGAAAATAAACTGTCAGAAAAAATATGCAATTACCTATGTCACTCTTTTTTGGAGTATATACACCAACACAATATGCTCTCTCATGTAAAATAACAAAATTTTAATTTTACAAGAATGGAAAAAATCTAAATAATATCTAGGCATCCCAATGTTAAAAGAAAATGGCTCTCAATATAGTCTGTTTGAAAAAATATACAATGCCTTATTCTACTCTGTTTTGGAGTATATACACAAAGTCAGTATGCTCTCTCATGTAAAATACCGAAATTCTAATTTTACCCAAATCGAAAAAAGCTAAATATTATCTAGGCACCCCAATGTTAAAAACAAAATTTCTCTGAATATAATCTGTCAGAAAAAATATACAATGCCCTTTTCTACTCTGTTTTAAACTATATAAACCAACTTAATATGCTCTCTCATGTAAAATACAGAAATTCTATATTTAAGCGAATCAAAAAAAATGGAAATATTATCTAGGCACCCCAATGTTAAAAGCAAAACTGCTCTGAATATAATCTCTCAAAAAAATATACAATGCCTGTTTCTACTCTGTTTTGGAGTATATACACCAACTCAATATGCTCTTTCATGTAAAACACGGAAATTCTAATTTTACGCGAATCGAAAAAAAAAATCTACATAATATCTATGCGACCCGAAGTTAAAAGAAAACGGCTCTGAATATATCCTGTTAGGAAAACATACATTGCCTTATTCTACTCTGTTTTGGAGTATATACATTAACTACATATGCTCAAACATGTAAAATACAGAAATTCTATCTTTAAGCAAATCGAAAAAAATCTGAATATTATCTAGGCACCCCAATGTTGAAAACAATATTGTTTTGGGTATAATCTGTCAGAGAAAATATACAATGCCGTTTTCTACTTCGTTTTGTAGTATATACACCAACTCAATATGCTCTTTCATGCAAAATACAAAAACTCTAAATTTACCCGAATCGAAAAAAATCTAAATATTATCAAGGCACCCCAAAGTCAAAAACAAAGCTGCTCTGAATATAATCTGTCAGAAAAAATATACAATGACCTATTCTACTCTGTTTTGGAGTATATATACCAACTCAGTACGCTCTCTCTTCTAAAATACAGAAATTTTCATTTTACCCGATCAAAAAAATATAAATATTATCTAGGTACCCTAATGTTAAAAACAAAATTGCTCTGAATATAATCTGTCAGAAAAAATATACAATGCTTTATTCTACTCTTTTTTGGAGTATATACATCAACTCCAAAAGCTATCTCATGTAAAATACAGAAATTCTATATTTAAGAGAATCGAAGAAAACCTAATATTATCTAGGCACCACAATGTTAAAAACAAAATTGCTCTGAATATAATCTGTCAGAAAAAATATACAATGCCCTATTCTACTCTGTTCTGGAGTATATACACCAACTGCATATGCTCTCTCATGTAAAGTACAGAAATACTATATTAAAGTGAATCGAAAAAAATCTAAATATTATCTAGAAACCCCAATGTTAAAAGCAAAATTGCTCTGAATATAATCTGTCAAAAAAAATATACAATGCCGTTTTCGACTCAGTTTTGTAGTATGTACACCAAATTAATATGGTCTCTCATGTAAAATACCGAAATTCTAATTTTGCGTGAATCAAAATAAATCTAAATAATATCTAGGACCCGAAGTTAAAAGAAAATGGCTCTGAATATTGTTTGTTAGAGAAAATATACAATACCTTATTCTTCTCTGTTTTGGAGGAAATACACCAACTCAGTATGCCCTCTCATGTAAAATACACAAATTTTAATTTTACCAGAATCAAAAAAATCTAAATAATATCTAGGTGCCCCGAAGTTAAAAGAAAATGGCTCTGAATATAGTGTGTTAGAGAAAATATACAATGCCTTATTCCACTCTGTTTAGGAGTATATACACCAACTCAGTATGCTCTCTCATGTAAAATACAGAAATTCTAATTTTACTGGAATTGAAAAAATCTAAATATTATCTAAGCACCTCAATGTTAAAAACAAAATTGCTCTTAATATTATCTATCAGAAAAAATATACAATGTCCCATTGTACTCTTTTCGGAGTATATACACCAACTCCATATACTCTCTCATGTGAAATACAAAAATTCTAATTTTACGAGAATCAAAAATATCTAAATATTATCTAGGCACCCCAATGTTAAGAACAAAATTGCTCTGAAGATAATCTGTCAGAAAAAATATACAATGCCCAATTCTACTGTGTTTTCGAGTATATACACCAACTCAGTGTGCTCTCTCATGGAAAATAACGAAATTCTAATTTTACATTAATCGAAAATAATCTAAATATTATCTAGGCACCCCAATGTTAAAAGCGAAGTTTCTGTGAACATACTCGGTCAGAAAAAATATACAATGTTCTATTCTACTCTGTTTTGGAGTATATACACCAACTCCATATGCTCTCTCATGTAAAATACAGAAATTTTGTATTTAAGCGGATCAAAAAAAATCTGAATTATATCTAGGCGCTCCAAAGTAAAAAGAAAATGCCTCTGAATATATTCTGTTAGAAAAAATATACAATGCCTTATTCTACTCCGTTTTGTAGTAAATACACCAACTCAGTATGCTCTCTCATGTAAAATACCGAAATTCTAATTTTACGTGAATCAAAATAAATCTAAATAATATCTAGGCACCACAAAGTTAAACGAAAATGTCTCTGAATATAGTCAGTTAGAAAAAATATACAATGCTTTATTCTACTCTATTTTGGAGTATATACACCAACTCCATATGCACTCTCAAGTAAAATACAGAAATTCTATATTTAAGCGAATCGAAAAAATCTAAATATCATCTAGACACCCCAATGTTAAAAACAAAATTGCTCTGAATATAATCTGTCAGAAAATATATACAATGCCCTTTTCTACTATTTTATGGGGTATATACACCAACTCCATATGCTCTGTCATGTAAAATACAAAAATTCAGTATTCAAGCAAATGGAAAAAAATATAAAAATTATCTAGGCACCCCAATGTTAAAAGCAAAATTGCTCTGAATATAATCTGTCAGAAAAAATATACAAAGTATTTTTCTACTCTGTTTTGGAGTATATACACCAACTCAATATGCTCTCTTATGTAAAATACCGTAATTCTAATTTTACGCGAATTGAAAAAAATCCAAATAATATCTAGGCGCCCAAAAGATAAAGGAAAATTGCTATGAATATAGTCTGTTAGAAAAAATATACAATGCCTTATTCTATTCTGTTTTGGAGTATATACACAACTCCATATGCTCTCTCATGTAAAATATAGAAATTCAAATTCTACCCTAATCGAAAAAATATACATATTGTCTAGGCATCTGAACATTAAAAACAAAATTGCTCTGAATATAATCTGTCCGAAAAAATACACAATGCCCTATTTTACTCTGTTTTGGAGTATATACACCAACTCCATATGCTCTATCCTGTAAAATACAGAAATTCTATATTTATAGGAATCGAAAAAAATCTAAATATTATATAGGCACACCAATATTAAAAGCAAAATTGCTCTGAATATAATCTGTCAGAAAAAATATAAATGCCCTTTTCTACTCCGTTTTGTAGTATATACACCAACTCAATATTCTCTCTCATGTAAACTACAGAAATATTAATTTTACCTGAATCAAAAAAATCTAAATATTATGTAGGCACCCCAATGTTAAAAACAAAATTTCTCTGAATATAATTTCTTAGAGAAAATATACAATGCCCTTTTCTACTTTGTTTTGGAGTATATAGACCAACTCAGTATGCTCTCTTATGTAAAATACAGAAATTCTATATTTAAGTGAATCGATAAAAATCTAAATATTATCTAGGCACCCCAATGTTAAAAGCAAAATTGGTCTCAATATAATGTGTCAGAAAAAATATACAATGCCCTATTCTTCTCTGTTTTGGAGTATATACACCAACTCCATATGCTCTCTCATATAAAATACGGAAATTCTGTATTTAAGTGAATCGAAAAAAATCTAAATTCTATCCAGGCACGCCAATGTTAAAGCAAAATTACTCTGAATACAATCTGTCATAAAAAATGTATAATGCCCTCTTCTACTCTGTTTTGTAGTATATACACCAACTCAATATGCTCTCTCATATAAAATACAGAGATTCTAATTTTACCCGAATCGAAAAAATTTAAATATTATCTAGGCACCACAATGTTAAGAACAAAACTGTTCTGAATATAATCTGTCAGAGAAAATATAGAATGCCCTATTCTACTCTGTTTTGGAGTATACACACCAACTCCATATGCTCTCTCATGTAAAAAAGCGAAATTCTAATTTTACGCTAATCGAAAAAAATCTAAATAATATCTAGGCGCCCCATAATTAAAAGAAAATGGCTCTCAATATAGTGTGTTAGAAAAAATATACAATGCCTTATTCTACTTTGTTTTGGAGTATATACAGCAACTAAGTATACTGTCACATGTAGAATACCGAAATTCAAATTTTACATGAATTTAAAAATTCTAAATATTATTTAGGCACCCGAAGGGTAAAAGCAAAATTTCACTGAATATAATCTGTAAGAAAAAATATACACTTCCCTTTGCTACTCGTTTTTGTAGTATATACACCAACTCAATAAGCTCTCTCATGTCAAATACCGAAATTCTAATTTTACCCGAATCTAAAAAAATCTAAATAATATGTAGGCACCCCAAAGTTAAAAGAAAATGGCTCTGAATATAGTCTGTCAGAAAAAACATACAGTGCCTTATTCTACCCTGTTTTGGAGTATATACATCAACTCAGTATGCTCTCTCATGTAAAATACCGAAATTCTAATTTTACGTGAATCGAATAAAATCCAAATATTATCTAGGCACCCCAATGTTAAAAACATAATTGCTCCTAATGTAATCTATCATAAATAATATACAATGACCTATTCTACTCTATTTTAAATTATATACACCAACTCCATATGCTCTCTCATGTAAAATACAGAAATTCTATATTTAAGTAAATCGAAAAAAATCTAAATATTATCTAGGAACCACAATGTTAAAAGCAAAATTAATCTCTATATAATGTCAGAAAAAATATACAATGCCTTTTTCTACTCTGTTTTCGAGTATATACACCAACTCAATATGCTCTCTCATGTAAAATACAGAAATTCTATATTTAAGCGAATTGAAAAATATCTAAATATTATCTTGGCACCCCAATGTTAAAAGCAAATTGCTCTCAATATAATCTGTCAGAGAAAATACACAATGCCATTTTCTACTCTGTTTTGTATTATATAAACCAACTCAATATGCTCTTTAATGTAAAATACAGAAACTCTAATTTTACCCGAATCGAAAAAATCTAAATATATTTTAGGCACGCCAATGTTAAAAACAAAATTGCTCTGCATAAAATCTGTCAGAGAAAATATACAATGCCCTTTTCTACTTCGTTTTGGGGTATATACACCAACTCCATATGCTCTGTCAAGTAAAATACCGAAATTCTAATTTTATGCAAATAGAAAAATATCTAAATGATATCTAGACGCCCCGAAGTTAAAAGTTAATGGCTCGAAAAATAGTCTGTTAAAAAAATATACAATGCCTTATTCTACTCTGTTTGGGAGTATATAAACCAACTCAGTATGCTCTCTCATGTAAAATAGAGAAATTCTATATTTAAGCGAATCGAAAAAAATTTAAATATTATCTAGGCACCTGAATGTTAAAAGAAAAATACCTCTGAATATAATCTGTCAGAAAAAATATACAAAGCCCTATGCAACTCTGTTTTTAGTATATACACCAACTCAATATGCTCTGTCATGTAAAATACAGAAATTCAAATTTTACTTGAATCGAAAAAATCGAAATATTATCAAGGCACCCCAAAGTTAAAAGTAAAATTTCTCTGAATATAATCTGTCAGAAAAAATATACAATTCCATATTCTACTTTGTTTTGGAGTATATACACTAATTCAGTATGCTCTCTCAAGTAAAATAGAGAAATTCTATATTTAAGTGAATCGAAAAAAATTTAAATATTATCTAGGCACCCCAATGTTAAAAGCAAAATTGCTCTGAATATAATCTTTAAGAAAAAACATACAATGCCCTTTTTTTACTCTGTTTTGTAGTATATACACCAACTCAATATGCCCTCTCATGTAAAATACAGAAATTATAATTTTATCCGAATCAAAAAAATCTAAATATTATGTAGACACGCTAATGGTAAAGAAAAAATTGCTCTGAATATAATGTGTCATAAAAAATATACAATGGCCTATTCTACTCTGTTTTAAAGTATATACACCAACTCAGTATGCTCTCTCACTTAAAATACCGAAATTCAAATTTTACGTGAATCGAAAAAATCTAAATATTATGTAGGCATTCCAATGTTAAAATCAAAATTTCTCTGAATATAATCTGTCAGAAAAAATATACAATGCCCTTTTCTACTCTGTTTTGGAGTATATACAACAACTCCATATGCTCTCTCATGTAAAATACAGGAATTGTATATTTAAGCACATTGAAAAAAATCTAAATATTATCTAGGCACCGCAATGTTAAAAGTAAAATTGCTCTAAATATACTCTGTTAGAAAAAATATACAATGCCCTATTCTACTCTTTTTTGGAGTATATACACAAACTCAATATGCTCTCTCATGTAAAATACCGAAGTTCTAATTTTACGCGAATCGAAAAAAATCTAAATCATATCTAGGTGCCCCAAACTTAAAAGAAAATGGCTGTGAATATAGTGTGTTAGAGAAAAAAATACAATGCCTTATTCTACTCTGTTTTGGAGTATATACAACAACTCAGTATGCTCTCTCCTGTAAAATACAGAAATTCTAATTTTACCTGAATCGAAAAAACCTAAATGTTATCATGGCACTCCAATGTTAATAACAAAATTGCTCTGAATATAATCGGTCAGAAAAAATATACAATGCCCTATTCTACTCTTTTTTGGAGTAATGAACCAACTGAATATGCTCTCTCATGTAAAATACAGATATTCTATATTTAAGCGAATCGAAAATATTCTGAATATTATCTAGGAACCGCAATGTTAAAATAGAAATTGCTCTGAATATAATCTGTCAGAATAAATATAGAATGCCCTTTTCTACTCTGTTTCGGAGTGTGTACACCAACTCCATATGCTCTCTCATGTAAAATGCCAAAATTCTATATTAAAGCGAATCGAAAAACATCAAAATATTATCTAGAAACCCCAATGATATAAGCAAAATTGCTCTGAATATTATCTGTCAGAAAAAATATACAATGCCTTTTTCGACTCTGTTTCGTAGTATATACACCAAATAAATATGGTCTCTCATGTAAAATAAAGATATTCTAATTTTATGCGAATCAAAAAAAATCTAAATAATATCTAGGTCCCCAAAGTTAAAAAAAATGGCTCTGAATATAGTGTGTGAGAGAAAATATAGAAGGCTTTATTCTACTCCTTTTTGGAGTATATACACCAACTCAGTATGCTCTCTCAAGTAAAATACAGAAATTCTAATTTTACCCGAAAGAAAAAATCTAAATATTATCTAGGCACCTCAATGATAATAACTAAATTCCTCGGAATATAAACTGTTATAAAAAATATACAATGTCCTATTCTAATCTGTTTTGGAGTATATACACCAACTCAGTATGCTCTCTTGTGGAAAATACCGAAATTCTAATTTTATGTGAATCGAAAAAATCTAAATATTATCTTGGCACCCCAACGTTAAAAGCAAAATGGCTCTGAATATAATCTGTTGGAACAAATATGCAATGCCTTATTCTACTATGGTTGGGAGTATATACACCAACTCAGTATGCTCTCTCATGTAAAATACAGAAATTCTAATTTTAACCGAATTGAAAAAATCTAAATATAATCTAGGCACCCCAATGTTAAAAACAAAATTGCTCTGAATATAGTCTGTCAGAAAAAATATACAATGCCCTATTCTACTCTGTTTTGAAGTATATACACCAACTCCATATGCTCTCTCATGTAAAATACAGAAATTATATCTTTAAGCGAACCGAAAAAAATCTAAATATTATCTACGCACCCGAATGTTAAAACCAAAATTGCTCTTGATATAGTCTGTCAGAAAAAATATACAATGCACTTTTCTACTCTGTTTCGTAGTATACACAACAACTCAATATGCTCTCTCATGTAAAATACAGAAATTATAATTTTACCCAAATAAAAATATCTAAATATAATCTAGGGACCCACTGTTAAAAACAAAATTGCTCTGAATATAATCTGTCAAAAAATATACAATGCTTTATTCTACTGTGTTTTGTGCTATATACACCAACTCAGTATGCTCTCTAATGTAAAATACCGAAATTCAAATTTTTCGTGAATCGAAAAAAATCTAAATAACATATACGCGCCCCAACGTTAAAAGGAAATAGCTCTGAATATAGTCCATTAGAACAAATATACAATGCCTTATTCTACTATGTTTTGGTGTATATAAACCAACTAACTATGCTGTTTCTTGTAAAATGCAGAAATTCAAATTTTACCCGAATCGAAAAAATCTAAATATTATCTAGATTAAACCAATGTTAAAAAAAAATGGCTATTAATATAATCTGTCAGAAAAAATATACAATGCCCCATTCTACTCTGATTTGGAGTATACACACCAACTTCATATGCTCTCTCATGTAAAATACAGAAATTCTATATTTAAGCGAATCGAAAAAATCTGAATAATTTCTAGGCACCCCAACGCTAAAAGCAAAATAACTCTGAATATAATTTGTCATGAAAAATATACAATGCATTTTTCTAATCTGTTTTGGAGTATATACACCAACTCAATATGCTCTCTCATATAAAATACAGAAATTTTAATTTTATGTGAATAGAAAAAAATCTAAATATTATCTAGGTACCCCAATGTTAAAAGCAAAATTCTCTGAATATAATGTGTCAGAAAAAATATACAATGCCCTATTCTACTCTGTTTTGGAGTATATACACCAACTCCATATGCACTCTCATGTAAAATAGAGAAATTCTATATTTATGCAAATCGAAAAAAATCTAAATATAATCTTGACACCCCAAAGGTAAAAGCAAAATTGCTGTTCATATAATCTGTCAGAAAAAATATACAATGTTCTTTTCTACTCTGCTTTGTAGTATATACACCAAAACAATATCCTCTTTCATGTGAAATACCGAAATTTTAATTTTACGTGAATCGAAAAAAATCTAAATACTATCTAGGCGCCCCAAAGTTAAACGAAAATGGGTACAAATATAGTCTGTTAGAAAAATATACTATGCCTTATTCTACACATTTTTGGAGTAAATACACCAACTCGGTATGCTCTCTCATGTAAAATACAGAAATTTAATTTTACCAGAATCGAAAAAATCTAAATATTATGTAGGCACCTCAATGTTTAAACAAAATTACTGTGAATATAATCTTTCAGAAAAAATATACAATGCCTTATTCTACTCTGTTTTGGAGTATATACACCAACTCCATATGCTCTCTCATATAAAATAGAGAAATTCTATATTTAAGTGAATTGAAAAAAATCTAAATATTATCAAGGCACCCCAATGTTAATAGCAAAATTGATCTGAATATAAACTGTTAGAAAAAATATACAATACCCTTTTCTACTCTGTTTTTTAGTATATACACCAAATCAATATGCTCTCTGATATAAAATACCGAAATTTTTATTTTAGGCAAATCGAATATAATCTGAATATTATCTAGGCACCCCTATGTTAAAAGAAAATTGCTCTGAATATAATCTGTCAGAAAAAATACACAATGCCCTTTTCTACTCTGTTTTGGAGTATATACACCAACTCAATATGCTCTCTCATGTAAAATACAGAAATTTTATATTTAAGCGAATCGAAAAAAATCTAAATAATATCTAGGCGCCCCAAAGTTAAAAGAAAATGGCTCTGAATATAGTATGTTATAAAAAACATACAATGCCTTATTCTACTATGTTTTGGAGTATATACACCAACACAGTATGCTCTCTCATGTAAAATACAGAAATTCTAATTTTACCCGAATCGAAAAAATCTTAATATTATCAAGGCACCCCAATGTTAAAAACAAAATTGTTCTGAATATAAACCCTGAGAAAAAATATACAATGCCTTTTTCTACTCTGTTTTGGAGTATATACACCAACTCAGTATGCTCTCTCATGTAAAATACAGAAATTCTAAATTTACGTGAATCGAAAAAAATCTAAATATTATCTAGGCACTTCAATGTTTAAAGCAAAATTGGTCTGAATATAATCTGACTGACAAAGTATACAATGTCCTTGTCTACTCTATTTTGGAGTGTATACACCAACTCAATATGCTCTCTCATGTAAAATACCGAAATTCTTATTTTATGTGAATCGAAAATAATCTAAATAATATCTAGGCACCACATGATAAAAACAAAATTGCTCTGAATATAATCAGTCAGAGAAAGTATACAATGTTCTATTCTACTCTGTTTTGGGGTATATAAAACAATTCCATATGCTCTCTCATATAAAATACAGAAATTATATATTTACGCAAATCAAAAAAAATCTAAATAATATCTAGGCGACCCAAAGTTAAAAGAAAATGGCTCTGAATATAGTCTGTAAGAAAAATATACAATGCCTTATTCTACTCCGTTTTGGAGTATATACATTAACTCCATATGCTCAATCACGTAAAACACAGAAATTCTATATTAAAGCGAATCGAAAAAAATCTAAATATTATCTAGGCACCCCAATGTTAACAACAAAATTGCTCTGAATATAATCTGTCAGAGAAAATATACAATGCCCTTTTCTACTTTGTTTTGTAATGTATACACGAACTCAATATGCTCTATCATGAAAAATACAGAAATTATAATTTTACCAGAATCGAAAAACCAAAATTTATGTAGGCACCCCAATGTTGAAAAAAAAATCGCTCTGAATATATTCTGTCCGAAAAAATACACAATGCCCTATTCTACTCTGTAGTGGAGTATATACACCAACTCAGTATGCTCTCTCATGTCAAATAGCGAAATTCTCATTTTAGGTGAATCGATAAAAATCTAAATATTATTTAGGCACTTCAATGTTAAAAACAAAATTTCTCTGAATATAATCTGTTAGAATAAATATACAATGCCCTATTCTACTCTGTTTTGGAGTATATAAACCAACTCAGTATGCTCTCTCATGTAAAATACCAAAATTCTAATTTTACGTGAATCGATAAAATTCTAAATATTATCTAGGCACCTTAGTGTGAAAAGCAAAATTGCTCTGAATATAATCTGTCAGAAAAAATATAAATTGTCCTTTTCTACTCTGTTTTGGAGTATATACACGAACTCAATATGCTCTCTCATGTAAAATACTGAAATTCTAATTTTACGTGAATCGAAAAAAATCTAAATAATATCTAGGCACCCCAACGTTAAAAGAAAATGGCCCTGAATATACTCTGTCAGAAAAAATATACAATTCCTTATTCTACTCTGTTTTGGAGTATATACACCAACTCCATATGCTCTCTCATGTAAAATACCGAAATTCTAATTTTACCCGAATCGAAAAAATCTAAATATTATCTTGACACCCCAATGATAAAAACAATATTGCACTAAATATAATCTTTCAGAAAAAATATACAATGCCTTATTCTACTCTGTTTTGGAGTACATACACCAACTCCATATGCTCTCTTATGTAAAATACAGAAATTCTGTATTTGACCAGATCGAAAAAATCTAAATATTATCTAGGCACCCCAATGTTAAAAGAAAAATTGCTCTGAATATAATCTGTCAGAAAAAATATAAAATGGCTTATTCTACTCTGTTTTAGAGTATATACACCAAATCAGTATCCTCTCTCATGTAAAATACCAAAATTCTAATTTTACGTGAATCGAAAAAATCTAAATATTACCTAGGTAACAAAATGTTAGAAACAAAATTACTCTGTATATAATCTATCATAGAAAATATACAATGCCCTATTCTAATCTGTTTTGGAGTATATACACCACACCATATGCTCTCTCAAGTAAAATACTGAAATTCTAATTTTACGCGAATCGAAAATAATCTAAATAATATCTAGGCGCCCCAAAGTTAAAAGAAAATGCCTCCGAATATAGCATGTTAGAAAAAATATACAATGCCTTATTCTACTCTGTTTTGTAGTGTATACACCAACTGAGTATGCTCTCTGATGTAAAATACAGAAATTCTAATTTTACCCAATTCGAATAAATCTAAATATTTTCTAGGCTCCCCAATGTTAAAAAAAAATTGCTCTGAATATAATGTGTAACAAAAAATATACAATTCCCTTTTCTCCTCTGTTTTGGGGTGTATAAACCAACTCCAAATGCTCTCTCATGTAAAATACCAAATTTCTATATTTAAGCGAATTGAAATAAATATAAATATAATATAGGCACCACTATGTTAAAAGCAAAATTGCTCTTAATATAATCTTTCAGACAAAATATACAATGCCCTTTTCTACTCTCTTTTGTCGTATATACACCAACTCAATATGCACTCTCATGTAAAATACCGAAATTCTAATTTTACGTGAATCAAAAAAAATCTAAATATTTTCCAGGCACCACAATATTAAAAGCAAAATTCTTCTTAATATAATCTGTCAGAGAAAATATACAATGCCGTCTTCTATTCTGTTTTGGAGTATATACACCAACTCAGTATGCTCTCTCATGTAAAATACCGAAACACTAATATTACGTGAATCAAAATAAAATATAAATATTTTCCTGGCACAACAATGTTAAAAGCAAAATTCCTCTGAATATAATCTGTCAGAAAAAATATACAATGCCCTCTTCTACTCTGTTTTTGAGTATATACACCAACTTAATATGCTCTCTCATGTAAAATACCGTAATTCTAATTTTACGCAAATCAAAAATTCTAAATAATATCTAGGCACTTCAAAGTTAAAGGAAAATGGCGCTAAATATAGTCTGTTAGAAAAAATAAACAATGCCCTATTCTACTCTGTTTTGGAGTATATGCACCAACTCAGTGTGCTCTCTCCTGTAAAACACAGAAATTATAATTTTACCTGAATCGAAAAAATCTAAATATTATCTAGGTACCCCAATGTTAAAACAAAATTGCTCTGAATATAATCTGTCAGAAAAAATATACAATACCCTATTCTATGCTGTTTAGGAGTATATACACCAACCCCATATGCTCTCTCATGTTAAATACCAAAATTCTATATTTAAGGGAATCGAAAAAATCTAAATACAATCAAGGCTCCACAATGTTAAAAGCAAAATTGCTCTGAATATAATCTCTCAGAAAAAATACACAATGCCCTTTTCTAATGTGTTTTGGCGTAGATACACCAACTCAATATGCACTCTCAATTAAAATACCGAAATTCTAATTTTATGTGAATCAACGAAAATCTAAATAATATCTAGGCACCCCGATGTTAAAAACAAAATTGCTCTGAATATAATCTGTCAGACAAAATATACAATGCCCTATTCTACTCTTTTTTGGAGTATATACACCAACTCCTTATGCTCTCTTTTGTAAAATAGAGAGATTCTATATTTAAACGAATCGAAAAAATCTAAATATTATCTAGGCACCCCAATGTGAAAAGCAAAATGGCTCTGAATATAATCTGTCAGAAAAAATATACAATGCCTTATTCTATTCTGTTTTGGAGTATGTACACCAACTCAATATGCTCTCTCATGTAAAATACCGAAATTCTAATTTTACGTGAATCAACGAAAATGTAATTATCTAGACACGCGAATGTTAGAAGCAAAATTTCTCTGAATATAATCTGTCGGAAAATATATACAATGGCCTTTTCTACCCTGTTTTGGAGTATATACAACTCAATATGCTCTCTCATGTAAAATACTGAAATTATAATTTTACGTGAATTGAGAAAAATCTAAATAATATCTAGACACCCGAATGTTAGAAGCAAAATTTCTCTGAATATAATCTGTTGGAAAATATATACAATGGCCTTTTCTACTCTGTTTTGGAGTATATACAACTCAATATGCTCTCTCATGTAAAATACTGAAATTATAATTTTACGTGAATCGAGAAAAGTCTAAATAATATCTAGGCGCCCCAAAAGCTAAAAGAAAATGGCTCTGAATATAGTCTGTTAGAGAAAATATGCAATGCCCTATTCTACTCTCTTTTGGAGTTTATACACCAACCCAGTATGCTCTCTCGTGTAAAATACCGAAATACTAATTTTATGAGAATCAAAAAAAATCTAAATATTATGTAGGCACACAAATGTTAAAACAAAATTGGTCTAAATATAATCTGGCAGAAAAATATACAATGCCCTATTCTACTCTATTTTGTAGTATATTCACCAACTTCATATGCTCTCTTATGTAAAATACAGAAATTCTATATTTATGTGAATAAAAAAGATCTAAAAATAATCTAGGGACCCCAATGTTAATAGAAATATTGCTCTGAAAATAATCTATCAGAAAGAATATACAATGCCTTATTCTACTCT
Organism: Callithrix jacchus; assembly: GCF_049354715.1. NCBI lineage: Eukaryota > Metazoa > Chordata > Mammalia > Primates > Cebidae > Callithrix > Callithrix jacchus. The sequence continues at coordinate 51,457,877 of NC_133521.1, read as the reverse complement.
GTTTTGGAGTATATAAACCAACGCACTGTGCTCTCCCATGTAAAATACCGACATTCTATTTTTACGTGAATCGAAAAAAATCTAAACATTATCTAGGCACCCCAATGATAAAACCAAAATTGCTCTGAAAATAAACTGTCAGAAAAAATATGCAATTACCTATGTCACTCTTTTTTGGAGTATATACACCAACACAATATGCTCTCTCATGTAAAATAACAAAATTTTAATTTTACAAGAATGGAAAAAATCTAAATAATATCTAGGCATCCCAATGTTAAAAGAAAATGGCTCTCAATATAGTCTGTTTGAAAAAATATACAATGCCTTATTCTACTCTGTTTTGGAGTATATACACAAAGTCAGTATGCTCTCTCATGTAAAATACCGAAATTCTAATTTTACCCAAATCGAAAAAAGCTAAATATTATCTAGGCACCCCAATGTTAAAAACAAAATTTCTCTGAATATAATCTGTCAGAAAAAATATACAATGCCCTTTTCTACTCTGTTTTAAACTATATAAACCAACTTAATATGCTCTCTCATGTAAAATACAGAAATTCTATATTTAAGCGAATCAAAAAAAATGGAAATATTATCTAGGCACCCCAATGTTAAAAGCAAAACTGCTCTGAATATAATCTCTCAAAAAAATATACAATGCCTGTTTCTACTCTGTTTTGGAGTATATACACCAACTCAATATGCTCTTTCATGTAAAACACGGAAATTCTAATTTTACGCGAATCGAAAAAAAAATCTACATAATATCTATGCGACCCGAAGTTAAAAGAAAACGGCTCTGAATATATCCTGTTAGGAAAACATACATTGCCTTATTCTACTCTGTTTTGGAGTATATACATTAACTACATATGCTCAAACATGTAAAATACAGAAATTCTATCTTTAAGCAAATCGAAAAAAATCTGAATATTATCTAGGCACCCCAATGTTGAAAACAATATTGTTTTGGGTATAATCTGTCAGAGAAAATATACAATGCCGTTTTCTACTTCGTTTTGTAGTATATACACCAACTCAATATGCTCTTTCATGCAAAATACAAAAACTCTAAATTTACCCGAATCGAAAAAAATCTAAATATTATCAAGGCACCCCAAAGTCAAAAACAAAGCTGCTCTGAATATAATCTGTCAGAAAAAATATACAATGACCTATTCTACTCTGTTTTGGAGTATATATACCAACTCAGTACGCTCTCTCTTCTAAAATACAGAAATTTTCATTTTACCCGATCAAAAAAATATAAATATTATCTAGGTACCCTAATGTTAAAAACAAAATTGCTCTGAATATAATCTGTCAGAAAAAATATACAATGCTTTATTCTACTCTTTTTTGGAGTATATACATCAACTCCAAAAGCTATCTCATGTAAAATACAGAAATTCTATATTTAAGAGAATCGAAGAAAACCTAAATATTACCTAGGAACCCCAATGTTAAAAACAAAATTGCTGTGAATATTATCTGTCAGAAAAAATATACAATGCCCTATTCTACTCAATTGTAAAGTATATACTCCAACGCCATATGCTGTCTCATGTAAAATACAGAAATTCACATTTTACCAGAATCGAAAAAATCTAAATATTAACTAGGCACCCTAATATAAAAAAAAATTGCTCTGAATAGAATCTGTCAAAAAAAATTTACAATGCCCTATTCTACCCTGTTTTGGAGAATATACACCAACTCAGTATGCTCTCTCATGTAAAATACCGAAATTTTAATTTTACGTGAATCGAAAAAAATCTAAATATTATCTAGAAACCGGAATGTTAAAAGCAAAATTGCTCTTAATACAGTGTGTCAGAAACAAGATACAATGCACTTCTCCAATTTTTTTGGAGTATATACAGCAACTCAATATGCTCTGTCATGTAAAATACCGAAATTCTAATTTTAAGCGAATCGACAAAAATCTAAATAATAACTAGGCACCACAAAGTTAAAAGAAAATGGCTCTGAATATAGTCTGCTAGAAAAAATATAAAATGCCTTATTCTATTCTTTTTTGGAGTATATACACCAACTCAGTATGCTCTCTCATATAAAATACCGAATTTCTAAATTTACGTGAATCGATAAAAATCTAAATGTTATCTAGGGACCCTAATGATAAAAGCAAAATTGCTCTGAATATAATCTGTCAGAAAAAATATACAATGCCCTTAACTACTCTGTTTTGGAGTATCTACAACAACTCCATATGCTCTCTCATGTAAAATATCGAAATTCTAATTTTACGCTAATCGAAAAAAATCTAACGAATATCTAGGCGCCCCAAAGTTAAAAGAAAATTGCTCTGAATATAGCCTGTCAGAAAAAATATACAATGCCATTAACTACTCTGTTTTGGAGTATCTACACCAACTCAATATGCTCTCTCATGTAAAATATCGAAATTCTAATTTTACCCGAATTGAAAAAATCTAAATATTATCTAGACACCCCAATGTTAAAAACAAAATTGCTCTGAATATAATCTGTCAGAAAAAATATACAATGCCCTTTTCTACTTTGTTTAGGAGTATATACACCAACTTAGTATGCTTTCTCATGTCAAATACCGAAATTCTATATTTACGTGAATCGAAAAAAATCTAAATATTATCTAGGCATCGGAATGTCAAAAGCAAAATTGCACTTAATACAATGTGTCAGAAAAAATATAAAATTCCCTTCTTCACTTTCTTTTGGAGTATATACAGCAACTCAAAATGCTCTGTCATGTAAAATACCGAAATCCTAATTTTACGTGAATTGACAAAAATCTAAATAATATCTATGTGCCCCAAAGATAAAAGAAAATGGCTCTGAATATAGTCTGTTATAAAAAAATATACAAAGTCTTATTGTACTCTGTTTTGGAGTATATACACCAACTCAGTATACTCTCTCATATAAAATACTGAAATTCTAATTTTACGTGAATCGAAAAGAATCTAAATGTTATCTAGGCACCCCAATGTTAAAAGCAAAGTGGCTCTGAATATTATCTGTCAGAAAAAATGTACAATGCCCTTTCCTACTCTTTTTAGGAGTATCTACACAAACTCAATATGCTCTCTCACGTAAAATACATAAATTCTAATTTTACTCGAATTGAAAAAAATATAAAGAATATCTACGTGCCCCAAAGTTAAATAAATATGGCTCTGAATATAGCCTTTTAGAAAAAATATACAATGCCTTATTCTACTCTGTTTTGGATTATATACACCAAATCTGTATGCTCTCTCATGTAAAATAACAAAATTCAAATTTTACTCGAATCGAAAAACTCTAAATAATATATAGGCGCCCCAAAGTTTAAAGAAAACGGCTCTGAATATAGTTTGTTAAAAAAAATATACAATGCCTTATTCTACTCTGTTTTGGAGTATGTACACCAACTCAATATGCTCTCTAATAGAAAATGCATAAATTATATATTTAAGCAAATCGAAAAAAATCTAAATACTATCCAGGCATCCCTATGTTAAAAGCAAAATTTCTCTGAATATAATCTGTTAGAAAAAATATACAATGCCCTTTTCTACTCTGTTTTGGAATATATACACCAACTCAATATGCTCTCTCAAGTAAAATACCGAAATTCTAATTTTACGCGAATCGAAAAAAATCTAAATCATATCTACGGGCCCCAAAGTTAAAAGAAAATGGCTCTGAATATAGTCTGTAAGGAAAAATATAAAATACCTTATTCTACTCTGTTTTATTGTATATACACCAACTCAGTATGCTCCCTCATGTAAAATACTGAAATTTTATATTTACACGAATCGAAAAAAATGTAAATAACATCTAGGCACCCCAAAGTTAAAAGAAAATGGCTCTGAATATAGTCTGTCAGAAAAAATATACAATGCCTTATTTTACTCTGTTTTGGAGTATATACACCAACTCAGTATGCTCTCTCATGTAAAATGTAGAAATTCTAATTTTACACGAATCGAAAAAATCTAAAAATTATCTAGGCACCCCAAAGTAAAAAACAAAATTGCTCTGAATATAATCTGTCAGAAAAAATATACAATGCCCTATTCTACTCTGTTTTGGAGTATATACACCAACTCCATATGCTCTCTCAGATAAAATACAGAAATTCTATATTTGAGCGAATTGAAAAAAACTCAATACTATCTAGGCACCCCAATTTTAAAAGCAAAATTGCGCTGAATATCATCTGTCAGAAAAAATATCAAATGCCATTTTCTACTCTGTTTTGTAGTATATACACCAACTGAGTGGGCTCTCTCATGTAAAATAGAGAAATTCTAATTTTACCAGAATTGAAAAAATCTAAATATTATCTAGGCACCCCAATGTTAAAAACAAAATTGCTCTGAATGTAATTTGTCCGAAAAAATATACAATGAACTATTCTACTCTTTTTTGGAGTATATACACCAACTCCATATGCTCTCTCATGTAAAACACAGAAATTCTATATTTAAGCGAATCGAAAAAAATCTAAATATTATCTAGGCACCCCAATGCAAAAATCAAAATTTCTCTGAATTTAATCAGTCAGAAAAAATATACAATACCCTTTTCCACTTTGTTTTGGAGTATATACACCAACTCAATATGCTCTGTCTTGTAAAATACCAAAATTCTAATTTTACGCAAATCGAGAAAAATATAAATAATATCTAGGCGACCCAAAGTTAAAAGAAAATGTCTCTGAATATAGTCTGTTATAAAAAATATACAATGCCTTATTCTACTCTATTTTGGAGTATATACATCCACTCAGTATGCTCTCTCATGTAAAATAACGAAACTCAAATTTTACTTGAATCGAAAAACTCTAAATAATATATAGGTGCTGCAAAGTTTAAGAAAAACGGCTCTAAATATAGTTTGTTCGAGAAAAGATACAATGCCTTATTCTACTCTGTTTTGGAGTATATACACCCACTCACTATGCTCTCTTATGTAAAATACCGAAATTCTAATTTTACCCAAATCAAAAAAATCTAAATATTATCTAGGCACCCCGCTATATGCTATCTCATGTAAATTACCAAAATTGTAATTTTACGTGAATTGAAAAATATCTAAATAATATCTAGGCGCCCAAAAGTTAAAAGAAAATGGCTCTGAAAATAGCCTGTTATAAAAAATATACAATTCCTTATTCTACTCTGTTTTGGAGTATATACACCAACCCACTATGCTCTCTGATGTAAAATACCGAAATTCTAATTTTACGTAAATTGAAAAAATTCTAAATAAAATCTCGGCACCACAATGTTAAAAGCAAAATTGCTCTGAATATAATCTCTCAGAAAAAATATACAATGCCCTTTTCTAATCTGTTTTGGCTTATATACACCAACTCAATATGCACTCTCATGTAAAATACCGAAATTCTAATTTTACGTGAATCGAAAATAATCTAAATAATATATCGGTGCCACAAAGTTAAAATAAAATGGCTCTGAATATACTCTGTTAGGAAAAATATACAATGCCTTATTCTACTCTGTATTGGATTATATAGACGAACTCAGTATGCTCTCTCATGTAAAATACCGAAATACTAATTTTACGTGAATCGAAAAAAATCTAAATAACATCTAGGTGCCCCAAAGTTAAAAGAAAATGGCTCGTAATATATTCTGTTAGAGAAAATATACAATGCCCTATTCTACTGTGTTTTGGAGTATATACACCAACTCAGTATGCTCTCTCATGTAAAATACCGAAATACTAATTTTACGTGAATCCAAAAAAATATAAATATTTTCCAGGCACCACAATGTTAAAAGCAAAACTCCTCTGAATATAATCTGTCAGAAAAAATATACAATGCCCTTTTCTACTCTGTTTTGGAGTATATACACGAACTCAGTTTGCGCTCTCATGTAAAATACAGAAATTCTAATATTACCCGAATCGAAAAAATCTAAATATTCGGTAGGCACCCCAATGTTAAAAACAAAACTGCTCTGAATATAATCTGTCAGTTAAAATATACAATGCGCTATTCTACTCCATTTTGGAGTATATACATTAACTTCATATGCTCTCTCATTTAAAGTACAGAAATTCTAATTTTACTCGAATTGAAAAAATCTAAATAATATCTAGGCACCCCAATGTTAAAACAAAATTGCTCTGAATATAATCAGTCAGAAAAAATATACAATGCCCTATTCTACTCTGTTTTTGAGTATATACACCAACTATACATTCTATCTCATGTAAAATAAAGTAATTCTATATTTAATCAAATCGAAAATAATTTAAATCTTATCTAGGCACCCCAATGTTAAAAGCATAACTGCTCTGAATATAATTTGGAAGAAAAAATATACAATGCTCTTTTCTACTCTGTTGTAAGGTGTATACACCAAATCAATATGCTCTCTCATGTAAAATACCGAAATTCTAATTTTACGTGAATCGAAATAATTCTAAATATTATCTAGGCACCCGAATATTAAAAGCAAAATTGCTCTGAATATAATCTGTCAGAATAAATATACAATGCCCTTTTCTACTCTTTTTTGTAGTATATACACCAACTCAATTTGCTCTCTCATGTACAATACAGTAATTCTAATTTTACCAAAATCGAAAAAATCTAAATATTATCGAGGCACCCCAATGTTAAAAACAAAATTGCTCTGAATATAATCTGTTGATAAAATATATAATGACCTATTCTACTCGGTTTTGGAGTATATACACCAATTCAGTATGCTCTCTCATGTAAACCAAAATTCTAATTCTACTTGAATCGAAAAAAATCTAAATATTATCTATGCACACTAAGGTTAAAAACAAAGTTGCTCTTAATATAATCTGTCAGAGAAAATATACAATGCCCTATTCTAATCTGTTTTCAAGTATATACAACATCTCAATATGCTCTTTTATGTAAAATACAGAAATTCTACATTTAAGTGAATCTAATAAAATCTAAATATTATCTAGACACCCCAATGTTAAAAGTAAAATGGCTCCGAGAATAATCTGTCAGAAAAAATATACAATGCCCTTTTCTACTCTGTTTTGTAGTATATACACCAATTCCATATGCTCTCTCATGGAAAATACAGAAATTCTAATTTTACGTGAATTGAAAAAGATCTAAATAATATCTAGGCGCCCCAACGTTAAAACTAAATGGCTCTGAATATAGTCTGTTAGAAAAATTATACAATGTTATATTCTACTCTGTTTTGGAGTATATACACCAACTCAGGATGCTCTCTTATGTAAAATACAGAAATTCTAATATTATGTGAATAAAAAAAAATCAAAATATTATCTATGCACCCCAATGTTGAAAACAAAATTGCTCTGAATATAATATGTCAGTAAAAATATACAATGCCCTATTCTAATCACTTTTAAACCATATACACCAAGTCCATATGCTCTCTCATGTAAAATACAGAAATTCTATATTTAAGTGAATCGAAAAACATCTAAATATTATCTAGGCACCACAATGTTAAAAGCAAAATTGCTCTGAATATACTCTATCAGAAAATATATACAATGCCCTATTCTACTCTGTTTTGGAGTATATACACCAACTCCATATGCTCTCTCATGTAAAATACAGAAATTCTAATTTTACCTGAATCGAAAAAATCTAAATATAATCTAGGCACCCTAATGGTAAAAACAAAATTGCTCTGAATATAATCTGTCAGAAAAAATATACAATGGCCTATTCTACTCTGTTTTGGAGTATATACACCAACTCCATATGCTCTCTCTTGTAAAATACAGAAATTCTAATTTTACCCGAATCGAAAAAATCTAAATATTATTTAGGCACCCCAATGTTAAAAACAAAATTGCTCTGAATAAAATATGTCAGAAAAAATACACAATGCCCTGTTCTACTCTGTTTTGTAGTATATACACCCACTAAATATGCTCACTCACGTAAAACACAGAAATTCAAATTTTACACAAATCGAAAAAAATCTAAATAAAATCTAGATGCCCCAAAGATATAAGAAAATGGCTCTGAATATAGTCTGTTAGAAAAAATATACAATGCCTTATTCTACTCTGTTTTGGAGGATATAAACCAACTCAGGATGCTCTCGCATGTAAAATACAAAAATTATGATATTACCCAAATCGAAAAAATCTAAATATTATTTAGTCAACCCCATGTTAAAAACAAAATAGCTCTGAATATAATCTGTCAGAAAAAATATAGAATGCCCTATTCTACTCTGTTTTGGATTATATACACCGACTCCATATGCTCTCTAATCAAAAATACAGAAATTCTATATTTAAGGAAATCTAAAAATATCTAAATATTATCTAGGCACCCCAATGTTAAAAGCAAAATTGCTCTGACTATAATCTGTTAGAAAAAATACACAATGCCATTTTCTACTCTGTTTTTTATTATATACACCAACTCAATATCCTCTGATATGTAAAATACAGAAATTTTAACTTTGTCCGATTCAAAATAATCTAAATATCATGTAGGCACGTCAATGTTAAAAACAAAATTGCTCTGAATATAATCTTTCCGAAACAACATACAATGCCCTATTATACTCTGTTTTGGAGTATATACACCAACTCAGCATGCTCTCTCATGTAAAATACTGAAATTCTAAATTTACCCGAATCGAAAAAATCAAAATATTATGTAGGCAACGCAATGTTACAAACAAAATTGGTCTGAATATAATCTGTCAGAAAAAATATTCAATTTCCTATTCTACTCTGTTTTGGAGTATATACAGCAACTCCATATGCTCTCTCATGTAAAATACCAAAATTCCAATTTTACGCGTATCGAAAAAAATCTAAATAATATCTAGGCGCCCCAAAGTTCAAAGAAAATGGCTCTGAATATAGTCTGTTAGAAAAAATATACAATGCCTTATTCTACTGTTTTGGAGTATATAAACCATCTCAGGATGCTCTCTTATGTAAAATACAGAAATTCTAATTTTACCCGAAACGGAAACATCTAAATATTATCTAAACGACACAATGTTAAAAACAAAATTGCTCTGAATAGAATCTGTCAAAAAAAATAGACAATGCCCTATTACACTCTGTTTTGGAGTATATACACCAACTCAATATGCTCTCTTATGTAAAATACAGAAATTCTATATTTAAGCGAATTGAACAAATCTAAATATTATCTAGGCACCCCAATGTTAAACACGAAATTGCTCTAAATACAATCTGTGAGAAAAAATATACAATACACTACTCGACTCTGTTTTGGAGTATACACAAAAACTCAATATGCGCTCTCATGTAAAATACAGAAATTATATATTTAAGCGCATCGAAAAATATCTAAATATTATCTAGGCACCCCAATGTTAAAAGAAAAATTGGTCTGAATATAATCTGTCAGAGAAAATACACAATGCCATTTTCGACTCTGTTTTGTTTATATACACCAACTCAATATGCTCTTTCATGTAAAATACAGTAACTCTAATTTTACCCGAATCAAAAATATCTAAATGTTATGTAGGCACGCCAATGTTAAAAACAAAATTGCTCTGAATATAATGTGTCAGAGAAAATATACAATGCCCTATTCACTTTGTTTTGGAGTATATACACCAACTCAGTATGCTCTCTCATGTTATATACCGAACTTCTCATTTTACGTAAATCGAAACAAATCTAAATGTTATCTAGGCACCCCAATGTTAAAAACAAAATTGCTCTGAATATAATCTGTCATAAAACTTTTACAATGCCCTATTCTACTCTTTTTTGGAGTATATACACCAACTTCATATGCTCTCTCATGTAAAATAAGAAATTCTATATTTAAGCGAATCGAAAAAAATGTAAATATTATCTAGGCACCTCAATGTTAAAAGCAAAATTTTTGTGAATATAATCTGTAAGAAAAAACATACAATACCCTATTCGCCTCTGTTTTGGAGTATATACACCAACTCCATATGCTTTCTCATGTAAAATACAGAAATTCTATATTTAAGTCAATCGAAAAAAATCTAAATATTATCTAGGCACCTTAATGTTAAAAACAAAATTTCTCTGAATATAATCTGTCAGAGAAAATATACAATGCCATTCTTTACTCTGTTTTGGAGTATATACACCAACTCCATATTCTCTCTAATGTAAAATACATAAATTCAACATTTAAGCGAATCTAAAAAAATCTAAATATTATCTAGGCACCCCAATGTTAAAAACAAAATTGCTCTGAATATAATCTGTCAGATAAAATGTACAGTCCCCTATTCTACTCTGTATTGGAGTATATAAACCAACTCCATGTGCTCTCTCATGTAAAATACAAAAATTCTAATTTTACGTGAATGGAAAAAAATCTAAATATTATCGAGGCATCCCAATGTTAAAAGCAAAATTGCTCTGAATATAATCTGTCATAAAAAATATACAGTGCTGTTTTCTACTCTGGTTGGGAGTATATACACCAACTCAATATGCTCTCTCATGTAAAATACCGAAATTCTAATTTTTGGCGAATAAAAAAAAATCTAAATAATGTCTAGGCGCCCCAAAGTTAAAAAAAAAATGGCTCTGAGTATAGTCTGTTAAAAAAAATATACAATGCCTTATTCTACTCTGTTTTGCAGTATATACACCAACTCAGTAGGCTCTCTCATATAAAATACCGAAATTCTAATTTAAGGCGAACTAAAAAAATTCTAAATAATATCTAGGCGCCACTAAGTTAAAAGAAAATGGCTCTGAATATCGTCTGCTAGAAAAAATATACAATGCCTTATTCTACTCCGTTTTGGAGTATATAAACCAAGTCAGTATGCTCTCTCATGTAAAATACCGAAATTCTAATTTTAAGAGAATCGAGAAAAATGTAAATATCTAGGCGCCCCAAATTTAAAACAAAATGGCTCTGAATATACTCTCTTAGAAAAAATATACAATGCCTTATTCCATTTTGTTTTGGAGTATATACACTAACTAAGTATCCTCTCTCATGTAAAATACAGAAATTATATTTTTACCAAAATCGAAATAATCTAAATATTATCTAGGCACCCCAATGTTAAAAACAAAATTGCTCTGAGTATAATCTGTCAGAAAAAATATACAATGCCCTATTCTACTCTTTCTTGGAGTATAAACACCAACTCAATATGGTCTCTCATGTAAAATACAGAAATTCTATATTTATGCAAATCTAAAAAATCTAAATATTATCTAGGCACCCCAAAGTTAATAGCAAAATTGCTCTGAATATAATCAGTCAGAAAAAATATAGAATGCCCTTTTCTACTCTGTTTTGGAGTATATACACGAAATCAATATGCTCTCTCATGTAAAATACCAAAATTGTAATTTTACGTGAATCGAAAAAAATCTAAATAATATCTAGGCACGCCAAAGTTAAAAGAAAATGGCTCTGAATATAGTCAGTTAGAGAAAATATACAATGTTTTATTCTACTCTGTTTTGTAGTATATACACCAACACAATATGCTCTCTCATGTAAAATACCGAATTTTTAATTTTATGTGAATTAAAAAAAATCTAAATATTATCTAGGCACCACAATGTTAAAAGCAAAATTTCTCTGAATATAATCTGTCAGAAACAATATACAATGACTTATTCTACTCTGTTTTGGAGTATACACACCAGCTCAGTATGCTCTCTCATGTAAAATACAGAAATTATAATTTTTCTCGAATCCAAAACATCTGAATATTATCTAGGCACCCCAGTGTAAAAAACAAAATCGTTCTTAATGTAATCTCTCATAAAAAATATACAATACCCTATTCTACTCTGTTTTGAAGTATATACACCAACTCCATATGCTCTCTCATGTAAAATACAGAAATTCTAAATTTAAGTCAATCAAAAATAATCTAAATATTATCTAGGCACCCCAATGTTAAAAACAAAATTGCTCTGAATATAAGCTGTCAGAGAAAATATACAATGCCCTTCTTTACTCTGTTTTGGAGTATATACACCAACTCCATATGCTCTCTCATGTAAAATACAAAAAATCAATATTTAAGCGAATCTAAAAAAATCTAAATATTATCTAGGCACCCTAATGTTAAAAACAAAATTGCTCTGAATATAATCTGTCAGATAAAATATACAGTCCCCTATTCTACTCTGTTTTGGAGTATATAAACCAACTCCATATGCTCTCTCATGTAAAATACAAAAATTCTAATTTTACGTGAATGGAAAAAAATCTAAATATTATCGAGGCATCCCAATGTTAAAAGCAAAGTTGCTCTGAATATAATTTGTCATAAAAAATATACAATGCCCTTTACTACTCTGTTTTGCTGTACAGACACCAACTCAATTTGCTCTCTCATGTGAAATACCGAAATACTAATTTTACACGAATCAAAAAAAATATAAATAATATCTAGGCGCTCCAAAGTTAAAAGAAAATGACTCTGAATATCGTCTCAGAGAAAAAATATACAATGCCTTATTCTACTATGTTTTGAAGTATATACACCAACTCAGTGTGCTCTATCGTGTGAAATAGAGAAATTCTAATTTTACCCGAATCGAAAAAATCTAAACATTATCTAGGCACCCCAATGTTAAAAGCAAAATTGATCTGAATATAATCTGTCAGAAAAAATATACTATGCCCTTTTCTACTCTCTATTAAAGTATATATACCAACTCAATATGCTCTCTCATGTAAAATACCCAAATTCTAATTTTACGTGAATCGAAAAAAATCTAAATAATATCTAGGCGCTCCAAAGTTAAAAGAAAATGACTCTGAATATAGTCTGTGAGGAAAAATACACAATGCCTTATTTTACTGTGTTTTGGAGTAAATACACCAACTCCATATGCTCTCTTATGTAAAATACCGAAATTCTATATTTAAGCGAATCGAAAAAAATCTAAATATTATCTAGGCACCCCAATGATAAGAACAAAATTGCTCTGCATATAATCTGTCAGATAAAATGTACAATGCCCTTTTCTACTCTGTTTTGGATTATATTCACCAACTCAGTATGCTCTCTCATGTAAAATACCGAAATTCTAATTTTACGTGAATCGAAAAAATATAAATATTATCGAGGCAACCCAAGGTGAAAAAAAAATGGCTCTGAATATAATCTGACAGAAAAAATATACAATGCACTAATCTACTCTGTTTTGCACTATATACACCAACTCCATATGCTCTCTAACGTAAAATACAGAAATTCTATATTTACGCGAACTGAAAAAAATCTAAATATTATCTAGGTACCCCAATGTTAAAAGCAAAATTGCTGTGAATATAATCTGTCAGAAAAAATATACAATGCCCTATTCTACTCTGTTTTGGAGTATATACACCAACTCAATATTCTCTCTCATGTAAAATACCGAAATTCTAATTTTACTGGAATTGAAAAGAATCTAAATGATATCTATGTGCCCCAAATTTAAAAGAAAATGGCTCTGAATATAGTCTGTTAGACAAAATATACAATGCCTTATTCTACTCTGTTTTGGAGTATATACACCAACTCAGTATGCTCTCTCATGTAAAATACCGAAATTCTAATTTTACGTGAATCGAAAAAAATCTAAAAAATATGTAGGAGTTCCAAAGTTAAAAGAAAATGGCACTGCATATAGTCTGTTAGGAAAAATACACAATGCCTTATTCCACTCTTTTTTGGAGTATATACACCATCTCAGTATGCTCTCTCATGTAAAATATCGTAATTCTAATATTACATAAATCGAAAAAAATCTAAATATTATCTAGGCACCTCAATGTTAAAAACAAAATTACTCTGAATATAATCTGTAAGAAAAAATATAGAATGCTTTTTTCTACTCTGTTTTGTAGTATATACTCCAACTGAATATGCTCTCTCATGTAAAATAGCGAAACTCTAATTTTACTTGAATCGAAAATAATCTAAATGATATCTAGGCACCCCAAAGTTACAAGAAAATGGTTCTGAATATAGTCTGTTAGAAAACATATACAAAGCCTTATTCTACTCTGTTTTTGAGTATATACACCAACCCAGTATGCTCTCTCATGTAAAATACCAAAATTCTAAATTTATGTGAATCAAAAAAAATCTAAATATTATCTAGCCACCCCAATGTTTTTAAAAAAGTTGCTCTTAATATAATCTGTCAGAAAAAATATACAATGCTTTTTTCTACTTTGTTTTGGAGTATATACACCAACTCAATATACTCTCTCATGTAAAATGCCGAAATTCTAATTTTACACGATTCGAAATAAATCCAAATAATGTCTTGGCGGCCCGAAGATAAATAAAAATGGCTCTGAATATAGTTTGTAAAAAAAATATACAATGCCTTATTCTATTCTGTTTTGGAGTATATACACCAACTCTGTATGCTCTCTCATGTAAAATGACGAAATTCTAATTTTACGTGAATCGAAAAAATCTAAATATTATCTAGGCACACCACTGTTAAAAAAAAATTCCTCTGAATATAATCTATTAGAAAAATTATACAATACCCTATTCTACTCTGTTTTGGAGTATATACACCAACTCCATATGCTCTCCCATGTAAAATAGAGAAATTCTATATTTAAGAAAATCGGAATAACGTTAAATATTTTCTATGCACCCCAATGTAAAAAACAAAATTGCTCTGAATATAATCTGTCAGGGAAAATATTCAATGCCATTTTCTAGTCTGTTCTGTAGTATATAAACCAACTCAGTACGCTCTCATGTAAACTACCGCAATTCTAATTTTACATAAATCGAAAAAATTTAAATATTATCTAGGAACCCCAGTTTTAAAAACAAAATTACTCTGAATACAATCTGTCAGAAAAAATATTCAATGCCCTATTCTACTCTTTTTTGGAGTATATAAACCAACTCAATATGCTCTCTCATGTAAAATTCAGAAATTCTATATTTAAGTGAATCGAAAATAAATCTAAATATTATCTAGGCACCACAATGTTAAAAGCAAAATTGCTCTGAATATAATCTGTGAGGAAATCATACAATGCCGTTTTCTACTCTGTTTTGGAGTATATACACCAACTCAATATGCTCTCTCATGTAAAATAACGAAATTCTAATTTTACTTGAATCGAAAAAAATCTAAATGATATCTAGGTGCCCCAAATGTAAAAGAAAATGTCTCTGAATATAGTCTGTTAGGAAAAATATACAATGCCTAATTCTACTTTCTTTTGGAGTATATACACCAACTCAGTATGCTCTCTCATGTACAATACCGACATTCTAATTTTAGGTGAATTGAAAAAATCTAATTATTATCTAGGCATCCCAGTTTAAAAACAAAATTACTCTGAATATCATCTGTCAGAAAAAATAAACAATGTTCTATTCTACTCTGTTTTCAAGTATATACACCAACTCAATACGCTCTCTCATGTAAAATAAAGAAATTCTATATTTAAGCGAATCGAAAAAAAGATCTAAATATTATCTAGGCACCCCAATGTTAAAAGCAAAATTGCTCTGAAGATAATCTGTCAGAAAAAATATACAATGCCCTTTTCTACTCTGTTTTGGAGTTTATACACCAACTCAATATGCTCTCTCATATAAAATACCAAAATTTTAAATTTACTCGAATCGAAAAAAATCTAAATAATATCTAGGTGCCCCAAATTTAAAAGAAAATGTCTCTGAATATAGTCTGTTTGAAAAAATATACAATCCCTTATTTTACTCTGTTTTGGAGTATATAAACCAAATCAATATGCTCTCTCATGTAAAATACCGAAATTCTAACTATACGTAAATTGAAAAAATTTTAAATTTATTTAGGCACCCCAGTGTTAACACCAAAATTGCTCTGAAGTTAATCTGTCAAAAAAAATATACAATGCCCTATTCTACTGTCTTTTGGGGTATATACATTAACTCCATATGCTCTCTCATGGACAAAACAGAAATTCTATATTTAAGCAAATCAAAAATAATCTAAATATTATCTAGGCACCTCAATGTTAAAAACAAAATTGCTCTGAATATAATCTGTCAGAAAAAATATACAATGCCGTATTCTACTCTGTTTTGGAGTATATACACCAACTCAGTATGCTCTATCATGTAAAATACAGAAATTCTATATTTAAGGGAATCGAAAAAAATCGAAATTTTATCTAGGCACCACAATGCTAAAATCAAAATTTCTCTGAATATAATCTGTCAGAAAAAGTATACAATGCCCTTTTCCAGTCTGTTTTGTAGTATATCCACCAACTCAATATGCTCTCTCTTGTAAAATACCAAAATACTAATCTTACACGAATCAAAAAAAATCTAAATAATATCTAGGCACCCTAATGTTAAAAGAAAATGGCTGTGAATATAGTGTGTTAAAAAAAATATAAAATGACTTATTCTACTCTTTCTTAGAGTTAATACACCAACTCAGTATGCTCTCTCAAGTAATATACCGAAATTTTAATTTTACGTGAATCGAAAAAAATCTAAATAATATGCAGTAGTTCCAAAGTTATAAGAAAATGGCACTGAATATAGTCTGTAAGGAAAAATACACAATGCCTTATAACACTCTGTTTTGGAGTATATACACCAACTCAGTATGCTCTCTCATGTAAAATACACAAATTCTATATTTAAGCGAATCGATAAAAATCTAAATATTATCTAGGCACCCAAATGTGAAAAGCAAAATTGCTCTGAATATAATCTGTCAGAAAAAATATTCAATGTCTATTTCTAGTCTGTTTTGTAGTATATACACCAACACAGTATGCTCTCTCATGTAAAATAGAGAAATTCTAAATTTATGTGAATCAAATAGAATCTAAATATTATCTAGGATCCCCAATGCTAAAAGCAAAATTGCTCTCAATATAATCTGTCAGAAAAAATATACAATGCTTTTTTCTACTATGTTGTGGAGTATATACACCAACTCAGTATGCTCTCTCATCTAAAATACAGAAATTCTAATTTTACGCGAATCGAACACAATCTAAATAATATCTAGGGGCACCAAATTAAAAAGAAAATTTCTCTGAATATAGTGTGTTAGAATATATATGCAATGCTTTATTCAACACTGTTTTGGAGTATATACACGAACTCAGTATGCTCTCTCATATAAAATACCGGAATTCTAATTTTACGTGAATCGAAAAAAATCTGAATATTATCTAGGCACCCCAATGTTAAATCCAAAATTGCTCAGAATATAGTCTGTCATAAAATATATACAATGACCTATTCTACTCTGTTTTGGGGTATATACACCAACTCAATATGCTCTCTCATGTAAAATACTGAAATTCTAATTTTACGCAAATCGAAAGAAACCTAAATAATATCTAAGCATCCCAAAGATCAAAGAAATTGGCTCTGAATATAGTCTGTTAGAAAAAATACACAACTCCTTATATTACTCTGTTTTGGAGTATATACACCAACTCACTATGCTCTCTCATATAAAATACCAAAACTCTAGTTTTACGTGAATCGAAAAAATCTAAATATAATCTAGGCACCCCAATGTTAAAAACAAAATTGCTCTGAATATAGTCTGTCAGAAAAAATATACAATACCCTTGTCTACCCTTTTTTGTAGTATATACACCAACTCAGTGTGCTCTCGCATGTAAAATGCAGAAATTCAAATTATACCCGAATCGAAAAAATCTAAATATTATCTAGGCACCCCAATGTTAAAAACAAAATTGCTCTGAATATAATCCGTCTGAAGAAATATACAATGCTTTTTTCTACTTTGATTTGTAGTATATACACCAACTCAATATGCTCTCTCCTCTAAAATACCAAAATTCAAATTTTACGTGAATTGAAAAAAATCTGTATAATATCTAGGCGCCCCAAAGTTAAAAGAAAATGGCTCTGAATACAGTCTGTTAGAAAGAATATACAATGCCTTATTCTACTCTGTTTTGGAGTATATACACCAACTCAGTATGCTCTCTCATGTAAAATACCGAAATCCTAATTTTACGTGAATCGAAAAAATATAAATATTATCGAGGCAACCCAATGTGAAAAACAAAATTCCTCTAAATATAATTTGTCAGAAAAAATATACAATACACTAATCTACTCTGTTTCAAAGTATATACACCAACTCCATACGCTCTCTCATGTAAAATTCAGAAATTATATATTTAAGCAAATCGAAAAAAATCTAAATATTATCTAGGCAACCCAATGTTAGAAACGAAATTGCTCTGAATGTAATTTGTCAGAAAAAATATACAATGTTCTATTCTCCTCTGTTTTGGAGTATATACACCAACTCTATATGCTCTCTCATATAAAATACAGAAATTCTATATTTAAGCGAATCGAAAAATATCTAAATACTATGTAGGCACCCCAATGTTGAAATCAAAATTTCTCTGAATATAATCTGTCAAATAAAATATACAATGCCATTTTCAACACTGTTTTGTAGTATATACACCAACTCAGTATGCTCTCTCATGTCAAATAGAGAAATTCTAATTATACCCGAAGTGAAAAAAACTAAATATTATCTAGGCACCCCAATGTTAAAAACAAAATTTCTCTGAATATTATCTGTCAGAAAAAATACACAATGCCTCATTCTAATTTTTTTGGAGTATATACACCAACTCAATATGCTCTCTCATGTAAAATACCGAAATTCTAATTTTACGTGAATCGAAAAAATCTAAATAATATTTAGGCCCCAAACTGAAAAGAAAATGACTCTGAATATAGTCTGTTAGAAAAAAATATACAATGCCTTATTCTACTCTGTTTTGGAGTATATACACCAACTCAGTATGCTCTCTCATGTAAAATACCGAAATTCTAATTTTACCCTACTTGAAAAAATATAAATATTATCTAGGCACCACAATGTTAAAAAAAAATTGTTCTGAATGTAATCTGTCAGAAAAAATACACAAAGTTCTATTCTACTCTGTTTTGGAGTATATACACCAACTCCATACGCTCTCTCATTTAAAATAGAGAAATTCAACATTTAAGCGAATCAAAAGAAATCTAAATATTATCTCGGCACCCCAATGTTAAAAAAAAATTGCTCTGAATATAATCTGTCAGAATAAATATACAATGATCTTTTCTACTCTGTTTTGTAGTTTATACACCATCTCAATATGCTCTCTCAGGTAAAATACAGAAATTCTAATTTTACGTGAATCGAAAAAAATCTAAATAATATCTAGGCGCCGCAGAGTTAAAAGAAAATGGCTCTGAATATAATCTGTCAGACAAAATATAGAATGCTTTTTTCTACTCTGTTTTGCAGTATATACACCAACTCAATATGCTCTCTTATATAAAATAACAAAATTATAAATTTACCCGAATCGAAAAAAATCTAAATATTATATAGGCACCCCAATGTTAAAAGAAAAATTGCTCAGAATATAATCTGTCAGAAAAAAATATACAATGCCCTATTCTACTCTGTTTTGGAGTATATACACCAACTCAGTATGCTCTCTTATGTAAAATACCGAAATTCTAATTTCACACAAATCGAAAAAAATCTAAATATTCTCTAGGCACCCCAGTATTAAAAGGAAAATTTCTTTGAATATAATCTGTCAGAGATAATACACAATGCTTGTTTCTACTCTGTTTTGGAGTATATACACCAACGCGGTATGCTTTCTCATGTAAAATACTGAAATTTTAAATTTACATGAATCGCAAAAAACCTAAATATTACCTAGGCACCCCAAAGTTGAAAGCAAAATTTCTATGAAAATAATCTGTCAGAAAATATATACAATGCTTTTCTCTTTTCAGTTTTGGAGTATATACACCAACTCAAGATGCTCTCTCATGTAAAATACCAAAATTATAAATTTATGTGTATTGAAAAACATCTAAATATTATCTAGGCACCCCAATATTAAAAGGAAAATTTCTCTGAATATAATCTGTCAGAGATAATACACAATGCTTGTTTCTACTCTGTTTTGGAGTATATACACCAACTCAGTATGCTTTCTAATGTAAAATACCGAAATTATAAATTTACATGAATCGAAAAAAATCTAAATATTACTTAGGCACCCCAACGTTGAATGCAAAATTTCTATGAATATTATCTGTCAGAAAAAATATACAATGCTTTTCTCTCCTCAGTTTTGGAGTATATACACCAACTCAGTATGCTCTCTCATGTAAAATACCGAAATTCTAAATTTACGTGAATCGAAAAACATCTAAATATTATCTAGGCACCGCGATGTTAAAAGCAAATTTGCTCTGAGTATATTCTCTCAGAGAAAATATACAATGCCCTTTTCTACTCTGTTTTGGAGTACATACACCAACTCAATATGCTCTCTCATATAAAATACCGAAATTCTGATTTGACACGAATCGAAACATATTTAAATATTATCTAGGTACCCCATTGTTAAAAGCAAAATTTCTCTGAATATAATCTGTCAGAAAAAAATATACAATGCCCTTTTCTACTCGGTTTTGGAGTATATACACCAACTCAATATGCTCCCTCATGAAAAATACCGAAATTCTAATTTTACCCGAATCAAAAAAATCTAAATATTATCTAGGCACCCCAATGTTAAAAACAAAATTGCTCTGAATATTATCTGCCAGAAAAAATATACAATGTTCTATTCTACTTTGTTTTGGAGTATATACACCAACTCCATTTGCTCTCTCATATAAAATACAGAAATTATATATTTAAGCGAATCAAAAAAAATCTAAATATTATCTAGGAACCCGAATGTTAAAAGCAGAATTGCTCTGAATATAATCTGTCAGAAGAAATATACAAGGCCCTTATCTACTCTTTTTTGTAGTACATAAACGAACTCAATATGCTCTCTCATGTAAAATACCGAAATTCTAATTTTACACGAATTGAAAAAAATCTAAATAATAGCTAGGCACGCAAAAGTTAAAAGAAATTGACTCTGAATATAGTCTGTTAGAAAAAATACACAATGCCTTATTCTACTCTGTTTTGTAGTATATACATCAACTCAGTATGCTCTCTCATGTAAAATACAGAAATTGTAATTTTCCCTGAATCGAAAAATCTAAATATTATCTAGGCATCCCAATGTTAAAAACAAAATTGCCCTTAATATAATCTTTCAGAAAAAATATACAATGCCCTATTCTACTCTGTTTTGGAGTATATAAACGAACTCAGTATGCTCCCTCCTGTAAAATACAGAAATTCTAATTTTACCCGAATTGAGAAAATCTAAATATTGTCTAGGCACCCCAATGTTAAAAGCAAAATTGCTCTGAATACAATCTGTCAGACAAAATATAAAATGCCCTTTTCTACTCTGTTTTGGAGTATATACACTAACTCAATATGCTCTCTCATGTAAAATATCGAAATTCTAAAGTTACACGAATCGAAAAAAATACAAATATGATCTAGGCACCCCAATGTTAAAAACAAAATTGCTCTGAATATAATCTTTCAGAAAAAATATACAATGCCGTTTTCTACTCTGTTTTGGAGTATATAAGCAAACTCAATATGCTCTCTAATGTAAAATTTGGAAATTCTAAATATATCCAAATCGAAAAAAATCTAAATATTATCTAGCATCGCAATGTTAAAAGCAAAATTGCACTGAATATAATCTGTCATAAAAAATACACAATGCCTTTTTCTACTCTGCTTTGGAGTACATACATCAATTCAATATGCTCTCTCATGAAAAATACCGAAATTCTAAATTTACTCGAATCGAAAATAATCTAAATATTATCTAGCACCCCAATATTAAAAGCAAAATTGCTCTGAATATAATCTGTCAGAAATAATATACAATGCCCTATTATACTCTGTTTTGGAGTGTATAAACTAACTCAATATTCTCTCTCTTGTAAAATATCGAAATTCTAAGTTTACGGGGATCGAAAAAAATCTAAATATTATCTAGGATCCCTAATGTCAAAAGAAAAATTACTCTGAATATCATCGGGCAGAAAGAATATACAATGCCTTTTTCTACTCTTTTTGGGAGTATATACACCAACTCAATATGCTCCCCCATGTAAAATACAGAAATTAAAATTTTACACGAACCAAAATAAATCTAAATATTATCTAGGCACACCAATGTTAAAATCAATATTGCTCTGAATATAATCTGTCAGAAAAAATATACAATGTTCTTTCCTACTCTGTTTTAAAGTATATACACCAACTCAATATGCTCTCCCATGTAAAATACAGAAATATAAATTTTACACGAACCGAAATAAATCTAAATATTATCTAGGCATTACAATGTTAAAAGAAAAATTGCTATGAATATAGTCTGTGAGAGAAAATATATAATGTCCGTTTCTACTGTTTTTGGAGTATATAAACCAACTCAATATGGTCTCTCATGTAAAATAAAAAAATTCTAATTTTACCTGAATCGAAAAAAATCTAAATATTATCTAGGCACCCCAATGTTAAAAGCAAAATTGCCTTTAATATAATCTGTCAGAAAAAATAAACAATGCCCTTTTCTACTCTGTTTTGTAGTATATAGACAAACTAAATATGCTCTCTCATGCAAAATCCCGAAATTCAAATTTTATGTGAATCGAAAAAAATCTAAATAATATCTAGGGGCCCCAAAGTTACAAGAAAATGGCTCTGAATGTAGTATGTTAGAAAAAATACACAATGCCTTATTCTACTCTGTTTTGGAGTATATCACCAACTCAGTATGCGCTCTCATGTAAAATACAAAAATTCTAATTTTACCAGAATTGAAAAAATCTAAATATTATCTAGGCACCCCAATATTAAAAACAAAATTGCTCTGAATATAATCTATCAGAAAAAATATACAATGCCCTAATCTACTCTGTTTTGGAATATATACACCAATTCAATATGCTCTCTCATGTAAAATACAGAAATTCTATATTGATGTGAATCGAAAAAAATGTAAATATTATCTAGGCACCCCAATGTTAAAAACAAAATTGCTCTGAATATAATCTGTCAGAAAAAATATACAATGCCCGATTCTACTCTGTTTTGTAGTATATAAAATAACTCTATATGCTTTCTCATGTAAAATACAGAAATTCTATATTTAAGTAAATCAAAAAAAATGTAAATATTATCTAGGCACCCCAATGTTAAAAACAAAATTGCTCTGATTATAATCTGTCAAAAAAAACATACAATGCCCTATTCTACTTCGTTTTGGAGTATATACACCAACTCAGTATGCTCTCTCATGTAAAATATAGAAATTGTAATTTTACATGAATCGAAAAAAATCTAAATATTATCTAGGCAACGCAATGTTAAAAGCAAAATTTCTCTGAATATAATCTGTCAGAAAAAATATAAAATGCCATTATCTACTCTGTTTTGGAGTATATAAAGCAACTCAATATGCTCTCTTATGTAAAATACCGAAATTCTAATTTTACGTGAATCGAAAAAAATCTAAATAATATCTAGGCACCCCAAAGTTAAAAGAAAATGGCTCTGAATATGGTCTCTTAGAAAAAATATACAATGCCTTATTCTAGTATGTTTTGGAGTATATACACCAGCTCATTATGCTCTCTTATGTAAAATACACAAATTCAAATTTTACCCGATCGAAAAAATCTAAATATTATCTAGGCACCCAAATGTTAAAAACAAAATTGCTCTGAATAGAATCTGTCAGAAAAAATATACAATGTTCTTTTCTACTCTGTTTTGGAATATATACACCAACTCCATATGCTCTCTCATGTAAAATACAGAAATTCTATATTTAAGCGAACCGAATAAAATCTAAATATTATCTAGTAACACCAATGTTAAAAAAAATTGATCGGAATATAATCTGTCAGAAAAAATATACATTGCTCTTTTCTACTCTGTTTTGGAGTATATACACCAACTCCATATGCTCTCTCATATAAAATACAGAAATAATATATTTAAGCGTATCGAAAAAAATCTAAATATTATCTAGGCACACCAAAGTTAAAGTAAAATGGCTCTCAATTTAATCTGTCAGAAAAAATATACAATGCCCTTTTCTACTCTGTTTTGTAGTATATACACCAACTCAATACGCTCTCTCATGTAAAATACCGAAATCCTAATTTTACGTGAATCGAAAAAAATCTAAATAATATCTAGGTGCCCCAAAGTTAAAAGAAAATGACTCTGAATACAGTCTGTTAGAGGAAATATACAATGCCTAATTCTACTTTGTTTTGGAGTATATACACCAACTCAGTATGCTCTCCCATGTAAAATACCGGAATTCTGATTTTACGTGAATCGAAAAAAATCTAAATATTATCTAGGCACCGGAATGTTAAAAACAAAATTGCTCTTAATATAATCTGTCAGAAACAATATACAATGCCCTTTTCTACCTTGTTTTGGAGTATATACTCCAACTCAATATGCTCTCTCATGTAAAATACCGAAATTTTAATTTTACACCAATCGAAAAAAATGTAAATAACATCTAGGCACCCCAAAGTTAAAAGAAAATGGCTCTGACTATAGTCTGTTAAAAAGAAAATACAATGGCTTATTCTACTCTGTTTTGGAGTATTTACACCAACTCACTATGCTCTCTTATGTAATATACCGAAATTCTATATTTAAGAGAATCAAAAAAAATCTAAATATTTTCTAGGCACCCCAATGTTAAAAGAAATATTGCTCTGAATATAATCTGTCAGAATAAATATACAATGCTATTTTCTACTCTGTTTTGGAGTATATACACCAACCCAATAAGCTCTCTCATTTAAAATACCGAAATTCTATATACACGCAAATCGAAAAAAATCTAAATATTATCTAGGCACCACAATGTGGAAAGAAAATGGATCTGAATATAATCTGTCAGGGAAAATATACAATGCCCTTTTCTACTCTGTTTTGGAGTATATACACCAACTCAATATGCTCTCTCAAGTAAAATACCGAAATGCTAAATTTACGCTAATCAAATGAAATGTAAATATTATCTAGGCACCCCAATGGTAATAGAAAAATTGCTCTCAATATAATTTGTCAGAAAAAATATACAATGCCCTTTTATACTCTGTTTCGGAGTGTATACACCAACTCAATATGCTCTCTTAGGTAAAATACCGAAACTCTAAATTTACTCGAATCGAAAAAAATCTAAATATTATCTAGGCACCAAATTTTAAAAGCAAAGTTGCTATGAATATATTCTGTCAGAAATAATACACAATGCTCTATTCTACTCTGCTTTGGAGTATATACACCAACTCAATATGCTCTCTCATGTAAAATACCGAAATTCTAATCATAAGGGAATCGAAATATATCTAAATATTATCTAGGAACCCCAATATTAAAAGCAAAATTGCTCTGAATATAATCTGTCAGAAATAATATACAATGGCTTTTTCTACTCTTTTTTTGAGTATATAAACCAACTCAATATGCTCTCCCATGTAAAATACTGAAATTCAAATTTTACACGAACTGAAAAAAATCTAAATATTATCTAGGCACTGCAATGTTAAAGGCAAAATTGCTCTGAATATAATATGTCAGAAAAAATATACAATGCTTTTTTCTACTCTGTTTTGGCGTATATACAACAACTTAATATGCTCTTTCATGTAAAATACAAAAATTCAAATTTGACGTGAATCAAAAAATATCTAAATATTATCTAGGCACCCTAATGTTTAAAGCAAAATTGCTCTTAATATAGTCTGTCAGAAAAAATATACAATGCCCTTTTCTACTCGGTGTTGGTGTATATACAACAACTCAATATGCTCTCACATATAAAATACCGAAATTCTAAATATACGCGAATCGAAAAAAATCTAAATATTATCTATGCACCCGAAGTTTAAAAGCAAAATTGCTCTGAATATAATCTATCAGAAAAAATATTAAATGCCCTTTTCTACTCTGTTGTGGAGTATATACACCAACCCAATATTCTCTCTCATGTAAAATACCGAAATTTTATATACACGCAAATCGAAAAACATCTAAATATTATCTAGGCACCACAAAGTAGAAAGAAAATGGATCTGAATAAAATCTGTCAGAAAAAATATATACTTGTCTTTTCTACTCTGTTTTGGAGTATATACACCAACACAATATGCTCTCTTCTGTAAAATACTGAAATTCTAAATTTACGCTAATCAAATGAAATCTAAATATTATCTAGGCACCCCAATGGTAATAGAAAAATTGCTCTGAATATATTCTGACAGAAAAAATATACAATGCCCTTTTCTACTCTGTTTTGGAGTATATACGCCAACGCAATATGCTCCCTCATGTAAAATACTGAAATTCTATATTTACGCGAATCGCAAAGAATCTAAATATTATCTAGGCACCTCAATATTAAAAGAAAAATTGCTGTGAATATAGTCTGTCACAGAAAATACACAATGCCGTTTTCTACTCCTTTTTTGAGTATATACATCAACTCAATATGCTCTCTCATGTAAACTACCGAAATTCTAATTATACCTAAATTAAAAAAAAATCTAAATATTATCTAGGCACCCCAATGTTAAAAGAAAAAATGCATTGAATATAGTCTATCAGAGAATTTACACAATGCCCTTTTCTACTCTGTTTTGGAGTATATACACCAACGCAATATTCTCTCCTATGTAAAATACCGAAATGCAAATTTTACACGAACCGAAAAAAATATAAATATTATCTAGGCACCCCAATAATAAAAGGAAAATTGCTCTGAATATAATCTGTCAGAGATAATACACAATGTCCGTTTCTACATTGTTTGAATTATATACACCAACTCAATATGCTCTCTCATGTAAAATACCGAAATGTTAATTTTACCCGAATCGAAAAAATCTAAATATGATCCAGGCACCCCAATGTTAAAAAAAATTGCTCTGAATATAGCCTTTCAGAAGAAATACATAATGCCCTTTTCTATTCTGTATTGTAGTATATACACTAACTCAATATGCTCTCTCGGGTAAAATAAAGAAATTATAATTTTACCCAAATCGAAAAAACCTAAATAATACCTAGGCACCCAATGTTAAAGACAAAATTGCTCTGAATATAATTTGTCAATAAAAATATACAATGCCCTCTTCTACTCTGTTTTGGAGTATGTAAAACAACTCAGTATGCTCTCTCATGTAAAATACCGAAATTCAAATTTTACATGAATTTTAAAAAATCTAAATATTATCTAGGCACCCCAATGTTAAAAGCAAAATTGCTCTGATTATAATCTGTCAGAAAAAATATACAATGTCCTATTCTACTCTGTTTTGGATTATATACACCAACTCCATATGCACTCTCATGTAAAATAGAGAAATTCCATATTTATGCAAATCGACGAAAATCTAAATATAATCTAGGCACCCCTAAGTTAAAAGCAAAATTGCTCTTAATATAATCTGTCAGAAAAAAATATACAATGCCCTTTTCTACTCTGCTTTGGAGTATATACACCAAATCATTATGCTCTCTCATGTAAAATACCAAAATTGGAAAGTTACGTGAATCGAAAAAAATCTAAATAATATCTAGGCATCCCAAAGTTAAAGAAAATGGGTATGAATATAGTCTGTTAGAAAAAATATACAATACCTTATTCTACTCTGTTATAAAGTAAATACAACAACTCCGTATGCTCTCTCATATAAAATACAGAAATTTAATTTTACCAGAATCGAAAAAATCTAAATATTATCTAGGCACCCCATTGTTAAAAACAAATTGCTCTGAATATAATCTGTCAGAAAAAATATACAATGCCCTTTTCTACTTTGTTTTGGAGTATATACACCAACTCAATATGCTCTCTCATGTAAAATACCGAAATTCTAATTTTACGTGAATCGAAATAAATCTTAATAATATCTAGGCACCCCAAAGTTAAACGAAAATGTCTCTGAATATAGTCAGTTAGAAAAATTATAGAATGCTTTATTCTACTCTATTTTGGAGTATATACACCAACTCCATATGCACTCTCATGTAAAATACAGAAATTATATATTTAAGAGAATCGAAAACATCTAAATATTACCTAGACACCCCAATGTTAAAAACAAAATTTATCTGAATATAATTTGTCAGAAAAAATATACAATGCCCTTTTCTACCCTGTTTTGGAGTATATACACCGACTCCATCAGCTCTCTCATGTAAAATACAGAAATTCTATATTTAAGCGAATTGAAAAAAATCTAAATATTATCTAGGTACCCCAATGATAAAAACAAAATTGCGCTGAATACAGTCTGTCATAAAAAATATACAATGCCCAATTCTACTCTGTTTTGAAATATATACACCAACTCCATATGCTCTCTCATTTAAAATTCAGGAATTATATATTTAAGCGAATCGAAAAAATTCTGAATATAATCTAGGCACCCCAATGTTAATAGAAAAATTGCTATGAATATAGTCTGTCTCACAAAATATAAAGTGCCCTTGTCTAGTGTGTTTTGGAGTATATACACCAACTCAGTATGCTCTCTCATGTAAAATACAGAAATTCTAATTTTATGCGAATCGAAAAAAATCTAAATAATATGTAGGCACCCCAATGTTAAAAGAAAATTGCTGTGAATATAGTCTGTTAGAAGAAATATACAATGCTTACTTCTACTATGTTTTGGAGTATATACACCAACTCAATATGCTCTCTCATGTAAAATACAGAAATTCTATCGTTAAGCAAATCGAAAATATCTAAATATTATCTAGGCTCCCCAATGTTAAAAACAAAATCGCTCTGGATATAATTTGTAAGAAATAATATACAATGCCCTTTTCTAATTTGTTTTGGAGTATTACACCAACTCCATATGCTCTCTCATGTAAAATACAGAAATACTATATTTAAGCGAATCGAAAAAAATCTAAATATTAATTAGGCACCCCAATGTTAAAAACAAAATTTCTATGAATATAATCTGTCATAAAAAATATACAGTGCCTTATTTTAGTCTGTTTTGGTGTATATACACCAACTCAATTTGCTCTCTCAGGTAAAATACAAAAATTCTATATTTAAGAGAATCGAAAAAAATCTAAATATTATCTAGGCACCCCAATGTTAAAAACAATATTGCCCTGATTATAATCTGTCAGAAAAAATATCCAATGCCCTATTATACTCTGTTTTGGAGTATATACACCTACTCAATATGCTCTCTCATATAAAATAGAGAAATTCTATATTTAGTGAAAAAAATCTAAATATTATCTAGGCACCCCAATGTTAAAAGCAAAATTGCTCTGAATATGAATTGTCAGAAAAAATATACAATGCCCTTTTCTACTCTGTTTTTTAGTATATACACCAAATCAATATGCTTTCTCATATAAAATACTGAAATTCTAATTTTACGTGAATCGAATAAAATCTAAATATTATCTAGGCACCGCTATGTTAAAAGCAAAATTTCTCTGAATATAATCTGTCTGAAAAAATATACAATGTTTTTGTCTACTTTGTTTTGGAGTGTATAAACCAACTCAATATGCTGTCTCATGTAAAATACCGAAATTCTTTTTTTATGTGAATCAAAAAAAACCTAAATAATATCTAGGCACCACAATAATAAAAACAAAATTCCTCTGAATATAATCTGTCAGAAAAAATATACAATGCCCTTTTCTACTCTGTTTTGGGGTATATAAAACAACTCTAAATGCTCTCTCATATAAAATACAGAAATTCTATATTTAAGCGAATCAAAAACAATCTAAATATTATCTAGGCACTCTAATGTTGAAAGCAAAATTGCTCTGAATATAATCTGTCAGAAAAAATATACAATGCCCTATTCTACTCTATTTTGTAATATATACACCAACTCCATATGCTCTCTTATGTAAAATAGAGAAATGCTAATTTTAGCAGAATCGAAATAATCTAAATATTATCTAGGCACCCCAATGTTAAATACAAAAATGCTCTGAATATAATCAGTCAGAAAAAATATACAATGCCTTATTCGACTCTGCTTTGCAGTATGTACACCAACTCAATATGCTCTCTTATGTAAAATAACGAAATACTAATTTTACGCAAATCGAAACAAATCTGAATAATATCAAGGCGCCCCAAAGTTAAAAGAAAATGGGTCTGAAAATAGTCTGTTAGAAAAAATATACAATGCCTTATTCTACTCTGTTTTGGAGTATATACACCCGTTCACTATGCTCTCTCATGTAAAATACAAAAATTCTATATTTAAGAGAATCGAAAAAAATCTAAATATGATCTAGGCACCCCAATGTTAGTAGCAAAATTGCTCTGAATATAGTCTGTCAGAAAAAAATATACAATGCCATTTTCTACTCTGTATTGTAGTATATACATCAACTTTATATGCTCTCTCATGTAAAATAAAGAAATTCAAATTTTACCCGAAGCGAAAAAATCTAAATATAATCTAGGCACCACTATGTGAAAAACAAAATTGCGTTGAATATAATCTGTCAGAAAAAATATAGAATGCCCTATTCTACTCTGTTTTGGAGTATATACACCAACTCCATATGCTCTCTCATGTAAAATAAAAGAATTCTGTATTTAAGCGAATGGAAAAAAATCTAAAAATTATCTAGGCAACCCAATGTTAAAAGCAAAATTTCTCTGAATATAATCTGTCAGAAAAAATATACAATGTCATTTTCTACTCTATTTTGGAGTATATACACCACGTCAATATGCTCTCTCATGTAAAATACCGTAATTCTAATTTTACGCGAATCAAAAAAAATTGAAATAATACCTAGGTTCTCAAAAGATAAAGGAAAGTTGCTCTGAATATATTCTGTCAGAAAAAATATACAATGCCTTATTCTACTCTGTTTTGGAATGTATACACCAAATCAGTATGCTCTGTCATGTAAAATACAGAAATTCAAATTTTACGTGAATCGAAAAAAATCTAAATAATATCTAGGCGCCCTAACGTTAAAAGAAAATGGCTCTGAATATAGTGTGTTAGAAAAAATATACAATGCATTATTCTACTCTCTCTTAAAGTATATAAACAAACTCCGTATGCTCCCTCATGTGAAATACCGAAATTCTAATTTTAACAAAATCGAAAAAATCCAAATATTATCTAGGCACCTAAATGTTAAAAACAAAATTGCTCTGAATATAATCTCTCGGAAAAAATATACAATGCCCTATTCTACTCTTTTTTGGAGTATATACACCAACTCCATATGCTCTCTCATGCAAAATACAGAAATTCTTATTTTACCTGAATCGAAAATATCTAAATATTATCTAGGCACCACAATGTTAAAAACAAAACTGGTCTGAATATAATCTCTCAGATAAAATATACAATGCGCTATTCTACTCTGTTTTGGAGTATATACACAAACTCCATATGCTCTCACATGTAAAATACAGAAATTCTATATTTAAGTGAATCGAAAAATTCTAAATATTATCTAGGCTCCCCAAAGGTAAAAGAAAATGTCTCTGAATATAGTCTGTTAGAAAAAATATACAATGCCTTTTTCTACTCTGATTTCAAGTATATACACCAACTCGGTATGCTCTCTAATGTAAAATACCAAAATTATAATTTCACGTGAATCGAAAATAATCTAAATATTATCTAGGCACCCGAATGTTAAAAGCAATTTGTCTCTGAATATAATTTCTAATAAAAAATATACAATGCCCTAATCTAGTCTGTTTTTGAGTATATAAACCAACTAAAAATGCTCTCTCATGTAAAATACCAAAATTCTAATATTACACAAATCAGAAAAAATCTAAAGAATATCTAGGCGCCCCAAAGTTAAAATAAAATGGCTCAGAATATAGTCTGTTAGAAAAAATATACAATGCCTTATTCTAATCTGTTTTGGAATATATACACCAACTCAGTTTGCTCTCTCATGTAAAATAACGAAATTCTAATTTTACCCCAATCGAAAAAATCTAAATATTATCTAGGCATACCAATGTTCAAATCAAAATTGCTCTGAATATAATCTGTCATAAAAAATTTACAATGCCCTATTCTACTCTGATTTGGAGTACATACATTAACTCTATATGCTCTCTCATGTAAAATACAGAAATTCTATATTTAAGGGAATAGAAAAAAATATAAATATTATCTAGGCACCCGAAGGTTAAAAACAAAATTTCTCTCAATATACTCCGTGAGAAAATATATACAATGCCCTTTTCTACTCTTTTTTGGAGTATATACACGAACTCTGTTTGCGCTCTCATGTAAAATACAGAAATTCTAATATTACACAAATCGAAAAAATCTAAATATTCTGTAGGCACCCCAATGTTAAAAACAAAACTGCTCTGAATATAATCTGTCAAATAAAATATACAATGCACTATTCTACTCTTTTTTGGAGTATATACACCAACTCCACATGCTCTCTCATGTAAAATACAGAAATTCTAATTTTTCTGGAATCGAAAAAATCAAAATATTATCTAGGCACCACTATGTTAAAACAAAATTGCTCTGGAAATAATCAGTCAGAAAAAATATACAATGCCCTATTCTACTCTGTTTTGGTGTATATACACAAACTGAATATGCTCTCTCAGGTAAAATACCGAAATTCTAATTTTACGTCAATCTAAATAAATATAAATAATATCTAGGCACCCCAAAGTTAAAACAAAATGGCTCTGAATGTAGTCTGTCAGAAAAAATATACAATGCCTTATTGTACTCTGTTTTGGAGTATATACACTAACTCAGTATGCTCTCTCATGTAAAATATCGAAATTCTAATTTTATGCGAATCGATATAAATCTAACTAATATGTAGCCACCCCAAATATAAAAGAAAATGGCTCTGAATAGTGTCTGTTAGAAAAAATATACAACGCCTTATTCTACTCTGTTTTGGAGTACATACAACAACTCAGTATGCTCTCTAATGTAAAATAGAGAAATTCTATATATAAGCGAATCGAAAAATCTAAATATTATCTAGACACCCCAATGTTAGAAGCAAAATTGCTCTGAATATAATCTGTGAGATAAAAAATACAATCCCCTTTTCTACTCTGTTTTTTAGTACATACCCCAGCTCAGTATGCTCTCTCATGTAAAATAGAGAAATTCAAATTTTACCCGAACTAAAAAAATCTAAATATTATCTAGGCACCCCAATGTTAAAAACAAAATTGCTCCGAATACAATTTGTCAGAGAAAATATGCAATGCCCTATTCGACTCTGTTTTAGAGTATATACACCAACTCCATATGCTCTCTCATGTAAAATACAAAAATTCTATATTTAAGTGAATCGAAAAAAATCTAAATATTATCTTGGCACCCTAATGTCAAAATAAAAATTTCTCTTAATATAAACTGTCAAAAAAAATACATTGCCCTATTCAACTATTTTTTGGAGCATATAAACCAACTCCATATGCTCTCTCATGTAAAATACAGAAATTCTATATTTAAGCGAATCGAAAAAATCTAAATATTATCTAGTCACCCCAATGTTAAAAGTAAAATTTCTCTGAATATAATCTATCAGAAAAAATATACAATGCCCTTTTCCACTTTGTTTTGGAGTATATACACCAACTCAATATGCTCTGTCTTGTAAAATACCGAAATTATATTTTTACGAGAATCGAGAAAAATCTAAATAATATCTAGGCGACCCAAAGTTAAAAGTAAATGGCTCTGAATATAGTCTGTTAGAAAAAATATACAATGCCTTACTCTACTCTGTTTTGGAGTATATACACCAACTCACTATGCTCTCTCATGTAAAATAACGAAATTCAAATTTTACCCGAATTGAAATACTCTAAATAATATATAGGCGCCCGAAAGTTTAAAGAAAACGGCTCTTAATATAGTCTGTTAGAAAAAATATACAATGCCTTATTCTACTCTGTTTTGGATTATATACACCAACTCAATATGCTCTCTAGTAGAAAATACATAAATTCTATATTTAAGCAAATCGAAGAAAATCTAAATACTATCTAGGCATTCTTATGTTAAAGCAAAATTTCTCTGAATATAATCTGTCAGAAAAAATATACAATGCCCTTTTCTACATTGTTTTGGAGTATATACAGCAACTCAATATGCTCTCTCATGTAAAATACTGAAATTCTAATTTTACGTGAATCAAAAAAAAATCTAAATAATATCTATGTGCCCCAAATTTAAAAGAAAATGGCTCTGAATATAGTGTCTAAGGAACAATATACAATACCCTATTCTACTTTTTTTTGGATTATATACACCAACTCAGTATTCTCCCTCATGTATAATACTGAAATTCTAAATTTACACGAATCGAAAAAAATGTAAATAACATCTAGGCGCCCAAAGTTTAAAGAAAATGGCTCTGAATATAGTCTGTTAGAAAAAATATACAATGCCTTATTCAACTGTTTTGGAGTATATACACCAACTCAGTATCCTCTCTCATGTAAATACCGAAATTCTAAATTTACGTGAATCCAAAATAATCTAAATATTATCTAGGCACACAAATGTTAAAAGCAAAATTTCTCTGAATATAATCTTTCAAAAAAAATATACAATGCCCTAATCTAGTCTGTTTTGGAGTGTATACACCAACTCAATATGCTCTGTCATGTAAAATACCGAAATTCTAATTTTATGTGAATCGAAAAGAATCTAAAGAGTATCTAGGTGCCCCAAATTTAAAGGAAAATGAGTATATACACCAACTCAGTATGCTCTCTCATGTGAAATAACGAAATTCTAATTTTACCCCAATCGCAAAAATCAAAATATTATCTAGGTACCCCAATGTTAAAAACAAAATTACTCTGAATATAATCTGTCAGAAAAAATATACAATGCCCTATTCTACTCTTTATTGGAATATACACACCAACTCTTATGCTCTCTTATGTAAAATACAGAAATTCTATATTTAATCGATTCGAAGAAAATATAAAATTATCTAGGCCCCTCAATGTTAAAAACAAAAGTGCTCTGAATATAATCTGTCAGAAAAAATATACAATGCCCTATTCTACTCTGTATTGGAATATATACAACAACTCCATATGCTCTCTCATGTAAAATACAGAAACTCTATATTTAAGCGAATCAAAAAAAATCTAACTATTATCTAGGAACCCCAAAGTTAAAAGCAAAATTGCTCTGAATATAATCTGTCAGATAGAATATACAATGCCCTTTTCAACTCTGTTTTGGAGTATATACACCAACTCAATATGCCCTCTCATGTAAAATACCGAAATTCTAATTTTACCCGAATAGAAAAAATCTAAATATTATCTAGGCAACCCAATGTTAAAAGCAATATTGCTCTGAATATAATCTGAAAGAAAAAATATAAAATGCCTTTTTATACTCTCTATTGTAGTATATACACAACCTCAATATTCTCTCTCCCGTAAAATACAGAAATTCGAAATTGACGTGAATCGAAAAAAATCTAAATAATATCTAGGCACCCCAAAGTTAAAAGAAAATGGCTATGAATATAGTCTGTCAGAAAAAATATACAATGCCTTATTCTACTCTGTTTTGGAGTATATACAACAACTCAGTAAGCTCTCTCATGTAAAATAACGAAATTCAAATTTACCCGAATTGAAAAACTCTAAATAATATATAGGCGCCCCAAAGTTTAAAGAGAACGGCTCTGATTATAGTCTGTTAGCAAAAATATACAATGCCCTATTCTACTCTGTTTTGGAGTATATACACTAACTCAATATGCTCTCTCATGTAAAACACCGAAATTCTAATTTTGCGCAAATCGAAAAAGATCTAAATAATATCTATGCGCAACAAAGTTAAAAGAAAATGGCTCTGAATATAGTCTGTTAGAGAAAATATACAATGCCTTATTCTTCTCTGTTTTAAAGTATACACACCAATTCAATATGCTCTCTTATGTAGAATACCGAAATTATAATATTACCGGAATCGAAAAAATCTAAATATCATCTAGGCACGACAATGTTAAAAAAAATTGCTCTGAATATAATCTGTCAGAAAAAATATACAATGCCCTATTCTACTCTGTTTTGGAGTATATACACCAACTTCATATACTCTCTCATGTAAAATACAGAAATTCTATATTTAGCGAATCAAAAGAATCTAAATATATTCTAGGAACCCCAATGTTAAAAACAAAATTGTTCTGAATATAATCTGTCAGGAAAAATACACAATGCCCTATTCTAATCCGTTTTTGCATATATACACCAACTCAATATGCTCTCTCATGTAAAATACAGAAATTCTATATTAAAGCGAATCGAAAAAAATCTAAATATTATCTAGGCACCCCAATGTTGAAAACAATATTGTTCTGGGTATAATCTGTCAGAGAAAATATACAATGCCCTTTTCTACTTTGTTTTGAAGTATATACACCAACTCAATATGCTCTTTCATGTAAAATAAAAAAATTCTAATTCTACCCGAACCGAAAATATCTAAATATCATCTAGGCACACTAATGTTAAAAACAAAATTGCTCTGAATATAATCTGTCAGAGAAAATATAAAATGCCCTTTTCTACTCTGTTTTGGAGTATACGCAGCAACTCAATATGCGCTCTTATGTAAAATACCGAAATTCTAATTTTACACGAATTGAAAGAAATATAAATAATATCGAGGCACCCCAAAGTTAAAAGAAAATGGATCTGAATATAGTCTGTTAGAGAAAATATACAATGCTATATTCTAATTTGTTTTGGAGTATATACACCAACTCAGTATGCTCTCTCATGTAAAATACCAAAATTCTAATTTTACCCGAATCGAATAAATCTAAATATTATCTAGGCACCCCAATGTATAAAACAATATTGCTCTGAATATAATCTGTCTGTCAAAATATACAATGCCATATTCAACTCTGTTTTGGAGTATATACACCAACTCCATATGCTCTCTAATGTAAAATACAGAAATTCTATATTTAAGCGATTCAAAGAAAATATAAGTATAATCTAGGCACCCCAATGATAAAAAAAAATTGCTCTGAATATAAAGTGTCAGAAAAAATATACAATGCCCTATTCTACTCTGTATTGGAGAATATACACCAACTCAATATGCTCTTTCATGTAATATACAGAAATTCTATGTTTAAGCGAATTGAGAAAAATCTAAATATTATCTACGCACCCCAATGATAAAAGCAAAACTGCTCTGAATATAATCTGTCAGATAAAATATACAATGCCCTTTTCTACTCTTTTTTGGAGTATATACACGAAATCAATATGCCCTCTCCTGAAAAATACAGAAATTCTAATTTTAACCGAATCGAAAAAATCTAAATATTTTCTAGGCAACCCAATGTTAAAAGCTAAATTGTTCTGAATATAATCAGTCAGAAAAAATATACAATGCCCTATTCTACTCTTTTTTGGAGTATATACACAAACTGCATATACTCTCTCAGGTAAAATACAAAGATTCTAATTTTATGCGAATCGAAAAATATCTAAATAATATCGAGGCACCCCAAAGTTAAAAGAAAATGGCTCTGAATATAGTCTGTTAGAAAAAATATACAATAGCTTATTCTAATGTGTTTTGGAGTATATACACCAACTCAGTATGCTCTCTCATGTGAAATACAGAAATTCTAATTTTACCCGAATCGAAAAAATCTAAAAGTTATCTAGGCACACCAATGTTAAAAACAAAATTGCTCAGAATATAATCTGTCAGATAAAATATACAATGCCCTATTCTACTCTGTTTTGGAGTATATACACCAACTCAATATGCTGGCTCATGTAAAATACAGAAATTATAATTTTAGCCAAATTAAAATTATCTAAATATAATCTAGGCACCCCAATTTTAAAAACAAAATTGCTCTGAATATAATCTGTCAGAATAAATACACAATGCCATTTTCTACTTCGTTTTTAGTATGTACACCAACTAAATATGCTCTGCTATGTAAAATACAGTAATTCTAATTTTATCCGAATAGAAATAATCTAAATATTACGTAGACACGTCAATGTTAAAAACAAAATTGCTCTGAATATAATCTTTCAGAAAAAATACACAATGCCCTATTCTACTCTGTTTTGGAGTACATACACAAACTCAGTATGCTCTCTCATGTAAAGTACCGAAATACTAGTTTTATCCGCATTGAAAAAATCAAAATATTATGTAGGCAACCCAATGGTACAAACAAAATTGCTCTGAATATAATGTGTCAGAAAAAATATTCAATTCCTTATTCTACTCTGTTTTGGAGTATATACACGAACTCAGTATGCTCTCTCATGTAAAACACCAAAATTCTAATTTTACGTGAATCGAAATGAATCTAAATATTATCTAGGCACTTCAATGTTAAAAACCAAATTGCTCTGAATATAATCTGACAGAAAAAATATACAATGCCCTATTCTACTCTGTTTTGGAGTATATACATCAACTCCATATGCTCTCTCATGTAAAATACCGAAATTCCAATTTTACGCGAATCGAAATAAATCTAAATAATATCTAGGCACGCCAAAGTTCAAAGAAAATGGCTCTGAATATAGTCTGTTAGAAAAAATACACAATCCCTTATTCTACTGTGTTTTGGATTATATACACCATCTCAGGGTGCTCTCTCATGTAAAATAGAGAAATTCTAATTTTATCCGAATTGAAATAATCTAAATATCATGTAGGCACGTCAATGTTAAAAACAAAATTGCTCTGAATATAATCTTTCAGAAAAAATATACAATGCCCTATTCTACTCTGTTTTGGAGTATATACACGAACTCAGTATGCTCTCTCATGTAAAATACCTAAATTCTAATTTTACCCGCATCGAAAAAATCAAAATATTATTTAGGCAACCCAATGTCACAAACAAAATTGCTCTGATTATAATCTGTCAGAAAAAATATTCAATTCCTTATTCTACCATGTTTCAGAGTATATACAACAACTCAGTATGTTCTCTCATGTAAAATACCGAAATTCTAATTTTACGTGAATCGAAAAAAATCTAAATATTATCTAGGCACTTCAATGTTAAAAACAAAATTTCTCTGAATATAATCTGTCAGAAAAAATATACAATGCCCAATTCTACTCTGTTTTGGAGTATATACATCAACTCCATATGCTCTCTCATGTAAAA
Source organism: Callithrix jacchus (assembly GCF_049354715.1). NCBI lineage: Eukaryota > Metazoa > Chordata > Mammalia > Primates > Cebidae > Callithrix > Callithrix jacchus. The sequence continues at coordinate 51,418,673 of NC_133521.1, read as the reverse complement.
TACCGAAATACCAATTTTACGCGAATCGAAAAAAATCTAAATAATATCTAGGCGCCCCAAAGTACAAAGGAAATGGCTCTGAATATAGTCTGTTAGAAAAAATATACAATGACTTATTCTACTCTGTTTTGGAGTATATAAACCATCTCAGGATTCTCTCTCATGTAAAATAGAGAAATTCTAATTTTATCCGAATCGAAATAAACTAAATATTATGTAGAAACGTCAATGTTAAAAACAAAATTGCTCTGAATATAATCTTTCAGAAAAAATATACAATGCCCTATTCTACTCTGTTTTGGAGTATATATACCAACTCAGTATGCTCTCTCATGTAAAATATAGAAATTCTAATTTTACCCACATCGAAAAAATCAAAATATTATGTAGGCAACCCAATGATACAAACAATATTGCTCTGAATATAATCTGTCAGAAAAAATATTCAATTCCCTATTCTACCATGTTTAGGAGTATATACACCAACTCAGTATGCTCTCTCATGTAAAATGCCGAATTCTAATTTTACGTGAATCGAAAAAAATCTAAATATTATCTAGGCAATTCAATGTTAAAAACAAAATTGCTCTGAATATAATCTGTCAGAAAAAATATACAATGCCCTATTCTACTCTGTTTTGGAGTATATACATCAACTCCATATGCTCTCTCATGTAAAATACCGAAATTCCAAATTTACGGAAATCGAAAAAAATCTAAATAATATCTAGGCGCCCCAAAGTTCAAAGAAAATGGCTCTGAATATAGTCTGTTAGAAAAAAATACACAATGCCTTATTCTACTCTGTTTTAGAGTATACACACCATCTCAGTATGCTCTCTCATGTAAAATACTGAAATTCTAATTTTACCCGAAATGAAAACATCTAAATATTATCTAGGCAACAGAATGTTAAAAACAAAATTACTCTGAATATAATGTGTCAGAAAAAATATACAATGCCCTATTCTACTCTGTTTTGGAGTATATGCACCAACTCCATATGCTCTCTCATGTAAAATACAGAAATTCTATATTTAAGCTAATTGAAGAAAATCTAAATATTACCTAGGCACCCCAATGTTAAAAACAAAATTGCTCTGAATAAAATCTGTCAGTAAAAATAAACAATACACTATTCTAGTCTGTTTTGGAGTATACACACCAATTCCATATGCTCTCTCAGGTAAAATGCAGAAATTCTATATTTAAGTGAATCGAAAAATATCTAAATATTAACTAGGCACCCCAATGTTAAAAGCAAAATTTCTCTGAATATAATCTGTCAGAGAAAATACACAATGCCATTTTCTACTTTGTTTTGTTTATATACACCAACTCAGTATGCTCTCTCATGTAAAATACTGAAATTCTAATTTTACGTGAATCAAAAAAATTCTAAATAATATCTAGGCGCCTGAAAGTTAAAAGAAAACGGCTCTGTATATAGTCTGTTAGAAAAAATATACAATGCCTTATTCTACTCTCTTTTGGAGTATATACACAAACTCAGTATGCTCTCTCATGTAAAATAGAGAAATTAAAATTTTACACGAATCGAAAAAATCTCAATGTTATCTAGGAACCCCAATGTTAAAAACAAAATTTATATCAATACAATCTGTCAGAAAAAATATACAATTCCCTATTCTACTCTGCTTTGGAGTATATACAGCAACTCCATATGCTCTCTCATGTAAAATACAGAAATTCTATATTAAGGCGAATCGAAAAAATTCTAAATATTATTTAGGCACCCCAATGTTAAAAGCAAAATTGCTCTGAATATAATCTGTCAGATCAAATATACTATGCCCTTTTCGACTGTATTTTGTAGTATATACACCAACTCAATATGCTCTTTCATGTAAAATACCGAAATTCAAATTTTACGCGAATCGCAAAAAATCTAAATAATATCTAGGAGCTCCAAAGTTAAAAGAAAATGGCTCTGAATATAGTCTGTTAGAAAATACATACAATGCCTTATTCTACTCTTTTTTGGAGTATATACACCAACTCAGTATGCTCTCTCATGTAAAATACAGAAATTCTAATTTTACCCGAATCGAAAAAATCGAAATATTATCTAGGCACACAAATGTTAAAAACAAAATTTCTCTGAATATAATCTGTCAGAAAAAATATACAATGCCCTATTCTACTCTCTTTTGGAGTATATATACCAACTCCATATGCTCTCTCATGTAAAATACAGAAATTATATATTTAAGAGAATCGAAAAAAATCTAAATATTATCTAGGCACCCTAATGTTAAAAGCAAAATTGTGCTGAATATATTCTGTCAGAAAAAATATACAATGCCCTTTCTACTCTGTTTTCTAGTGTTTACACTAACTCAATATGCTCTCTCATGTAAAATACCGAAATTCTAAATTTACGCCAGTCGAAAAAAGTCTAAATAATATCTAGGTGCCCCAAAGCTAAAACAAAATGTCTCTAAATATAGTCTGTTAGAAAAAATATACAATGTCTTATTCTACTCTTTTTTGGAGTATATACACCAACTCAGTATGCTCTCTCATGTAAAATTACGAAACTCTAATTTTACGTGAATCGAAAAAAATCTAAATATTATTTAGGCACCCCAATGTTAAAAGCAAAGTTGCTCTGAATATAATCTGTCAGAAAAAATACACAATGACCTTTTCTACTCTGTTTTGGAGTATATACACCAACTCAATATGCTCTCTTTTAAAACACTGAAATTCTAATTTTACACAAATCGAAAAAATTCTAAATAATATCTAGGCACCCCAAAGTTAAGGAAAATTGCTCTGAATATAGACTGTTAGATAAAATATACAATGCCGTATTCTACTCTGTTTTGGAGTATATAAACCAAATCAGTATGCTCTCTCATGTAAAATATCGAAATTATAATTTTAACCGAATCGAAAAAATCTAAATATTATCTAGGCACTTCAATGTTAAAAACAAAATTGCTCTGAATATAATCTGTTATAAAAATATACAATGCCCTACATTACTCTGTTTTGAAGTATATAGACCAACTCCATTTGCTCTCTTGTAAAATACAGAAATTCTATTTTTAAGCGAATCGAAAGAAATCTAAATATTATCTAGGAACCACAATGTTGAAAGCAAAACTGCTCTGAATATAATCTGTCAGAAAAAATATACGATGCCCTATTCTACTCTGTTTTGTTGTATATACACAAACTCCATATGCTCTCTCAGGTAAAATATCGAAATTATAATTTTAGGCAAATTGAAAAAAATTTAATAATATCTAGGCTCCCCAAATTTAAAAGAAAATGGCTCTGAATATAGTCTATTAGAAAAAATATACAATGCCTTATTGTACTGTGTGTTGGAGTATATACACCAACTCCATATGCTCTGACATGTAAAATACAGAAATTCTATATTTAAGAGAATCGAAAAAAATCTAAAAATTATATAGGCACCGCAATGTTAGAAGAAAAATTACTCTGAATATAATCTGTCAGAAAAAATATACAATTTTCTTTTTTACTCTTTTTTGTCGTATACAAACCAACTCAATATGCAATCTCATGTAAAATACGAAAATTCAAATTTTACCTGAATCGAAAAAATCTAAATATTACCTAGGCACCCCAATGTTAAAACAAAATTTCTCTGAATATAATCTGTCAAAAAAATATGCAATGCCCTATTTTACTCCGATTTGGAGTATACACACCAACTCAGTATGCTTTCTCATGTAAAATATTGAAATTCTAATTTTAGGTGAATCAAATAAAATCTAAATATTATCTAGGCACCCTAATGTTAAAAACAAAATTTCTCTGAATAGAATCTGGCAGAAAAAATATAAAATTCCCTATTCTACTCTGTTTTGGAGTACATACACCAACTCGATATGCTCTCTCTTGTCAAATACAGAAATTCTATATTTAAGCGAATCGAACAAAATCTAAATATTATCTATGCACCCCAATGTTAAAAGCAAAATTGCGCTGAATATAATCTGTCTGAAAAAATATACAATGCCCTTTTCTACTCTATTTTGGAGTATATACACCAACTCAATATGCTCTCTCATATAAAATATAGAAATTCAAATATTATGCAAATCGACAAAAATCTAAATAATATCTAGGCGTCCCAAAGTTAAAAGAAAATGGCTGTGAATATAGTCTGTTAGAAAAAATATACAATGCCTTATTTTACTCTCTTTTGGAGTATATACACCAACTCAATATGCTCTATCATGTAAAATACAGAAATTCTAATTTTATGTGAATCTAATAAATCTAAATATTATCTAGGCACCCCACTGTTAAAAAGAAAATTGCTTAATATAATCTGTCAGAAAAAATATACAATTCCCTTTTCTATTCTGTTTTGGAGTATATACACCAACTCCATATGCTCTATCATGTAAAATACAGACATTCTAATTTTACATTAATAGAAAAAAATCTAAATATTATTTAGGCACCCAATGTTAAAAGCAAAATTGCCCTAAATATAATCTGTCAGAAATAATCTACAATTCCATTTCCTACTCTGTTATAAAGTATATACACCAACTCAATATGCTCTCTCAGGTAAAATACCAAAATTATAAATTTACAAAATTAAAAAAATTCTAAACGTTATCTAGACAACTCAATGTAAAAAGCAAAATTGTTCTGAATGTAATCTGTCAGAGAAAATATACAATGCCTTTGTCTACTCTGTTTTCGAGTATATACACCAACTCATTATGCTCTCCCATGTAAAATACAGCAGTTCAAATTTTACACGAACCTAAAAAAATCTAAACATTATCTAGGCATTTCAATGTTAAAAGCAAAATTGCTATTAATATAGTCTGTCAGTGAAAATACACAATGCCCTCTTCTACTCTTTTTTGGAGTATATAAACCAACTCAATATGCTCTCTCATGTAAAATACCGAAATTCTAAATTTACCTGAATCGAAAAAAATCTAAATATTATCTAGGCAACCCAATGTTAACAGCAAAATTGCTTCTGAATACAGTCTTTCAAGAAAAAAATATACTATGCCCTTTTGTATTCAGTTTTGGATTATATACACCAACCCAATATGCTCTCTCATGTAAAATACCGAAATTCTAAATTTACACGAATCGAAAAAATCTAAATATTATTTAGGCACCCAAAGTTAAAAGCAAAATTCCTCTGAATATAATCTATCAGAAAAAATATACAATTCCCTTTCCTACTCTGTTTTAAAATATATACACCAACTCAATATGCTCTCTCATGTAAAATACCGAAATTATAAATTTTCGCAAATTAAAAAAATTCTAAATATTATCTAGGCACCCGAATGTTAACAGCAAAATTTCTCTGAATGTAATAAGTCAAAAAAATGTACAATGCCTTTTTCTACTCTGTTTCGGAGTATACACACCAACTCAATATGCTCAACCATGTAAAATACAGAAATTCATATTTTACACAAACCGAAAAATCTAAATATTATCTAGGCATTCCAATGTTAAAAGCAAAATTGCTCTGAATATAATCTGTCAGAAAAAATAAACAATGGTTTTTTCTACTCTGTTTTGGAGTATATTCACCAACACTATATGCTCTCTCATGTAAAATACTGAAATTCTAAATTTCCACGAATCGAAAAAAATCTAAATATTTTCTAGGCCCCCCAATGTTAAAAGCAAAATTGCCCTGAATAAAATCTTTCAGAGAAAATATACAACGCCCTTTTCTATTCTGTTATGGAGAATATAAACCAACCCAATATGCTCTCTCATGTAAAATACCAAAATTCTAAATTTACGCGAATCGAAAAAAATCTAAATACTATCGAGCCACCCAATGTAAAAAGCAAAATTGCTATGAATATAATCTGTCAGAAATAATATACAATGCCCTTTCCTACTCTGTTATAAAGTATATACACCAACTCAATATGCTCTCTCATGTAAAATAGAGAAATTATAAATTGATGAAAATTAAAAAATTCTAAATATTATCTAGGCACCCCAATGTTAAAAGCAAAATTGTTCTCAATGTAATCTGTCAGAAAAGATATACAATACCTTTTTCTACTCTGTTTTCCAATATATACACCAACTCAATATGCTCTCTTATGTAAAATACAGAAGGTCAAATTTTACTCGAACCGAAAAAAACTAAATATTATTTACGCATTCCAATGATAAAAGAAAAATTGCTCTGAATATAATCTGTCAGAAAAATTATACAATGATTTTTCTACTCTGTTTTGGAGTATATACACTAACCCAATATGCTCTCTCATGTAAAATACCGAAATTCTAAATTTACGTGGATCGAAAAAAATCTGAATATTATCTAGGCACCACAATGTAAAAACCAAAATTTTTCGGAACAAAATCTGTCAGAGAAAATATACATTGCTCCTTTCTACTTTGTTTTGGAGAATATAAACCAACTCAATATGCTCTCCCATGCAAAGTACCGAAATTCTAATTTTACACGAACAGAAAAAAATCTAAATATTATCTAGGCATACCAATGTTAAAAGCTAAATTGCTCTGAATATAATCTGTCAGAAAAAATATAGAATGCTTTTATGTACTCTCTTTTGGCGCATATACACTAACCCAATATGCTCTCTCATGTAAAATACCAAAATTCTAAATTTACACGAATCGAAAAAAATCTAAATATTATCTAGGCACCCGAATGATAAAATAAAATACCTCTGAATAAAATCTCTCAGAAAAAATATACAATCCCCTTTTCTACTTTGTTTTGGAGTATATACACCAACTCAATATTCTCTCATGTAAAATACCGAAATTGTAAATTTACGCGACTCGAAAGAAATCTAAATATTATTGAGGTACCACAATGTTAAAACCAAAATTTTCTGAATATAGTCTGTCAGAAATAATATACAATGCCCTATTCTACTCTGTTTTGATGTATATACACAAACTCAATATGTTCTCTCATGTAAAATACCGAAATTCGAATTTTACAGGAATCGACAAAAATCTAAATATTATCTAGGCACCCCACTGTTAAAGGAGAATGGCTCTGAATATGATCTGTCAGAAAAAATATACAACGCTTTTTTCTACTCTATTTTGGAGTATATACACCAACTCAATATTCTCTCTCATGTAAAAAACCAAAATTCAAATTTTAAATGAACAGCAAAAAGTCTAAATATTATCTAGGCATTCCAATGTTAAAAGCAAAATTTTTCTGAATATAATCTGTCAAAAATAATATACAATGCTCTTTCCTACCCGGTTATAAAGTATATACACCAGCTCAATATGCTCTCTCATGTAAAATACGGAAATTCTAATTTTACGTGAATCGAAAAAATCTAAATATTATCTAGGCACCCCAATGTTAAAAGCAAAATTGCTCCTAATATAATCTGTCAGAAAAAATATACAATGCCCTTTTGTATTCTGATTTTTAATATATACACCAACTCAATATGCTCTCATGTAAAATACAGAAATTCTAATTTTACGTGAATTGAAAATATCTAACTGATATCTAGGAGTCCCAAAGTTAAAGAAAATGGCTCTGAATATAGTCGGTAAGAAAATATATACAATGCCTTATTCTACTCTGATTTGAAGTATATACACAACCCAGTATGCTCTCATATGTAAAATACCGAAATTCTAATTTTAGACGAATCTAAAAAAATCTAAATTATATCTAGGCGCCCCAACGTTAAAAGAAAATGGCTCTGAATATAGTCTGTTAGAAAAAATATACAATGCCTTATTCTACTCTGTTTTAAAGTATATAAATTAACTCAGTATGCTCTCTCATGTAAAACACAGAAATTCTAATTTTACCCGAGTCAAGAAAATCTAAATATTATCTAAACACCCGAATGTTAAAAAAAAAATTTTCCTGAATTTAATCTGTCAGAAAAAATATACAATGACCTATTCTACTCTGTTTTGGAGTATATACACAAACTCCATATGCTCTCTCATGTAAAATACAGAAATTCTATATTTAAGAAAATCGAAAAAATTCTAAATAATATCTAGGCGCCCCAAAGTTCAAAAACAATGGCTCTGAATATAGTCCGTTAGAAAAAATATACAATGCCTTATTCTACTCTGTTTTGGAGTATATACACCAACTCAGTATGCTCTCTCATATAAAATACCGAAATTCTAATTTTACGTGAATTGAAAAAATTTAAATATTATCTTGGCACCCCAATGTTAAAATTAAAATTGCTCTGAATATAATCTCTCAGTAAAAATATACAATGCCCCATTCTACTCTGTTTTGGAGTATATACACCAACTCCATATACTCTCTCATGTAAAATACAGAATTTCTATATTTAAGCGAATTGAAAAAAATCTAAATATTATCTAGGCAACCCAATGTTAAAAGCAAAATTGCTCTGAATATAATCTGTCAGAAAAAATATACAATGCCCTTTTCCACTATGTTTTGTAGTATATAAACCAACTCAATATGCTCTCTCATGTAAAATAACAAAATCTTACATTTACACGAATCAAAAAATATATAAATTATATCTACGTGCCCCAAAGTTAAACGAAAATGGCTCTAAATATAAACTGTTAGAGAAAATATACAATGCCTTACTCTACTCTGTTTTGGATTATATACCCCAAGTCAGTATGCTCTCTCATGTAAAACACCGAAATTCTAATTTTCCGCAAATCGAAAAAAATCTAAATAATATCTAGGCACCCCAAAGTTAAAAGAAAATGGCTCTGTATACAGTCTGTTAGAAAAAATATACAATGCCTTATTCTACTCTGTTTTTGGGTACATACACCAACTCAGTATGGTCTCTCATGTGAAATACAGAAATGCTAATTTTACGTGAATCGATAAAAATCTAAATATTTTCTAGGCACCCTAATGTTAAATACAAAATTGCTCTGAATATAATCTGTCAGAAAAAATATACAATGCCTTATTCTACTCTGTTTTGAAGTATATAGACCAACTCCATATGCTCTCTCATGTAAAATACTAAAATTCTATATTTAAGCGAATCGAAAAAAATCTAAATTCTATCTAGGCGCCCCAATGTTAAAAACAAAATTGCTCTGAATATACTCTGTCAGAAAAAATATACAATTACCTATTCTACTCTGTTTTGGAGTATATATACCCACTAAATATGCTCTCTTATGTAAAATACAGAAATTCTATATTTAAGCGAATCGAAAAAAATCAAAATAATATCCAGGCGCCCCAAAATTCCAAAAAAATGGCTCTGAATATAGTCTGTTAGAAAAAATATACAATGTTTTATTCTACTCTGTTTTGTAGTATATACACCAACTCAGTATGCTCTCTCATGTAAAATACCGAAATTCTAATTTTACGTGAATAGAAAAAAACTAAATATAATATAGGAACCCCAACTTTAAAAGCAAAATTGCTCTGAATATAATCTGTCAAAAAAAATATGCAATGCCATTTTCTACTGTGTTTCGGAGTACATACACCAACTCAATATGCTCTCTCATATAAAATGCCGAAATTCTAATTATACACAATTCGAAAAAAATATAAATATTATCTAGGCACCCAAATGTTAAAAACAAAATTGTTCTGAATATAATCTGTCAGAAAAAATATACAATGCCTTATTCTACTCTGTTTTGGAGTATATACACCAACTCCATATGCTCTCTCATGTAAAATACAGAAATTCTATATTTAAGCAAATTGAAAATAATGTAAATATTATCTACAAACCCCAATGTTAAAAGCAAAATTGCTCTGAATATAATCTGTCAAGAAAAATATACAATGCCCTTTTCTACTATGTTTTGTAGTATATACATCAACGCAATATGCTCTCTCATGTAAAATACCGAAATTCTAATTTTACGTAAATCGAAAAAAATGTAAATAATATCAAGGCGCTTCAAAGTTAAAAGAAATGGCTCTGAATATAGTCGGTTAAAAAAATATACAATGCCTTATTCTACTCTGTTTGGTAGTATATACACAACTCAGTATGCTCTTTCATGTAAAATACAGAAATTCTAACTTTATGTGAATTAAAAAAATCTAAATAATACCTTGGTGCCACAAAGTTAAAAGAAAATGGCTCTGAATATAGCCTGTTAAAAAAATATACAATGCCTTATTCTACTTTCTTTTGGAGTATACACCAACTAAGTGTACTCTCTAATGTAAAATAAAGAAATTCTATATTTAAGCGAATCGAAAAAAATCTAAATATTATTTAGGCACCCCAATGTTGAAATCAAAATTGCTCTGAATATAATCTGTCAGAAAATATATACAATGCCTTATTCTACTCTGTTTTGTAGTATATACACCACCTCAGTGTGCCCTATCGTGTAAAATACAGAAACTCTATATTTAAGCGAATCGAAAAAATCTAAATATTATCTAGGCACCCCAATGTTAAAAGCAAAATTGCTCTGAATATAATCAGTAAGAAAAAATATAAAATGCCCTTTTCTACTCTGTTATGGGGTATATACACCAACTCCATATACTCTCTCATGTAAAACACTGAAATTTTATATTTAAGCCAATCGAAAAAAATCTAAATATTATCTAGGCACCCCAATGTTAAAAACAAAATAGCTCTGAATATAATCTGTCAGAAAAAATATACAATTCCCCATTCTTCTTTATTTTGGAGTATATAAACCATTTCCATATGCTCTTTCAGGTAAAATGCAGAAATTCTATATTTAAGCGATTCGAAAAAATTCTAAATATTATCTAGGCACCCCAATGTTAAAAGCAAAATGGCTCTGAATATAATTTGTCAGAAAAAATATACAATGCCCTTTTCAATTCTGTTTTGGAGTATATACACCAACTGAATATGCTCCCTCATGTAAAATGCCAAAATTCTAATTTTACACGAATCGAAAAAAATCTAAATAATATCTAGGCGCCCCAAAGTTTAAAAAAAATGGCTCTGAATATACTCTGTTAGAAAAAATATACAATGCCTTATTTTACTCTGTTTTGGAGTATATACACCAACTCAGTATACTCTCTCATGTAAAATACAGAAATCCTAATTTTACCCGAATCGAAAATATCTAAATATTATCTAGGCACCAAAATGTTAAAAAAATAATTGCTCTGAATATAATCTGTCAGAAAAAATATACAATGCCCTCATTTCCTTTGCCGTGGAGTATATACACCAAATCCATATGCTCTCTCATGTAAAATAAAGATATTCTGTATTTAAGCGAATCGAAAAAAATCTAAATATTATTTAGGCACCACAATGTTAAAATTGCTCTGAATATAATCTGTCAGAAAAAAATATAAAATGCCTTATTCTACTCTGGTTTGGAGCATATACACCAAATCAGTTTGCTCTCTTATGTAAAATACCGAAATTCGAAATTTACGTGAATCGAAAAAAATCTAAATATTATCTAGGCACCCGAATGTTAAAAGCAAAATTTCTCTTAATGTAATCTGTCAGAAGAAATATACAATGACCGTTTATACTCTGTTTTGGAGTATATACACCCACTCAATATGCTCTCTCATGTAAAATAATGAAATTCTAATTTTACGCGAATCGAAAAAGATCTAAATAATATCTAGGCGCCCCAAAGTTAAAAAAAAATGGCTCTGTATATAGTCTGTTAGAAAAAACACACAATGCCTTATTCTACTCTATTTTGGAGTATATACACCAACTCAGTATGCTCTCTCATGTAAAATACAAAAATTCTAATTTTACCTGAATCGAGAGAAATCTAAATACTATCTAGGCACCCCAATATAAAAAACAAAATTGCTCTGAATATAATCTGTCAGAAAAAATATACAATGCCCTATTCTACTTTGTTTTGGAGTATATACACCAACTCCATATGCCTTCTCATTTAAAATACAGAAATTATATATTTAAGCGAATCAAAAAAAATCTAAATATTATCTGGGCACCCCAAAGTTAAAAACAAAATTGCGGTTAATATAATCTGTCATGAAAAATATACAATGCCCTTTTCTACTCTGTTTTGGAGTATATACACCAACTCCATATGCTCTCTGAAGTAAAATAACGAAATTATAATTTTACACAAATCGAAAAAAATGTAAATAATATCTAGGAGCCTGAAAGTTAAAGAAAATGGCTCTGAATATAGTCTGTTAGGAAAAATATACAATGTCTTATTCTACTCTGTTTTCCATTATATACACCAACTAAGTGTGCTCTCTCATGTAAAATACAGAAATTCTGATTTAACCCAAATCGAAAAAATCTAAATATTATCAAGGCACGCCAATGTTATAAAAAAATTGCTCTGAATATAATCTGTCAGAAAATATATACAATGCCCTATTCTACTCTGTTTTGGAGAATATACACCAACTTCATACGCTCTCTCACATAAAATACAGAAATTCTATATTTAAGCAAATTGAAAAAAATCTAAATATTCTCTAGGCACCCCAATGTTAAAAGCAAAATGGCGCTAAATATATTCTGTCAGAAAAAAATATGCAATGCCCTTTCCTACTCTGTTTTGTAGTATACACAGCAACAAAATATGGTCTCTCATGCAATATACCGAAATTCTAATTTTACGTGAATCTAAAAAAAATCAAAATAATATCTAGGCGCACCAAAGTTAATAGAAAATGCCTCTGAATGTACACTGTTAGGAAAAATATACAATGCCTTATTCTATTTGTTTTGGAGTATATACACCAACTCCATATGATCTCTCATGTAAAATACAGAAATTCTATATTTAAGCAAATCGAAAAAAATCTAAATATTCTCTAGGCACCCCAATATTTAAAGCAAAATTGCTCTCTATATAATCTGTCAGAAAAAATATACAATACCCTATTCTATTCAGTTTTGGAGTATATACACCAACTCAGTATGCTCTCTCATGTAAAACAGCAAATTATAATTTTATGTGAATCGAAATAACTCTAAATAATATCTAGGCGCCCCACAGTTAAAAGAAAATTGCTCTGAATATAGTTTGTTAGAAAAAATACACGATGCCTTATTCTACTCTCTTTTGGAGTATATACACCAACTCAGTATGCTCTCTCATGTAAAATACCGAAATTCTAATTTTACGCGAATCGAAAAAAATCTAAATAATATCTAGGCACCCCAAAGGTAAAAGAAAATGACTCTGGATATAGTTTGTAAGAGAAAATATACAATGCCTTATTCTACTCTGTTTTGGAGTATATACACCAACTCAGTATGCTCTCTCATTTAAAATACCGAAATTCTAAATTTACATGAATCGAAATAAATCTAAATAATATCTAGGCAGCACAATGTTAAAAAGAGAATTGCTTTGAATATAATCTGTCAGAATAAATTTACAATGTCCTATTCTACTCTGTTTTTCAGTATATACACCAACTCCATATTCTCTCTCATTTAAAACACAGTAATCCTATATTTAAGCGAATCGATAAAAATCTAAATATTATCCAGGCACCCCAATGGTAAAAACAAAATTGCTCTGAATATAATCTGTACGAAAAGTATACAATGTTCTATTGTACTCTGTTTTGGATTATATACACCAACTCAGTATGCTCTCTCATGTAAAATACAGAAATTCTCTATTTAAGCGAATCTAAAAAATTCTAAATATTATCTCGGCACCCCAATGTTAAAAACAAAATTGCTCTGAATATTATCTGTCAGAGAAAATATACAATGCCATTTTCTACTCTGTTTTGGAGTACAAACACCAACTCAGTATGCTCTCTCTTTTAAAACACCGAAATTCTAATTTTACGCAAATCGAAAAATATCTAAATATTATGTAGGAACCCCAATGTTAAAAGCAAAATTGCTCTGAATATAATCTTTCAGAAAAAATATACAATGCCCTTTTCTACTCTGTTTTGAAGTATATACACCAACTCAATATGCTCTCTCATGTAAAATACAGAAATTCTAATTTTACTCGAATCGAAAATATCTAAATATTACCTAGGCATCCCAATGTTAAAAAAAAAATTTCTCTGAATATAATCTGTCACGAAAATTATACAATGCCCTTTTCTACTCTGTTTTGGAATATATATAACAACTCAATATGCTCTCCCATGTAAAATATAGAAATTCTAATTTTACCCAAATTGAAAAAAATCCAAACATTGTCTAGGCACCCCAATGTAAAAAGCAGAATTTCTCTGAATGTAATCTGTCAGAAAAAAATATACAATGCCCTTTTCTAATTTGTTTTGAAATATATACACCAACTCAATATGCTCTCTCATGTAAAATACAGAAATTCTAATTTTATGCAAACCGAAAATAATCTAAATAATATCAAGGCGACCCAAAGTTAAAAGAAAATGGCTCTGAATATAGGCTGTTAGAAAAAATATACAATGCTTTATTCTACTCTGTTTTGGAGAATATACACAAAATCAGTTTGCTCTCTCATGTAAAATACCGAAATTCTAATTTTACCCAAATCGAAAAAATCAAAATATTACCTAGGCACCCCAATGTTAAAAACAAAATTGCTCTGAATATAATCTGTCACGAAAAATATACAATGCCCTATTCTACTATGCTTTGGAGTATATACACAAACACCATATGCTCTCTCATGTAAAATACAGAAATTCTATATTTAAGAGAATCGATTAAAATGTAAGTATTTTCTAGGCACCCCAATGTTAAAAACCAAATTGCTTTGAATATAATCTGTCAGAAAAAATATACAGTGCCCTATTCTACTCTATTTTGGAGTATATACACCAACTCCATAAGCTCACTCATGTAAAATACAGAAATTCTATATTTAAGCGAATCGAAAAAAATCTAAATATTATCTAGGCACCCCAATGTTAAAAGCAGAATTGCTCTGAATATAATCTGTCGGAAAAAATATACAATGCCCTATTCTACCCTCTTTTGGCGTATATAACCCAACTCCATATGCTCTCTAAGGTGAAATACAGAAATTCTATATTTAAGTGAATCGAAAAAAATCTAAATATTATCTCGGCACCCCAATGTTAAAAGCAAAATTGCTCTGAATATAATCTGTCAGAAAAAATATACAATCCCCTATTCTACTCTATGTTATATAATATACACCAACTCAATATGCTCTCTCAGGTAAAATACCGAAATTCTAATTTTCTGCAAATCAAAAAAATGTAAATAATATCTAGGCGCCCCAAAGTTAAAAGAAAATGGCTCTGAATAGAGTCTCTTAGAAAAAATATACAATAACTTATTCTACTCTGTTTTGGAGTATATACAACAACTCAGTATGCTCTCTCATGTAAAATACAGAAATTCTAATTTTACCTGAATTGAAAAAATCTAAATATTATCTAGCACCCCAATGTAAAAAACAAACTTCCTCTGAATATAATCTGTCAGAAATAATATACAATGCCCTATTCTACTTTGTTTTGGAGTATATACACTAACTCCATATGCTCTCTCATGAAAAATACAGAAATTCCATATTTATGCGAATCGAAAAAAATCTAAATATTATCTAGGCACCCCAATGTTAAAAAAAATTGTTTTAAATATAATCTGTCAGAAAAAATATACAATGCCCTATTCTACTCCGTTTTCGAGTATATACACCAACTCCATATGCTCTCTCATGTAAAATCCAGAAATTCTATATGTAAGCGAATCAAAAAAAATCTAAATCTTATCTAGGCACCCGAATGTTAAGAGCAAAATTGCTCTGGATAGAATCAGTCAGAAAAAATATACAATGCCGTATTCTACTCTGTTTTGGAGTATATACATTAACTCAGTGTGCTCTCTCACGTAAAATACCGAAACTCTAAATTTACGCGAATCGAAAAAAATTTAAATATTTTCTAGGCACCCCAATGTTAAAAGTAGAATTGCTCTGAATATAATCTGTCAGAAAAAATATACAATGCGTTTTTCTACTCTGTTATCGAATATATACACCAACTCAATATGCTCTCTCATGTAACATACCGAAATTCTAAATTTATGCAAATCGATAAAAATCTAAATAATATCTAGGTGCCCCAAAGTTAAAAGAAAATTGCTGTAAATATTGTCTGTTAGAGAAAATATACAATGCGTTATTCTACTCTGTTTTGTAGTATATACACCAACTCAGTGTGCTCTCTCATGTAAAATACAGAAATTCTAATTTTACCCGAATAGAAAAAATCAAATACTATCTAGGCACCCCCATGTTAAGATCAAAATTGCTCTGAATATAATCTGTCAAAAAAAATATACAATGCCGTTTTCTACCCTGTTTTGGAGTATATATACCAACTCAATATGCTCTCTCATTTAAAATACAAAAATTCTAATTTTGCACGAATCTAAAGAAATCTAAATAATATCTAGGTGCCCCAAAGTTAAAAGAAAATGGCTCTGAATATACTCTGTTAGAAAAAATATACAATGCCTTATTCTACTCTGTTTTTGAATATATACACCAACTCAGTATTCTTTATCGTGTAAAATACAGAAATTCTAATTTTACCCGAATCGATAAAATCTAAATATCACGTAGGCACCCCAATGTTAAAAACAAAATTGCTCTGAATAGAATCTGTCAGATAAAATATACAATGGCCTAATCTACTCTGTTTTCGAGTATATACACCAACTCCATATGCTCTCTCATGTAAAATACAGAAATTCTATATTTAAGCGAATCGAAACAAATCTAAATATTATCTAGGCATTCAAATGTTAAAAACTAAATTGCTCTGAATATAATCTGTCAGAAAAAATATACAATGCCATATTCTATTCTGTCTTGGTGTATATACACCAACTCAGTATGCTCTCTCATTTAAAATAGAAAAATTCGAAATTTAGGTGAATCTAAAATAATCTAAGTATTATCTAGGCACCCGAAAGTAAAAAGCAAAATTGCTCTGAATATAATCTGTCTGACAAAATATACAATGCCCTATTCTGCTCTGTTTTGGAGTATATACACCAAGTCCATATTCCCTCTAATATAAAATACAGAAATTCTATATTTAAGCGATTCAAAGAAAATATAAGTATTATCTAGGCACCCCAATTTTTGAAAACAGAATTGCTCTGAATATAAACTGTCAGAAAAAATATACAATGCCCTATTCTACTCTGTATTGGAGTATATACACCAACTCAATATGCTCTCTCATATAAAATACAAAAATTCTAAATTTAAGCGAATCGAAAAAAAATCTAAATATTATCTAGGCACCCCAATGTTAAAAGCAAAATTGCTCTGAATATAATCTGTCAGATAAAATATACAATGCCCTTTTCTACTCTTTTTTAAAGTATATACACCAACTCAATATGCCCTCTCATGAAAAATACCGAAATTTTAATTTTACCTGAATCGATAAAATCTGAATATTTTCAAGGCAACCAAATGTTAAAGCAATATTGCTGTGAATATAATCTGACAGAAAAAATATAAAATGCCCTTTTCTACTCTTTTTTGTAGTATATACACCACCTCAATATGCTCTCTCAGGTAAAATACAGAAATTCCAAATTTACGTGAATCGAAAAAAATCTAAATAATATCTATGCGCCCCAAAGTTAAAAGAAAATGGCTCTGAATATAGTCTGTTAAAAAATATACACATTGCCTGATTCTACTCTGTTTTGGAGTATATACACCAACTCAGTATGCTCTCACATGTAAAATACCAAAATTCTAATTTAACCAGAATCGAAAACATCTAAATATTATCTAAACACCCCAATGTTAAAAACAAACTTGCTCTGAATATAATCTGTCGGAAAAAAATATACAATGCCTTATTCTACCCTGTTTTGGAGTACATACACCAACTCCATATAATCTATCATGTAAAATACAGAAATTCTATATTTAAGAGAATCGAAAAAATCTAAATATTATCTATGCACCCGAAAAATAAAAGCAAAATTGCTCTGAATATAATCTGTCAGAAATAATATATAATGCCCTATTCTACTCTGTTTTGGAGTATATACACGAAATCCATATGCTCTCTCATGTAAAATACTGAAATTCTAATTTTACGTGAACGGAAAAAAACCTAAAGAATATCTGGGCGCCCCAAAGTTAAAAGAAAATGGCTCTGAATATAGTCTGTAATAAAAAATATACAATGCCTTATTCTACTCTGTTTTGGAGTATATACACAAACTCAGTATGCTCTCTCATGTAAAATACCGAAATTCTAATTTTACCCAAATTGAAAAAATCTAAATATGATCTAGGCACCCCAATGTTAAAAACAAAATTTCTCTGAATACAATCTGTCAGAAAAAATATACAATGCCCTATTCTACTCTTTTTTGGTGTATATAAACCAACTCAGTATTCTCTCACATGTAAAACAGAGAAATTCTAAATTTTCGTGGATCTAAAAAAATCTAAATATCATCTAGGCACCCCAAAGATAAAAGCAAAATTGCTCTGAATATAATCTGTCAGAAAAAATATACACTGCCCTATTCTACTCTGTTTTGGAGTATATACACCAACTCTATATGCTATCTCATGTAAAATACAGAAAGTCTATATTTAAGCGAAGAGAGAAAATCTAAATATTTTCTAGGCAATCCAATCTTAAAAGCAAAATTGCTCCGAATATAATCTGTCAGAAACAATATCCAATGGCCTTTTCTACTCTGTTATGGTGTATATACACCAACTCAATATGCTCTCTCATGTAAAATACCGAAATTCTAATTTTACGCAAATCGAACAAAATCTAAATAATATCTACGTGCCCCAAAGTTAAAAGAAAATGGCTCTGAATATAGTCTGTTAAAAAAATTATACAATACCTTATTCTACTGTGTTTTACAGTATATACACAAACTCAGTATGCTCCCTCAAATAAAATACCGAAATTCTAAATTTACGCGAATCAAAAAAAATGTAAATAGCATCTAGACGCACCAAGTTAGAAGAAAATGTCTCTGAATATAGTCTGTTAGAAAAAATATACAATGACTTATTTTCCTTTTTTTGGAGTATATACAGAAACGCATTATGCTCTCTGATGTAAAATACAGAAATCCTAATTTCACCCGAATCGAAAAAATCTAAATATTATCTAGGCACCGCAATGTTAAAAACAAAATTGCTCTGAATATCATCTGTCAGAAAAAGTATACAATGCCCTATTCTACTCTTTTTTGGAGCGTATACACCAACTCCATATGCTCTCTCATGTAAAATACAGAAATTCTATATTTAAGCGAAACGAAACAAATATAAATATTATCTGGGCACCCCAAAGTTAAAAAAAAAATTGCTCCGAATATAATCTGTCATAAAAAATATGCAATGCCCTATTCTATTCGGTTTTGGTGTATATTCACCAACACAGTATGCTCTCTCATGTAAAATAGAGAAATTCTAAATTTACGTGAATCTAAAAAAATCTAAATATTATCTAGGCACCCCAAAGTTAAAAGCAAAATTGCTCTGACTATAATCTGTCAGAAAAAATATACAATGCCCTTTTCTACTCTTTTTTGGAGTATATGCAGCAACTCAATAAGCGCTCTCATGTAAAATACCAAAATTCCAATTATACACGAATTGAAAAAAAATATAAATAATATCTAGGCACCCCAAAGTTAAAACAAAATGGCTGTGAATATAGTCTGTTAGAAAAAATATAAAATGCCTTATTCTAATCTGTTTTGGAGTATATACACCAACTCAGTATGCTCTCTTATGTAAAATACCGAAATTCTAATTTTACACGAATCGAAAAAATCTTAATATTATCTAGGCACCCCAATGTTAAATACAAAATTCTCTGAATATAATCTGTCACAAAAAATATTCTATCCCCTATTCTACTCTGTTTTGGTGTATATACACCAACTCAGTATGCTCTCTCAGGTAAAATACAGAAATTCTAATTTTACGTTTACCTAAAAAAATCTAAATATTATCTAGGCAGCCCAAAGGTAAAAGCAAAATTGCTCTGAATATAATCTGTCAGAAAAAATATACAATGCCCTATTCTACTCTGTTTTGGAGTACATACACCAACTGCATATGCTCTCTCATGAAAAATACAGAAATTCTGTATTTAAGCGAATCGAAAAAATCTAAATATTATCTAGGCACCCGAAGGTTAAAAGCAAAATTTCCCTGAATATAATCTGTCACAAAATATATTCAATCTTCTATTCTACTCTGTTTTGGTGTATATACACCAACTCAGTATGCTCTCTCATGTAAAATACCGAAATTCAAATTTTACCCGAATCGAAAAAATCTAAATATTATCTAGGTACCCGGAAATTAAAAGTAAAATTGCTCTGAATATAATCTGTCAGAAAAAATATACAATGCCCTTTTCTACTCTGTTTTGGAGTATATACACCAACTCAATATGCTCTGTCATGTAAAATACCGAAATTATTAATTTACGTTAATTGAAAAAATCTAAATAATATCCCAGCACCCCAATGTTGAAAACAAAATTGCACTGCATATAATCTCTAAGAAAAAATATACAATGCCCTATTCTACTCTGTTTTGCAGTATATACAGCAACTCCATCTGCTCTCTCATGTAAAATACAGAAATTCTGTATTTAAGCGAATCGAAAAAAATCTAAATATTATCTAGGCAACACAATGTTAAATGCAAAACTGCTCTGCATATATTCTGTCATAAAAAATATACAATGTCCTTTACTACTCTGTTGTGGAGTATATACACCAACTCAATATGCTCTCTCAGGTAATATACCAAAATTCTAATATTACGCAAATCGAATAAAGTCTAAATAATATCTACGCACCCCAAAGTTAAAAGAAAATGGCTCTGAATATAGTCTGTTAGAGAAAATATAAAATGCGGTATTCTACTCTGTTTTAGAGTATATACACCAACTCAGTATGCTCTCTCATGTAAAATACAGAAATACTAATTTTACCCGAATCGAAAAAATATAAATATTATGTAGGTAACCCAATTTTAAAACTAAAATTGCTCTAAATATAATCTGTCAGAAAAAATATACAATGCCCTATTCTACTCGTTTTTGGAGTATATAGAACAACTCCATATGCTCTGTCATTTAAAATACAGAAATTCTAATTTTACCCGAATCGAAAAAATCTAAATAATATCTAGGCACCCCAAAGTTAAAACAAAATGGTTCTGAATATAGTCTGTTAGAAAAAATATGCAATAGCTTATTCTACACTGTTTTGTAGTATATACACGAACTCAGTATGCTCTCTCATGTAAAATACAGAAATTCTAAGTTTACCCGAATCAAAAAAATCTAAATATTATTTAGGCACACCAATGTTAAAAACAAAATTGCTCCGAATATAGTCTGTCAGAGAAAATACACAATGCTCTATTCTAATCTGTTTTGGAGTATATACACCAACTCCATATGCTCTCTCATGTAAAATAGAGAAATTCTATATTTAAGCGAATTAAAAAAATCTAAATAATATCTATACGCCCCAAAGTTAAAAGAAAATGCCTCTGAAAATAGTCTGTTAGAAAAAATATACCATGCCTTATTCTACTCTGTTTTGGAGTATATAAACCAACTCAGTATGCTCTCTCATGTAAAATACCGAGATTCTAATTTTATGCAAATCGATATAAATCTAACTAATATGTTGCCACTTCAAATATAAAAAAAAAGGCTCTGAATATAGTCTGTTAGAAAAAATATACAATGCCTTATTCTACTCTGTTTTGGAGTATATACAACAACTCAGTATGCTCTCTCATGTAAAATACAGAAACTCTAATTTTTCTCGAATCAAAAAAATTTAAACATTATCTAGGCACCCCAATGTAAAAACAAAATTGCTCTGAACATAATCTGTCATAAAAAATATTCAATGCACTTTTCTACTCTGTTTTGGAGTTCGTACACCAACTCCATATGCTCTATCATTTAAATAAAGAAATTCTATATTTAAGCGACTCGAAAAAAATCTAAATATTATCTAGGCACCCCAATGTTAAAAACAAAATTTCTCTGAATATATTCTGTCAGAAAAAATATACAATGCCCTTTTCTACGCTGTTTTGGAGTATATACACCAACTCAGTTTGCGCTCTGAAGGAAAATAGAGAAATTCTAATTTTAACCTATTCAAAAAAATCTAAATATTCTTTAGGCACCCCAATGTTAAAAACAAAACTGCTCTGAATATAATCTGTCAGAAAAAATATAAAATGTCCTATTCTAATTTTTTTTTTGGAGTATATACACCAACTCCATATGCTCACTCATGTAAAATACAGAAATTCTAATTTTACTCGAATCGAAAAAATCTAAATATTATCTAGGCACCCGATTGTTAAAAACAAAATGGCTCTGAATATAATCAGTCAGAAAAAATATACAATGCCCTATTCCACTCTGTTTTGGAGTACATACACCAACTCCATATGCTCTCTCATGTAAAATACAGAAATTCTATATTTACGTGAATCGAAAAAATCTAAATATTATATAGGCACCCGAAGGATAAAAGCAAAATTGCTCTAAATATAATCTGTCAGAAATAATATATAATGCCTTATTCTACTCTGTTTTGGAATATATACACCAACTGCGTATGCTCTCTCTTGGAAAATACTGAAATTCTAATTTTACGTGAATGGAAAAAAACCTAAAGAATATCTAGGCACCCCAAAGTTAATAGAAAATGGCTCTGAATATAGTCTGTAAGAAAACATATACAATGCCTTATTCTACTCTGTTTTGGAGTATATAAACCAACTCAGTATGCTCTCTCAAGTAAAATACCAAAATTCTAATTTTACCCGAATCGAAAAAATCTAAATATGATCTAGGCACCCCAATGTTAAAAACAAAATTGCTCTGAATATAATCTGTCAAAAAAAATATACAATGTTCTATTCTACTCTGTTTTGGAGTATATACACCAAATCCATGTGCTCTCTTATGTAAAATACAGAAATTCTATATTTAAGAAAATAGAGAAAATCTAAATATTATCGAGGCACCCCAATATCTAAAACAATATTTTTCTGGGTATAATCTGTCAGAGAAAATATACAATGCCCTTTTCTACTCTGTTTTGTTGTATATACACAAACTCAATATGCTCTTTCATGTAAAATACAAAAATTCTAATTTTACCCGAATCGAAAATAGCTAAATATTATCAAAGAACCCCAATGTTAAAACAAAACTTCTCTGAATATAATCTGTCAGAAAAAATATACAATGACCTATTCTACTCTGTTTTGGAGTATATACACCAACTCAATATGCTCTCTAATGTAAAATACAGAAATTCTATATTTAAGCGTATCGAAAAAGATCTGAATATTATCTAGGCACCCAAATGTTAAAATCAAAATTGCTCTGAATATAATCTGTCATAAAAAATATACAATTCCCTATTCTACTCTGCTTTGGAGTATATACACCAACTCAATATGCTCTCTCATGTGAAATACAGAAATTCTATATTTAAGCGAATCGAAAAATATCTAAATATTATCTAGGCACCCCAAGGTTAAAAGCAAAATTGCTCTAAATATAATCTGTCAGAAAAAATATACAATGCCCTTTTCTACTCTGTTTTAAAGTATATGCAGCAACTCAACCTGCACTCTCATGTAAAATACAGAAATTCTAACATTACGCAAATTGAAAAAAATATAAATAATATCTAGGCACCCCAAAGTTAAAAGAAAATGCCTCTGAATATAGTCTGTTAGAAAAAATATACAATGCCTTATTCTAATCTGTTTTGGAGTATATACACCAACTCAATATGCTCTCTCATGTAAAATACCGAAATTGTAATTTTAAGTGAATGGATAAAAACCTAAAGAATATCTAGGAGCCCCAAAGTTAAAAGAAAATGGCTCTGAATATAGTCTGTAAGACAAAAAAAACAATGCCTTACTCTACTCTGTTTTGGAGTATATACACCAACTCAGTATGCTCTCCCATTTAAAATACCGAAATTCTAATTTTACCCAAATCGAAAAAATCTAAATATGATCTAGGCACCCCAGTGTTAAAAACAAAATTTCTCTGAATATTATCTGTAAAAAAAATAAACAATGCCCTATTCCACTGTTTTCTGGTGTATATAAACCAACTCAGTATGCTCTCTCATGTAAAATAGAGAAATTCTGAATTTACGCGGATCTAAAAAAATCTAAATATTATCTAGGCACCCCAAATTTAAAAGGAAAATTGCTCTGAATATAATCTGTTAGAAAAAATATACAATGCTTTATTCTACTCTGTTTTGGAGTATGTACACCAACTTCATATGCTCTCTCATGTAAAATACAGAAATTCTATATTTAGCGAATCGAAAAAAATCTAAATATAATCTAGGCACCCCAATGTTAAATACAAAATGGCTCTGAATATAATCTGTCAGAAAAAATATACAATGCTTTAGTGTAATCGGTTTTTGCATATATACACCAACTCCATATGCTCTCTCATGTAAAATACAGAAATTCTATATTTAAGCGAATCGAGAAAATCTAAATATTATCTAGGCACCCCAATGTTGAAAACAATATTGTTCTGGGTATAATCTGTCAGAGAAAATATACAATGCCCTTTTCTACTCTGTTTTGTAGTATATACACCAACTCAATATGCTCTTTCATGAAAAATACAAAAATTCAAATTTTACCTGAATCGAAAATATCTAACTATTACCAACCACCCCAATGTTAAAAACAAAACTTCTCTGAATATAATCTGTCAGAATAAATATACAATGACCTATTCTACTCTGTTTTGGAGTATATACACCAACTCCATATGCTCTCTCATGTAAAATACACAAATTCTATATTTAAGCGAATCGAAACAAATCTAAGTATTATCTAGGCATTCAAATGTTAAAAACAAAATTTCTCTGAATATAATCTGTCAGAAAAAATATGCAATGCCCTATTCTATTCTGTCTTGGTGTATAAACACCAACTCAGTATGCTCTCTCATTTAAAATAGAAAAATTCGAAATTTATGTAAATCTAAAATAATCTAAATATTATCTAGGCACCCGAAAGTAAAAAGCAAAATTGCTCTGAATATAATCTGTCTAAAAAAATATACAATGCCCTTTTCTACTCTGTTTTGGAGTATATGCAGCAACTCAATATGTGCTCTCATGTAAAATACCGAAATTCTAATTTTACGCGAATTGAAAAAATGTAAATAATATCTAGGGACCCCAAAGTTAAAAGAAAATGGCTCTGAATATAGTCTGTTAAAAAAATATACAATGCCTCATTCTAATCTGTTTTGGAGTATATACACCAACTCAGTATGCTCTCTCATATAATATACAAAAATTCTAATTTTACCGGAATCGAAAAAATCTAAATATTATCTGGGCACCCCAATGTTAAAAACAAAATTGCTCTGAATACAATCTGTCTGACAAAATATACAATGCCCTATTCTACTCTGTTTTGGAGTATATACACCAAGTTTATATGCCCTCTAATGTAAAATACAGAAATTCTATATTTAAGGGATTCAAAGAAAATATAAGTATTATCTAGGCACCCCAATTTTAAAAACAAAATAGCTCTGAATATAAACTGTCAGAAAAAAAATACAATGCCCTATTCTACTTTGTATTGGAGTATATACACCAACTCAATATGCTGCCTCTTATAAAATACAAAAATTCTATATTTAAGCGAATCGAAAAAAATCTAAATATTATCTAGGCACCCCAATGTTAAAAGCAAAATAGCTCTGAATATAATCTGTCAGATAAAATATACAATGCCCTTTTCTACTCTTTTTTAAAGTATATACACCAAATCAATATGCCCTGTCATGAAAAATACCGAAATTCTAATTTTACCTGAATCGAAAAAATCTAAATATTTTCAAGGAAACCCAATGTTAAAAGCAATATTTCTCTGAATATAATCTGAGAGAAAAAATATAAAATGCCCTTTTCTACTCTCTTTTGTAGTATATACACCACCTCAATATGCTCTCTCAGGTAAAACAGAGAAATTCAAAATTTACGTGAATCGAGAAAAATCTAAATAATATCTAGGCGCCCCAAAGTTAAAAGAAAATGGCTCTGAATATAGTCTGTTAAAAAATATACACAATGCCTGATTCTACTATGTTTTGGAGTATATACACCAACTCAGTATGCTATCACATGTAAAATACAAAAATTCTAATTTAACCGGAATCGAAAAAATCTAAATATTATGTAGGCACCCGAAGGATTATAGCAAAATTGCTCTGAATATAATCTGTCAGAAATAACATATAATGCCCTATTCTACTCTGTTTTGGAGTATATACACCAACTCCATATGCTCTCTCATGTAAAATACAGAAATTCTATATTTAAGCGAATAGAGAAAATCTAAATATTATCTAGGCAATCCAATGTTAAAATCAAAATTGCTCCGAATATAATCTGTCAGAAAAAATGTCCAATGTTTTTTTCTACTCTGTTATGGTGTATATACACCAACTCAATATGCTCTCTCATGTAAAATACCGAAATTCTAATTTTACGCGAATCAAAAAAAATCTAAATAATATCTACGCGCCCCAAACTTAAAAGAAAATGGCTCTGAATATAGTCTGTTAAAAAAAATATACAATACCTTATTCTACTGTGTTTTACAGTATATACACAAACTCAGTATGCTCCCTCATGTAAAATACCGAAATTCTAAATTTACACGAATTGAAAAAAATGTAAATAACATCTAGACGCACCAAGTTAAAAGAAAATGGCCCTGAATATAGGCTGTTAGAAAAAATATACAATGACCTATTTTCCTTTTTTTGGAGTATATACACAAACGCATTATGCTCTCTGATGTAAAATACAGAAATCCTAATTTCACCCGAATTGAAAAAATCTAAATATTATCTAGGCACGGCAATGTTAAAAACAAAATTTCTCTGAATATCATCTGTCAGAAAAAATATACAATGCCCTATTCTACTCTTTTTTGGAGCGTATACACCAACTCCATATGCTCTCTCATGTAAAATACAGAAATTCTATATTTAAGCGAATCGAAACAAATATAAATATTATCTAGGCACCCCAAAGTTAAAAACAAAATTGCTACGAATATAATCTGTCAGAAAAAATATACAATGCCCTATTCTATTTCGTTTTGGTGTATATACACCAACTCAGTATGCTCTCTCATGTAAAATAGAGAAATTCTAATTTTACGTGAATCTAAAAAAATCTAAATATTTTCTAGGCACCCCAAAGTTAAAAGCAAAATTTCTCTGAATATAATCTGTCAGAAAAAAATACAATGCCCTTTTCTACTCTCTTTTGGAGTATATGCAGCAACTCAATATGCGCTCTCATGTAAAATACCGAAATTCCAATTTTACGCGAATTGAAAAAAATATAAATAATATCTAGGCACACCAAAGTTAAAAGAAAATGGCTCTGAATATAGTCTGTTAGAAAAAATATACAATGCCTTATTCTAATCTGTTTTGGAGTATATACACCAACTCAGTATGCTCTCTTATGTAAAATACCGAAATTCTAATTTTACACGAATCGAAAAAATCTTAATATTATCTAGGCACCACAATGTTAAAAACAAAATTTCTCAGAATATAATCTGTCACAAAAAATATTCTATCCCCTATTCTACTCTGTTTTGGTGTATATAAACCAACTCAGTATGCTCTCTCATGTAAAATACAGAAATTCTAATTTTACGTTTACCTAAAGAAATCTAAATATTATCTAGGCAGCCCAAAGGTGAAAGCAAAATTGCTCTAAATATAATCTGTCAGAAAAAATATACAATGCCCTATTCTACTCTGTTTTGGAGTACATAAACCAACTGCATATGCTCTCTCATGAAAAATACAGAAATTCTATATTTAAGCGAATCGAAAAAATCTAAATATTATCTAGGCAATTCAGTGTGAAAAGCAAAATTGCTCCGAATATAATCTGTCAGAAAAAATATCCAATGGCCTTTTCTACTCTGTTTTGGTGTATATACACCAACTCAATATGCTCTCTCATGTAAAATACCGAAATTCTAATTTTACGCGAATCGAATAAAATCTAAATAATATCTACGTGAACGAAAGTTAAAAGAAAATGGCTCTGAATATAGTCTGTTAGAAAAAATATACAATGCCTTATTCTACTCTGTTTTGAAGTATATACACCAACTCTGGTAAAATACCGAAATTCTAATTTTACCCGAATTGAAAAAGCTAAATATGATCTAGGCACCCCAATGTTAAAACAAAATTGCTCTGAATATAATCTGTCAGAAAAAATATACAATGCCGTATTCTACTTTTTTTTGGTGTATATAAACCAACTCAGTATGATCTCTCATGTAAAATAGAGAAATTCTAAATTTACGTGGATCTAAAAAAATCTAAATATTATCTAGGCACCCCAAAGTTAAAAGAAAAATTGCTCTGAATATAATCTGTCTAAAAAAATATACAATGCTCTATTCTACTCTGTTTTGGAATATATGCTCCAACTCAATATGCTCTCTCATGTAAAATACCGAAATTTTAATTTTACGTGAATCGAAAAAAATCTAAATAATAACTAGGCGTCCCAAAGTTGAAGGAAAATGGCTCTGAATATAGTCTGTTAGAAAAAATATACAATGCCTTATTCTACTCTGTTTTGGAGTATATACACAAGTCAGTATGCTCTCTCATGTAAAGTACCTTAATTCAAATTTTACGTGAATCGAAAAAAATCTAAATATTATCTAGGCACCCCAATGTTAATAGCAAAATTGGTCTGAATATAATCTGTCAGAAAAAATATACAGTGTCCTCTTCTACTCTTTTTTGGAGTATATACACCAACTTCATAGGCTTTCTCATGTAAAACACAGAAATTCTAATTTTACAAGAATCAAAAAGAATCTAAATAATATCTAGGCGCCTCAAAGTTAAAGGAAAATGGCTCTTAAAATAGTCTGTTAGAAAAAATATACAATGCCTTATTCTACTCTGTTTTGGAGTATATACACCAGCTCCATGTGCTCTCTCATGTAAAATACAGAAATACTAATTTTACACGAATCGAAAGAAATCTAAATAATATCTAGGCGTCAAAAAGCTAAAAGAAAATGGATCTTAATATAGTCTGTTAGAGAAAATATACACTGCCTTATTCTACTCTGTTTTGGAGTATATACACCAACACAGTATGCTCTCTAATGTAAAATACAGAAATTCTAATTTTACCTGAATCGAAAAAATCTAAATATTATTTAGTCAACCCAATGTTAAAAACAAAATTGCTCTGAATATAATCTGTCAGAGAAAATATACAATACCCTATTCTACTCTGTTTTGGGGCATATACACTAACTTCATATGCTCTCTCATGTAAAATACAGAAATTCTATATTTAAGCGAATCGAAAAATATCTAAATATTATCTAGGCACGCCAATGTTAAAAACAAAATTGCTCTGAATATAATCTGTCAGAAAAAATATACAATGCCCTATTCTACTCTGTTTTGGAGTATATACAAAAACTCAGTATGCTCTCTCATGTAAAATACCGAAATTCTAATTTTACGTGAATCTAAAAAAAATTTAAATATTATCTAGGCACCCCAATGTAAAAAACAATATTGCTCTGAATATAATCCATCGGAAAAACTATAAAATGCCCTATTCTACTCTGTTTTTGAGTATATACACCAACTCCATACGCTCTCTCATGTAAAATACAGAAATTCTATATTTAAGCAAATCGAAAAAAATTTAAATATTATCTAGGCACCGCAATGATAAACGCAAAATTTCTCTGAATATAATCTGTCAGAAAAAATATAAAATGCCCCGTTCTACTCTGTTTTGGAGTATATACACCAACTCCATATGCTCTCTCATGTAAAATACAGAAATTCTATATTTAAGGAAAACAAAAAATATCTAAATATTATCTAGGCACAACAAAGTTTAATGAAAATGGCTCTTAATATAGTCGGTTAGAGAAAATATACAATGCCTTATTCTACTCTGCTTTGGAGTATATACACCAACTCAGTATGCTCTCTCATGTAATATACAGAAATTCTATATTAAAGCGAATCGAAACAAATCTAAATATTATCTAGGCACCCGAATGTTAAAAGCAAAATTCCTCTGAATATAATCTGTCAGAAAAAATATACAATGCCCTTCTCTACTCTGTTTTTAGTATATACACCAACTCAATATGCTCTCTCATGTAAAATACAGAAATTCTAATTTTAGCCGAATCGAAAAAATCTAAATATTATGTAGGCTCCCAAATGTTAAAAACAAAATTGCTCTGAATATAGTCTGTCAGAAAAAATATACAATGCCCTATTCTACTCTTTTTTGGAGTATATACAGAAACTCCATATGCTCAATCCTGAAAAATACCGAAATACTAAATTTACATGAGTCGAAAAAAATCTAAATAATATCTAGGCGCCACAACGTTCCAAAAAAATAGCTCTGAAGATAGTCTGTTAGAAAGAATATACAATGCCTTATTCTACTTTTTTTTGGAGTATATACTCCAACTCCATATGCTCTCTCATGTAAAATACAAAAATTCTTATTCTACCCCAATCGAAAAAATATAAATATTGTCTAGGCACCTTAATGTTATAAACAAAATTGCTCTGAATATAATCTGTCAGAAAAAATATACAACGCCCTATTCTACTCTGTTCTGGAGTATATAAACCAACTCCATATGCTCTCTCATGTAAAATACAGAAATTCTATATTTAAGGGAATCGGAAAAATCTAAATATTATACTGGCACCCCAATGTTAAAAGCAAAATTGCTCTGAATATAATCTGTCAGAAACAATAGACAATGCCCTTTTGTACTCTGTTTTGTTGTATATACACCAACACAGTATTCTCTGTCATGTAAAATACAAAAATTCTAATTTTACCCGAATCGAAAAAATCCAAATATTATTTAGGCAACCCAATGTTGAAAACAAAATATCTCTGAATATAATCTGTCAGAAAAAAATATACAGTGCACTATTCTATTCTGTTTTGGAGTATATACACCAACTCCATATGCTCTATCATGTAAAATACAGAAATTCTATATTTAAGCGAATCGAAAACAATTTAACTATTATCTAAGCACCCCAATCTTAAAAACAAAACTGCTCTGAATATAATCTGTGAGGAAAAATATACAATGCCCTATTCTACTCTGTCTTGGAGTATATACACCATCTCCATATGCTCTCTCATGTAAAATACAAAAATTCAAATTCTACCCGAATCGAAAAAATATAAATATAGTCTTGGCATTCCTATGTTAAAAACAAAATTACTCTTAATATAATCAGTCAGAAAAAATATACAATGCCCTTTTCTTCTCTGTTTTGTAGTATATTCACCAACTCAATATGGTCTCTCATGTAAAATAGAAAATTCGAATTTTATCCAAATCAAAAAAATTTAAATATTATGTAGGCACGCCAATGTTAAAGAAAGATTACTCTGAATATAATCTGTCAGAAAAAATATAGAATGCCCTTTTGTACTCTGTTTTGTTGTGTATACACCAACACAGTATTCTCTGTCATATAAAATAAAAAAATTCTAATTTTACCCGAATCGAAAAAATCCAAATATTATTTAGGCAACCCAATGTTAAAAACAAAATATCTCTGAATATAATCTGTCAGAAAAAAATATACAGTGCATTATTCTATTCTGTTTTGGAGTATATACACCAACACCATATGCTCTATCATGTAAAATACAGAAATTCTATATTTAAGCGAATTGAAAACAATTTAAATATTATCTAAGCACCCCAATGTTAAAAACAAAATTGCTCTGAATATAATCTGTGAGAAAAAATATACAATGCCCTATTCTACTCTGTCTTGGAATATATACACCATCTCAATATGCTCTCTCATGTAAAATACAGAAATTAAAATTCTACCCGAATGGAAAAAATATAAATATAGTCTTGGCATTCCAATGTTATAAACAAAATTACTCTGAATATAATCAGTCAGAAAAAATATACAATGCCCTTTTCTACTCTGTTTTGTAGTATATACACCAACTCAATATGGTCTCTCATGAAAAATAGAGAAATTCGAATTTTATCCGAATCGAAAAAATCTAAATATGATCTAGGCACCCCAATGTTAAAAACAAAATTGCTCTGAATATAATCTGTCAGAAAAAATATACAATGTTCTATTCCAGTTTTTTTGGGGGTATATATAACAACTCAGTATGCTCTCTCATGTAAAATAGAGAAATTCTAAATTTACGTAAATCTAAAAAAATCTAAATATTATCTAGGCACCCCAAAGTTAAAAGCAAAATTGCTCTGAATATAATGTGTCAGAAAAAATATACAATGCCCTATTCTATTCTGTTTTGGAGTATATACAACAACTCCATATGCTTTCTCATGTAAAATACAGAAATTCTATATTTAAGCTAATAGAGAATAATCTAAATATTATCCAGGCAATCCAATGTTAAAAGCAAAATTGCTCCGAATATAATCTGTCAGAAAAAATATCCAATGGCCTTTTCTACTCTGTTTTGGTGTATATAAACCAACTCAATATGCTCTCTCATGTAAAATACCGAAATTCAAATTTACGGGAATCGAAAATAATCTAAATAATATCTACGCTACCCAAAGTTAAAAGAAAATGGCTCTGAATATAGTCTGTTAGATAAAATATACAATGCCTCATTCTAATCTGTTTTGGAGTATATACACCAACTAAGTATGCTCTCTCATGTAATATACCGAAATATTAATTTTACTCGAATCGAGAAAATCTAAATATTATCTGGGCACCCCAATGTTGAAAACGAAATTGCTCTGAATATAATCTGTCTGAAAAAATATACAATACCCTATTCTACTCTGTTTTGGTGTATATACACCAACTCCATATGCTCTCTAATGTAAAATACAGACATTCTATATTTAAGCGATTCAAAGAAAATATAAGTATTATCTAGGCATCCAAATGTTAAAAACAAAATTGCTCTGAATATAAACTGTCAGAAAAAATATACAATGCCCTATTCTACTCTGTATTGGAGTATATACACCAAATCAATATGCTCTCTCATATAAAATACAGAAATTCTATATTTAAGCGAATCAAAAAAAATCTAAATATTATCTAGGCACCCCAATGTTAAAAGCAAAATTGCTCTGAATATAATTTGTCAGATAAAATATACAATGCCCTTTTCTATTCTTTTTTAAAGTATATACACCAACTCAATATGCCCTCTCATGAAAAATACCGAAATTAGAATTTTACCTGAATCGAAAAAATCTAAATATTTTCTAGGCAACCCAATGTTAAAAGCAATATTGCTCTGAATATAATCTGACAGAAAAAATATAAAATGCCCTTTTCTACTATCTTTTGTAGTATATACACCACCTCAATATGCTCTCTCAGGTAAAATACAGAAATCCGAAATTTACGTGAATCGAAAAAAATCTAAATAATATCGAGGCGCCCCAAAGTTAAAAGAAAATGGCTATGAATATAGTCTGTTAAAAAATATACACAATGCCTGATTCTACTCTGTTTTGGAGTATATACACCAACTCAGTATGCTCTCACATGTAAAATACAAAAATTCTAATTTTACCTGAATCCGAAAAATCTAAATATTATCTAGGCACCCCAATGTTAAAAACAAACTTGCTCTGAATATATTCTGTCAGAAAAAAATATACAATGCTCTATTCTACTCTGTTTTGGAGTACATACACCAACTCCATATGCTCTATCATGTAAAATACAGAAATTCTAAATTTAAGTGAATGGAAAAAATCTAAATATTATCTAGGCACCCGAAAGTTAAAAGCAAAATTGCTCTGAATATAATCTGTCAGAAATAAAATATAATGCCCTATTCTACTCTGTTTTGGAGTATATACACCAACTCCATATGCTCTCTCACGTAAAATACTGAAA
Source organism: Callithrix jacchus (assembly GCF_049354715.1). Classification (NCBI taxonomy): domain Eukaryota; kingdom Metazoa; phylum Chordata; class Mammalia; order Primates; family Cebidae; genus Callithrix; species Callithrix jacchus. Next base: position 51,384,658 of record NC_133521.1, on the reverse strand, counting down.
TTCTAATTTTACGTGAATGGAAAAAAACCTAAAGAATATCTAGGCGCCCCAAAGTTAAAAGAAAATGGCTCTGAATATAGTGTGTAAGAAAAAAAATACAATGCCTTATTCTACTCTGTTTTGGTGTATATACACCAACTCAGTATGCTCTCTCATGTAAAATACCGAAATTCTAATTTTACCCGAATCAAAAAAATCTAAATATTATCTAGGCACCCCATGTTAAAACAAAATTTCTCTGAAAATAATCTGTCATAAAAAATATACAATGCCCTATTCTACTTTTTTTTTGGTGTATATAAACCAACTCAGAATGCTCTCCCATGTAAAATAGAGAAATCCTAAATTTACGTGAATCTAAAAAAATCTAAATATTATCTAGGCGCCCCAAACTTAAAAGAAAATTTCTATGAATATAATCTGTCTAAAAAAAATATACAGTGCCCTATTCTACCCTGTGTTGGTGTACATGCAGCAACTCAATATGCGCTCCCATGTAAAATAACGAAATTCTAATTTTACGCGAATTGAAAAAATATAAATAATATCTAGGCACCCCAAAGTTAAAAGAAAATGGCTCTGAATATAGTCTGTCAGAAAAAATATACAATGCCTCATTCTATTTTGTTTTGGAGTGTATACACAAACTCAGTATGCTCTCTCATGTAAAATACCGAAATCCTAATTTTAACCAAATTGAAAAAATCTAAATATTATCTAGGCACCCCAATCTTAAAAACAAAATTTCTCTGAATATAATCTGTCTGACAAAATATACAATGCCCTATTCTACTCTGTTTTGGAGTATATACACCAACTCTATATGCTCTCTAATGTAAAATACAGAAATTCTATTTTTAAGCGATTCAAAGAAAATATAAGTATTATCGAGGCACCCCAATGATAAAAACAAAATTGCTCTGAATATAAACTGTCAGAAAAAATATACCATGCCCTATTCTACTCTGTATTGGAGTATATACACAAACTCAATATGCTCTCTTATATACAATACAGAAATTCTATATTTAAGCGAATCGAAAAAATTCTATATATTATCTAGGCACCCCAATGTTAAAAGCAAAATTGCTCTGAATATATTCTGTCAGATGAAATATAGAATGCCCTTTTCTACTCTTTTTTGGAGTATATACACCAACTCAATATGCCCTCTCATGAAAAATACCGAAATTCTAATTTTACCCGAATCGAAAAAATCTAAATATTTTCTAGGCAACCCAATGTTAAAAGCAATATTGCTCTGAATATAATCTGACAGAAATAATATAAAATGCCCTTTTCTACTCTCTTTGGTAGTATATACACCACCTCAATATGCTCTCTCACGTAAAATACAGACATTCGAAATTTACGTGAATCGAAAAAAATCTAAATAATATCTAGGCGCCCCAAAGTTAAAAGAAAATGGCTCTGAATATAGTCTGTTAAAAAAAATACACAATGTCTGATTCTTCTCTGTTTTGGAGTATATACATCAACTGAGTATGCTCTCTCATGTAAAATACCAAAATTCTAATTTTACCCGAATCGAAAAATCTAAATACAATTTAGTCAACCCAATGTTGAAAACAAACTTTCTCTGAATATAATCTGTCAGAAAAAATATACAATGCCCTATTCTACTCTGTTTTGGAGTACAAACACCAACTCCATATGCTCTCTCATGTAAAATACAGAAATTCTATATTTAAGCGAATCGAAAAAAATCTAAATATTATCTAGGCACCCGAAGGTTAAAAGGAAAATTTCTCTGAATATAATCTGTCACAAAAAATATACAATGCCTTATTCTACTCTGTTTTGGAGTATATACACCAACTCCATATGCTCTCTCATGTAAAATACAGAAATTCAAATTCTACCCGAATCGAAAAAATATAAATATAGTCTTCGCATTACAATGTTAAAAACAAAATTGCTCTGAATATATTCTGTCAGAAAATACATACAATGCCCTTTTGTACTCTGTTTTGTTGTATATACACCAACTCAATATGGTCTCTCATGTAAAATACAGAATTTCGAATTTTATCTGAATCGAAAAAATATAAATAATATGTAGGCACGCCAATGTTAAAGAAAAATTTCTCTGAATATAATCTGTCAGAAAAAATATACAATGCCCTATTCTACTGTGTTTTAAAGTATATAAACCAAGTCAGTATGCTCTTTCATGTAAAATACCGAACTTCTAATTTTACCCGAATCAAAAAATCAAAATATTATGTAGGTACCCCAATTTTAAGAACAAAATTGCTCTGAATATAGTCTGTCAAAAAATATACAATACCCTATTCTACTCTGTTTTTGAGTATATACAGCAACTCTATATGCTCTCTCATGTAAAATACAGAAATTCTAATTTTACGTGAATTGAGATAAATCTAAATAATATCTAGGCGCCCCAATGTTCATCGAAAATGGCTCTAAATATAGTCTTTTAGAAAAAATATACAATGCCTTATTTGACTTTGTTTTGGAGTATATACACCAACTCCATATGCTCTATGATGTAAAATACAGAAATTCTAATTCTACCAGAATCGAATAAATATAAATATTGTCTAGGCACCCCAATGTTAAAAGGAAAATTGCTCTAAATATAATATGTCATAAAAAATATACAATGCCCTTTTCTACTCAGTTTTGTAGTATATACACCAACTCAATATGCTCTCTCATGTAAAATACAGAAATTCTAATTTTACCCAAATCGAAGAAATGTAAATATTATTTAGGCAACACAATGTTAAAAAAAAAAGTTGCTCTGAATATAATCAGTCAGAAAAAAATATGCAATGCACTATTCTACTCTGTTTCAAAGTATATAAACCAGCTCCGTATGCTCTATCATGTAAAATTCAGAAATTCTAATTTTACACGAATCAAAAAATCAAAATATTATTTAGGCACTCCAATGTTAAAAACAAAATTGCTCTGAATATAATCTGTCAGAATAAATATACAATGCCCTATTCTACTCTGTTTTGGAGTATACACCCCAAATCAGTATGCCCTCTCATGTTAAATACCGAAATTCTAATTTTACGTGAATCGAAAAAATCTAAATATTATATAAGCACTTCAATGATAAAAACAAAATTGCACTGAATATAATCTGTCAGAAAAAATATACAATGCCCTATTCTACTCTGTTTTGGAGTATATACAGCAACTCTATATGCTCTCTCATGTTAAATACAGAAATTCTAATTTTACGTGAATCGTAAAAAATCTAAATAATATCTAGGTGCCCCAACGTTCAACAAAAACGGTTCTGAATAGAGTCTGTTAGAAAAAATATACAATGCCTTATTCGACTTTGTTTTGGAGTATATACAACAACTCTATATGCTCTCACATGTAAAATACAGAAATTATAATTTTACGTGAATCGAAAAAAACCTAAATATTATATAAGCATTTCAATGATAAAAACAAAATTGCTCTGAATATAATCTGTCCGAAAAAATATACAATGCCCTATTTTACTCTGTTTTGTAGTATATACACCAACTCCATATGCTCTCGCATGTAAAATACAGAAATTCTATATTTAAGGGATTCGAAAAAAATCTAAATATTATCTAGGCACACCAATGTTAAAAGCAAATTGCTCTGAATATAATATGTCAGAAAAAATATACAATGCCCTTTTCTACTCTGTTTTGTACTATATACACCAACTCAATATGCTCTCTCATATAAAATACAGAAACTCTAATTTTACCCGAATCGAAAAAATCTAAATATTATCTAGAACCCCAATGTTAAAATTAAAATTTCTCTGAATATAATTTGTCAGAAAAAATATACAATGCCCTATTCTACTCTGTTTTTGAGTATGTACACAAACTCAGTATGCTCTCTCATGTAAAGTACTGTAATTCAATTTTACGTGAATCGAAAAAAATCTACATATTTTCTAGGCACCCGAATGTTAAAAGCAAAATTTCTCTGAATATAATCTGTCAGAAAAAATATACAGTGTCCTCTTCTAATCTGTTTTGGAGTATACACACCAACTCCATAGGCTCTCTCATGTAAAACACAGAAATTCTTATTTTAAAAGAATCAAAAAGAATCTAAATAATATCTAGGCGCCTGGAAGTAAAAAGAAAATGGCTCTTAATATAGTCTGTTAGAAAAAATATACAATGACTTATTCTACTCTGTTTTGGAGTATATACACCAACTCGGTATGCTCTCTCATGTAAAATACAGAAATTCTATATTAAACCGAATCGAAACAATTCTGGATATCATCTAGGCACCCCAATGTGAAAAGCAAAATTGCTCTGAATATAATCTGTCAGATAAAATATACAATGCCCTTTACTTCTCTCTTTTGTAGTATATACACCAACTAAATATGCTCTCTCATGTAAAATACAGAAATTCTAATTCTACCCAAATCGAAAAAATCTAAATATTATCTAGGCACCCTAATGTTAAAAACAAAATTGCTCTGAATATAATCTGTCAGAAAAAATATACAATGCCCTATTCTACTCTGTTTTGGAGTATATACACCAACTCCATAAGCTCTCTCATGTAAAATACCGAAATTCTTATTTTACGTGAATCGAAAAAAATATTAAACAAGCCCATTCAAAAGTGGGCAAAGGATATGAACAGATACTTTACGAAAGAAGACATATATGAGGCCAACAATCATATGAAAAAATGCTCATCGTCACTGGTCATCAGAGAGATGCAAATCAAAACCACATTGAGATACCATCTCACGCCAGTTAGAATGGCGATCATTAAAAAATCTGGAGACAACAGATGCTGGAGAGGATGTGGAGAAAAAGGAACACTTTTACACTGTTGGTGGGAGTGTAAATTAGTTCAACCATTGTGGAAGACAGTGTGGCGATTCCTCAAGGCCTTAGAAATAGAAATTCCATTTGACCCAGCAATCCCATTACTGGGTATATATCCAAAAGACTATAAATCGTGCTACTATAAGGACACATGTACACGAATGTTCATTGCAGCACTGTTTACAATAGCAAAGACCTGGAATCAACCCAAATGCCCATTGATAATAGACTGGATTGGAAAAATGTGGCACATATACACCATGGAATATTATGCAGCAATCAGAAATGATGAGTTCGTGTCATTTGTAGGGACATGGATGAATCTGGAAAACATCATCCTCAGCAAACTGACACAAGAACAGAAAATGAAACACCGCATATTCTCACTCATAGGTGGGTGATGAAAAATGAGAACACATGGACACAGAAAGGGGAGTACTAAACACTGGGGTCTATTGGGGGGAAAAGGGGAGGGCCAGTGGGAGGGGGAGGTGGGGAGGGATAGCCTGGGGAGAAATGCCAAATGTGGGTGAAGGGGAGAAGAAAAGCAAAGCACAATGCCATGTGTGTACCTACGCAACTGTCTTGCATGCTCTGCTCATGTACCCCAAAACCTATAATCCATTAAAAAATTAAAAAAAAAAATTTTTTCTAGCGAAGAGATCTTCTGAGGTTGCTGTTTGAAAGTATTCCTGATTAATCACGTATCTGGTAGCTTACTTTATAAACCATGGACAGAAAGGATTGCTTTGAACTTCTATATTCTCTCAAGTACTTGATTTAAAATATTAGAATCAAGTAATTCATTTTGGAGAGTTTCTCAGTTCTTCCCAATGATATTTAAAAAAATAACCGAGATCCAGAACTCACCAGAAGAAATCTTACCAGCACCTTTACAGTCAACAGAAAATGCTGATGTGACTCCATTGGCTGACCCCACTTCGTACTTGGAAATTTGATAAGGGGGCCTCAGCTTGATTTCCATCTGCATATCAGAAAGATTTATCTTTGTTGAAAGAGACCTGGGATTATTATATCGCTGCTTGGTCCTCTGAATGAAGTTATCTAGATAAAATAAAAAAATAAATTTCCTTGCAGTTACTTGTCAATTAATCATTTCAGAACATGATGTTTATGGATAATAAATATTATAGTTTATTATTCAAAATAATAATAATAATAATAATAATATCTAGGTGCCCCAAAGTTAAAGGAAAATGGCTCTGAATATAGTCCGTTAGAAAAAATATACAATTCCTTATTCTACTTTGTTTTGGAGTATATACACCAACTCAGTATGCTCTCTCATGTAAAACACAGAAATTCTAATTTTACCAGGATCGAAATAATCTAAATTTTATCTAAAAACCCCAATGTTAAAAACAAAATTGCTCGAAATATATTCTGTCACAATAATTATACAATGCCCTATTCTACTCGTTTTTGGAGTATATACATCAACTCAGTATGCTCTCTCATGTAAAATACAGAAATTATAATTTTACATGAATCGAAAAAAATGTAAATATCAAGGCACCCCAATGTTAAAAGGAAAATTGCTCTGAATATAATATGTCAGAAAAAATATACAATGCCCTACTCTACTCTGTTTTGGAGTATATACACCAGCTCCATATGCTCTCTCATGTAAAATACAGAAATACTAATTTTACGCGAATCGAAAAAAATCTAAATAATATCTAGGCACCACAATTTTAAAAGAAATTGGCTCTTAATATAGACTGTTAGAGAAAATATACACTGCCTTATTCTGCTCTGTTTTGGAGTATATACACCAACTCAATATACTCTCTTATGTAAAATACAGAAATTCTAATTTTACCCGAATCGAAATAATCTAAATATTATTTAGTCAACCCAATGTTAAAAACAAAATTGCTCTGAATATAATCTGTCAGAAAAAATATAGAATGCCCTATTCTACTCTTTTTTGGAGTATATACACCGACTCCATATGCTCTCTCATCTAAAATACAGAAATTCTATATTTAAGTGAATCGAAAAATATCTAAATATTACCTAGGCACCCCAACGTTAAATGCAAAATTGCTCTGAATATAGTCTGTCAGAAAAAATACACAATGCTATTTTCAACTCTGTTTTGTAGTATATACAACAACTCAATATGTTCTGATATGTAAAATACAGAAATTCAAATTTTATCCGAATTGAAATAATCTAAATATTATGTAGGCACGTCAATGTTAAAAAAAAAATTTCTCTGAATATAAACTTTCAGAAAAAATATACAATGCCCTATTCTACTCTGTTTTGGAGTATATACACCAACTCAGTATGCTCTCTCATGTAAAATACCGAAATTCTAATTTTACCCAAATCGAAATAATCAAAATAATATGTAGGCAACACAATGTTACAAACAACATTGCTCTGAATATAACCTGTCAGAAAAAATATTCAATTCCCTATTCTACTCTGTTTTGGAGTATATACACCAACACAGTATGCTCTCTCATGTAAAATACAAAAATTTTAATTTTACGTGAATCGTAAAAAATCTAAATATTATCGAGGCACTTCAATGTTAAAAACAAAATTGCTCTGAATATATGCTGTCAGAAAAAATATACAATGCCCTATTCTACTCTGTTTTGGAGTATATACAGCAACTTCATATGCTCTCTCATGTCAAATACCGAAATTCCAATTTTACGCAAATCGAAAAAAATCTAAATAATATCTATGCGCCCCCAAAGTTAAAAGAAAATGGTTCTAAATATAGTGTGTAAGAAAAAATATACAATGCCTTATTCTTCTCTGTTTTGGAGTATATACACCAACTCCATATTGTCTCTCAAGTAAAATACAGAAATTCTATATTTAAGCAAATAGAAAAAATTCTAGATATTATCTAGGCACCCCTATGTTAAAAGCAAAATTTCTCTGAACATAATCCGTCAGAAAAAATATACAACGCTTTTTTCTACTCTGTTTTGTAGTATATACACCAACTCAACATGCTCTCTCATGTAAAATACCGAAATTCTAATTTTACGCGAATCGAAAAAAATCTAAATAATATCTAGATGCCCGAAAGTTAAAAGGAAATGGCTGTGAATATAGTCTGTTAGATAAAATTTACAATGCCTTATTCTACTCTTTTTTGAAGTATATAAACCAACTCAGTATGCTCTCTCGTGTAAATTACAGAAATTCTAAATTTCCGTGAATCAAAAAAAAATCTAAATATTACCTAGGCACCCCAATGTTAAAAACAAAATTGCTCTGAATATAGTCTGTCAGAAAAAATATACAATGCCCTATTCTACTCTGTTTTAAAGTATATACACCGACTCCATATGCTCTCTCATGTAAAATACAGAAATTCTAATTCTACCCAAATCGAAAAAATCTAAATATTATCTAGGCACACTAATGTTAAAAACAAAATTGCTCTGAATATAATCTGTTAGAAAAAATATACAATGCCCTATTCTACTATGTTTTGGAGTATATACAGCAACTCCATAAGCTCTCTCATGTAAAATACCGAAATTCTAATTTTACGTGAATCGAAAAAAATCTAAATAATATCTAGGCTCCCCAAAGTTAAAAAAAAATGGCTCTCAATATAGTCTGTTAGAAAATATATACAATGCCTTCTTCTACTTTGTTTTGGAGTATATACACTAACACAGCATGCTCTCTCATGTAAAATAAAGAAATTAAAATTTTACCCGAATCGAAATAATGTAAATATTATCTAGGCACCCCAATGTTAAAAGCAAAATTGCTCAGAATATAATCTGTCAGAAAAAATGTACAATGCCTTTTTCTACTCTCTTTTGTAGTATATACACCAACTCAATATGCTCTCTCATTTAAAATAGAGAAATTCTAATTTTATGTGAATCAAAAAAAATTTAAATAATATCTAGTTGCCCCAAAGTTAAAATAAACTGGCTCTGAATATAGTCTGTTAGATAAAATTTACAATGCCTTATTCTACTTTTTTTTAAAGTATATACACCAACTCAGTATGCTCTCTCATGTAAATCAGAGAAATTCAAATTTTACGTGAATCAAAAGAAATCTAAATATCATCTAGGCACCCCAATGTTAAAAACAAAATTTCTCTGAATATAATCTGTCAGAAATAACATACAATGCCCTATTCTACTCTGTTTTAAAGTATATACACCAACTCCATATGCCCTCTCATGTATAATAAACAAATTCTATATTTAAGCGAATCGAAAAAATTCTAGGTATTAACTAGGCACCCCAATGTTAAAACCAAATTGCTCTTAATATAATCTGTCAGATAAAATATACAATGCCCTTTATTTCTCTGTTTTGTAGTATATACACCAACTCAATATGCTCTCTCATGTAAAATACAGAAATTCTAATTGTACCCAAATTGAAATAATCTAAATATTATCTAGGCACCCCAATGTTAAAAACAAAATTGCTCTGAATATAATCTATCAGAAAAAATATACAATGCCCTATTCTACTCTTTTTTAGAGTATATACACCAACTCCATATGCTCTCTCATGTAAAATACCGAAATTCTAATTTTACACGATTCGAAAAAAATCTAAATAATATCTAGGCGACCCAAAGTTAAAAGATGGCTCTGAATATAGTCTGTTAGAATAAATATAAAATGCCGTATTCTACTATGTTTTGGAGTATATACACCAACTCAGTATGCTGTCTCATGTAAAATACCGAAATTCTAATTTTACGCGAATTGAAAAAAATCTAAAAAATAACCCGGCGACCCAAAGTTAAAAGATGGCTCTGAATATAGTCTGTTAGAATAAATATAAAATGCCTTATTCAACTCTGTTTTGGAGTATATACACCAACTCAATATGCTCTCTAATATAAAATACCGAACTTCTAATTTTACGTGAATCGAAAAAAATCAACATATTATCTAGGCACACGAATGTTAAAATCAAAATTGCTCTGAATATAATCTGTCAGAAATACTATACAATGCCCTATAATACTCTGTTTTGGAGTATATACACCAACTAAGTATGCTCTCTCAAGTAAAATACAGAAATTCTATATTTAAGCAAATCGAAAAAAATCTAAATATTACCTAGGCAACCCAATGTTAAAAGCAAATTTCTCTGAATATAATCTTTCAGAAAAAATATACAATGCCCTTTACTACTCTGTTTTGCAGTATATACACCAACTCAATATGCTCTCTCATGTGAAATACCGAAATTCTAAATTTACGTGAATCGAAAAAAATCTAAATAATATCTAGGTGATTCAAAGTTAAAAGAAAATGGCTCTGAATATAGTCTGTTAAAAAAACATACAAAGCCTTATTCTACTCTGTTTTGGAGTATATACACCAACTCCACATGCTCTCTCATGTTAAATTCTGAAATTCGAATTTTACCCAAATCGAGCAAATCTAAAAATTATCTAGGCACCTTAATGTTAAAGACAAAATTGCTCTTAATATAATTTGTCAGAAAAAATATACAATGCTCTATTCTACTCTGTTTTTGAGTATATACACGAACTCCATATGCTCTCTCATGTAAAATACAAAAATTCTATATTTGAGCGAATCGAAAAAAACTCAATATTATCTAGGCACCCCAATGTTAAAAGCAAAATTTCTCTGAATATAATCTGTCAGAAAAAATATACAATGCCCTTTTCTACTCTGTTTTGGAGTATATGCACCAACTCAATATGCTCTCTCCTGTAAATTACCGAAATTCTAAATTTACGCGAATCGAAAAAAACCTAAATAATATCTAGGCGCCACAAAGATAAAAGAAAATGACTCTGAATATAATCTGTTAGAAAAAATATTCATTGCCTTATTCTACTCTGTATTGGAGTATATAAACAAACTCAGTATGCTCTCTCATGTAAAATACAGAAATTCTAATTTTACGTGAAACGAAAAAAATCTAAATATTATCTAGGCACCCCAATGTAAAAAACAAAATTGCTCTGAATATAATCTGTCAGAAAAAATATACAATGCCCTATTCTACTCTGTTTAAAAGTATATACACCAACTCAGTATGCTCTCTCTTGTGAAATACAGAAATTCTTAGTTTACGTGAATCGAAAAAAATTTAAATATTATCTAGGCACCCCAATGTTAAAAGCAAAATTTCTCTGAATATAATCTGTCATAAAAATTATACAATTCCCTTTTCTACTCTGTATTGGAGTATATACACCAACTCAGTATGCTCTCTCATGTCAAATACCGAAATTCTAAATTTACGCGAATCGAAAAAAATCTAAATGATATCTAGGCACCCCAAAGTTAAAAGAAACTGGCTCTGAATATAGTTTGTTACACAAAATATACAATGCCTTATTCTACTCTGTTTTGGTGTATATACACCAACACAGTATGCTCTCTCATATAAAATACAGAAATTAAAATTTTACCCAAATCGAAAAAATCTAAATATAATCTAGGCACCCCAATGTTAAAAACAAAGTTGCTCTGAATATAATCTGTCATAAAAAATATACAATGCTTGTTACTACTCTGTTTTGGAGTACATACACCAACTCACTATGCTCTTTAATGTAAAATACCGAAATTCTAATTTTATGCGAATCGAAAAAAATCTAAATAATAACCAGGTGACCCAGAGTTAAAAGAAAATGGCTCTGAATATAGTCTGTTAGAAGAAATATACAATGCCGTATTCTACTATGTTTTGGAGTATATACACCAACTCAGTATGCTGTCTCATGTAAAATACAGAAATTCAAATTTTACCCGAATAGAAAAAATCTAAATATTATCTAGGCACCCCAATGTTAAAAACAAAATTGCTCTTACTATAATCTGTCAGAAAAAATATGAAATGCCCGATTCTTCTCTGTTTTGGACTATACACCAACTCCATATGCTCTCTCAAGTAAAATACAGAAATTCTATATTTAAGAGACTCGAAAAAATATAAATATTATTTAGGCACCCCTATGTTAAAAACAAAATTCCTCTGAATATAATCTGTCAGAAAAAATATACAATGCCCGTTTCTACTCTGTTTTGTAGTATATACACCAAGTCAATATACACTCTCATGTAAAATAACAAAATTGTAATTTTACGTGAATCGAGAAAAATCTAAATATTATCCAGGCACCCCAATGTTAAAAGCAAAATTGCTCTGAATAAAATCTGTCAGAAAAAATATACAATGCCTTTCCTACTCTCTTTTGGAGTATATACACCAACTGAATATGCTCTTTCCTGTAAAATACGGAAATTCTTACTATTCGCGAATCGAAAAAAATCTAAATAATATCTAGGCGCCACAAAGTTAACAGAAAATGGCTCTTAATATAGACTGTTAGAAAAAATATACAATGCCTTATATTACTCTATTTTGGGGTATATACACAAACTCAGTATGCCCTCTCATGTAAAATACAGAAATTATAATTTTATGCGAATCGAAAAATATCTAAATAATATCTAGGCGCCCCAAAGTTAAAAGAAAATGGGTCGGAATACAGTCTGTTAGAAAAAATATACAATGCCTTATTCTACTTTGTTTTGGAGTACATACACCAACTGAGTATGCTCTCTAATGTAAAATAAAGATATTCTAATTTTACGTGAATCGAAAAAATCTAAATATTACCTAGGCACCTTAATGTTAAAAACAAAATTGCTCTGAATATGATCTGTCAGTAAAAATATACAATGCCCTATTCTACTCTCATTTGGAGTATATTCACCAACTCCATATGCTCTCTCATGTAAAATACAGAAATTCTATATTTAAGCGAATCGAAAGAAATCTAAATATTATCTAGGCACCCCAATGTGAAAAGCAAAATTGCTCTGAATATAATCTGTCAGAAAAAAAATACAATGCCCTTTTCTACTCTGTGTTGGAGTATATACACCAACTCAATAGGCTCTCTCATGTAAAATACCGAAATTCTATATTTTAGCTAAACGAAAAAAAACTAAATAATACCTAGGTGCCCCAAACTTAAAAGAAAATGGCTCTGAATATAGTCTGTTAGAAAAAATATACAATGCCTTATTCTACTCTGTTTTGGAGTATATACACGAACTCAATATGCTCTCTCATGTAAAATACAGAAATTCTATATTTAAGCGAATGGAAAACAATCTAAATATTATCTAGGCACCCCAATGTTAATAACAAAATGGCTATGAATATAATCTGTCTGAAAAAATATACAATGCCCTATTCTCCTTTATTTTGGAATATATACACCAACTCCATATGCTCTCTCATGTAAAATAAAGAAATTCTATATTTAAGCGAAACAAAAATAATCTAAATATTATCTAGACACCGCAATGTTAAAAACAAAATATCTCTGAGTATAATCAGTCAGAAAAAATATACAGTGCCTTATTCTACTCTGTTTTGGAGTATATACACCAACTCCATATACTCTCTCATGTAAAATACAGAAATTCTATATTTAAGCGAATAGAGAAAATCTAAATATTATCTAGGCAATCCAATGTTGAAAGCAAAATTTCTCCGAATATAATCTGACAGAAAAAATATCCAATGGCCTTTTCTACTCTGTTAGGGTGTATATACACCTACTCAATATGCTCTCTCATGTAAAATACCGTAATTCTAAGTTTACGTGAGTCGAAAAAAATCTAAATAATATCTACGCGCCCCAAAGTTAAAAGAAAATGGCTCTGAATATAGTCTGTTATAAAAAATATACAATGACCTATTCTACTTTGTTTTGGAGTATATACACCAACGCAGTATGCTCTCTGATGTAAAATACAGAAATTCTAATTTCACGCGAATAGAAAAAATCTAAATATTATCTAGGCACCGCAATGTCAAAAACAAAATTGCTCTGAATATCATCTGTCAGAAAAAATATACAATGTTCTATTCTACTCTTTTTTGGAACGTATACACCAACTCCATATGCTCTCTCATGTAAAATACAGAAATTCTATATTTACGCGAATAGAAAGAAATATAAATATTATCTAGGCACCCCAAAGTTAAAAAAAAATTGCTCTGAATATAATCTGTCAGAAAAAACATACAATGCCCTATTCTACTCTTTTTTAGAGTATATTAATCAACTCCATATGCTCTCTCACGTAAAATACAGGAATTCTATATTTAAGCGAATCGAAAAAATCTAAATATTATCTAGGCACCCCAATGTTTAAAACAAAATTGCTCTTAATATAATCTGTCAGAGAAAATATAAAATGCCCTATTCTTCTTTTTTTTGGAGTATATACACCAACTCCATATGCTCTCTCATGTAAAATACTAATATTCTATATTTAAGCGAATTGAACAAAATATAAATATAATCTAGGCACCACTATGTTAAAAGCAAAATTGCTGTGAATATAATCTTTCAGACAAAATATACAATGCCCTTTTCTACTCTCTTTTGGCGTATATACACCAACTCAATATGAACTCTCATGTAAAATACCGAAATTCTAACTTTATGTGAATCGAAAAAAATCTAAATTATATCTAGGCCCCACAAAGTTAAAAGAAAATGGCTCTGAATATAGTCTGTAAGGAAAAATATACAATGCCTTATTCTACTCTGTATTGGAGTGTATACGCAAATTCAGTATGCTCTCACATGTAAAATACAGAAGTTCTAATTTTTCCCGAATCAAAAAAATCTAAACATTATCTAGGCACCCTAATGTTAAAAACAAAAGTGCTCTGAATATAATGTGTCATAAAAAATATACAATGCCCTTTTATACTCTGTTTTGGAGTACATACACGAACTCAATATGCTCTCTCATGTAAAATACAGAAATTCCAAATTTAAGCGAATCGAAAAAACCTAAATATTATATAGGCACCCCAATGTTAAAAACAAAATTTCTCTGAATATAATCTGTCATAAAAAATATACAATGCCTTTTTCTAGTTTGTTTTTGAGTATATACACCAACTCAGTTTGCGCTCTCAAGTAAAATAGAGAAATTGTAATTTTACCCTAATCAAAAAAATCTAAATATTGTTTAGGCACCCGAATGTTAAATATAAAACTGCTCTGAATATAATCTGTCAGAAAAAATATACAATGCCCTATTCTACTTTTTTTTGGAGTATATACACCAACTGTATATGCTCTCTCATGTAAAATATATAAATCCTAATTTTACTCGAATCGAAAAAATGTAAATATTATCTAGGCACCCCAATGTTAAAAACAAAATGGCTCTGAATATAATCAGTCAGAAATAATATACAATGCCCTATTCTACTCTGTTTTGGAGTATATACACAAACTCCATATGCTCTCTCATGTAAAATACAGAAATTCTATATTTAAGCGAATCGAAAAAAATCTAAATATTATCTAGGCACGCAAATGTTAAAAGAAAATGTGCTCTGAATATAATCTGTGACAAAAAATATACAATGCTTTTTTCTACTCTGTTTTGTATTATATAAACCAACTCAATATGCTCTCTAAGGTAAAATACCGAAATTCTAATTTTACGTGAACCGAAAAAAATATAAATAATATCTAGGCACCCCAAAGAAAAAAGAAAATGGCTCTGAATATAGTTTGTTAGGAAAAATATACAATGCCTTATTCTACTATGTTTTCGAGTATATACACCAACTCAGTATGCTCTCTCATGTAAAATACAGAAATTCTAATTTTACCCGAATCATAAAAATCTAAATATTATCTAGGCACCCCAATGTTAAAAACAAAATTGCTCTGAATTTTATCTGTCATAAAAAATATACAACGCCCTTTTCTACTCTGTTTTTGAGTATATACAAGAACTCAGTTTGCACTCTCATTTAAAATACAGAAATTCTAATATTACCCGAATCGAAAAAAATCTAAATATTCTGTAGGCACCCCAATGTTAAAAACAAAAGTGCTCTGAATATAATCTGTCAGATAATATATACAATGCCCTATGCTACTCTATTTTGGAGTATATAAACCAACTCCATATGCTCTCTCATATAAAATACAGAAATTCTAATTCTACTCGAATCGAAAACATCTAAATATTATCTAGGCATTCCAATGTTAAAAAAAAATTGCTCTGAATATAATCAGTCAGAAAAAATATACAATGCACTAAACTACTCTGTTTTGGAGTATATACACAAACTGCATATGCTCTCTCAGGTAAAATACCGAAATTCTAATTTTCCACGAATCGAAAAAAACCTAAATAATATCTTGGCACCCCAAAGTTAAAAGAAAATAGCTCTGAATATAGTCTGTTAGAAAAAATATACAATAACTTATTCTACTGTGTTCTGGAGTATATACACCAACTCAGTATGCTCTCTCATATAAAATACAGAAATTCTAATTTCACCCGAATCAAAAAAATCTAAATATTATCTAGGCACACCAATGTTAAAAAAAAAATTGCTCTGAATATAATCTGTCAGAGAAAATATACAATGCCCTATTCTACTCTGTTTTGGAGTATATACACCAACTCCATATGCTCTCTCATGTAAAATACAGAAATTCTATATTTAAGCGAATCGAAAGAAATTGAAATATTATCAAGGCACCCCAATGTTAAAAACAAAATTGCTCTGAATATAATCTGTCATAAAAATTAAACAATGCCCTATTCTACCCTGTTTTGGATTATATACACCAACTCCATATGCTGTCTCATGTAAAATACAGAAATTCTATATTTAAGCAAATCGAAAAAAATCTAAATATTATCTAGGGAACCCAATGTTAAAAGAAAAATTTCTCTGAATATAATCTTTCAGAAAAACTATACAATGCCCTTTACTACTCTGCTTTGCAGTATATACACCAACTCAATATGCTCTCTCATGTAAAATACCGAAATTCTAATTTTACGCGAATCGAAAAAAATCTAAATAATATCTAGGCGACCCAAAGTTAAAAGAAAATGGCTCTGAAAATAGTCTGTTAGAAAAACATACAATGCCTTCTTCTACTCTGTTTTGGAGTATATACACCAACTCCATATGCTCTCTCATCTTAAATTCCGAAATTCTAATTTTACCCAAATCGAAAATATCTAAAAATTATCTGGGCACCCCAATGATAAAGACAAAATTGCTCTGAATATAATTTGTCAGAAAAAATATTCAATGCCGTATTCTACTCTGTTTTGGAGTATATACACCAACTCAATATGCTCTCTCATGTAAAATAAAGAAATTCTATATTTGAGCGAATCAAAAAAAAACTCAATATTATCTAGGCACCCCAATGTTAAAAGCAAAATTGCTCTGAATATAATCTGTCAGTAAAAAAATACAATGCCCTTTTCTACTCTGTTTTGTAGTATATACACTAACTCAATACGCTCTTTCCTGTCAATTACAGATATTCTTATTTTACGCGAATCGAAAAAAATCTAAATAATATCTAGGCGCCCCAAAGTTAAAAGAAAATGGCTCTGAAAATAGTCTGGTATAAATAATATACAATTTCTTATTCTACTCTGTTTTAGGGTATATACACCAACTCAGTATGTTCTCTGGTGTAAAATAACGAAATTCTAATTTTACGTGAATCGAAAAATATCTAAATTTTATCTAGGCACCGGAATGTTAACAGTACAGTTGCTGTGCATATAATGTGTCATAAAAAATATACAATGCCTTTTAGTACTCAGGTTTGGACTAGATACACCAATTCAATATGCTCTCTCATGTAAAATAAAGCAATACTAATTTTACGTGTATAAAAAAATATAAATATTATCTAGGCACACCAGTGTTAAAAGCAAATTTGCTCTGAATATAGTCTGTCAGAAAAAATATACAACAATTTTTTCTACTCTGTTTTGGGGTATCTACACCAACTCAATATGCTTTCTCATGTAAAATACTGAAATTATAATTTTACGCGAATCGAAAAAAATCTAAATAATATCTAGGTGCTCCAAAGTTAAAAGATAATGGCTCTGAATATAGTCTGTTATGAAAAATATAGAATGCCTTATTCTACTCTGTATTGGAGTATATACAAAAAGTCAGTATGCTCTCTCATGTAAAATACCGAAATTCTAATTTTACGTGAATCGAAAAAAATTTAAATAATATCTAGGGACCCCAATGTTAAAAACTAAATTGCTCTGAATATAATCTGTCAGATAAAATAAACAATGCCCTATTCTACTGTTTTGCAGTGTATGCACCAACTCCATATGCTCTCTCATTTAAAATACAGAAATTCTATATTAAAGCGAATCGAAAAAAATTTAATATTATCTAGGCACCCCAATGTTAAAAGCAAAATTGCTCTGAACATAATCTGTCAGAAAAAATATACAATGCCTTATTCTACTCTGTTTTGGAGTATATTAACCAACTGAGTATGCTCTCTCATGTAAAACACTGAAATTCTAATTTTACGGGAATCAAAAAAAATCTAAATATTACCTAGGCACCCGAATGTTAAAAGCAAAATTACTCTGAATATAATCTGTCAGAAAAAATATACGATTCCCTTTTCTTCTTTGTTTTGGAATATATACACTAACTCAATATGAACTCTCATTTAAAATACCGAAATTCTAATTTTACGTGAATCGAAAAAAATCTAAATAATATCTAGACACCCAAAAGTTAAAAGAAAATTGCTCTGAATATATTCTGCTAGAGAAAATATACAATGCCCTTTTCTACTCTGTTTTGGAGTATATAAACCAACTGAATATGCTCTGTCATGTAAAATACCGAAATTCTAATTTTATGCGAATAGAGAAAAATCTAAATAATATCTAGGCGACCCAACGTTAAAACAAAATGGCTCTGAATATAGTCTGTTAGAAAAAATATACAATGCCTTATTCTACTCTGTTTTGGAGTATATACACCAACTCACTCTGCTCTCTCATGTAAAATAACGAAATTCAAATTTTACCCGAATCGGAAAACTCTAAATAATATATAGGCACCACAATGTTTAAAAAAAACGACTCTGAATATAGTCTGTTAGAAAAAATATACAATGCCTTATTCTACTCTGTTTTGGAGTATATACACCAACTCAATATGCTCTCTAATAGAAAATACATAAATTCTATATTTAAGCGAATCGAAAACAATCTAAATACTATCTAGGCATTTCTATGTTAAAAGCAAAATTTCACTGAATATAATCTGTCAGAAAAAATATACAATGCCCTTTTCTACTTTTTTGTAGTATATACAACAACTCAATATGCTCTCTCATGTAAAATACCGAAATTCTAATTTTACACGAATCGAAAAAAATCTAAATAACATCTATGCACCCCAAAGTTAAACTAAAATGGCTCTGAATATAGTCTGTAAGAAAAAATATACAATACCTTATTCTACTTTGTTTTACAGTATATACACCAACTCAGTATGCTCCCTCATGTAAAATACCGAAATTTTAAATTTACGCAAATTGAAAAAAATGTAAATAATATCTAGGCGCCCCAAAGTTAAAAGAAAATGGCTCTGAATATAGTCTGTTAGAAAAAAATATACAATGCCTTATTCTACTCCGTTTTGGAGTATATACACCAACTCAGTATGCTCTCTCATGTAAAATACCAAAATTCTGATTTTAAGTGAATCGAAAAAAATCTAAATAATATCTAGGCGCCCCAACATTAAAAGACAATGGCTCTGAATATAGTCTGTTATAAAAAATATACAATTCCTTATTCTACTCTGTTTTGGAGTATATACACCAACTCAGTATGCTCTCTGATGTAAAATACGGAAATACTAATTTTACGTGAATCGAAAAAAATCTAAATAATATCTAGGCGCCCCAAAGCTAAAAGAAAATGGCTCTGAATATATTCTGTTAGAGAAAATATACAATGCCCTATTCTACTCTATTTTTGCGTATATAAACCAACTCAGTATGCTCTCTCATGTAAAATACCGAAATACTAATTTTACGTGAATCAAAAAAAATCTAAATATTTTCCAGGCACCACAATGTTAAAAGCAAAATTCCTCTGAATATAATCTGTCAGAGAAAATATACAATGCCCTTTTTTACTCTGTTTTTGAGTATATACACCAACTCAATATGCTCTCTCATGTAAAATAGCGTAATTCTATTTTTACGCGAATCGAAAATTCTAAATAATATCTAGGCGCCTCAAAGTTAAAAGAAAATGGCGGGGAGGGGACTCAAGATGGCGCTGTGAGAACAACCCAGGATTGGAGCCCGCGTTGAATCCGCACATGGTGAGTCAGTGCTGCATTTCCAGACTAATCTTTGTTGCCCACAGAACGGGGAAACTCCCATGTTTAAAAAGACACGGGACGCCAGGCAGTAGGTCTTCCTGGCGAAACCGGCAGCCGGGGCGGCGGCGACCGGCCCTACCCAGCAATCCCCACAGGGCGCGCTTGTCCGGGTGCCTTGTTGAACCGGCAACCTGAGACTTGAGAGGGCTGGACTTGAGACTGAATGAGACTTGCACAGTAGTCCAGCCCAGGGGATTGGAGAGACAGATCGTTTGGGATACCCAGTGGGACGAACAAAACCGCGATTTCAAACTATCCCAAGCAGACGGCCCGAGATGCTCTGTGGGGGAGGGGCGTCCACCACTACCGAGGCAACCCGCCCCAACTGACATACACACCCACTGCTGACGCAGCCAGCCGTTGCCGAGGCAACCTGCCCCAACTGAGATACACGCCCACTGCTGACGCAGCCAGCCATTGCCGAGGCAACCCGTCCCTACTGAGATATACGCCCACTGCTGATGCAGCCTGCCGTTGCTGAGGCAACACGCTACAACGAAGAGACTCCGCCACAGGGTGTGGCGGAGACCACAGCAGAGCCTGCAGGAACAGGGCGAATCACACAACAGCAGGGCGGAGCCTGGCAACCAAACAGTGGCTAGTCTGCCTTCTAGCTGGGCAGGACACCTCATCGAACATCCAAAAATAAAGCCCAAACCCCTCAACACAGAGCATTTGAGAAAGAAAAGAAAAAAAGGGTTTTTTAATGTGCTCTGTTGCAGCAGAATCAAACATAGCAGCCTAACAGCACTGAAGGAACAACAGAGCGCACAGCTCAGCAATTAAACCCCTATAAAGTACAAACTGTCTCCTCAAGCAGCTCCCTGACCCCTCTATATCCAAAAGACTGACATTAGGCAGGCATCATCCTGGGACAAAGATAGCAGAAAAAGAAACTGGTAGCATCCCTCGCTGTGCCACAGCTGCTAGAGGTGCACCCCAGACAAGCAGGGTCTGGAGCGGACCTCAGCAGTCGTACAGTGAAGGGGCTAGACTGGTAGAAGGAAAACCAAGCAACAGAAATACTTCATCATCAACATTCTGGGTGTCCACTCAGAGACCCAATCGAAAAATCAGCAACTACGCAGACGACCAGCGGACAAATCCACAAAGATGGGAAGAAACCAGCGAAAAAAGGAGGAAAACACCCGAAACCAGAACACCTCGCCTCCTAGAAAGGACCAAAACTCCTCACCAGCAAGGGAACAAAGCTGGACGGAGAATGACTGTGACGAAATGACGGAATTAGACTTCAGAAGATGGATAATGAGAAACTTTTGTGAGCTAAAAGATCATGTATTAAATCAATGCAAAGAAACTAAGAACCTTGAGAAAAGATTTGAAAAAAGATTCGAGGAAATGATAACAAGAATGGATAACTTAGAGAGGAATATGAATGAATTAAAGGAGCTGAAAAACACAATACGAGAACTTCGCGAAGCAAACACAAGTTTCAATAGCCAAATTGACCAACCAGAAGAAAGAATATCTGAAGTCGAAGACCAACTCAATGAAATAAAACGAGAAACCAAGATCAGAGAAAAAAGCGCAAAAAGGAATGAACAAAGTCTCCAAGAAATGTGGGACTATGTGAAAAGACCTAACCTACGTTTGATAGGTGTACCAGAAGGGGACGAAGAGAATGAATCCAAGCTGGAAAATACTCTTCAGGACATCATCCAGGAAAATTTCCCCCACCTAGCAAGACAGGCCAACACTCAATTGCAGGAAATACAGAGAACACCACAAAGATATTCTGCAAGAAGAGCAACCCCAAGGCACATAATCGTCAGATTCAACAGGGTTGAAATAAAGGAGAGAATACTAAGGGCAGCCAGAGAGAAAGGTCGGGTCACCCACAAAGGGAAGCCCATCAGACTCACAGCAGATCTCTCGGCAGAAACACTACAAGCCAGAAGAGAGTGGGGGCCAATATTCAACATTCTTAAAGAAAAGAACTTTCAACCCAGAATTTCATATCCAGCCAAACTGAGCTTCAGAAGTGAAGGAATAATAAAATCCTTTGCAAACAAGCAAGTACTCAGAGATTTTGTCACCACCAGGCCTGCTTTACAAGAGCTCCTAAAAGAGGCACTACACATAGAAAGGATCAACCAGTACCAGCCATTCCAAAATCACACTGAATGCTAAAGAGCTTCAACATAATGAAGAATCTACAACAACTAACAGACAAAACAGCCACTTAGCATCAAAATGGCAGTATCAAATTCACACATAACAATATTAACCCTAAATGTAAATGGACTAAATGCACCAATCAAAAGACACAGACTGGCAAATTGGATAAAAATCCAAAACCCATCAGTATGCTGTATCCAGGAAACCCATCTCACATGCAAGGATACACAAAGGCTCAAAATAAAGGGATGGAGGAAGATTTACCAAGCTAATGGAAAGCAAAATAAAGCAGGAGTTGCAATTCTCATCTCTGATAAAATAGACTTTAAAGCAACAAAGATCAAAAGAGACAAAGAAGGCCATTACATAATGGTAAAAGGATCAATACAACAAGAAGAGCTAACGATCCTAAACATATATGGACCCAATGCAGGAGCACCCAGATACATAAGGCAAGTTCTTAATGACTTACAAAAGGACTTAGACTCCCACATAATAATAGTGGAAGACTTTAACACTCCACTGTCAATACTAGACAGATCAACCAGACAGAAAATCAACAAGGATATCCAGGGCTTGAACTCAGACCTGGAGCAAGCAAACCTGATAGACATTTACAGAACTCTCCACCCCAAATCCACAGAATACACATTCTTCTCAGCACCACATCACACCTACTCTAAAATTGACCACATAATTGGAAGTAAAGCACTGCTCAACAAATGCAAAACAACTGAAATCGTAACAAACAGCCTCTCAGACCATAGTACAATCAAGTTAGAACTCAGAATTCAGAAACCGACCCAGAACCGCACAGCTTCATGGAAACTGAACAACTGGCTCTTGAATGTTGACTGGGTAAACAACGAAATGAAGGCAGAAATAAAGAAGTTCTTCGAAACCAATGAGAACGAAGACACAACGTGCCAGAACCTCTGGGACACATTTAAAGCAGTCTCTAGAGGAAAGTATATAGCAATAAGTGCCCATATGAGGAGAATGGAGAGATACAAAATTTACACCCTATCGTCAAAATTGAAAGAGCTAGAGGAGCAAGATCAAAAAAACTCAAAACCCAGCAGAAGACAAGAAATAACTAAGATCAGAGCTGAGCTGGAGGAGATTGAGACAAGAAAAACCCTTCAAAAAATCAATAAATCCAAGACCTGGTTTTTTGAAAAGATCAACAAAATGGACAGACCACTAGCCAGATTGATTAAAAATAAAAGAGAGAACAACCAAAGAGATGCAATAAAAAATGATAAAGGGGAAATCACCACAGATTCCACAGAAATTCAAACCATCATCAGAGAATATTACAAACAACTCTATGCGCATAAACTAGTAAACCTGTAAAAAATGGATAAATTCCTGGACTCCTGTGTCCTCCCAAGCCTAAACCAGGAGGAAGCTGAAACTATGAATAGACCAATAACAAGGTCTGAAGTTGAGGCAGCAATTAACAGTCTACCACACAAAAAAAGCCCAGATCCAGACGGGTTCACAGCCGAATTCTACCAGACACACAAGGAGGAGTTGGTACCATTCCTTCTCAAACTATTTCAAACAATCCAAAAAGAGGGAATTCTTCCCAAATCATTTTATGAGACCAATATCATCCTGATACCAAAACCCGGCAGAGACCCAACGAGAAAAGAAAACTTCAGGCCAATATCCATGCTGAACATAGATGCAAAAATCTTCAATAAAATATTGGCAAGCCGATTGCAACAGCAAATCAAAAAACTTATTCATCATGATCAAGTAGGATTCATCCCAGGGATGCAAGGCTGGTTCAACATACGCAAGTCTATCAACGTAATTCACCACATAAACAGAACCAAAAACAAAAACCACATGATTATCTCAATCGACGCAGAGAAGGCATTTGACAAAATTCAACAGCCCTTTATGCTAAAAACCCTCAATAAACTCGGTATCGATGGAACGTATCTCAAAGTAATAAAAGCTATTTATGACAAACCAACAGCCAATATCATACTGAACGGGCAAAAACTGGAAGCATTCCCTTTGAAATCTGGCACTAGACAAGGATGCCCTCTCTCACCACTCCTATTCAATATAGTACTGGAAGTTCTAGCCAGAGCAATCAGGCAAGAAAAAGAAATAAAGGGTATTCAAATAGGAAAGGTGGAAACCAAATTGTCTCTATTTGCAGACGACATGATAGTATACCTAGAAGACCCCATCGCCTCAGCCCAAAAACTCCTGAAACTGATAAGCAACTTCAGCAAAGTCTCAGGATATAAAATCAATGTGCAAAAATCACAAGCATTCGTCTACACCAACAACAGACTTAAAGAAAGCCAAATCAAGAGCGAACTGCCATTCGCAATTGCTACAAAAAGAATAAAATACCTTGGAATACAACTCACAAGGAACGTAAGAGACCTCTACAAGGAGAACTACAAACCACTGCTCAACGAAATCAGAGAGGACACAAACAGATGGAGAAACATTCCATGTTCATGGTTAGGAAGAATTAATATCATGAAAATGGCTATACTGCCCAAAGTAATTTACAGAATCAACGCTATCCCCATCAAACTACCACTGACTTTCTTCACAGAACTGGAAAAAACCACCATGAACTTCATATGGAACCAAAAGAGAGCCCGCATAGCCAAGTCAATTCTAAGCAAAAAGAACACAGCGGGAGGCATCACACTACCGGATTTCAAACTATACTACAAGGCTAAAGTAATCAAAACAGCATGGTACTGGTACCAAAACAGAGATATAGACCAATGGAACAAAACAGAGGCACTGGAGGCAACACAACATACATACAACTATACAATCTTTGATAAACCTGACAAAAACAAGCAATGGGGAAAGGATTCCATGTTTAACAAATGGTGTTGGGAAAACTGGCTAGCCATGTGCAGAAAGCAGAAACTGGACCCCTTCCTGACACCTTACACTAAAATTAACTCCAGATGGATTAAACACTTAAACATAAGACCTGGCACCATAAAAACCCTAGAAGGAAATCTAGGCAAAACTATCCAGGACATAGGAGTAGGCAAGGACTTCATGAACAAAACACCAAAAGCATTGGCAACAAAAGCCAAAATAGACAAATGGGACCTAATCAAACTCCACAGCTTCTGCACGGCAAAAGAAACAGTCATTAGAGTGGATTGGCAACCAACAGAATGGGAAAAAATTTTCGCAGTCTACCCATCTGACAAAGGGCTGATATCCGGAATTTACAAATAACTCAAACAGATTTACAGGAAAAAAACAAACAAGCCCATTCAAAAGTGGGCAACGGATATGAACAGATACTTTACGAAAGAAGACATATATGAGGCCAACAATCATATGAAAAAATGCTCATCGTCACTGGTCATCAGAGAGATGCAAATCAAAACCACATTGAGATACCATCTCACGCCAGTTAGAATGGCGATCATTAAAAAATCTGGAGACAACAGATGCTGGAGAGGATGTGGAGAAAAAGGAACACTTCTACACTGTTGGTGGGAGTGTAAATTAGTTCAACCATTGTGGAAGACAGTGTGGCGATTCCTCAAGGCCATAGAAATAGAAATTCCATTTGACCCAGCAATCCCATTACTGGGTATATATCCAAAAGACTATAAATCGTTCTACTATAAGGACACATGTACACGAATGTTCATTGCAGCACTGTTTACAATAGCCAAGACCTGGAATCAACCCAAATGCACATTGATAATAGACTGGATTGGAAAAATGTGGCACATATACACCATGGAATATTATGCAGCAATCAGAAATGATGAGTTTCTGTCGTTTCTAGGGACATGGATGAATCTGGAGAACATCATCCTCAGCAAACTGACACAAGAACAGAAAATGAAACACCGCATATTCTCACTCAAAGGTGGGTGATGAAGTATGAGAACACATGGACACAGAAAGGAGAGTACTAAACACTGGGGTCTACTGCGGGGAAAAGGGGAGGGCCAGTGGGAGGGGGAGGTGGGGAGGGATAGCCTGGGGAGAAATGCCAAATGTGGGTGAAGGAAAGAAGAAAAGCAAAGCACACTGCCATGTGTGTACCTACGCAACTGTCTTGCATGCTATGCTCATGTACCCCAAAACCTAAAATTCAATAAAATTTAAAAAAAATATATACAATATTTTTTTCTACTCTGTTTTGGAGTATATACACCAACTCAATATGCTCTCTCAGGTAAAAAAACCAAATTCTAATTTTACCCGAATTGAAAAAAGTCTAAATAATATCTAGGCGCCCAAAGTTAAAAGAAAATGGCTCTGAATATAGTCTGTTAGAGAAAATATACAATGCCGTATTCTACTCTGTTTTGGAGTATATACACCAACTCAGTATGCTCTCTCATGTAAAATACATAAATTCTAATTTTACCCAAATCGAAAAAATATAATCTACGTACCCGAATGTCAAAAATAGAATTGCTCTGAATTTTATCTGTCATAAAAAATATACAATGCCCTTTTCTACTCTGTTTTGGAGTATATACACCAACTCCATATGCTCTGTCATGTAAAATACAGAAATTCTATATTTAAGTGCATCGAAAAAAATCTAAATATCATATAGGCACCCAATGTAAAAAGAAAAATTTCTCTCAATATAATCTGTCAGAAAAAATATACAATGCCCTTTTCCACTTTGTATTGGAGTATATACACCAACTCAATATGCTCTGTCATGTAAAATACCGAAATTCTAATTTTATGTGAATCTAAAAAAATCTAAATAATATCTAGGCGCCCTAAAGTTAAAAGAAAATGGCTCTGAATATAGTGTGTTAGAAAAAATATACAATGCCTTATTCTACTCTCTCTTAAAGTATATAAACAAACTCAGTATGCTCTCTCATGTGAAATACCAAAATTCTAATTTTAACAAAATCAAAAAAATCTAAACATGATCTAGGCACCCAAATGTTAAAAACAAAATTGCTCTGAATATAATCTCTCAGAAAAAATATACAATGCCCTATTCTACTCTTTTTTGGAGTATATACACCAACTCCATATGCTCTCTCATGTAAAATACAGAAATTCTATATTTAAGTGAATCGAAAAAAATCTAAATATCATATAGGCACCCAATGTAAAAAGAAAAATTTCTCTCAATATAATCTGTCAGAAAAAATATACAATGCCCTTTTCCACTTTGTATTGGAGTATATACACCAACTCAATATGCTCTGTCATGTAAAATACCGAAATTCTAATTTTATGTGAATCTAAAAAAATCTAAATAATATCTAGGTGCCCTAAAGTTAAAAGAAAATGGCTCTGAATATAGTGTGTTAGAAAAAATATACAATGCCTTATTCTACTCTCTCTTAAAGTATATAAACAAACTCAGTATGCTCTCTCATGTGAAATACCAAAATTCTAATTTTAACAAAATCAAAAAAATCTAAACATGATCTAGGCACCCAAATGTTAAATACAAAATTGCTCTGAATATAATCTCTCAGAAAAAATATACAATGCCCTATTCTACTCTTTTTTGGAGTATATACACCAACTCCATATGCTCTCTCATGTAAAATACAGAAATTCTATATTTAAGGGATCCGAAAAAATTCTAAATATTATCTAGGCACCCTGATGTTAAAAGCAAAATTGATCTGAATATAATCCGTCAGAAATAATATACAATCCCCTTTTCCACTTTATTTTGGAGTATATACACCAACTCAATATGCTCTGTCATGTAAAATACCGAATTTTTAATTTTACGTGAATCGAAAAAAAATCTAAATAATATCTAGGCGCCCCAAAGTTAAAAGAAAATGGCTCTGAATATAGTCTGATAGAAAAAATATACAATGCCTTATTCTACTCTGATTTGGAGTATATACACCAACTCAGTATCCTCTCTCATGTAAAATACAGAAATTATAATTTTACGTGAATCGATAAAAATCTAAATGTAATCTAGACACCCCAATGTTAAAAGCAAAATTGCTCTGAATATAATCTTTCAGAAAAAATATACAATACCCTTTTCTACTTCGTTTTGGAGTATATACACAAACCCAATATGCTCTCTCATATAAAATACCGAAATTCTTATTATACGCGAATTGAAAAAAATCTAAATATTATCTAGACACCCCAATGTTGAACGAAAATGGCTCTGATTATAATCTGTCAGAAAAAATATACAATGCCCTTTTCTCCTCGGTTTTGGAGTATATGGACCAACTCAATATGCTCTCTCATGTAAAATACCGAAATTCTAAATTTACGTTAATCAAATGAAATCTAAATATTATCTAGGCACCCCAATGGTAATAGCAAAATTGCTCTGCATGTATTTCGTCAGATAAAATATACAATGCCCTTTTCTTCTCTGTTTTGGAATATATACACCAACTCAATATGCTCTCTCATGTAAAATAGAGAAATTCTAAATTTACGAGAATCGAAAAAAATCTAAATATTATCTAGGCACCCCAATGTTAAAAGAAAATGTCTCTGAATATATTCTGTCAAAAAAAAATACAATGCCCTTTTCTACTCTGTTTTGGAGTATATAAACCAACTCAATATACTCTCTCATGTAAAATACCGAAATTCTAAATTTACGCGAATCAAAAAAAATCTAAATATTATCTAGGCACCCCAATGTTAAAAGCAAAATTTTTCTGAATATAGTCTGTCAGAGAAAATATACAATGCCCTTTTCTACTTTGCTTTGTAGTATATACACCAACTAAATATGCTCTCTCATGTAAAACACCGAAATTCTAATTTTAGGCAAATCAAAGAAATTCTAAATATTATCTAGGCACCCCAAGGTTGAAAGAAAATGTCTATAAATATAATCTGTCAAAAAATATATACAATGCCTTATTCTACTCTGTTTTGGAGAATACACACCAACTCAATATGCTCTCTCATGTAAAATACCGAAATTCTGGTTTTACGACAATCGTAAAAAATCTAAATAATATGTAAGAACCCCAATGTAAAAAGCTAAACTTCTCTGAATATAATCTGTCAGAAAAAGTATACAATGCTCTTTTCCACTCCGTTTTGGAGTATATACACCAAATCAATATGCTCTCTCATGTAAAATACTGAAATTCTAATTTTACGTGAAGCTAACAAACTCTAAATATTACCTAGGCACAGCAATGTTAAAAGCAAAATTTCTCTGAATATAATCTGTCAGAAAAAATATTCAATGTTCTTTTCTGCACTGTTTTGGATTATATATACCAACTCAATATGCTCTCTCATGTAGAATACCGAGATTCTAATTTTACGTGAATCGAAACAATCTAAATATTATCTAGGCACACCATTGTTAAAAGCAAAATTTCTCTGAATATAATCTGTCAGAAAAAATATACAATGCGCTCTTCTACTTTGTTTTGGAGTATATACACCAAGTCAATATGCTCTCTCATGTAAAATACCGAAATTCTAATTTTACGCAAATCGAAAAAAATCTAAATATTATCTACGCACCCCAATGTTAACAGCAACATTGCTCTGAATATTATCTGTCAGAAGACATATAAAATGCGCTTTTCTACTCTGTTTTGGAGTATATACACCAACTCAATATGCTCTATTATTTAAAATACGGAAATTCTAAATTTACACGAATCGAAAAAAATCTAAATATTATCTAGGCAACCCAATGTTAAAAGCAAATTTGCTCTGAATATGATCTGTCAGAAATAATATACAATGCCCTATTCTACTCTGTTTTGGAGTATATACACCAATTCAATATGCTCTCTTGTGTAAAATACTGAAATTCTAAATTTACGCTAATCGAAAAAAAATCTAAATATTATCTAGGTACCCCAATGTTAAAAGCAAAATTGCTCTCAATATAATCTGTCAGAAAAAATATACAATGCCCTTTTCTACTGTGTTTTGGAGTGTATACACCAACTCAATATTCTCCCTCATGTAAATTACCCAAATCCTAACATTACTCTAAGTATCTCATAGAGTGCACAAGACCCCCTTGATGTTGTTTTTTATAACTAGGGGATTACAGATGACATTACTCACGATATGACTTCGGCTGTTTGCCGGTCCTGTGATAATCTTTCTAATATCCAGAGAAGGAGAGGGGAATGTTTCTTCCCATAGGCAAATCCTCTGAATACGGCAAGAGGAGTACACCGTGCTGTGATATTATCACTAATGTAAACAAGAAAACAATTATATTGAATTAAATATTGCAAGGTGTAACCCCCCCCCTATAATTTTCCTTGTAATTTCAAGGGGTTGAGGAGGACGTTTTTGTCAAAATGGCGGAGGTGTAACTTCAGCTATTGTCCACTATATAATAAAAAAAGGATAAAATTATTATTTACATATGATATGATTACCAGTATCATATTACACCACATTTTCAAAATATCTGGGCCCCAGCAGCTGTGGGCATGGCAGCCAAGCGAGGGTGTCCCTATGCAACCAGGTTGGGCATTGCAGCTGCTACGGGCCCTTTGTGATTTGTCTGGGGGCTGCTTTGGGCCCTCTGGTGGTGGCTGTGGTAACAGCCACATAGCCAGAGGGTCTCTCAGCATCCAGGGAGGGCCTGGCGGCTGCTACTGTCACTCTGGCAGGGGCTATGGGCACAGCCACCTAACCAGGGGGTCCCTACGTAGCCAGGGTGGGGCTGGAAGCTGCTATAGGCCCTTTGGCGGGAGGTGTGGGGATACCCTGCTCTTCACAGGTACACAGTTTGCACCTATTTCTACATGTGTAGATTGTTTACATAATGGGCACATATTTGTACACATGTACATATATTATCACAATAAACATATATGTACATAATATGTGCACAATAAATATGTACTTTATACGTACCTAATATAAACAATATGTACTTTTTGGTGATATTATGTGATATCTACATATTATTGATTATATATCTTATTGTGATAATATGTATGTTACCACTGAAATTTTTAGAAAGGTACATAGAGTACACTTTATGTACCTATGCATTGTGTACACATTATAGAAATAAATAGGTACATATTTTACAGATTATGTACATTTTTTCTACATGTGTATTTTGTACACATATGTACAGCAGAGTAAATGTACAGACTATACATATTTTATACATTTATTGTGATATGTCAATAAATGTACACATGAGTACATTCTGCGATATAATTTTTAGCATATTAGATAGGAATTACACCGGTGACCAAAGTGGGTTTACACCCAGGTGCGCACATAGTTTATACATGTACATGTTGTGCTTATTATGTACTCATGTACAGAATGTACATGTCTACATTATATATACATAGGTGTACGCAGCATACATATGTACATACTGTGCACACATATGTACACGTGCATATATTGTACATCTGTACATAATGGGTACATGATATACATGTGTACACATCATATCACAATAAATGTAAATATACATGTTTGCAATATGTACGTTTATATTATGTATTACGTTTATTGTGATTATATATGCTGTTGTGATATGATATCATTGTGACATTACAAATGTACATATTATACACATTATGTACCTATGCATTGTGCACAGATTACAGAAATAGAACGAAACATATTTTACAGGTTATGTACATTTTATTTACTTGTGTATTGGGTACACAGAGTAAATGTACAGACCTTACTTTATACATTTATTGTGATATGCAAATAAATGTACACATTATGAGTACATTCTGTGATATTACATTTAGAATATAAGATAGAAATTACTCTGGTTACCAAAGTGGGTGTAAACTTATGTGTGCACATATTTTGTACATGTACATACTGTGCATATTATGTACTTGTGTACAGAAGGTAAATATCTACATAATATGTATGTATGGGTACAGAGCGTACATATGTACATACTATGTACATATATCTACACCTGAATTTATTGTACATCCGTACATAATGGGTCCATGCTCTATATGTAAACACATCGTCATACCACAATAAATGGTAATGTACATAATGTGTGAAATACGTACATTTATATTATGTATTACATGTGCATTGTGATTGTATATGCTGTTCTGATATCATTGTGATATTACAAATGTACATATTGTACACATTATGGACATACCTATTGTGTACATATTATGTACACATAAATGTACATATTGTACAGATTATGTATATTTATTGTACATCTGTATGGTGCACACATATGTACATCACAGTCAACGTACATATGGTACATATTCTGTGCATTGTTTGTAATATTTCAGTAAGAGTACACATTATAAGTATATTCTGGGATATGATTTTTAGTATGTTAGATAAAAATTACTTTCAATATCAAAGTGGGTATACACTTATGTGTGTCCATTTTGTGATATTATCCATCATATCCTGAGTAGGTGTTTCTCTCATTGTGAAAGCAGGTTTACACTCTCGGATTGCTCCAATATCAAGGCAAACTAAAACTCGTCTGTGATGTAGTTAATAATATCCTGAGGACAAAGGATGACCATACCCTGAATATCGCAGGAAGTGTACACCACCACTGTAGTATTGTTTCTAATGTTCAAAAACGGAAAGGATATTACTCCAAATATCTCAGAAAGCACACAAGCCCCCCGTGATATTGTTTCTAATAACTAGAGAATTACAGATGACATTACCCACGACGTGACTGGGGCTGTACCCTGGTCCTGGAATATTGTTCCTAATATCCAGAGAAGGAGAGGAAAATGTTGCTGCCCATAGGGAAATACTCTTAATACAACAAGAGGTGTACACCATGCTTTGATATGGTCACTAATGTAAGCGAGAAAACAATTACATTGAATTAAGCATTGCAAGGAATGAAACTCCCCTATGATTTTCATTCTAATGTCAATGGGGGTGAGGATGACATTTTTGTCAATATGGCAGAGGTGTCACTGGAGCTATTGCCTAATATACAAAAAACAGAATAAGATTATCATTTTTATATAATATGGTTGCCGGTATCATATTACACCGGATTTGCAAAATAGCTGGGCCTCAGCAGCTGTGGGCAGAGCCCACAAGCGAGGGGACCCCTAAGCAGCCAGGGTGGGCCTGGGGGCTGCTCTGGGCTTTTTGGTGGGGTCTGTGAGCACATCGACCCAGCCAGGGGTCCCCGAGCAGCCATGGTTGGCCTGGGGGCCGCTACGGGCACTCTGGCATGGGCTGTGGGCACAGACACCTAGTCAGGGGGTCCCTAAGCAGCCAGGGTGGGCATGGGGGCTGCTACAGGCATTCGAGTAGTGTTTGTGGGCACAGCCCAATTGCCAGGGGGTCTCTAAGCAGCCAGGCTGGGCCTGGGGCCTGCTATAAGGGGGGCTTTGGTAATAGCGTGCTGTGCATCGGTACCTAGTTTGCACCTATTACTACATGTGTAAATAGTTTTAATATCAGTCATATATATGTACCTGCATACATATGGAGTTATCATGATGAATTTCTATTTACATAATATGTGCAAAATACATATGTACCTAATGCATACCTAATGTGTACAATATGTACATTTTTGTAATATTAGACAATATATATTACTGTGATTATATATCTTATTGTGATTAAATGTATTTTATTACTAATATTTTAAGGAATGTGCATAGTGTACACATTATATACCTATGTATTCTGTACACAATACAGAAATATATAGGTACATATTTTACAGATTATGTACACTTTTTCTACATGTGTATTGTGTACACCTATGCACAGCAGAGTAAATATACAGACTGTACCTATTTTATACATTTCTTGTGATATGCCAATAAATGTACACATTATAAGCACATTCTAAAATATAATTTTTACCATATTAGAAATTACTCCATTGACCAAAGTGGGTGTACACCCAGGTGTGTACATAGTTTATACGTGTACATATTGTGCATATTAGGTACTCATGTACAAAATGTACGTGTCAACATTATATGTATTTATGTGTACATAGTGTGCACATGCACATACTGTTCACACATATGTACATGTGCATATTTTGTACATGTGTACATAATGGGTACATGATGTGCATGTGTACACACCGTGATACCACAATAAATGTAAATGTACACGATGTGTGCAATATGTACATTTATATTATGTATTACTTGTGTATTGTGATTTTATATGCTGTTGTGATTATATGATATCATTGTAATATTACAATAAATACATATTGCACACATTTCGTACATACCTATTGTGTACACATTATGTGCCTGTAATTGCACATATTGTACAGATTATGTACGTTTTTGGTACATCTGTATTGTGTACACATATGTACATAACACTCTATGTACATATGGTATGTATTCTGCACATTGATTGTAACATCTCAATAAGTGTACACATTATGAGTATATTGTGATATATGATTTTTAGTATATTAGATAAAAATTTCTTTCTATATCAAAGTGGGTATACACCCATATGTGTCCATTTTTTGATATTATCCATCATATTTTAAGTAGGTATTACTCTCATTTTGAAAGCAAGTGTTCACTCTGTGATTGTTCCAATATCACAGGCAAAGTACAAGGCTTCTTTAATGTACTACCTAATATCCTGGGGACAAAAGATTATTATACCCTGAATATCGCAGGAAGTGTACACCACCACTGTAGTATCGTGTCTAATATCCAAAAACGGAAAAGATATTACTCCAAGTATCTGATAAAGCACACAAGACCCCCGTGATATTTCTTCTAATAACTAAGGGATTACAGATGACATTACTCACGATATGACTGGGGCTGTCCGCCGGTCCTGTGATATTGTTCCTAATATCCAGAGAACGAGAGAATAATGTTGCTGCCCATAGGCAAATCCTCTGAATACGGCAAGAGGAGTACACTGTGCTCTGATATGGTCACTAATGTAAACAAGAAAACAATTTTATTGAATTTAACATTGCAAGGGGTGAAACCCCCTTATGATTTCAATTCTAATGTCCAGGGGTGTGAGGATGACATTTTTGTCAATATGGCAGAGGTGTAACTAGAATATTGCCTAGTATATCAAAAACCAGAATAACATCATTTCCATATGATATGGTCGCCAGCATCATATTACACCACATTTTCAAAATAGCTGGGCACAGCGCCCTAGCCAGGGGGTCCCTAAGCAGCCAGCGTCAGCCTGGGAGCTGTTACGGGCCCTCTGGCGGGGAATGTGGTTACAGCTCCCTAGCCAGGGGGTCTTTAAGCAGCCAGGGTGGGCCTTGGGGCTGCTACGAGGGGGGCTGTGGTAATAGCCTGTTCTGCACAGGTACATAGTTTTAATAATGAACACATATTTGTATATGTGTACACATGGTGTTATGATAAATATATATGTACATATGTGCACAATACATATAGACCTAATGCGTACCTACTGTGAACAATATGTACTTTTTTGTGATATTACATGATATATATATATTACTGTGATTATATGCGTTATTTTGATTATATATATTTTATCACTGATATTTTAAGGAATGTGCATAGTGTACACATTATGTACCTATACATTGTTTACACATTATAGAAATATGTAGGTACATATTTTACAGAGTATGTACATTTTTTGTACATGTGCATTGTGTACACATATGTACAGCAGGGTAAATGTACACATTGTACCTATTTTATACATTTATTGCACTATGCCAATAAATGTACACACTATTACTACATTCTGAATTATTATATTTTGTATATTAGATAGAAATTTCTCCGGTTACCAAAGTGGTTGTACACCCAGGTGTGTACATAGTTTATATGCGTACATATTGTGCATAGAATGTACTCAGGTACCGAAGCTACATATCTACATTATATGTACACATGTGTAGTGTACATATGTACATACTGTACCCACATATGTACACTTGCATATATTGTGCATCTGTACATAATGGGTACATGATGTACATGTTTACATATCATATCACAATAAATGTAAATGTACATGTTTGCAATATGTACATTTATATTGATATTACATATTTCATGTGTATTGTGATTTTATATGCAGTTGTGATTATATAACATTATGATATTACAATAAATGTACATATTGTACACATTATGTGCATACCTATTGTGTGCACATTTTGTACATATATTCGTACAAATGATAGTTTATGTACATTTATTGTACATCTGTATTGTGTACATGTATGTACATCACAGTCAATGTACATATGTTAAATATTCTGTACATTGAGTGTAATATCCCAATAAGTGTACACATTATGAGTTTTTTCTGGGTTATGACATTTAGTATATTAGATAAAAATGACTTCCAATATCACAGTGGGTATATACCCATGTGTGTCCATTTTGTGATATTATCCATCATATCCTAAGTAGGTATTTCTCTCACAATGAAAGAAGGTGTAAACTCCGTGATTGTTCCAATATTATAGGCAAAGTGCAAGGCTTCTGCGATGTAGTTCCTAATATACCAGGGACAGAGGATGAGTATACTCTTAATATCGCAGGAAGTGTACACCACCACTGTAGTATTGTTTCTAATATCCAGAAACTAAAAGGATATTACTCCAAATATCTCCAAAAGCACACAAGACACCCGTTACATTGTTCTTAATAACTAGGGGATTACAGATGACATTGCTCACGATGTGACTGGCGCTGTAAGCCGGTCCTGTGATATTCTTCCTAATATCCAGATAAGGAGAGAAAAATGTTGCTGCCCATAGAGAAATATTCTGAATACTGCAAGAGATGTACACCGTGCTCTGATATGGTCACTAATGTAAACAAGAAAACAATTATATTGAATTAAACATTGCAAGGGGTGAAACCCTCCTATTCTTTCAATTCTAATGTCAATGGGGTGAGGATGACATTTTTGTCAATATGCCAAATGTGTAACTAGAACTATTGCCTAATATGTAAAGAACCACAATAACATTATCATTTCTGTGTGATATGGTTGCCAGTATCATATTACACCACATTTTCAAAATAGCCGGGCCCCAGCAGCTATGGGCACAGCGCACTAGGCAGGGGGTCCCTAAGCAGCCAGTGTGGGCCTGGTAGCTGTTATGGGCCCTCTGGCGGGGGCTGTGGGTACAGCCCCCTAGCCGGGGGTCTTTAAGCAGCCAGGGTGGGCATTGAGGCTGCTACGAGCAGAACTTTAGTAATAGCCTGCTGTGCATAGGTAAGTAGTTTGCACCTATTTCTGCATGTGTACATTGTTTAAATAGTAGGCACATATTTGTATACGTGTACATACAGTGTTATCATGATACATATATATTTTCATAATATGTGCACTATACATATGTACCTAATACATACCTAATTTGTACAATACGTACTTTTGGTGATATTACACGACATATATGTATTAGTGTGATTATATATCTTACTGTGATTATATATATTTTATCACTGATATTTTAAGGAATGTGCATAGTGTACACATTATGTACCTATGCATTGTGTACACATTATAGAAATACATAGGTACATATTTTACAGATTATGTACATTTTTGTACATGTGCATTGTGTACACTTATGTACAGCAGAGTACATGTACAGATTGTGCTTATTTAATACATTTATCACAATACGACAATAAATGTACACACTATGACTACATTCTGGGATTTTATATTTAGTATATTAGATAGAAATCTCTCCGGTTACCAAAGTGGGTATACACCTATATGTGTACCTAGTATATACGTGTATATATTGTACATACTGTGTACTCCTGTACAGAAGGTACATATCTACATTATATGAACATATGTGTAGTGTACATATGTACATACTGTGCCCACTTATGTACACGTGTATATACCACAAATCTGCACGTGTGCATGATGTACATGTGTCCATATCATATCACAGTAAATGTAAATGTATATAATGTGTGCAATATGTACATTTATATTGATATTATGTATTATATGTATTGTGATTATATATGCTGTTGTGATTATATGAAATCATTGTAATATTACAATATATTTACATATTGTACACATTATGTACATACCTACTGTGTACACATTGTGTACATATAAATGTACATATTGTACAGATTATGTACATTTTTTGTACATCTGTATTGTGTACACATATGTACATCACAGTCAATGTACATATGGTACATATTTTGTACGTTGATTGTAATATCCCAATAAGTGTACACATTATGAGTATATTCTGGGATATGATTTATAGTATATAAGAAAAAAGTTACTTCCAATATCAATGTGGGTATACTCGCATGTGTGTCCATTTTGCTGTACCTTCTATTAATCTTTGCCATTGAACATGATAGTGAGAGGTGGTTCTTTTCTCTAACAAGGTTTTCTGTTAATATAACTCAACTCTACTACCTTGTGGCACTGTATCTTCCATTGTAAATTGTAATTACCTATAAAAGAGAATATTTTGACATCACGTATCTACCTCTTGGATCCATCAGCCAGAGGCCTAAAATAAAAAAGACATTCCCCCCACGAATGGTTATATAGTGGTTGACAACCCCACTTTCTTCTAGGTAAATAATATCCTCTCTTTAACAGTAGCTACTTACAAGATTTGTGCATAAAGAATGTGACTTTTTTTATCAGTATCTAGTTTATTCTTACATAAATTTCTAAAATACTGAGAGAATATTCTGATCATTGGTTATGTACTATTTTAATTTAATTTTTTCCTCTCAAATTTTATCTTAACTGCATACTCTACCCTGTTTATAAGACTGTCCTATGGTTAAATTTAGTAGGTAGTAAATTATCCTGAGCACACAGAACAATTCTTTTTGTAATCAACTCTGAAACATCATTGAAAGAGCAAGGATATGGGAATTAGATTTATCTGGCTTTGATTTCTGGTACTTACTTGCTCTCTGACCTTGGGCAACTTATGTATTGCTCTGAGTCTCATCTTCTTCATCTGTAAAATGATCATAGTAATACCTAATTCATATGCAGCTTGGAAATGTGTAATTTAGTGATTGATATAAAGTTCCTGATACAATTTCTGACAAAATAATAGACACCCCACGAGAGATAGCCATAACAATCAGAGTTTATATTCACATTAACTGGGATAAAATTGATCTGAAAATACAGCATAAAAAAGCAGCCAAAAATTCACAAGCATATATTTCGCTTGCCTTTTTATACAGAGCTGGAAAATTTCTCATCATTATCTCATCCATTGCCTGCAGCACGATCCTTCCAAAACTCCTCCTAAGACCGTCTGCCAAGGTGGAACACACTGAACCGCATGTGACTCTGCCTTTTCTGACTATTTTTGCAAGATTTTTCTAATAGAGTATTATTAACAGAAAATGGGGCTGTTATCAAGGTGACTAGGAATGGTGCATTCTCAGTTCAGGCTCTGATGGAATGTCTACTTGATCTGGTGCAACTCCAGCTGTGCTCTTGGCTTTCCTCACTTTTGTGGTTCCGAGAATGCAAATATTCTCCCATGGCTTCCTTATTTTGTCTTTCTCCATGAGGTCTCATTCAAGTATAAACATTCCCTTCAATTTTCTCAACTCATTTTATATTGTCTGAATAACCTTGATAATTTTCCCTTTCCTAAAGCTATAGACCTTCTTTTTGTGTGTAAGAACAGATTACTCACAAATGTTTACTGTCCGCTAAATATTTATGTGTAATCTGTCCTTAATTCTACACACAAAATATCATCTCTACCAACATTTTACAACTATAGTCTTTCTATAGAGAACTATGAAAGGAACTTGCTCTAAAGGAGAAACTTCCAGAGCTAAACCAAGGGTCTGACAATTGTTAACAATATGTTATTCAGTAAAAATATTTTTTTAGTTAACAGAGAAGAATGCCATGGACAAAATGGCAAAACAGAACTTTTCAGAACTTATTCCTTCACAGAAACATCAATTTGAACAGCCATCCGTGCATCAAAGTGTCTTCAAAAGAGACAAGGAATCCAGGTGAGAGGTTATAGCACGTTTGTGGAGTAGAAAAGTCAGAAAAACGGCATAAAATAGAGTATAAAAGAGAGTTTTCTATTATCTGCATTACCCCGCCCCTAAACCTGGGTAGTGCAGCATGGAAAGAGATACTATGTATGTGCAGAGAGGAGAGCAAATGTAACACCTGACTTCAACATCAACTCCAATGCCAGGCAAAATTCAGTGAACTCAACACCAGGCAGGTTTCCATAGCCACAGGCTATGGGACAGACCCTGTCAATCCAAGCTCCAGGCCTACCCCTATGGCTCTAAGATCTAATGCCTCCAACCTCCATGGCTCCTATCGACATAGGCTCCAGGCCTTCGCCACAACCAGGCCATTTATGGCTTCCCCAGGCTCCACACTGGTTACTATAGACTCGTAAGTGCCTGGATAAACAAACCTCTACATCGACACAGTGGAATATTATTCAGCAATGAAAGCAATCATCTTTGAATGTGGCTTTTGTTGCAGAAAAAAAGCACGTGAGCTATGAAGCCATTAAAAGACATAGAGGAAACTCAAATACATACTACTAAGTGAAAGAAACCAATCTCAAATGACCACTTACTATATGAATCCAACTATATGACATTCTGGAAAAGGCAAAACTATAGAGACATCAAAACGTTCAGTGATTGCTGGGGGTTGAAAAGTGGGAAAGGATAAATGGGCAGAGCATAGAGGATGTTTAGGGCAATGAAACTACTCTGTGTGTTACTATAATGGTAGACACATGCCATTACACCCTTGTCAAAACTCACTGAATATACGACAGCAAGAATGGTCCCTAATGTCAATTATAAACTATGGGTGACAGTGATAAGTCAATGTTGGTTCATCCATTGTAACAAATGTACCTCTCTAGTGAGGAAGGCTGATAGTGGAGGAGGCTGTGCATTTGGGGAGGTGGGAATGTAGGAACTCTCTGTACTTTCCACTATGCCTCACTATTAACTTTACACTGCCCTAAAAATAAAGCGTATTTGAAAAAAGATTGAGCTGTTGATATAAGCCCAATGTCTACTTTGACGTCCAGAAATGTTTCTTTTAAAACGCTAATACACCACTTCCTGGAAGAAAATATTTGTTAACAAACTCTTTTCTAGAACAATTATTTTTGTGGGTGTTCCTGTCACAACTATATATAAAAATCAGAATATGCAGCAACATCTTGATACTCTAAAAACACAATACCAAAAACGTTAAGAAAATCATTTCTAAATTTGATCTAAGCCAAAATGTGGAGAAGCAAAACGGAAGAAAATTATTTCTGTATAATGAGATTATAGGTTGTTTCTCCGAACTCCTCTACAGTTTTCAGTATTTTCCAACTTCTATCATGGAGATATATAAATATAGAAGTAGATATGTAGATATATAGTCATTAGATATATATTTATATATAATAAATAAACAGATACCATTTTTATTATTTATTTATTTATTTATTTTTTGAGACAGAGTTTCGCTCTTGTTTCCCAGGCTGGAGTGCAATGGCGCGATCTTGGCTCACCGCAACCTCCGCCTCCTGGGTTCAGGCAATTCTCTTGCCTCAGCCTCCTGAGTAGCTGGGATTACAGGCACGTGCCACCAAGCCCAGCTAATTTTTTGTATTTTTAGTAGAGACGGGGTTTCACCATGTTGACCAGGATGGTCTCGATCTCTTGACCTCGTGATCCACCCGCCTCGGCCTCCCAAAGTGCTGGGATTACAGGCTTGAGCCACCGCACCCGGCCTACAGATACCATTTTTAAAAGATATATTTATGTATTTTATATATTTATATAATATATACATGTTCATATATACATCATGTTATCACCATTATGGATATAAAGAAGGACATTAAAATAGTGAAAAGATTAAAATAAAATGTACCAAAATGGAAACAGTGATTTAACTCTGCCTAGCTTTATGTGATTAAACAAGGTATTTTTCAAATCTATTTTTCTTTGCTTTCTAGAGGCTTTATAATAAATCTATATTTTTATATTTAAAAGCCTAATTTTTATTAAACAAATAAAAATTCAGCAACACTGTCTTTAGAACATTTTTTAAATCAACTTGAGCATGAAGAAAATGTTATGACTATGGTGGTGAGCATTTTGAAAGATTAGCAGAAGCAGGGATAATGTGACACTTAGCTGATCTTTCAAGGGAAGCTAGACAAATGACACTTTTCGAAAAGAAAATAGTCACTAGTGTTGAAACATGGTATCGCCAGTATGATTAAGAAGGAAAGTGTCAACTTCTTCTGTGGAAAATCCTAACATTACCAAACGTAAGAAGGCAAATACTTCAACAACAGAAATGAAAAAGATCTTGATTCATTTATTTAACACTTTTTTAGAGTTTAATCCCAAAAAGTCTATTTTGAAGAAAAGAAAAAATCTTACTCGTGTATATTACTCTTTGCAGTGAACTGGCCAAATAAGTCTATCCAAGGTACGTTGAATACCGAGCATGCTGGAAACATTTTTATTTACATCATCTCTAATCCCTACAACAATAGTGCAAGGAAAGGTTTAACATCTTCTTTTTACAGAGAGGAAAGCTGAGGCTCAAAGAGGTATAGTAGCTCATTTAACATTACACATCCAATACGTGGTGGAGGTGGGACCTATACTTACATCTGTCAGACCTTAAAGTCTGTGTTCTTCTTTCTACCTCTCTGCCTCAGTCCAACAATTGGGATCTTTGCCATGATGCCTCACGAGTTCACGAGGCACTTTTCAGGAAGTTTTTGACTCAGACTTTATCACTCAGCAAGATACCTCAACTAATTTACAAAATGTGACTTGAAAAGCAGGTTGTAATTCCAAAAGCAAAAATCCAACCACAAAAGATAAAGTCTTAATCAGTAGAGCTTTACAGAAAGAAGTAATGTAGGTAGTAAGGGCACTTTCGGAAATGTCTGGAATCAGAGGAGTCGATGT
The DNA here is from genome assembly GCF_049354715.1 of Callithrix jacchus. Taxonomy (NCBI): domain Eukaryota; kingdom Metazoa; phylum Chordata; class Mammalia; order Primates; family Cebidae; genus Callithrix; species Callithrix jacchus. The sequence goes on along the minus strand of NC_133521.1, from coordinate 51,341,439 downwards.
CTCACCTGTTAGAAATTGTACTCGCTTGGTAGCAAAATTTTCCTTGTGTTCACTTAAAATAATAGTCTTGTTGTTTTAAAATCAACGCACAGTCAGAGGGTGACTTGGATGTTTATTTTTTATTCTCTTTGCCTTCTTGTTTTAAGAATGGATTTTTCCTAAATTCTAATTATTATTGTAACTTACATAAGTGCAGCCGATTTTGCTTTTAAGGATAAAACTGCATTTAAGTAGCTTTGTCTGGATTATCAAAACCAGGCCCTGAAGAAGTGAGTTCCTAAAGGGTAGGAACTTTGCTTATGTCTATATCTCAGTTGTGTTAAACAGAATAACTGGCGCAAATTAGCAAATGATGCACTGAGGAATCATAGAACAAAAGACTTTATGAAGAACTAAGTTTCAGATTCAGGGTGACGCTAAGGAGCTAGTGTACCAGAGGATGGTATGCCTTCTGCAATCACAAAAGCAGCATTCAGTCTGATCTGGGCTCTAAGAAGTGCTCCTTGAGACCTGACATTTTATCCTAACACTGCCACTAACAGGTTAAGTCAGAAAGAGTTCACTTCCCAGAGCTTTCGATTTCTGGTTTCCAAATCAGCACAATGAGAAACTGAAAAGAAGGAAAGAGGAAAAAAGAGAGGGTCAGAGATCCCTCCTGCTTGTACAATGCCATGATTTGGACACAGGGTTTGGGCAACCATGGCCCATCCACCAATTCCTGCCTGTCGTCTCTTGTCAGACAGCTCATGAGCCACGAATGTGAAAGAATTCAAAAAAGTAACAATATTTTGGGACATGTCAACAATTATATAAAATGCAATTTTCAGTTCTCATAAAAGTACTTTGGAACTCAGCCCCACTCCTTTATTACCCATTTCTATGGCTGCTTTCACACCACAACCACAGAGATGAGTAGCTGTGACAGAGACCATATGGGCTGCCAAGCCTAAAATATTTACTGCCTAGACCTTTCCAGAAAAAAGAAGGATTGCTGATCTTTTACACAGACAATCAAGCAAGCGATCACCTGAGAACATTAAAATCTGTGTCTAGGACAAATGGGGCCTATATAAACTAGGGAATAATCTTCCCCACTACTTATGCAAGAACATTCACCCTTGAGAGAGCAGGCTACATGGGTTGGCAGCACTACTGCCACCAGTCCAGACTTCCCCTCACCTATAAGTGCCCTATAAGTGACCAGCATTTCTAGGCATCCGTGGAGCAGCGGGGTGCATTCTCATGGCTGGCCCCACACCTTCCCTTCCTCCTGCTTCCTCACATTCTATTTTTTGAGTGGTTGTCAAAGGAACGCTGAATTTTGCTGTCACTTTTTCAGACCCCAATTCCACTTATGACAGTCTTGGTACCAGGAAGCATTGCAAGCTCCTATCTCATCACCACAACCGCCAGCTTCTCACTTAGTCCAGACGAGCTTGCCACAGTGCACTTGCTTTTTAATCGCTCTCTCTCTTCTTGCCTTCACCTCCTCTCCCTCCCTCTCTCCCTGGCTCTTTCTGTCACACGGGTGTGTGCACATACACAAGTTCCGATTAGATAAAAGAAGAAACACTTTTTAAGTTTCTTTCTAGGCCTAATAGAAAATTCTTTTTTTTTTTTTTTACAAAAACAGAGCTGTTTTTTTCCATTGCAAAAGTGTGGGTGTCCTTCCTTTTGGAGAGTAACAATCATGTTCTACATGGCCTTCTGACACATTGCATGTTGTACATATGTGTGTGTGCACATGTGCATATGAGTGTTAGAGTATGTGTGTGTAGCAGGGAGGAAAGAGATGAAGGAGAGTGTGTATGTGCATGTTGGTTCACATGAGTGTGAGTGTGTGCATGCACGTGCCTGTGTGTGTGCACGTGTATAAGCATGCTTGTATTTGCGTATGAGAATGTGCATGTGAGAGAGAAAGAATGCGTGTATGTGTGAATGTGTATGTGTGTGTATAGCAGGGAAGAAGGGGATGAAGGAGAGTATGCTAAAAAGAGAACACCTCAGAACAGTCCAATAAAAGATTCCATATCAACATCATATCTTGTTAAAATACAGGATTCCCAAGTCAGTCACCTTCAAGCTGGAAGCCTGGAGTGTAAAAAGAGTGGGTGTTCTTCTCTGACAACTTATTGTCTAAGACAATTTTATGATCAAAAATATATTCGAATAAAAGTACCTGAGAAAAGTACATAAAGAGAATATAGCAAAATGTTAACAATGGTTTTCTTTGAGTGAGAGGAAGAAGAAGCAGGTTGTGGTTGATCTGTTTCTTTTAGTTCAACTATTCTGCATTCCTCACTTTTAAATTTTGGATATTAAGCTGGAGAGAAAGAACATGAATATAAAGATGAATTCGCTGAATGGAGCAACGAATGCTGAGTTAGCCAAAAATGTATGGCTACCTTCTATATCTAATTATCTGAGGGCAAATCAGAAAACACCACTTTCAGAAATTTTTTTTTTTTTTTAGAAATGAAGGTTCGCTCTTGTTGCCCAAGCTGGAGTGCAATGGCACAATCTCAGCTCACCGCAGCCTCCGCCTTTTGGGTTCAGGCAATTCTCCTTCCTCAGCCTCCCGAGTAGCTGGGATTACAGGCACGCACCACCATGCCCAGCTAATTTTTTGTATTTTTAGCAGAGACAGGGTTTCACAATGTTGACCAGGATGGTCTCGATCTCTTGATCTTGTGATCCACCCACCTCGGCCTCCCAAAGTGCTGGGATTACAGGCTTGAGCCACCGCGCCCAGCCAGAAATTTTTTAAAATGTGTTTTACGTTATTTCCCTTTCAGCCTAAGGACTAAAAATTGAACACAACTGGGTCTGCGCCATTGCCTCAAAGATTCTTAGCCTAGTTCTAGATCCATTGTCTGGACACTCCTGCTTTTTAGACAGAAAACAGTGCTAAATTCCTATTGACTTCCAAATACACAGACCCACAGATTTGTCACAGTAGCCTCTCTCTCTCACCCTGTCTCTGTCCATCTGAGTCTCTCTTTCTTTCTCTCTCTCTTCCCTCACATCATCCCCAAATCAAAATGCATATATAAAAATTTGATTAACTGAAACATAGAATGACCAAGATTTTACTACAAGAGAAATACACAGACTTCAGCTAAGATGTTTGGTTGAATACCTGCATATGCCTTCACTCCATCATTAAACCACATTAACATGGGATGATTAAAAATAAATAAACCAACAAAGATAAAAAGAAAATAAAGACAATCCCTTCAGCATATAGAAAACTGGCAAGCAGAAGCTGTCAGTGACACCTCACAGTAGACACAGAGATGCTAAATCCCAAGCCAGTGGCAGGAAGGCAACCAGGATCCCCAAGGGTTCAAGAGTTGGCAGCTAAATTTACCTAGGGAATTTATGTTTCAGTAGTAAGTAGATCCCAGATCCTCTCCCTAGAATCGGTGACTGCATCCCACGGTGGTGGCAGGGTGGAGGTTTCCTCTCTATACAGTAAAATTTGGTGTCTCTAGGCAGGAGCTCTCTAGACACAAGTGCTTAAATATACACACTGAACACTGAGATCCTCCAGGTTTTCCTACCACTGAGTTCCAATGAGGGTGGCAGATACACTTGGTCAGAAGTTAAGATGATTTTTCTCTAGAGAGAATCTCTCTTGCTCAAGAAGAAAAGGTCTGACCCAGCAAGACCACTGCCCATAAAATGTTACAATCACAGAAATTCCATCAGCTTTTAGCTTTTCAGTGCTCCATTTTTTTCTAACAGACACAGACAGCTAAGGGTCACCAGGCATCTGAGCAAAGCTTCTAACATGAATGGCCGAGACCAGAGCAAGAAGACACATAAATGCAGCCTGAATGAGGACTGTGCTAGGAGATAAGACCTTCTGAAACCCATATGAATGTTCTCGAAGAGATAAAAGTGATACCATTTTCATGAAACAAGAACCAAATTTAAAGAAAAAGTAAACGCTTAGAAATTAAAAATATGACAGCAGAACTTGTGAAAAATTCTTGTTAGAATAGTAAGACAACAAAGTTGAGTAGATGAACTTTATGTCTTCCAGAAATAGCGATAAGAAAAAAGTTGAAATCCGGAAGAAAATTTGAACAGGTTCAACACTAAAATGATCAGAATTCCAAAGATAGAAATAGAGACAGAGAGAGAGAGAGAAAAAAGAACAGACACACGCAGCAAATAAGAAAGAGAGAGATAAACCCTAACGCAGTAATTGCTGGAGACTACAACACCCAACTTTCAGCACTGGACAGATCTTCCAGACAGAAAACCAACCAATCAACATGAAATTTATTCTTTACTACAGACCAAATGGAACTGATATTCAAGGAACATTTCATTCAATGACTGCAGAATACACATTTTTTCAACTCAACACATAGATCATTCATAAGTATAGAAGATACCTTAGCTCACAAAGCAAATGCAATCACATTTGAAATCAGGACTAAGAAATTCATTCAAAACCATACACTTACATGGAAACTGAGTAACTTGCTCCTGAATGACTCCTGGGTAAATCATGACATTAAGGCAGAAATCAAGAAGTTTAAGAAGTTCTTTGAAAGTATTGAGAACAAAGGTACAACTTACCAGAGTTTCTGGGATGCAGCTAGTCAAGTAGTGTGGAGAGAAATTTATAGTACTAAATGCTCACACCAAGAAGTGAGAACTCGGGACAGCTGCGGTGACTCACTCTTGTAATCTCAGCACTTTTGGAGGCCAAGGCGGGCAGATTACAAGGTCAGGAGTTTGAGACCAGCCTGACCAACATGGTGAAACCCCATTCTACTAAAAATACAAAAATTAGCTGGTGTTGTGGCTCATACCTGTAATCCCAGGTACTCAGGAGGCTGAGGCAGGAGAACTGCTTGAACCCAGGAGATAAATGTTGCAGTGAGCCCATATCACATCACTGCACTCCAGCCTGGTTGAGAGAACAACACTCCATCTCAAAAACAAAATTGAGATCTCAAGTTAACTACCCAACATCACAATTAAAAGAATTAGAAACCCAAGAGCAAAGAACACCCTCAAAGCTATGCTGAATGGGAGTGGGGAGAGAGGGCATCTTTATCTTGTGCCAATTTTTAAGGGGAATGCCTTCAGCTTTTGTCCATTCAGTATGATGCTGGCTGTGGTTTTGTCACATGTGGCTCTTATTATTTTGAGGTATGTTCCTTCAATACCTGGTTTATTGAGAGTTTTTAACACACATGAAAGTTGAATTTTATCAAAAGCTGTTTTTGCATCCATTGAGATAATCATGTGGGTAATTTTTTTTCTTTAGTTCTGTTTATGTGACGATGACATTTATCAATTTGCATATGTTAAACCAAACTTGCATCTCAGGGAGGGTGGTTGTGACCAGGAATTTATCAGTTTCTTCTAGATTTCTCAATTTTTTCAGGTTCAGTGGTTCACATCTGCAATCCCAGAACTTTGGGAGGTCAAGGTGGGTTGATCACCTGAGATTGGGAGTTCAAGACCAGCTGGATCAACATGGAGAAACCCCATGTCTACTAAAAATACACAATTAACTAGACATGGTGGCACATGCATGTCATCCCCAGCTACTCAGGAAGCTGAGGCAGGAGAATAGCTTGAACTCAGGAGGCAGAGGTTGCACTAAGCCGAGATCTCACCATTGTCCTCCAGCCTGAGCAACAAGCACAAAACTTCATCTCAAAATTAAAGGAAAAATAGTGCCTAGAGTTGTACATCATATTCTCTGAGGGTGGTTTGTATTTCTGTGGGGTCAGTGGTAATATTGCCCTTATTGTTTTTGATGGTGGTTATTTGAATCTCTTCCCTTTCTCCTTCATTGGTCTAGCTTCAAGTTTATTATTTTTTAACCAGTATGATTTTAATAGACCAGTTACTGGGTAGTAAATTGAAACATACAGAGTGCCATCTCCAAGAGCAGTCATGATTTCATTTGGGTTCTTGAAAAATGTTAAGAAGTAGGTTGAGTTTTATTATTTTTTTCAGAAAACCAGCTTTTGAAAAATTTATGTGGAACCAAAAACAGCCAAGGCAATTCTAAGCACGAAGAGCAAAGCTGGAAGCGACATGCTACCAGACATCAAACTGCATTACAGGGCTACAGGAAACAACAGCATAGTACTGGTACAAACACAAACACATAGACTAATGGAACAGAATAGAGAATCCAGAAACAAAACCAAGCTTCTACAAGTATCTGATCTTTGGAAAACTTAACAAAAACAAGCAAGGGGGAAAGATTCTCCCTATTCAATAAACGATGCCAGGATAACTGGATAGCCATATGCAAAAGACTGAAACTAGACCCCTTCTTTACATTACATACAAAAATTTGCTCATGATAGATTAAACACTGATATGTAAAACCAAAAACTATAAAAGCTCTGCAAGAGACGAGACAATGCCATTCAAAACATAAGCACAGGCAAAGATTTCATCATGAACATGCCAAAAGAAGAGGTAACAAAAGCAAAATTGAAAACGGGTCAAATTAAAATGAGAAACTTTCACACAGCAAAATAAACTATCAACAGAGAAAACTGACAACCTACAGAATGTGAGAAAATGTTTGTAAACTATGCATTCCACAAAAATCTAATATCAAACATCGGTAGGGAAATTAAATTTACAAGAGGAAAACAAACAACCCATAAAAAGGTGGGCAAAGAACATAAACAGACACTTTTAAAACAAGACATATATGCAACTAGCAATCATATTAAAAAAGCTCAACGTCACTGATTATTAGAGAAATGCAAATGAAAATTATAATAAGATACCATCACACACCAGTCATAATGGCAATTATTAAAGCAAAAAAAAAACACATACTGGCAAGGTTAGAGAGAAAAACAACACTTACACACTGTATTCGGGAATGCAAATTAGTTCTGCCATTGTGAAAAAGTGTCATGATTCCTCAAAGACCTAAAGAGTGAAATACCATTTGATTCAGCCAACCTAGTAATGGGTTACTAGGTATGTACCCAAGGGAATATAAATCCTTCTGTTATAGAGACATGTGCACGCATATGTCCATGGCAGCACTGTTCACAAAAGCAAAAATATGGAATCAAGCTAAATGCCCATCAATGGTAGACTGGATAAAGAAAATGTGGTATATATACAACAAAAAACACTAGGCAGCCACAAAAGAATGCGATCGTGTTCTCTTCAGGGACATAGATGAAGCAGGAGACTATTATTCTTAGCAAACTAATGCAGGAACACAAAATCCAAATACCAGATATTTTCACTTGCAAGTGGGAGCTAAATGATGAGAACACAGGAACATACAACAGGCGGAAGAACAACACACACTAGAGCCTTTCAGAGAGTGGAGAATGAGAGAAGGAAGAAGATCAGGAAAAACAACTAAATGGGACTAGGCTTAATACTGGAGTAATGAAATGATCTGTACAATAAACCTCATGACAGACATTACCTAAATAACAAACCTGTGCTTGAACATTTGAACTTAAATAAAAGTTAAAAAAAAAGGCAACTTCTCAAGTTGAATAACATAACCTCCTAGGTTTAAACACATGAACACAAACTCACACCAAGGAACATTGTCTTGAAAATCTGCAATATATGACAAAGGAAAACAGCTCTCCTAAGTTTTCAGAAAAGTTTTTTAAAAAACACTATTTACAAAGAATCAAAAATCAGAATGATTTCAGGCTTCTCAACAGCACACCAGAAGCTGGGAAATAATGGAGTAGTATCTTTAAAACTTGAATGGGAAATTATTTTCAATCAAAAATTCTATGCCCCACCAGTCATGTAAGTGAAAGAAGAAATAAAGTCATATTTCAGAACAATTTGCTTCAGTGTATCCTTGCTTGAATAAGTTATTGGAGGATACAGTTTACAAACAAGAAATTCAGGGCACGGGGCAGTGCAAAACAACAGAGTGGGTTTGTATTTGTATTTAAAAGAGAGCAGCATTCGAGAGTTAGGGAATACTGGAGGAGGAGTTTTCTCCAGCATCCCTGGAGCCCACACCTCTCATTTCCACTTTCCTATGTCCCATTGCTACCCATGAATTCTGATCACCTATTCCTTTGATAGAGGTATTTCTCTCACTGATTAGCTGTAGTCAAGTGGCTCTTTCTTGGGCTACAGGAGGAAATCTATTGCTTTTCATTAAACATCAATTGGATTAACCTAGGCTTAAGGTCAGCATTATGCCATCAGCTGTACGTTCTTGGGAAGACATCTACTCACAAACTGGTTAAAGAACGTGGCCCTCCTACCTCTGACTTGTGTGATTCTAAGCAAGCTATTTAGCACCCTCTCATCTGTGAAACAAACATAAAGTTCTTATCTTGGGCTCCACAAACAGAAAGTGTTGAACAAGAACAGTTTCTTCTCCTCCAAGGCCAGACCATATGGAGGACCCTAAGACAGCCACAGTCTCTGTCAGTAGGACAAACACAAGGTTCAAATTGCACCATTAAACTGTGGCCAAACGTTTGCTCTGCCTCTGAGTCACTCACTGTCATAAGGCTCTACCGGTTCCCATTCCAGATAGAAAGTGGGCTTTTGTTGGTTTTTGTTGTGTTTTTCAAGAGATGGAGTCACCCAGGCTTGAGTACAGTGGCATGACCATAGCTCACTGCAGCCCCAAACTCCTGAGCTCAAGTGACCTTTCTGCCATGGCCTCCTGACTGAAGCTGGGCCAACAGGGCAGCAGGTATGCATCCCCACACCCAGTAATTTTTTTTTGAGAGATGGGGTACCGCTATGTTGCCCAGACTGCTCTCAAATTCCTGGCCTGAAGCAATTTCCCATATTAGCCTCCTAAATTTCTAGGATTACAGGTGTGAGCCACTGTGCCCAACAGGTGTTCTTAAATGCAATTTCCACACTGCTATTCTGAAGAAGGGCAAGAAGCAAAGAGTCCCTCCTTGAAACATAGAAAATAAAAGCATTCACTATTAAGTGGAGGCAGAGTTGATGATCAGCCAAAACTACTTCAACTGTAATCCAGAAGTCCCATTGATACAGGAGTTCTAAAGAAATTATTTAGTCAGAGATTGAAAGTAAGGAATTCTTTGGTAAGGTTTCCCTTTGAATAAAAAGCAGCCCCAAATCCATTTCTAACAAAGAGCGGCCTGTAAAATCGAGCTGCAGATATAGACAAGCAAGCTGGAAGCTTGCACAGGCGAATGCCAGCAGCTGTAACAATAGGAGGCTACTTGGCTTCCAGGCATGCTCAACCTGACGGCTTCATCTTCCTTTTTCTTTATCAACCACAAGTGCAGTAAGGGACAGAAAACATGCACTGGCCAAGTAGAAAACCTATATGCATAAGAAGATTCGGGTGGATAGCCAGCTTCTTCACGAGCTATGTAAAACTCTCACCTGGTCCAACCCATATTTGGACCCTATGTAAATCAAACACCACCTCCTCAACAAGTCTATAAAACCTTGTGCAGTTCACCAGAAAACCAGAAAACACACTCAGAAGCCCCTCTCTCTCTCTGCAGAAGAGAGAGATGTTCTCTTTTCTTCTTTTGCCTGTAAAACCTCCATTCTTAACCTCACTCCATGTGTATTCACGTCCTTGATTTTCTTGACATGAGGCAATGTACCTTGGATATTACCTCAGATGGACAATGCTGCTTCATCATAGTTCTGTTTTGTTCAGGTTGTGGGACAAACGGCTCCTTTCCTCTGCAACCTCAGCTCAACCTTACTCAGGCCTCCTTCCAGCAGAATCACAGAGCCAAATGCAACCCCTTAAGTCTTCTTTTAAATTGGCAGCCGCTCCAAAGAAAGCAGCATGATGAGTTTCAGGTGGCCCAAGGTGGGGGCAGTGCTACTCTGGCTTCTCCGTGCTCAGTCCCTCTCAGTTCAAAAGCGCACCACGTGGAGCAATAGAACACCTGCTCATCTGGGTTTTAAAAATAGTGGGAGGAAAAGCGCTGTCTTCATGCTTATTTCCCTGGCAGAGGGGAGGTCATAAAACACTAATTTCTAAGCAGTGGACCAGAGTTTTACTGATCTCTTCTGTTACTTACTCATGTTTACCCAGAGAAACCACATCACAAATCTGAGTCTCCTCTGGCAAGAGAAGGAATCGGATTCATGATTCTCTCAGCCCCCTTTCCACAGTGGAGTTCTGACTCCACTTCTAAAATACTTTTCTTCAAGCCTCTGTACCTCATAAATGTTTTACTATACTCGAGACAGCAAAGGGAAGCACAGATTAGCTACTGTTTTCAGAACAGTGGAAACATGCTGTCTTCTCCACGTTTGGCATTGGAGTCAAAGATCAAGCGCCAAACAGTAGTTGTCAAGAATCCTTTCATTTACAATCAGGTTCTAGACTTTTCAAATGGTGTGGGCAAGAACCCGTTTTGCCAGAATAGGTTATTATCTACCTCTTACCTTTATAGGAGAGGACTAAAAATTCTCTTTTTTAAGACAGAGTCTTGCTCTGTTCCCGAGGCTGGAGTGCAGTGGCATGATCTCGGCTCACTACAACTTCTGCCTCTCAGGTTGAAGTGATTTTCCTGCCTAAGCCTCCTGAGTAGCTGGAATTACAGGGGCCCACTACTACACTCAGCTAATTTTTTAATTTTTAGTAGAGACAGGGTCTCCCCATGTTTGCCAGGGTAGTCTCCAAAGCCTGACCTTATGATCTGCCTACCTGAGCTGCCCAAAGTACTGGGATTACAGATGTGAGCCACCACGCTGGGCATTTTTTTTAATTACACTGAAGACTTTTGAAAGGGTTGTGTGTTGTATGAACTCCCTCCTCACCCAATTCTCATGGATGGGAAAATGCTGCTGCTTCATTTTAAAGCTAATGAGCTGCCTGAACAGGAACTTCTATTTAACCATTCAAGCTGATTAGCTCACGTCCCTGAAGGCTGGAGAACACGGGAACTGCTATCCCATCTGAATACAATCCAAAGGCAAAAGGCTGTGGCCAAGTTGAAATAATGGGGCAGATAGAAGCGATAAAGACTGGAGCTGGGAGTGGCCCGTACTTCAAGTTAAGCCAAACAAAGGTGTTTGCATGTTTTATATGGGCCAAATAGGAATTCCATAATAGAGAAAACCATTGATTTTAAGGAGGACGCTGCCCTGAAAAGCTTCCTGCCAGGGGTAAGGAAGAGGCTGCCCAGGACCCCCAGAGGCAGGTGGTAGGAGGGCTCTTAGTGGCTTCCTAGAAACTGTATTACCTGAGGTAGTGAACTGCTGTCAGAGATCCCTACCAGGAGAATTTCTCAGGAACGCATGACAAAGGGCCCAAGACTGCATGACTGCTCCTAAAATGTGACACCATAATACAGCTGAACTATTCAATAAAGCCCTATCTGTTCCTCTGTCTCTCCTTTCTCCCTGCCCCTATCCAACCATAGAAGAGCCAGAAAGCACTGCTAAGAAGTGAGGGTGGGTGGTCATAAACAAACACACTGCCCTCCTTTCCCTTCTCACTGTGGATTTCTCAGGCTGAGGCTGTCACAGAGGAGGAGGGATGAAAATTGTTTTCGTTGACATTTTATCATGAACATTTATGAACCTACAACAAAGTTGAAAAAACTTTACAGTGAACACTTTAACTGTATCTTCACCAACTTGGAGTCTTGTTTTATCTCATGTCCATCCATAGATCCATCTTTCTATCCATCCAGTAATCCATTATAGTTTTTAGGCATTTTAAAGTAAATTGCAGACATCAGTAACTCAACGTGCATTAACTAGAATTTGGTACCTTTTTTTTTCCTTTTGGTGTAAAGTTTACAAATGATGAAATGCAAAAATTTTAAGTATGTATTTACCGAATTTTGACAAAAGTATACATATGTGTAACCCAAAACTCTATCAAATAAAGAACATTACTATAATCCCTGATATGGTTTGGCTGTGTCCTCACCCAAATCTCTTCTTGAATTGTAGCTCCCAGAATTCCCACGTGTTGTGGGAGGGACCTGGTGGGAGAGAATTTAATCATGGTGACAGTTTCCCCCATACTGTTCTTGTGATAGTGAATAAGTCTCACAAGAGCTGATGCTTCTATAAAAGGAGAGCCCTTTTGCTTGTTTCTCATTTCTTTCTTGTCTGCCACCATGTAAGATGTCCCTTTGACTTTCTGCCGTGATGATGAGGCCTCCCCAGCCAGGTGCAACTGTGAGTCCCTTAAACCTTTTTTGAATAAAGTACCCAGTATCACGTATGTCTTTATCAGCAGTGAAAAAACGGACTAATACAATCCCAGAAAGTTTCCTCATGACTTGTCTCCAGCTCTGTACCCTTGGATTTTTTTCATTGTAGACTAAGTTTGCCAACTTTAGAAATTCCACATAACTTGAATCATGTTGTGATAACCCTATATATAAGGCTCCCTTCAGTCCACAAAATAATTTTTATATTTATCAGTCAGGTTACACATATCAGTATCTCTTTCATTTTTATTGCTGAGTAGTATTTCATGCTATGAAATAACGTAGTTCGCTACCTGATCCTCTATTTGTGGTCACCAGAAATATTTTCAACTTTTGATTATTATGAGTAAAGCTATTGTGGTCTTCTATAAGTATTTTTATTAACATGTATTTTCACTAATTGGGGTAGATTCCTAACTCGGAAATTTATTAGAGATGAGATGTATATTCGTTCTATAAGAAAATTCCAGAAATTTGACAAAGTAGTTGTACTGTTTTATAGTCCCATTAGCAATAGTCATAGTTGTGCTGTATTCTTGCCAACATTTGGTGTTTAGTCTTTCCCAACCTAGTTATTTTGTGGGGTGTGTAGTAGTATCTCACTGTGGTTTTAATCTGCATTTCCTTGATGTTAACCATTTTGTCCCACTTGTATATTATCTTTGCAAAGTGGCTCCCCAAATTTTTTCCCCTTCTAAACTGTAATTGTTCTCTTTTTTCTTTTAGTTGTTCTGTCATCCAGGCTGGAAGGCAATGGTGCAACCTTGGCTCATTACAGCCTCTGCTTCCTGGGCTCAAGCGATCCTCCCACCTCAGTCTCCCAATTAGCTGATACCAGGCTAACTTTTTGTATTGATATTAGCCAACATACAAGGCTAATTTTTTGTACTTATACTAGGTATCAGGGTCTCACCATATTGCCCAGACTGGTCTCAAACTCCTGGCCTTAAGCCATTCATCCTCCTCGGCCTCCCAAAGTACTGGCATTACAGGTGTGAGCCACTGTGCCCAGCCTTATTTTCAGGTTATAAAACTGCTTTCTATATTCTGGACATCAGGCTCTTTACTGAAAATAGATTTATGACCATTTTCTGTCAGGCTGTGGCTTGCATATTCTTTTGTTTAATGTATCTTTTAATTTTCCCAGACACATTTTCTGCAAAATTCGTGTTAGTTTTTGTTGTATTTTTCAGATACTTTGTTCATTTCATCTAAGTTGCAGAATTTGTCACCATGACGTTGTTTATGATAGTCTCTTATTATCCTTTTCACGTCTGCAGGATCTGTAGTGATAGTTTCACTTCGCTTTCACTTCTGATATTGATACTGACCATTTGTGTTTCCTCTCTTTTTTTCATTATCAGAGTAGCTTAAGGTTTATTAATGTTGATATTTTAAAACAACCAGCTTCTTTGCTTTGTTAGTTTTCTCTATTATTTTGTCTGTCTTCAATTTGGTTTATCTCTGCACTTTTACCTTTATTGTTTCCTTCTTACTACTTCGTTGGAGTTTTCTTTGCTCTGTGTGTGTGTGTTTTCAATCTTCTTTAGGTGAACATTTACGTCATTGATTTTAGACCTTTCTCTTTTTCTTCTATTGCTTTATAAGCATATACGGCTACACTTCCCTCTGGGAACTCCCATAGCTGTAATTCATAAGTGTTGGCATGTTGTATTTTGATTATCCCTTAGAATAAAATATTTTATATTCTACCTTTTGATTTCTTCTTGGGCTTGTGTATTATGTTTAATCTCCAAGTACTTGGAGCTTTCCTAGTTCTCTTATTGTTAATTTCTGTTTTAATCCTATTGTGGTCAGGTAACATACACTGCATGAATTCAATTTGATTTAATCTATTCAGTCTTGTTTTATGACCTAGCATGTGACCTATCCTAGTGAACACTACATGTACTTGAAACATACAGTATTCTGTGGTTATTGGGTGTCGTCTTCCATTGGTTTGTTTAAGATGCTGGAGAGTGTTGTTCAGGTCATCTGCATCTTGACTAAGATTTTGTCTATTTTATCTATCAATTGCTTGGGAGATGGGTATTAAAATCACCAATCAAAATTGTGGATTGTTTGTTTATTCCTTTAGTTCAGTTTTGTTTTGTGCAAATTGAGGCACAAATTATTTTTAATCCATTTTTTTGATGAAATGACTCTTCTGTAATCATGAACTATCCCTCTTTATCTTTGGAAATACTGTTTTGACTTAAGCATATTTTATTTGGTATTAATATAGCTTCTTCACACTTCCATTGCTGACGGTTTGCATAGTATATCATTTTAAATGTACTCATTTAGGGTCAGGTACAGTGGCTCACACCTGCAATCCCAGCACTTTGGGAGGCTGAGGCAGGTAGATCACTTGAGGTCAAAAGTTTAGGACAAGCCTATCCAATGCAGTGAAACCCCAGCTTTATTAAAAATACCCCAACATTTAGCTAGGCATGGTGGCAGGTTTCTGTATTCCCGGCTACTCAAAAGGCTGAGGCAGGAGAATTGCTCGAACCCAGGAGGCGGAGTTTACAGTGAGCAGAGATTGCACCACTGTACTCCAGTCTAGGAGATAGAGTAGGACACTGTCTTAAAAAAATTCAAATGTACTTATTTAGACCTACGTATATTTGTCTTCTTTTTTTCTATTCAAAGTGTGTATTTCATATACAGCACTGGGTCTTGTGGGTTTTTTAAATCAATTCTGGCACTTTAATTGGAGTATGTGGTATGATTCAATAACATTTAACGTTATTAAATATAGATTTATTAGTGGTTGAATGATGTAATTGGATTCAAGCTTACAATTTAATGGTTTGTTTCATTATTTTGTTTCTTTTTGTTTGCATCCCCTTCCCCACTTTTTGTCCTGTCCCTTTTCTCCTGATGTCTTTTGGACTCTTTAAATACTTTTAAAATTTCATTTTAAACTATCCATGACTTATTAGATGTAGTGGTTGAATATTCCTTATCTGAATTCCTTGGGACTAAAAGAGTTTTGGATTTTAAACTTTTTTCATATTTTGGAACATTTACATATACATAAAGAGATCTCTTAAAGATATAACTGAAGTCTAAACACAAAATTCACCTATGTTTACGTACACCTCATACACATAACGCAAATAAAATTTTACATATTTTTTGCAATTTTGTGCACGAATCAAAGTTCGTATACATTGAACCATCAGAAAGCACACATATCGCTATCTCAGCCATCGATGTGGATGAATTTCAGATCTTGGAATATTTTGGATTTTGGGGTTTATGGATCAGAGATGCTCAACCTCTACCTGTTTTCATTGTTGATTATTTCATGTGTTAAAATATGTAAAAAAGGGTTAAGTTTTAAGCTGAATGGGATTTTTGAGTTTGGAAATTAAACTAAACAGGATTTTTCTTAAGTTCCAGGATACAGGTGCAGAATGTGTAGGTTTATTATATAGGTATATGTGTACCATGGTGCTTTGCTGCACCTATCAACCGTTCATCTAGGTTTTAAGCTTCACATGCACTAGCTATTTGTCCTAATGGTCTCCCCGTCTCACCCTCCTCTGACCCCCAACTGGCCCCAATGTGTGTTGTTCCCTCCCTGTGTCCATGTGTTCTCACTGTTCGACTCCCAATTATGAGTGAGAAAGTGTGGTGCTTGGTTTTCTGCTCCTGTTTTGAACTAGACAGAATTTCTTAATATCTTAAATTGCTCAGTGAAATAGAAAATATCAAAGATTCTACCCAACAGGTGGGTAAGAATGAGTCCACGTAGCAACTTTGATAAAGTGAAGGGAAATAACAAACCATTTCTGATTGCTCCCTGCCACAGCCAGTGCATTCAACCTTTTTACTGTCCTTTTATTATTTTTTCATTGTTCTTACTGTCATTATTATTTTTCCCCAAATGAAAAAATAAAAGTGGTGGGATTGATAGTGAGGAAACAGACTGACAGCTGCCCCTACACCTGAGTTTAACTTTTGAGAAATATAGTCAACATGATGATTTTCACACAGGGCTAGTAGGCCTTCTGCATCTGTTATAATTCCTGTTATGTTGTGGACAAAAAATAAATTTTTCTCTCCATGGGAACCTGTTAGTGATACTTGAGAACAATGTCAACTGTAGACCAAAACCGAATACAAGTGGAAATACTGTTTCATTTTTTTTTGCAGTATTCCTTTTTTAAGACCTGAGATAGGAGGATAAAAAAGGAAAGAACTATTGAAATGTGCAACAACATGGCTGAATATCAAAAACATTTTCTTGACTAAAAGAAACCTTACATATGGAGTGATCACAATATAATTCTATTTCTATCAAACTTTAATATCTGTTCTGAAAGAATATTTAAAAGTATATTTGGGTTCGGAACCGACTAAGAGGAGGCAAAACTGAACTTTCTAGTCTCTGCTGTGATCCAAAACCCATGCTATAAACTTTGTACACAGTATCTCATTTAATCCTCAAAATCACCCTAACAGGTAGTTACTGTCACTTCCCCTGCTTCAAACAGAACATAAAGCTCAGAGAATCCAGGTACTGTGTTTTTTGTTTTGTTTTGTTTTGTTTTTGAGATGGAGTTTTGCTCATGCCACCCAGGCTGAAGTGCAATGGCGTGATCTCGGCTCACTGCAAGCTCCGCCTTCTGGGTTCAGGCAATTCTCGTGCCTCAGCCTCCCAAGTAGCTGGGACTACAGGAACGCACCACCATGCCCAGCTAATTTTTTGTATCTTTAGTAAAGATGGGGTTTCACCATGTTGACCAAGATGGTCTCGATCTCTTGACCTCGTAATCCACCTGCCTCGGCCTCCCGAAGTGCTGGGATTACAGGTGTGAGCCACCATGCCTGAACCGGTACTGTGTTTTACACCTACTTAGAAGTCACCAATTCCTAAATTTCTATAAAATGTTCTAAATAAAAATGAATAAAGTAGGCAAAAAAGACCATGTAAATAGCATTTCTACAAATATCTCCTAAGACAATTTTCACATCGATGTCCAAAGACATTTACAAGAACGTTTTCCACAACACTGTTTAAAATAATAGAAAACTACAAGCAACCTAAATGTCCATGGAAGAGTTAGATTCTTTCTCTTATTTCCGTATAATGCAATACTGTGTTGATGTAGAGATATCATATTCATTTTTAAAAATTACATTCACCTTCTTCTCATGGATCCAAGGAGATATGTTAGAGAATATCTATTGCATTTGGACAGAAACATAAATACAAAGGAAATAGTAGGGGCTCTCTACAAGTGGTTATATATTGGAAGAGGAAGAAGAGAAAAATAAAAGGGATCATGAACTTTGTATATGCTTTGGTAGTGTCTAGTTTTGTATATAACTTGAATTTTTTCATAAATATATTTTACAGTCTGCATAATTACTAGGTAAGAAGACAAGTAATCACTTTAGTAAAAGTTCTTCCAATTACTGCAACTGATTTCTACAGCCAGAATGTTCCCAGAACCTGAAAAGAGGAAGCACCATAAATGGAAGGCAGAAATACTGACACTAGAGGGCCAGAGCTGGAGAGGGTGGATCTAATGCAGCAAATCCATCAGCAGTTCTCATCGCCATCTTTGAGAAACCTCACAATTTTCCGTGCTTAATAAATGAGTTAAATTGAAAACAAACCCATGACAGTGGTGCATGAGAAAGGTTACATGTGTCCCGAATAATAAAGTCTGCGCACAATATAAATTAAAACATACCATTTTACATTCATAAGATTGCAAACAAAAAGTAAAAGCCTAGGAATATCAAGTGAAGCCAAACACAAAACAAGTTTCCCCACATTTCCTGTGGGAATAGAAATTGTTACAACTACTTTAAACAATTGGAAATTCATAGTAAAAATGAAGACAAGCCTCCCCTACAACTTACCAATCCCTCTTCTGGGAACACAGTAAGAGAGATTCTTCCCAAGAAACCTGTAAACAAATGTATACGGCACTATGCATGTAATTGTACATCGTGGTATTTCCATATGGTAAAGTATTATTCGGCAGGGAAAGTAAGTAGACCAGAGGTAGACATTTCAATATCAATAAGTTTTATAAAAATAAAATTGAGTATAGGAAGCTGCAACTATATCTGTAATGCTTTGTTTTGCCAGGAAAATAAAGGGACACGTGGGGAGGGCAAAGGACAACAAAAACTAAACAATCTGAAACACATGCAGAAAAATACCCATATTTTAAAATTTTCCATTGCTGCTGATATTAGTTTCTGTCTTTTCTATACGCTTGAAGTACTTGATAATCAAGAAAATATAAAAGGCATAGGAAAAAGTATTCTGAGAAAATACATCGAAAGGTTTATTGTTATTAGATTTGGTAAGATTTTAAATGACTTTAATTTTCTTTGTTATATCTCTCTATGTGACCTAGTCATACCATATTAAATGTGTATTTCATCTATGACAATAAAAATGTATTGTTTAAAAACTCATATATATGCTGTTTTATCTGACATATGATGAAACTCTACGAAACATAGATTCAGCAAAAATACTGAGAACAAGAACAAAAATAATGATATTAAGAGTTGTTGACTTTTGGATGGAGCTATGAGTGACTTTACATTTATCTCTAAACTCGATTTTTCTATAGTGGGCAAATAAAATATTTGTGAAAGCTAGATTAAATAGAAAGCTATAGGTTTTAAATGAAAAGGAATTCAAATAATTTTCCAGCATGATAAAATGTTCATATTCCTAAATATGAACTAATTTACAAAAGCACCAGTGATTTTAAAGAAACATTAGATGATTTTTAAAGGAAGTCAGTTATGATACTGCAGTTTATAGTGATACTGAGTGTTTGCTAGCTCCACTAATCAGGATATTAAGTTAATAGTATATAATATGCCATAAAGAAATTATATGAGCAGAGGTTACTGCAAAAGGAGAACACAATGATTTTAAGTGGGCTGGTGACCTGAATTTCTTCCAGGGAGGGGAAACATCAGAGTCATTTGATTAATGAAGTGCCTTTTATAAATCTTCAGGAAATCTCCTATGAAGGCTTTAAGAAGATGGATTTCTTATTACTTCTGATGTATGTTCCCATGAAATTTTTCCATTGCCACCATGGGCCTGCCCAGCCTAAGAGATGCAAACTGTGAGTCCAGCCCACTGACGCCCACCATCAGTAAGAAGATTGCACACTGAGGAGGCCATGACCAGCCTGCTGACTGATATCTATACTGTAAAAGGATGATGATGTTCCAGCAATCCTGAAACCCTGCCCTAGGATCAATGCAAAGTGGTGTCAACCTTAGAATTTCAATACGCCTAGGCAGATAGTTATCTTTAAATATAAGAACAGTATCATTTTCTGGAGAAACCAAAAGAATCCAGAAAAATTCTACAGTAGTCTACTCTGCCCTTCCTCCCCGTTCCGTCTTGTTAGTAACAGCCAAATCCAGGCACAAAGATGTCCTAACTTCTACACCTGAGGTTGCCCACAACGTGTGCTAGGTGACGCATCTTATAAAGCACATATGCAAACAATTATGGGATCTGAAAAACAATAACTCAGGCAGAAACATTAGGAATTGGTGCCCCTAAGTGAACCAGTGGGAAAAAAGGAGGCTTAGAGAGTTTAAACAACTTTCCCCAGTAGCTGATAAGTTACGGTGGCCTTAGACAAGCTGACAAGAGTGGTAGCAAAAAGGCTTCAAGGATTACAAATTGTTCTACTATAAGGTTTTTAAAAGGTTTCAAAGGCAAAGAAGAGCAAATGAAGCCATGAATTTTACAATCTACATATTTTTAGACCTGTCTCTTTTTTGCTTTTCTTGGGTAAACTAATTAGACCCTGCAAACACATTCCCACCCACAATGTTGTCTCCATTGCTTTAGGGCCTCACCTCTGAGCAGCCAGAGGAAATGCAGCTGACCCCTTATCTAGTTAACAACCTTTTATACTCTTCCCTTTCGCTTTGCTTTCTCCATGCCAACATAAGACATACAAAGATTCTTCTGCCTCCAAGATGCTGCAGCTTTCTTCTCAGCTAGTTACCCCCAGCTAAAAATAACTGTTCCACATACTCAGAGATATATGGCAATCAAGCAACCAAGTGCCCCTTTTGCCAATGACATGTTTTTAAAAAATACGTTCAATGAGAGGCTCTTTGAAAATTATTCACTTTTTTCTGAGTTGCAAAGGAAAACGAAAGGCAAATTATGGCTCTATAAGCAACTGTTTGCTCAGATCCCATTAATTCGCCATCCACAGGGCTATTGACAACTAGCTCTTTTCTCCTGTCATTTCGCTTACCAGGCAGAAATGATTACAAACTTAATTTCTTTGGGGGGTTATTTAGGTTAGAGAGGGCCCCTTGATAATGCAGAAGTCATAATGTCCACCAGACACAGGAGAACAATAGCTCCCAGTGCTTTCACAATGGAGAGAGAGATAACTGAATGTCATATTCGGAAGAAATTCAAACCATCATTGATTTTTTCAGATGAAAAAACTGAGGCTCAAAGAGGTTAGGGGGTTAACCAAAGTCAGTCAGTGTTTTAGTTTGCAGCAAAGCTGAAAGCAGGCGCTAAGCATTGCAACACCTGGTGTCTTCCTTCCTCCCCTCCATCCTGCTGCTAGTAGTGTCAGTGGCAAATACAAGCCAGTTCAAGGAAATGTGGCCTCAGCGAGGAGTACTAAGGACCAAGCACCAATGCATCTTGCCATTTACAACAAATTCCTTAATTACAAGGCTTCATTTATTCACAGAAGCTGCCTCTTTTGTACATAGCCAAACACACACACACACACACACACACACACACACACACACAGTGTGACAGAGATAATTTATCATTATCTGAATGCACTCAGGGTGGTCAGTTTCAACCAGAGTGAAGAACAGAGAAAGGCAGGGTCAAGGGCACTATAGAAATAGCTGTTCCTGCTTCACTTTTCAGCCCTCCTTCCCCTCCCATCAGCCCACTTTCATTACTTTTCTCTTTGATGCAAAATCTGAAAATCTTGGTCAGGCAGCTCTGCTTATCAGTGGGTTCTGAATAACCCACTTTTATCAAACTTCACCTGATGGACCCAAAATATATTTGATCTTAGCAAAAAGTACCCTTATCAGTCCTAAAATGACACTGTCCCAAAGTGAATAGTGTTAGCAGCCAACTCTCTAGAACCAGAAAGAAGTATGTTTAAATCCTCAATCCATCACTTTCCAGCCATGCTGCCATGTCCAACTCATTCTTCTTAAACAATATTTCACTAAGCACACTAGACTGTAGAAATGCATACAGATAGGGCCTTACCTTTTCTGGCTTTATTCCTGCGAGGCAGCAGTGGACACTAACATATCTGTCACTCCAGTTAATGTAAAGGTTTAACTGGTACAATTGCTGTGCAGGCAGGTCTCTGGAACAATGAGAGCACCCAGGAGAAGGCTTTGCTTTAGTTACAAAGTTCAGGAAAGGTTTCCCCTAGGGAGGGACCGAGATCAGAAGCATGAGTGGGCAGTAAGTGGGCCAAGTAAGGACGATCTGGCATTCCTGGCAAATATGTGGTGCAGGGGGACCTGGACCTTGGCCAGTACAAGATGCTGAGTCTTTGCAGTGCAGAGCAGAGAGGAGGGGCACGCCATGAGGACAGAGAAATGGAAAGAAGACTGTGGCCATGGTGAGGAGGTTTGTCCTCATTCTAAGAAGGACTGGGAGGTATGGGGCATGGTCTGACTTATGTGGAGGACAGACTGGAGACAACATGGACACAGACACACAGGTGGAAGGCCAGGAGGTAATCCACAGAAGGGCTGCAATGAGAATTTTAATGGAAAGAAAAAACAGAAGCTAAGGGATATTTAAGAACTAAAATCAGCAGGCCTGAATGGTAAGTTGGATATGAGAAGTGAGAGAGAAAGGGATAAACCAGAGCTCACTCATAGGACTTTGGCTTGTGTGACTGGATAGGTGGTGGCACCATTATCTAAAAACCAGAATGGAAGAAGGAGCAGACTAGTGACTTAAACCTCATAGCCTCAGTTTTCTCATCTGTAAAATGGGAATAGTCCTACATATATCACAATGTTTTTGAAAGCATTAGAAAATATTCCTAGAAAATGAAGCCTTCATACAAAGCGGTGTATGTTTCTCCCCCAAATAAATGGGACCTATTCTTATAGGCTTCTTTTTCTTGATCTGATTGGAAACTCAGGATCTCAGATATTCATTTCTTTTCATCCTCTTCTCTGATGGCTCTACCAAATTGCTGGTTTACTGATCTCATCACCCTAAACAACGTATAGTACTCCATACTAGTCAAATAAGCAAGTTGGCAATTGCTCTTCTGAACAAATTATTGTAAATGTCACTGCTACAGTGCAGCTCATAGTGGCTCACTTGGCTGTTCAAGGGAAAGATTCTTGCAAATACAGCTCTTATTATTTGCCAAATGTTCATGCACAAATGCATTTATTTTACCAAGAGCGTAGTGTTGGGTCATTTAAGGAGAATGGGAAAACACTACTCACAATTGAAGAGGCAAAATAGCATACATACAGCACTCCAGAGCTTGCAAACCCCTTCATATACACTATACCAATGGTACCTCACACTGACTGCGGAGAGGCTGAGATGACGAGAAAGGGCAGGTATATTTATGATTATTTTTACAAGTAAGGTTAACTTAGACAAAGTAACTCTCTCCAGGTCACAACTCAAGGAAGTAATACATTTCTGTGATGAAAATACAAGTCTTGGGGCTTCTGATTTTATCATGTGTCTATCAAAATCCCCCACCTGCCAACGTTAAGCCATACCATGTAGAAAATAAAAACCATACAGCCTCTGAAACAGAGGAGGGGGCGAGATCAAAACTCATTTGAACTTACATAATCATATTTTATCAATTCATTATTAGTCCACTATGATCATTGTGGTCGTCATTAATAGACAAGACGTGTTGAGCAACTACTACCTGCCAGACCAAATAGGAAGGACTTCATCTGTGCTGTTTCACTGAACCTTTACTTTCAACAAAGGTGCTCTTAAAAATCAGAATTATGAAAGTACAGATGAGAAAATGGAAGCCGAGAAGGCTTGAGTTGCCTAAACCTGCTCCTAAATCCCAGCCTTTTTCCAAGGCCACTCTACTAGACTTGCTTCTGTGGGATCTATTGTATTCATAGTCAAATACCAATAAGGCCAAGACAATGAGTACTTTTGAGTTCTTCTGGGTTTTGGGGAAAATTTAAACAATGTCTCCCAATCTCCTGAATGCATTGAATGTATTCAGCCAATTCGATAAGCGAACAGGCATGAACGCTTATCTGAGATGATACCACTCTAGTTTCACTGTAACAGTACATTTTGTCTAGAATATTTCTATCTCAAATGCTGATCCTCATTCTGTTACTTACTGGCTGTATATCGTTGGACAAGTGGCTTAGCAGCTCAGACACTCAATTTAGTAGTCTGCGAAGTAGGGTTGACGATAGTTCCAATAGTATAATAAAAGTGGAACCATCTGCAGAAAGCACTTGACATGGTTTCTAGAACATGGTTAGTAAGCCACACATATTAACTATGATTATTTTTTATTTTGATTATCCTTGTGACCACAGAATAGAGGTTAGCTACATTCTACAGAGAGGAAACTGGTTCTAAGATATAAAGTGTTTTGTGTAAATTCACCCAGCTTGATAGAATTAAGATAAGGAAGCACGTCTCCTAAATGTGACAGAGAAAATTTTTGTTACTAAAATCTCCAGCAACTCTCTGAGGAGGTGGGTCTTGGTAGCTGAAGAATTCTGAAAGTAGAAGTGGACAGAAGCTAAAATGCTCATCGGGAAAAGACAAGAAATCAAGACACCTGAACATGATTCAATAGTGAGCAAAGAGAAAAACAGGGGAGAGGGAGAATATGTCCAAAGGGATTTGATAAATTTTCTCCCCACACACAATGTAAATTACTATGAAAATACTGTGTTAGAAAAAATATACAAGGCCCTTTTCTACACTATTTTAAAGTATATACACCGTCTCAATATTGGCTGTCTTGTATAATACAAAAATTCTATTTTTATGCAGTTACAGAAAATATAAATACTCTAATTTAACCTTAAAAAATTTACTCTGAAGACACTCTGATAGAAAACATATACAATGCAATTTTCTACTATGTTTTAAAGTATACGC
The DNA here is from genome assembly GCF_049354715.1 of Callithrix jacchus. Lineage (NCBI taxonomy): Eukaryota > Metazoa > Chordata > Mammalia > Primates > Cebidae > Callithrix > Callithrix jacchus. The sequence goes on along the minus strand of NC_133521.1, from coordinate 51,317,082 downwards.
ACCGACTCAATATTCTCTATCTTGTAAAATATGGAAATTCTAATTTTATGCGGTTACAGAATATATACATACTCATTTTAACACAAATGTTAAACACAAAATTACTAAAAATATAAATATTCTCTTTTTACCCCAACGTTAAAAACAAAATTGTTCTGACAATACTCTGTTAGAAAAAATATACAATGCCCTTTTCTATTCTGTTTTAAAGTATATACACCATCTCCATATTCCCTCTTGTAAAACATGGAAATTCTATTATTATGTGGATAGAGAAAATGTAAGTATTTCCTTTTGACTTCAATGTTAAAAACCAAATTACTCTAAAGACACTCTGTTAGAAAAAATACACAATGCTTTTTTTACTATCTTTTTTAGTATATACACAATCTCAATATTCTCTCACATGTAAAATACAAAAATTCTAAATTTACGTGGTTAGACACAAATATAAATATTCTCTCTGCACCCCAATGTAAAAACCAAAATTGCGTGGAAGATACTCTGTTAGAAAAAAAATACAATGCTCTTTTCTACTCTCTTATGGTGTATATATAGCATCTCAATATTCTCCCTCATGTAAAATACTGAAAATCTAAATTTACGCTGTTAGAAATAAATATAAATATCCTCTGTGTCCCCGAATGATATAAGCAAAATTGCTCGAAAAATAATCTGTTAGAAAAAATATACAATGCCCTCTTCTATATTCTTTTGGAGTATATACACATTCTCAATATTTTTTGCCATGTAAAATACCAAAATTCTAAATTTACGTGAATAGAAAAACATATAAATATTATCTATTTACCCAAATGCTGAAAGGAAAATTGCTCTAATGATAATCTGTATGAAAAAATATACAATGCCCTTTTCTACACTCTTTTGGAGTATATACACCAAATCAATATGCTCTCTCATGTAAAATAGTAAAATTCTAAACTTACGCAGATAAAAAAATACATAAATATTATCTATGAAACACAACGTTAAAAACAAAATTGCTCTAAAGAAAATCTGTTCCAAAAAATATACAATGACCTTTTCTACACTGTTTGGGAGTATATACACCATATGAATAAGCTCTCTCATGTAAAATATTTAAATTCTCAATTTACGCGGTTACAAAAAATATAAATATTTCCTATGTACACCACCGTTAAAAGCAAAATTGCACATAATATAGTGTGTAAGAGAAAATATACAATGCTTTTTTTTACTCTTTCTTGGAGTATATCTACCAAATAAATAGGCTCTCTCATGCAAAGTAACCAAATTTTAAATTTACGCCAATATAAAAGAATCTAAATATTATCTAGGCACCCCAATCTTAAAAGCAAAATTGCACTGAATAGCATCTGTTAGAAAAAATATACAATGCCTTTTTCTACTCTGTTTGGAGTATATACACCAACTCAATATGCTCTCTGATGTAAAATACAGAAATTCTAATTTTACGCGAATCGAAAATAATCTAAATATTATCTCGGCACCCCAATATTAAAAGCAAAATTGCTCTGAATATAATCTCTCAGAAAAAATCTACAATGCTCTTTCTACTCTGTTGAAAAGTATAGACACCAACTTAATATGCTCCCTCATGTGAAATACAAAAATTCTAAATTAACGCAAATCGAAAAAAATTTAAATATTATATAGGCACCTCAATGTTAAAAGCAAAATTCCTCTGAATATAATCTGTCAGAGAAAATATTCAATGCCTTATTCTACTCTGTTTTGCAGTATATACACCAACTCCATGTGCTCTCTAATGTAAAATAAAAACATTCTATAATGAAACGAATCGAAAAAAATTTAAATACTATCTAGGCACCCCAATGTTAAAAGCAAAATTGCTCTGAATGTGATCTGTCAGAAAAAATATACAATGCCGTTTTTTACACTCTATATGCTCTCTCATGAAAAATAAAGGAATTCTACATTTACGTGAATCGAAAAATAACTAAATAATATCTAGGCGCCCCAAAATTGAAAGAAAATGGCTCTGAATATAGTCTCTTAGAAAAAATATACAATGCCTTCTTCTACTCTGTTTTGGAGTAGATACACCAACTCAGTATGCTCTCTCATGTAAAATACAGAAATTCTTATTTTACCCAAATTTTAAAAATCTAACTATTATCTAGCCAACCCAATGTTTAAAACATAATTGCTCTGAATACAATCTGTCTGAAAAAATATACAATGGCCTATTCTACTCTTTCTTAGAGTATATAAAAGAACACCATATGCTCTCTCATATACAATACAGAAATTCTATATTTAAGCGAATCGAAAAAAAATCTAAATATTATCCAGGTACTCCAATGTTAAACGCAAAATTGCTCTGAATATAATCTGTGAAAAAAAAATTTACAATGCCCTTTTCTACTCTGTTTTGGTGTATATACACCAACTCAATATGCTCTCTCATGTAAAATATCGAAATTCTAATTTTATGCGAATCAAAAAAAATCTAAAAAATGTCTAGGCGCCCCAAAGTTAAAAGAAAATGGCTCTGAATATAGTCTGTAAGAAAAAATATACAATGCCTTATTCTACTCTGTTTTGGAGTATATACACCAACTCTTTATGCTCTCTCAGGTAAAACAGAGATATTCTATATTTAAGCGAATAGAAAAAATCTAAATAATATCTAGGCACCCGAATGTTAAAAGCAAAACTGCTCTGAATATAATCTGTCAGAAAGAATATACAATGCTCTTTTCTACTTTGTTTTGTTGTATATACACCAACTCAATATGCTCTCTCATGTAAAATACCGAAATTCTAATTTTATGCGAATCAAAAAAAATCTAAATAATATCTAGGCGCCCCAAAGTTAAAAGAAAATGGCTCTGAGTATAGTCTGTTAGAAAAAATATACAATGCCTTATTCTACTCCGTTTTGGAGTATATACAACAACTCAGTATGCTCTCTCATGTAAAATACAGAAATTCTATTTTAACGTGAATCGAAAAAAATCTAAATAATATCTAGGTGCCCCAAAGTTAAAAGAAAATGGCTCTGTATGTAGACTGTTAGAAAAAATATACAATGCCTTATTCTACTTAGCTTTGGATTATATACACCAACTCAGTATGCTCTCTCATAGAAAGTACGGAAATTCAAATTTTATGCGAATCGAAAAAAATATAAATATTATCTAGGCACCCCAATGTTAAAAGCAAAATTGCTGTGAATATAATCTGTCAGAAAAAATATACAATGCCCTTTTCTACTCTCTTTTGGAGTATATACACCAATTCAATATGCTCTCTCATGTAAACTACCAAAATTCTAATTTTATGCGAATCGAAAAAAATCTAAATATTATCTAGGCACCCCAACGTAAAAAGGAAATTTGCTCTGAATATAATCTGTCATAAAAAATATACAATGCCCTTTTCTACTCTGTTTTGCATTATATACACCAACTAAATATGCTCTCTCATGTAAAATACCAAAATTCTAATTTTACGCGAATCGAAAAAAATCTAAATAATATCTAGGCGTCCCACAGCTAAAAGAAAATGGCTCTGAATGTAGTCTGTTAGATAAAATATACAATACCTTATTCTGCTCTGTTTTGGAGTATATACAACAACTCCGTATGCTCTCTCATGTAAAATACAGAAATTCTAATTTTACCCGAATCGAAATAATCTAAATATGATCTAGGCAACCCAATATTAAAAACAAAATTGCTCTGAACCGAATCTGTCAGAAAAAATATACAATGCCCTATTCTACTCTGTGTTGGAGTATATAAACCACCTCCATATGCTCTCTCATGTAAAATACAGAAATTCTATATTTAAGCGAATCGAAAAAAATCTACATTTTATCTAGGCACCTTATTGTTAATAGAAAAATTATTCTGAATATAATCTGTCAGAATAAATATACAATGCCTTACTCTACTCTGTTTTGGAGTATATACACCAACTCAGTATGCTCTCTCTTGTAAAATACCGAAATTCTAATTTTACGTGAATCGAAAAAAATCTAAATATTATCCAGGCAACCGAATAATAAAAGTAAAATTGCTCTGAATATAATCTGTCAGAAAAAATATACAATGTGTTTTTCTACTCTGTTTTGGGGTATATACACCAACTCAATATGTTCTCTCATGTAAAATACGGAAATTCTAATTTTACGTGAATCGAAAATATCTAAGTATTATCTAGGTGTCCCAAAATTAAAAGAAACCGTCTCTGAATATAGTCTCTAAGGAAAAATATACAATACCTATTTCTACTCCTTTTTGGAGTATATACCCCAACTCAGTATGCTCTCTCATGTAAACCACCAAAATTCTAATTTACGTGAATCGAAAAAAATTTAAACATTATCTAGGCACCCCAATGTTTAAAGGAAAATTGCTCTGAATATAATCTGTCATAAAAAAATATAAATTGCCCTTTTCGACTCTGTTTTGCAGTATATACACCAATTAAATATGCTCTCTCATGTAAAATACCGAAATTCTAATTTTACCCAAATCGAAAAAAATCTAAATAATATCTAGGGCTCCCACAGCTAAAAAAAAATGGCTCTGAATATAGTCTGTTAGGTAAAATATACAATACATTATTCTACCCTGTTTTGGAGTATATAAAGCAACTCCGTATGCTCTCTCATGTAAAATACAGAAATTCTAATTTTACCCGAATCGAAAAAATCTAAATATGATCTAGGCACCTGGATATTAAAAACAAAATTGCTCTGAACAAAATCTGTCAGATAAAATATACAATGACTTATTCTACTCTGTGTTGGAGTATATACACCACCTCCATATGCTCTCTCATGTAAAATACAGTAATTCTATATTTAAGCAAATTGAAAAAAATCTAAATATTATCTAGGCACCTTAATGTTAAAAGCAAAATAGCTCTGAATATACGCTGTCAGAAAAAATATACAATGCCTTATTATACTCTGTTTTGTAGTATATATACCAACTCAGTATACTCTCAAATGTAAAATACCGAAATTCGAAATTTACGTGAATCAAAAAAAATCTAAATAATATCTAGGCGCCCCAAAGTGAAAAGAAAATGGCTTTGAATATAGTTTGTTAGAAAAAATATACAATCCCTTATTCTACTCTGTTTTGGAGTATATACACCAACTCAGTATGCTCTCTCATGTAAAATACAGAGTCTAATCCTACCCAAATCGCAAAAATCTAAATATACTCTAGGCACCCCAATGTTAAAAACAAAATGGCTCTGAATATAATCTGTCAGAAAAAATATACAGCGCCCTATTCTACTCTGTTTTGGAGTATATACACCAACTCCATATGCTCTCTCATGTAAAATACAGAAATTCTATATTTAAGCGAATCGACAAAAATCTAAATATTATCTAGGTACCCCAATGTTAAAAGCAAAATTTCGCTGAATATAATCTATCAGAAAATATATACAATGGTCTTTTCTACTCTGTTTTGTAGTATATACACCCACTCAATATGCTCTGTCATGTAAAATTCCGAAATTCTAATTTGGCGCGAATCGAAAAAAATCTAAATAATATCTAGGCGCCCAAAGTTAAAAGAAAATGGCTCTGAATATAGTCTGTAAGAAAAAACATACAAAGCCTTATTCTACTCTGTTTTGGAGTATATACACCAACTCCCTACATTCTCTCATGTAAAATACAGAAATTCAAATTTTACTCGAATCGAAGAAATCTAAATATAATCTAGGCACACCAATGTTAAAAACAAAGTTGCTCTGAATATAATCTGTCAGAAAAAATATACAATGCCCTATTCTACTCTGTTTTGGAGTATATACGCCAACTCCATATTCTCTCTCATGTAAAATACGAAAATTCTGTATTTAACAGAATCGAAAAAAATTTAAATATTATCTAGGCACCCCAATGTTAAAAGCAAAATTGCACTGAATATAGTCCATCAGAAAAAATATACAATGGTCTTTTCTACTTTGTTGTGTTGTATATACACCAACTCAATAAGCTCTCTAAGGTAAAATACCGAAATTCTAATTTTCCGCGAATCGAAGAAAATCTAAATAATATCTAGACGCCCAAAAGTTAAAAGAAAATGGCTCTGAATATAGTCTGTCAGAAAAAATATACAATGCCTTATTCTACTCTGTTTTGGAGTATATACACCAACTCAGTATGCTCTCTCATGTAAAATACAGAAATTCTACATTTACCCGAATCGAAAAAATCTAAATATTATCTAGGCACCCCAATGTTAAAAACAAAATTGCTCTGAATATCATCTGTCAGAACAAATATACAATGCCCTATTCTAATCTATTTTGGATTATATACACCAACTCCATGTGCTCTCTCATGTAAAATAAAAGAATTCTATAATGAAGCAAATCGAAGAAAATCTAAATACTATCTAGGCACCACAATGTTAAAAGCAAAATTGCTCTGAATATAGTCTGTCAGAAAACATATACAATGCCATTTTCTACACTGTTTTGTAGTATATACATACACTCAATATGCTCTCTCATGTAAAATACAGAAATTATAATTTTACCCAAATCGAAAAATCTAAATATAATCTAGGCACCCCTATGTGAAAAACAAAATTGGGTTGAATATAATCTGTCGGAAAAAATATAGAATGCCCTATTCTACTCTGTTTTGAAGTATATACACCAACTCCATATGCTCTCTCATGTAAAATACAGAAATTCTATATTTAAGCGAATCGAAAAAAAATCTAAATATTATCTATTCACCCCAAAGTTAAAGCAAAATTTCTCTGAATATAATCAGTCAGAAAAAAAATACAATGCCCTTTTCTACCCTGTTTCGTAGTATATACACCAACTCAATATGCTCTCTCATGTAAAATACAGAAATTCAAATTTTACAAGAACGGAAAAAAAGTAAATATAACCTAGGCACACCAGTTGTTCAAAGCAAAGTTGTTTTGAATATAATCTGTTAGAAAAAATATACAATGCCCTTTTCTACTCTGTTTTGGAGTATATACACCGACTCCATATGCTCTCTCATGTAAAGTATTGAAATTCTAATTTTAGGTGAATCAAAAATAATCTAAATAATATCTAGGCGCCCCAACGTTAAAAGAAAATGGCTCTGAATATAGTCTGTTAGAAAAAATATAGAATGTCTTATTCTACTCTGTTTTGGAGTATATACACCAACTCAGTATGCTCTCTCATGAAAATACAGAAATTCTAATTTTACGTGAATTGAAAAAAATCTAAATATTATCTAGGCAACCCAATGTTAAAAACAAAATTGCTCTGAATATAATCTGTCAGAATAATTATAAAATGCACTTTTCGACTCGGTTTTGGAGTATATGCACCAACTCAGTATGCTCTCACATTTAAAATACAGAAATTCTATATTTAAGCTAATCGAAAAAAATCTAAATATTATCTGGGCACCCCAATGTAAAAAAAAAAATTGCTCTGAATATAATCTGTCAGAAAAAATATACAATGCCCTTTTCTACTCGGTTTTGTAGTATATACACCAACTCAATATGCTCTCTCATGTAAAATACCGAAATTAAAATTTTACGTGAATCGAAAAAAATCTAAATATTATCTAGGCACCCCAATGTTAAAAACAAAACTGCTCTGAATATGATCTGTCAGGAAAATTATACAATGCCCTATTCTACTCTGTTTTGGAGTATATACACCAACTCAGTATGCTGTCTCATATAAAATAAAGAAATTCTATATTTAAGCGAATCGAAAAAAATCTAAATATTATCTAGGCACCCCAATGTTAAAAACAAAATTTCTCTGAATATAATGTCAGAATAAATATACAATGCCCTATTCTACTCTGTTTTGGAGTATATACAACAACTCTGTATGCTAACTCATGTAAAATACCGAAATTCTTATTTTAAGTGAATCGATAAGCTTCTAAATATTATCTAGGCACCGCAATGTTTAAATCAAAATTGCTCTGAATAAAATCGGTCAGAAAAAATGTACAATACTCTTTTCTACTCTGTTTTGTAGTATATACACCAACTCCATATGCTCTCTCATGTAAAATACAGGAATTCTAATATTCCGCGAATCGAGAAAAATCTAAATATTATCTAGGAACCCCAATGTTAAAAGAAAAATTTATCTGAATATAATATGCCCGAAAAAATATACAATGCTTTTTTCTACTCTGTTTTGTAGTTTATACACCAACAAAATATGCTCTGTCATGTAAAATACAGAAATTCAAATTCTACCCGAATCCAAAAAATCTAAATATTATTTAGTCAACCCAGTGTTAAAACAAAATTCCTCTGAATATAATCTGTCAGAAAAAATATACAATGCCTTATTCTACTCTGTTTTGGAGTATATACACCAACTCAATATGCTCTCTCATGTAAAATACGGAAATTCTAATTTTACACGAATCGAAAAAATTCTAAATAATATCTAGGTGCCCCAAAGTTAAAAGAAAATGGCTCTGAATATAGTATGTTAGAAAAGATATACAATGCCTTATTCTACTCTGTTTTGAAGTATATACACCAACTCAGTATGATCTCTCATGTAAAATACAGAAATACTACTTTTACCCGAATCGAAAAAATCTAAATATTATTTAGTCAACCTAATGTTAAACACAAAATTGCTCTGAATATAATCTGTCAGAGAAAATATACAATGCTTTATTCTACTCTGTTTTGGAGTATATACACCGACTCCATATGCTCTCTCATCTAAAATACAGAAATTCTATATTTAAGTGAATCGAAAAATATCTAAATATTATCTAGGCACCCCAATGTTTAAAGCAAAATGGCTCTGAATATAATCTGTCAGAAAAAATACACAATACCATTTTCTACTCTGTTTGTAGTATATACACCAACTCAATATTCTATGATTTGTAAAATAGAGAAATTCTGATTTTATAAGAATCGAAAAAATCTAAATATTATCTAGGCACCCCAATGTTAAAAACAAAATTGCTCTGAATATAATCTGTCCGAAAAAATATACAATGCCCGATTCTTCTCTGTTTCGGACTATACACCAACTTCATATGCTCTCTCATGTAAAATACAGAAATCATGTATTTAAGAGACTTAAAAAAATTATAAATATTATCTAGGCACCCCTATGTCAAAAACAAAATTGCTCTGAATATAATCTGTCAGAAAAAATATACAATGCCTTATTCTACTTTGTTTTGGTGTATATAAACCAACTCAGTATGCTCTCTCATGTAAAATACCGAAATTCTAATTTTGCGTAAATCGAAATATATCTAAATATTATCTAGGCACCCCAATGTTAAAAACAAAATTGCTCTGAATATAATCTGTCAGACAAAATATAAAATGCCCTATTCTACCCTGTTTTGGAGTATATACATTAACTCTATATGCTCTCTCATGTAAAATACAGAAATTCTATATTTAAGCGAATCGAAAAAATTCTAAATATTATCTAGGCACCCCAATGCTAAAAGCAAATTTGCTCTGAATATAGTCTGTCCAAAAAAATATACAATGCCCTATTCTACTCTGTTTTGGAGTATATACACCAACTCAGTATGCTCTCTCATGTAAAATACCAAAATTCTAATTTTACTTGAATTGAAAATAATCTAAATAATATCTAGGCTCCCCAAAGTTAAAGGAAAATGGCTCTGAATACAGTCTGTAACAAAAAATATACAATTCCTTATTCTACTCTGTTTTGGAGTGTATACACCAACGCCATATGATCTCTCAAGTAAAATACAGAAATTCTATTTTTAAGCGAATTGAAAAAAATCTAAATATTATCTAGGCAACCCAATGTTAAAAGAAAAATTTCTCTGAATATAATATGTCAGAAAAAATATACAATGCAATTTACTGCTTTGTTTTGCCATATATACACCAACTCTATATGCTCTCTCATGTAAAATACCGAAATTCTAATTTTACGTGAATTGATAAAAATCTAAATATTATCTAGGCACCCCAATGTTAACAGCAAAATTGCTCTGAATAAAATCGGTCAGAGAAAATATACAATGCCCTTTTCTACTCTGTTTTGGACTATATACAACAACTCAATATGCTCTCTCATGTATAATACCGAAATTCTAATTTTAGGCGAATTGACAAAAATCTAAATAATATCTAGGCGCCACAAAGTTAAAAGAAGATGGCTCTAAATATAGTGTGTCAGAGAAAATATACAATGACTGATTCTTCTCTGTTTTGGAGTATATACACAAACTCAATATGCTATCTCATGTAAAATATCGAAATTCTAATTTTACCCGAATCAAAACAATCTTAATATTATCGCGACACGCCAATGTTAAAAACAAAATTGCTCTGAATATAATCTGCCAGAAAATATATACAATGCCTTATTCTACTCGGTTTTGGAGTATATACACCAACTCCATATGCTCTCTCATGTTAAATACAGAAATTCTATATTTAAGCGAATCGAAAAAAATCCAAATATTATCTAGGCAACCCAATGTTAAAAACAAAATTGCTCTGAATATAATCTGTTAGAAAAGATATACAATGCCCTATTCTACTTTGTTTTGGAGTATATACAAAAACTCAATATGCTCTCTCATGTAAAATACTGAAATTGAAATTTTACGTGAATCTAAAAAAATCTAAATAATATCTAGGCGCAACAAAGTTAAAAGAAAATGGCTCTGAATATAGCCTGTTAGAAAAAATATACAATGCCTTATTCTACTCTGTTTTGGAGTATATACACCAACTCAGTATGCTCTCATGTAAAATGTAGAAATTCTAATTTTACACGAATCCAAAAAATCTAAAAATTATCTAGGTACCCCAAAGTTGAAAACAAAATTGCTCTAAATATAATCTCTCAGAAAAAATATACAATGCCCTATTCTACTCTGTTTTGGAGTATATACACCAACTCAATATGCTCTCTCATGTAAAACACCGAAATTCAAATTTTACGTGAATCAAAAAAAATCTAAATAATATCTAGGTGCAACAAAGTTAAAAGAAAATGACTCTGAATATGGTCTGTTAGAAAAAATATACATTACCTTATTCTACTCTGTTTTGGAGTATATGCACCAACTCAGTGTGCTCTCTTATGTAAAATACAAAAATTCAAATTTTACCTGAATCGAAAAAATCTAAATATTATCTAGGCACCCCAGTGTTAAAAATAATATTGCTCTGAATATAATCTGTCAGAAAAAAATATACAATGCCCTATTCTATTCTGTTTAGGAGTATATACACCAACCCCATATGCTCTCTCATGTAAAATACCAAAATTCTATATTTAAGCAAATCGAAAAAATCTAAATACAATCTAGGCACCACAATGTTAAAAGCAAAATTGCTCTGAATATAATCTCTCAGAAAATATATACAATGCCCTTTTCTAATTTGTTTTGTCGTATATACACCAACTAAATATTCACACTATGTAAAATACCGAAATTCTAATTTTACGTGCATCGAAAAAAATCTAAATAATATATAGGCGCCACAAAGTTAAAATAAAATGGCTCTGAATATAGTCTGTTAGAAAAAATATACAATGCCTTATTCTACTTTGTTTTGGATTCTATACACCAACTCAGTATTCTCTCTCATGTAAAATACCGAAATTCTAATTTAACGTGAATTGAAAAAAATCTAAATAATATCTAGGCACCCCAATGTTAAAAACAAAATTGTTCTGAATATAGTTTGTAAGAACAAATAAACAATGCCCTATTCTACTCTGTTTTGGAGTATATGCACCATCTCCATATGCTCTCTCATGTAAAATACAGAAATTCTATATTTAAGCGAATCGAAAAAAATCTAAATATTATCTAGGCACTTTAATATTATAAGAAAAATTTCTCTGTATATAATCTGTCAGAGAAAATATACAATGCCCCTTTCAACTCTGTTTTGGAGTATATACACCAACTCAATATGCTCTCTCATGTAAAATACGGAAATTCTAATTTTACACGAATTGAAAAAAATCTAAATAATATCTAGGCGCCCCAAAGTTAAAAGGAAATGGCTCTGAATATAGTCTGTTAGAAAAAATATACAATACCTTATTCTACTCTGTTTTTGAGTATATACACGAACTCAGTTTGCTCTCTCATGTAAAATAGAGAAATTCTAATTTTACCCAAATCGAAAGAATCTAAATATTATCGAGGCACCCCAATGTTAAAAACAAAATTGCTCTGAATATAATCTGTCGGACAAAATATACAATGCTTTATTCTACTCTGTTTTGGAGTATATACACTAACTCCATATGCTCTCTTTTGTAAAATGCAGAAATTCTGTATTTAAACGAATTGAAAAAAATCTAAATATTATCTAGGCACTTCTATGTTAAAAGCAAAACTGCTCTGAATATAATCTGTCAGAAAAAATATACAATGTCTTATTCTACTTTGTTTTTGAGTATGTACACCAACTCAATATGCTCCCTGATGTAAAATACCGAAATTCTAATTTTACATGAATCAACGAAAATCTTAATATAATCTAGGCACCCGAATGTTAAAAGCAAAATTGCTCTGAATATAATCTGTCATAAAATATATACAATGGCCTTTTCTACTCTGTTTTGGAGTATATACCCCAGCTCAATATGATCTCTCATGTAATATACCGAAATTCTAACTTTAGGCGAATAAAAAAAAATCTAAATAATATCTAGGTGCCCCAAAGCTAGAAGAAAATGGGTGTGAATATAATCTGTCAGAAAAATATACAATGCCCTATTCTACTCTGTTTTGTAGTATAGACACCAACTTCATATGCTCTCTCAGGTAAAACAGAGAAACTCTATATTTATGCGAATCAAAAAAAATCTAAATATAATCTAGGGACCCCAATGTTAATAGCAAAATTGCTCTGAATATAATCTGTCAGAAAAAATATACAACGCCTTATTCTACTCTCTTTTGGAGTATATACACCAACTCAGTGTGCTCTCTCACATAAAATACCAAAATTAGATTTTTACGTGAATCGAAAAAAATCTAAATATTATCGAGGCGCCGCAATGATAAAACCAAAATTGCTCTGAAAATAATCTGTCAGAAAAAATATACAATGCCCTTTTCCACCCTTTTCTGGAGTATATACACCAACTTAGTATGCTCTCTCATGAAAAATACCAAAATTCTAATTTTACGAGAATGGAAAAAAATCTAAATAATATCTAGGCGTCCCAATGGTAAAAGAAAATGGCTCTAAATATAGTCTGTTAGAAAAAATAGACAATGCCTTATTCTACTCTGTTTTGGAGTATATACACCAAGTCAGTATGCTCTCTCATGTAAAATACCGAAATTCTAATTTTACCCGAATAGAAAAAATCTAAATATTATCTTGACACCCCAATGTTAAGAATAAAATTGAACTGAATATAATCTGTCATAAAATATATACAATGCCTGATTCTACTCTGTTTTGGAGTACATACACCAACTCCATATGTTCTCTTATGTAAAATAGAGAAATTCTATATTTAAGCGAATCGAAAAAAATCTAAATATTATCTAGGCACCAGAATGTTAAAAGCAAAATTTATCTGAATATAATCTGTCAGAAAAAATATACAATGGCTTATTCTAATCTGTTTTGGGGTATATACACCAACTCAGTATGCTCCCTCATGTAAGATACAGAAATCCTAATTTTACGTAAATCGAAAAAATCTAAATATTACCTAGGCACCCAAATGTTAAAAACAAAATTACTCTGTATATAATCTGTCAGAGAAAATATACAATGCCCTATTCTACTTTGATTTGGAGTATATACACCAACCCCATATGCTCTCTCATGTAAAATACTGAAATTCTAGTTTTACATGAATCGAACGAAATCTAAATAATGTCTAGGTGCCCCAAAGTTAATAGAAAATGCCTCTGAATATAGTCTGTTAGAAAAAATATACAATGCCTTATTCTACTCATTTTTGGAGTATATACACCAACTCAGTATGCTCTCTCATGTAAAATACAGAAATTCTAATTTTACCCAATTCGAATAAATCTAAATATTTTCTAGGCACCCCAATGTTAAAAACAAAATTGCTCTGAATATAATCTGTCAGAAAAAATATACAATTCCCTATTCTCCTCTGTTTTGGAGTATATACATTAACTCCATATGCTCTCTCATGTAAAATACCAAAATTAAATATTTAAGCGAATTAAAAAAATATATAAATATAATCTAGACACCACTATGTTAAAAGAAAAATTACTCGGAACATAATCTTTCAGACAAAATATCCAATGCCCTTTTCTACTCTCTTTTGGCGTATATACACCAACTTAATATGCACTCTCATGTAAAACACCGAAATTCTAATTTTACGTGAGTCAAAAAAAATCTAAATAATATATAGGTGCCACAAAGTTAAATAAAAATGGCTCTGAATATAGTCTATTAAAAAAAATACAATGCCCTATTCTACTCTGTTTAAAAGTATATAGACCAACTCAGTATGCTCTCTTATGTAAAATACCGAAATTCTACTTTTACGTGAATCCAAAAAATCTAAATATTATCTAGGCACTCCAATGTTAAAAGCAAAATTGCTCTGAATATAATCTGCCTGAAAAAATATACAATGCCCTTTTCTACTCTGTTTTGGAGTTATCTATACCAACCCAATATGATCTCTCATGTAAAATACCGAAATTCTAATTTTACGCGAATCGAAAAAAATCTAAATAATATCTAGGCGCTCAAGAGTTAAAAGAAAATGGCTCTGAATATAGTCTGTTAGGAAAAATATACAATGTCTTATTCTACTCCGTATTGGAGTATATGCACCAACTCCATATGCTCTTTCATTTAAAATACAGAAATTCTATACTTAAGCGAATCGAAAAAAATCTAAATATTATCTAGGCACCCCAATGTTAAAAGAAAAATTGCTCTGTATATAATCTGTCAGAAAAAATATACAATGCCTTATTCTACTCTGTTTTGGAGTATATACACCAACTGAGTATGCTCTCTCATGTAAAATACCGAAATTCTAATTTTACGGGAATCAAAAAAATCTAAATATTACCTAGACACCCGAATGTTAAAACAAAAATTTCTCTAAATATAATCTGTCAGAAAAAATATATGATGCCCTTTTCTTCTTTGTTTTGGAGTATATACACCAACTCAATATGCACTCTCATTTAAAATACCGAAATTGTAAATTTACGTGAATCGAAAAAAATCTAAATAATATCTAGGCGCCCAAAAGTTAAAAGAAAATGGCTCTGAATATATTCTGTTAGAGAAAATATACAATGCCCTATTCTACTCTGTTTTGGAGTATATACACCAACTCAGTATGCTCTCTCATGTAAAATACCTAATTTCTAATTTTACGTGAATCGAAAAAAATCTAAATATTATCTAGGCACCCCAATGTTAAAAACAAAATTGCTCTGAATATAATCTGTCACAAGAATTATACAATGCTCTATTCTACTCGGTTTTGGAGTATATACACGACTCAGTATGCTCTCTCGTATAAAATAAAGAAATTCTATATTTAAGCAATTCGAAAAAAATCTACATATTATCTAGGCACCCCAATGATGAAAGCAAAATTGCACTGAATATAATCTGTCAGAAAAAATATACAATGCCCTTTTTGTACTCTGTTTTGTAGTATATACAACAACTCAATATGCTCTCTCATGTAAAATACAGAAATTCTAATTTTACAGGAACGGAAAAAATGTAAATATAATCTGGGCACCCCAGTGTTCAAAGCAAAATTGTTCTGAATATAATCTGTTAGAAAAAATATAATATGCCCTTTTCTACTGTGTTTTGGAGTATATATGCCAACTCAATATGCTCTATCATGTAAAGTACCGAAATTCTAAATTTAGGTGAATCAAAAATAATCTAAATAATATCTAGGCGCCCCAATGTTAAAAGAAAATGGCTCTGAATATAGTCTGTTAGAAAAAAATATACAATGTCTTATTCTACTCTGTTTTGGAGTATATACACCAACTCAGTATGCTCTCTCATGTAAAATACAGAAAGTCTATATCTAAGCAAATCGAAAAAAATCTAAATATTTTCTGGGCACCCTAATGTTAAAAAAAAAAATTCTCTGAATACAATCTGTCAGAAAAAATATACGATGCCCTTTTCTACTCGGTTTTGTAGTATATACACCAACTCCATATACTCTCTCATGTAAAATAAAGAAATTCTAATTTTCCATGAATCGAGAAAAATCTAAATATTATCTAGGCATCCCAATGTTAAAAGAAAAATTGCTCTGAATATAATATGTCCGAAAAAATATACAATGCCCTTTTCTACTCTGTTTTGTTGTTTATATACCTACAAAATATGCTCTGTTATGTAAAATACAGAAATTCTAATTCTACCCGAATCAAAAAAATCTAAATATTATTTAGTCAACCCAATGTTTAAAACAAAATTTCTCTGAATATAATCTGTCAGAAAAAATATACAATGCCTTATTCTACTCTGTTTTGGAGTATATACAGCAACTAAATATGCTCTGTCATATAACATACCGAAATTCTTATTTTACGCGAATCGAAAAAAATCTAAATAATATCTAGGCGCCCCAAAGTTAAAAGAAAATGGCTCCGAATATAGTCTGTTAGAAAAAATATACAATGCTTTATTCTACTCTGTTTTGGAGTATATACACCAACTCAGTATGATCTCTCATATAAAATACAGAAATTCTAATTTTACCCGAATCGAAAAAAATCTAAATATTATCTAGTCAACCCAATGTTAAAAACAAAATTGCTCTTAATATAATCTGTCAGAGAAAATATACAATCCCTATTCTACTCTGTTTTGGAGTATATACACCGACTCCATATGCTCTCTCATCTAAAATACAGAAATTCTATATTTAAGCGAATCGAAAAAAATCTAAATATTATCTAGGCACTTCAATGTCAAAAACAAAATTGCTCTGAATATAATCTGTCAGAAAAAATATACAATACCCTATTCTACTCTTTTTTGGAGTATATACACCAACTCAATATGCTCTCAAATGTAAAATACATAAATTATAATTTTACCCGAATCAAAAAAATCTAAATATTCTGTAGGCACACCAATGTTAAAAACAAAACTTCTCTGAATATCATCTGTCAGATAAAATATACAATGCCCTATTCTACTCTTTTATGGAGTATATACACCAACTCCATATGCTCTCTCATGTAAAGTACAGAAATTCTAATTTTACTCGAATCGAAAAAATCTAAATATTATCTAGGCACTCCTATGTTATTAACAAAATTGCTCTGAATATAATCAGTCAGAAGTAATATATAATGCCTTATTCTTCTCTTTTTTGGAGTACATACACAAACTGCATATGCTCTTTCAGGAAAAAAAACCGAAATTCTAATTTTCCGCGAATCGAAAAAAATCTAAATAATATCTAGGCACCCCAAAGTTAAAAGAAAATGGCTCTGAATATAGTCTGTTAGAAAAAATATACAATAGCTTATTCTACTCTGTTTTAGAGTATATACTCCAACTCAGTACGCTCTCTCATGTAAAATACAGAAATTCTAATTTTACCCGAATCGAAAAAATCTAAATATTATCTAGGCACACCAATGTTAAAAACAAAAGAGCTCTGAATACAATCTGTCAGAGAAAATATACAATGCCCTATTCTACTCTGTTTTGGAGTATATACACCAACCCCATATGCTGTCTAATAGAAAATACATAAACTCTATGTTTAAGCGAACCCAAAAAAATCTAAATATTCTCTACGCACCCCAATGAAAAAGAAAAATTTCTGTGAATATAATCTGTCAGAAAAAATATACAATGCCCTATTCCAATCTGTTTTGAAGTATATACACCAACTCAGTATGCTCTCTCATGTAAAATATCAAAATTCTAAATTTACATGAATCGAAAATAATCTAAATATTATCTAGGCACCCGAATGTTAATACCAATTTGTCTCTGAATATAATCTTTCATAAAAAATATACAATGCCCTAATCTAGTCTGTTTAGGAGTATATACACCAACTCAATATGCTCTCTCATGTAAAATACCGAAATTCAAATTTTACCCCAATCGAAAGAATCTAAATATTATCTAGGCACACCAATGTTAAAAACAAAATTGCTCTGAATATAATCTGTCATAACAAATATACAATGCCCTTTTCTACTCTGTTTTGGAGTACATACAACAACTTTATATCCTCTCTCATGTAAAATACAGAAATTCTATATTTAAGGGAATAGAAAAAATTCTAAACATTATCTAGGCACCTTAATGTTAAAAACAAAATTTCTCTCAATATAATCTGTCAGAAAAAATATACAATGCTTTTTTCTAGTCTGTTTTGTGGTATATACACCAACTCAGTGTGCGCTCTCTTGTAAAATACAGAAATTCTAATATTACCCAAATCGAAAAAATCTAAATATTATCTAGGCACCCAAATGTTAAAAACAAAATTGCTCTGAAAATAATCTCTCAAAAAAAATATACAATGCCCTACTCTACTATTTTTTGGAGTATATACACCAACTCCATATGCTCTCTCATGTAAAATAAAGAAATTCTGTATTTAAGGGATCCGAAAAAATTCTAAATATTATCTAGGCACCCCAATGTTAAAAGCAAAATTGATCTGAATATAGTCTGTCAGTAAAAATATACCATGCCCTAATCTACTCTGTTTTGGAGTATCTACACAAACTCAATATGCTCTCTCATGTAAAATACCGAAATTCTATAATTAAGCGAATCAAAAAAATCTAAATTTTATCTAGGCACACCAATGTTAAAAGCAAAATTGATCTGAATATAATCTGTCAGAAATAATATACAATGCCCTTTTCCACTTTGTTTTGGAGTATATACACCAACTCAATAAGCTCTGTCATGTAAAATACCGAATTTCTAGTATTAGGCGAATCAAAAAAAATCTAAATAATATCTAGGTGCCCCAAAGTTTAAAGAAAATGTCTCTGAATTTAGTCTGTTAGAGAAAATATACAATGCCTTATTCTACTCTGTTTTGGAGTATATACACAAACTCCATATGCGCTCTCATGTAAAATAAAGGAATTCTATATTTAAGCGAATCGAAAAGAATCTAAATATTATCTAGGAAGCCCAATGTTAAAAGAAAAATTGCTCTCAAGAAAATCTGCCAGAAAATGTATACAATGCCCTTTTCTACTCTGTTTAGGATTATATACACCAACTCAATATGCTCTCTAATGTAAAATTCTAAATTTCGAATTTTACGTGAATCAAAAAAAATCTAAATAATATCTAGGCGCCCCAAAGTTAAAAGAAAATGGCTCTGAATATAGTGTGTTAGAAAAAATAAACAATGCCTTGTTCTACTCTGTTTAAAATTATATACACCATCTCAGTATGCTTTCTCATGTAAAATACCGAAATTCTAATTTTAACAAAATCGAAATAATCTAAATATTATCTAGGCACCCCAATGTTAACAACAAAATTGCTCTGAATATAATCTGTAAGAAAAAATATACAATGACGTATTCTACTCTGTTTTGGAGTATATACACCAACTCCGTATGCTCTCTCATGTAAAATACAGAAATTCTATATTTAAGCGAATCGAAAAAATTTAAATATTATCTAGGCACCTTAATGTTAAAAGCAAAATTGCTCTTAATATAATCTGTCAGAGAAAATATACAATGCCTTATTCTACCCTGTTTTGGAGTATATACATCAACTCCACATGCTCTCTTATGTAAAAGAGAGAAATTCTATATTTAAGCCAATCGGAAAAATTTTAATAATATGTAGGCAACCCAATGTTAAAAGCAAAATTGCTCTGAATATCATCTGTCAGAAAAAATACACAATGCCCTTTTCTACTGTGTTTAGGAGTATATACACCAACTCAATATGCTCTCTCATGCAAAATACCGAAATTCTAATTTTACGTGAATTGAAAAAAATCTAAATAATATGTAGGTGCCCCAAAGTTAAAAAAAAATAGCTCTGAATAGAGTCTGTTAGAGAAAATATACAAAGCCTTATTCCAGTCTGTTTTGGAGGATATACACCAAGTCAGTCTGTTCTCTCATGTAAAATAACGAAATTCTAATTTTAACAGAATTGTTAAAATCTAAATATTTCCTAGGCACCCCAATGTTTAAAACAAAATTTCTCTGTATATAATCTGTCAAAAAAAATATACAATGCCCTATTCTACTCTGTTTTCGAGTATATACACCAACTTCACATGCTCTCTCATGTAAAAAGCAGAAATTCTATATTTAAGCGAATCGAACAAAATCTAAATATTATCTACGCACCCCAACGTTAAAAGCAAAAGTGCTGTGAATATACTCGGTCAGAAAAAATATACAATACCCGTTTCTACTCTGTTTTGTAGTACATACACCAACTCAATATGCTCTCTCATGTAAAGTAGAGAAATTCTAATTTTACCCGAATCATAAAAATATAAATACAATCTAGGCACCCCAATATTAAAAACAAAATTTCTATGAATATAATCTGTCAAAAGATATATACAATGCCCTATTCTACTCTGTTTTGGAATATATACACCAACTAGGTATACTCTCTCATGTAAAATACAGAAATTCTAATTTTACGTGAATCAAAAAAAATCTAAATATTATCTAGGCACCCAATGTTAAAATCAAAATTGCTCTGTATATAATCTGTCATAAAAATTATACAATACCGTTTTTTACTCTGTATTGGAGTATATACACTAACTCAATATGCTCTCTCATGTAAAATACACAAATTCAAATTTTAAGTGAATAAAAAAAATCTAAAAAATATCTACACTCCCCAAAGTTAAAAGAAAATGGCTCTAAATATAGTCTGTTAGAACAAATATACAATGCCTTATTCTACTATGTTTTGGAGTATATACAGGAACTCAGTATGCTCTCTCGTGTAAAATAAAGATAATCAAATTTTACCCGAATCGAAAAAAATCTAAATATTATCTAGGCACGCCAATGTTAAAAACAAAATGGCTCTGAATATAATCTGTCAGAAAAAATATACAATGCCCTATTCCACTCTGTTTTTGAGTATATACACCAACTTTACCAGCTCTCTCATGTAAAATACAGAAATTCTATATTTAAGCGAATCGAAAAAAATCTAAATTTTATCTAGTCACCCCAAAGATAAACACAAAATAGCTCCGAATATAATCTGTCAGAAAAAATATACAATGCCCTCTTCTACTCTGTTTTCGAGTATATACACCAACTCCATATGCTCTCTCATGTAAAATACAAAAATTCTATATTTAAGCAAATCGAAAAAAATCTAAATATTATCTACGCACCCCAACGTTAAAAGAAAAAGTGCTATGAATAGATTTGGTCAGAAAAAATATACAATGCCCTTTTCTACTGTGTTTTTGGGTATATACTCCAACTCAATATGCTCTCCAATGTAATATACCGAAATTCTAATTTTAGGTGAATCAAAATATATCTAAATAATATCTAGGCGCCTCAAAGTTAAAAGAAAATGGCTCTGAATATAGTCTGTTAGAAAAAATATACAATGCCTTATTCTACTCTGTTTTGGAGTATATACACTAACTCAGTATGCTCTCTCATGTAAAATACAGAAATTCTACATTTACGTGAATCGAAAAAAATCTAAATGTTATCTAAGCAACCCAATATTAAAAACAAAATTGCTCTGAATATAATCTGTCACAATAATTATAAAATTCCATATTCTACTCTGTTTTACAGTATAAACACCAACTCAGTATGCTCTCTCATGTAAAATACAGAAATTCTATATTTAAGCAAATCGAAAAAAATCTATATATCATGTAGGCACCTGAATGTTAAAATCAAAATTCCTCTGAATATAATGTGTCAGAAAAAATAAACAATGCCCAATTCTACTCTGTTTTGGAGTATATACACCAACTCAGTATGCTCTCTCATGTAAAATACCGAAATTCTAATTTTACCTGAATCGAAATAAATCTAAATATTATCTAGGCACTGCAATGTTTAAAGCAAAATTGCTCTGAATATAATATGTCTGACAAAATATACAATGTCCTTGTCTACTCTGTTTTGGAGTGTATACACCAACTCTATATGCTCTCTCATGTAAAATACCGAAATTCATATTTTATGCAAATCGAAAGAAATCTAAATAATATCTAGGCACCCCAATGATAAAAACAAAATTACTCTGAATATGATCTGTCAGAAAAAATATACAAAGCCCTATTTTACTCTGTTTTGGGGTATATAATACAACTCCATATGCTCTCTCATGTAAAATACAGAAATGCTAATTTTACGTGAATCGAAAAAAATCTAAATATTATCTAGGCACCCCAAAGTAAAAGAAAATGGCTCCGAATACAGTCTGTTAGAGAAAATATACAATGCGCTATTCTACTTTGTTTTGGAGAATATACACCAACTCAGTATGCTCTCTCATGTAAAATACCGAAATTCTAATTTTACGCGAATAGAAAAAAATCTAAATAATATCTACGTGCCCCAAAGTTAAAATAAAATGGCTCTGAATATAGTCTGTTAGAGAAAATATACAATGCTTTATTCTACTCTGTTTTGGACTATATACACCAACGCCATATGCTCTCTCATGTAAAATACAGAAATTCTATATTTAAGCGAATAGAGAAAAATCTAAATATTATCTAGGCAATCCAATGTTAAAAGCAAAATTGCTCCGAATATAATCTGTCAGAAAAAATATCCAATGCCCTTTTCTACGTTGTTTTGGTGTATATACACCAACTTAATATGCTCTCTCATGTAAAATACCGAAATTCTAATTTTACGCAATTCGAATAAAATCTAAATAATAACAATGCGCCCCAAAGTTAAAAGAAAATGGCTCTGAATATAGTCTGTTAGAGAAAATATACAATGCCGTATTCTACTCTGTTTTACAGTATATACACCAACTCAGTATGCTCCCTCATGTAACATACAGATATTCTAATTTTACCCGAATCGAAAAAATAAAAATATTACCTAGTTACCCCAATGTTAAAGAGGAAATTGCTCTGAATATAATCTGTCAGAAAAAATATACAATACTTTTTTCTACTCTTATTTGGAGTATATAAACCAACTCCATATGCTCAGTCATGTAAAATACAGAAATTCTAATTTTACCCGAATCGAAAAAATCTAAATATTATCTAGGCACCCTAATGTTAAAAACAAAATTGCTCTGAATATAATCTGTCAGAAATAATATACAATGCCCTATTCTACCTTTTTTAGGAGTATATACACCAACTCCATATGCTATCTAATAGAAAATACATAAATTCTATATATAAGCGAATCGAAAAAAATCTAAATATTATCTAGGCACCCCAATGTAAAAAGCAAAATTTCTCAGAATATAATCTGTCAGAAAAAATATACAATGCCCTTATCCACTCTGTTTTGGAGTATATACACCAACTCAGTATGCTCTCTCATGTAAAATACCAAAATTCTAATTTTACGTGAATCGAAAATAATCTAAATATTATCTAGGCACCCCAATGTTAAAAGCAAAATTGCTCTGAATATAATCATTCTGACAAAATACACAATGCCCTTTTCTACTCTGTTTTGGAGTATATACACCAACTCAATATGCCCTCTCATGTAAAATACCGAAAGTCTAATTTTACCCGAATTGAATAAATCTAAATATTATGTAGGCAACCCAATGTTAAAAGCAATATTTCTCTGAATATAATCTGACATAAAAAATATCAAATGCCCTTTTTTACTCTCTTTGGTAATATATACACCACCTCAATATGCTCTCTCACGTAAAATACAGAAATTCGAAATTTACGTGAATCAAAACAATCTAAATAATATCTAGGCGCCCAAAAGTTAAAAGAAAATGCCTCTGAATATAGTCTGTTAGAAAAAATATACAATGCGTTATTCTTCTCTGTTTTAAAGTATATACACCAACTCAGTATGCTCTCTCATGTAAAATACAGAAATTCTAATTTCACCTGAATCGAAAAAATCTAAATATTATCTAGGCATTCCAATGTTAAAAACAAAATTGCTCTTAATATAATCTGTCAGAAAAAATATACAATGCCCTATTCTACTCTGTTTTGGAGTATATACACCAACTTCATATGCTCTCTTATGTAAAATACAGAAATTCAATATTTAGTGAATCGAAAAAAATCTAAATATAATCTAGGCACCCCAATGTTAAATACAAAATTGCTCTGAATATAATCTGTCAGAAAAAATATACAATGCCCTATTCGAATCGGTTTTTGCGTATATACACCAACTCCATATGCTCTCTCATGTAAAATACAGAAACTCTATATTTAAGTGAATCGAGAAAATCTAAATATTATCTAGGCACCCCAATGTTGAAAACAATATTGTTCTGGGTATAATCTGTCAGAAAAAGTATACAATGCCCTTTTCTACTCTGTTTTGTAGTATATACAACAACTCAATATGCTCTTTCATGAAAAATACAAAAATTCTAATTTTACCCTAATCGAAAATATCTAAATATTATCAAAGCTCCCCAATGTTAAAAAAAAAACTGCTCTAAATATAATCTGTCAGAAAAAAATATACAATGACCTACTGTACTCTGTTTTGGAGTATATACACCAACTCCATATGCTCTCTAATATAAAATACAGAAAATCTATATTTCAGTGAATCGAAAGAAATCTAAATATTATCTAGGCACCCAAATGTTAAAAGTAAAATTGATCTTAATATAATCTGTCAGAAAAAATATACAATTCCCTATTCTACTCTGCTTTGGAGTATATACACCAACTCAATATGCTCTCTCATGTAAGATACAGAAATTCTATATTTAAGCGAATCGAAAAAAATCTAAATATTATCTAGGCACCCCAAGGTTAAAAGCAAAATTGCTCGGAACATAATCTATCAGAAAAAATATACAATGCCCTTTTCTACTCTGTTTTGGAGTATATGCAGCAACTCAATATGCGCTCTCATGTAAAATACAGAAATTCTAATTCTATGCTAATTGAATAAAATATAAATAATATCTAGGCACCCCAAAGTTAAAAGAAAATGGCTCTGAATATAGTCTGTTAAAAAAATATACAATGCCTTATTCTAATCTGTTTTGGAGTATATACACCAACTCAGTATCCTCTCTCATGTAAAATACCGAAATTCTTATTTTACCCGAATCGAAAAAATCTAAATATTATGTAGGGACCCCAATGTAAAAAACAAACTTGCTCTGAATATAATCTGTCAGAAAAAATATAAAATGCCCCATTCTACTCTGTTTTGGAGTACATACACCAACTCAATATGCTCTCTCATGTAAAATACCGAAATTCTAATAATAAGTGAATGGAAAAAAACCTAAAGAATATCTAGGCGCCCCAAAGCTAAAGAAAATGGTTCTGAATATAGTCTGTAAAATAAGAAAAACAATGCCTTATTCTACTCTGTTTTGGAGTATATACAACAACTCACTATGCTCTCTCATGTTAAATAGAGAAATTCTAATATTACGTGGATCTTAAAAAAATCTAAACATTATCTAGGCACCCCAAAGTTAAAAGCAAAATTGCTCTGAATATAATCTGTCAGAAAAAATATACAATGCCCTATTCTATTCTGTTTCGGAGTATATACAACAACTCCATATGCTCTCTCTTTTAAAATATAGAAATTCTATATTTTAGCGAATTTAAAAAAATCTAAATATTATCTAGGCTCCCTAAAGTCAAAATCAAAACTGCTCTGAATATAATCTGTCAGAAAATATATACAATGCCTTTTCTACTCTCTTTTGTAGTATATACACCAACTCAATATGCTCTCTCATGTAAAATACCGAAATTCTAATTTTATGTCAATCGAAAAAAACCTAATATTATCTAGACACCCCAATGTTAGAAACAAAGTTGCTCTGAAGATAATCTGTCAGAGAAAATAAACAATGCCCTATTCTACGCTGTTTTGTAGTATATACACCAACTCAATATGCTCTCTAATGTAAAATACAGAAATTCTAGTTTTACCAAAATCGAAATAAATCTGAATAATATCTAGGCGCCGCCAAGTTAAAAGAAAATGGCCCTGAATATAGTCTGTCAGAGAAAATATACAATGCCTTATTCTACTCTGTTTTGGAGTGTATACACCATATACACCAACTCAGTATGCTCTCTCATTTAAAATAAAGAAATTCAAATTTTACTTAAATCGAAAAAATCTAAATATTATATGGGCACCCCTATGTTAAAACCAAAATTGCTCTGAATAAAATCTGTCAGAAAAAATATACAATGCCTTTTTCTACTCTGTTTTGTAGTATATACACCAACACAATATGCTCTCTCATGTAAATTACCGAAATTGTAATTTTACGCGAATCGAAAAATATCTAAATAATATCTAGGCGCCCCAAAGTTAAAAGAAAATTGCTCTGAAAATAGCCTGTTATAAAAAATATATAATTCCTTATTGTACTCTGTTTTGGAGTATATAAACCAACTAACTATGCTCTCTGATGTAAAATACAGAAATTCTAAATTTACGTGAATCATAAAAATTCTAAATATTATCTAGGCACCCCAATGTTAAAAGCATAATTGCTCTGAATATAATCTGTCTGAAAAAGTATACAATGCCCTTTTCTACTCTGTTCTGGAGTATCTTCACCAACTCAATATGCTCTCTCATGTAAAATACTGAAATTCTAATATTACGTGAATCGAAAAAAATCTAAATAATATCTAGGCACCCCAAAGGTAAAAGAAAATGGCTCTGAATATAGTCTGTTAGGAAAAATATACAATGCCTTATTCTACTCTGTATTGGAGTATATACACAAGCTCAGTATGCTCTGTCATGTAAAATACCGAAATTCTAATTTTACGTGAATCGAAAAAAACCTAAATAATATCTAGGGACCCCAATGTTAAAAACTAAATTGCTCTGAATATAATCTGTCAGATAAAATAAACAATGCCCTATTCTACTCTGTTTTGGAGTATATGCACCAACTCCATATTCTCTCTCACTTAAAATACAGAAATTCTATATTTAAGCAAATCGAAAAAAATTTAATATTATCTAGGCACCCCAATGGTAAAAACAAAATTCCTCTGAATATAATCTATCAGGAAAAATATACAATGCCCTTTTCTACTCTGTTTTGGAGTATCTACACCAACTCAATATGCTCTCTCATGTAAAATACCAAAATTCTAATTTTGCCGGAATCGAAAAAAATCTAAATAATATCTAGGCGCCCCAAAGGTAAAAGAAAATGGATCTGAATATATTCTGTTAAAAAAAATAAAATGCCTTATTCTACTCTGTTTAGTAGTATATACAGCCACTTAGTATGCTCTCTCATGTAAAATACAGAAATTCTAATTTTATGTGAATTGAAAAAAATCTAAATATTATCTAGGCTCCCCAATGTTAAGAAACAATTGTTCTGAATATAATCTGTCAGAAAAAAAATACAGTGCCCTATTCTACTGTGTTTGGAGTATATAAACAAACTCCATATGCTCTCTCTTTTAAAATATAGAAATTCTATATTTTAGCGAATTTTTAAAAATCTAAATATTATCTAGGCTCCCTAAAGTCAAAAGAAAAATTGCTCTTAATGTAATCTGTCATAAAATATATACAATGCCTTTTCTACTCTCTTTTGTAGTATATACACCAACTCAATATGCTCTCTCACGTAAAATACCGAAATTCAAATTTTACATCAATCGAAAAAAACCTAATATTATCTAGGCACACCAATGTTAGAAACAAAATTGCTCTTAATATAATCTGTCAGAGAAAATAAACAATGCCCTATTCTACTATGTTTTGGAGTATATACACCACCTCAATATGCTCTCTAATGTAAAATACAGAAATTCTAGTTTTACCAAAATCGAAAAAAATCTAAATAATATCTAGGCGCCCCCAAGTTAAAAGAAAATGGCCCTGAATATAGTCTGTCAGAGAAAATATACAATACCTTATTCTACTGTGTTTTGGAGTGTATACACCAACTCAGTATGCTCTCTCATTTGAAATAAAGAAATTGTAATTTTACCCAAATCGAAAATATCTAAATATTGTCTAGGCACCCCAAGGTTAAAAACAAAATTGCTCTGAATATAATCTGTCAGAAAAAATAAACAATGCCTTTTTGTACTCTCTTTTGTAGTATATACACCAACTCTACCTGCACTCTCATGTAAAATACTGAAATTCTAATTTTAGGCGAACCGAAAAACATCTAAATAATATCTAGTCGCCTGAAAGTTAAAAGAAAATGGCTCTGAATATAGTCTATTAGAAAAAATATACAATGCCCTATTCTACTCTGTTTTGGAGTATATACATCAAAACCATATGCTCACTCATGTAAAATACAGAAATTCTATATTAAAGCGAATCGAAAAAATCTAAAAATTATCTAGGCAACCCAATGTTAAAAAAAAAATTCTCTGAATATAATCTGTCAGAAAAAATATACAATGCCCTATTCTCCTCTGTTTTTGAATATATACAACAACTCAGTATAGTCTCTAATGTAAAATACCGAAATTCTAAATTTACGTGAATCGAAAAAATTCTAAATATTATCTAGGCACCCCAATGTTAAAAGCAAAATTGCTCTGAATATAATCTGTCATAAAATTATAAAATTCCCTTTTCTACTCTGTATTGGAGTATATAAACCAACTCAGTATGCTCTCTCATGTAAAATACCGAAATTCTAACTTTACGCGAATCGAAAATAATCTAAATAATATCTAGGCACCCCAAAGTTAGAAGAAACTGGATCTGAATATAGTCTGTTACACAAAATATACAATGCCTTATTCTACTCTGTTTTGGAGTATATACACCAACTCAGTATGCTCTCTCATGTAGAATACAGAAATTAAAATGTTACCCGAATCGAAAAATTCTAAATATTATCTAGGCATCCCAATGTTAAAAACAAAATTGCTCTGAATATAATCTGTCATAAAAAATAAACAATTCCCGATTCTTCTCTGTTTTGGACTATACACCAACTCAATATGCTGTTTCATGTAAAATACCAAAATTCTAATTTTACATGAATCGAAAAGAATCTAAATAATAACTAGGCGCCCCAACGTTAAAAGAAAATGGCTCTGAATATAGTCTGTTAGAACAAATATACAATGCCGTATTCTACTATGTTTTGTAGTATATACACCAACTCAGTATGCTCTCTCATGTAAAATACAGAAATTCTAATTTTATCCGAATCAAAATAATCTAAATATTATCTAGGCACCCCAATGTTTAAAACAAAATTGCTCTGAATATAATCTGTCAGAAAACATATACAATGCCCGATTCTTCTCTGTTTTGGACTATACACCAACTCCATAGGCTGTCATGTAAAATACAGAAATTCTATATTTAAGAGACTCAAAAAGAATCTAAATATTATCTAGGCACCCCTATGTTAAAAACAAAATTGCTCTGAATATATTCTGTCAGAAAAAATATACAATGCCCTTTTCTACTCTGTTTTGTAGTATATACACCAAGTCAATATACTCTCTCATGTATAATAACGAAATTCTAATTTTACGTGAATTGAAAAAAATCTAAATATTATCTAGGCACCCCAATGTTAAAAGCAAAATTGCTCTGAATAAAATCTGTCAAAAAAATATACAATGCCTTTTTCTACCCTCTTTTGGTGTATATACACCAACTCAATATGCTCTTTCATGTAAAATACAAAAATTCTTATTTTTCGCGAATCGAAAAAAATCTAAATAATATCTAGGCGCCACAAAGTTAATAGGAAATGGCTCTTAATATAGACTGTTAAAAAAAATATACAATGCTTTATATTACTCTCTTTTGGGGTATATACACCAACTCAGTATGCTGTCTCATGTAAAAAACAGAAATCCTAATTTTATCCAAATCCAAAAAAACCTAAATATTGTATAGGCACCCCAATAATAAAAACAAAATTGCTTTGTTTATAATCTGTCAGAAAAAATATACAAAGCCCTATTCTACTTTGTTTTGGAGTATATACACCAACTACGTATGCTCTCTCATGTAAAATACAGAAATTCAAATTTTACCCGAATGGAAAAAATCTAAATATTACATAATCACCCCAAAGTTAAAGAAAATGGCTCTAAAGATAGTCTGTTAGAAAAAATATACAATGCCCTATTCTACTCTGTTTTGGAGTATATACACCAACTCCATATGCTCTCTCATATAAAATAAATAAATTGTATATTTAAGTGAATCTAAAAAAATCTAAATATTTTCTAGGCACACCGATGTTAAAAGCAAAATGGCTCTGAATATAATCTGTCAGAAAAAATATACGATGCCTTATTCTACTCTGTTTTGTAGTATATAAAACAACCCACTATGCTCTGTCATGTAAAATACCAAAATTCTAATTTTACGGGAATTGAATAAAATCTAAATATTATCTAGGCACCCCAATGTTAAAAGCAAAATTGCTCTGAATATACTCTGTCACAAACAATATACAATGCCCTTTTCTACTCTGTTTTGGAGTATATACACCAACTCAATATGCTTTCTCATGTAAAATACTGAAATTGTAATTTTACGTGAATTCAAATAAAATCTAAATAATATCTAGGCGCCCCATAGTTAAAAGAAAATTGCTCTGAATATAGTCGGTTCGAAAAAATATACAATGCCTTATTCTACGCTGTTTTGGAGTATAAACACCAACACAGTATGCTCTCTCATGTAAAATGCCGAAATTCGGATTTTGAGTGAATCGAAATAAATCTAAATAATATCTAGGCGCCCCAAAGTTAAAAGAAAATGGCTCTGAATATAGTCTGTTAGAAAAAATATAAAATGCCTTAATCTACTTCGTTTTGGAGTATATACACCAACTCAGTATGCTTTCTCATGTAAAATACCAAACTTCTAATTTTACCCGTATTGACAAAATCTAAATATTATCTAGGCACCCCAATGTTAAAAACTAAATTTCTCTGAATATATTCTGTCAGAAAAAAATACACAATGCCCTATTCTACACTTTTTTGGAGTATATACACCAACTCCATTTGCTCTATCATGTAAAATACCGAAATTCTAATTTTACATGAATCGAAAAAATCTAAATAATATCTAGGCGCCCCAAAGTTAAAAGAAAATGGCTCTGAATATATTCTGTTAGAAAAAATATACAATCCCTTATTTTACTCTGCTTTGGAGTATATACACCAACTCAGTATGCTCTCTCATGTAAAATACTGAAATTCAAATTTTACGTGAACCGAAATAAATCTAAATAATATCTAGGCGCCCCAAAGTTAAAAGAAAATGGCTCTGAATATATTTTGTTAGAAAAAATATACAATGCCTTATTCTACTTCGTTTTGGAGTATCTACACCAACTCTGTATGCTCTCTCATTTAAAATGCCAGAATTCTAATTTTACCTGAATCGACAAAATCTAAGTATTATCTAGGCACCTTAATGTTAAAAACAAAATTGCTTTGAATATAGTCTGTCAGAAAAAATATACAATGCCCTTTTCTACTCTGTTTTGGAGTATATACACCAACTCCATATGCTCTCTCATGTAAAATACAGAAATTCTATATTAAAGCGAATCGAAAAATATCTAAATATAATCTAGGCACCCCAATGTTAAAAGCAAAATTGCTCTGAATATAATCTCTCAGAAAAAATATACAATACCTTATTCTACTCTGCTTTGGAGTATATACACCAACTCAGTATGCTCTCTCATATAAAATACCGAAATTCAAATTTTACGCAAATCGAAAAACATCTAAATAATATCTAGGAACACCAAATTTAAGAGAAAATGGCTCTGAATATAGTCTGTTAGAAAAAATATACAATGCCTTATTCTACTCTGTTTTGGAGTACATACACCAACTCATTATGCTCTCTCATTTAAAATACAGAAATTCTAATGTTACCCGAATTGAAATAAACCAAATATTATCTAGACACCCCAATTTTTAAAACAAAATTGCTGTGAATATAATATCTCAGAGAAAATATACAATGCCCTATTCTACACCGTTTTGGAGTATATACACCAACTCCATATGCTCTCTCATGTAAAATACAGAAATTGTATATTTAAGACATTCCGACAAAATCTAAACATTATCTAGGCACCCCAATGTTAAAAGCAAAATTGCGCTGAATATAATCTGTCAGAAAAAATATACAATACCGTATTCTACTCTGTTTTGGAGTATATACAATAACTAAGTGTGCTCTCTCATGTAAAATACAGAAATTCTAATTTAACCCGAATTGAAAAAAGGTAAATATTATCGAGGCAACCCAATGTTAAAAACAAAATTGCTCTGAATATAGTCTGTCAGAAAAAATATACAATGCCCTATTCTACTCTGTTTTGGAGTATATACACCAACTCAGTATGCTCTCTCAAGTAAAATACCGAAATTCAATGTTACGTGAATCAAAAGAAATCTAAATATTATCTAGGCACCCCAATGTTAAAAGCAAAATTGCTCTGAATATTATCTGTCAGAAAAAAAAATACAATGCCCTTTTCTACTCTATTTTGTAGTATATACCCCAACTCAATATGCTCTCTCATGTAAAATACCGAAATTCAAATTTTGCCCGAATCGAAAAAATCTAAGTATAATCTAGGCACCCCAATGTAAAAAGCAAAATTTCTCTGAATATACAACGTTGGAAAGAATATACAATGCCGTTTTCTACTCTGTTTTGGAGTATATACACCAACTCCATATGCTCTCTAATGTAAAATACCGAAATTCTAATTTTACGCCAATCGAAAATAATCTAATTAATATCTAGGCACCACAAAGTTAAAAGAAAATGACTCTGAATATAGTCTGTTAGAAAAAATATACAATGCCTTATTCTACTCTGTTTTGGAGTATATACACTAACTCAGTATGCTCTCTCATGTAAAATACAGAAATTCTAATTTTACCCGAAATGGAAAAACCTAAATATTATCTAGGCACCTCCATTTTTAAAACAAAATTGCTCTGAATATAATGTCTCAGAGAAAATATACAATGCCCTATTCTACACTGTTTTGGAGTATATACACCAACTCCATATGCTCTCTAATGTAAAATACCGAAATTCTAATTTTACGCGAATCAAAAAAAATCTAAATAATATCTAGGCACCACAAAGTTAAAAGATAATGACTCTGAATATAGTCTCTTAGAAAAAATATACAGTGCCTTATTCTACTCTGTTTTGGAGTATATACAGTAACTCAGTATGCTCTCTCATGTAAAATACAGAAATTCCAATTTTACACGAAATGGAAAAACCTAAATATAATATAGGCACTTCAATGTTAAAAGCAAAATTGCTCTGAATATAATCTGTCAGAAAAAATATACAATGCCTTTTTCTACTCTGTTTTGGAGTATATACACCAACTCAATATGCTCTCTCTTGTAAAATACCTAAATTCTAATTTTACACGAATTGAAATAAATCTAAATAATATCTAGGCGCCCCAAAGTTAAAAGAAAATGGCTCTGAATATAGTCTGTTAGAAAAAATATACAATGCCTTATTCTACTTTGTTTTGGAGTATATACAGCAACTCAATATGCTCTCTCATGTAAAATACCGAAATTCTAAATTTACGTGAATCGAAAAAAATCTAAATATTGTCCAGGCACCCCGAGGTCAAAAAAAAATTGCTCTGAATATAGTCTCTTAGAAAATATATACAATGCCTTATTCTACTCTGTTTTGGAGTATATACACAAACTCAGGATGCTCTCTCATATAAAATTCTGAAATTCTAATTTTACGTGAATCAAAAAATATCTAAATATTATCTAGGCACCCCAATGTTAAAAGCAAAATTTCTCTGAATATAATTTCTCAGAAGAACTATACAATGCCCTCTTTTACGCTGTTTTGGAGTATATATACCAACTCAATATGCTCTCTCATGTAGAATACAGAAATTCTAATTTTACCCGAATCAAAAAATTTCTAAATATACTCTAGGCACCCCAATGTTAAAAGCAAAATTGCTCTGAATGTAATCTGTCAAAAGAAATATATAATGCCTTTTTCTACTTTGTTTTGGAGTATATACACCAACTGAATATGCTCTCCCAGGTAAATTGCAGAAATTCTAATTTTACACGAACCGATAAAAATCTAAATATTATCTAGGCATTCCAATGTTAAAACCATAATTTCTCTGAATATAATCTGTCAGAAAAAATACAGCATGCTTTTTTCTACTCTGTTTTGGGGAACATACAGCAACTCAATATGCTCTCTGAAATAAAATACCTAAATTCTAATTTTATGCGAATCGAATAAAAACCAAATATCATCTAGGCACCCCAATGTGAAAAGCAAAATTGCTCTAAATATAATCTGTCAGAAAAAATATACAATGCCCGTTTCTACTGTGTTTTGGAGTATATACACCAACACAATATGCTCTCTTATGTAAAATACCAAAATTATAAATTTACGCAAATCGAAAATATCTAAATATTATCTAGGCACTCCAATATGAAAAGCAAAATTGCTCGGAATATAATCTTTCAAAGAAAATATAAAATGCCCTTTTCTACTCTATTTTGGAGTATATAAACCAACTCAATATGCTCTCTCAATTAAAATACCAAAATTATAAATTTGTGCTATTCAAATGAAATCTAAATATTATCTAGGCACCCCAAGGTTAAAAGAAAATGGCTCTGAATATAATCTGTCAGAAAAAAATACAATGCCTTATTCTACTCTTTTTGAGTATATACACCAACTCAATATGATCTGTCATGTAAAAAAACAATCCTAATTTCACGCCAATCGAAAAAAATCTAAATATTATCTAAGCATCCCAATGTAAAATGCAAAATTTCTCTGAATATAATCTGTCAAAAAAATATACAATGCTTTTTTCTACTCTGTTTTGGAGTATATACACCAACTGAATATGCTCTCTCATGTAATATACCGAAATTCTAATTTTACACGAACCGAAATAAATCTAAATATTTTATAAGCATTCCAATGTTAAAAGCAAAATTACTCTGAATATAATCTGTCATAAAAAATATACAATGCCCTTTTCTACTTCGTTTTGGAGCATATACACCAACTCAATATGCTCCCTCATGTGACATACTGAAATATTAAATTTATGCAAATCGAAAATAATCTAGATATTATCTAGGCTCCCCAATGTTAAAAGCAAAATTGCTCTGAATATAATCTGTTAGAAAATATATACAATGCCCTTTTCTTCTGTGTTTTGGGTTATATACACCAACTCAATATGCTTTCTCATGTAAAGTACGAAAATTTTAATTTTACACGAATCGAAAAAAATCCAAATATTATCTAGGCATCTCAATGTTAAAAGCAAAATTCCTCTGAATATAATCTGTCAGAAATAATATACAATGCCCTTTTCTACTCTGTTTTTGAGTATATACACCAACTCAATATGCTCTCTCATGTAAAATACTGAAATTCTAAATTTACGTGAATCAAAAAAAATCTAAATATTATCTAGGCACCCCAATGTTAAAAGCAAAATTGCTCTGAATATAATCTGTCAGAAAAAATATACAATTTTTTTTTCTACTCTGTTTTGGAATATATACACCAAGTCAATATGCTCTGTCATGTAAAATTCTGAAATTCTAATTATACGCGAATCGAAAAACATCTAAATATTATCTAGGCAACCCAATGTTAAAAAAATGGCTCTGAATATAATCTGTAAGAGAAAATATACAATGCCCTTTTCTACTCTGTTTTGCAGTATATACACCAACTCAATATGCTCTCTCATGTAAAATACCTAAATTAAAATTTTACGTGAATCGAAAAAAAAAACAAATATTATCTAGGCACCCCAATGTTAAAAGCAAAATTGCTCTAAATATAATCTGTCAACAAAATATACAATGCTTTTCTCTACTCTGTTTTGGTGTATATACACCCACTCAATATACTGTCTCATGTAAAATACTGAAATTATAAATTTACGTGGATCGATAAAAATCTAAATATTATCTAGGCTCCCCAATCTTAAAAGCAAAATTGCTCTGAATATAATCTGTCTGAAAAAGTATACAATGCCCTTTTCTACTTTGTTTTGTAGTATATACACCAACTCATTATGCTCTCTTATGTAAAATACCGAAATTCTAGGCTGATGGGAATCGAAGAAAATCTAAATATTATCTAGGCACCCCAATGTTAAAAGTAAAATGGCTCTGAAGATATTCTGTCAGAAAAATATACAATGCCCTTTTCTACTCTGTTTTGGAGTATATCCTCCAACTCAATATGCTCTCTCATGTTAAATACGGATATTCTAATTTTACCCAAAAGGAAAAATATCTAAATATTATCTAGACACCCCAATGTTAAAAGCAAAATTCCTGTGAATATAATCTGTCAGAAAAAATATACAATGCCCTTTTCTACTCTGTTTTGGAGTATATACACCAACTCAATATGCTCTCTCATGTAACATACCGAAATTCTAATTTTACGCGAATCGAAAAATATCTAAATATTATCTAGGCACCCCAATATTAAAAGAAAATGGCTCTGAATATAATCTGTGTGAAAAAGTATACAATGCTGTTTTCTACTTTGTTTTGGTGTATATACACCAACTCATTATGCTCTCTTATGTAAAATACTGAAATTCTAAGCTGACGGGAATCGAAGAAATTCTAAATATTATCTAGGCACCCCAATGTTAAAAGCAAAATGGCTCTGAATATAATCTGTCAGAAAAAATATTCAATGCCCTTTTCTACTCTGTTTTGGAGTATATACATCAACTCAATATGCTCTCTCAATTAAAATACCAAAATTATACATTTGTGCTATTCGAATAAAATCTAAATATTATCTAGGCACCCCAAGGTTAAAAGAAAATGGCTCTGAATATAATCTGTCAGAAAAAATATGCAATGCCTTATTCTACTCTGTTTTTGAGTATATACACCAACTCAATATGCTCTCTCATGTAAAATAAAGAAAATCTAATTTTAAGCCAATTGAAAAAAATCTAAATATTATCTAAGCATCCCAATGTAAAATGCAAAATTTCTCTGAATATAATCTGTCAGAAAAAATATACAATGCTTTTTTCTACTCTGTTTTGGTGTATATAAACCAACTGAATATGCTCTCTCTTGTGAAATACCAAAATTCTAATTTTACACGAACCGCAATAAATCTAAATATTTTCTAGTCATTCCAATGTTAAAAGCAAAATTTCTCTGAATATAATCTGTCAGAATAAATATACAATGCTCTTTTCTACTCTGTTTTGGAGTATATATATACCAACTCAATATGCTCTCTCATGTAAAATACCGAAATTATAAATTTACGCTAATCGAATGAAATCTAAATATTATCTAGGCACCCCAATGTTAATAGCAAAATGTCTTTCAATATAATCTGTTAGAAAAAATATACAATGCTTTTTTCTACTTTGTTTTGGAGTGTATACACCAACTCAATATGCTCTCTCATGTAAAATACCGAAATTGTAAATTTATGTGAATCGAAAAAAATCTAAGTATTATCTAGGCACCCCAATGTTAAAAGCAAAATTCCTCTGAATATATTCTGTCAGAAAAAATATACAATGCCCTTTTTTACTCTGTTTTGCAGTATATACACAAACTCAATATGCTCTCTCATGTAAAATACCCAAATCCTAACATTATTCTCAGTATCTCATAAAGTGCACAAGATCCCCGTGATGCTGTTTTTTATAACTTGGGGATTACAGATGACATTACTCACGATGTGACTGTGGCTGTTTGCCGGTCCTGTGATAATGTTTCTTATATTCATATAAGGAGAGGAGAATGTTTCTGCCCATAGGTAAATCCTCTGAATACGGCAAGAGGAGTACACCGTGCTGTGATATGGTCACTAATGTAAACAAGAAAGCAATTATATTGAATTAAATCTTGCAAGGTGTTAACCCCCCCTATAATTTTTCTTCTCATTTCAAGGGGGTGAGGAAGACATTTTTGTCAAAATGGCGGAGGTGTAACTACAGCTATTGCCTACTATATAATAAAAAAGGATAAAATTATTATTTACATGTGATATGATTGCCAGTATCATATTACACCACATTTTCAAAATATCTTGGCCCCAGCAGCTATGGGCATGGCAGCCAAGCGAGGGTGTTCCTATGCAACCAGGTTGGGCATTGCAGCTGCTACGGGCCCTCTGTGGTTTGTCTGGGGGCTGCTACGGGCCCTCTGGCGGTGGCTGTGGTAACAGCCACATAGCCAGAGGGTCTCTCAGCATCCAGGGAGGGCCTGGCGGCTGCTATTGACACTCTAGCAGGGGCTATGGGCACAGCCACCTAACCAGGGGGTCCCTACGTTGCCAGGGTGGAGCTGGAAGCTGCTATAGACCCTTTGGAGGGAGGTGTGGGGATACCCTGCTGTTCACAGATACACAGTTTGCACCTATTTCTACATGTGTAGATCGTTTACATAATGGGCACATATTTGTACACATGTACATGTTACTATCACAATAAACATATATGTACATAATATGTGTACAATAAATATGTACTTTATACGTACCTAATATAAACAATATGTACTTTTTGGTGATATTATGTGATATCTACATATTATTGATTATATATCTTATTGTGATAATATGCATGTTACCACTGAAATTTTTAGAAATGTACATAGAGTACACTTCATGTACCTATGCATTGTGCACACATTATAGAAATAAATAGGTACATATTTTACAGGTGATGTACATTTTTTTCTACATGTGTATTTTGTACACATATGTACAGCAGAGTAAATGTACAGACTATACCTATTTTATACATTTATTGTGATATGTCAATAAATGTACACATGAGTACATTCTGGGATATAATTTTTGGCATATTAGATAGGAATTACACCGGTGACCAAAGTGGGTTTACACCCAGGTGCGCACGTAGTTTATACATGTACATGTTGTGCATATTATGTACTCATGTACAGAATGTACATGTCTACATTATATATACATAGGTGTACGCAGCATACATATGTACATACTGTGCACACATACGTACACGTGCATATATTGTACATCTGTACATAATGGGTACATGATGTACATGTGTACACATCATATCACAATAAATGTAAATATACATAATGTTTGCAATATGTACGTTTATATTATGTATTACGTTTATTGTGATTATATATGCTGTTGTGATATGATATCATTGTGACATTACAAATGTACATATTATACACATTATGTACCTATGCATTGTGCACAGATTATAGAAATAGAAAGAAACATATTTTACAGGTTATGTACATTTTATTTACTTGTGTATTGGGTACACAGAGTAAATGTACAGATCTTACTTTATACATTTATTGTGATATGCAAATAAATGTACACATTATGAGTACATTCTGTGATATTACATTTAGAATATAAGATAGAAATTACTCTGGTTACCAAAGTGGGCGTAAACTTATGTGTGCACATACTTTGTACATGTACATACTGTGCATATTATGTACTTGTTTACAGAAGTTAAATATCTACATTATATGTATGTATGGGTACAGAGCATACATATGTACATACTATGTACATATATCTACACTTGAATTTATTGTACATCCGTACATAATGGGTCCATGCTGTACATGTAAACACATCATCATACCACAATAAATGGAAATGTACATAATGTGTGAAATACGTACATTTATATTATGTATTACATGTGTATTGTGATTGTATATGCTGTTCTGATATCATTGTGATATTACAAATGTACATATTGTACACATTATGGACATACCTATTGTGTACATATTATGTACACATAAATGTACATATTGTACAGATTATGTATATTTATTGTACATCTGTATGGTGCACACATATGTACATCACAGTCAACGAACATATGGTACATATTCTGTG
This sequence comes from Callithrix jacchus, assembly GCF_049354715.1. Taxonomy (NCBI): domain Eukaryota; kingdom Metazoa; phylum Chordata; class Mammalia; order Primates; family Cebidae; genus Callithrix; species Callithrix jacchus. The sequence continues at coordinate 51,276,938 of NC_133521.1, read as the reverse complement.
CATTGCTTGTAATATTTCAGTAAGATTACACATTATAAGTATATTCTGGGATATGAATTTTAGTATGTTAGATAAAAATTACTTTCAATATCAAAGTGGGTATACACTGATGTATGTCCATTTTGTGATATTATCCATCATATCCTGAGTAGGTATTTCTCTCATTGTGAAAGCAGGTTTACACTCTCGGATTGCTCCAATATCAAGGCAAACTAAAACTCGTCTGTGATGTAGTTAATAATATCCTGAGGACAAAGGATGACCATACCCTGAATATCGCAGGAAGTGTACACCACCACTGTAGTATTGTTTCTAATGTTCAAAAACAGAAAGGATATTACTTTAAATATCTCAGAAAGCACACAAGCCCCCCGTGATATTGTTTCTAATAACTAGAGAATTACAGATGACATTACCCACGACGTGACTGGGGCTGTACTCTGGTCCTGGAATATTGTTCCTAATATCCAGAGAAGGAGAGGAAAATGTTGCTGCCCATAGGGAAATACTCTTAATATGGCAAGAGGTGTACACCATGCTTTGATATGGTCACTAATGTAAGCAAGAAAACAATTACATTGAATTAAGCATTGCAAGGAATGAAACTCCCCTATGATTTTAATTCTAATGTCAATGGGGGTGAGCATGACATTTTTGTCAATATGGCAGAGGTGCCACTGGAGCTATTGCCTTATATACAAAAAAACAGAATAAGATTATCATTTTTATATAATATGGTTGCCAGTATCATATTACACCTGATTTGCAAAATAGCTGGGCCTCAGCAGCTGTGGGCAGAGCCCACAAGTGAGGGTACCCCTAAGCAGCCAGGGTGGGTCTGGGGGCTGCTCTGGGATTTATGGTGGGGTCTGTGAGCACATCGACCCAGCCAGGGGTCCCCGAGCAGCCATGGTTGGCCTGGGGGCTGCTACAGGCACTCTGGCACGGGCTGTGGGCACAGACACCTAGTCAGGGGGTCCCTAAGCAGCCAGGGTGGGCATGGGGGCTGCTACAGGCATTCGAGCAGTGTTTGTGGGCACAGCCCAATTGCCAGGGGGTCTCTAAGCAGCCAGGCTGGGCCTGGGGGCTGCTATAAGGGGGGCTTTGGTAATAGCGTGCTGTGCATCGGTACATAGTTTGCACCTATTACTACATGTGTAAATAGTTTTAATATCGGGCATATATATGTACATGCGTACATATGGTGTTATCACAATAAATTTATATTTACATAATATGTGCATAATACATATGTACCTAATGCATACCTAATGTGTACAATATGTACTTTTTTGTAATATTAGACACTATATATTACTGTGATTATATATCTTATTGTGATTAAATATATTTTATCACTAATATTTTAAGGAATGTGCATAGTGTACACATTATATACCTATGTATTGTGTACACAATATAGAAATATATAGGTACATATTTTACAGATTATGTACACTTTTTCTACATGTGTATTGTGTACACCTATGCACAGCAGAGTAAATGTACAGACTGTACCTATTTTATACATTTCTTGTGATATGGCAATAAATGTACACATTATGAGTACATTCTAAAATATAATTTTTACCATATTAGAAATTACTCCATTGACCAAAGTGGGTGTACACCCAGGTGTGTACATAGTTTATACGTGTACATATTGTGCATATTAGGTACTCATGTACAAAATGTACATGTAAACATTATATGTATTTATGTGTACATAGTGTGCAAATGTACATACTGTTCACACATATGTACATGTGCACATTTTGTACATGTGTACATAATGGGTACATGATGTGCATGTGTACACACCGTGATACCACAATAAATGTAAATGTACACGATGTGTGCAATATGTACATTTACATTATGTATTACTTGTGTATTGTGATTTTATATGCTGTTGTGATTATATGATATCATTGTAATATTACAATAAATATACCTATTGCACACATTTCGTACATACCTATTGTGTACACATTATGTACCTGTAATTGCACATATTGTACAGATTATCTACTTTTTTGGTACATTTGTATTGTGTACACATATGTACATAACACTATGTACATATGGTATGTATTCTGCACATTGATTGTAACATCTCAATAAGTGTACATATTATGAGTATATTGTGATATATGATTTTTAGTATATTAGATAAGAATTTCTTTCTATATCAAAATGGGTATACACCCATGTGTGTCCATCTTTTGATATTATCCATCATATTTTAAGTAGATATTACTCTCATTTTGAAAGCAAGTGTTCACTCTGTGATTGTTCCAATATCACAGGCAAAGCACAAGGCTTCTTTAATGTACTACCTAATATCCTGGGGACAAAAGATTATTATACCCTGAATATCGCAGGAAGTGTACACCACCACTGTAGTATCGTGTCTAATATCCAAAAACGGAAAAGATATTACTCCAAGTATCTGATAAAGCACACAAGACCCCCGTGATAATTTTTCTAATAACTAAGGGATTACAGATGACATTACTCACGATATGACTGGGGCTGTCCACCGGTCCTGTGATATTGTTCCTAATATCCAGAGAACGAGAGAATAATGTTACTGCCCATAGGCAAATCCTCTGAATACGGCAAGAGGAGTACACTGTGCTCTGATATGGTCACTAATGTAAACAAGAAAACAATTATATTGAATTTAACATTGCAAGGGGTGAAACCCCCTTATGATTTCAATTCTAATGTCCAGGGGTGTGAGGATGACCTTTCTGTCAATATGGCAGAGGTGTAACTAGAACTATTGCCTAGTATATAAAAAACCAGAATAACATCATTTCCATATGATATGGTCGCCAGCATCATATTACACCACATTTTCAAAATAGCCGGCACAGCACCCTAGCCGGGGGGTCCCTAAGCAGCCAGCGTCAGCCTGGGAGCTGTTACGGGCCCTCTGGGGGGGAATGTGGTTACAGCTCCCTAGCCAGGGGGTCTTTAAGCAGCCAGCGTGGACCTTGGGGCTTCTATGAGGGGGGCTGTGGTAATAGCCTGTTCTGCACAGGTACATAGTTTTAATAATGAACACATATTTGTATAAGTGTACACATGGTGTTATGATAAATATATATGTACATATGTGCACAATACATATAGACCTAATGCGTACCTACTGTGTACAATATGTACTTTTTTGTAATATTACATGATATATATATATATTACTGTGATTATATGCGTTATTTTGATTATATATATTTTATCACTGATATTTTAAGGAATGTGCATAGTGTACACATTATGTACCTATACATTGTTTACACATTATAGAAATATGTAGGTAAATATTTTACAGAGTATGTACATTTTTTGTACATGTGCATTGTGTACACATATGTACAGCAGGGTAAATGTACAGACTGTACCTATTTTATACATTTATTCAATATGCCAATAAATGTACACACTATTACTACATTCTGAATTATTATATTTTGTATATTAGATAGAAATTTCTCCGGTTACCAAAGTGGTTGTACACCCAGGTGTGTACAGAGAATATATGTGTACATATTGTGCATAGAATGTACTTGGGTACAGAAGGTACATATCCACATTATATGTACACATGTGTAGTGTACATATGTACATACTGTACCCACATATGTACACTTGCATATATTGTGCATCTGTACATAATAGGTACATGATGTACATGTTTACATATCATATCACAATAAATGTAAATATACATGTTTGCAATATGTAAATTTATATTGATATTACATGTGTATTGTGATTTTATATGCAGTTGTGATTATATAACATTTTGATATTACAATAAATGTACATATTCTACACATTATGTGCATACCTATTGTGTGCACATTTTGTACATATATCCGTACAAATGATACAGTTTATGTACATTTATTGTACATCTGTATTGTGTACATGTATGTACATCGCAGTCAATGTACATATGTTACATATTCTATACATTGAGTGTAATATCCCAATAAGTGTAAACATTATGAGTTTTTTCTGGGTTATGACTTTTAGTATATTAGATAAAAATGACTTCCAATATCACAGTGGGTATATACCCATGTGTGTCAATTTTGCGATATTATCCATCATATCCTAAGTAGGTATTTCTCTCACAATGAAAGAAGGTGTACACTCTGTGATTGTTCCAATATTATAGGCAAAGTGCAACGCTTCTGCGATGTAGTTCCTAATATCCCAGGGACAGAGGATGAGTATACTCTTAATATCGCAAGAAGTGTACACCACCACTGTAATATTGTTTCTAATATCCAGAAACTAAAAGGATATTACTCCAAATATCTCCAAAAGCACACAAGACCCCCGTCTAAAAACAAAATAACTCTGAGTATAATGTGTCCGGAAAAATATACAATGCCCTATTCTACTCTGTTTAGGAGTATATACACCAACTCCATATGCTCTCTCATGTAAAATAGAGAAATTCTATATTTAAGTGAATCGAAAAAAATCTAAATATTATCTGGGCACCCCAATATTAAAAGCAAAATTGCTCTGAATATCATCTGTAAGAAAACATATACAATGCCCTTTTCTACTCTGTTTTGTAGTATATACACCAACTCAATATGCTCTCTCATATAAAATAGCGACATTCTAATTTTACGTGAATCGAAAAACATCTAAATAATATCTAGGCACCCCAAAGTTAAAAGAAAACGGCTCTGAATATAGTCTGTGAGAAAAAATATACAATGCCTTATTCTACTCTGTTTTGGAGTATATACACCAATTCAGTATGCTCTCTCATGTAAAATACCGAAATTCTGAATTTCCGTGAACCAAAAAAAATTTAAATATTATCTAGGCACCCCAATCTTAAAAATAAAATTTATCTGAATGTAATCTGTCAGAAAAAATATACAATGCCCTATTCTACTCTGTTTTGGATTATATACACCAACTTTATATGCTCTCTCATGTAAAATACAGATATTCTATATTTAAGCGAATCGAAAATTATCTAAATATTATCTAGGCACCCCAATGTTAAAAGCAAAATTGCTCTGAATATAATCTGTCAGAAAACATATACAATGCCCTTTTCTAATTTGTTTTGTACTATATACACCAACTCAATATGCACTCTCATGTTAAATAACTAAATTAGAATTTTATGCAAATCGAAAAAAATCTAAATAATATCTAGGCGCCCCAAAGTTAAAAGAAAACGGCTCTGAATATAGTCTTTTAGAAAAAATATACAATGCCTTTTGTACTCTGTTTTGGAGTATATACACCAACTGAATATGCTCTCTCATGTAAAATACAGAAATTCTAAATTTACTCGAATCAAAAAAAATCTAAATATTATTGAGGCAACCCAATGTTACAAACAAAATTGCTGTGAACATAATCTGTCTGAAAAAATATAGAATGCCCTATTCTACTCTGTTTTGGAGTATATACACCAACTCAATATGCTCTCTCATGTAAAATACAGAAATTATAATTTAACCCTAATCGAAAAAATCTAAATATTATCTAGGCAACCCAATGTTAAAACAAAATTGCTCTGAATACAATCTGTCAGAAAAAATATACAATGCCCTATTCTACTCTGTTTTAATGTATATACACCAACTCAGTATGCTCTCTCATGTAAAATACTGAAATTCTAATTTTACATGAATGGAAAAATATCTAATATTATCTAGGCACCCTAATGTTAAAAACAAAATTGCTCTGAATAAAAGCATTCAGAAAAAAATATACAATGCCCTTTTCTACTCTGTTTTTGAGTATATACACCAATTCCATATGCTCTCTCATGTAAAATACAGAAGTTCTATATTTAAGCGAATCGAAAAAAATCTAAATATTATCTAGCCACCCCAATGTTAAAAGCAAAATTACTCTGAATATAATCTGTCAGAAAACATGTACAATGCCCTTTTCTACTCTGTTTTGTAGTATATACACAAACTCAATATGCTCTCTCATATAAAATACCGAAATTCTAATTTTACGTGAATCGAAAAAAATCTAAATAATATCTAGGTGCCCCAAAGGTAAAAGAAAACGGCTCTGAATATACTCTGTTAGAAAAAATATACAATGCCTTATTCTACTCTGTTTTGGAGTTTATACAACAACTCATTAGGCTCTCTCTTCTAAAATACTGAAATTCTAATTCTACCCAAATCAAAATAATCTGAATATTATTTAGGCACTCCAAAGTTAAAAAGAAAATTTCTCTGAATATAATCTGTCAGAAAAAATATACAATGCCCTATTCTTCTGTGTTTCGGCGTATATACACCAACTCCATATGCTCTCTCATGTAAAATACAGAAATTCTATATTTAAGCGTATCGAAAAAAATCTAAATATAATCTAGCCACCCCAATGTTAAAAGCAAAATTGCTCTGAATATAATCTGTCAGAGAAAATATACTAGGCCATTTTCTACTCTGTTTTGTAGTATATACACCAACTCAATATGCTCTCTCATGTAAAATACTGAAATTCTAATTTTACGCGAATCGAAAAAATTCTAAATAATATCTAGGCGCTCGAAAGTTAAAAGAAAATAGCTCTCTATATAGTCTGTTAGAAAAAATATACACTGCCTTATTCTACTCTTTTTGGGAGTATATACACAAACTCAGTATGCTCTCTCATGTAAAATACAGAAATTAAAATTTTATGCGAATCGAAAAAATGTAAATGTTATCTAGGAACCCCAATGTTAAAAACAAAATTGCTCTCAATAAAATCTGTAAGAAAAAATATACAATGCCCTATTCTACTCTGCTTTGGAGTATATACAGCAACTCCATATGCTCTCTCATGTAAAATACAAAAATTCTATATTTAAGTGAATCGAAAGAATTCTAAATATTATTTAGCCACCCCAATGTTAAAAGCAAAATTGCTCTGAATATAATCTGTCAGATCAAATACACTATGCCCTTTTCGACTGTGTTTTGTAGTATATACACCAACTCCATATGCTCTCTCAGGTAAAATACAGAAATTCTAATTTTACGCGAATCGAAAAAAATCTAAATAATATCTAGGTGCCCCAAAGTTAAAAGAAAATGGCTCTAAATTTCGTGTGTTAGAAAAAATAAAAAATGCCTTATTCTACTCTGTTTTGGAGAATACAAACCTACACAGTATGCTCACCCATGTAAAATTACAAAACTATAATTTTACGTGAATCGAAAAAAATCTAAATATTATTTAGGCACCCCAATGTTAAAAGAAAATTACTCTGAATATAATCTGTCATAAAAAATACACAATGACCTTTTCTACTCTGTTTTGGGGTATATACACCAACTCAATATGCTCTCTCATGTAAAATACCGAAATTCTAATTTTACCTGAATTGAAAAAATCTAAATATTATCTAGGCACTTCAATGTTAAAAACAAAATTGCTCTGAATATAATCTGTCAAAAAATATACAATGCCCTATATTAATCTGTTTTGAAGTATATAGAGCAACTCCATTTGCTCTCTAGTAAAATACAGAAATTCTAATCTTATGTGAATCGGATAAATCTAAATATTATCTAGGCACCCCACAGTTAAAAAGAAAATTGCTCTGAATATAATCCGTCAGAAAAAATACACAATGCCCTTTTCTACTCTGTTTTGGAGTATATACACCAACTTAATATGCTCTTTCATGTACAATACAGAAATTCTATATTTAAGCGAATCGAAAAAAATCTAAAAAATATCTAGGCGCTCAAAAGTTAAAAGAAAATGGCTCTGAATATGGTCTGTTAGAAAAAATATACAATGCCCTTTTCTTCTCTGTTTTGGTGTATATACACCAACTCAGTATGCTCTCTCATATAAAATACAGAAATTCTAATTTTACATAAATAGAAAAAAATCTAAATATTATCTAGGCATACCGATGTTAAAAACAAAATTGTTCTGAATATAATCAGTCAGAAAAAATATACAATGCCCTATTCTAATTCTTTTTGGAATATATACACCAACTCCATATGCTCTATCATATAAAATACAGAAATTCTGTATTTAAGCGAATCGAAAAAAATCTAAATATTATCTAGGCACCTCAATGTTAACAGCAAAATTACTCTGAATATAATCTGTCAGAAAAAATATACAATGCCCTATTGTACTCCGTTTTGGAGTATATACAGCAATTCCATATGCTCTCCCATGTAAAATACAGAAATTCTAATTTTATGTGAATCGAAAAAAATCTAAATGATATCTAGTCGCCCCAAAGTTAAAAGAAAACGGCTCTGAATATACTCTGTTAGGAAAAATATACAATGCCTTATTCTACTGTGTTTTAGAGTATATACCTTAACTCAGTATGCTCTCTCATATAAAATACCAAAATTCTAATTTTAAGTGAATCGAAATAATGTAAATATTATCTAGGCACCCCAATGTTAAAAACAAAATTACTCTGAATATAATCTGTCAGAAAAAATACACAATGCCCTATTCTACTCTGTTTTGGAGTATATACACCAACTCCATATGCTCTCTTTGGTGAAATAAAGAAATTCTATATTTAAGCGAATCCAAAAGAACCTAAATATTCCCTAGACATCCCAATGTTAAAAACAAAATTGCTCTGATTATATTCTGTCAGAAAAAATATACAGTGCCTTATTCTACTCTGTTTTGGAGTATATAAACCAACTCCATATGCTCTCTCATGTAAAATACAGAAATTCTATATTTAAGCGAATCAAAAAAAATCTAAATATTATCCAAGAACTCCTATGTTAAAAGCAAAATTCCTCTGAATATAGTCTGTCAGAAAAAAAAAATGACCTTTTCTACTCTGTTTTCGAGTATATACACCAACTAAATATGCTCTCTCATGTAAAATACAGAAACTCTATATTTAAGCGAATTGAAAAAAATCTAAATATTATCTAGGAACCACAATGTTAAAAGTAAAATTCCTCTGAATATAATCTGTCAGAAAAATTATGAAATGACCATTTCTACTCCTTTTTGGAGTATATATACCAACTCAATATGCTCTCTCATGTAAACTACCGAAATTTTAATTTTACGCCAATTGAAAATAATCTAAATAATATCTAGGCGCCCCAAAGCTAAAGGAATATGGCTCTCAATACAGTCTGTTAGAAAAAATATACAATGTTTTATTCTATTCTGTTTTGTAGTATATACACCAACTGAGTATGCTCTCTCATATAAAATACCAAAATTCTAATATTACGTGAATTGAAAAAATCTAAATATTATATAGGCACCCCAATGTTATAAGCAAGATTGCTCTGACTATAATCTGTCTGAAAAAATATACAATGCCCTTTTCTACTCTGTTTTGGAGTATACACACCAACTCAATATGCTCTCTTCTGTAAAATACCGAAATTCTAATTTTAGGCGAATCGAAAAAAATCCAAATAATATCTAGGCATTGCAAAGTTCAAAGAAAATGGCTCTGAATAAAGTTTGTTAGTAAAAATATACAATGCCTTATTCTACTCTGTTTTGGAGTATATACAGCAGCTCACTATGCTCTCTCATCTAACATACAGAAATTCTAATTTTACCCAAGTCGAAAGAATCTAAATATTATGTAGGCACACAAAAGTTAAAAACAAAATTGCTCTGAATATAATCTGTGAGAAAAAATATACAAGGGCCTATCCTACTCTGTTTTGGAGTATATACACCTACTCCATATGCTCTCCCATGTAAAATACAGAAATTCTATATTTAATCGAATTGAAAAAAATCTAAATATTATCTAGGCACACCAATGTTAAAAACAAAATTGCTCTGAATATAATCTGTCAGAAAAAATATACATTGCCCTATTCTACTCTGTTTTTTAGTATATACACAAACTCCATATGCTCTATCATGTAAAATACAAAAATTCTATATTTAAGCAAATCGAAAAAAATCTACAATGCCTGATGCTACTCTATTTTGGAGTATATACACCAACTCAGTATGCTCTCTCATGTAAAATACAGAAATTCTTATTTTATAGGAATCGAAAAAAATCTAAATATTATCTAGGCACACCAATGTTTAAAACAAAATTGCTCTGAATATAATCTGTCAGAAAAAATATACAATGCCCTATTCCACTCTGTTTTGGAGTATATACACCAACTCAATATGCTCTCTCATGTAAAATACTGTAATTCTAATTTTACGTGAATTGAAATAAATCTATATAATATCTAGGTGCCCCAAAGTTAAAAGAAAATGGTTCTGAATATAGTCTGTAAGAAAAAATATACAATGCCTTATTCTACTCTGTTTTGGAGTATATACACCAACTCCATATGCTCTCTCATGTAAAATAGAGAAATTCTATACTTAAGGGAATCGTAAAAAATCTAAATATTATCTAGGCACCCCAATGTTCAAAACAAAATTACTCTGAATATAATCTGTCAGAAAAAATATAAAATGCCCTATTCTATTTTGTTTTTGAGTATATACACCAGCTCCATATGCTCTCTCATGTAAAATACAGAAATACTATATTTAAGTGAATCGAAAAAAATCTAAATATTATGTAGGTACCCCAATGTTAAAAGCAAAATTGCTCTGAATATGGTCTGTCAGAGAAAATAAACAATGCCCTTTTCTACTCTGTTTTGTAGTATATACACCAACTCAATATGCTCTCATGTAAAATACAGAAATACTAATTTTACGTGAATTGAAAAAAATCTAAATGATATCTAGGCGCCCCAAAATTAAAAGAAAATAGCTCTGAATATAGTCGGTAATAAAAAATATACAATGCCTCATTCTACTCTGTTTTGGAGTATATACACAACACGGTATGCTCTCATATATAAAATACCGAAATTCTAATTTTACGCGAATCGAATAAAATCTAAATTATATCTAGGCGCCGCAACGTTAAAAAAAATGGCTCTGAATATAGTCTGTTAGAAAAAATATACAATCCCTTATTCTACTCTATTTTGGAGTATATATACTAACTCAGTATGCTCTCTCATGTAAAATACAGAAATTCTAATTTTACCCGAGTCAAAAAATCTAAATATTATCTAAGCACCCCAATGGTAAAAAAAAAATTGCTCTGAATATAATCTGTCAGAAAAAATATACAATGACCTATTCTACTCTGTTTTGCAGTATATACACCAACTCCATATGCTCTCTCATGTAAAATACAGAAATTCTATATTTAAGCGAATGGAAAAAATTCTAAATAACATCTAGGCACCCCAACGTTCAAAAAAAATGGCTCTGAATATAGTCTGTTAGAAAGAATATACAATGCCTTATTCTACTCTGTTTTAAAGTATATACACCAACTCAGTATGCTTTCTCATGTAAAATACAGAAATTCTTATTTTATGTGAATCAAAAATATCTAAATAATACCTTGGTGCCCCAAAGTTAAAAGAAAATGGCTCTGAATATAGTCTGTTAGAAAAATATACAATGCCTAATTTTACTCTTTTTTGGAGTATATTCGACAACTCAGTATGCTCTCTCATGTAAAATACAGAAATTCTAATTTTACCCGAATCAAAAATGTCTAAATTTTATCTAGGCACACCAATGTTCAAAACAAAATTGCTTTGAATATAATCTGTCAGAGAAAATATACAATGCCCTATTCTACTCTGTTTTGGAGTATATACACCAACTCCATATGCTCTCTCATGTAAAATACAGAAATTCTATATTTAAGTGAATCGAAAAAAATCTAAATATTATCTAGGCACCCCAATGTCATAAACAAAATTTCTCTGAGTATAATCTGTCAGAAAAAATATACAATGCTCTTTTTACTCTGTTTTGTAGTATATACACCAACTCACTATGCTCTCTCATGTAAAATACAGAAATTCTAATTTTATGTGAATTGAAAAGAATATAAATAATATCTAGGCACCCAAAAGATAAAAAAAATGGCTCTGAATATAGTCTGTTAGTAAAAATATACAATGCTTTATTCTACTCTCTTCTGGAGTATACACCAACTCAGTATACTCTCTCATGTAAAATACCTAAATTCTAAATTTACACGAATGGAAAAAAATCTGAATATTATCCTGGCACCCCAATGTTAAAAATAAAATTGCTCTGAATATAATCTGTACAAAAAATATAAAATGCATTATTCTTGATTATTTTGGAGTATATAAACCAACTCCATAAGCTCTCTCAGCTAAAATGCAGAAATTCTATATTTAAGCGATTCAAAAAAATCTAAATATTATCTAGGCACCCCAATGTTAAAGCAAAATTGCTATGCATAAAATCTGTCAGAAAAAATCAACAATGCCCTATTCTACTCTGTTTTGGAGTATGTACACCAACTCAGTATGCTCTCTCATGTAAAATACAGAAATTCAAATTTTACCCAAATCGAAAAAATCCAAATATTATTTAGTCAACCCAATGTTAAAAACAAAATTTCTCTGAATATAATCTGTCAGAAAAAATATAGAATGCCCTATTCTACACTGCTTCGAAGTATATACACCGAGTCCATATGCTCTCTCATCTAAAATACAGAAATTCTATATTTAAGCGAATCGAAAAATATCTAAATAGTCACCCCAATGTTAAAAGCAAATTTGCACTGAATAGAATCTGTCAGAAAAAATATAAGATGCCCTTTTCTAATCGGTTTTGTAGTACATACACCAACTCAATATGCTCTCTCATGTAAAATACCAAAATTCTTATTTTACGTGAATCAAAAAAAATCTAAATAATATCGAGGTGCCCCAAACTTAAAAGAAAATGGCTCTGAATATAGTCTGTTATAAAAAATATACAATGCATTATTCTACTGTGTTTTGGAGTATATATACCAACTCAGGGTGCTCTCTCATGTAAAATTCAGAAATTCCAATTTTAAACGAATCTAAAAAATCTAAATATTATCAAGCCACCCCAATGTTAAAAACAAAATTTCTCTGAATATAATCTGTTAGAAAAAATATACAATGCCGTATTCTACTATATTTTGGAGTATATACACCAACTCCATATGCTCTCTCATGTAAAATACCAAAATTCTAAATTTACGTGATTCGAATAAAATCTAAATATTATCTAGGCACCCGAATGTTAAAAGCAAAATTTCTCTGAATATAATCTGTCAGAATAAATATACAATGCCATTTTCTACTCTTTTTGTAGTATATACACCAACTCAATATGCTCTCTAATGTAAAATACAGTAATACTAATTTTACCAAAATCAAAAAACTATAAATATTATCGCGGCACCCCAATGTTAAAAGTAAAATTGCTCTGAATATAATCTATCAGAAAAAATATAAAATGGCCTTTTCTACTCTGTTTGGGAGTATATACACCAACTTAACATGCTCTCTCATGTAAAATATTGAAATTCTAATTTTACATGAACCGAAAAAATTTAATTTTATCTTGGCACCCCAATGGTAAAAGTAAAATTGCTCTAAATATAATCTGTCAGAGAAAATATGCAATGACCTTTTCTACCCTGTTTTGGAGTATATACACCAACTCAATATGCTCTTCAATGTAAAATACCAATATTCTAATTTCCACGAACTGAAAAAAATCCACATATTATCTAGGAACCCCAATATTAAAAGCAAAATTGCTCTGAATATCATCTGTCAGAAAAAATATGCAATGCCCTTTTATACTCTGTTTCGATAAAATACCGAAATTCTAAATTTATGTGAATCGAAAAAAATCTAAATATTATCTATGCACCCCAATATTATAAGCAAAATTGCTATGAATATTATTTTTCAGAAAAAAATATACAATGCCTTTTTCTACCCTGTTTTGGAGTATATACACCAACCCAATATGGTCTCTCATGTAAAACACTGAAATTCTATATATACTCGATCGAAAAAATCTAAATATTATCTAGGCACACAAATGTTGATAAAAAATGGCTTTGAATATATTCTGTCAGAAAAAATATACAATGCCGTTTCTACTCTGTTTTGGAGTACATATACCAACTCAGAATGCTCTCTCATGTAAAATACCAAAATTATAAATTTACGTTAATCAAAGGAAATTTAAACATTATCTAGGCACCCCAATGTTAATAGCAAAATTGTTCTGAATATAAAATGTCAGAAAAAATATACAATGCCCTATTCTACTTTGTTTTGTAGTATATACACTAACTCAATATGCTCTCTCATGTAAAATACAGAAATTCTATATTCACTCAAATTGAAAATAATCTAAATATTAATTTGGCATCCCGATGTTAAAAGCAAAATTTTTCAGAATATTATCTGTCAGAAATAATACACAATGCCCTATTCTATTCTGTTTTGGAGTATATACACCAACTCAGTATGCTCTCATGTAAAATACCGAAATTCTAATTTTACGCAAATCGAAAAAAATCTAAATAAATCTAGGGGTTCCAAAGTTAAAATAAAATGGATCTGAATATAGTCTGTAAAAACAATATACAATGCCTTATTCTATTCTGTTTTCGAGAATATACACCAAGTCAGTATGCTCTCTCATGTAAAATACAGAAATTCTAATTTTACTCGAATTGAAAAAATCTAAATATTATCTAGGAAACTCAATGTTAAAAATAAAATTGCTCTGAATATAAACTATCAGAAAAAATATACAATGCCCTATTCTACTCTGTTTTTTAGTACATACCCCAACTCATTATGCTCTTTCATGTGAAATACCGAAATTCTAATTTTACCAGAATCAAAAAATATCTAAAATAATCTAAAGATTATCTAGGAACCCCAATGTTAAAAGCAAATTTCTCTTAATATAATCTGTCAAAAAATATACAATGCATTATTCTACTCTGTTTTGGAGTATATACACCCACTCAGTATGCACTCTCATGTAAAATACCGAAATTCAAATTTTACGCAAATCGAAAAAAATCTAAATAATATCTAGGCCTTCCAAAGATAAAAGAAAATAGCTCTTTATATACTCTGTAAAAAAAAATATACAATTCCTAATTCTACTCTGTTTTGGAGTATATACACCAACTCAGTATGTTCTCTCATGTAAAATACCGAAATTTTAATTTTACGGAAATAGAAAAAAATCTAAAGAATATCTAGGCGCCCCAAAGTTAAAAGAAAATGTCTCTGAATATAGTCTGTTAGAAAAAATATACAATGCCAATTTCTACTCTGTTTTGGATTATATACACCAACTCAGTACGCTCTCTCATGTAAAATACAGAAATTCTATATATAAGCGAATCAAAAAAAATCTAAATATTATCAAGGCACCCCAATGTTAAAAACAAAATGGCTCTTAATATAAACTGTCAGATAAAATTAATAATGCCCTAATCTACTGTGTTTTCGAGTATATACACCAACTCCATATGCTCTCTCATGCAAAATACAGAAATTGAATATTTAAGTGAATCGAAAAAAATCTAAATATTATCTAGGCACCCCAATGTTAAAAGCAGAATTCTTCTGAATGTAATCTGTCAGAAGAAATATACAATGCCATTTTATACTCTGTTTTGTAATATATACACCAACTCAATATGGTCTCTCAGGTAAAATAATGAAATTCTAATTTTACGCAAATCGAAAAAAATCTAAATAATATCTAGGGGCCCCAAAGTTAAAGGAAAATGGCTCTGAATATAGTCTGTTAGAAAAAATATACAATGCCTTATTCTACTCTGTTTACGAATATATACACCAACTCAGTATGCTCTTTCATGTAAAATACAGGAATTCTATATTTACATGAATAGAAAAAAGTCTAAATATTATGTAGGCACCCCAATGTTAATAGCAAAATTGCTCTGAATATAATCTGTCAGAAAATATATACAATGCCCGATTGTACTCTGTTTTGGAGTATATACACAAACTCCTTATGCTCTATCATGTAAAATACAGAAATTCTAATTTTACCCGAATCGAAAAAATCAAAATATTATGTAGGCACCCCAATGTTTAAAACAAAATTGCTATGAATATAATCTGTCAGAAAAAATATACAATGCCCTATTCTACTCTGTTTTGTAGTATATACACCAACTCCATATGCTCTCTCATGTAAAATACAGAAATTCCGTATTTAAGCAAATCGAAAAAAAGCTATATATTATCTAGGAACCTGAAAGTTAAAATCAAAATTTTTCTGAATATAATTTGTCAGAAAAAATAAACAATGCCCTATTCTACTCTGTTTTGGAATACATACACAAACTCAATATGCTCTTTAATGTAAAATATCGAAATTCAAAATTTACGTGAATAGAAAAAAATCTAAATATTATCTAGGCACCCCAATGTTAAAAGCAAAATTGCTCTGAATATAATCTGTCAGAGAAAATATACAATGCCGTATTCTACGCCATTTTGGAATATATACACCAACTCTGAATACTCTCTCATTTAAAATACCGAAATTCTAATTGTATGCGAATCAAAAAAAAATCTAAATAATATCTAGGGGCTTAAAAGTTAAAAGAAAATGGCTGTGAATACAGTCTCTTAGAAACAATATAGAATGCCTTATACTACTCTGTTTTGGAGTATATACACCAACTCCATATGCTCTCTCATGTAAAATACAGAAATTCTATATTTAAGCGAATCGAATAAAATCTAAATAATATCTAGGCACTGAAAAGTTACAAAAAGTGGCTCTGAATATAGTCTGTTAGAAAAAATATACAATGCCTTATTCTACTCTGTTTTGGAGCATATACACCCACTCAGAATGCTCTCTCATGTAAAATACCAAAATTCTAATTTTATGTGAATCAAAAAAAATTCTAAATAATATCTAGGCGCCACAAAGTTAAAAGAAAATGTCTCTGAATATAGTATATTATAAAAAATATAAAATGCCTTATTGTACTCTGTTGTGGAATATATACACAAACACCATACGCACTCTCATATAAAATACAGAAATTCCATATTTCAGCAAATCAAAAAAAACCTATATATTATCTAGGCACCCGAAAGTCAAAATCAAAATTTTTCTGAATATAATTTGTCAGAAAAAATAAACAATGCCCTATTCTACTCTGTTTTGGTATATATACACCAACTCAGTATGCTCTTTCATGTAAAATATCGAAATTCTAAATTTACGTGAATCGAAAAAAATCTAAATATTACGTAGGCACCCCAATGTTAAAAGCAAAATTGCTCTGAATATAATCTGTCATAAAAATTATACTATGCCCTTTTCTACACACTATTGGAGTTTATACACCAACTCAATATGCTCTCTCATCTAAAATACTTACATTCTAATATTACGTGAATTGAAGAAAATCTAAATAATATCTAGGTGCCCCAAAGTTGAAAGAAAATGGCACTGAATATAGTCTGTTTAAAAAATATACAATGACTTATTCTACTCAGTTTTGGAGTATATTCAACAACTCAGTATGTTCTTTCATGTAAAATACAGAAATTGTAAGTTAACCGGAATCAAAAAAATCTAAATATTATCTAGGCATTCCAATGTTAAAAACCAAATTTTTCTGAATATAATCTGTCAGAAAAAATATACACTTCCCTTTTCTACTCTGTTTTGGAGTATATAAACCAACTCCATATACTCTCTTATCAAATACAGAACTTCTATATTTAAGCGAATCAAAAAAAATCTGAATATAATTTGTGAGAAAAAATATACAATATTCTAGTCTGTTTGGAGAATATACACCAAATTCATTTGCTCTCTCATGTAAAATAGAGAAATTCTATATTTAACCGAATCGAAAAATATCTAAATATTATTTAGGCACCCCAATGTTAAAAACAAAATCTCTCTGAATATAATCTGTCAGAAAAAATATACAATGCCCTCTTCTACACTGTTTTGGAGTAAACACACCAACTCCATATGCTCTCTAATGTAAAATCCTGAAATTCTAATTTTACGTGAATCGACAAGAATCTAAATAATATCTAGGCACCCCAAAGTTACAAGAAAATGGCTCTGAATATAGTCTGTTAGAAAAAATATACAATGCCTTATTCTACTCTATTATGGAGGATATACACCATCTCAGGATGCTCTCTCATGTAAAATACAGAAATTCCAATTTTACCCGATTCGAAAGAATCTAAATATTATCTAGGCACGTTAGTGTTTAAAAGAAAATTGCTCTGAATATAATCTGTCAGAAAAAATATACAATGCCCTATTCTACTCTGTTTTGGAGTATATAAACCAACTCCATATGCTCTCTCACGTAAAATAGAGAAATTCTATATGTAAGTGAATCGAGAAAAATTTAAATATCATCTAGGCACCCCAATGTTAAAAGCAAAATTGCTCTGAATATAATCTGTCAGAAAAAATATACAATGCCCTTTACTTCTGTTTTTTGTAGTATATACACCAACTCCATATGCTCTCTCATGTAAAATATAGAAATTCTGTATTTAAGCGAATCAAAAAAAATCTAAAAATTATCTAGGTACCCCAATGTTAAAAGAAAAATTGCACTGAATATAATCTGTCAGAAAAAATATACAGTGCCCTTTTCTACTCTTTTTTGTAGTATATACACCAACTCAATATGCTCTCTCATGTAAAATACCGAAATTCTAATTTTACACGAATCGAAAAAAATCTAAATAATATCTAGTCACCCCAAAGTTAAAAGAAAATGTCTCTGAATATAGTCTGTTAGAAAAAATATAAAATGCCTTATTCTACTCTGTTTTGGAGTACATACACCAACTTAGTATGCTCTCTCATGTAAAATACAGAAATTATAATTTTACGTGTATCGAAAAAAATCTAAATGTTATCTAGGCACCCCAATGTTAAAAGCAAAATTGCTCTGAATATAATCTGTCAGAAGAAATGTACAATGCACTTTTCTACTTTGTATTGTAGTATATACACCAACCCAATATGCTCTCTCATGTTAAATACAGAAATTCTAATTTTACCCGAATCGAAAAATTCTAAATATTATCTAGGCACTCCAATGTTAAACGCAAAATTGCTCTGAATACAATCTGTCAGTAAAAATACACAATGTTCTTTTCTACTCTGTTTTGTAGTATAAACACCAACACAATATGCTCTGTCATGTGAAATACAGAAATTCTAAATTTACGTGAATGGAAAAAAATCTAAATATTATCTAGGCACCCCAATGTTAAAAGCAAAATTGCTCTGAATATAATCTGTCAGAAAATATATACAATGCCCGATTCTACTCTGTTTTAGAGTATATACACCAACTCCATATGCTCTCTCATGTAAAATACCGAAATTCTAATTTTACGTGAATCGAAAAAAATCTAAATAATATCTAGGTGCCTCAAAGTTCAAAGAAAATGACTCTGAATATAGTCTGTTAGAAAAAAATATACAATGCCTTATTCTACTCTGTTTTGGAGTATATACACCAACTCAGGATGCTCTCTTCTGTAAAATAGAGAAATTCTAATTTTACCTGAATTGAAAAAATCTAAATATTATCTAGGCAACCCAATGTTAAAAGCAGCATTGCTCTGAATATAATCAGTCAGAAAAAGTATACAATGCCCCATTCTACTCTGTTTTCGAGTATATACACCAACTCAATATGCTCTCTCATGTAAAATACAGAAATTCTATATTTAAGCGTATTGTAAAAAATCTAAATATTATCTAGGCACCCCTTGTTAAAAACAAAATTGCTCTGAATATAATCTGTCAGAAAAAATATAAAATACCCTATTCTACTCTGTTTTGGAGTATATACACCAACTCCATATGCTCCCTCATGTAAAATACAGAAATTCTAAATTTTAGCGAATCGTAAAATATCTAAATATTATCTAGGCACCCCAATGTTAAAAGCAAAATTGCTCTGAATATAATCTGTCAGAGAAAATACACAATACCATTTTCTACTCTGTGTTGGACTATATACACCAACTCCATACGCTCTCTCATGTAAAATACAGAAATTCTATATTTAAGCGAATCGAATAAAATCTAAATATTATCTATGCACCCCAATGTTAAAAGCAAATTTCCTCTGAATATAATCTGTCAGAAAAAATATAAGATGCCCTTTTATACTCTGTTTTGTAGTACATACAGAAACTCAATATGCTCTCTCATGTAAAATACAGAAATACAAATTTCACCCGAATCGAAAAAATCTAAATATTATCTAGGAACACTAATGTTAAAAACAAAATCGCTCTGAATATAATCTTTCTGAAAAAATATGCAATGCCCTATTCTACTCTGTTTTGGAATATATACACCAACTCAGTATGCTCTCATGTAAAATACAGAAATTCTAATTTTACACGAATCAAAAATAACTAAATATTATCTAGGTACCCCAATGTTAAAAAGAAAATTGCTCTGAATATAATCTGTCAGAACAAATACACAATGCCCTATTCTACTCTGTTTTGGAGTATATACACCAATTCCATATGCTCTCTCATGTAAAATAAAGAAATTCTATATTTAAGCAAATCGAAAAAAATCTAAATATTATTCAGGCAACCAATGTTAAAAGCAAAATTGCTCTGAATATAATCTGTCAGAAAAAATATACAATGCTTTTTTCTACTCCCTTTTGGAGTATATACAGCAACTCAATATGCTCTCTCATGTAAAATACTGATATTCTAATTTTAGGCGAATCGAAAAAAGTCTAAATAAAATCTACACGCACCAAAGATAAAAGAAAATGGCTCTAAATAGAGTGTGTTAGAAAAAATATACAATGCCTTATTCTACTCTATTTTGGAGTATATACACCAACTCAGTATGCTCTTTCATGTAAAATATCGAAATTCTATATTTACGCGAATCGAAAAAAATCTAAATATTATCTAGGCACCCCAATGTTAAAAGCAAAATTGCTCTGAATATATTCTGTCAGGATAAATATACAATTCCCATTTCTACTTTGTTTTGGAGTATATACAGCAACTCAATATGCTCTCTCATGTAAAATACCGAAATTCTAATTTTTTGTGAATCGAAGAAAATCTAAATAATATCAAGGGGCCTCAAAGTTAAAAGAAAATGGCTCTGAATATAGCCTGTTAGAAAAAAGATACAATGCCCTATTCTCTGTTTTGTAGTGTATACACCAACTCAACTCAATATGCTCTCTCATGTAAAATAGAGAAATTTTAATTTTACCCGATTCAAAAATATGTAAATATTATCTAGGCTTCCCAATGTTAAAAACAAGATTGATCTTAATATATTCTGTCAGAGAAAATATACAATGCCCTATTCTCTGTTTTGTAGTATATACACCAACTCAACTCAATATGCTCTCTCTTGTAAAATACAGAAATTATAATGTTACCCGAATTAATAAAATCTAAATACTATCTAGGCACCACAAAGTAAAAAACAAAATTGCTCTGTATATACTCTGTCAGAAAAAATATACAATGCCCTATTCTACTCTGTTTTGGAGTATATAAACCAACTCCATATGCTCTCTCATGTAAAATACAGAAAAACTATATTTAAGAGAATCGAAAAAAATCAAAATATTATCTAGGCTCCCCAATGTTAAAAGAAAAACTACTCTGAATATAAGCTGTCAGAAAAAATATAGAGTACTGTTTTCTACTCTGTATTGGAGTATATTCACCAACTAAATATGCTCTCTCACGTAAAATACTGAAATTCTAAATTTACCCGAATCAAAAAAAATCTAAATAATATGTAGGTGCCTTAAAGTTTAAAGAAAATGGCTCTGAATATACTCTGTTAAAAAAAATATACAATGCCTTATTCTACTCTGTTTTGGAATATATACACCAACACAGTATGCTCTCTTATGTAAAATACAGAAATTCTAATTTTACCCGATTCAAAAAAATCTAAATATAATCTAGGCACCCCAATGTTAAAAACAAAATTGCTCTGAATATAATCTGTCAGTAAAAATATACAATGCCTTATTCTACTCTGTTTTCGAGTATATAAACCAACTCAATATGCTCTCTCATGTAAAATACAGAAATTCTATTTTTAAGCGAATAGAAGAAAATCTAAATATTATTTAGGCACCCCAATGTTAACAACAAAATTTCTCTGAATATAATCTGTCAGAAAAAATATACAATGAATTATTCTTCCCATTTATGGAGTATATACACCAACTCCATAGGCTCGCTCAGGTAAAATACGGAAATTCTATACTTAAGCGAATTGAAAAAAATCTAAATATTATCTAGGCACACCAATGTTAAAAATAAAATTGCTCTGAATATAATCTGTCAGAAAAAATATACAATGCTCTATTCTACACTGTTTTGGAATAAATACACCAACTCAATATGCTCTCTCATGTAAAATACCGAAATTCTATACTTTAGCAAATCGAAAAAATCTAAATAATATCTAGGCACCCCAAAGTTAAAAGAAAATGGTTCTAAATATAGTCTATAAAAAAATATATACAATGCCTTATTCTTCTCTGTTTTGGAGTATATACACCAACTCCATATGGTCTCTCAAGTAAAATAGAGAAATTCTATATTTAAGCGAATTGAAAAAATTCTAGATATTATCTAGGCACCCCAATGTGAAAAGCAAAATTGCTCTTAATATAATCTGTCAGATAAAATATACAATGCCCTTTACTTCTCTGTTTTGTAGTATATACATCAACTCCATATGCTCTCTCATGTAAAATACAGAAATTCTAATTTTACCCGAATCAAAAAAATCAAAATATTATGTAGGCACCCCAATGTTTAAAACAAAATTTCTCTGAATATAATCTGTCAGAAAAAATATAAAATGCCCTATTCTACTCTGTTTTGGAGAATATACACCAACTCCATATGCTCTCTCATGTAAAATACAGAAATTTCGTATTTAAGCGAATCGAAAAAAATATAAATATTATCTAGGCACCACAAGGTTAAAAGCAAAATTGCTCTGAATATAATCTGTCATAAAAAATATATAATGCCCTTTTCTAATCTGTTTTGTACTATATACACCAAGTCAATATGCTCTCTTATGTAAATTACAGAATATCTAATTCTACCCTAATCGAAAATATCTAAATATTGCCTAGGCACCACAATGTTAAAAACAAAATTGCTCTGAATATAGTTTGTCAGGAAAAATAAACAATGCCCTATTCTACTCTGTTTTGGAGTGTATACACCAACTCAGTATGCTCTGTAATGTAAAATACGGAAATTCTAATTTTACCTGAATCGAATAAAATCTAAATTTTATCTATGCAGCCTAATGTTATAAGTAAAATTGCTCTGATAGTAATCTCTCAGAAAATATATACAATGCCCTATTCTACTCTGTTTTGGAGTATATACACCAACTCCATATGCTCTTTCATGTAAAACACAGAAATTCTTTATTTATGCGAATCGAAAAAAATCTAAATATTATCTAGGCACCTCAGTGTGAAAAAAAAATTGCTCTGAATATAATCTCTCAGAGAAAATATACAATGCCCTATTCTACTCCGTTTTGGAGTATATACACCAACTCAACATTCTCTTTCATGTAAAATACAGAAATTCTATATTTAACTGAATTGAAAATAATCGAAATATTATCTAGGCAACCCAATGTTAACATAAAAATTGCTCTGATAGTAATCTCTCAAAAAATATATACAATGCCCTATTCTACTCTGTTTTAAAGTATATACACCAACTCCATATGCTCTCTCATATAAAATACAGAAATTCTATATTTAACCGAATCGAAAAAATTCTAGATAGTATCTAGGAACCCCAATGTGAAAAGCGAAATTGCTCCTAATATAATCTGTCAGATAAAATATACAACGCCCTTTACTTCTCTTTTTTGTAGTATATACACCAACTCAATATACTCTCTCATGTAAAATACAGAAATTTTAATTCTACCCAAATCGAAAAAATCTAAATATTATCTAGGCACCCTAATGTTAAAAACAAAATTGCTCTGAATATTATGTGTCAGAAAAAATATACAATGACCTATTCTACTCGGTTTTGGAGTATATACACCAACACCATATGATCTCTCATGTAAAATACAGAAATTATTTATTTAAGCGAATCGAAAAAAATCTAAATATTATCCAGGTACTCCAATGTTTAAAGCAAAATTGCTCTGAATATAATCTGTGAGAAAAAATATACAATGCCTTTTTTTCCTTTGTTTTGGAGCATATAAACGAACTCAATATGCTCTCTCATGTAAAATACAGTAATTCTAATCTTACGCGAATCGAAAAAAATCGAAACAATATGTAGGCGCCCCAAACTTAAAAAAAATTGGCTCTGAATATACTCTAATAGATAAAATATACAATTCCTTATTCTACTCTGTTTTGGAGTATGTACACCAACTCAATATGCTCTCTCATGTAAAATACTGAAATTTTAATTTTACCCGAATCGAAAATATCTAAATATTATATAGGCACCCCAATGATAAAAACAAAATTTCTCTGAATATAATCTGTCATAAAATATATACAATGCCCTATTCTACTCTGTTTTGGAGTATATACACCAACTCAATATACCCTCCCATGTAAAATACCGAAATTCTAATTTTACACAAATCGAACAAAAACTAAATAATATCTAGGCGCCCCAAAGTTAAAAGAAAATGGCTCTGAATATAGTCTGTTAGAAAAAATATACAATGCCTTATTCTACTCTGTCTTAGAGTATATAAACCAACTCAGTATGGTCTCTCATATAAAATACAGAAATTCTAATTTTATGTGAATCTAAAAAATCTAAATATTATTTAGGTACCCGAATGTTAAAAATAAAATTGATCTCAATATAATCTGTCAGAAAAAATATACAATGCTTTTTTCTACTCTGTTTTGGAATATATACACCAACTCAATATACTCTCTCATATAAAATAGAGAAATTCTAATTTTACGCGAATCGAAAAAAATCTAACTAATATCTACGTGCCCCAAGGTTAAAAAAAAATGGCTCTGAATATATTCTGTTAGAAAAAATATACAATGCCTTATTCTACTGTGTTTTGGAGTATATACACCTACTCAGTATGCTCTCTCATGTAAAATACAGAAATTCTAATTTTACTTGAATCGAAAAAATCTAAATATTATCTAGGCACCGCAATGCTACCAACAATATTGCTCTGAATATAATCTGTCACAAAAAATATACAATGCCCTATTCTACTCTGTTTTGGAGTATATACACCAACTCCATATTCTCTCTCATGTAAAATACAGAAATGCTATATATAAGCGAATTGAGAAAAATCTAAATATTACCTAGGCACCCCAATGTTAAAAGCAAAATTGCTCTGATTATCATCTGTCAGAAAAAATATACAATGCCTATTCTACTCTCTTTTGTATTATATACACCAACTCAATATGCTCTCTCATGCCAAATACCAAAATTCAAATTTTATGCAAATCGAAAGAAGTCTAAATAATATCTTGGCGCTCCAAAGTTAAACGTAAATGGCTCTGATTATAGTCTGTTAGAGAAAATATACAATGCCTAATTCTAATCTCTGTTGGAGTATGTACACAAACTCAGTGTGCTCTCTCATGTATTAAAACAAAATTTTAATTGTACACGAATCGAAAAAAATCAAAATAATATCTAGGCGCCCAAAGTTAAAAGAAAATGGCTCTGAATATAGTTTGTCAGAAAAAATATACAATGCCCTTTTCTACTCTGTTTTGGAGTACATATATTCACTCAGTATGCTCCCTCATATAAAATAAAGAAATTCTAATTTTACCCGAATCAAAAAAATCTAAATATTATCTAGGCACTGCAATGTTACAAACAATATTGTTCTGAATATAATCTGTCAGAAAAAATATACAATTTCCTATTCTACTCTGTTTTGGAGTATATACACTAACTCCATATGCTCTCTTATGTAAAATACAGAAATTATATATTTAGAAGATTCGAAAAAAATCTAAATATTATCTAGGCACCCCAATGTTAAAAGCCAAATTGATCTGAATATAATCTGTCAGAAAATATATACAATGCCCTATCGTACTCTGTTTCGGAGTATATACACAAATTCAATATGCTCTCTCATGTAAAATACACAAATTCTAATTTTACGTGAATCGAAAAATATTTAAATAATATCTAGGCACCCCAAAGTTAAAAGAAAATGTCTCTGAATATAGTCTGTTAGACAAAATATACAATGCCTTATTCTATTCTATTTTGGAGTATATACACCAACTCAGTATGCTCTCTCATGTAAAATACAAAAATTTTAATTTAAAAAAAATCGAAAAAATCTAAATATTATCTAGGCACCCCAATGTTAAAAACAAAATTTCTCTGAATATAATCTGTCAGAAAAAAGATACAATGCCCTATTCTACTCTGTTTTCGATTATATACACCAACTCCATACGCTCTCTCATGTAAAATACAGAAATTCTATATTTTGGCGAATCGAAAAAAATCTAAATATTATCTAGGCACCCCAATGTTAAAAGCAAAATTGCTCTGAATATAATCAGTCAGAAAAAATATACAATGCCCTTTTCTACTCTGTTTTGTAGTATATACACCAACTCAATATGCTCTTTCATGTAAAATACCGAAATCCTAATTTTACGTGTATCAAAATAACCTAAATAATATCTGGGCGCTCCAAAGTTAAAAGAATATGGCTCTGAATAGAGTCTGTTAGAAAAAAATATACAGTGCATTATTCTACTCTGTTTTGGAGTCTATACACCAACTCAGTATGCTGTCTCATGTAAAATACGTAAATTGTAATTTTACCAATATCGAAAAACTCTAAATATTATCTAGGCACCCCAATGTTAAAAACAAAATTTCTCTGAATATAGTCTGTCATAAAAAATATAGAATACCCTTTTCTACTCTGTTTGGAAGTATATACACTAACTCAATATGCTCTCTCATGTAAAATGCTGAAATTCTAATTTTACGTGTATCGAAAAAAATCTAAATAATATCTAGGTGCCCCAACGTTGAAAGAAAATGGCTCTGAATATAGTCTGTTAGAAGAAATATACAATGCCTTATTCTACTCTGTTTTGGAGTATATACACCAACTCAGTATGCTCTCTCATGTAAACTACCGAAATTCTAATTTTACACGAATCAAAAAAATCTAAATAATATCTAGGCACCCAAAAGTTAAAATAAAATGTTTCTGAATGTAGTCTGTTAGAAAAAATATACAATGCCTTATTCTACTTTGTTTTGGACCATATACACCAACTCAGTATGCTCTCTCATGTAAAATACAGAAATTCTAATTTCACGTGAATCGAAAAAATCTAAATATTATCTAGGAACCGCAATGTTACAAACAATATTGCTCTAAATATAATCTGTCAGAAAATTTATAAAATGCCCTATTCTACTCTGTTTTGTAGTATATACACCAACTCCATATGCTCTCGCATGTAAAATAAAGAAATTCTATATTTATGCGAATCGAAAAAAATCTAAATATTATCCTGTCACCTGAATGTTAAAAGCAAAATTGCTCTGAATATAATCTGTCAGAAAAAAATATACAATGCCCTCTTCTACTATGTTTTGTAGCATATACACCAACTCAATATGCTCTCTCATTTAAAATTCCAAAATTCTAATTTTATGCCAATCGAAAAAAATTTAAATAATATCTAGTCACCCCAAAGTTAAAAAAAAATGGCTCTGAATATAGTCTGTTAGAAAAAATATACAATGCGTTATTCTACTCTGTTTTCGAGTATATACAAAAACTCAGTATGGTCTCTCATGTAAATACCGCAATTCTAATTTTACGTGAATCAAAAAAAAATGTTAATATTATCTAGGCACCCCAATGGTAAAAGCAAAATTGATTGGAATATAATCTGTCAGAAAAAATATACAATGCTCTTTTCTACTTTGTTTTGGATTATACACACCAACTCAATATGCTCTCTCCTGTAAAATACCAAAATTCTAATTTTACGCAAATCGAAAAAATTCTAACTAATATCTAGGGGTCCCAAAGTTAAAAGATAATGGCTCTGAGTAAAGTCTCTTAGAAAAAAAATACAATGCCTTATTCTACTCTGTTTTGGAATATATAAACCAACTCAGTGTGCTCTCTTATGTAAAATACAGAAATTCTAATTTTACCCGAATCGAAAATATCGAAATATTATCTAGGCACCCCAATGTTAAAAACAAAATTTCTCCCAATATAATCTGTTAGAAAAAATATACAATGCCCTATTCTACTTTTTTTGGAGTATATACACGAACTCAGTATGGTCTCTCATGTAAAATACCGAAATTCAAATGTTACGTGAATCGAAAAAAATCTAAATAATATTGAGGCGCCCCAAAGTTAAAACAAAATTGCTCCGAATATAGTCTGTTAAAAAAATACACAATGCCTTATTCTACTTCGTTTTGGAGTGTATACACCAACTCAGTATGTTCTCTCATGTAAAATACAGAAATTCTAATTTTACCTGAATAGAAAAAATCTAAATATTGTCTAGGCACCCCAATGTTAAAAGCAAAATTGCTCTGAATATAATCTGTCAGAAAACATATACAATGCCTTGTCTAATCTGTTTTGGAGTATATACACCAACTCAATATGCTTTCTCATTTAAAATACAAAAATTCTAATTTTACGCGAATCGGAAAAAATCTAAATAATATCTAGGCGACCCAAA
Organism: Callithrix jacchus; assembly: GCF_049354715.1. Classification (NCBI taxonomy): domain Eukaryota; kingdom Metazoa; phylum Chordata; class Mammalia; order Primates; family Cebidae; genus Callithrix; species Callithrix jacchus. The sequence goes on along the minus strand of NC_133521.1, from coordinate 51,248,227 downwards.
GTTAATAGAAAATGGCTCTGAATATAGAATGTTAGAAAAAATGTACAATGCCTTATTCTACTCTGTTGTAAAGTATATACACCAACTCAGTATGTTCTCTAATATAAAACACAGAAATTCTATACTTAAGCGAATCGAAAAAAATCTAAATATTATCTAGGTACCCCAATGTTAAAAACAAAATTGCTCTGAATATAGTATGTCTGAAAAAATATAAAATGTTCTATTCTACTCTGTTTTGGAGTATATAAACCAAATCACTATGCGCTCTCATGTAAAGTACCAAAATTCTAATTTTCCGTGAATCGAATAAAATCTAAATAATATTTAGGCACCCCAAAGTTAAAAGAAAATGGCTCTGAATATAGTCTGTTAGAAAAAACATACTATGTCTTTTTCTACTTTGTTTTGGAGTATATAAACCAACTCAGAATGCTCTCTCATGTAAAACAGAGAAATTATAATTTTATACGAATCGAAAAAATCTAAATATTATCTAGGCACGCAATGTAAAAGCAAAGTTGCTCTGAATATTATCTTTCAGAAACAATATATAATGCGCTATTCTACTCTGTTTTGGAGTATATACACCAACTCCATATGCTCTCTCATGTAAAATACAGAAATTCTATATTTAAGCGAATCGAAAAAAATCTAAATATTATCTAGGGAATCCAATGTTAAAAGCAAAATTGTTCTGAATATAATCTGTCAGAAATAATATACAATGTCCTTTTCTACTCTTCTTTCTAGTATATACACCAACTCAATATGCTCCCTCATGTAAAATACAGAAATTTTTATCCTACCCATATCGCAAAAATCTAAATATTATCTAGGCACCCCAATGTTAAAAACAAAATTTCTCTGAATATAATCTATCAGAAAAAATATACAAATCCCTATTCTACTCGGTTTCGGAGTATATACACCAACTCCATATGCTCTCTCATGTAAAATACCGAAATTCTATATTTAACCGAATCGAAAAAAATCTAAATATTATTTAGGCACCCCAATGTTAAAAGCAAATTTGCTATGAATATAATATTTCAGAAAAAATATACAATGCCCTTTTCTACTTTCTTTTTTAGTATATACACCAACTCAATATGCTCTCTCATGTAAAATACGGAAATTCTAATTTTACGTGAATTGAAAAAAATCTAAATAATATCCTAGCGCCCCAAAGTCAAAAGAAAATGTCTCTGAATATAGTCTGTTAGAAAAAAATATAAAATGCCTTATTTTACTTTGTTTTGGAGTATATACACCAACTCACTATGCTCTCTAAGGTGAAATACAGAAATTCAAAGTTTACTTGAATCGAAAAAATCTAAATATTACCTAGGCACCCCAATGTTAAAAACAAAATTGCTCTAAATATACTCTCTCATAAAAAATATACAATGCCGTGTTCTACTCTGTTTTTGAGTATATAAACCAACTTTATATGCTCTCTCATGTAAAATACAGAAATTCTATGTTTAAGCAAATCGACAAAAATCTAAATATTATCTAGGCACCCCAATGTTAAAAGCAAAATTGCTCTGAATATAGTTCGTTAGAAAAAATATACAATGCCCTTTTATACTCTGTTTTGTAGTTTATACACCAACTCAATATGCTCTCTCATTTAAAATACAGATATTCTAATTTTACCCGATTGGAAAAAATCTAAATATTACCTAGGCACCCCTATGTTATAAACGAAATTGCTCTGAATATGATCTGTCAGAAAAAATATACAATGCCTTATTCTACTCTGTTTTGGAGTATGTACTCCAACTCAGTATGCTTTTTTGTGTAAAATACCGAAATTCTAATTTTACCCGAATTGAAAAGATCTAAATATTATCTACACACGCCAATGTTAAAAACAAAATTGCTCTGAATATAGTCTGTCAGAAAAAATATACAATGCCATATTCTACTCTGCTTTTGAGTACATACACCAACTCTACCTGCTCTCTCATGTAAAATACAGAAATTCTATATTTAAGCGCATCGACAAAAATCTATATATTATCTAGGCACCCCAACGTTAAAAGCAAAATTGCTCGGAATATAATCTGTCAGAAAAAATATACAATGTTTTTTTCTACTCTGTTTTGTAGTATATACACCTACTCAATATGCTCTCTCAAGTTAAATACAGAAATTCTATATTTAAGTGCATCGAAAAAAATCTATACATTATCTAGGCACCCCAATAATAAAAGCAAAATTGCTCTGAGTATAATCTGTCAGAAAAAATATACAATGTTTTATTCTGCTCTGTTTTGGAGTATATACGGCAACACAATATGCTCTCTCATGTAAAATACAATAATTCTAATTTTATCTGAATGGAAAAAATCTAAATATTGTCTAGGCACCCCAATGCTAAAAACAAAATTTCTCTGAATATGATCTGTAAGAAAAAATATACAATGCCCAATTTTACTCTGTTTTGGAGTGTATACACCAACTCCATATGCTCTCTCATGTAAAATTCCGAAATTCAAATCTTACCCGAATTGAAAATATCTAAATGTTATCTAGGCACCCCAATGTTAAAAACAACATTGCTCTGAATATAATCTGTCAGAGAAAATACACAACGCATTATTCTACTCTGTTTTGTAGTATATACACAAACTCCGTATGCTCTCTCATGTAAAATACCGAAATTCTAACTTTACGTGAATCGAAAAATATCTAAATATTATCTAGGCACTTCAATGTTAAAAGCAAATTGCTCTGAATATAATCTGTCAGAGAAAATATACAATGCCCTATTCTACTCTGTTTTGGAGTATATACACGAACTCAATATGCTCACTCATGTAAAATATCGAAACTCTAATTTTACACGAATCAAAAAGAATCTAAATAATATCTAGGAATCCCAAATTTAAAAGAAAATGGCACTGCATATAGTCTGTTATAAAAAAATATACAATGCCTTATTGTACCCTGTTTTTGAGTATATACACAAAATCAGTATGCTCTTTAATGTAAAATATCGAAATTCTAAATTACATGAATCGAAAATAATCTAAATATTATCTAGGCACCCCAATGTTAAAAGCAAAATTGTTCTGAATATAATCTGTCAAAATAAATATTCAATGTCATTTTCTACTTTGTTTTGTAGTATATACACCAACTCAATATGCTCTCTCATGTAAAATACCGAAATTCTAATTTTACGTGAATCTAAAAAAGTCTAAAAATTATCTTGGCGCCCCAAAGTTAAAAGAAAATGGCTCTGAATATAGTCTGTAAGAAAAAATATAAATGCCTTATTCCACTTTGTTTTGGAATATATACACCAACTCAGCATGCTCTCTCATGTAAAATACAGAAATTCTATATTTAAGCGAATCCAAAAAGATCTAAAAATTATCTAGGCACTCCAATGTTCAAAGCAAAATTGCGCTTAATATTATCTGTCATAAAAAATATACAATGCCCTATTCTACTCTTTTTTGGAGTATATACACCAACTCCATATGCTCTGTCGTGTAAAATACAAAAAGTCGATATTTAAGCAAATCGAAAAAAATCTAAATATTATCTAGGCACCCCTATGTTCAAAGTAAAATTACTCTGAATATAGTCTGTCAGAAAACATATACAATGCCCTATTCTACTCTTTTTTGGGGTATATAAACCAACTCCCTATGCTCTCTCATGTAAAATACAGAAATTCTATATTTAAGCGAATTGAAAAAAATCTAAATATTATCTAGGCACCCCAATGTTAAAAGCAAAATTACTCTGAATATAATGTGTCAGAAAAAATACACACTCCCATTTTCTCCTCTATTTTGTAGTGTATACACCAACTCAATATGCTCTCTCATGTAAATTACAAAAATTCTAATTTTACCCGAATCGAAAAAATCTAAATATTATCTAGGCACCCCAATGTTAAAAACAAAATTACTCTGAATATAATCTGTCAGAAAAAATATACAATGCTTTTTTCTACTATGTTTTGGAGTATATACACCAACTCCATATGCTCTCACATGTAAAATAGAGAAATTCTAATTTTACCCGAATCGAAAAAATCTAAATATTATCTAGGCACCCCAATGTTCAAAGGAAAATTGCTCTTAATATTATCTGTCATAAAAAATATACAATGCCCTATTCTATGCTGTTTTAAAGTATATACACCAACTCAGTATTCTCTCTCATGTAAAATACCGAAATCATAATTTTACGTAAATCGAAAAAAATCTAAATATTATCGAGGCACCACAATGTTAAAAAAAAAATTACTTTTAATATAATCTGTCAGAAAAAATATACAATGCTTTTTTCTACTATGTCTTGGAGTATATACATCAACTTCATATGCTCTCACATGTAAAATAGAGAAATTCTAATTTTACCCGAATCGAAAAAATCTAAATATTATCTAGGCACCCCAATGTTAAAAGCAAAATTACTCTGAATATAATGTGTCTGAAAAAATACACATTGCCATTTTCTCCTCTATTTTGTAGTGTATACACCAACTCAATATGCTCTCTCATGTAAAATACAAAAATTCTAATTTTTCCCGAATCGAAAAAGTCAAAATATTATCTAGGCACCCCAATGTTAATAAGAAAATTGCTCTGAATATAATCTGTCAGAATAAATATACAATGCCCTATTCTACTCTGTTTTGGAGTATATACACCAAATCAACCTGCTCTCTCATGTAAAATGCCGAAATTTTAATTTTAAGGGAATCGAAGAATATCTAAATATTATCTAGGAAACCCAATATTAAAAGCAAAATTGCTCTGAATATAATCTGTCAGAGATAATACACAATGCCCGTTTCTACTCTTTTTTGGAGTATATACACCAACTCAATATGCTCTCTCATGTAAAATACTGAAATTCTAATTATACCTGAATCGAAAAAAATCTAAATATTATCTAGGCACCCCAATGGTAAAAGCAAAATTTCTCTGAATATAATCTTTCAAAAAATATACACAATGCCCGTTTCTACTCTTTTTTAGAGTATATAAACCAACTGAATATGCTCTCTCATATAAAATATAAAAATTCTAAATTTACGTGAATCAAAAAAAATCTAAATATTATCTAGGCACCCCAATGTTAAAAGAAAAATTCCTCTGAATATAATCTGTCAGAGAATATACATAATGCCCTTTTCTACTCTGTTTTGGAGTATATAAACCAACGCAATATGCTCTCCGATGTACAATACCGAAATGCAAATTTTACACGAACCGAAAAAAATATAAATATTATCTAGGCACCCCAATAATAAAAGGAAAATTGCTCTGAATATAATCTGTCAGAGATAATACACAATGCCCGTTTCTATATTTTTTGGAGTATATACACCAACTCAATATGCTCTCTCATGTAAAATACCAAAATTGTAATTCTACGGGAACCGAAAAAAATTTAAATATTATCTAGGCACCCCAATGTTATAATCAAAATAGCTCTGAATATAATCTGTCAGAAAAAAAATACAGTGCCCTTATCTACTGTGTTTTGGAGTGTATACACCAACTCAAAATGCTCTCTCATGTAAAATACTGATATTCTAATTTTACGTGAATCAAAATATATCTAAATATAATCTAGGCACCCCAATGTTAAAAGCAAAATGGCTCTGAATATAATCTCACAGAAAAAATATACCATGGTTTTTTCTACTCTGTTTTGGAGTATATTCACCAACTCAATTTGCTCTCCCATGTAAAATACCGAAATTCCAATTTTATGCGAATCGAAAAAAATCTAAATATTATCTAGGCACTTGAATGACAGAAGAAAATGGCTCTGAATATAATCTGTCAGAAAAAAATATACAATGTCCTTTTCTACTTTGTTTTGGAATATATACACGAACTCAATATGCTCTCTTATATAAAATACCGAAATTGTAATTTTACACAAATCGAAATAAATCTAAATATTATCTAGGCACCCCAATGTTAAAAGCAAAATTGCTCTGAATATAATCTGTCATAAAAAATATACAATGCCCTATTCTACTCTGTTTTGCAGTATAAACACCTACTCAATATGCTCTCTCATATAAAATACCGAAATTCTAATTTTACAGGAATTGAAAAAATCTTAATATTATTTTGGAAACCCAATGTTAAAAGAAAAATTTCTCTGAATATAATCTGTAAAGAGAAATATAAAATGCCCTTTTCTACTCTTTTTTGTAATATATACACCAAATCAATATGCTCTCCCATGAAGAAAAACGGAATTCTAATTTTACGAGAATCGAAGGAAATCTAAATATTATATAGGCAATTCAATGTTAAACGCAAAATTGCTCTGAAAATAATCTGTCAGAAAATATATACAATGCCCGTTTATACTCTGTTTTCGAGTATGTACTCCAACTCAATATGCTCTCCAATGTAAAATACCGAACTTCTAATTTAACGCGAATCGGAAAAGTCTAAATATTATCTAGGCACCCCAAGGTTAAAAGCAAAATTGCTCTAAATATTATCTGTCAGAAAAAATATACAATGTCTTTTTCTACTCTGTTTTGGAGTATATACACCAACTCAACCTGCCCTCTCATGTAAAATACCGAAATTCCAATTTTACGCAAATCGAAAAAAATCTAAATATTATCTAGGCACACCAATGTTAAAAGAAAATGGCTCTGAATATAATCTGTCATAAAAAATATACACTGCTATTTTCTACTTTGTTTTGTAGTATATACACCAACTCAATATGCTCTCTCATGTAAAATGCCGAAATTCTAATTTTACAGGAATCGAAAAAAATCTAAATATTATCTAGGCACCACAATGTTAAAAGAAAAATTGTGAATATGATCTGTCAGTAAAAATATACAATGCCTTTTTCTACTATTTTTTGGAGTATATACACCAACTCAATATGCTCTCCAATGTAAAATATTGAAATTCTAACTTTACACGAATTGAAAAAATCTAAATATTATCTAGGAACCCCAATTTTAAAAGCAAAATTGCTCTAAATACAATTTGTCAGAAAAAATGTACAATGCCCTTTTCTACTCTGTTTTGGAGTATGTACACCAACTCAATACGCTCTCTCATGTAAAATACCAAAATTCTAATTTTACACGAATCCAAATAAATGTAAATAATATCTAGGTACCCCAATGTTAAAAGCAAAATATCTTTGAATACAATTTGTCAGAAAAAATATACAATGCCATTTTCTACTCTGTTTTGGAGTATATACACGAACTCAATATGCTCTCTCAGGTAAAATACCGAAATTCTAAAATTATGCAAATCGAAACAAATTTAATATTATCTAGGCACCCCAATATTTAAAACAAAATTGCTCTGAATACAAATTGTCAGAAAAAATACACAATGCTCTTTTCTACTTTTTTTGGACTATATATACCAACTCAATATGCTCTCTCATGTAAAATACAGAAATTCGAATTTTACGTGAATCGAAGAAAATCTAAATATTATCTAGGCACCACAATGATAAAAGCAAAATTTCTCTGAATATAATCTGTCAGAAAAAAAATAGAATGCCCTTTTCTACTCTGTTTTGGAGTATATACACCATCTCGATATTCTCTCTCATGTAAAATACCAAAATTCTAATTTTATGTGAATTGAAAAAAATCTAAATATAATCTAGGCACTTCAATGTGAGAAGAAAATGGCTCTGAATATAATCTGTCAGAAAAAATATACAATGCCATTTTCTACTTTGTTTTGGAGTATCTACACCAACTCAATAAGCGCTCTTATGTAAAATACCGAAATTCTAATATTACGCGAATAGAAAAAAATCTAAATATTATCTAGGCACCCCAATGTTAAAAGAAACTGGCTCTGAATATAATCTGTCATAAAAAATATACACTGCTATTTTCTTTTCGTTTTTGGAGTATATACACCAACTCAATATGCTCTCTCATGTAAAATGCCGAAATTCTAATTTTACAGGAATCGAAAAAAATCTAAATATTATCTAGGCACCCCAATGTTAAAAGGAAAATTGCTGTGAATAAAATCTGTCAGTAAAAATATACAATGCCCTTTTCTACTATGTTTTGGGGTATATACAGCAACTCAATATGCTCTCTCATGTAAAATACCGAAATTTTAATTCTACGCGAATCGAAAATTATCTCTATGTTATCTAGGCATCCCAATGTTAAAAGCAAAATTGCTCTGCATATAATATGTCAGAGAAAATATACAATGCTTTTCTCTACTCTGTTTTGGAGTATATACACCAATTCAATATGCTCTCTCATTTAAAATACCGAAATTCTAATTTTACAAGGATCGAAAAAAATCTAAATATTACCTCGTTACCCCAACGTTAAAATCAAAATTTCTCTGAATATAATCTGTCAGAACAAATATACAATGCTTTTCCCAACTTACTTCTGGAGTATATAACCAAACTCAATATGATCTCTCATGTAAAATACCGAAATTCTAAATTTACGTGAATCGAAAAAAATCTAAATATTATCTAGTCACCCCAATGTTAAAAGCAAATTTGCTCTGAGTATAATCTGTCAGAAAAAATACACAATGCCCATTTCTACTTTGTTTTGGACTATATACACCAACTCAGTATGCTCTCCCATGTAAAATACCAAAATTTTAATTTTACAGGGAGCGAAAAAAATCTAAATATTACGTAGGCACCCCAATGTTAAAGGCAAACTTGCTCTGAATATAATCAGTTAGAAAAAATATACAATGCACTTTCTCTACTCTGTTTTGGAGTATATACACCAACTCAGTATGCTCTCCCATGTAAAATAACGGAATTCTAATTTTAGGCAAATCGAAAATAATCTAAATATTATCTAGGCACCCCAATGTTAAAAGCAAAATTTCTCTGAATATAATCTGTCAGAAAAAATATACAATGTCCTTTTCTACTCTGTTTTGGAGTATATACATTAACTCAATATGCTCTCTGATGTAAAATAACGAAATACTAATATTATGTGAATCGAAAAAAATCTACATATTTTCTAGGCACCCAAATGTTAAATGAAAATGGCTCTGAATACAATATGTCAGAAAAAATATACAATGCCTTTTTCTACTCTGTTTTGGAGTATATACACCAACTCAATATGCTCTCTCATGTAAAATACCAATATTCTAATTTATCGCGAATCGAAAAAAATCTAAATATTATCTAGGCACCCCATTGTAAAAAGCAAAATTTCTCTGAACATATTCTGTCAGAGGAAATATACAATTCCATTTTTTACACTGTTTTGGAGTATATACACCAACTCAATGTGCTCTCTAATGTTAAATACAGAAATTCTAATTTTACCTGAATCAAAAGAAATGTAAATATTATCTAGGCACCCCAATGTTAAAAGCAAAATTGCTCTGAATATAATCTATCAGAAAAAATATACAATGCCCTTTTCTACTTTGTCTTGCTGTATATACACACACTCAATATGCTCTCTCATGTAAAATACCGAAATTATAATTTTACGTGAATCGAAAAAATCTAAATATTATCTAGTCATCCCAGGGTTAAAAGAAAATGGGTCTGAATATAATCTGTCAGAAAAAATATACAATGCCTTATTCTACATTGTTTGGCAGTATGTACACCAACTCAATATGCTCTCTCATGTAAAATACCAAAATTCTAAATTTACACGAATCAAAAGAATTCTTAATATATTCTAGGCACCGCAATGTTAAGAGCAAAGTTGCTCTAAATATACTCTATCAAAAAAATATACAATGCCCTTTTCTACTCTGTTTTGGAGTATATACACCAACTCAATATGCTCTCTGATGTAAAGTACCTAAATACTAATTTTACGTGAATCGAAAAAAAATCTAAATATTCTCTAGGCACGGAAATGTTAAAAGAAAGTGGCTCTGAATACAATATGTCAGAAAGAATATACAATGCCTTTTTATACTGAGTTTTGGAGTATACACAACAACTCAATATGCTGTCTCATGTAAAATACCAAAATTCTAAATTTACGCAAATAATAAAAATCTAAATATTACCTAGGCACCCCATGTTAAAAGGAAAATTGCTCTGAATATAATCTGTCAAGAAAAATATATAATGCTCTTATCTACTCTTTTTTGTAGTATATACACCAAATCAATATGCTCTTTCATGTAAAATAATGAAATCATTATTTTATGAGAGTCAATAAAAACTCTAAATATTATCTAGGCACCCCAATGTTGAAAGCAAATTGCTCTGAACATAATCTGTCAGAAAAAATATACAATGCCCTTTTCTACTCTGTTTTCATGTATTTACAGCAACTCAATATGCTCTCTCATGTTAAATACCGAAATGCTAATTTGACATGAATCGATAAATATCTAAATATTATATAGGCACCCCAATGTTAAAAGCAAAATTTCTCTTAATATAATCTGTCAGAAAAAATATACAATGCCCTTTTCTACTTTGTTTGGGGTATATACACAAACTCAATATGCTCTCTCATGTAAAATACAGAAATTCTAATTTTACGCGAATCGAAAAAAATCTAAATATTATCTAGGTACCCCAATGTTAAAAGAAAATGGCTCTGAATATAATCATTTACAAAAAATATACAATGCCCTTTTCTACTCTGATTTAGAGTATATACACCACTCAATATAATTTCTCATGGAAAATAGAGAAATTCTGATTTTACCTGAATCAAAAATATCTAAATATTATCTAGGGACCCCAAGGTTAATAGAAAAATTTCTCTGAATATACTCTGTCAGAAAAAATATACAATTCCCGTTTCTACTCTGTTTTTCAGTATATACACGAACTCAATATGCTATCTCATGTAAAATACCAAAATTCTAAATTTACGTGACTCTAAAAAAATCTAAATATTATCTAGGCACCCCAAGTTTAAAAGGAAAATTGCCCTGAATATAATCAGTCAGAGAATATATAAAATGCCCTTTTCTACTCTCTTTTGGACTATATACACCAACTAAATATGCTCTCCCATGTAAAATACCGGAATTCAAATTTTACACGAAGGGAAAAAAATCTAAATATCACGTAGGCAGCCCAATGTTAAAAGTAAAATTGTTCTGAATATAATCTGTCAGAAAACATACACAATGTCCTTTTGTACTCTGTTTTGGAGTATATACAACAACTCAATTGCTCTCTCATGTAAAATACCGAAATTCTAAATTGACGTGAATCGAAAAATATCTAAATATTATCTAGGCACGCCAATGTTAAAAACAAAATGGCTCTGAATATAATCTGTCAGTAAAAATATACAATGCCGTTTTCTACTCTGTTTTGGAGGATAAACACGAATTCAATATTCTCTCTCATGTAATATAACGAAATTCTAATTTTACGCAACTCAAAAATCTCGAAATATTATCTAGGCACCCGAAAGTTAAAATAAAAGGGCTCTAAATATAATCTATCAGAAGAATATATACAATGCCCTTTTCTACTTTGATTTAGAGTATATACATCACTCAATATACTTTCTCATGGAAAATACAAATATTCTAATTTTACCCGAATCGAAAAAATCTAAATATTATCTAGTCACCCCAATGTTAAAAACAAAATTACTCTGAATATAATCTGTCAGAAAAAATATACAATGCCCTATTCTACTCTGTTTTGGAATATATACACCAACTCAATATGCTCTCTCATGTAAAGTACCGAAATTCTATATTTACACGAATCGAAAAAACCTAAATATTATCTAGGCACCACAATGTTAAAAGCAAAATTGCTCTTAATATAGTCTGTCAGAAAAAATACACAATGCAGTTTTCTACTCTTTTTTGGAGTATATACAGCAACTCAATATACTCTCTCATGTAAAATACAAAAATTCAAATTTTAACTCATTCGAAAAAAATGTAAATATTTTCTAGGCACCGCAATGCTAAAAGCAAAATTGCTCTGAATACAATCGTTCAGAAAAAAAATACAATGCCCTTTTCTACTTTGTCTTGGTGTATATATACACCAACTCAATATGCTCTCTCATGTAAAATACCAAAATTATAAACTTACGTGAATCGAAAAAAATCTAAATATTATCTAGGCACACCAAGGTTAAAAAAAATGACTCTGAATGTAATCTGTCAGAAAACATATACAATGCACTTTTGTACTCTGTTTTGGAGTATATACACCAACTCAATATGCTCTCTCATGTAAAATACCAAAATTCTAAATTTACGTGAATCGAAAAATATTTAAATATTATCTAGGCACGCCAATGTTAAAAGCAAAATTGCTCTGAATATAATCTGTCAGAAAAAATACACAATGCTTTTTTCTACTCTGTTTTGTAGGATAAACACCAACTCAATATTCTCTCTCATGTAAAGTACCGAAATTCTATATTTACACGAATCGAAAAAACCTAAATATTATCTAGGCACCACAATGTTAAAAGCAAAATTGCTCTAAATATAGTCGGTCAGAAAAAATACACAATGCAGTTTTCTACTCTTTTTTGGAGTATATACAGCAACTCAATATACTCTCTCATGTAAAATACAAAAATTCAAATTTTAACTCATTCGAAAAAAATGTAAATATTTTCTAGGCACCGCAATGCTAAAAGCAAAATTGCTCTGAATACAATCGTTCAGAAAAAAAATACAATGCCCTTTTCTACTTTGTCTTGGTGTATATATACACCAACTCAATATGCTCTCTCACGTAAAATACCAAAATTATAAACTTACGTGAATCGAAAAATATCTAAATATTATCTAGGCACACCAAGGTTAAAAAAAATGGCTCTGAATGTAATCTGTCAGAAAAAAATACAATGCCCTTTTCTACTCTGTTTTGGAAGAAAAACACCAACTCAATATTCTCTCTCATGTAAAATACAGAAATTCTAAATTTACGCAAATCAAAACATATCTAAATATTATCTAGGCATGCCAATGTTAAAAGCAAAATTCCTCTGAGTATAATCTGTCAGAAAAAATATACAATGCCCATTTCTACTCTGTTTTGGAGAATAAACACCAACTCAATATTCTCTCTCATGTAAAATACCGAAATTCTAAATTTACGCAAATCAAATATAGTCTAAATATTATCTAGGCACCCGAATGTTAAAAGAAAATGGCTCTGAATATAATCTGTCAGAAAACATATACAATGCACTTTTGTACTCTGTTTTGGAGTATATACACCAACTCAATATGCTCTCTCATGTAAAATACCAAAATTCTAAATTTACGTGAATTGAAAAATATTTAAATATTATCTAGGCACGCCAATGTTAAAAGCAAAATTGCTCTGAATATAATCTGTCAGAAAAAATACACAATGCTTTTTTCTACTCTGTTTTGTAGGATAAACACCAACTCAATATTCTCTCTCATGTAAAATACCGAAATTCTAATGTTACGAAAATCAAAAAAAATCTAAATATTATCTATGCACCCGTTAAAAGAAAATGGCTCTGACTTTAATCTGTCAGAAAAAATATACAATGCCCTTTTTCACTCTGATTTAGAGTGTATACACCACTCAATATTCTTTCTCATGGAAAATACAAAAATTCTAATTTTACCCGAATCGAAAATATCTAAATATTATCTAGGCACCCCAACGTTAAAAACAAAATTACGATGAATATAATCTGTCAGAAAAAATATACAATGTCCTATCCTTCTCTGTTTAGAAATACATACACCAACTCAATATGCTCTCTCATGTAAAATACCGAACTTCTAAATTTTCGCAAATCGAAAAAAATCTAAATACTATCTACGCACCCCAATGTAAAAAGCAAAATTTCTCTGAACATAATCTGTCAGAGAAAATATACAATGCCATTTTCTACACTGTTTTGGAGTATATACACCAACTCAATATGCTCTCTCATATAAAATACAGAAATTATAATTTTACCTGAATCGAAAAATGTAAATATTATCTAGGCAACCCAATGTTAAAAGCAAAATTGCTCTGAACTTAATATATCAGAAAAAATATACAATGCCCTTTTCTACTTTGTCTTGGTGTATATACACCAACTCAATATGCCCTCTCATGTAAAATACCAAAATTCTAATTTTACGCAAATCGAAAACAATCTAAATATTATCTAGGCACCCCAATGTTAAAAGAAAAATTGCTCTGAATATAATCTGTCCGAAAAAATATACAATGCCTTATTCTACTTTGTTTTGCAGCATGTACACCAACTCAATATGCTCTCTCATGTAAAATACCGAAATTCTAAATTTACGCGAATCAAAAAAATTCTAAATATAATCTAGGCACCCCAATGTTAACAGAAAAATTGCTCTGAATATTATCTGTCAGAAAACATATACAATGCCCATTTGTACTCTGTTTTGGAGTATATACACCAACTGAATATGCTCTCTGATGTAAAGTACCGAAATACTAATTTTACGCGAATCAAAAAAAATCTAAATATTATCTAGACACCCAAATGTTAAAAGAAAATGGGTCTGAATACAATATGTCAGAAAGAATATACAATGCCTTTTTCTACACTGTTGTGGAGTATATACACCAACCCAATATGGTGTCTCATGTAAAATACCGAAATTTTAAATTTACGCGAATCGAAAAAAATCTAAATATTACCTAGGCACCCCAATGTTAAAAGCAAAATTGCTATAAATATATTCTGTCAGAAAAAATATACAATGCTTTTCTCTACTCTGTTTTGGAGTATATACACAAACTCTATATGCTCTCTCATGTTAAATACAGAAATTTTAATTTTACTCGAATCGAAACAAATCTAAATATTACCCAGGCACCCCAATGTTTAAACAAAATGGCTCTGAATATAATCTGTCAGAAAAAATATACAATGCCTTATTCTACTCTGTTTTGGAGAATGTAAACCAACTCAATATGCTCTCTCATGTAAAATACCGAAATTCTAAATTTACGCGAATCGAAAATAATCTAAATATTATCTAGGCACCCCAATGTTAAAAGAAAAATTGCTCTGAATATAATCTGTCAGAAATAATATACAGTTCCCTTTTCTACCAAGTTTTGAAGTATATACACCAACTCAGTATGCTCTCTCATGTAAAATACCGAAATTCTAAATTTACGCGAATCAAAAATATTCTAAATATAATCTAGGCACCCCAATGTTAACATAAATATTGTTCTGAATATAATCTGTCAGAAAACATATACAATGCCCTTTTGTACTCTGTTTTGGGGTATATACACCAACTGAATATGCTCTCTGATGTAAAGTACTGAAATACTAATTTTACGCGAATCAAAAAAAATGTAAATATTATCTAGACACCCAAATGTTAATAGAAAATGGCTCTAAATACAATATGTCAGAAAGAATATACAATGCCTTTTTCTACTCTGTTGTGGAGTATATACACCAACTCAATATGGTGTCTCATGTAAAATACCGAAATTTTAAATTTACGCGAATCAAATAGAATCTAAATATTACCTAGGCACCCCAATGTTAACAGAAAAATAGTTCTGAATATAATATGTCTGAAAAAATATACAATGCCCTTGTCTACTCTGATTTAGAGTATATACACCACTCAATATACTTTCTCATGCAAAATACAAATATTCTAATTTTACACGATTTGAAAAAATCTAAATATTATCTAGGCACCCCAATGTTAAAAGCAAAATTGCTCTGAATATAATCTGTTAGAAGTAATATACAATGCCCTATTCTACTATCTTTTGGAGTATATACACCAACTCAATAAGCTCTCTAATGTAAAATACCGAAATTCTATATACACGTGAATCGAAAATAATCTAAATATTATCTAGGCACCGCAATGTGGAAAGCAAATGGATCTGAATATAATCTGTCAGGGAAAATATACAATGCCCTTTTCTACTCTGTTTTCGAGTATATACAACAACTCAATATGCTCTCTCATGTAAAATACCGAAATGCTAAATTTACGCTAATCAAATGAAATCTAAATATTATCTAGGCACCCCAATGGTAATAGAAAAATTTCTCTGAATATAATCTGTCAGAAAAAATATACAATGCCCTTTTATACTCTGTTTCGGATTATATACACCAACTCAATATGCTCTCTTAGGTAAAATACCGAAACTCTAAATTAACTCGAATCAAAAAAAAAATCTAAATATTATCTAGGCACCCAATGTTAAAAGCAAAATTGCTCTGAATATAATCTGTCTGAAATAATATACAATGCCCTATTCGACTCTGTTTTGGAGTATATACACCAACTCAGTATGCTCTCTCATGTAAAATACCGAAATTCTATTTTTAAGGGAATCAAAAAAAATCTAAATATTATCTAGGAAGCCCAATATTAAAAGCAGAATTGCTCTGAATATAATCTGTCAGAGATAATACACAATGGCCGTTTCTACTTTTTTTTGGAGTATATACACCAACTCAATATGCTCTCTCATGTAAAATACAAAAATTCAATTTTTACCCGAATTGAAAAATCTATATATTACCTAGGCACCCCAATGTTAAAAACAAAATTGCTCTTCATATAATCTTTCAGAAAAGATATACAATGCCCATTTCTACTCTGCTTTGGAGTATATACATTAACCCAATATGCTCTCTCATGTAAAATACAGAAATTCAATATACACGCGAATCGAAAATAATCTAAATATTATCAAGTCACTGCAATGTAAAAAAACATGGATCTGAATATAATCTGTCAGGGAAAATATACAATGCTCTTTTCTACTCTTTTTTGTAGTATATACACCAAATCAACATGCGCTCCCATGTAAAATAATGAAATCACAATATTAGGAGAATCGAAAAAAAATCTAATTATTATCTAGGCACCCCAATGTTAAAATAAAAATTGCTCTGAACATAATCTGTCAGAAAAAATATACAGTGCTTTTTTCTACTCTGTTTTCATGTATGTACACCAAATCAATATGCTCTCTCATGTAAAATACCGAAATTCTAATTTGACATGAATCGATACATATCTAAGTATTATCTAGGCACCTCAATGTTAAAAGCAAAATTACTCTTAATATAATCTGTCAGAAAAAATATACAATGCCCTTTTCTACTTAGCTTTGGAGTACATACACCAACTAAATATGCTCTCTCATGTAAAATACAGAAATTCTAATTTTACGCGAATCGAAACTAAGAATTATCTAGGCACCCCAATGCTAAAAGAAAATGTCTCTGAATATAATCTGTTAGAAAAAATAAACAATGCCCTTTTCTACTCTGATTTAGAGTATATACACCATTCAATATACTTTCTCATGGAAAATAGAGAATTTCTAATTTTACCCAAATCGAAAATATCTAAATATTATCTAGAGACCCCAAGGTTAAAAGCAAAATTTCTCTGAATATACTCTGTCAGAAAAAATATACAATGCCCGTTTCTACTCTGTTTTCGAGTATATACACAAACTCAATATGCTATCTCATGTAAAATACCAAAATTCTAAATTTACGTGACTCAAAATAAATCTAAATATTATCTAGGCACCCCAAGTTTAAATGTAAAATTGCTCTGAATATAATCTGTCAGAGA
Source organism: Callithrix jacchus (assembly GCF_049354715.1). Classification (NCBI taxonomy): domain Eukaryota; kingdom Metazoa; phylum Chordata; class Mammalia; order Primates; family Cebidae; genus Callithrix; species Callithrix jacchus. Next base: position 51,230,648 of record NC_133521.1, on the reverse strand, counting down.
ATATACAAAATGCCCTTTTCTACTCTGTTTTGGTCTATATACACCAACTAAATATGCTCTCCCATGTAAAATACTGGAATTCTAATTTTACACGAAGGGAAAAAAATCTAAATATCATGTATGCAGCCCAATGTTAAAAGCAAACTTGCTCTGAATATAATCTGTCAGAAAACATATACAATGCTCTTCTGTACTCTGTTTTGGAGTATATACACCAACTCAATATGCTCTCTCATGTAAAATACCGAAATTCTAAATTTACGCGAATCAAAAAATATCTAAATATTATCTAGGCACGCCAATGTTAAAAACAAAATTGGTCTGAATATAATCTGTCAAAAAAATATAAAATGCCCTTTTCTAATCTGTTTTAGAGAATAAACACCAACTCAATATTCTCTCTCATGTAAAATACCAAAATTCTAATTTTACAAAAATCAAAAAATATCTAAATATTATCTAGAGACCCTAATGTTAAAAGAAAATGCTTCTGAATATAATCTGTCAGAAAAAATACACAATGCCCTTTTCTACTCTGATTTAGAGTATATACACCACTCAATATACTTTCTCATGGAAAATACAAAAATTCTAATTTTACCCAAATCGAAAAAATCTGAATATTATCTAGGCACCCCAATGTTAAAAGCAAAATTGCTCTGAATATAATCAGTTAGAAAAAATATACAATGCCCTTTCTCTACTCTCTTTTGGAGTATATACACCAACTCAATATGCTCTCTCATGTAAAATACAAAAATTCTAATTTTACGTCATTCGAAAAAAATGTAAATATTTTCTAGGCACCCTAATGTTAAAAGCAAAATTTCTCTCAATATAATCTTTCAGAAAAAGTATACAATGCTTTTTTCTACTTTGTCTTGGTGTATATACACCAACTCAATATGCTCTCTTATGTAAAATACCGAAATTATAATTTGACGTGAATCGAAAACATATAAATATTATCTAGGCATCCCAAGGTTAAAAGAGAATGGCTCTGAATATAATCTGTAACAAGAAATATACAATGCCTTATTCTACTCTGTTATGGAGGATATAAACCAACTCAATATGCTCTCTCATGTAAAATACTGAAATTCTAAATTTATGCAAATCGAAAATTATCTAAATATTATCTAGGCACCCCAATGTTAAAAGCAAAATTGCTCTGAATATAATCTGTCAGAGAAAATAAACAATGCCTTATTCTACTCTGTTTTAGAGAATATAAACCAACCCAATATGCTCTCTCATGTAAAATACCAAAATTTTAAATTTATGTGAATCGAAAAAATTCTAAATATTATCAAACACCCCAATGTTAAAAGCAAAATTGCTCTGAATATAACTTGTCAGAAAAAATATACAATGCCCTTTTCTACTCTGTTGTGGAGTATATACACCAACTGAATATGCTCTCTCATGTAAAACACCGAAATACGATTTTTTCACGAATTGAATAAAATATAAATACTATCTAGGCACCCCAATGTAAAAAGCAAAATTTATCTGAACATAATACGTCAGAGAAAATATACAATGCCATTTTCTACACTGTTGTGGTGTATATACACCAACTCAATATGCTCTCTTCTGTAAAATACCGAAATTCTAAATTTACGCTAATCAATTGAAATCTAAATATTATCTAGGCACCCCAATGAAAATAACAAAATTTCTCTGATTATAATCTGTCAGAAAGAAATATAAAACGCCCTTTTCTACTCTGTTTTGGAGTATATACACCAGCACAATATGCTCTCTCACGTAAAATACCGAAATTCTAAATTTACGGGAATCGAAAAAAATCTACATATTGTCGATGAACCCCAATGTTAGAAGCAAAATTGCTCTGAATATAATCTGTCAGAAAAAATATACAATGCCCTTTTCTACTCTGTTTTGGAGTATATACAGCAACCCAATAAGCTCTCTTATGTAAAATAACGAAATTCTATATACACGCGAGTCGAAAAAAATCTAAATATTATCTAGGCACCGCAATGTGGAAAGAAAATGAATCTGAATATAATCTGTCAGGGAAAATATACAATGCCCTTTTCTACTCTGTTTTGGAGGATATAAACCAACTCAATATGCTCTCTCATGTAAAATACCAAAATTCTAAATTTACGTGAATCGAAAAAAATTCTAAATATTATCTAGGCACCCCAATATTAAAAGAAAAATTACTCTGAATATAATCTGTCAGAAAAAATATACAATGCCCTTTTCTACTTTGTTTTGGAGTATATACACCAACTCAATGTGCTCGATCATATAAAATACCAAAATTCTAAATTTACGCAAAACGACAAAAACCTAATATTACCTAGGAACATCAATCTTAAAAGCAAATTTGCTCTGAAAATAATCTGTCAGAAAATATATACAATGACCTTTTCCATTCTGTTTTTGAGTACATACACCAACTAAATATGCTCTCTCATGTAAAATACGGAAATTCTAATTTGACACGAACTGAAAAATATTTAAATATTATCTAGGCACCCCAATGTTAAAAGCAAATTAGCTCTGAATATAATCTGTCAGAAAAAATATACAATGCTTTTTTCTACTCGGTTTGGAGTATATACACCAACTCAATATTCTCTGTCATGTAAAATACAGAAATTCTAATTTTACGCTGATAAAAAAAACCTAAATATTATCTAGGCACCCCAATGTTGAAAGAAAATGTCTCTGAATATAATCTGTCAGAGAAAATATACAATGCCCCTTTCTACTCTGATTTAGAGTATATACACCACTCAATATACTTTGTCATGGAAAATACAGAAATTTTAATTTTACCCTAATCGAAAAAATCTAAATATCATCTAGGCGCCCCAATGTTAAAAACAAAATTGCTCTGAATATAATCTGTCAGAAAAAATATACAATGCCCTATTCTACTCTGTTTTGCAGTATATACACCAACTCAATATGCTCTCTCAGGTAAAATAATGAAATTCTATATTTACGTGGATCGAAAAAATCTCAATCTTTTCTAGGCACCCCAATATTAAAAGCAAAATTGCTCTGAATATAATCTGTCAGAAATAATATACAATGGCCTATTCTACTTTGTTTTTGTGTATATACATCAACTCAATATGCTCTCTCATATAAAATACCGAAATTCTAATTTTAAGCGAATCGAAAAAAATCTAAATATTATCAAGGTACCCCAATGTTAAAAGCAAAATTTCCCTGAATATAATCTGTCATAAAAAATCTACAATGTTCTTTTCTACCCTGTTTTGGAGTATATACACCACCTCAATATGCTTTCTCATGTAAAATACCGAAATTCTAAATTTATGCGAATCGAAAAAAATTTAAATATTATCCAGGCACCCCAATGTTAACAGCAAAATTGCTCTGCATATAATCTATCAAAAAAATATACAATGCCCTTTTCTACTTTGTTTTCTGGTATATACAGCAACACAATATGCTCTCTCATGTAAAATAACTAAATTCAAATTTTACTCGAATCGAAAAAATATAAATATTATCTAATCACACCAACGTTAAAAGCATAATTGCTATGAATAGAATCTGTGAGAAAAAATATACAATGCCCTTTCTACTTTCTTTTGGAGTATATACATCAACTCAATATGCTCTCTCATGTAAAATACCAAAATTCTAATCTTACGCGAATCGAAAAACATCTAAATATTATCTAGGCACCAAAATGTTATAAGCAAAATTGCTCTGAATATAATCTTTCAGAAAAAATACACAATGCCCATATCTAATTTGTTTTAGAGTATATAAACCAACTCAATATCCTCTCTTATGTAAAATACCGAAATTCTAAATTTACGGGAATCGAAAAAAATCTAAATATTGTCTACGCACCCCAAGGTTAAAAGCAAAATTGCTCAGAATATAGCTTGTCAGAATAAATATACAATGCTTTTTTCTACTCTGTTTCGGAGTACATACACCAACCAACTATGCTCTCCCATGCAAAATACCAAAATTCGGTATACACGCAAATAGAAAAAAATCTTAATATTATCTAGGCACCCCAATGTGGAAAGAAAATGGATCTTAATATAATCTGTCAGAAAAAACATACAATGCTCTTTTCTACTCTGTTTTGGAGTATATACACCAACTCAATATGCTCTCTCATGTAAAATACCGAAATTCTCACTTTATGCTAATGAAATGAAATCTAAATATTATCTAGGCACCCGAGTGGTAATAGCCAAAAAGCTCTGAATATAATCTGTCAGAAAAAATACACAATGCCCTTTTCTACTTTGTTTCGGTGTATATATACCAACTCAATATGCTCTCTCACAGAAAATACCGAAATTATAAATTTACTCGAATAGAAAAAAATCTAAATAATATCAAGATGCCCCAAAGTTAAAAGAGAATGGCTCTGAATATAGGCTGTTAGAAAAAATATACAATGCCTTATTCCACTTTATTTTGTAGTATATACACCAACTCAGTATGCTCTCTCAAGTAAAATACAGAAATTCAAATTTTACCCAAATTGAAAAAAATCGAAATATTATCCAGGCACCCCAATGTTAAAAAAAAAATTGCTCTGAATATAATCTGTCAGAAAAAAAGTATAATACCCTATTCTACTCTGTTTTGGTGTATATACACCAACTCAATATGCTCTCTGATGTAAAATACAGAAATTCTATATTTAAGGGAATCGAAAAAAATCTAAATATTATCCTGGCACCCCAATGTTAAAAGAAAAATTGCTCTGAACATAATATGTCAGAAAAAATATACAATGCCCTTTTCTAGTTTGTTTTGTAGTATATACACTAACTCAGTATGCTCTCTCATGTAAAATACAGAAATTCTAATTTTACCTGAATTAAATAAATCTAAATATTATCTAGGCACTCGAATGTTAAAAACAAAATTGCTCTGAATATAAACTGTCAGAAAAAATATACAATGTTCTATTCTACTCTATTTTGGAGTATATACACCAACTCCATAGGCTCTCTCATGTAAAATACAGAAATTCTATATTTAAGCGAATCGATAAAAATCTAAATATTATCTAGGTACCCCAATGTTAAAAGCAACAATGCTCTTAATATAATCTGCCAGAAAAATAATACAATGTTCTTTTCTACTCTGTATATTAGTATATACACCAACTCAATATGCTCTCTCATGTAAAATACGGAAATTCAAATTTTATGAGAATCGAAAATATCTAAATATTATCTAGGCAACCCAAAGTTAAAAGAGAATGTCTCTGAATATAGTCTCTTAGAAAAAATATACAATGTCTTATTCTACTCTGTTTTGGAGTATATACACCAACTCAGAATGCTCTCATGTAAAATACCGAAATTCTAATTTTACGCAAATCGATAAAAATCTAAATAATATCTAGGCGCCCCAAAGTTAAAAGAAAATGGCTCTGAATATAGTCTGTTAGAAAAAATATAAAATGACTTATTCTACTCTGTTTTGGAGTATATACACCAACTCAGTATGCTCTCTCATGTAAAATACCGAAATTCTAATTTTACGAGAATCGAAAAAATCTAAATATTATCTTGCCACCCCAATGTTAAAAGCAAAATTGCTCTGAATATAATCTGTCAGAAAAAATATACAATGCCCTTTTCTACTCTGTTTTGGAGTATATACACCAACTCTATATGCTCTCTCATATAAAATACAGAAATTCTAATTTTACGTGAATCGAAATAAATCTAAATATTATCTAGGCAACTCAATGTTAAAAAAAATTGCTCTGAATATAATCTGTCAGAAAAAATATACAATGCCCTATTATACTTGTTTTTGGGGTATATACACCCACTCCATATGCTCTCTCATGTAAAATTCAGAAATTCTATATTTAAGCGAATCGAAAAAAATCTAAACATAATCTAGGCACCCCAATGTTAAAAGCAAAATGGCTCTGAATATAAACTGTCAGAAAAAATATACAACGCCCTATTTTATTCTTTTTTGGAGTATATAGACCCACTCAATATGCTCTCTCATGTAAAATACCGAAATTCAAATTTCACGCGAATCAAAAAAATATAAATAATATATAAGCACTCCAAAGCTAAAATAAAAAGGCTCTGAATATAGTCTGTTTGAAAAAATGTACAATGCCTTATACTACTCTGTTTTAAAGTATATACACCAACTCAGTATGCTCTCTCATGTAAAATACAGAAATTCTAATTTACGTGAATCAAAAAAAAAATCTAAATATTATCTAGGCACCCCAATGTTAAAAGCCAAATTGCTCTGAATATAATCTGTCAGAAAAAATATACAATGATTTTTTTCTATTCTCTTTTGGAGTATATACACCAACTCCATATGCTCTCTCACGTAAAATACAGAAATTCTGTATTTAAGCCAATCGAAAAAAATCTGAATATTATTTAGGTCAACCCAATGTTAAAAGCAAAATTGCTATGAATATAATCTGTAAGAAAAAATATAAAATGCCCTATTCTACTCTGTTTTGGAGTATATACACCAACTCGACATGCTCTCTCATGTAAAATACAGAAATTCTATATTTAAGCGAATAGAAAAAATCTAATTTTCTAGGCACCCCAATGTTAAAAGCAAACTTGTTCTGAATATAATCTGTCAGAAAATATATACAATGCCCTTCTCTACTCTGTTTTGTAGTATATACACCAACTCAATATGCTCTCTCATGTAAAATACAGAAATTCTAATTTTTCCCATATCGAATAAATCTAAATATTATCTAGGGACCCCAATGTTAAAAACCACATTGCTCTGAATATAATCTGTCAGAAGAAATATACAATGCCCTATTTTACTTTTTTTTGGAGTATATACATTAACACAATATGCTCTCTCATGTAATATAGCGAAATTATAATTTTACGCGAATTGAAAAAATCTAAATAATATCTAGGTACCCCAAAGTTAAAAGAAAATGGCTCTGAATATAGTCTGTTAGAGAAAATATACAATGTCTTATACTTCTCTGTTTTGGAGTATATACACCAACTCTGTATGCTCTCTCATGTAAAATACCAAAATTCTAAATTTATGTGAATCGAAAAAAATCTAAATATTATCTAGGCACCCGAATGTTAAAAGCAAAACTGCCCTGAATATAATCTGTCAGAAAAAATATACAATGCCCTATTTTACTCTTTTTTGGAGTATACACACCAACTCAATATGCTCTCTCATGTAAAATACCGAAATTCTAACTTTACGTGAATCAAAAAAAATCTAAATAATATCTAGGCGTCCCAAAGTTTAAAGAAAATGGCTCTGAATATAGTCTGTTTGAAAATATATACAATGCATTATTCTACTGTTTCGTAGTATATGCACAAACTCAGTATGCTCTCTCATGTAAAATACCGAATTTCTAATTTCCGTGAATCGATAAAATCTAAATATCATCTAGGCACCCCAATGTTAAAAACAAAATTGCTCTGAATATATTCTGTCAGAAAAAATATACAATGCCCTATTCTATTCTGTTTTGGAGTATATACACCAGCTCAGTATGCTCTCTCATGTAAAATACAGAAATTCTATATATAAGTGAATTGAAAACATCTAAATATTATCTAGGCACCCCAATCTTAAAAGCAAAATAGCTCTGAATATAATTTGTCAGAGAAAATATACAATGCACTTTTCTACTCTGTATTGTAGTATATACACCAAATCAATATGCTCTCTCCTGTAAAATCCCGAAATTCTATTTTTATGCGAAGCGAAAAAAATCTAAATAATATCTAGGCGTCCCAAGGTTTAAAGAGAATGCCTCTGAATATAGTCTGTTAGAAAAAATATACAGTGCCTTATTCTACTCTGTTTTGCAGTATATACTCCAACTCAGAATGCTCTCTCATGTAAAATACCGAAAGTCTAACTTTACGTGAATCGAAAAAATTATAAATATTATCTAGGTACGCCAATGTTAAAAGCAAAATTGCTCTGAATATAATCTGTCAGAAAAAATATACAATGCCCTTTTCTACCCGGTTTTGGAGTATATACACCAACTCCAAATGCTCTCCCATATAAAATTCCGAAATTTTAATTTAACGTGAATCGAACAAAATCTAAATAATATCTACACTCCCAAAATTAAGAGAAACTGGCTCTGAATATAGTCTGTTAGATAAAATATACAACGCCTTATTCTACTTTGTTTTGAAGTATATAAACCAACTCAGTAGGCTTTCTCAAGTAAAATACCGAAATTCTAATTTTACCAAAATCGAAAAAATCTAAATATTATCTAGGCACTTCAGTGTTAAAAGAAAAATTGCTCTGAATATAATCTGTCAGAAAAGATTTACAATGTCCTGTTCTATTTTGTTTTGGAATATATAAACCAACTCCATATGCTCTCTCATGTAAAATACTGAAATTCAATATTAAGCAAAACGAAAATAAATCTAAATATTATCTAGGCACCCCAATGTTAAAAGAAAAATTGCTCTGAATATAGTCTCTCATAAAAAATATACAATGCCCTACTTTACTCTTTTTTGGAGTATATAAACGAACTCAATATGCTCTCTTATGTAAAATACAGAAATTCTATATTTAAGCGAATCGAAAGAAAAGTAAATATTATCTAGGCACCCCAACGTTAAAAGCAAAATTGCTCTGAATATAATCTGTCATAAAAAATATACAATGCCCTTTTCTACTCTGTTTTGTAGTATATACACCAACTCAGTATGCTCTCTCAAGTAAAATAGCGAAATTCTAATTTACGTGAATTGAAAAAAATCTAAATATTATCTAGTCACCACAATGTTAAAAACAAAATTGCTCTGAATATAATCTGTCAGAAAAAATATACAATGCCCTATTCTACTCTGTTTTGGTGTATATACACCAACTCCATATGCTCTTTCATGTAAAATACAGAAATTCCATATTTAAGCTAATCGAAACAATTTAATTATCTAGGCACACCAATTTAAAAGCAAAATTACTCTGAATATAATCTGTCAGAAAAAATATACAATTCCCATTTGTACTCTGATTTGTAGTATATACACAAACTCAATATGCTCTCTAATGTAAAATACAGAAATTCTAATTTTAGGCGAATCGAAATAAATCTAAATAATATCTAGGCACCCCAAAGTTAAAAGAGAATGTCTCTGAATATAGTCTGTTAGAAAAAATATACAAAGCCTTATTCTACTCTGTTTTGGAGTATATACACCAACTCAGAATGCTCTCTCATGTAAAATACCAAAATAATAATTTCACGCGAATTGACAAAAATCTAAATAATATCTAGGCGCTTCAAAGTTAAAAGAAAATGGCTCTGAATATAGTCTGTTAAAAAGTATATACAATGCCTTATTCTACTCTCTTTTGGAGTATATACACCAACTCAGTATGCTCTCTCATGTAAAATACAGAAATTCTAATTTTACCAAAATCGAAAAAATCTAAATATTTTCTAGGCACCCAACGTTAAAAACAAAATTACTCTGAATATAATCTGTCAGAAAAAATATACAATGCCCTATTTTACTCTCTTTTGGAGTATATACACCAACTCAGTATGCTCTCTCATGGAAAATACAGAAATTCTATATTTAAGCGTATCGAAAAAATCTACATATTATCTAGGCACCCCAATGTAAAAAGCAAAATTGCTCTGAATATAATCTGTCAGAAGAAATATGAAATGCCCTATTTTAATCTTTTTTGGAGTATATACACCAACTCAATATGCTCTTCAATGTAAAATAGCGAAATTCAAATTTTACGCGAATCGAAAAAATCTAAATAATATCTAGGCACCTGAAGGTTCAAAGCAAAATAGCTCTGAATATGATCTGTCAGGAAAAATATACAATGCCCTTTTCTACTCTGGTTTGGAGTATATACACCAACTAAATATGCTCTCCAATTTAAAATACCAAAATTCTAATTCTACGCGAATCGAAAAATATCTAAATAATATCTAGGAGCCCCAAAGTTAAAAGAAAATGGCTCTGAATATAGTCTGTTAGAAAAAATACACAATGCCTTATTCTACTGTTCTGTAGTGTATACACCATCTTAGTATGCTCTCTCATGTAAAATACCGAAATTCTAATTTACGTGAATCGAAAAAAGTCTAAATATTATCTACGCACCCCAATGGTAAAAACAAAATTTCTCTGAATATAATCTGTCAGAAAAAATATACAATGCCCTATTCTACTCTGTTTTAAGGTATATACACAAATTCCATATGCTCTCTCCTATAAAATACAGAAATTCTATATTTAAGTGAATCGAAAAAAATCTAAATATTATCTAGGCACCCCAATGTTAAAAGCAATATTGTTCTGAATATAATCTGTCAGAAAAATTATACAATGCCTTTTTCTACTGTTTTGTAGTATACACACCAACTCAATATGCTCTCTCATGTAAAATATCGAAATTCTAATTTTATGCGAATCGAAAAATATCTAAATAATATCTAGGCGCCTCATAGTTAAAAGTGAATGTCTCTGAATACAGTCTGTAAGAAAAAATATACAAAGCCTTATTCTACTCTGTTTTGGAGTATATAAACCAACTCAGAATGCTATCTCATGTAAAATACCAAAATTCTAATTTTACGCGAATCGAAAAAAATCTAAATATTATATAGGCACCCCAATATTAAAAGTAGAATTGCTCTGAAAATAATCTGTCAAAAAATATAAAATGCCCTTTTCTACTTTTTTTTGAAGTATATACAATTCAATATACTCTCTCATGTAAAATACCGAAATTTTAACTTTACACGTATCGAAAACAATCTAAATAATATCTAGGCACGTCACAGTTAAAAGAAAATGTCTCTTTATATAGGCTGTTAGAAAAAATATACAATGTCTTATCCTACTCTGTTTTGGAGTATATACACCAACTCAGTACGCTCTCTCATGTAAAATACCGAAATTCTAAGTTTACACAAATGGAAAAAAATCTAAATAATATCTAGGCGCTGAAAAGCTAAAAGAAAATGTCTCTAAATATAGTCTGTTAGAAAAAATATACAATGCCTTATTCTTCTCTGTTTTGGAGTATATACACCAACTCACTATGCTCTATCATGTAAAATACAGAAATTCTAATTTTACCCGAATCAAAAAAATCTAAACAATATCTAGGTGCCCCAAAGTTAAAAGAAAATGGCTCTGAATATAGTCTGTTGAAACAATATACAATGCCTTATTCTACTCTGTTTTAAAATATATACACCAACTCAGTATGTACTCTCATGTAAAATACCGAAATTCTAATTTTACGTGAATCAAAAATAATCTAAATATTATCTAGGCACCCCATTGTTAAAAGCAAAATTTCTCTGAATATAATCTGTCAGGAAAAATATACAATGCCGTTTTCTACTCTGTTTTGGAGTATATACACCAACTCAATATGCTCTCTCATGTAAAATACAGAAATTCTGTATTTAAGCCAATCGAAAAAAATCTAAATATTATCTAGGCACCCCAATGTTAAAAACAAAATTACTCTGAATATAATCTGTCAGAAAAGATATACAATGCCCTATTTTACTTTGTTTTGGAGTATATACACCAACTCAGTATGCTCTCTCATGTAAAATACAGAAATTCGAAATTTAAGCGAATCGAAAAAATCTACATATTATCTAGGCACCCCAATGTAAAAAGCAAAATTGCTCTGAATATAGTGTGTCACAAAAAATATACAATGCCCTATTTTACTCTTTTTTGGACTATATACAACAACTCAATATGCTCTCTCATGTCAAATAGCGAAATTCTAATTTTATGCGAATCGAAAAAATCTAAGTAATATCTAGGCGCCTTAATGTTAAAAGAATATGGCTCTGAATATAGTATGTTAGAAAAAATATACGATGCCTTATTCTACTCTGTTTTACAGTATATATACCAACTCAGTATGCTCTCTCATGTAAAATACAGAAATTCTAATTTACGTGAATCGAAAAAATTCTAAATATTATCTACGTACCCCAATCTTAAAAACAAAATTGCTCTGAATATAATCTTTCAGAATAAATATACAATTTTCTATTCTTATCTGTTTTGGGGTATATACACCAACTCCATATGCTCTCTCATGTAAAATACAGAAATTCTATATTTAAGCGAATCGAAAAAAATCTAAATATTATCTAGGCACCTCAATGATAAAAACAAAATTACTCTGAATATAATATGTCAGATAAAATACACAATGCCCTATTTTACTCTGTTTTGGAGTATATACACCAACTCAGTATACTATCTCATGTAAAACACATAAATTCTTATTTTACCCGAATTGAAAAAATCTAAATATTATCTAGGCAACCCAATGTTATAAATAAATTTGCTGTGAATATAATCTGTCATGAAAAATATAGAATGCCCTATTCTACTCTGTTTTGGAGTATATACACCAACTCAACATGTTCTATAATGTTAAATACCGGAATTCTGATTTTACACGAATGAAAAAAATCTAAATAATATCTAGGCGCCCCAAAGTTAAAAGAAAAAGACTCTGAATATAGTCTGTGAGATAAAATATACAATGCCTTATTCTACTTTGTTTTGGAGTATATACACCAAATCAGTATGCTCTCTCATGTAAAGTACAGAAATTCTAATTTTACCCGAATCAACAAAATCTAAATATTATCTAGGCACCCCAATGTTAAAAACAAAATTGCTCTCAATATAATCTGTCAGGAAAAATATACAATGCCCTTTTCTACTCTGTTTTGTAGTATATACACTAACTCAATATGCTCTCTCATGTAAAACACCGAAATTCTAATTTTACGTGAATCGAAAATAATCTAAATAAAATCTAGGCACCCCAATGTTAAAAATAATATTGTTCTGAATATAATCTTTCAAAAAAATATACAATGCCCTATTCTACTCTGTTTTGGAGTATATAATTCAACTCCATATGCTCTCTCATGTAAAATACAGAAATTCTATATTTAAGTGTATCGAAGAAATTCTAAATATGATCTAGGCACCCCAATGTTTAAAGCAAAATTGCTCTGAATATAATGGGTCAGAAAAAATATACAATGCTTTTTTCTACTCTGTCTTGGAGTATATACACCAACTCAATATGCTCTCTCATGTAAAATACAGAAATTATAATTTTACCTGAATCGAAAATATCTAAAGATTATCTAGGCACCCCAATGTTAAAAGCAAAATTGCTCTGAATATAATCTGTCAGAAAAAATATACAATGCACTATTCTACTCTGTTTTGGAGTATATACACAAACTCAGTATGCTCTCTCATGTAAAATACAGAAATTCAATATTTAAGCGAATCTAAAAAAATCTAAATATAATCTAGGCACCCCAATGTGAAAAACAAAATTGCTCTGAGTATAATCTGTCAGAAAAAATATACAATGCCCTTTTCTACTTTGTTTTGCACTATATACACGAACTCAATATGCTCTCTCATGTAAAATACCGAAATTCTAATTTTACGTGAATCGAAAGAAATCTAAATAATATCTTGGCGCCCCAAAGTTAAAAGAAAATGGCTCTGAATATAGTCTGTTTGAAAAAATATACAATGCCTTATTCTACTCTGTTTTGGAGTATATACAGCAACTCAGTATGCTCTCTCATGTAAAATAACGAACTTCTATTTTTAACTGAAACGAAAATATCTAAATATTATCTAGGCACCCCAATGTTAAAGACAAAATTGCTCTCAATATAATCTGTCAGAAAAAATATACAATGCTTTATTCTACTCTATTTTGTAGTATATACACGAACTCCATATTCTCTCTTTTGTAAAATACCGAAATTCTTATTTTACGTGAATCGAAAAAAATCTAAATATTATCTAGGCACCCGAATGTTAAAAGCAAAATGGCTCTGAATATAATCTGTCAGAAAAAATATGCAATGCTTTTTTCTACTCTGTTATGGATTATGTACACCTACTCAATATTCTCTCTCATTTAAAATACCGAAATTGTAAATTTACGTGAATCGAAAAAAATCTAAATATTATCTAGGCATCCCAATTTTAAAAGCAAAATTGTTCTGAATATAATCTGTCAGAAAAAATATACAATGCCCTTTTCTACTCTGTTTTGGAGTATATACACCAATTCAATACGCTCTCTCATGTAAAATACCCAAATCCTAACATTACTCTAAGTATCTCATAAAGTGCACAAGACCCCCGTGATGTTGTTTTTTATAACTAGGGGATTACAGATGACATTACTCACGATATGACTGAGGCTGTTTGCCGGTCCTGTGATAATGTTTCTAATATCCAGATAAGGAGAGGAGAATGTTTCTGCCCATAGGCAAATCCTCTAAATACGGCAAGAGGGGTACACCGTGCTGTGATATGGTCACTAATGTAAACAAGAAAACAATTATATTGAATTAAATATTGCAAGGTGTTACCCCACCTATAATTTTTCTTCTAATTTCAAGGGGGTGAGGAGGACATTTTTGTCAAAATGGCGGAGGTGTAACTACAGCTATTGCCTACTATATAATAAAAAAGGATAAAATTATTATTTACATATGATATGATTGCCAGTATCATATTACACCACATTTTCAAAATATCTCTGCCTCAGCAGCTGTGGGCCTGGCAGCCAAGCGAGGGTGTCTCTATGCAACCAGGTTGGGCTTTGCAGCTGCTACGGGCCCTTTGTGGTTTGTCTGGGGGCTGCTACGGGCCCTCTGGCGGTGGCTGTGGTAACAGCCACATAGCCAGAGGGTCTCGCAGCATCCAGGGAGGGCCTGGCGGCTGCTACTGACACTCTGGGAGGGGGTATGGGCACAGCCACCTAACCAGGGGGTCCCTATGTAGCCAGGGTGGGGCTGGAAGCTGCTACAGGCCCTTTGGCGGGAGGTGTGGGGATACCCTGCTCTTCACAGGTACACAGTTTGCACCTATTTCTACATGTGTAGATCGTTTACATAATGGGCACATATTTGTACACATGTACATATGTTATTATCACAATAAACATATATGTACATAATATGTGTGAAATAAATATATACTTTATACGTACCTAATATAAACAATATGTACTTTTTGGTGATATTATGTGATATCTACATATTATTGATTATATATCTTAGTGTGATAATATGTATGTTACCACTGAAATTTTTAGAAATGTACATAGAGTACACTTCATGTACCTATGCATTGTGTACACATTATAGAAATAAATAGGTACATATTTTACAGATGATGTACATTTTTTCTACATGTGTATTTTGTACACATATGTACAGCAGAGTAAATGTACAGACTATACCTATTTTATACATTTATTGTGATATGTCAATAAATGTACACATGAGTACATTCTGGGATATAATTTTTAGCATATTAAATAGGAATTACACCGGTGACCAAAGTGGGTTTACACCCAGGTGCGCACATAGTTTATACATGTACATGTTGTGCATATTATGTACTCATGTACAGAATGTACATGTCTACATTATATATACATAGGTGTACGCAGCATACATATGTACATACTGTGCACACATATGTACACGAGCATATATTGTACATCTGTACATAATGGGTACATGATGTACATGTGTACACATCATATCACAATAAATGTAAATATACATAATGTTTGCAATATGTACGTTTATATTATGTATTACGTTTATTGTGATTATATATGCTGTTGTGATATGATATCATTGTGACATTACAAATGTACATATTATACACATTATGCACCTATGCATTGTGCACAGATTATAGAAATATAAAGAAACATATTTTACAGGTTATGTACATTTTATTTACTTGTGTATTGGGTACACAGAGTAAATGTACAGATCTTACTTTATACTTTTATTGTGATATGCCAATAAGTGTACACATTATGAGTACATTCTGTGATATTACATTTAGAATATAAGATAGAAATTACTCTGGTTACCAAAGTGGGTGTAAACTTATGTGTGCACATACTTTGTACTTGTACATACTGTTCATATTATGTACTTGTGTACAAAAGGTAAATATCTACATTATATGTATGTATGGGTACAGAGCGTACATATGTACATACTATGTACATATATCTACACCTGAATTTATTGTACATCCGTACATAATGGGTCCATGCTGTACATGTAAACACATCGTCATACCACAATAAATGGAAATGTACATAATGTGTGAAATACGTACATTTACTTTATGTATTACATGTGTATTGTTATTGTATATGCTGTTCTGATATCAATGTGATATTAAAAATATACATATTGTACACATTATGGACATGCCTATTGTGCACATATTATGTACACATAAATGTACATATTGTACAGATTATGTATATTTATTGTACCTCTGTATGGTGCACACATACGTACATCACAGTCAACGTACATGTGGTACATATTCTGTGCATTGTTCGTAATATTTCAGTAAGAGTACACATTATAAGTATATTCTGGGATATGATTTTTAGTATGTTAGATAAAAATTACTTTCAATATCAAAGTGGGTATACACTTATGTGTGTCCATTTTGTGATATTATCCATCATATCCTGAGTAGGTATTTCTCTCATTGTGAAAGCAGGTTTACACTCTCGGATTGCTCCAATATCAAGGCAAACTAAAACTCGTCTGTGATGTAGTTAATAATATCCTGAGGACAAAGGATGACCATACCCTGAATATCGCAGGAAGTGTACACCACCACTGTAGTATTGTTTCTAATGTTCAAAAACGGAAAGGATATTACTCCAAATATCTCAGAAAGCACACAAGCCCCCCCGCGATATTGTTTCTAATAACTAGAGAATTACAGATGACATTACCCACGACATGACTGGGGCTGTACTCTGGTCCTGGAATATTGTTCCTAATATCCAGAGAAAGAGAGGAAAATGTTGCTGCCCATAGGGAAATACTCTTAATACGGCAAGAGGTGTACGCCATGCTTTGATATGGTCACTAATGTAAGCGAGAAAACAATTACATTGAATTAAGCATTGCAAGGAATGAAACTCCCCTATGATTTTCATTCTAATGTCAATGGGGGTGAGGATGACATTTTTGTCAATATGGCAGAGGTGTAACTGGAGCTATCGCCTAATATACAACAAAACAGAATAAGATTATCATTTTTATATAATATGGTTGCTGGTATCATATTACACCTGATTTGCAAAATAGCTGGGCCTCAGCAGCTGTGGGCAGAGCCCACAAGCGAGGGGACCCCTAAGCAGCCAGGGTGGGCCTGGGGGCTGCTCTGGGCTTTTTGGTGGGGTCTGTGAGCACATCGACCCAGCCAGGGGTCCCTGAGCAGCCATGGTTGGCCTGGGGGCCGCTACGGGCACTCTGGCATGGGCTGTGGGCACAGACACCTAGTCAGGGGGTCCCTAAGCAGCCAGGGTGGGCATGGGGGCTGCTACAGGCATTCGAGTAGTGTTTGTGGGCACAGCCCAATTGCCAGGGGGTCTCTAAGCAGCCAGGCTGGGCCTGGGGGCTGCTATAAGGGGGGCTTTGGTAATAGCGTGCTGTGCATCGGTACATAGTTTGCACCTATTACTACATGTGTAAATTGTTTTAATATCGGGCATATATATGTACGTGCGTACGTATGGTGTTATCACGATAAATTTATATTTACATAATATGTGCAAAATACATATGTACCTAATGCATACCTAATGTGTACAATATGTACTTTTTTGTAATATTAGACAATATATATTACTGTGATTATATATCTTATTGTGATTAAATATATTTTATCACTAATATTTTAAGGAATGTGCATAGTGTACACATTATATACCTATGTATTGTGTACACATTATAGAAATATATAGGTACATATTTTACAGATTATATACACTTTTTCTACATGTGTATTGTGTACACCTATGCACAGCAGAGTAAATGTACAGACTGTACCTATTTTATACATTTCTTGTGATATGCCAATAAATGTACACATTATGAGTACATTCTAAAATATCATTTTTACCATATTAGAAATTACTCCATTGACCAAAGTGGGTGTACACCCAGGTGTATACATAGTTTATACGTGTACATATTGTGTATATTAGGTACTCATGTACAAAATGTACATGTCAACATTATATGTATTTATGTGTACATAGTGTGCAAATGTACATACTGTTCACACATCTGTACATGTGCATATTTTGTACATGTGTACATAATGGGTACATGATGTGCATGTGTACACACCGTGATACCACAATAAATGTAAATGTACACGATGTGTGCAATATGTACATTTATATTATGTATTACTTGTGTATCGTGATTTTATATGCTGTTGTGATTATATGATATCATTGTAATATTACAATAAATGTACATATTGCACACATTTCATACATACCTATTGTGTACACATTACGTACCTGTAATTGCACATATTGTACAGATTATGTACGTTTTTGGTACATCTGTATTGTGTACACATATGTACATAACACTCTGTACATATGGTATGTATTCTGCACATTGATTGTAACATTTCAATAAGTGTACACATTATGAGTATATTGTGATATATGATTTTTAGTATATTAGATAAAAATTTCTTTCTATATCAAAGTGGGTATACACCCATGTGTGTCCATTTTTTGATATTATCCATCATATTTTAAGTAGGTATTACTCTCATTTTGAAAGCAAGTGTTCACTCTGTGATTGTTCCAGTATCACAGGCAAAGTACAAGGCTTCTTTAATGTACTACCTAATATCCTGGGGACAAAAGATTATTATACCCTGAATATCGCAGGAAGTGTACACCACCACTGTAGTATCTTGTCTAATATCCAAAAACGGAAAAGATATTACTCCAAGTATCTGATAAAGCACACAAGACCCCCGTGATATTTCTTCTAATAACTAAGGGATTACAGATGACATTACTGACGATATGACTGGGGCTGTCCGCCGGTCCTGTGATATTGTTCCTAATATCCAGAGAACGAGAGAATAATGTTGCTGCCCATAGGCAAATCCTCTGAATACGGCAAGAGGAGTACACTGTGCTCTGATATGGTCACTAATGTAAACAAGGAAACAATTATATTGAATTTAACATTGCAAGGGGTGAAACCCCCTATGATTTCAGTTCTAATGTCCAGGGGTGTGAGGATGACATTTTTGTCAATATGGCTGAGGTGTAACTAGAACTATTGCCTAGTATATAAAAAACCAGAATAACATCATTTCCATATGATATGGTCGCCAGCATCAAATTACACCACAATTTCAAAATAGCCGGGCACAGCGCCCTAGCCGGGGGGTCCCTAAGCAGCCAGCGTCAGCCTGGGAGCTGTTACGGGCCCTCTGGCGGGGAATGTGGTTACACCTCCCTAGCCAGGGGGTCTTTAAGCAGCCAGGGTGGGCCTTGGGGCTGCTATGAAGGGGGCTGTGGTAATAGCCTGTTCTGTACAGGTACATAGTTTTAATAATGAACACATATTTGTATAAGTGTACACATGGTGTTATGATAAATATATATGTACATATGTGCACAATACATATAGACCTAATGCGAATCTACTGTGTACAATATGTACTTTTTTGTGATATTACATGATATATATATATATTACTGTGATTATATGCGTTATTTTGATTATATATATTTTATCACTGATATTTTAAGGAATGTGCATAGTGTACACATTATGTACCTATACATTGTTTACACATTATAGAAATATGTAGGTACATATTTTACAGAGTATGTACATTTTTTGTACATGTGCATTGTGTACACATATGTACAGCAGGGTAAATGTACAGATTGTACCTATTTTATACATTTATTGCAATATGCCAATAAATGTACACACTATTACTACATTCTGAATTATTATATTTTGTATATTAGATAGAAATTTCTCCAGTTACCAAAGTGGTTGTACACCCAGGTGTGTACATCGTTTATATGTGTACATATTGTGCATAGAATGTACTCGGGTACAGAAGGTACATATCTACATTATATGTACACATGTGTAGTCTACATATGTACATACTGTACCCACATATGTACACTTGCATATATTGTGCATCTGTACATAATAGGTACATGATGTACATGTTTACATATCATATCACAATAAATGTAAATGTACATCATGTTTGCAATATGTACATTTATGTTGATATTACATATTACATGTGTATTGTGATTTTACATGCAGTTGTGATTATATAACATTGTGATATTACAATAAATGTACATATTGTACACATTATATGCATACCTATTGTGTGCACATTTTGTACATATATTCGTACAAATGATACAGTTTATGTACATTTATTGTACATTTGTATTGTGTACATGTATATACATCACAGTCAATGTACATATGTTACATATTCTGTACATTGAGTGTAATATCCCAATAAGTCTACACATTATGAGTTTTTTCTGGGTTATGACTTTTAGTATATTAGATAAAAATGACTTCCAATATCACAGTGGGTATATACCCATGTGTGTCCATTTTGTGATATTATCCATCATATCCTAAGTAGGTATTTCTCTCACAATGAAAGAAGGTGTACACTCTGTGATTGTTCCAATATTATAGGCAAAGTGCAACGCTTCTGCGATGTCGTTCCTAATATCCCAGGGACAGAGGATGAGTATACTCTTAATATCGCAGGAAGTGTACACCACCACTGTAGTATTGTTTCTAATATCCAGAAACTAAAAGGATATTACTCCAAATATCTCCAAAAGCACACAAGACCCCCGTTACATTGTTCTTAATAACTAGGGGATTACAGATGACATTGCTCACGATGTGACTGGCGCTGTAAGCCGGTCCTGTGATATTCTTCCTAATATCCAGATAAGGAGAGAAAAATGTTGCTGCCCATAGAGAAATATTCTGAATACTGCAAGAGATGTACACCGTGCTCTGATATGGTCACTAAACAAGAAAACAATTATACTGAATTAAACATTGCAAGGGGTGAAACCCTCCTATGCTTTCAATTCTAATGTCAATGGGGTGAGGATGACATTTTTGTCAATATGCCAAATGTGTAACTAGAACTATTGCCTAATATGTAAAGAACCACAATAACATTATCATTTCTGTGTGATAGGTTGCCAGTATCATATTGCACCACATTTTCAAAATAGCCGGGCCCCAGCAGCTGTGGGCACAGCGCCCTAGGCAGGGGGTCCCTAAGCAGCCAGCGTGGGCCTGGTAGCTGTTATGGGCCCTCTGTAGGGGCTGTGGGTACAGCCCCCTAGCCAGGGGGTCTTTAAGCAGCCAGGGTGGGCATTGAGGCTGCTACGAGCAGAACTGTAATAATAGCCTGCTGTGCATGGGTATGTAGTTTGCACCTATTTCTGCATGTGTACATTGTTTAAATAGTAGGCACATATTTGTATGCGTGTACATACGGTGTTATGATACATATATATTTTCGTAATATGTGCACTATACATATGTACCTAATACATACCTAATGTGTACAATACGTACTTTTTGGTGATATTACACGACATATACGTATTAGTGTGATTATATATCTTACTGTGATTATATATATTTTATCACTGATATTTTAAGGAATGTGCATAGTGTACACATTATGTACCTAAGCGTTGTGTACACATTATAGAAATATATAGGTACATATTTTACAGATTATGTACATTTTTTGTACATGTGCATTGTGTACACCTATGTACAGCAGAGTACATGTACAGATTGTGCCTATTTAATACATTTATCACAATACGACAATAAATGTACACACTATGACTACATTCTGGGATTTTATATTTAGTATATTAGATAGAAATCTCTCCGGTTACCAAAGTGAGTATACACCTATATGTGTACCTAGTATATACGTGTACATATTGTACATACTGTGTACTCCTGTATAGAAGGTACATATCTACATTATATGAACATATGTGTAGTGTACATATGTACATACTGTGCACACTTATGTACACGTGTATATACCACAAATCTGCACGTGTGCATAATGTACATGTGTACAATCATAATATCACGATAAATGTAAATGTATATAATGTGTGCAATATGTACATTTATATTGATATTATGTATTATATGTGTATTGTGATTATATATGCTGTTGTGATTATATGAAATCATTGTAATATTACAATATATTTACATATTGTACACATTATGTACATACCTACTGTGTACACATTATGTACATATAAATGTACATATTGTACAGATTATGTACATTTTTCGTACATCTGTATTGTGTACACATATGTACATCACAGTCAATGTACATATGGTACATATTTTGTACGTTGATTGTCATATCCCAATAAGTGTACACATTATGAGTATATTCTGGGATATGATTTATAGTATATAAGAAAAAAGTTACTTCCAATATCAATGTGGGTATAATCGCATGTGTGTCCATTTTGCTGTACCTTCTATTAATCTTTGCCATTGAACATGATAGTGAGAGGAGGTTCTTTTCTCTAACAAGGTTTTCTGTTAATATAACTCAACTTTACTACCTTGTGGCCTCTGTATCTTCCATTGTAAATTGTAATTCCCTATAAAAGAGAATATTTTGACATCACGTATCTACCTCTTGGATCCATCAGCCAGAGGCTTAAAATAAAAAAGACATTCACCCCACGAATGGTTATATAGTGGTTGACAACCCCACTTTCTTCTAGGTAAATAATATCCTCTCTTTAACAGTAGCTACTTACAAGATTTGTGCATAAAGAATGTGAATTTTTTATCAGTATCTAGTTTATTCTTACATAAATTTCTAAAATACTGGGAGAATACTCTGATCATTGGTTATGTACTATTTTAATTTAATTTTTTCCTCTCAAATTTTATCTTAACTGCATACTCTACCCTGTTTATAAAACTGCCCTATGGTTAAATTTAGTAGGTAGTAAATTATCCTGAGCACACAGAACAATTCTTTTTGTAATCAACTCTGAAACATCATTGAAAGAGCAAGGATATGGAAATGAGATTTATCTGGCTTTTATTTCTGGTACTTACTTGCTCTCTGACCTTGGGCAACTTATGTATTGCTCTGAGTCTCATCTTCTTCATCTGTAAAATGATCATAGTAATACCTAATTCATATGCAGCTTGGAAATGTGTAATTTAGTGATTGATATAAAGTTCCTGATACAATTTCTGACAAAATAATAGACACCCCACGAGAGATAACCATAACAATCACAGTTTATATTCACATTTGCTGGGATAAAATTGATCTGAAAATACAGCATAAAAAAACAGCCAAAAATTCACAAGCATATATTTCGCTTGCCTTTTTATACAGAGCTGGAAAATTTCTCATCATTATCTCATCCATTGCCTGCAGCACGATCCTTCCAAAACTCCTCCTAAGACCGTCTGCCAAGGTGGAACACACTGAACCGCATGTGACTCTGCCTTTTCTGACTATTTTTGCAAGATTTTTCTCATAGAGTATTATTAACAGAAAATGGGGCTGTTATCAAGGTGACTAGGAATGGTGCATTCTCAGTTCAGGCTCTGATGGAATGTCTACTTGATCTGGTGCAACTCCAGCTGTGCTCTTGGCTTTCCTCACTTTTGTGGTTCCGAGAATGCAAATATTCTCCCATGGCTTCCTTATTTTATCTTTCTCCATGAGGTCTCATTCAAGTATAAACATTCCCTTCAATTTTCTCAACTCATTTTATATTGTCTGAAAAACCTTGATAATTTCCCCTTTCCTAAAGCTATAGACCTTCTTTTTGTGTGTAAGAACAGATTACTCACAAATGTTTACTGTCCGCTAAACATTTATGTGTAATCGGTCCTTAATTCTACACACAAAATATCATCTCTACCAACATTTTACAACTATAGTCTTTCTATAGAGAACTATGAAAGGAACTTGCTCTAAAGGAGAAACTTCCAGAGCTAAACCAAGGGTCTGACAATTTTTAACAATATGTTATTCAGTAAAAATATTTTTTCAGTTAACAGAGAAGAATGCCATGGACAAAATGGCAAAACAGAACTTTTCAGCACTTATTCCTTCACAGAAACATCAATTTGAACAGCTATCCATGCATCAAAGTGTCTTCAAAAGAGACAAGGAATCCAGGTGAGAGGTTATAGCACGTTTGTAGAGTAGAAAAGTAAGAAAAACTGCATAAAATAGAGTATAAAAGAGAGTTTTCTATTATCTGCAATACCCCACCCCTAAACCTGGGTAGTGCAGCATGGAAAGAGATACTATGTATGTGCAGAGAGGAGAGTAAATGTAACACCTGACTTCAACATCAACTCCAATGCCAGGCACAATTCAGTGAACTCAACACCAGGCAGGTTTCTATAGCCACAGGCTATGAGACAGACCCTGTCAACCCAAGCTCCAGGCCTTCCCCTATGGCTCTAAGATCTAATGCCTGCAACCTCCATGGCTCCTATTGACATAGGCTTCAGGCCTTCGCCACAACCAGGCCATTTATGGCTTCCCCAGGCTCCACACTGGTTACTATAGACTCGTAAGTGCCTGGATAAACAAACCTCTACATCGACACAGTGGAATATTATTCAGCAATGAAAGCAATCATCTTTGAATGTGGCTTTTGTTGCAGAAAAAAAGCACGTGAGCTATGAAGCCATTAAAAGACATAGAGGAAACTCAAATACATACTACTAAGTGAAAGAAACCAATCTCAAATGACCACTTACTATATGAATCCAACTATATGACATTCTGGAAAAGGCAAAACTATAGAGACATCAAAACGTTCAGTGATTGCTGGGGGTTGAAAAGTGGGGAAGCATAAATGGGCAGAGCCTAGAGGATGTTTAGGGCAATGAAACTACTCTGTGTGTTACTATAATGGTAGACACATGCCATTACACCCTTGTCAAAACTCACTGAATATACGACAGCAAGAATGGTCCCTAATGTCAATTATAAACTATGGGTGACAGTGATAAGTCAATGTTGGTTCATCCATTGTAACAAATTTACCTCTCTAGTGAGGAAGGCTGATAGTGGAGGAGGCTGTGCATTTGGGGAGGTGGGAACGTAGGAACTCTCTGTACTTTCCACTATGCCTCACTATTAACTTTACACTGCCCTAAAAATAAAGCGTATTTGAAAAAAGATTGAGCTGTTGACATAAACCCAATGTCTACTTTGACGTCCAGAAATGTTTCTTTTAAAACGCTAATACACCACTTCCTGGAAGAAAATATTTGTTAACAAATTCTTTTCTAGAACAATTATTTTTGTGGGTGTTCCTATCACAACTATACATAAAAATCAGAATATGCAGCAACATCTTGATACTCTAAAATCACAATAGCAAAAACGTTAAGAAAATCATTTCTAAATTTGATCTAAGCCAAAATGTGGAGAAGTAAAAGGGAAGAAAATTATTTCTGTATAATGAGATTATAGGTTGTTTCTCCGAACTCTTCTACAGTTTTCAGTATTTTCCAACTTCTATCATGGAGATATATAAATATATAAGTAGATATGTAGATATATAGTCATTAGATATATATTTATATATAATAAATAAACAGATACCATTTTTATTTTTTATTATTTATTTATTTATTTATTTTTTGAGACGGAGTTTCGCTCTTGTTTCCCAGGCTGGAGTGCAATGGCGCGATCTTGGCGCACCGCAACCTCCGCCTCCTGGGTTCAGGCAATTCTCCTGCCTCAGCCTCCTGAGTAGCTGGGATTACAGGCACGCGCCACCAAGCCCAGCTAATTTTTTGTATTTTTAGTAGAGACGGGGTTTCACCATGTTGACCAGGATGGTCTCGATCTATTGACCTCGTGATCCACCCGCCTCGGCCTCCCAAAGTGCTGGGATTACAGGCTTGAGCCACCGCGCCCGGCCTACAGATACCATTTTTAAAAGATATATTTATGTATTTTATATATTTATATTATATATACATGTTCATATATACATCATGTTATCACCATTATGGATATAAAGAAGGACATTAAAATAGTGAAAAGATTAAAATAAAATGTACCAAAATGGAAACAGTAATTTAACTCTGCCTAGCTTTATGTGATTAAACAAGGTATTTTTCAAATCTATTTTTCTTTGCTTTCTAGAGGCTTTATAATAAATCTATATTTTTATATTTAAAAGCCTAATTTTTATTAAACAAATAAAAATTCAGCAACACTGTCTTTAGAACATTTTTTAAATCAACTTGAGGATGAAGAAAATGTTATGACTATGGTGGTGAGCATTTTGAAAGATTAGCAGAAGCAGGGATAATGTGACATTTGGCTGATCTTTCAAGGGAAGCTAGACAAATGACACTTTTCGAAAAGAAAATAGTCACTAGTGTTGAAACATGGTATTGCCAGTATGATTAAGAAGGAAAGTGTCAACTTCTTCTGTGGAAAATCCTAACATTACCAAACCTAAGAAGGCAAATACTTCAACAACAGAAATGAAAAATATCTTGATTCATTTATTTAACACTTTTTTAGAGTTTAATCCCAAAAAGTCTATTTTGAAGAAAAGAAAAAATCTTACTCGTGTATATTACCCTTTGCAGTGAACTGGCCAAATAAGTCTATCCAAGGTACGTTGAATACCGAGCATGCTTTAAACATTTTTATTTACATCATCTCTAATCCCTACAACAATAGTGCAAGGAAAGGTTTAACATCTTCTTTTTACAGAGAGGAAAGCTGAGGCTCAAAGAGATACAGTAGCTCATTTAACATTACACATCTAATACGTGGTGGAGGTGGGATCTATACTTACATCTGTCAGACCTTAAAGTCTGTGTTCTTCTTTCTACCTCTCTGCCTCAGTCCAACAATTGGGATCTTTGCCATGATGCCTCACGAGTTCACGAGGCACTTTTCAGGAAGTTTTTGACTCAGACTTTATCACTCAGCAAGATACCTCAACTAATTTACAAAATGTGACTTGAAAAGCAGGTTGTAATTCCAAAAGCAAAAATCCAACCACAAAAGATAAAGTCTTAATCAGTAGAGCTTTACAGAAGGAAGTAATGTAGGTAGTAAGGGCACTTTCGGAAATGTCTGGAATCAGAGGAGTCGATGTATCACCTGTTAGAAATTGTACTCGCTTGGTAGCAAAATTTTCCTTGTGTTCACTTAAAATAATAGTCTTGTTGTTTTAAAACCAACGCACAGTCAGAGGGTGACTTGGATGTTTATTTTTTATTCTCTTTGCCTTCTTGTTTTAAGAATGGATTTTTCCTAAATTCTAATTATTATTGTAACTTACATAAGTGCAGCCGATTTTGGTTTTAAGGATAAAACTGCATTTAAGTAGCTTTGTCTGGATTATCAAAACCAGGCCCTGAAGAAGTGAGTTCCTAAAGGGTAGGAACTTTGCTTATGTCTATATCTCAGTTGTGTTAAACAGAATAACTGGCGCAAATTAGCAAATGATGCACTGAGGAATCATAGAACAAAAGACTTTATGAAGAACTAAGTTTCAGATTCAGGGTGACGCTAAGGAGCTAGTGTACCAGAGGATGGTATGCCTTCTGCAATCACAAAAGCAGCATTCAGTCTGATCTGGGCTCTAAGAAGTGCTCCTTGAGACCTGACATTTTATCCTAACACTGCCACTAACAGGTTAAGTCAGAAAGAGTTCACTTCCCAGAGCTTTCGATTTCTGGTTTCCAAATCAGTACAATGAGAAACTGAAAAGAAGGAAAGAGGAAAAAAAGAGAGGGTCAGAGATCCCTCCTGCTTGTACAATGCCATGATTTGGACACAGTGTTTGGGCAACCATGGCCCATCCACCAATTCCTGCCTGTCGTCTCTTGTCAGAGAGCTCATGAGCCACGAATGTGAAAGAATTCAAAAAAGTAACAATATTTTGGGACATGTCAACAATTATATAAAATGTAATTTTCAGTTCTCATAAAAGTACTTTGGAACTCAGCCCCACTCCTTTATTACCCATTTCTATGGCTGCTTTCACACCACAACCACAGAGATGAGTAGCTGTGACAGAGACCATATGGGCTGCCAAGCCTAAAATATTTACTGCCTAGACCTTTCCAGAAAAAAAAAGTATTGCTGATCTTTTACACAGACAATCAAGCAAGGGATCACCTGAGAACATTAAAATCTGTGTCTAGGACAAATGGGGCCTATAAAAACTAGGGAATAATCTTCCCCACTACTTATGCAAGAACATTCACCCTTGAGAGAGCAGGCTACATGGCTTGGCAGCACTACTGCCACCAGTCCAGACTTCCCCTCACCTGTGCCCTATAAGTGACCAGCATTTCTAGGCATCCGTGGAGCAGCGGGGTGCATTCTCATGGCTTGCCCCACACCTTCCCTTTCTCCTGCTTCCTCACATTCTATTTTCTGAGTGGTTGTCAAAGGAACGCTGAATTTTGCTGTCACTTTTTTAGACCCCACTTCCACTTATTACAGTCTTGGTACCAGGAAGCATTGCAAGCTCCTATCTCATCACCACAACCGCCTGCTTCTCACTTAGTCCAGACGAGCTTGCCACAGTGCACTTACTTTTTAATCCCTCTCTCTCTTCTTGCCTTCACCTCCTCTCCCTCCCTCTCTCCCTGGCTCTTTCTGTCACACGGGTGTGTGCACATACACAAGTTCCGATTAGATAAAAGAAGAAACACTTTTTAAGTTTCTTTCTAGGCCTAATAGAAAATTCTTTTTTTTTTGTTACAAAAACAGAGCTGTTTTTTTTCCATTGCAAAAGTGTGGGTGTCCTTCCTTTTGGAGAGTAACAATCATTTTCTACATGGCCTGCTGACACATTGCATGTTGTACATATGTGTGTGTGCACATGTGCATATGAGTGTTAGAGTATGTGTGTGTAGCAGGGAGGAAAGAGATGAAGGAGAGTGTGTATGTGCATGTTGGTTCATATGAGTGTGAGTGTGTGCATGCACGTGCCTGTGTGTGTGCACATGTGTATGAGCATGCTTGTATTTGCATATGAGAATGTGCATGTGAGAGAGAAAGAAAGAATGCGTGTATGTGTGAATGTGTATGTGTGTGTATAGCAGGGAAGAAGGGGATGAAGAAGAGTATGCGAAAAAGAGAACACCTCAGAACAGTCAAATAAAAGATTCCATATCAACATCATATCTTGTTAAATACAGGACTCCCAAGTCAGTCACCTTCAAGCTGGAAGCGTGGAGTGTAAAAAGAGTGGGTGTTCTTCTCTGACAACTTATTGTCTAAGACAATTTTATGATCAAAAATATATTCGAATAAAAGTACCTGAGAAAAGTACATAAAGAGAATATAGCAAAATGTTAACAATGGTTTTCTTTGGGTGAGAGGAAGAAGAAGCAGGTTGTGGTTGATCTGTTTCTTTTAGTTCAACTATTCTGCATTCCTCACTTTTAAATTTTAAATATTAAGCTGGAGAGAAAGAACATGAATATAAAGATGAATTCGCTGAATGGAGCAACGAATGCTGAGTTAGCCAAAAATGTATGGCTACCTTCTATATCTAATTATCTGAGGGCAAATCAGAAAACACCACTTTCAGAATTTTTTTTTTTTTTTTAAGAAATGAAGTTTCGCTCTTGTTGCCCAAGCTGGAGTGCAATGGCACAATCTCGGCTCACCGCAGCCTCCGCCTTTTGGGTTCAGGCAATTCTCCTTCCTCAGCCTCTTGAGTAGCTGGGATTACAGGCACGCACCACCATGCCCAGCTAATTTTTTGTATTTTTAGCAGAGACTGGGTTCCATAATGTTGACCAGGACGGTCTCGATCTCTTGATCTTGTGATCCACCCACCTCGGCCTCCCAAAGTGCTGGGATTACAGGCTTGAGCCACCGCGCCCAGCCAGAAATTTTTTTAAATGTGTTTTACGTTATTTTCCCTTTCATCCTAAGGACTAAAAATTGAACACAACTGGATCTGCGCCATTGCCTCAAAGATTCTTAGCCTAGTTCAAGATCCATTGTCTGGACACTCCTGCTTTTTAGACAGAAAACAGTGCTAAATTCCTATTGACTTCCAAATACACAGACCCACAGATTTGTCACAGTAGCCTCTCTCTCTCACCCTGTCTCTGTCCGTCTGAGTCTCTTTCTTTCTCTCTCTCTTCCCTCACATCATTCCCATATCAGAATGCATATATAAAAATTTGATTAACTGAAACATAGAACGATCAAGATTTTACTACAAGAGAAATACACAGACTTCAGCTAAGATGTTTGGTTGAATACCTGCATATGCCTTCACTCCATCATTAAACCACATTAACACGGGATGATTAAAAATAAATAAACCAACAAAGATAAAAAGAAAATAAAGACAATCCCTTCAGCATATAGAAAACTGGCAAGCAGAAGCTGTCAGTGACACCTGACAGTAGACCCAGAGATGCTAAATCCCAAGCCAGTGGCAGGAAGGCAATCAGGATCCCCAAGGGTTCAAGAGTTGGCAGCTAAATTTACCTAGGGAATTTATGTTTCAGTAGTAGGTAGATCCCAGATCCTCTCCCTAGAATCGGTGACTGCATCCCACGGTGGTGGCAGGGTGGAGGTTTGCTCTCTATAGGGTAAAATTTGGGGTCTCTAGGCGGGAGCTCTCTAGACACAAGTGCTTAAATGTACACACTGAACACTGAGATCCTCCAGGTTTTCCTACCACTGAGTTCCAATGAGGGTGGCAGATACACTTGGTCAGAAGTTAAGATGATTTTTCTCTAGAGAGAATCTCTCTTGCTCAAGAAGAAAAGGTCTGACCCAGCAAGACCACCGCCCACAAAATGTTACAATCACAGAACTTCCATCAGCTTTTAGCTTTTCAGTGCTCCATTTTTTTCTAACAGACACAGACAGCTAAGGGTCACCAGGCATCTGAGCAAAGCTTCTAACATGAATGGCCGAGACCAGAGCAAGAAGACACATAAATGCAGCCTGAATGAGGACTGTGCTAGGAGATAAGACCTTCTGAAACCCATATGAATGTTCTCGAAGAGAAAAGTGTTACCATTTTCATGAAACAAGAACCAAATTTAAAGAAAAAGTAAACGCTTAGAAATTAAAAATATGACAGCAGAACTTGTGAAAAATTCTTGTTAGAATAGTAAGACAACAAAGTTGAGTAGATGAACCTTATGTCTTCCAGAAATAGCGATAAGAAAAAAGTTGAAATCCGGAAGAAAATTTGAACAGGTTCAACACTAAAATGATCAGAATTCCAAAGATAGAAATAGAGACAGAGAGAGAGAGAGAAAAAAGAACAGACACACGCAGCAAATAAGAAAGAGAGAGATAAACCCTAACGCAGTAATTGCTGGAGACTACAACACCCAACATTCAGCACTGGACAGATCTTCCAGACAGAAAACCAACCAATCAACATGAAATTTAATCTTTACTACAGACCAAGTGGAACTGATATTCAAGGAACATTTCATCCAATGACTGCAGAATACACATTTTTTCAACTCAACACATAGATCATTCATAAGTATAGAAGATACCTTAGCTCACAAAGCAAATGCAATCACATTTGAAATCAGGACTAAGAAATTCATTCAAAACCATACACTTACATGGAAACTGAGTAACTTGCTCCTGAATGACTCCTGGGTAAATAATGACATTAAGGCAGAAATCAAGAAGTTTAAGAAGTTCTTTGAAAGTATTGAGAACAAAGGTACAACTTACCAGAGTTTCTGGGATGCAGCTAGTCAAGTAGTGTGGAGAGAAATTTATAGTACTAAATGCTCACATCAAGAAGTGAGAACTCGCGACAGCTGCGGTGACTCACTCTTGTAATCTCAGCACTTTTGGAGGCCAAGGCGGGCAGATTACAAGGTCAGGAGTTTGAGACCAGCCTGACCAACATGGTGAAACCCCATTCTACTAAAAATACAAAAATTAGCTGGTGTTGTGGCACATACCTGTAATCCCAGGTACTCAGGAGGCTGAGGCAGGAGAACTGCTTGAACCCAGGAGATAAATGTTGCAGTGAGCCCATATCACACCACTGCACTCCAGCCTGGTTGAGAGAACAACACTCCATCTCAAAAACAAAATTGAGATCTCAAGTTAACTACCCAACATCACAATTAAAAGAATTAGAAATCCAAGAGCAAAGAACACCCTCAAAGCTATGCTGAATGGGAGTGGGGAGAGAGGGCATCTTTATCTTGTGCCAATTTTTAAGGGGAATGCTTTCAGCTTTTGTCCATTCAGTATGATGCTGGCTGTGGTTTTGTCACATGTGGCTCTTATTATTTTGAGGTATGTTCCTTCAATACCTGGTTTATTGAGAGTTTTTAACACACATGAAAGTTGAATTTTATCAAAAGTTGTTTTTGCATCTATTGAGATAATCATGTAAGTAATTTTTTTCTTTAGTTCTGTTTATATGACGATGACATTTATCAATTTGCATATGTTAAACCAAACTTGCATCTCAGGGAGGGTGGTTGTGACCAGGAATTGATCAGTTTCTTCTACATTTCTCAACTTTTTCAGGTTCATTGACTCACTCTGCAATCCCAGAACTTTGGGAAGTCAAGGTGGGTTGATCACCTGAGATTGGGAGTTCAAGACCAGCTGGATCAACATGAAGAAACCCCATGTCTACTAAAAATACACAATTAACCAGACATGGTGGCACATGCATGTCATCCCAGCTACTCAGGAAGCTGAGGCAGGAGAATAGCTTGAACTCAGAAGGCAGAGGTTGCACTAAGCCGAGATCTCACCATTTCCCTCCAGCCTGAGCAACAAGCACAAAACTTCATCTCAAAATTAAAGAAAAAAAAGTACCTACAGTTGTACATCATATTATCTGAGGGTGGTTTGTATTTCTGTGGGGTCAGTGGTAATATTGCCCTTATTGTTTTTGATGGTGGTTATTTGAATCTCTTCCCTTTCTCCTTCATTGGTCTAGCTTCAAGTTTATTATTTTTTAACCAGTATGATTTTAATAGACCAGTTACTTGGTAGTAAATTGAAACATACAGAGTGCCATCTCCAAGAGCAGTCATGATTTCATTTGGGTTCTTGAAAAATGTTAAGAAGTAGGTTGAGTTTTATTATTCTTTTCAGAAAACCAGCTTTTGAAAAATTTATGTGGAACCAAAAACAGCCAAGGCAATCCTAAGCAAGAAGAGCAAAGCTGGAAGCGACATGCTACCAGACTTCAAACTGAATTACAGGGCTACAGGAAACAACAGCATAGTACTGGTACAAAAACAAACACATAGACTAATGGAACAGAATAGAGAATCCAGAAACAAAACCAAGCTTCTACAACTACCTGATCTTTGGCAAACTTAACAAAAACAAGCAAGGGGGAAAAGATTCTCCCTATTCAATAAACGATGCCAGGATAACTGGATAGCCATATGCAAAAGACTGAAACTAGACCCCTTCTTTACATTACATACAAAAATTTGCTCAAGATAGATTAAACACTGATATGTAAAACCAAAAACTATAAAAGCTCTGCAAGACATGAGACAATGCCATTCAAAACATAAGCACAGGCAAAGATTTCATCATGAACATGCCAAAAGAAAAGGTAACGAAAGCAAAATTGAAAACTGGGGTCAAATTAAAATGAGAAACTTTCACACAGCAAAATAAACTATCAACAGAGAAAACTGACAACCTACAGAATGTGAGAAAATGTTTGTAAACTATGCATTCCACAAAAATCTAATATCAAACATCGGTAGGGAAATTAAATTTACAAGAGGAAAACAAACAACCCATAAAAAGGTGGGCAAAGAACATAAACAGACACTTTTAAAACAAGACATATATGCAACAAGCAATCATATTTAAAAAGCTCAACGTCACTGATTATTAGAGAAATGTAATGAAAATTATAATAAGATACCATCTCGCACCAGTCATAATGGCAATTATTAAAGCAAAAAAAAAAAACAAACACATACTGGCAAGGTTAGAGAGATAAACAACACTTAGACACTGTATTCGGGAATGCAAATTAGTTCTGCCATTGTGAAAAAGTGTCATGATTCCTCAAAGACCGAAAGAGTGAAATACCATTTGAGTCAGCAAACCTAGTAATGGGTTACTAGGTATGCACCCAAAGGAATATAAATCCTTCTGTTATAGAGACATGTGCACGCATATGTCCATGGCAGCACTGTTCACAATAGCAAAAATATGGAATCAAGCTAAATGCCCATCAATGGTAGACTGGATAAAGAAAATGTGGTACATATACAACAAAAAACACTAGGCAGCCACAAAAGAATGCGATCATGTTCTCTTCAGGGACATAGATGAAGCTGGAGACTATTATTCTTAGCAAACTAATGCAGGAACACAAAATCCAAATACCAGATATTTTCACTTGCAAGTGGGAGCTAAATGATGAGAACACAGGAACATGCAACAGGCGGAAGAACAACACACACTAGAGCCTTTCAGAGAGTGGAGAATGAGAGAAGGAAGAAGATCAGGAAAAACAACTAAATGGGACTAGTCTTAATATCGGAGTAATGAAATAATCTGTACAACAAACCTCATGACAGACTTTACCTAAATAACAAACCTGTGCTTGAACCTTTGAACTTAAATAAAAGTTAAAAAGAAAGGCAACTTCTCAAGTTGAATAACATAACCTCCTAGGTTTAAACACATGAACACAAACTCACACCAAGGAACATTGTCTTGAAAATCTGCAATATATGACAAAGGAAAACAGCTCTCCTAAGTTTTCAGAAACGTTTTTAAAAAAACAGTATTTACAAAGAATCAAAAATCAGAATGATTTCAGGCTTCTCAACAGCACTACCAGAAGCTGGGAAATAATGGATTAGTATCTTTAAAACTTGAATGGGAAATTATTTTCAATCAAAAATTCTATGCCCCACCAGTCATGTAAGTGTAAGAAAAATAAAGTCATATTTGAGAACAATTTGCTTCAGTGTATCCTTGCTTGAATAAGTTACTGGAGGATACAGTCCACAAACAACAGATTCAGGGCATGGGGAAGTGCAAAACAACAGAGTGGGTTTGTATTTGTATTTAAACGACAGCAGCATTCGAGAGTTAGGGAATACTGGAGGAGGAGTTTTCTCCAGCATCCCTGGAGCCCACACCTCTCATTTCCACATTCCTATGTCCCATTGCTGCCCATGAATTCTGATCACCTATTCCTTTGATAGAGGTATTTCTCTCACTGATTAGCTGTAGTCAAGTGGCTCTTTCTTGGGCTACAGGAGGAAATCTATTGCTTTTCATTAAACAGCAATTGGATTAACCTAGGCTTAAGGTCAGCATTATGCCATCAGCTGTACGTTCTTGGGAAGACATCTACTCACAAACTGGTTAAAGAACGTGGCCCTCCTACCTCTGACTTGTGTGATTCTAAGCAAGCTATTTAGCACCCTCTCATCTGTGAAACAAACATAAAGTTCTTATCTTGGGCTCCACAAACAGAAAGTGTTGAACAAGAACAGTTTCTTTTCCTCCAAGGCCAGACCATATGGAGGACCCTAAGACAGCCACAGCCTTGGTCAGTAGGACAAACACAAGGTTCAAATTGCACCATTAAAACTGTGGCCAAACGTGTGCTCTGCCTCTGAGTCACTCACTGTCATAAGGCTCTACCAGTTCCCATTCCAGATAGAAAGTGGGCTTTTGTTGGTTTTTGTTGTTTTTCAAGAGATGGAGTCACCCAGGCTGGAGTACAGTGGCATGACCATAGCTCACTGCATCCCCAAACTCCTGAGCTCAAGTGACCTTTCTGCCATGGCCTCCTGACAGAAGCTGGGCCAACAGGGCAGCAGGTATGCATCCCCACACCCAGGAATTTTTATTTTGAGAGATGGGGTACCGCTATCTTGCCCAGACTGCTCTCAAATTCCTGGCCTGAAGAAATTTTCCCATATAAGCCTCCTAAATTTCTAGGATTACAGGTGTGAGCCACTGTGCCCAACAGGTGTTCTTAAATGCAATTTCCACACTGCTATTCTGAAGAAGGGCAAGAAGCAAAGAGACCCTCCTTGAAACATAGAAAATAAAAGCATTCACTATTAAGTGGAGGCAGAGTTGATGATCAGCCAAAACTACTTCAACTGTAATCCAGAAGTCCCATTGATACAGGAGTTCTAAAGGAATTATTTAGTCAGAGATTGAAAGTAAGGAAGTCTTTGGTAAGATTTCCCTTTGAATAAAAAGCAGCCCCAAATCCATTTCTAACAAAGAGCGGCCTGTAAAATCGAGCTGCAGATATAGACAAGCGAGCTGGAAGCTTGCACAGGCGAATGCCAGCATCTGTAACAATAGGAGGCTACTTGGGTGCCAGGCATGCTCAACCTGACGGCTTCATCTTCCTTTTTCTTTATCAACCACAAGTGCAGTAAGGGACAGACAACATGCACTGGCCAAGTAGAAAACCTATATGCATAAGAAGATTCGGGTGGATAGCCAGCTTCTTCACGAGCTATGTAAAGATCTCACCTTGTCCAACCCATATTTGGACCCTATGTAAATCAAACACCACCTCCTCAACAAGTCTATAAAACCTTGTGCAGTTCACCAGAAAACCAGAAAACACACTCAGAAGCCCCTCTCTCTCTCTGCAGAAGAGAGAGATGTTCTCTTTTCTTCTTTTGCCTGTAAAACCTCCATTCTTAACCTCACTCCATGTGTATTCACGTCCTTGATTTTCTTGACATGAGGCAATGTACCTTGGGTATTACCTCAGATGGACAATGCTGCTTCATCATAGTTCTGTTTTGTTCAGGTTGTGGGACAAACGGCTCCTTTCCTCTGCAACCTCAGCTCAACCTTACTCAGGCCTCCTTCCAGCAGAATCACAGAGCCAAATGAAACCCCTTAAGTCTTCTTTTAAATGGGCAGCCGCTCCAAAGAAAGCAGCATGATGAGTTTCAGGTGGCCCGGGGTGGGGGGCAGTGCTACTCTGGCTTCTCCGTGCTCAGTCCCTCTCAGTTCAAAAGCGCACCACGTGGAGCAATAGAACACCTGCTCATCTGAGTTTTAAAAATAGTGGGAGGAAAAGCGCTGTCTTCATGCTTATTTCCCTGGCAGAGGGGAGGTCATAAAACACTAATTTCTAAGCAGTGGACCAGAGTTTTACTGATCTCTTCTGTTACTGACTCATGTTTACCCAGAGAAACCACATCACAAATCTGAGTCTCCTCTGGCAAGAGAAGGAATCGGATTCATGATTCTCTCAGCCCCCTTTCCACAGTAGAGTTCTGACTCCATTTCTAAAATACTTTTCTGCAAGCCTCTGTACCTCATAAATGTTTTACTATACTCGAGACAGCAAAGGGAAGCACAGATTAGCTACTGTTTTCAGAACAGTGGAAACATGCTGTCTTCTCCAAGTTTGGCATTGGAGTCAAAGATCAAGCGCCAAACAGTAGTTGTCAAGAATCCTTTCATTTACAATCAGGTTCTAGACTTTTCAAATGGTGTGGGCAAGAACCAGTTTGACAGAATAGGTTATTATCTACCTCTTACCTTTATAGGACAGGACTAAAAATTCTCTTTTTTAAGACAGAGTCTTGCTCCGTTCCCGAGGCTGGAGTGCAGTGGCATGATCTCGGCTCACTACAACTTCTGCCTCTCAGGTTGAAGTGATTTTCCTGCCTAAGCCTCCTGAGTAGCTGGAATTACAGGGGCCCACCACTACACTCAGCTAATTTTTGAATTTTTAGTAGAGACAGGGTCTCCCCATGTTTGCCAGGGTAGTCTCCAAAGCCTGACCTTATGATCTGCCTACCTGAGCTGCCCAAAGTACTGGGATTACAGATGTGAGCCACCACGCTGGGCATTTTTTTTAATTACACTGAAGACTTTTGAAAGGGTTGTGTGTTGTATGAACTCCCTCCTCACCCAATTCTCATGGATGGGAAAAGGCTGCTGCTTCATTTTAAAGCTAATGAGCTGCCTGAACAGGAACTTCTAATTAACCATTCAAACCGATTAGCTCATGTCCCTGAAGGCTGGAGAACACGGGAACTGCTATCCCATCTGAATACAATCCAAAGGCAAAAGGCTGTGGCCAAGTTGAAATAATGGGGCAGATAGAAGCGATAAAGACTGGAGCTGGGAGTGGCCCGTACTTCAAGTTAAGCCAAACAAAGGTGTTTGGATGTTTTATATGGGCCAAATAGGAATTCCATAATAGAGAAAACCATTGATTTTAAGGAGGACGCTGCCCTGAAAAGCTTCCTGCCAGAGGTAAGGAAGAGGCTGCCCAGGACCCCCAGAGGCAGGTGGTAGGAGGGCTCTTAGTGGTTTCCTAGAAACTGTAT
The DNA here is from genome assembly GCF_049354715.1 of Callithrix jacchus. Classification (NCBI taxonomy): domain Eukaryota; kingdom Metazoa; phylum Chordata; class Mammalia; order Primates; family Cebidae; genus Callithrix; species Callithrix jacchus. The sequence goes on along the minus strand of NC_133521.1, from coordinate 51,192,262 downwards.
TACCTAGAAACTGTATTACCTGAGGTAGTGAACTGCTGTCAGAGATCCCTACCAGGAGAATTTCTCAGGAACGCATGAGAAAGGGCCCAAAACTGCATGCCTGCTCCTAAAATGTGACACCATAATACAGCTGAACTATTCAATAAGGCCCTATCTGTTCCTCTGTCTCTCCTTTCTCCCTGCCCCTATCCGACCCTAGAAGAGCCAGAAAGCACTGGTAAGAAGTGAGGGTGGATGGTCATAAACAAACACACTGCCCTTTTTTCCCTTCCCACTGTGGGTTTCTCAGGCTGAGGCTGTCACAGAGGAGGAGGGATGAAAATTGTTTTCGTTGATATTTTATCATGAACATTTATGAACGTACAGCAAAGTTGAAAAAACTTTACAGTGAACACTTTAACTGTATCTTCACCAACTTGGAGTCTTGTTTTATCTCATGTCCATCCATAGATCCATCTTTCTATCCATCCAGTAATCCATTATAGGTTTTAGGCATTTTAAAGTAAATTGCAGACATCAGTAACTCAACGTGCATTAACTAGAATTTGGTACCTTTTTTTTTTCCTTTTGGTGTAAAGTTTACAAATGATGAAATGCAAAAATTTTAAGTATGCATTTACCGAATTTTGACAAAAGTATACATATGTGTAACCCAAAACTCTATCAAATAAAGAACATTACTATAATCCCTGATATGGTTTGGCTGTGTCCTCACCCAAATCTCTTCTTGAATTGTAGCTCCCAGAATTCCCACGTGTTGTGGGAGGGACCTGGTGGGAGAGAATTTAATCATGGTGACAGTTTCCCCCATACTGTTCTTGTGATAGTGAATAAGTCTCACAAGAGCTGATGCTTCTATAAGAGGAGAGCCCTTTTGTTTGTTTCTCATTTCTCTCTTGTCTGCCACCATGTAAGATGTCCCTTTGACTTTCTGCCGTGATGATGAGGCCTCCCCAGCCAGGTGCAACTGTGAGTCCCTTAAACCTTTTTTGAATAAAGTACCCAGTATCACGTATGTCTTTATCAGCAGTGAAAAAACGGACTAATACAATCCCAGAAAGTTTCCTCATGACTTGTCTCAGTCTCCAGCTCTGTACCCTTGGATTTTTTTCATTGTAGACTAAGTTTGCCAACTTTAGAAATTCCACGTAACTTGAATCATGTTGTGATAACCCTATATATAAGGCTCCCTTCAGTCCACAAAATAATTTTTATATTTATCAGTCAGGTTACACATATCAGTATCTCTTTCATTTTTATTGCTGAGTAGTATTTCATGCTATGAAATAACGTAGGTGCTACCTGATCCTCTATTTGTGGTCACCATAAATATTTTCAACTTTTGATTATTATGAGTAAAGCTATTGTGGTCTTCTATAAGTATTTTTATTAACATGTATTTTCACTAATTGGGGTAGATTCCTAACTCGGAAATGTATTATAGATGAGATGTATGTTCGTTCCATAAGAAAATTCCAGAAATTTGACAAAGTAGTTGTACTGTTTTATAGTCCCATTAGCAATAGTTATAGTTGTGCTGTATTCTTGCCAACATTTGGTGTTTAGTCTTTCCCAACCTAGTTATTTTGTGGGGTGTGTAGTAGTATCTCACTGTGGTTTTAATCTGCATTTCCTTGATGTTAACCATTTTGTTCCACTTGTATAATATCTTTGCAAAGTGGCTCCTCAAATTTTTTCCCCTTCTAAACAGTAATTGTTATCTTTTTTTCTTTTAGTTGTTCTGTCATCCAGGCTGGAAGGCAATGGTACAATCTTGGCTCACTACAACCTCTGCTTCCTGGGCTCAAGCGATCCTCCCACCTCAGTCTCCCAATTAGCTGATACCAGGCTAACTTTTTGTATTGATATTAGCCAACATAGAAGGCTAATTTTTTGTACTTATACTAGCTGTCAGGGTCTCACCATGTTGCCCAGACTAGTCTCAAACTCCTGGCCTTAAGCCATTCATCCTCCTCGGCCTCCCAAAGTACTGGCACTACAGGTTTGAGCCACTGTGCCCAGCCTTATTTTCAGGTTATAAAACTGCTTTATGTATTCTGGAAATCAGGCTCTTTACTGAAAATAGATTTACGACCATTTTCTGTCAGGCTGTGGCTTGCATATTCTTTTGTATAATGTATCTTTTAATTTTCCCAGACACATTTTCTGCAAAATTCGTGTTAGTTTTTGTTTTATTTTTCAGATACTTTGTTCATTTCATCTAAGTTGCAGAATTTGTCACCATGACGTTGTTTATGATAGTCTCTTATTATCCTTTTCACGTCTGCAGGATCTGTAGTGATAGTTTCACTTCGCTTTCACTTCTGATATTGATACTGACCATTTGTGTTTCCTCTTTTTTTTTCATGATCAGAGTAGCTTAAGGTTTATTAATGTTGATATTTTAAAACAACCAGCTTCTTTGCTTTGTTAGTTTTCTCTATTATTTTGTCTGTCTTCAATTTGGTTTATCTCTGCACTTTTATCTTTATTGTTTCCTTCTTACTACTTCGTTGGAGTTTTCTTTGCTCTGTGTGTGTGTGTGTGTTTTCAATCTTCTTTAGGTGAACATTTACGTCATTGATTTTAGACCTTTCTCTTTTTCTTCTATTGCAGTATAAGCATGTACGGCTATACTTCCCTCTGGGAACTCCCATAGCTGTAATTCATAAGTGTTGGCATGTTGTATTTTGATTATCCCTTAGAATAAAATATTTTATATTCTACCTTTTGATTTCTTCTTGGGCTTGTGTATTATGTTTAATCTCCAAGTACTTGGAGCTTTCCTAGTTCTCTTATTGTTAATTTCTGTTTTAATCCTATTGTGGTCAGGTAACATACACTGCATGAATTCAATTTGATTTAATCTATTCAGTCTTGTTTTACGACCTAGCATGTGACCTATCCTAGTGAACACTACATATACTTGAAACATACAGTATTCTGTGGTTATTGGGTGTCGTTTTCCATTGGTTTGTTTAAGATGGTGGAGAGTGTTGTTCAGATCATCTGCATCTTGACTAAGATTTTGTCTATTTTATCTATCAATTGCTTGGGAGATGGGTATTAAAATCACCAATAAAAATTGTGGATTGTTTGTTTATTCCTTTAGTTCAATTTTGTTTTGTGCAAATTGACGCAGAAATTATTTTTAATCCGTTTCTTTGATGAAATGACTCTTCTGTAATCATGAACTATCCCTCTTTATCTTTGGAAATACTGTTTTGACTTAAGCATATTTTATTTGGTATTAATATAGCTTCTTCACACTTCCATTACTGACTGTTTGCATAGTATATCATTTTAAATGTACTCATTTAGGGTCAGGTACAGTGGCTCACACCTGCAATCCCAGCACTTTGGGAGGCTGAGGCAGGTAGATCACTTGAGGTCAAAAGTTTAGGACAAGCCTATCCAATGCAGTGAAACCCCAGCTTTCTTAAAAATACCCCAACATTTAGCTAGGCGTGGTTGCATGTTTCTGTATTCCCGGCTACTCAAAAGGCTGAGGCAGGAGAATTGCTCGAACCCAGGAGGCAGAGTTTACAGTGAGCAGAGATTGCACCACTGTACTCCAGCCTGGGAGATAGAGTAGGACACTGTCTTAAAAAAATTCAAATGTACTTATTTAGACCTACGTATATTTGTCTTTTTTTTTCTATTCAAAGTGTGTATTTCATATAGAGCACTGGGTCTTGTGGGTTTTTTAAATCAATTCTGGCAATCTCTGCACTTGAATTGGAGTATGTGGTATGATTCATTAACATTTAACGTTATTAAATATAGATTTATTAGTGGTTGAATGATGTAATTGGATTCAAGCTTACAATTTAATGGTTTGTTTCATTATTTTGTTTCTTTTTTTTTGCATCCCCTTCCCCACTTTTTGTCCTGTCCCTTTCCTCCTGATGTCTTTTGGACTCTTTAAATACTTTTAAAATTTCATTTTAAAGTATCCATGACTTATTAGATGTAGTGGTTGAATATTCCTTATCTGAATTCCTTGGGACTAGAAGTGTTTTGGATTTTAAACTTTTCTCATATTTGGAACATTTACATATACATAAAGAGATCTCTTAAAGATATAACTGAAGTCTAAACACAAAATTCACCTATGTTTACGTACACCTCATACACATCACGCAAATAAAATTTTACATATTTTTAGCAATTTTGTGCACGAATCAAAGTTAGTATACATTGAACCATCAGAAAGCACACATATCGCTATCTCAGCCATCGATGTGGATGAATTTCAGATCTTGGAATATTTTGGATTTTGGGGTTTATGGATCAGAGATGCTCAACCTCTACCTGTTTTCATTTTTGATGATTTTATGTATTAAAATATGTAAAAAAGGGTTAAGTTTTCAGCTGAATGAGATTTTTGAGTTTGGAAATTAAACTAAACAGGATTTTTCTTAAGTTCCAGGATACAGGTGCAGAATGTGTAGGTTTATTATATAGGTATATGTATACCATGGTGCTTTGCTGCACCTATCAACCGTTCATCTAGGTTTTAAGCTTCACATGCACTAGCTATTTGTCCTAATGGTCTCCCCGTCTCACCCTCCTCTGACCCCCAACTGGCCCCAATGTGTGTTGTTCCCTCCCTGTGTCCATGTGTTCTCACTGTTCGACTCCCAATTATGAGTGAAAAAGTGTGGTGCTTGGTTTTCTGCTCCTGTTTTGAACCAGACAGAATTTCTTAATATCTTAAATTGCTCAGTGAAATAGAAAATATCAAAGATTCTACCCAACAGGTGGGTAAGAATGAGTCCACGTAGCAACTTTGATAAAGTGAAGGGAAATAACAAACCATTTCTGATTGCTCCCTGCCACAGCCAGTGCATTCAACCTTTTTACTGTCCTTTTATTATTTTTTCATTGTTCTTACAGTCATTATTATTTTTCCCCAAATGAAAAAATAAAAGTTGTAGGATTGATAGTGAGGAAACAAAGACTGACAGCTGCCCCTACACCTGAGTTTAACTTTTGAGAAATATAGTCAACGTGATGATTTTCACACAGGGCTAGTAGGCCTTCTGCATCTGTTATAATTCCTGTTATGTTGTGGACAAAAAATAAATTTTTCTCTCCATGGGAACCTGTTAGTGATACTTGAGAACAATGTCAACTGTAGATCAAACCCGAATACAAGTGGAAATATTCTTTCATTTTTTTTTTGCAGTATTCCTTTTTTAAGACCTGAGATAGGAGGATAAAAAAGGAAAGAACTATTGACATGTGCGACAACATGGCTGAATATCAAAAACATTTTCTTGACTAAAAGAAACCTTACATATGGAGTGATCACAATATAATTCTATTTCTATCAAACTTTAAAATCTGTGCTGAAAGAATATTTAAAAGTATATTTGAGTTTGGGACCGACTAAGAGGAGGCAAAACTGAACTTTTTAGTCTCTGCTGTGATCCAAAACCCATGCTATAAACTTTGTACACAGTATCTCATTTAATCCTCAAAATCACCCTAACAGGTAGTTACTGTCACTTCCCCTGCTTCAAACAGAACATAAAGCTCAGAGAATCCAGGTACTGTGTTTTTTTGTTTTGTTTTTTGAGACGGAGTTTCGCTCATGCCACCCAGGCTGAAGTGCAATGGCATGATCTCAGCTCAATGCAAGCTCCGCCTTCTGGGTTCAGGCAATTCTCATGCCTCAGCCTCCCAAGTAGCTGGGACTACAGGAACGCACCACCATGCCCAGCTAATTTTTTGTATCTTTAGTAGAGATGGGGTTTCACCATGTTGACCAGGATGGTCTCGATCTCTTGACCTTGTGATCCACCTGCCTCGGCCTCCCGAAGTGCTGGGATTACAGGCGTGAGCCACCATGCCTGGCCCGGTACTGTGTTTTACACCTACTTAGAAGTCACTGATTCCTAAAGTTCTAGAAAATGTTCTAAATAAAAATGAATAAAGTAGGCAAAAAAGACCATGTAAATAGCATTTCTACAAATATCTCCTAAGACAATTTTCACATCGATGTCCAAAGACATTTACAAGAATGTTTTCCACAACACTGTTTAAAATAATAGAAAACTACAAGCAACCTAAATGTCCATGGAAGAGTTATATTCTTTCTCTTATTTCCGTATAATGCAATACTGTGCTGATGTAGAGATATCATATTCATTTTTAAAAATTACATTTCTCCCCAGGCTATCCCTCCCCACCTCCCCCTCCCACTGGCCCTCCCCTTTTCTCCCCAATAGACCCCAGTGTTTAGTACTCCCCTTTCTGTGTCCATGTGTTCTCATTTTTCATCACCCACCTATGAGTGAGAATATGCGGTGTTTCATTTTCTGTTCTTGTGTCAGTTTGCTGAGGATGATGTTTTCCAGATTCATCCATGTCCCTACAAACGACATAAACTCATCATTTCTGATTGCTGCATAATATTCCATGGTGTATATGTGCCACATTTTTCCAATCCAGTCTATTATCAATGGGCATTTGGGTTGATTCCAGGTCTTTGCTATTGTAAACAGTGCTGCAATGAACATTCATGTACATGTGTCCTTATAGTAGAAGGATTTATAGTCTTTTGGATATATACCCAGTAATAGGATTGCTGGGTCAAATGGAATTTCTATTTCTAAGGCCTTGAGGAATCGCCACACCGTCTTCCACAATGGTTGAACTAATTTACACTCCCACCAACAGTGTAAAAGTGTTCCTTTTTCTCCACATCCTCTCCAGCATCTGTTGTCTCCAGATTTTTTAATGATCGCCATTCTAACTGGCGTGAGATGGTATCTCAATGTGGTTTTGATTTGCATCTCTCTGATGACCAGTGACGATGAGCATTTTTTCATATGATTGTTGGCCTCATAGATGTCTTCTTTCGTAAAGTATCTGTTCATATCCTTTGCCCACTTTTGAAAACAACTTTCCCCAGTAGCTGATAAGTTACGGTGGCCTTAGACAAGCTGACAAGAGTGGTAGCAAAAAGGCTTCAAGGATTACAAATTGTTCTACTATAAGGTTTTAAAAAGGTTTCAAAGGCAAAGAAGAGCAAATGAAGCCATGAATTTTACAATCTACATATTTTTAGCCCTTTCTCTTTTTTGCTGTTCTTGGGTAAACTAATTAGACCCTGAAAACACATTCGCACCCACAATGTTGTCTCCATAGCTTTAGGGCCTCACCTCTGAGCAGCCAGAGGAAATGCAGCTGACCCCTTATCTAGTTAACAACCTTTTATACTCTGCCCTTTCGCTTTGCTTTCTCCATGTCAACATAAGACATACAAAGATTATTCTGCCTCCAAGATGCTGCAGCTTTCTTCTCAGCTAGTTACCCCCAGCTAAAAATAACTATTCCACATACTCAGAGATATATGGCAATCAAGCAACCAAGTGCCCCTTTTGCCAATGACATGTTTTTAAAAAATATGTTCAATGAGAGGCTCTTTGAAAATTATTCACTTTTTTCTGACGTGAATAGAAAAACATAAAAATATTATCTATTTACCCCAATGCTGAAAGCAAAATTGCTCTAATGATGATCTGCATGAAAAAATATAAAATGACCTTTTCTACAATCTTTTGGAGTATATACACCAAATCAATATGCTCTCTCATGTAAAATATTAAAATTATAATTTACGCGGATAAAAAATATATAAATATTATATATGTAACACAATGTTAAAAGCAAAATGGCTCTAAAGAAAATCTGTTTCAAACAATATACAATTCCCTTTTCTACACTGTTTTGGAGTATATACACCATATCAATAAGCTCTCTCAAATAAACTATTTAAATTCTCAATTTACGCGGTTACAAAAAATATAAATATTTTCTATGTACACCAACGTTAAAAGCAAAATTGCACATAATATAGTGTGTAAGAGAAAATATACAATGCCCTTTTTTACCCTTTCCTGGAGTATATCCACCAAAAAATTGGATCTCTCATGCAAAATACCGAAATTTTAAATTTACGACAATATAAAAAAACCTAAACATTATCTAGGCACCCCAATATTATAAGTAAAATTGCACTGAATATCATCTGTCAGAAAAAATATACAGTGCCCTTTTCTACTCTGTTTGCAGTATATACACCAACTCAATATGCTCTCTCAGGAAAAATACCGAAATTCTAATTTTACGCGAATCGAAAATAATTTAAATTTTATCTAGGCAACCCAATGTTAAAAGCAGAATGGCATTGAATATAAGCTGTCAGAAAAAATATACAATGCCCTTTTCTAAGCTGTTTTGAAGTATATATACCAATTCAATATGCTCTCTCAAGTAAAATACCAAAAATTCTAATTTTAGGCGAAACAAAAAAACTCTAGATATTATCTAGGCACCCCAATGTGAAAAGGAAAATTTCTCTGAATATAATATTTCAAAGAAAATATACAATGCCGTTTTGTACTCTGTTTTGGAGTATATACAACCACTCCATATGCTCTCTCATGTAAAATACAAAAATTCTATATTTAAGTGAATAGAAAAAAATCTAAATATTATCTAGGATCCCCAATGTTAAAAGAAAAATTGCTCTGAATATACTCTATCAGAAATAATATACAATGCCCTTTTCTACTCTGTTTTGGAGTATATACACCAACTCAATATGCTCTCTAATGTAAAATAACGAAATTCTAATTTTACGCAAATCGAAAAAAATCTAAATAATATCTAGGTGCCACAAAGTTGAAATAAAATGTTTCGGAATATAGTCTGTTAGAAAAAATATACAATGCCTTATTCTACACTGTTTTAAAGTATATACACCAACTCAGTATGCTCTCTCATGTAAAATACAGAAATTCTAATTTTACGTGAATCGAAAAAAATCTACATATTATCTAGGCACCCCAATGATAAAAACAAAATTGCTCTGAATATAATCTGTCATAAAAAATATACAATGCCCTATTCTACTCTGTTTTGGAGTATATACACCAACTCCATATGCTCTCTCATGTAAAATAAAAAAATTCTATATTTAAGCAAATCAAAAAAAATCTAAATATTATCTAGGTACCCCAATGCTAAAAGCAAAGTTGCTCTGAATATAATTTGTCAGAAAAGATATACAATGCCCTTTTCTACTTTGTTTTCTAGTATATACACCAACTGAATATGCTCTCTCATGTAAAATACAGAAATTCTAATTTTACCCGAATCGAAAAAAAATCTAAATATTATCTAGGCACCCCAATGTAAAAAACAAAATTGCTCTGAATATAATCTGTCAGAAAAAATATACAATACCCTATTCTACTCTGTTTTGCAGTACATACACCAACTCCATATGCTCTCTAATGTAAAATACAGAAATTCTAAATTAAACCGAATCGAAAAAATCTAAATATTATCTAGGCACCCCAATGTTAAAACCAAAATTTCTCTGAATATAATCTGTCAGAGAAAATATACAATGCCCTATTCTACTCTGTTTTGGAGTATATACACCAAGTCAGTATGCTCTCTCATGTAAAATACAGAAATTCTAAATTTACGTGAATCGAAAAAAATCTAAATATTATCTAGGCACCCAATGTTAAAAACAAAATTGCTCTGAATATAATCTGTCATAAAAAATATACAATGCCCATTTCTACTTTGTTTTGGAGTACATACGCGAACTCAATATGCTCTCTCATGTAAAATACCGAAATTCTAAATCTACGCGAATCGAAGAAAATCTATATAATATTTAGACTCCCCAAAGTAAAAAAAAATGGCTCTGAATATAGTCTGCTAGATAAAATATACAATGCCTTATTCTACTCTGTTTTGGAGTATATACACCAACACTTTATGCTCTCTGATGTAAAATACAAAATTTCTAATTTTAGCTGAATCGAAAAAAATTTAAATGTCATCTAGGCATCCCAATGTTAAAAGCAAAATTGCTCTGAATATAATCTGTCAGATAAAATATACAATCCCCTTTTCTACTTTGTTTTGGAGTATATAAACCAACTCAATATGCTCTCTCATGTAAAATACCGAAATTCTAATTTTATGCGAAGCGAAAAAAATCTAAATAATATCCAGGCGCCCCAAAGTTAAAAGAAAATGTATCTGAATATAGACTGTTAGAAAAAATATACAATGCCTTATTCTACTCTGTTTTGGAGTATATACACCAACTCAGTATGCTCTCTCATGTAAAATACCGAAATTCTAATTTTACGCGAATCGAAAATAATCTAAATATTATCTAGGCAACCCAATGTTAAAATAAAAATGGCACTTCATATAATCTGTCAGAAAAAATATACAATTTTTTTTCCAAGCTGTTTTCGAGTATATACACCAATTCAATATGCTCTCTCACGTAAAATACCAAAATTCTAATTTTAAGAAAATCGAAAAAAGCTAAATATTATCTAGGCACCCCAATGTTAAAAGCAAAACTGCTTTGAATATAATATTTCAAAGGAAATATACAATGCCGTTTTGTAGTCTGTTTTAGAGTATATAAACCAACTCCATATGCTCTCTCATGTAAAATACAGATATTCTATATTTAAGTGAATGGAAAAAAATCTAAATATTATCTAGGCTCCCCAATGTTAAAAGCAAAATTGTTCTGAATATAATCTGTCAGAAAAAATATACAATGCCCTTTTCTACTTTGTTTTAAGGTATATAAACCAACTCAATATGCTCTCTCATGTAAAATACTGAAATTCTAATTTTACGCGAATCGAAAAAAATCTAAATAATATCTAGGCACCCCAAAGTTAAAGAAAATGGTTCTGAATATAGTCTGTTATAAAAAATATACAATGACTTATTCTACTCTGTTTTGGAGTATATACACCAAATCAGTATGCTCTCTCATATAAAATACAAAAATTCTAATCTTGCGTGAATTGAAAAAAATCTACATATTATCTAGGCACCCCAATGATAAAAACAAATTGCTCTGAATACAATCTGTCAGAAAAAATATACCATTCCCGATTCTACTCTGTTTTGGAATACATACACCAACTCAATATGCTCTTTCATTTAAAATACCTACATTCCGATATTACGTGAATCGAAAAGAATATAAATAATATTTAGGTGCCCCAAAGTAAAAAGACAATGGCTCTAAATATAGTCTGTTATAAAAAATATACAAAGACTTATTCTACTTTGTTTTGCAGTATATACACCAACTCAGTATGCACTCTCATGTAAAATACATAAATTCTAATTTTACTTGAATCGAAAAAAATTTAAATATTATCTAGGGACCCCAATGATAAAAACAAAATTGCTCTGAATATAATCTGTCAGAAAAAATATACAACGCCCTATTCTACTTTGTTTTGGAGTACATACACCAACTGCATATGCTCTCTCATGTAAAATAAAGAAATTCTATATTTAAGCGAATCAAAAAAAAATCTAAATATTATCAAGGCACCACAAAGTTAAAAGAAAAATTGCTCTGAACATTATCTGTTAGAAAAAATATACAATGCCCTATTCTACTCTGTTTTGGAGTATATACACCAACTCAGTATGTTCTCTCATGTAAAATACCGAAATTCTAATTTTACGTGAATCGAATAAAATCTAAATATTATCTAGGCACCCCAATGATAAAAGCAATATTGCTCTGAATATAATCTGTCAAAAAAAATATACAATGCCCTATTCTACACTCTTTGGAGTATATAGACCAACTCATTATGCTCTCTCATGAAAAATACCAAAATTCTAATTTTACGCGTATCGAAAAAAATCTAAATAATATCTAGAAGCCCCATAGGTAAAAGTAAATGGCTCTGAATATAGTCTGTTATAACAAAATACAATGCCTTATTCTACTCTGTTTTGGAGTATATAAACCAACTCAGTATGCTCTCTCATGTAAAATACCAAATTTGTAAATTTACGCAAATCGAAATAAATCTAAATATGATCTAGCCGCTCCAAAGTTAAAAGAAAATGTCTCTGAATATAGTTTGTTATAAAAAATATACAATGCATTTTTCTACTATGTTTTGGAGTATGTACACCAACTCAATATGCTCTCTCATGTAAAATACCGAAATTCAAAATTTATGTGAATCGAAAATATTTAAATAATATCTAGGTGCTCCAAAGTTAAAAGAAAATGTCTCTGAATATAGTCTGTTAGAAAAAAAATACAATGCGTTATTCTACTCTATTTTGGAGTTATAAACCAACTCAGTATGCTCTCTCATGTAAAATACCGAAATTCTAAATTTACGTGGATCGAGAAAAATCTAAATATGATCTAGCCACCCCAATGTTAAAAAAAAAATTGCTTTCAATATAGTCTGTCAGAAAAAATATACAATGTTCTATTCAAATCTGTATTGGAGTATATAAAACAACTCAATATGCTCTCTCATGTAAAATACCAAAATTAAAATTTTACGCAAATCGAAAGAAATCTTAATGCTATCTAGGCTCCCCAAAGTTAAAAGAAAATGGCTCTGAATATAGTCTGTTATAAAAAATATACAATGCCGTATTCTACTTTGTTTTGGAGTATATATACAAACTCAGTATGCTCTCTCATGTAAAACACCGAAATTATAATTTTACGTGATTCAGAAAAAATTTAAATATTATCTAGGCACCCCAATGTTAAAAGTAAAATTGATCTGAAAATAATCTGTCAGAAAAAATATACAATGTTTTTTTCTACTCTGTTTTGGACTATATACACCAACTCAATATGCTCTCTCATGTAAAATAGAGAAATTAAAATTATACGCTAATCGAAAAAAATGTAAATGATATGTAGGCAGCCCAAAGGTAAAAGAAAATGGCCCTGAATATAGTCTGTTAGAAAAAATTTACCATGTCATATTCTGCTTTTTTTTGGAATATATACACCAACTCAGTATGCTCTCTCATGTAAAATACCAAAATTCAAAATTTCGTGAATCGAAAAAAATGTAAATATTATCTGGGCACCCCAATGTTAAAAGCAAATTTGCTCTAAATATAGTCTGTCAGAAAAAATATACAATGCCTCTTTCTACTGTGTTTTGGAGTATATACACCAACTCAATATGCTCTCTCATGTAAAATACAGAAATTTAAATTTTACACAACTCGAAAAAATCTAAATATTATCTAGGCACACCAATGTTAAAAGTAAAACTGCGCTGAATATAATCTGTCAGAAAAATATACAATGCCTTATTCTACTCTGTTTTGGAGTATATACACCAACTCAGTATGCTCTCTCATGTAAAATACTGAAATTCTAATTTACGTGACTCGAAAAATATCTAAATATTTTCTAGGCACCCCAATGTTAAAAGCAAAATTGCTCTGAATATAGTCTGGCAGAAAAAACATACAATGCCCTTTTCAACTCTGTTTTGGAGTATATACACCAACTCCATATGCTCTCTCAAGTAAAATAAAATATTCTATATTTAAGCGAATCGAAAAAAATCTAAATATTATCTAGGCAACCCAATGTTAAAAGCAGAATTGCTCTGAATACAATCGGTCAGAAAAAATATTCAATGCCCTATTCTACTCTGTTTTGGCGTATATACACCAACTGAATATGCTCTCTCATGTCAAATACCAAAATTATAATTTTACGTGAATCGAAAATAATCCAAATAATATCTAGGCGCCTGAAAGTTAAAAGAAAATGGCTCTGAATATACTCTGTTAGAAAAAATATAAAATGCCTTATTCTACTTTCTTTTGGAGTATATACACCAACTCAGAATGCTCTCTAATGTAAAATACAGAAATTCAAATCTTACCCGAATCAAAAAAATCTAAATATAATCTAGGAACCCCAATGTTATAAACAAAATTGCTCTGAATATAATCTGTCAGAAAAAATATACAGTGCCCTATTCTGCTCTGTTTTGGATTATATTCACCAACTCAGTATGCTCTCTCCTGTAAAATACCGAAATTCTAATTTTACGTGAATTGAAAAAATCTAAATATTATCTAGGCACCCCAATGTTAAAAACAAAATTGCCCTGAATATAATCTGTCAGAAAAAATATACAATGCCCTATTGTACACTATTTCAGAGTATATACACCAACTCCATATGCTCTCTAATGTAAAATACAGGAATTATAAATTTAAGCGAATCGAAAAGAATCTAAACATTATCTAGGCACCACAATGTTAAAAGCAAAATTGCTCAGAATATAATGTCTGAAAAAATATACAATGCCCTATTCTACTTTGTTTTAAAATATAAACACCAAATCAATATGCTCTCTCATATAAAATACAGAAATTCTAATTTTACCCGAATCAAAAAAATCTAAATATTATCTAGGCACCTTAATGTTAAAAACAACATTGCTCTGAATGTAATCTGTCAGATAAATATTCAATGCCTTATTCTACTCTGTTTTGGCGTATATACAGCAACTGAATATGATCTCTCATGTAAAATACCAAAATTCTAATTTTACGTGAATCGACAAAAATCTAAATAATATCTAGGTGTTCCAAATTTAAAAGAAAATGGCTCTGAATATAGTCTGTTAGAAAAAATCTACAATGCCTTATTCTACTTTATTTTGGAGTATATATACAAACGCAGTATGCTCTCTCATGTAAAATACAAAAATTCAAATCTTACCCGAATCGAAAAAATCTAAATATAATCTAGGCACCTCAATGTTAAAAACATATTTGCTCTGAATATAATCTGTCAGATAAAATATAGAGTGTTCTTTTCTACTCTGGTTTAGAGTATATACACCAACTCCATATGCTCTCTCATGTGAAATACAGAAATTCTATATTTAAGCGAATCGAAAAACATCTATATATTATCTAGGCACACCAATGTTAAAAGCAAAATTTCTCTGAATTTAATCTGTCAGGAAAAATAAAGAATGCTCTTTTCTACTCTGTTTTGCAGTATATACACAAAATCAATAAGCTCTCTCATGTAAAATACCGAAATTCTAATTTTCTCCAAATCGAGAAAATATAAATTTTATCTAGGTTGCCCAATGTTAGAAACAAAATTTCTCTGAATATTATCTGTCAGAACAAATATACAATTTTCTATTTTACTCTGTCTTAGAGTATATACACAAATTCAGTGTGCTCTCATATAAAATTTTGAAATTCTAATTTTACGTGAATTGAAAAAAATCTAATGATCTAGGCAACCCAATGTTAAAAACAAAATTGCTCTGAATATAATCTGTCAGAACAAATATACAATTCCCAATTCTATTCTGTTTTGGAGTATATACACCAACTCAGTGTGCTCCCTCATGTAAAATTCCTAAATTCTAATTTTACGTGAATCGAAAAAAATCTAAATAATACCTAGGCGTTTCAAAGTTAAAAGAAAATGGCTCGGAATATAGTTTGTTAGAAAAAATATACAATGCCGTTTTCCATTCTGTTTTGTAGTATATACACCAACTCAATATTTTCTCTCATGTATAATACAGAAATTCTAAATTGAGCGAATCTAAAAAATTCTAAATATTATCGAGGCACCCCAAAGTTAAAAGCAAAATTGCTCTTAATATAATCTGTCAGAAAAAATATACAATGCCCTATTCTACTCTGTTTGGCAATATATACACCAACTCCATATACTCTCTCATGTAAAATACAGAAATTCTATATTTAAGCTTATCCAAAAAAATCTAAATATTATCTAGGCACCCGAAAGTTAAAGAAAAAATATATAATGCCTTATTCTACTCTGTTTTGGAGTATATACACCAACTCAGTATGCTCTCTCATGTAAAATACACAAATTCTAATTTTACCTGAATCAAAAAATCTAAATATTATCTAGGCACCCCAATGTTAAAAGCAAAATTGCTCTGAATATAATCTGTCAGAAAAAATATACAATGCCTTTTTTTACTATGTTTTGGAGAATATAAACCAACTCAATATGATCTCTCATGTAAAATACCCAAATTCAAATTTTACTCGAATAGAAAAAAACCTAAATAATATCTAGGCGCCCGAAAGTTAAAAGAAAATGGCTCTGAATATAATCTGTTATAAAAAATATACAATGCCTTATTCTACTTTGTTTTGAAGTATATACAACAACTTACTAAGTTCTCCCATGTAAAATACAGAAATTCTAAATTTACCTGAATTGAAAAAATCTAAATAATATCTAGGCACCCCAATTTTTAAAACAAAATTGCTCTGAATATAATCTGAAAGAAACAATACACAATGCCCTATTCTACTATGTTTTGGAGAATATACAGTAAGTCCGTATTCTCTCTCATGTAAAATACCGAAATTCTGAATTTAGGTGAATCGAAAAAAAATCTAAATATTATCTAGGCACCCCAATGTTTAAAGCTTAATTGCTCTGAATATAATCTTTCAGAAAAAATATACAATGCCCTATTCTAATCTGTTTTGGAGTATATACACCAACTCAATATGCTCTGCCATGTAATATACAGAAATACTATATTAAAGCGAATCAAAAAATATCTAAATATTATCTAGGCACCCCAATGTTAAAAGCAAAATTGTTCTGAATATAGTCTGTCAGAAAGTATACCATGCCCTTTTCTACTGTTTTGGAGTATATACACCAACTCAATATGCTCTATCATGTAAAATACCGAAATTCGAATTTTACGTGAATCGAAAAAAATCTAAATATTATCTAGGCACCACAATGTTTAAACCAAAATTTCTCTGAATATAGTATGTCAAAAAAAATATG
Organism: Callithrix jacchus; assembly: GCF_049354715.1. Classification (NCBI taxonomy): domain Eukaryota; kingdom Metazoa; phylum Chordata; class Mammalia; order Primates; family Cebidae; genus Callithrix; species Callithrix jacchus. Next base: position 51,175,560 of record NC_133521.1, on the reverse strand, counting down.
CAATGCCCTTTTCAACTCTGTTTTGGAGTATATACACCAACTCCATATGCTCTCTCATATAAAATACAGAAATTCTAATTTGACGCGAATCGAAAAAAATCTTAAAAATATCTAGGCGCCACTAAGTTAACATGACTCTGAATATAGTCTGTTATAAAAAATATACAATGCCTTATTCTACTCTTTTTGGAGTATAAAACCCAACTCAATATGCTCACTCATGTAAAATACAGAAATTTTAATTTTACCCGAATCGAAAAAATCTAAATATTATCTAGGCACACCATTGTTAAAAACAAAATTGCTCTAAATATAATCTGTTGGAAAAAATATACAATGCCTTATTCTACTTTGTTTTTGAGTATATACACCAACTCAGTTTGCTCTCTCATTTAAAATACCAAAATTCAAATTTTACGTGAATTGAAAAAAGTCTAAATATTATCTAGCAACCCCAATGTTAAAAAAAAAATTTCTCTGAATATAATCTGTCAGAAAAAATATACAATGACCTATTCTACTTGTTTTTGAAGTATATAAACCAACCCAGTATGCTCTCTCATGTAAAATACAGAAATTCTTTATTTAAGCGAATCAAAAAATATCTAAGTATTATCTAGGCACCCCAATGATAAAAGCAAAATTGCTCTGAATATAATCTGTCAGAAAAAATATACAATGCCCTTTTCTACTCTGTTTTGAAGTATATACACCAACTCAGTATGCTCTCTCATGTAAAATACAGAAATTGTAATTTCACCTGAATTGAAAAAATCTAAATATTATCTAGGCACCCCAATGTTAAAAGCAAAATTGCTTTGAATATAATCTGTCAAAGAAAATATACAATTCCCCATTGTACTCTGTTTTGGAGTATATACACCAACTCAGTATGCTCTATCATGTAAAATGCCAAAATTCTAATTTTATGTTAATCGAAAAAATGTAAATATTATCTTGTCACCCCAATATTCAAAGCAAAATTGCTCTGAATATAATCTCTCAGAAAAAATATACAATGCCTTATTTTACTTTCTTTTGAAGTATATACATCAACTCAGTATGCTCTCTCATGTAAAATACCGAAATTCGAATTTTACGTTAATCGAAAATAATATAAATAATATCTAGGCATTTCAATGTTAAAAGCAAAATTGCTCTGAATATGGTCTGTCAGATAAAAATACAATGCCCTTTTCTACTCTGTTTTGGAGCATATACACGAACTCTGTATGCTCTCTCATGTAAAATAACGAAATTCTAATTTTACGTGAATCCAAAAAATCTAAATAATATCTGGGCGCCCCAAAGTTAAAAGAAAATGGCTCTGAATATAGTCTGTTCGAAAAAATATACAATTCCTTATTCTACTCTGTTTTGGAGTATATACACCAACTCAGTACGCTCTCTTATGTAAAATACCGAAATTCTAATTTTACGTGAATCGAATAAAATCTAAATATTATCTAGGCACACCAATGTTAAAAACAAAATCGCTCTGAATATAATCTGTCAGAAAATATATACAATGCCCTATTCTACTCTGTATTGGAGTATATAAACCAACTCCATGTGCCCTCTCATGTAAAATGCAGGAATTCTATATTTAAGCGAATCGAAAAAAATCTAAATATTATCTGGACACCCCAAGGTTAAAAACAAAATTTCTCTTAGTTTAATCTGTCAGAAAAAATATACAATGAGCTATTCTACTCTGTTTTGGAGTATATACACCAACTCCATATGCTCTCTTATGTAATATAAATAAACTCGATATTTAAGTGAATCGAAAAATATCTAAATATAATCTAGGAACCCCAATTTTAAAAGCAAAATTGCTCTGAATATAGTCTGTCAGAAAAAATATACAATGCCCTTTTCTAATATGTTTTGGAGTATATACACCAACTCAATAGGCTCTCCCATGTATAATACCGAAATTTTAATTTTACATGAATCGATAAAAAGCTAAATATTATCTAGGCACCTTAATGTTAAAAGAAAAATTGCTGTGAATATAGTCTGTCAGAAAAAATATACAATGCCCTCTTCTGATCTGTTTTGGAGTATATACACCACCTCAATATGCTCTCTTAGGTAAAATACCAAAATTTTAAATTTAGGCGAATCAAAAAAAATCTTAATAATATCTAGGCGTGACTAAGTTGAAAGAAAGTGACTTTGAATATAGTCTGTTATAAAAAATATACAATGCCGTATTCTACTCTGTTTTAGAGAATATACATCAACTCAGTATGCTCTCTCATGTAAAATACAGGAATTCTAATTTTACCAGAATCGAAAAAATCTAAATATTATGTAGGCACCCCAAAGTTAAAAACAAAATTCCTCTGAATATAATCTGTGAGAAAAAATATAAAATGCCCTATTCTACTTCGTTTTGGGGTATATACACCAACTCAATATGCTCTCTCATGTAAAATGCCGAAATTCAAATTTTACAGCAATCGAAAAACTTCTAAATAATATTTAGGCACCCCAAAGTTAAAAGAGAACGGCTCTGAATATAGTGTGTTAGAAAAAATATACAATGTTTTATTCTCCCCTGTTTTGGAGTATATACACCAAATCAGTGTGCTCTCTCCTGTAAAATACCGAAATTCTAATTTTACGTGAATCGAAAAAAATATAAATATTATCTAGGCACCCCAATGTTAAAAGCAAAATTGCTCTGAATATAGTATGTCAGAAAGAATATACAATGCCCTTTTCTACTCTGTTTTGGAGTATATACACCAACTCAATATGCTCTCTCATTTAAAATACCGCAATTCTAATTTTTCGCTAATCGAAAAAAATCTTAATAATATCTAGGCGCCCCAAACTAAAAAGAAAATGGCTCTGAATATAGTCTGTTAGAAAAAATATACAATGCCTTATTCTACTCGGTTTTGGAGTATATACACCAACTCAGTATGCTCTCTTATGTAAAATACCGAAATTATAATTTTACTCGAATCGAAAAAATCTAAATGTTATCTAGGTACCCCAATGTTAAAAACAAAATTGCTCTGAATATAATCTGTCAGAAAAAACATAAAATGCTTTATTCTACTCTGTTTTGGAGTATATACACCAACTCCATATGCTCTCTCATGTAAAATACCAAAATTCTATATTTAAGAGAATCAAAAGAAATCTAACAATTATCTAGGAATCCCAATGTTAACAACAAAATTGCTCTGAGTATAATCTGTCAAAAAAATATACAATGCTCTATTCTACTTTGTTTTCGAGTATATACACCAACTCCATATGATCTCTCATCTAAAATACAGAAATTCTATATTTAAGCGAACCGAAAAAAATCAAAATATTATCTAGGCACCCCAATGGCAAAAGTGATATTGTTCTGAATATAATCTGTCAGAAAAAATATACAGTACCCTATTCTACTCTGGTTTGGCGGATATACACCACCTCCATTCTCTCATGTAAAATACAGGAATTCCATATTTAAGGAAATCGAAAAAAATCTATATATTATCTAGGAACCCCAATGTTAAAAGCAATATTACTCTGAATATAATCTGTCAGAAAAAATATACAATGCCCTATTCTACTCTTTTTTGTAGTACATACACCAACACAATATTCTCTCTCATGTAAAATTCAGAAACTCTAATTTTCCCGGAATTGAAAAAATCTAAATATTATATAGGCACCCCAATGTTAAAAAGAAAATTTCTCTGAATATAATCTGTCAGAAAAAATAAACAATGGCCTATTCTACTCGGTTTTAGAGTATATATACCAACACAGTATGCTCTCTAATGTAAAATACAGAAATTCTATATTTAAGCGAATCAAAAAAAATCTAAATATTACCTAGGCATCCAAATGTTAACAACAAAATTGCTATGAGTATAATCTGTCAGAAAAAATATACAATACCCTATTGTACTCTGCTTTGGCGTATATACACCAACTCCATATGTTCTCTCATGTAAAATACAGAAATTCTATATTTAAGCGAATTGAAAAAATCTATATATTATCTAGTTACCCCAATGTTAACAACAAAATTGCTCTGAGTATGATCAGTCAGAAAAAAATATACAATGCCGTATCCTACTCTGTTTTGGAGTATATACACCAACTACATATGCTCTCTCATGTAAAATACAGAAATTCTATATTTAAGCGAATCGAAAAAAATCTAAATATTATCTAGGCACCCCAATGTTAAAAGCAAAATTGCTCTGAATATAGTCTGTCAGAAAAAATACACAATGCCCTTTTCTACTTTGTTTTTTAGTATATACACCAACTCAATATGCTCTCTCATGTAAAATACCGAAATCCTAAATATATGCGAATCAAAAAAAATCTTAATAATATCTAGGCGCCCCAAACTTAAAAGAAAATGGCTCCAAATATAGTCTGTTAGAAAAAATATACAATGCCTTATTCTACTCATTTTTGGAGTATATACACCAATTCAGTATGCTCTCTCATGTAAAATAGAGAAATTCTATATTTAAGCGAATTGAAAAAACCTTAATAATATCTAGGCGCCACTAAGTTAACATGACTCTGAATATAGTCTGTTATAAAAATATACAATGCCTTATTCTACTCTGTTTTGGAGTATATAACACAACTCAATATGCTCACTCACGTAAAATACAGAAATTCTAATTTGACGTGAATCGAAAAAAATCTAAATAATATCTAGGCGCCTCAAAGTAAGAAAAAAATGGCTCTGAATATAGTCTGTGAGAAAAAATATACAATGCCTTATACTACTCTTTTTTTTAATATATACACCAATTCAGTTTGCTCTCTCATGTTAAATACAGAAATTATAATTGTACCCAAATTGAAAGAAATCTTAATAATATCTAGGCGCCACTAAGTTAAAAGAAAATGGCTCTGAATATAGTCTGTTATGAAAAATATACAATGCCTTATTCTACTCTGTTTTGGAGTATATACACCAACTAAGTATGCTCTCTCATGTAAAATACAGGAATTCTAATTTTACCCGAATCGAAAAAATCTAAATATTATCTAGGCACTTCAATGTTAAAAACAAAATTCCTCTGAATATAATGTGTCACACAAAATATGAAATGCCCTATTCTACTCTGTTTAGGAGTATATACACCAACTCCATTTGCTCTCTCATGTAATATAGAGAAATTCTATATTTAAGCGAATTGAAAAATATTTAAATATTATTTAGGCACCCCAAAGTTAAAAGAAAATGGCTCTGAATATACTCTGTTAGAAAAAATATACAATGCCTTTTTCTACTTTCTTTTGCAGTATATACACCAACTCAGTATGCTCGTTCATGTAAAATACCGAAATTCTAATTTTACGTGTATCGAAAGAAATATAAATATTATCTAGGCACCCCAATGTTAAAAGCAACATTTCTCTGAATACAATCTGTCATAAAAAATATACAATTACATTTGCTACTCTGTTTTGGAGTATATACTCTAACTCAATACGCTCTCTCAAGTAAAATACCGAAATTCTAATATTATGAGAATTGAAAAAATCTAAATAATATCCAGGTGCCACAAAGTTAAAAGAAAATAACTCTGAATATAGTGTGTTAGAAAAAATATAGATTGCCTTATTGTACTCTGTTTTGGAGTATATACACCAACTCAGTATGCTCTCTCATGTAAAATACTGAAATTATAATTTTACATAAATCGAATTAAATCTAAATATTATCTAGGCACCCCATTTATAAAAACAAAATTGCTCTCAATATAATCTGTCAGAAAAGATATACAATGCCCTATTCTACTCTGTATTGGAGTATATACACCAATTACATATGCTCTCTCATGTAAAATACCGAAATCCTAATTTTAAGTGAATCGAAAAAAATCTAAATAATATCTAGGCGCCCAAAAGTTAAAAGAAAATAACTCTCAAAATAGTCTGTTAGAAAAAATATACAATGCCTTATTCTTCTCTGTTTTGGAGTAGATACACCAACTCAGTATGCTCCCTGATGTAAAATACCGAAATTCTAATTTTACGTGAATCGAAAAAAATCTAAATATTATCTTTGCACCCCAATGTTAAAAGCAAAATTTCTCTGAATATATTATGTCATAAAAAATATACAATGCCCTTTTTAACTCTGTTTTGGAGTATATACACCAACTCAATATGCACTCTCATGTAAAATACCGAAATTCTAATTTTACGCGAATCGAAAAAAATCTAAATATTATCTAGGCACCCCAATGTTAAAAGCAAAGTTGCTCTGAGTATAATCTGTCAGAAAAAGTACAATTCCCTTTTCTACTATGTTTTAAAGTATATACACCAACTCAGTATGCTCTCTCATGTAAAATACCGAAATTCTGATTTTACGTGAATCGTAAAAATTCTAAATAATATCTAGGCACCCCAAAGTTAGAAAAAAATGTCTTCGAATATAGTCTGTTGAAAAAAATTTGCAATGCCTTATTCTACTCTCTTTTGGAGTATATACACCACCTCAGTATGCTCTCTCCTGTAAAATACAGAAATTCCAATTTTACCCGAATCGAAACATTTTAAATATTATCTAGGCACCCCAATGTTAAAAACAAAATTGCTCTGAATATAATCTGTCAGAAATAATATAAAATGCCCTATTCTACTCTGTTTGGGAGAATACACACCAACTCCGTATTCTCTCTCAGGTAAAATACAGAAATTCTATATTTAAGCGAATCGAAAAAAATCTAAATATTATCTAGGCACCCCAATGTTTAAAGAAAAATTGGTTTGAGTATAATCTGTCAGAAAAAATATACAATGCACTTTTCTATTTTATTTTGGAGTATATACACCAACTCAGTATGCTCTCTCATGTAAAACATCGAAATTCTAAATTTACGTGAATCGAAAAAAATCTAAATATTATCTAGGCACCCCAATGTTAAAAGCAAAATTGGTTGAATATAGTCTGTCAGAGAAAATATACAATGCCCTTTTCTACTTTGTTTTGGAGTATATACACCAACACAGTACGCTCTCTCTTGTAAAACCCAGAAATTCTAATTTTACGTGAATTGAAAAAATCTAAATATTATCTAGGCACCCCAATGTTAAAAACAAAACGGCTCAGAATATAATCTGTCAGAAAAAATATACAATGCTTTATTCTACATTTTTTGGAGTATATACACCAACTCAGTATACTCTCTCATGTAAACTACAGAAATTCTCATTTTAGGTGAATTGAAAAACATCTAAATATTATCTAGGCACCTTAATGTTAAAGCAAAATTGCTCTAAATATAATCTGTCAGGAAATAAAACAATGCCCTTTTATACTCTGTTTTGGAGTATATTCACCAACTCAATATGCTATCTCATGTAAAATACAGATATTCTAATTTTACGTGAATCGAAAAGAATCTAAATAATATCTAGGCACCCCAAAGCTAAAAGAAAATGGCTACGAATATAGTCTGTTAGAAAAAATATACATGGCCTTATTCTACTCTGGTTTGGAGTATATACACCAACTCAATATGGTCTCTCATGTAAAATACCGAAATTCTAATTTTATGGGAATGGAAAAAATCTAAATATTATCTAGGCACCCAAACATTAAAAACAAAATTGCTCTTAATATAATCTGTCAGAAAAAATATACAATGCCCTATTCTACTCTGTTTTGGAGTCTATACACCAACTCAGTACGCTCTCTAATGTAAAATACAGAAATTCTAATTTTACGTGAATCGAAAAAAATCTAAATATTATCTAGGCACCCCAATGTTAAAAGCAAAATTTCTCTGAATATAATCTGTCCAAAAAAAATATACAATGCCTTTTTCTACACTGTTTTGGTGTATATATACCATCTCAATATGCTCTCTCATGTAAAATACCGAAAGTCTAAATTTACGTGAATCGAAAAAAATCTAAATAATATCTAGGCACCCCAAAGATAAAAGATATTGGCTCTGTAAATACTCTGTTCGAAACAATATACAATACCTTATTCTACTCTGTTTTGTTGTGTAAACCAACTCAGTATGCTCTCTCATGTAAAATACCGAAATTCTAAATTTATATGAATCGAAAAAAATCTAAATATTATCTAGACACCGAAATGTTAAAAACAAAATTGCTCTGAATATAATCTTTCAGAAAAAATATACAATGCCCAATTTTCCTCTTTTTTGGAGCATATACACAAACTCCATTTGCTCTCTTATGTAAAATACACAAATTCAATATTTAAGTGAATCGAAAAAAACCAAATATGATCTAAGCACCCCAATGCTAAAAGCAGAATTGCTCTGAATATAATCTGTCAGAAAAAATATACAATGACCGATGCTACTCTGTTTTGGAGTATATACACCAACTCAATATGCTCTCTCATGTAAAATACAAAAATTCTATATTTAAGCGAATCAAAAAAAATCTAAATATGATCTAGGCACCCGAATGTTAAAAGCAAAATTGCTCTGAATATAATCTGTAAGAAAAAATATACAATGACATTTTCTACTCTGTTTTCGAGTATATACACCAACTCAATTGCCTCTCTCATGTAAAATACCGAAATTCTAATTTTATGTGAATCGAAAAAAATGTAAATAATATCTAAGCGCCCCAAAGTTAAAAGAAAATGGCTCTGAATATAGACTGTTAGAAAAAAATATACAATGCGATTTTCTACTTTTTTTTGGAGTATATACACCAACTCAGTATATTCTCTCATGTAAAATACAGAAATTCTAATTTTACGTGAATCGAAAAAAATCTAAATATTATCAAGGCACCCCAATGTTAAAGCAAAATTGCTCTGAATATAATCTGTCAGAAAAAATATACAATCCCCTTTTCTACTCTGTTTTGGGGTATATACACCAACTCAATATGCTCTCTCATGTAAAATACAGAAATTCTATATTTATGCGAGTTGAAAAAAATCCAAATATTATTTAGCCACCCCTATGTTAAACCAAAAATTGCTCTGAATATAATCTGTCAGAAAAAATATACAATGCCCTTTTCTACGCTTTTTGGTAGTTTATACACCAACTCAGTATGCTCTCTCATGTAAAATATAGAAATTCAAATTTTACCCGAATCGCAAAAATCTAAATATTATCTAGGCACCCCAATGTTAAAAACAAAATTTCTCAGAATATAATCTGTCAGAAAAAATATACAATTCCCTATTCCACTCTGTTTTGGAGTATATACACCAACTCCATATGCTCTCTCATGTAAAATACGCAAATCCAATATTCAAGCGAATCGAAAAAAATCTAAATATGATCTAGGCACCCCAATGTTAAAAGCAAAATTGCTCTGAATATAATCTGTAAGAAAAAATATACAATGCCCTTTTCTACTCTGTTTTCGAGTATATACACCAACTCAACTGGCAATCTCATGTAAAATACTGAAATTCTAATTTTATGTGAATCGAAAAAGATGGAAATAATATATAGGCGCACCAAAGTTAAAAGAAAATGGCTCTGAATACAGTCTGTCAGGAAAAATATATAATGCCCTTTTCTACTTTGTTTTGGAGTATATACACCAACACAATATGCTCTCTCATTTAAAATCCAGAAATTCTAATTTTACGTGAATCAAAAAAATCTAAATATTATCTAGGCACCCCAATGTTATAAACAAAATTGATCAGCATATAATCTGTCAGAAAAACTATACAATGCCCTATTCTACATTTTTTAAAGTATATACACCAACTCAGTATACTCTCTCATGTAAACTACAGAAATTCTAATTTTACGTGAATCGATAAAAATATACATATTATCTAGGCACCTTATTGTTAAAGCAAAATTGCTCTAAATATAATCTGTCAGGAAAAGAAACAACGCCCTTTTATACTCTGTTTTGCAGTATATTCACCAACTTAATATGCTATATCATGTAAAATACCGAAATTCTAATTTTACGCAAATCGAAAAGAATCTAAATATTATCTAGGCACCCCAATGTTAAAAGAAAAATGGCTCTGAATATAATCTGTCAAAAAAAATATACAATGCCTTTTTCTACACTGTTTTGGTGTATATATACCATCTCAATATGCTCTCTCATGTAAAATACCGAAAGTCTAATTTTACGCGAATCAAAAAAAATCTAAATAATATCTAAGCACCCCAATGTTAAAAACAAAATGGCTCCAAATATAATCTGTTAAAAAAAAATACAATGCCTTTTTCTAGTCTGTTTTGTGGTATATACACAAACCCAGTATGCTCTCTCATGTAAAATATCGAAATTCTAAATTTACATGAATCGAACAAATATAAATAATATCTAGGTGCCCCAAAGTTAAAAGAAAATGGCTCTGAATATAGTCTGTTAAAAAAATATACAATGCCTTATTCTACTCTGTTTTGGAGGATATACACCAAATCAGTATGCTCTCTATTGAAATACACTGAAATTCTAATTTTACGTAAATCGAAAAAAATCTAAATATTATCTAGGATCCCCAGTGTTAAAAACAAAATTGCTCTGTATAATATCTGGCAGAAAAAATATACAATGCCCTATTATACTCTGTTTTGGAGTATATACACCAACTCACTATGCTCTCTCATGTAAAACACCGAAATTCTAATTTTACCCGAATGGAAAAAATCTAAATATTATCTAGGCATCCCAATGTTAAAAACAAGATTACTCTGAATATAATCTATCAGAAAAAATATAAAATGCCCTATTCTACTCTGTTTTGCAATATATACACCAACTCCATATCTCTCATGTAAAATACAGAAATTCTATATTTAAGCTTATCGAAAAAAATCTAAATATTATCGAGGCACCCGAAAGTTAAAAGAAAATGGCTCTAAATATAGTCTGTTAGAAAAAATATACACTGCCTTATTCTACTCTGTTTGTGAGTATATATACCAACTCTGTATTCTCTCTTATCTAAAATACCGAAATTGTAATTTTATGCGAATCGAAAAAATCTAAATAATATCTAGGCGTTCCAAAGTTAAAAGAAAATGGCTCTGAACATAGTCTGTTATATAAAATATACAATGCCCTTTTCTACTTTGTTTTGGAGTATATACACCAACTGCGTATTCTCTCTCATGTAAAATACAGAAATTCTATGTTTAAGCGAATTGAAATAAATCTAAATATTATCTAGGCACCTTAATCTTAAAAGCAAAATTTCTCTGAATATAATATGTCAAAAAAATATACAATGCCCTTTTCTACTCTGTTTTGTAGTATATACACCAACTCAATATGCTCTCTCATGTAAAATACAGAAATTTAAATTTTTCTAGAATCGAAAAAAATCTAAATAATATCTAGGCGCCCCAAAGTTAAAAGAAAATGGCTCTTAATATAGTCTGTTAGAAAAAATATACAACGCCTTATTCTACTCTGTTTTGGAGTATATACACCAACTCAGTATTCTCTCTCATTTAAAATACCGAAATTCAAATTTTGCGTGAATTGAAAAACATTTAATATTATCTAGGCACCCCAATGTTACAAGCAAAATTTCTCTGAATATAATCTGTCAGAAAAAATATACAATGCCCTATTCTACTCTGTTTTGGAGTATATACACCAACTTTATAAGCTCTCTCATGCAAAATAAAGAAATTCTATATTTAAGCTAATCGAAAAAAATCTAAATACTATATAGGCACACCAATGTTAAAAACAAAGCTGCTCTGAATATAATGTGTCAGAAAAAATATACAATGTCCTATTTTACTCTCTTTTGGAGTATATACACCAACTCAATATGCTCTCTCAAGTAAAATACAAAAATTCTATATTTAAGCGAATCGAAAATAATCTAAATAATATCTAGGCACCCCAAAGTTAAAGAAAATGGCTCTGAATATAGTCTGTTAGAAAAACTATATAATGCCTTATTCTACTCTGTTTTGGAGTAAATACACCAACTCAGGAAGCCATCTCATGTAAAATACCGAAATTCTAATTATACGTCAATCGAAAAAATCTAAATAATATCTAGGCACCCCAAAGTTATAAGAAAATGGCTTTGAATATAGTCAGTTAGAAAAAATATACAATGCCTTCTTCTACTCTTTTTTAAAGTATATACACCAACTCCAAATGCTCTCTCATGTAAAATACGGAAATTGTGGATTTAAGCGAATCAAAAAAAATCTAAATATTATCTACGCACCACAATGTTAAAAGCAAAATTGCTCTGAATATAATTTGTCAGAAAAAACATACAATGCTCTTTTCTACTCTGTATTGGTGTATATACACCAACTCAATATCCTCTCTCATGTAAAATACCAAAATTCTAATATAATGTGAATCAAAAAATATCTAAATAATATCTAGGAGCCCCTAAGTTAAAAGAAAATGGCTCTGAATATAGTCTGTTAGACAAAATATAAAATGCCTTATTCTACTCTGTTTTGGAGTATAAACACCAACTCAGTTTGCTCTTTCATGTAAAATACCGAAATTCTAAATTTACGTGAATCGAAAAAAATCAAAATACTATCTAGACACCCCAATGTTAAAAGAAAAATGTCTCTGAATATAATCTGTCAGAAATAATATACAATAGCGTTTACTACTATGTTTTAAAGTATATACACCAACTCAGTATGCTCTCTCATGTAAAATTCCAAAATTCTAATTTTATGTCAATCGAAAAAAACCTAAATATTATCTAGGCACCTCAATGTTAAAATAAAAATTGCTCTGAATATAATCTGTCAGAAAAAATAAACAATACACTATTTTACTCTGTTTTGTTGTATATACAACAACTCTATATGCTCTCTCATGTAAAATACAGAAATTCTAATTTTACCCAAATTGAAAAAATTTAAATATTATCTAGGTACCCCAAAGTTAAAAGCAAAATTGCTCTGAATATAATCTGTCAGAAAAAATATACAATGCACTTTTCTACTCTGTTTTGGAGTATATACACACCCTCAGTATGCTCTCTCATATAAAATACAGAAATTCGAATTTAACCCAAATCGAAAAAATCTAAATATTATCTAGGCACCCCAATGTTAAAAACAAACTTTCTCTGAATATAATCTGTCAGAAAAAATATACAATGCCCTGTTCTACTCTGTTTTGGAGTACATAGAGCAACTCCATATGCTCTCTCATATAAAATACAGAAATTCTATATTTAAGCGAATCGAAAAATACCTAAATATCATCTAGGCACCCAAATGTTAAAAGCAAAATTGCTCTGAATATAATATGTCAGAAAAAAATATATAATGACCTTTTCTACTCTGTTTTGGAGTATATACACCAACTCAGTATCCTCTCTCATGTAAAATAACGAAATTCTAATTTTACGCGAATGGAAAAGACCTAAATAATATCTAGGCGCCCCAAAGTTAAAAAAAAATGGCTCTGAATATAGTCTGTTAAAAAAATATATACAACGCCTTATTCTACTCTGTTTTGGAGTGTATAATCCAACTCAGTATGCTCTCTCATGTAAAAACCAAAATTCTTATTTTACCCAAATCGAGAAAACCTAAATATTATCTAGGCACCCCAATGTTAAAAACAAAATTGCTCTAAATATAATCTGTAAGAAAAAATATACAATGCCCTATTCTACCCTGTTTTGGAGTATATACACCAACTCAGTATGCTCTCTCATGTAAAATTCCGATATTCTATATTTACGAGAATCGAATATAATTTAAATATTATCTAGGCACCCCTATGTTAAGAGCAAAATTGTTCTGAATATAATGTGTCATAAAAAATATACAATGCCCTTTTTTTCTCTGTTTTGGAGTATATACACCAACTCCATATGCTCTCTCATGTAAAATAGAGAAATTCTATATTTAAGCGAATCGAAAATAATCTAAATAATATCTAGGCGTCCCAAGGTTAAAAGAAAATGGCTCTGAAGATAGTATGATAGAAAAAATGTACAATGCCTTTTTCTACAATGTTTTGGAGTATATACACCAACTCAGTATGCTCTCTCGTGTAAAATACAGAAATTCTGATTTTACCCGAATTGAAAAAATCTAAATATTATCAAGGCACCCCAATGTTAAAAACAAAATTGCTCTGAATATAACCTCTTAGAGAAAATTTACAATGCGCTATTCTACTCTGTTTTTGAGTATATACACCAACTCCACATGCTCTCTCATGTAAAATACAGGAATTTTATATTTAAGCGAATCGAAAAAAATCTAAATATTATCTAGGCAACCAAATGTTAAAAACAAAATTTCTCTGAATATCATCTGTCAGAAAAAATATACAATGGCCTTTTCTACTCTGTTTTGGAGTATATACACCAACTCAGTATGCTCTCTCATGTAAAATACCAAAATTCTAAGTTTACGTGAATCGAAAAAATCTAAATATTATCTAGGCACCCCAATGTTTAAAGCAAAATTGCTGTGAATATAATCTGACTGACAAAATATACAATGTCCTTGTCTACTTCGTTTTGGAGTGTATAAACCAAATCAATATGCCCTCTTATGTAAAATACCGAAATTCTTATTTTATGCGAATCGAAAAAAATCTAAATAATATCTAGGCACAAAAATGATAAAAACAAAAGTGCTCTGAATATAATCTGTCAGAAAAAATATACAATACCCTATTCTACTCTGTTTTGAGGTATATAAAACAACTCCATATGCTCTCTCATATAAAATACAAAAATTCTATATTTAAGTGAATTGAAAAAAATCTAAATATTATCTAGGCACCCCAATATTCAAAGAAAAATTGCTCTGAATATAATCTGTCAGAAAAAATATACAATGCTCTTTTCTACTCTGTTTTGTAGTGTATACACCAAATCCATATGCTCTCTCATGTAAAAAACAGAAATTCTAATTTTACCTGAATCGAAAAAATCTAAATATTATCTAGGCACCCAAATGTTAAAAACAAAATTGCTGTAAATATAATCTGTCAGAAAAAATATACAATGCCTTATTCTACTCTGTTTTTGTGTATATACACCAACTCGGTATGCTCTCTCATGTAAAATAAAAAAATTCTAATTTTACATGGATCTAAAAAAATCTAAATATTATGTAGGCAATCCAACGTTAAAAGCAAAATTGCTCTGAATATAATCTGTCATAAAAAATATACAATGCCCTATTCTACTCTGTTTTGGAGTATATACACCGACTCCATATGCTCTCTCATGTAAAATACAGATATCCCATATTCAAGCAAATCGAAAAAAATCTATATATGATCTAGGCACACGAATGTTAAAATCAAAATTCCTCTGAATATAATTTGTCAGAAAAAATAAACAATTCCCTATTCTACTCTGTTTTGGAGTATGTACACCAACTCAGTATGCTCTCTCATGTAAAATAGAGAAATTCTAATTTTACGTGAATCGAAAAATATCTAAATATTATTTAGGCACCCCAATGTTATAAATAAAATTGCTCTGAATATAGTCTGTCAGAAAAAATATACAATGCGCTATTCTACTCTGTTTAGGAGTATATACACCAACTCCATATGCTCTCTCATGTAAAATACAGAAATTCTATATTTAACCGAATCAAAAAAAACCTTAATAATATATAGGCACCCCAATGTTAAAAGTAAAATTGCTCTGAATATAATCTGTCATAAAAATATACAATGCTTATTTCTACTCTGTTTTGTAGTATATACACCAACTCAATATACTATCTCATGTAAAATACCAAAATTCTAATTTTACGCGAATCGAAAAAAATCTAAATAATATCTAGGTGCCCCAAAGTTAAAAGACAATGGCTCTGAATATAGTCTGTTACAAAAAAAATACAATGCCTTATTCTACTCTGTTTTGGAGTATATACACCAACACAGTATGCTCTCTCATGTAGTATACCGAAATTCTAATTTTACGTGAATGGAAAAAAATCTAAATATTATCTAGGCACCCGAATTTTAATAGCAAAATTGCTCTGAGTATAATCTGTCAGAAAAAATATACAATGCCCTTTTCTACTCTGTTTTCGAGTATATACACCAACTTAATATGCTCTCTAATATAAAATACCGAAATTCTAATTTTACCCAAATAAAAAAAATCTAAATAATATCTAGGAGGCCCAAAGTTAAAAGAAAATGGTTCTGAATATAGTCTGTTAGAAAAAATATACAATGCCTTACTCTACTCTGTTTTGGAGTATAGACATCAACTCCATATGCTCTCTCATTAAATATCCAAAATTCTATATTTAAGTGAATAGAGAAAAATCTTGGTCGGGTGCGGTGGCTCAAGCTTGTAGTCCCAGCACTTTGGGAGGCCGAGGCTGGTGGATCACGAGGTCGGCAGATCGAGATTATCTTGGTCAACACGGTGAAATCCCGTCTCTACTAAAAACTACAAAAAATTAGCTGGGCACGGTGGCCTGTGCCTGTAATCCCAGCTACTCAGTAGGCTGCGGCAGGAGATTTGCCTGAACCCAGAGGGCAGAGGTTGCGGTGAGCCGAGATCATGCCATTGCACTCCAGCCTGGGTAACAAGAGTGAAACACCGTCTCAAAAAAAAAAAAAAAAAATCTAAATATTATCAAGGCACCTCAGTGTTCAAAAGAAAATTGCTCTGAATATAATCTGTCAGAAAAAATATACAATGCCCTATTCTACTCTGTTTTGGAGTATATACACCAACTCCGTATGCTCTTTCATGTAAAATACAGAAATTGTATATTTAAGCAAATCGAAAAAAACCTAAATATTATCTAGGCACCTTAATGTTTAAAGCAAAATTGCTCTGAACATAATCTGTCAGAAAAAATATACAATGCCTTATTCTACTCTGTTTTGGAGGATATACAACAACTCCGTTTGCTCTCTTATGTATAATACCGAAATTCTAATTTTACGTGAATCAAATAAAATCTAAATATTATCTAGGCACCCGAATGTTAAAAGCAAAACTGCTCTGAATATAATATGTCAGAAAGAATATAGAATGCCATTTGAACTCTGTTTTGGAGTATATACACCAACTTAATATGCTCTCTCATGTAAAACACCGAATTTCTAATTTTACGTGAATCGAAAAAAATCTAAACATTATGTAGGCGCCCCCAAGTAAAAAGAAAATGGCTCTGAATATAGTCTGTATGAAAAAATATACAATGCCTGATATTACTCTGTTTTGGAGAATATACACCAACTCAGTATTCTCTCTAACGTAAAATACAAAAATTCAAATTTTACCCGAATCGAAAAAATCTACATATAATGTAGGCACCCCAATATTAAAAACAAAATTTCACTGAATATAATCTGTCAGAAAAAATATACAATGCCCTATTCTACTCTGTTTTAAAGTATATACACCAACTCCGTATGCTCTGTCTTGTAAAATACCGAAATTCTAATTTTACGTGAATCGAAAAAAATCTAAATATTATCTAGGAACCACAATGTTAAAGGCAAAATTGCTCTGAATATAATCTGTCAGAAAAAATATACAATGCCCTTTTCTACTCTGTTTTGGAGTATATAAACCAACTCCATATGCTCTCTCATGTGAAATATCGAAATTCTAATTTTATGGATATTGAAAAAAATCTAAATAATATCAATGCAACCGAAAGTTAAAAGAAAATGGCTCTAAATATCGTCTGTTAGAAAAAATACACAATGCCTTATTCTACTCTGTTTTGGAGTATATACACCAACTCAGAATGATCTCTCATGTAAAATACAGAAATTCTAATTTAACGTGAATTGAAAAAAATCTTAATATTATCTAGGCACACCAAAGTTAATAACAACATTGCTCTGAATATAATCTGCCAGAAAAAATATTCCACTTTGTTTTGGAGTATATACACCAACTCAGTATGCTCTCTAATGTAAAATACCGAAATTCTTATTTTACGTGAATCGAAAAAAATCTAAATATTATGTAGGCAGCTTAATGTTAAAAACAAAATTGCTCTGAATATAACCTGCCAGAAAAAATATACAATGCCCTATTCTACTCTGTTTTGGAGTATATACACCAACTCAATATGCTCTCTCATGTGTAATACCG
The DNA here is from genome assembly GCF_049354715.1 of Callithrix jacchus. Classification (NCBI taxonomy): domain Eukaryota; kingdom Metazoa; phylum Chordata; class Mammalia; order Primates; family Cebidae; genus Callithrix; species Callithrix jacchus. The sequence continues at coordinate 51,157,511 of NC_133521.1, read as the reverse complement.
CAATTCTAATTTTACGTGAAACGTAAAAATTCTAAATAAAATCTAGGCGCCCCAAAGTAAAAAGAAAATGGCTCTGAATATAGTCTGTTAGAAGAAATATACAATGCCTTATTCTACTTTTTTTTGGAGTATATACACCAACTCAGTATGCTCTCTCATGCAAAATAGCAAAATTCAAGTTTTACGTGAATCAAAAAAAATCTAAATATTATCTAGGCACCCCAATGTTAAAAACAAAATTGCTCTGAATATAGTCTGTCAGAAAAAATATACAGTGCCCTATTCTACTCTGTTTTGTGGTATATACACCAACTCCATATGCTCTCTCATGTAAAATAGAAAAATTCTGTATTTAAGCGAATCGAAAAAATGTAGATATTATGTAGGCACACAAATCTTAAAAACAAAATTGTGCTGAATACTGTTTGTTAGAAAACATATACAATGCCCTATTCTACTCTTTTTTGGAGTATATACACCAACTCAATATGCTCTCTCATGTGAAATACTGAAATTCTAATTTTACGAGAATCGAAAAAAATCTAAATAGTACCTACGTGCCCCAAAATTTAAAGAAACTGCCTCTGAATATAGTCTGTTAGAAAAAATATACAATGCCTTATTCTACTCTATTTTGGAGTATATACACCGACTCAGTATGCTCTCTGATGTAATATACAGAAATTCTAATTTTACCCGAATCAAAAAAATCTAAATATTATCTAGGCACCCCAATGTTAAAAGCAAAATTGCTCTGAATATAATATTTCAGAAAAAATATACAATTTTCTTTTCTACTCTGTTATGGAGTATATACACCAAGTCATTATGCTCTCTCATGTAAACTACTGAAATTCTAAATTTACGCGAATTGAAAAATATCAAATTATTAGCTAGGCACCCCAATGTTATAAACAAAATTGCTCTCAATATAATCTGTCAGAAAAAATATACAATGCCCTATTCTACTTTGTTTTGGAGTATATACACCAACTTCATATGCTCTCTCATGTAAAATACAAAAATTCTATATTTAAACGAATCGAAAAAAATCTAAATAATATCTAGGCACCCCAGTGTTAAAAGCAAAATTTCTCTGAATATAATCTGTCATAAAAAATATACAATGTTCTTTTCTACTCTGTTTTGTAGTATATACACTACCTCAATATGCTAGCACATGTAAAATACCAAAATTCTAATTTTACGTGAATCGAAAAAAATCCAAATAATATCTAGGCACCCCAGTGTTAAAAGCAAAATTGCTCTGAATATAATCTGTCATAAAAAATATACAATGTCTTATTCTACTCTGTTTTGGAGTAAATACACCAACTCAGTGTGCTCTCTCATATAGAACACCAAAATTCTAAATTTACATGATTGGAAAAAAATCTAAATATTATCTAGGCTCCCGAATGTTAAAAGCAAAATTGCTCTGAATATGATCTGTCAGAATAAATATACAATGCTTTTTTCTACTCGGTTTTCGAGTATATACACCAACTCAATATGCTCTCTCAGGTAAAATAGCGAAATTCTAATTTTAAGCGAATTGAAAAAAATCTAAATAATATCTAGGCGCTTGAAAGTTAAAAGATAATGACTCTGAATATAGTCTGTTAGGAAAAATATACAATGCCTTTTTCTACTCTGTTTTGGAGTATATACACCAACTCAGTATGCTCTCTCATGTAAAATACCGAAATTGTAATTTTACATGATTCGAAAAAAATTTAAAAATTATCTAGGCACCCAAATGTTAAAAACAAAATTGCTCTGAATGTAGTCTCTCAGAAAAAATATACAATGCCCTATTCTACTCTGTTTTAAAGTATATACACCAACTCCTTAGACTCTCTCATGTAAAATATACAAATTATAATTTTACCCGAATCGAAAAAATCTAAATATTATCTAGGCACCCCAATGTTAAGAACAAAATTGCTCTGAATATGATCTGTCAGAAAAAATATACAATGCCTTATTCTACTCTGTTTTGGAGTATATACACCAAGTCAGTATGCTCTCTCTCATGTAAAATACTGAAATTCTAATTTTATGCAAATTGAAAAATTTCTAAATATTAGCTAGGCACCCCAATGATATAAAAAAAATAGCTCTGAATTTTCTGTCAGAAAAAAATATACAATGCCCTATTCTACTCTGTTTTGCAGTATATACACCAACTCCATATGCTCTCTCATGTAAAATACAAAAATTCTATATTTGACCGAATCGAAAAAACTCTAAATAATATCTAGGCACAAAAAATGTCAAAAGCAAAATTTCTCTGAATATAATCTGTCAGAAAAAATATACAATGCCCTATTCTACTCTGTTTTGTAGTATATACACTACCTCAATATGCTATCTCGTGAAATACCGAAATTCTAATTTTACGTGAATCGAAAAAAATCCAAATAATATCTAGGCGCCCCAAAGTTAAAGAAAATGGCTATGAATATGCTCTGTTAGAAATAATATACAACGCCTTATTCTACTTTGTTTTGGAGTATATACACCAACTCAGGATGTTCTCCCCTATAGAATACCGGAATTCTAAATTTACGTGATTGGAAAAAAATCTAAATATTATCTAGGCACCCGAATGTTAAAAGCAAAATTGCTCTGAATATAATCTGTCATAAAAAATATACAATGCCCTTTTCTACTCTGTTTTCGAGTATGTACACCAACTCAATATGCTCTCTCATGTAAAATACTGAGATTCTATATTTAAGCGAATTGAAATAAATCTAAATATTATCTAGGCATCCCAATAATAAAAACACAATTTCTCTGAATGTAATCTGTCAGAAAAAATATACAATGCCCTATTCTACTCTTTTTTGTTGTATATACACCAACTCCATATGCTCTCTCATATAAAATACAGAAATTCTAATTTTACCCAAATCGAAAATATCTAAATTTTATCTAGGGACACCAATGTTAAAAACAAAATTGCTCTGAATATAATCTGTCAGAAAAAATATACAATTCCCTATTCTACTCTGTTTTGGAGTATATACACCAACTAAGTATGCTCTCATGAAAAATAACGAAATTCTAATTTTACCCGTATAGAAAAAAATCTAAATATGATCTAGGGACAAGAAGCTTAAAGCAAAATTGCTCTGAATACAATCTGTTACATACAATATACAATGCCCTATGATATTCTGTTTTAGAGTATATACACCAACTCAGTATGCTCTCTCATCTAAAATTCCGAAATTCTAATTTTACGTGAATCGAAAAAAATGTAAATATTATCTAGGCACCCGAAGGTTATAAGCAAAATTACTCTGAATATAATGTGGAGGAAAAAATATACAATGCCTTTTTCTACTTTGTTTTGGAGTATATAAACCAACTCAATATGCTCTCTCATGTAAAACACAGAAATTCTAATTTTACCTGAATCGAAAAAATCTAAATATTATCTAGGCACCCAAATGTTAAAAACAAAATTGCTTTGAATATAATCTGTCAGAAAAAATATACAATGCCCTATTCTACTCTGTTTTGGAGTATATACACCAACTCTATATGCTCTCTCATGTAAAATACCGAAATTCTAATTTTACGAGAATCAAAAAAAAATCTAAATAATACCTAGGTGCCCCAAAATTAAAAGAAACTGCCTCTGAATATAGTCTGTTAGAAAAAATATACAATGCCTTATTCTACTTTGTTTTGGAATATATACACCAACTCAGTATGCTCTCTGATGTAAAATAAAAAAATTCTAATTTGACCCGAATCAGAAAAATCTAAATATTATCTAGGCACCCCAATGTTAAAGCAAAATTACACTAAATATAATCTGTCCGAAAAAATATACAATGCCGTTTTCTACTCTATTTTGTAATATATACACCAACTCAATATGCTCCCTCATGTAAAATACAGAAATTCTAATTTTACCCGGATCGAATAAATCTAAAATTTATCTAGGAACCACAATGTTAAAAGCAAAATTTCTCTGAATATAATCTGTCAGAAAAAATATACAAAGCCCTTTTCTACTCTGTTTTGGAGTATATACACCAACTCAGTATGCTCTCTCATGTAAAATACCAAAATTCTAATTTTACCTGATTCGAAAAAATCTAAATATTATCTAGGCACCCCAAATTTAAAGCAAAATTGCTCTGAATATAATCTAACTGACAAAATATACAATGTCCTTGTCTACTCTGTTTTGGAGTGTATAAACCAAATCAATATGCCCTCTAATGTAAAATACCGAAATTCTTATTTTATGCGAATCGAAAAAAATCTAAATAATATCTAGGCACCAAAATGATAAAAACTAAATTGCTCTGAATATAATCTGTCAGAAAAAATATACAATGCCCTATTCTACTCTGTTTTGGGGTATATAAAACAACTCCATATGCTCTCTAATATAAAATACAGAAATTCTATATTTAAGCGAATCGAAAAATATCTAAATATTATCTAGGCACCCCAATGTTAAAAACAAATATGCTCCGAATATAATCAGTTAGAAGAAATATACAATGCCCTATTCTACTCGGTTTTGGAGTATGTACACCACCTCTATATGCTCTCTCATGTAACATACCGAAATACTAATTTTACGTGAATCGAAAATAATCTGAATAATATCAAGGTGCCCCAAAGTTAAAAGAAAATGTGTTTGAATATAGTCTGTTAGGAAAAATATACAATGCCTTATTCTACTCTGTTTTGGAGTATATACACCAGTTCAGTATGCTCTCTCATGTAAAATACAAAAATTCTATATTTAAGTGAATCGAAAGAAATCTAAATATTATCTAGGCACCCCAATGTTAAAAGCAAAATTGCTCTGAATATAGTCTTTCTGAAAAAATATACAATGCCATTTTCTACTCGGTTTTGTAGTATATACATCAACTCAATATGCTCTCTCATGTAAAATACACAAATTCGAGTTTTACCCGAATCGAAATAATCTAAATATAATCTAGGCACCCCTATGTGAGAAAAAAAATTGCATTGAATATAATCTGTCTTAAAAAATAAAGTATGTTCTATTCTACTCTGTTTTGGAGTATATACACCAACTCCATATGCTGTCTCATGTAAAATACAGAAATTCTATATTTAAGCGAATCAAAAGGAATCTAAATATTATCTAGGCACCCCAATGTTAAAAGCAAAATTGCTCTGAATATAATCTGTCAGAAAAAATATACAATGCCCTATTCTACTTTTTTTGGAGTATATACACAAACTACATACGGTCTCTAATGTAAAATACAGAAATTCTCTATTTAAGCAAATCGAAAAAATCTAAATATTATCTAGGCACACCAATATCCAAAGCAAAATTGCTCTGAATATAATCTATCAGAAACAATATACAATGCTCTTTTCTACTCTGTTTTGGAGTATATACACCAAATCCATATGCTCTCTCATGTAAAATATACAAATTATATATTTAAGAGAATCGAAAAAATTCTAAATATTATCTAGGCAACCAAATGTTAAAAGCAAAATTACTGTTAATATAATCTGTCATAAAAAACATACAATGCCCTTTTCTACTCTGTTTTGCAGTAAATACACTAACTCAATATGCTCTCTCAGGTTAAATACCGTAATTCTAATTTTACGCAAATCGAAATAAATTTAAATAATATCTAGGCACCCCAAAGTTAAATGAAAATGTCTCTGAATATAGTCAGTTAGAAAAAATATAGAATGCTTTATTCTACTCTATTTTGGAGTATATACACCAACTTAGTATGCTCTCTCATGTAAAATACCGAAATTCAAACTTACCCAAATCGAAAAAATCTAAATATTATCTAGACACCCCAATGTTAAAAGCAAAATTACTCTAACTATAATCCGTCAGAAAAAATATACAACGCCCTTTTCTACTCTGTTTTGGAGTATATACACCAACTCAATATGCTCTCTCATGTAAAATAACGAAATTCTAGTTTTATGCGAATCGAAAAATATCTAAATAATATCTAGGCGCCCCAAAGTTAAAAGAAAATGGCTATGAATATAGTCTGTTAGAAAAAATATACAATGCCCTATTCTACCCTGTTTTGGAGTATATACAGCAACTCAATATGCTCTCTCATGTAAAATACAGAAATTCTAATTTTACCAGAATCGAAAAAATCTAAATATTATCTAGGCACCTCAATGTGAAAAACAAAATTGCTCTGAAAATAATCTGTCTGAAAAGATATTCAATGCACTATTCTACTCTGTTTTGGAGTATACACACCAACTCCATATGCTGTCTAATGTAAAATACAGAAATACTATATTTAAGAAAATCGAATAAAATCTAAATATTATCTAGGCACCCCAATGTTAAAAACAAAGTTGCTCTGAATATAATCTTTCAAATAGTATACAATGCCTTATTCTACTTTTTTTTGGAGTATATACATAAACTCCAGTTGCTCTCTCATGTAAAATGCAGAAATTCTATATTTAAGCGAATCGAAAAAATTCTATATATTATCTAGGCACCACAATGTTATAAACAAAATTACTCTGAGTATAATCTGTCAGAAAAAATATCCAATGCCCTATTCTACTCTGTTTTGGAGTATATACACCAACTCCATATGCTCTCTCATACAAAATAGAGAAATTCTATATTTAAGCGAATCGAAAAAAATCTAAATATTATCTATGCATTCCAATGTTAAAAGTAAAATTGCTCTGAATATAAACTGTCAGAAAAAATATACAATGCCCTTTTCTACTCTGTTTTTTAGTATATACACCAAATCAATATGCTCTCTGATATAAAATACCGAAATTCTAATTTTACGCGAATCGAGTAAAATCTAAATATTATATAGGCCCCCCTATGTTAAAAGCAAAATTGCTCTGAATATAATCTGTCAGAAAAAATATACAATGCCCTTTTCTACTTTGTTTTGCAGTATATACAGCAACTCCATATGCTCTCTCATGTAAAATACAGAAATTCTATATTTAGGTGAATTGAAAAATATCTGAATAATATCTAGGCACTTCAAAATTAAAGAAAATAGCTCTGAATATAGTATGTTAGAAAAAATATACAATGCCTTATTCTACTGTGTTTTGGAGTATATAAACCAACTCAGTATGCTTTCTCGTGTAAAATACAGAAATTCTAATTTTACCCGAATAGAAAAAATCTAAATATTATCAAGGCACCCCAATGTTAAAAACAAAATTGCTCTAAATATAAAGTCTCAGAAAAAATATACAATGTCTTATTCTACTCTTTTCATAAGTATATACACCAACTCTACATGCTAGCTCATATAAAATACATAAATTCTATAATTAAGTGAATCAAATAAAATCTAAATAATATCTCGGCGCCCCATAGTTAAAACAAAATGGCTCTGAATATAGTATGTTAGATAAAATATACAATGTCTTATTCTACTATGTTTTGAAGTATATACACCAACTCAGTATGCTCGCTCATGTAAAATACAGAAATTCTAATTTTACCCGAATCGAAAATAACTAAATATTATCAAGGCACCCCAATGTTAAAAACAAAATTGCTCTGAATATAATGTCAGAAAAATATACAATACCCTATTCTACTCTGTTTTTGAGTATATACACCAACTCTACATGCTCTCTCATGTAAAATACAGAAATTCTATATTTAAGCGAATCGAAAAGAATCTAAATATTATCTAGGCACCCCAATGTTAAAAACAAAATTTCTCTGAATATAATCTGTCAGAAAAAATATACAATGCCGTTTTCTACTCTGTTTTGGAGTATATACACCAACTCAGTATGCTCTCTCATGTAAAATACCGAAATTCTAATTTTATGTGAATCGAAAATAATCTAAATATTATCTAGGCACCCCAATGTTTAAAGCAAAATTGTTCTGAATATAATCTGTCTGACAAAATTTACAATGTTTTTGTTTACTCTGTCTTGGAGTGTATAAATAAACTCCATATGCTCTATGATGTAAAATACCGAAATTCTTATTTTATGCGAATCGAAAAAAATCTAAATAATATATAGGCACCACAATGATAAAACCAAAATTGCTCTGAATATAATCTGTCAGAAAAAAATATACAATGCCCTATTCTACTCTGTTTTGGGGTATATAAAACAACTCCATATGCTCTCTCATATAAAATACAGAAATTCTATATTTAAACGAATCGAAAAAAATCTAAATATTATCTATGCACCCTAATGTTGTAAGCAAAATTTCTCTTAATATACTCTGTCAGAGAAAATATAAAATGCCCTTTTCCACTCTGTTTTGCAGTAAATACACCATCTCAATATGCTCTCTCATGTAAAATACCGAAATTCTAATTTCACGTAAATTGAAAAAAATCGAAATAATATCTAGGCGTTCCAAAGTTAAAAGAAAATGGCTCTGAATATAGTCTTTTAGAGAAAATATACAAAGCTTTATTCTACTCTATTTTCGAGTATATACACCAACTCAGTGTGCTCCCTCATGTAAAATACTGAAATTCTAAATTTTCCTTAATCGAAAAAAATCTAAGTATTATCTAGGTACCCCAATGTTTATAACAAAATTGCTCTGAATATAATCTGTCAGAAAAAATATACAATGCCTTATTCTACTCTGTTTTGGAGTATATACACCAAGTCAGTAAGCTCTCTCATGTAAAATACTGAAATTCTAATTTTACGCGAATCGAAAAATATCTAAATATTATCTAGGCACCCCAATGTTAAAAGCAAAATTGCTCTGAATATAATCTGACAGAAAATAAATACAATGCTCTTTTCTACTCGGTTTTGTAGTATATACACTACTTCAATTTGCTGTCTCATGTAAAATACGGAAATTCTAACTTTACGCTAATCGAAAAAAATCCAAATAATATCTAGGCGCCCCAAAGTTAAAAGAAAATGACTATGAATATACTCTGTTAGAAAAAATATACAATGCCTTATTCTACTCTGTTTTGGACTATATACACCAACTCAGTATGCTCTCTCATATAGAAAACAGAAATTCTAAATTTACGTGATTGGAAAAGAATCTAAATATTATCTAGGCAGCCGAATGTTAAAAGCAAAATTGCTCTGAATATAATCTGTCAGAAAAAATATACAATGCCCTTTTCTACTTTGTTTTCGAGTATATACACCAACTCAATATGCTCTCTCAGGTAAAATACCGAAATTCTAATTTTACGTGAATCAAAAAAAGTTTAAATAATATCTCGGTGCCCCAAATTTAAAAGAAAATGGCTCTGAATATAGTCTCTTAGAGAAAATATACAATGCCTTATTCTACTTTGGTTTGGAGTAGATACACCAACTCAGTATGCTCTCTCATGTAAAATACAGAAATTCTAATTTCACCCGATTCGAAAAAATCTAAATAGTATCTAGGCACCCCAATGTTAAAATCAATATTGCTCTGAATATAATCTGTCAGAAACCTATGCAATGCCCTATTCTACTTTGTTTTAAAGTATATAATCCAACTCAGCATGCTCTCTCAGGTAAAATACCGAAATTCTAATTTTACGTGAATCGAAATAAATCTAAATATTATTTAGGAACCCGAATGTTAAAAGGAAAATTTCTCGGTATACAATGTGTCAGAAAAAATATACAATGACCTTTTCTACTCTGTTTTGGAGTATATACACACAACTCAATATGCTCTCTCATATAAAATACCGAAATTAAAATTTTACGCTAATCGAAAAAACCTAAATCATATCTAGGCACCCCAAAGTTAATAGAAAATGGCTATGAATATATTCTCTTAGAAAAAATATACAATCCTTTATTCTACTCTGTTTTGGAGTATATACACCAACTCAGTATGCTCTCTCATGTAAAAGACCAAAATTCTAATTTTACTCGATTCGAAAAAATTTAAATATTATCTAGGCACCCTAATGTTAAAAACAAACTTGCTCTGAATATATTCTGTCAGAAAAAATATATAATGCCCCATTCTACTCTGTTTTGGAGTACATACACCAACTCCATATGCTCTCTCATATAAAATACAGAAATTCTATATTTAAGCGAATTGGAAAAAATCTAAATATTATCTAGGCACCCGAATGTTAAAAGCAAAATTGCTCTGAATATAATCTGTCAGACAAAATATATAATGCCCTTTTCTACTCTGTTTTGGAGTATATACACCAACTCCATATGCCTTCTCATGTAAAATACCGAAATTGTAATTTTACGTGAATGGAAAAAACCTAAATAATATCTAGGCGCCCCAAAGTTAAAGAAGATGGCTCTGAAGATAGTCGGTTATAAAAAATATACAATGCCTTATTCTACTCTCTTTTGGAGTATATACACCAACTCAGTATGCTCTCTCATGTAAAATACAGAAATTCTAATTTTACCCAAATCGAAAAAACCTAAATATTATCTAGGAACCCCAATGTTAAAAACAAAATTGCTCTGAATATATTCTGTAAGAAAAAATATACAATGCCCTGTTCTACCCTGTTTTGGAGTATATACACCAACTCAGTATGCTCTCTCATGTAAAATTCCGAAATTCTAATTTTACGTGAATCGAAAAAAATCTAAATATTATCTAGGCACCTGAAGGTTATAAGCAAAATTGCTCTTAAAATAATGTGTATGAAAAAATATACCATGCCCTTTTCTACTCTGTTTTGGATTATATACACCAACTCAATATGCTCTCTCATGTAAAACACAGAAATTTTAATTTTACCCGAATCGAATAAATCTAAATATTATCTAGGAACCCCAATGTTAAAAACAAAATTGCTCTGAATATAGTCTGTCAGAAAAAATATACAATGCCCTATTCTACTCTGTTTTGGTGTATATACACCAACTCACTATGCTTTCTGATGTTAAATACAGAAACTCTATATTTAAGAGAACAGAGAAAACTCTAAATGTTATTTAGGCACCCGAATGTTAAAAGCAAAATTGCTCTGAATATAATCTGTCAGAAAAAATATACAATGCCCTTTTCTATTCTGTTTTCGAGTATATACACCAACTCAATATGCTCTCTCAGGTAAAATACCGAAATTCTAATTTTACTCGAATCAAAAAAAGTCTAAATAATATCAAGCCGCCCCAAATTTAAAAGAAAATGGCTCTGATTATAGTCTGTTAGAGAAAATATACAATGCCTTATCCTACCCTTTTTTGGAGTATATACACCAACTCAGTATGCTCTCTCATGTAAAATACAGAAATTCTAATTTCACCTGAATCGAAAAAATCTAAATATTATCTAGGCACCCGAATTTAAAAAACAAAATTGCTCTGAATGTAGTCTGTCAGAAAAAATATACAATGCGTATTCGACTCTGTTTCGTAGTATATACACCAACTCCATAGGCTCTCTCGTGTAAAATACAGAAAGTCTAATTTTACCCGAATTGAAAAAAATCTAAATATTATCTAAGCACCCCAATGTTAAAAACAAAATTGCTCTGAATATAATCTGTTAGGAAAAATATAGAATGCCTTATTCTACTCTGTTATGGAGTATATACACAAACTCAGTATGCTCTCTCCTGTAAAATAGAGAAATTCTAATTTTACGTGAATCTTAAAAAATCTACATATTATCTAGACACCCCAAAGTTAAAAGCAAAATTGGCCTGAATATAATCTGTCAGAAAAAATATACAATGCCTTATTCTACTCTGTTTTGGAGTATATACACCAACTCAGTATGCTCTCTCATTTAAAATACACAAATTCGAATTTTACCCGAATCGAAAAAATCTAAATATTATCTAGGCCCTGCAATGTTAAAAACAAAATTGCTCTGAATATTATCAGTCAGAAAAAATATACAATGCCCTATTTTTCTCTGTTTTGGAGTACATACACCAACTCCATATGCTCTCTCATTTAAAATACAGAAATTCTATATTTAAGCGAATTGAAAAAAATCTAAATATAATCTAGGCACCGTAATGTTAAAAACAAAACTGCTCTGAATATTATCTGTCAGAATAAATATACAATGCACTTTTCTTCTCTGTTTTGGAGTATATATACCAACTCAAGTTGCTCTCTCATGTAAAATACCGACATTCTAATTTACGTCTATCGAAAAAAATCTAAATAATATCTAGGAGCCCCAAAGTTAAAAGAAAATGGCTCTGAATATAGTCTGTTAAAAAAACATACAATGCCTTATTCTACTCTGTTTTGGAGTATATACACCAACTCAGTATGCTCTCTCAGGTAAAATACCGAAATTCTATATTTAAGCGAATCGAAAAAAATCTAAATATTACCTAGGCGTCTTAATATTACAAGCAAAATTGCTCTGAATACAATCTATCAGAAAAAATATACAATGCCCTTAGCTACTCTGTTTTAGAGAATATACACGAACACCATATCCTCTCTAATGTAAAAAACAGTAATTCTATATTAAAGCAAATCAAAAATATCTAAATATTATCTAGGCACCCCAATGTTAAAAGCAAAATTGCTCCGAAGAAAATCAGTCAGAAAAAATATATAATGCGATTTTCTACTCTGTTTTGGAGAATATACACCAACTAAAAAGGCTCTCTCATGTAAAACACCGAAATTCAAATTTTAAGGTAATCAAAAAAAATCTAAATAATATCTAGGTGCCCGAAAGTTAAAGGAAAATGGCTCGAAATATAGTCTGTTAGGAAAAATATACAATGCCTTATTCTACTCTGTTTTGGAGTATATACAAAAACTCCATATACTCTCTCATATAGAATACAGAAATTCTATATTTAAGCGAATCAAAAAAATCTAAATATTATCTAGGCAACACAATGTTAAAAACAAAATTGCTCGGTATATAATTTGTCAGAAAAAATATACAATGCCCCATTCTACTCTGTTTTGGAGTATATACACCAACTCAGTATGCTCTCTCATGTAAAATACCGAAATTCTAATTTTACATGAATCGAAATAAATCTAAATATTACCTAGGCACCCCACTATTAAAAACAATATTGTTCTGAATATAATCCGTCAGAAAACTATACAAAGCTCTATTCTACTCTGTTTATGAGTATGTACACCAACTCCATATGCTCTCTCATGTTAAATAGAGAAATTCTACATTTAAGCGAATCAAAAAAATCTAAATATTTTCTAGGCACCTCAATTTTAAAAGCAAAATATCTCCGATTATAATCTGTCAGAAAAAATATACAATGCCTTATTCTACTCTGTTTTGGAGGATATACACCAACTCCGTATGCTCTCTTATGTATAATACCGAAATTATAATTTTACGTGAATAAAAAAAAATCTAAATATTATCTAGGCACCCGAATGTTAAAAGAAAAATTGCTCTGAATATAATGTGTCAGAAAAAAATATACAATGACCTTTTCTACTTTGCTGTGTAGTGTATACACCAACTCAATATGCTCTCTCATGTAAAAAACCGAAATCCTAATTTTACGAGAACCCAAAGAAATCTAAATAATATCTTGGCGCCCCAATGTTAAAAGAAAATGGCTCTAAATATAGTCTGTTACAAAAAATATACAATTCCTTATTCTACTCTGTTTTTGAGTATATACACAAACTCAGTATGCTCTCAAAAGTAAAATAAAGAAATTCCAATTTTACCCAAATCGAAGAAATCTAAATATTATCTTGTAACCGCAACGTTCAAAACAAAATTGGTCTGAATATAATCTGTCATAAAAAATATACAATGCCCTATTCTACTCTGTTTTGGAGTATACACACCAACTCAGTTTGCTCTCTCATGTAAAATACCGAAATTCTAATTTTACGCGAATAGAAAAACTCTAAATATCTAGGCGCCCTAAAATTAAAAGAAAATGTCTCTGAGTATAGTCTCCTAGAAAAAATATACAATGCCTTATTCTATTCTGTTTTGGAGTATATACACCAATGCAGTATGCTCTCTCATGTAAAATACCGAAATTCTAATATAACGTGAATCGAAAAAAAATCTAAATATTATCTGGGCACCCCAATGTTAAAAGCCAAATTGCACTGAATATAATCTGTCAGAAAAAATATACAAGGCCCTATTCTACTCTGTGTTGGAGTAAACACACCAACTCAGTGTGCTCTCTCATGTAAAATACCAAAATTCTAATTTTACGTGAATCGAAAAAAAATCTAAATATTATCTGGGCACCCCAATGTAAAAAGCCAAATTGCTCGGAATATAATCTGTCAGAAAAAATATACAAGGCCCTATTCTACTCTGTTTTGGAGTATATACACCAACTCAGTATCCTCTCTCATGTAAAATACAGAAATTCTAATTTTAACCGAATCGAAAAAATCTAAATATTATCTACGCACCCCAATGTTAAAAACAAAATTGCCCTGAATATAATCTGTCAGAGAAAATATACAATGCCCTATTCTACTCTGTTTTGTAGTATATACACCAACTCAATATGCTCTTTCATGTAAAATACAGAAATTCTAATTTTACCCAAATCGAAAATATCTAAATATTATCCAGGCACCCCAATGTTAAAAACAAAATTTCTCCGAATATAATCTGTCAGAAAAAATATACAATGCCCTATTCTACTCTTTCTTAAAGTATAGACACCAACTCAGTATGCTCTATCTTGTAAAATACCGGAATTCTAAATTTACATGAATCGAAAAAAATATAAATATTATCTAGGCACCCCAATGTTAAAAGCAAAATATCTCTGAATATAATTTGTCAGAAAAAATACACAATGCCCTATTTTATTCATTTTTGGAGTATATACACCAACTCAATATGCTCTCTCATGTAAAATACAGAAATTCTATATTTAATAGAATCGAAAAAAATATAAATATTATCTAGGCACCCAAACGTTAAAAACAAAATTGCTCTGAAAATAATCTGTCAGAAATAATATAAAATGCCCTATTCTACTCTGTTTTGGAGTATATACCCCAACTCCATATGCTCTCTGATGTAAAATACCGAAATTCTAATTTTATGTGAATGGAAAAAAACCTAAAGAATATATAGGCATGCCAAAGTTAAAGGAAAATGGCTCTGAATATAGTCTGTAAGAAAAAGTATACAATGCCTTATTGTACTCTGTTTTGGAGTATATACAACAACTCAGTATGCTCTCTCATATAAAATAACGAAATTCAAATTTTACCTGAATCCAAAAATTCTAAATAATATATAGGCGCCCCAAAGTTTAAAGAAAATGGCTCTGAATATAGTCTGTTAGAAAAAATATACAATGTTTTTTTCTACTCTGTTTTGGAGTATATACACCAACGTTGTTTACTCTCTCATGTAAAATACAGTAATTCTAATTTTACCGGAATACTTAAAATCTAACTATTACCTAGGCACACCAATGTTTAAAACAAAATTGCTCTGAATATAATCTGTCAGAAAAAATATACAGTTGCCTATTCCACTCTGTTTTGAAGTATATATACCAACTCCATATGCTCTCTCAAGTAAAATACAGAAATTCTATATTTAAGCGAATCGAAAAAAATCAAACTATTATGTAGGGGCCCCAAAGTTAAAAGAAAATGGCTCTGAATATAGTCTGTTAGAGAAAGTATACAATGCCTTATTCTACTCTGTTTTGTATTATATACACCCACTCAGTATGCTCCCTCATGTAAAATACCGAAATTCTAATTTTACGTGAATCGAAAGAAATCTAATTATTATCTAGGCAACCGGATGTTAAAAGCAAATTGCTCTGAATATAATCTGTCACAAGAAATATACAATGCGCTTTTCTACTCTGTTTGGAAGTATATAGAACAACTAAATATGCTCTCTCATGAAAAATACCGAAATTCAAAATTTTCACGAATCGAAAAGAATCTTAATAATATCTAGGCCCCCAAATTTAAAAGAACATGGCACTGAGTATAGTCCGTTAGAAAAAATATACTATGCTCTATTCTACTTTGCTTTGGAGTATATACACCAACTCCATATGCTCTCTCATGTAAAATACAGATATTCCATATTTAGGTAAAGAGGAAAAAAAATCTAAATATTATCTAGGCACCCCAATGTTAAAAGCAAAATTTCTCTGAATATAATCTGTCAGAAAAAATATACAATGCCTTATTCTATTCTGTTTTAAAATATAAACCCCAACTCAGTATACTCTCTCATGCAAAATACCGAAATTCTAATTTTACATGAATCGAAATAAATCTAAATATTATCTAGGCACCCCAATGTTAAAAGCAAAATTACTCTGAATATAATCTCTCAGAAAAAATATACAATGCCCTATTCTACTCTGTTTTGGAGTATATACACCCACTCAGTATGCTCTCTCATGTAAAATACCGAAATTCTAATTTTAAACGAATCGAAAAAATCTAAATAATATCTAGGCGCCCCAAAGTTAAAAGAAAGTGGCTCTGAATATAGTCTGTTAGAAAAAATATACAATGCCTTATTCTACATTGTTTTGGAGTATATACACAAACTCAGTATGCTCTCTCAGGTAAAATACAGAAATTCTAATTTTACCCGAACGGAAAAAATTTAAATATTATATAGGCACCCCAATGTTAAAAACAAAATGGCTCAGAATATAATCTGTCAGAAAAATATACAATGCCCTATTCTACTCTGTTTTGGTGTATATAAACCAACTTCATATGCTCTTTTATGTCAAATACAAAAATTGTATATTTAAGTGAATCGAAAAAAACCTAAATATTATCGAGGCACCTTAATGTTAAAAGCAAAATTTCTCTGAATATAATCTGTCAGAAAAAATATACAATGCCTTATTCTACTCTGTTTTAAAAGATATACAACAACTCCGTATGCTCTCTTATGTATAATACCGAAATTCTAATTTTAGGTGAATAAAAAAAAGTCTAAATAGTATCTAGGCACCCGAATGTTAGAAGAAAAATTGTCCTGAATATAATCTGTCAGAAAGAATATACAATGCCATTTTCTACTCTGTTTTGGAGTATATACACAAACTCAATATGCTCTCTCATGTAAAATACCGAATTTCTAATTTTACGTGAATCGAAAAAAAACCACCTATTATGAAGGCGCCCCAAAGTTAAAAGAAAATGGCTCTGAATATAGTCTGTTTGAAAAAATATACAATTCCTGATATTACTCTGTTTTGGAGTATATACACCAACTCAGTGTGCTCTCACATGTAAAATACAGAAATTCAAATTCTACATGAATCGAAAAAAATCTAAATATTATCTAGGCACCCCAATGTTATAAACAAAATTTTTCTGAATATAATCTGTCAGAAAAAATATACAATGCCCTATTCTACTCTGTTTTGGAGTATATACACGAACTCAATATGCTCTGTCATGTAAAATAACGAAATTCTAATTTTACGCAAATTGAAAACAATCTAAATAATATCTAGGCGCCACAAAGTGAAAAGAAAATGGCTCTGTATATAGTCTGTTAGAAAAAATATACAGGGACTTATTCTACTCTGTTTTGGAGTATATACACCAACTCAGTATGCTCTCTCATGTAAAATACCGAAATTCAAATTTTACGTGAATTGAAAAAAATCTAAATATTATCTAGGCACCCCAATGTTATAAAAAAATTTCTCTGAATATAATCTGTCAGAAAAAATATACAATGCCCTATTCTACTATGTTTTGGAATATATACACCAACTCCATAGGCTGTCTCATGTAAAATACAAAAATTCTAAATTTACCCAAATCAAACAAAATCTAAATATTATCTAGTGACCCGAAGTTTAAAAGCAAAATTTCTCTGAATATAATCTGTCCGAAAAAATACACAATGCCTTATTCTACTCTGTTTTGGAGTATGTACACCAAATCCATATGCTCTCTCATGTAAAATAGAGAAATTCTACATTTAAGCGAATCAAAAAAAAATCTAAATATTATCTAGGCACCACAATTTTAAAAGCAAACTTTCTCTGAATATAATCTGTCAAAAAAAATTTACAATGCCTTATTCTACTCTGTTTTGGAGTATATACACCAACTCCATATGCTCTCTCATGTAAAATACAGAAATTCCATATTTAAGGAAAACAAAAATATCTAAATATTATCTAGGCACCCCAATGTAAATAGCAAAATTTCTCTGAATATACTCAGTCAGAATAAATACACAATGCCATTCTCTACTCTGTTGTGTAGTATATAAACCAACTCAATATGCTCTCTCATGTAAAATTCCTTAATTCTAATTTTATGCAAATTGAAAAAAATCTAAATAATACCTAGGCGTCCCAAAGTTTAAAGAAAATGGCCCTTAATATAGTCTGTTAGAAAAAATATACAATGCCTTATTCTACTCTGTTTTGGTGTATATACACCAACTTAGTATGCTGTCTCATATAAAATACAGAAATTGTATACTTAAGTGAATCGAAACAAATCTAAATATTATCTAGGCACCACAAGGTTAAAAGCAAAATTGCTCGGAATATAATCTGTCAGAAAAAATATACAATGCCCTTTTCTACTCTGTTTTGTACTATATACACCAAATCAATATGCTCTCTTATGTAAATTACAGAAACTCTAATTCTACCTGAATCGAAAATATCTAAATATTGCCTAGGTACCCCAATGTTAAAAACAAAATTACTCTGAATATAATCTGTCAGAAACAATATACAATGCCCTTTTCTACTCTGTTTTGTAATATATACACCACCTCAATATGCTATCTCATGTAAAATACTGAAATTCTAATTTTACGTGAATCGAAAAATATCTAAATATTATCTAGGCACCCCAATGTTATAAACAAAATTGCTCTGGATATAATCTGTCAGAAAAAATATACAATGCCCGATTCTACTATGTTTTGGAGCATATACACTAACTCCATATGCTCTCTCATGTAAAATACGGAAATTCTATATTTAACCGAATCAAAAAACTCTAAATAATATCTAGGCACCCCAATGTTAAAAGCAAAATTGCTCTGAATATAATCTGTCATAAAAAATATACAATGCCCTTTTCTACTCTGTTTTCGAGTATATACACCAACTCAATATGATCTATCAGGTAAAATAAAAAAATTCTAATTTTACGCGAATCAAAAAAGTCTAAATAATATTTAGGCGCCCCAAATTTAAAAGAAAATGGCTCTGAATATAGTCTGTTAGAGAAAATATACAATGCCTTATTCTACTTTTTTTTGGAGTATATACACCAACTCAGTATGCTGTCTCATGTAAAATACCGAAATTCTAATTTAACCCGAATCGAAAAAATCTAAATATTATCTAGGCACCCCAATGTTAAAAACAAAATTTCTCTGAATATAATCTGTCAGAAAACATATGCAATACCCTATTTTACTCTGTTTTGGAGTATATAAACCAACTCAGTATGCTCGCTCATGTAAAATACCGATATTCTAATTTTACGTGAATCGAAATAAATCTAAATATTATATAGGAAAACGAATGTTAAAAGCAAAATTTCTCTGAATACAATATGTCAGAAAAAATATACAATGCCGTTTTCTACTCTGTTTTGGAGTATATACACAAACTCAATATGCTATCTCATGTAAAATCCCGAAATTCTAATTTTACGCGAATCGAAAAAAATCTAAATAATATCTATGCGCCCCAAACTTCAAAGAAAATGGCTCTGAATATAGTCTGTTAGAAAAAAGATTGAATGCCTTGTTATACTCTGTTTTGGAGTATATACACAAACTCAGTAGGCTCTCTCCTGTAAAATAGAGAAATTCTAATTTTACGTGAATCTGAAAAATTCTAAATATAATCTATACACCCCAAAGTTAAAAGCAAAATTTCTCTGAATATAATATGTCAGAAAAAATATTCAATGCCTTATTCTACTATGTTTTGGAGTATATACACAAACTCAATATGCTCTTTAATGTAAAATACAGAAATTCTATATTTAAGCGAGGAGAGAAAAATCTAAATATTATCTAGGCACTCCAATTTTAAAAGCAAAATTGCTCTGAATATAATCTGTCAGAAAAAATGTACAATGCCCTATTCTACTCTGTTTTGGAATAGATACACCAACTCAGTATGCTCTCTCATGTAAAATACCGAAATTCTAAATTTACCCAAATCCAAATAAATCTAAATATTATCTAGGGACCCGAAGTTTAAAAGCAAAATTGCTCTGAATATAATCTGTCTGAAAAAATATACAATGCCCTATTTTATTTTTTTTTGGAGTATATACACCAACTCAGTAGGCTCTCTCATATAGAATAACGAAATTCAAATTTTACCCGAATCCAAAAACTCTAAATAATATATAGGCGCCCCAAAGTTTAAAGAAAACGGCTCAGAATATAGTCTGTTAGAAAAAATATACAATGCCTTATTCTACTCTGTTTTGAGTATATACACCAACTCAATATGCTCTCTAATAGGAAATACATAAATTCTATATTTAAGCAAATCGAAAAAAATCTAAATACTATCTAGGCATTTCTATGTTAAAAGCAGTATTTCTCTGAATATAATCTGTCAGAAAAAATATACAATGCCCTTTTCTACTCTGTTTTGGAGTATATACACCAACTCAGTATCCTCTCTCATGTAAAATACCGAAATTGTAATTTTACGTGAATCCAAAATAATCTAAATATTATCTAGGCACCCGAATGTTAAAAGCAAAATTTCTCTGAATATAATCTTTCAAAGAAAATATACAATGCCCTGATCCAGTCTATTTTGGAGTGTATACACCAACTCAATATGATCTGTCATGTAAAATACCGAAATTCTAATTTTACGTGAATTGAAAATAATCTAAAGAATATCTAGGTGCTTCAAAGTTAAAAGAAAATGGCTCCGAATATAGTCTGTTAGAGAAAATATACAATGCCTTATTCTACTCTGTTTTGGAGTATATACACCAACTCAGTATGCTCTCTCATGTAAAATAAAGAAATTCTAATTTTACCACAATTGAAAAAATCAAAATATAATCTAGGTACCCCAATGTTAAAAACAAAATTACTCTGAATATAATCAGTCAGAAATATATACCATGCCCTATTCTACTCTGTTTTGGAGTATATACACCAACTCCATATGCTCTCTTATGTAAAATACAGAAATTCTATATTTAAGCGAATCGAAAAAAATTTAATATTATCTAGGCACCCCGATGTTGAAAACAATATTGTTCAGGGTATAATCCATCAGAGAAATATACAATGCACTTTTCAACTCTGATTTGGAGTATATACAACAACTCAGTAAGCTCTCTCATGTAAAATAACGAAATTCAAATTTTACCCGAATCGAAAAACTCACAAAAAATATATAGGCGCCCCAAAGTTTAAAGAAAACGGCTCTAAATATAGTCTGTTACAGAAAATATACAATGCCCTATTCTACTCTGTTTTGGAGTATATACACCAACTCAATATGATCTCTCCTGTAAAATAACGAAATTCTAATTTTACGCGAATCGAAAAAAATCTAAATAATATCTACGCACCCCAAAGTTAAAAGAAAATGGCTCTGAATATAGTTTGTAAGAAAAAATATACAATACCTCTTTCTACCCTGTTTTACAGTATATACACCAACTCAGTATGCTCCCTCATGTAAAATACCGAAATTCTAAATTTATGCAAATCGAAAAAAATGTAAATAACATCTAGGCGCCCCAGAGTTAAAAGAAAATGGCACTAAAAATAGTCTGTTAGAAAAAATATACAATGCCTTATTCTACTCTGTTTTGGAGTATATACACCAACTCAATATGCTCTCTCATGTAAAATACGGAAATTCTAATTTTAACAGAATTTAAAAAATCTAAAAATTATCTAGGCACCCCGATGATAAAACAAAAATTGCTCTGAAAATAATCTGTCATAAAAAATATACAATGCCTTATTCTACTCTGTTTTACAGTATATACACCAACTCAGTATGTTCTCTCATGTAAAATACCGAAATTCTAATTTTACGTGAATCGAAATACTCTAAATATTATCTAGGCACCCCAATGTTAAAAACAAAATTGCTCTGTAAATAATCTGTCAGAAAATATATACAATGCCCTATTCTACTCTGTTTTGGAGTATATACACCAACTCAGTATGCTCTCTCAGGTAAAATACCGAAATTCTAATTTTACGCGAATCGAAAAAAATCTAAATAATATCTAGGCGCCCGAAAGTTAAAAGAAAGTTGCTCTGAATATAGTCTTTTATAGAAAATATACAATGCCTTATTCTACACTGTTTTGGAGTATATACACCAACTCAGTATGCTCTCTCAGGTAAAATAAAGAAATTCTAATTTTAACCGAATGGAAAAAATCTAAATATTATATAGGCACCCCAATGTTGAAAACAAAATAGCTCGGAATATAATCTGTCAGAAAAATATACAATGCCTTATTCTACTCTGTTTTGGAGTATATACACCAACTTCATATGCTCTTTCATGTAAAATAGAAAAATTGTATATTTAAGTGAATCGAAAAAAAATCTAAATATTATGTAGGCACCTTAATGTTAAAAACAAAATTGCTCTGAATATAATCTGTCAGAAAAAATATACGATGCCTTATTCTACTCTGTTTTGGAGGATATGCACCAACTCCATATGAACTCTTATGTATAATACCGAAATTCTAATTTTACGTGAATCAAAAAAAATCTAAATATTATCTAGGCACCCGAATGTTAAAAGCAAAATTGCTCTGAATATAATCTGTCAGAAAGAATATACAATGCCATTTTCTACTCTGTTTTGGAGTATATACACCACCTTAATATGCTCTCTCATGTGAAATACCGAATTTCTAATTTTACATGAATCGAAAAAAAAACAAATATTATGTAGGCGCCCCAAAGTAAAAAGAAAATGGCTCTGAATATAGTCTGTTAAAAAAAATATACAATGCCTGATTCTACTCTATTTTGGGGTATACACACCAACTCAATATGCTCTCTCATGTAAAATACAAAAATTCAAATTTTACCCAAATAGAAAAAATCTACATATCATCTAGGCACCCCAATGTTAAAAAAATTTTTCTCTGAATATAATCAGTCAGAAAAAATATACAATACCCTATTCTACACTGTTTTGGAGTATATACACCAACTCCATATGCTCTGACTTGTAAAATACCGAAATTCTAATTTTACGTGAATCGAAAAAAATCTAAATATTATCTAGGAACCCCAATGTTAAAGGCAAAATTGCTCTGAATATAATCTGTCAGGAAACATATACAATGCCCTTTTCTACTCTGTTTTGAAGTATATAAACCAACTCCATATGCTCTCTCATGTGAAATACCGAAATTCTAATTTTACGCCAATTGAAAAAAATCTAAATAATATCAAGGCACCCCAAAGTTAAAAAAAAATGACTCTAAATATCGTCTGTTAGAAAAAATACAAATGCCTTATTCTACTCTGTTTTGGAGTATATACACCATCTCAGAATGCTCTCTCATGTAAAATACAGAAATTCTAATTTAACGTGAATCGAAAAAATCTAAATATTATCTAGGAACACCAAAGTTAAAAACAAAATTGCTCTTAATATAATCTGCCAGAAAAAATATACAACGCCCTATTCCACTCTGTTTTGGAGTCTATACACCAACTCAGTATGCTCTGTAATATAAAATACCGAAATTCTAATTTTACGTGAATCGAAAAAAATGTAAATATTATCTAGGCACCTTAATGTTAAAAACAAAATTGCGCTGAATATACCCTGCCAGAAAAAGTATACAATGCCCTATTCTACTCTGTTTTGGACTATATACACCAACTCAATTGGCTCTCTCATGTGTAATACCGGAATTCTAATTTTACGTGAATCGAAAAAAATCTAAATAAAATCTAGGCGCCCCAAAGTTAAAAGAAAATGGCTCTGAATATAGTCTGTTAGAAGAAATATACAATGCCTTATTCTACTCTGTTTTGGAGTATATACCCCAACTCAGTATGCTCTCTCATGCAAAATAGCGAAATTCAAGTTTTATGTGAATCGAAAAAAATCGAAATATTATCTAGGCACCCCAATGTTAAAAACAAAATTTCTCTGAATATAGACTGTCAGAATAAATATACAGTGCCCTATTCTACCCTGTTTTGGGGTATATACACCAACTCCATATGCTGTCTCATGTAAAAGAGAGAAATACTCTATTTAAGCGAATCGAAAAAATCTAGATATTATGTAGGTACACAAATCTTATAAACAAAATTGTTCTGAATATTATTTGTCAGAAAACATATACAATGCCCTATTCTACTCTTTTTTGGAGTATATACACCAACTCAATATGCTCTCTCATGTAAAATACCGAAATTCTAATTTAACCCGAATCGAAAAAATCTAAATATTATCTAGGCACCCCAATGTTAAAAACAAAATTTCTCTAAATATAACCTGTCAGAAAACATATGCAATAACCTATTTTACTCTGTTTTGGAGTATATACACCAACTCAGTATGATCTCTCATGTAAAATAGAGAAATTCTAATTTTACGTGAATCTAAAAAAAATCTAGATATTATCTAGGCACCCCAAAGTTAAAAGCAAAATTGCTCTGAATGTAATCTGTCAGAAAAGATATACAATGCCCTATTCTACTCTGTTTTGGAGTATATACACCAACTCCATATGCTCTCTCATGTTAAAAACAGAAACTCTATATTTAAGCCAATAGAGAAAACTCTAAATATTATCTAGGCACTCGAATGTTAAAAGCAAAATTGCTCTGAATATAATCTGTCAGAGAAAATATACAATGCCCTTTTCTACTCTGTTTTCGAGTATATACACCAACTCAATCTGCTCTCTCAGGTAAAATACAGAAATTCTAATTTTACGGAAATCGAAGAAAGTCTAAATAATATCTAGGCGCCCCAAATTTAAAAGAAAATGGCTCTTAATATATTCTGTTAAAGAAAATATACAATGCCTTATTCTACTCTGTTTTGGGGTATATAAACCAACTCAGTATGCTCTCTCATATAAAATACAAAAATTCTGATTTCACCCGAAGTGAAAAAATCTAAATATTATCTAGGCACCCCAATGTTAAAAACAAAATATCTCTGAATATAATCTGTCCGAAAACATATGCAATGCCCTATTTTACTCTGTTTTAGAGTATATAAACCAACTCAGCATGCTCTGTGATGTAAAATACCGAAATTCTAATTTAACGTGAATCGAAATAAATCTAAATATTATATAGGCAACCGAATGTTAAAAGCAAAATTGCTCTTAATACAATGTGTCAGAAAAAATATACAATGTCCTTTTCTACTCTGTTTTCGAGTATATACACCAACTCAATATGCTCTCTCATGTAAAATACTGAAATACTAATTTTACGAGAATCGAAAAAAATCTAAATAATATCTATGCGCCCCAAACTTCAAAGAAAATATCTCTGAATATAGTCTGTTAGAAAAAATATAGAATGCCTTATTCTACTCTGTTATGGACTATATACACAAACTCAGTATGCTCTCTCCTGTAAAATAGAGAAATTCTAAATTTACGTGAATCTAAAAAATCTAAATATTATCTAGATACCCCAAAGTTAAAAGCAAAATTGCTCTGAATATAATCTGTCCGAAAAAAATATACAATTACTTATTCTATTCTGTTTTGGAGTATATACACCAACTCAATATGCTCTTTAATGTAAAATACAGAAATTCTATATTTAAGCGAGGAGAGAAAAATCTAAATATTATCTAGGCACTCCAATTTTAAAAGAAAACTTGCTCTGAATATAATCTGTCAGTAAAAATATACAATGCCCTATTCTACTCTGTTTTGGTGTATATACACCAACTCAGTATGCTCTCTTATGTAAAATACCGAAATTTGAAATTTACCCGAATGGAGAAAAATCTAAATATTATCTAGGCACCCCAAAGTTAAAAGCAAAATTGCTCTGAATATAATCTGTCAGAAAAGATATTCAATGCCCTATTCTACTCTGTTTTGGGGTTTATACCCCAACTCCATATGCTCTCTCATGTTAAATACAGAAACTCTATATTTAAGCGAATAGAGAAAACTCTAAATATTATCTAGGCACTCGAATGTTAACAGCAAAATTTCTCTGAATAAAATCTGTCAGAAATAATATACAATGCCCTTTTCTACTATGTTTTCGAGTATATACACAAACTCAATGTCCTCTCTCAGGTAAAATACGGAAATTCTAATTTTACGCGAATCGAAAAAAGTCTAAATAATATCGAGGTGCCCCAAATTTAAAAGAAAATGGCTCTGAATATAGTCTGTTAGAAAAAATATACAATGCTTTATTCTACTCTGTTTTGGAGTATATACACCAACTCAGTATTCACTCTCATGTAAAATACAGAAATTCTAATTTCACCTGAATCGAAAAAATCTAAATATTATCTAGGCACCCCAATGTGAAAAATAAAATTTCTCTGAGTATAATCTGTCAGGAAAAATATAAAATGCCCTTTTCTACTCTGTTTTTTAGTATATACACGAAATCAATATGCTCTCTCATAAAATACCGAAATTCTAATTTTACGCGAATCGAGTAAAATCTAAATATTATCTACGCACCCCTATGTTAAAAGCAAAATTGCTCTGAATATAATCTGTCAGAAAAAATATACAATGCCCTTTTCTACTCAGTTTTGGAGTATATACCCAACTCCATATGCTCTCTCATGTAAAATACAGAAAAATCTAAATAATATCCAGGCGCCCCAAAGTTTAAAGAAAATGGCTCTGAATATAGTATGTTAGAAAAAATATACAATGCCTTATTCTACTATGTTTTGGAGTATATACACCAACTCATTATGCTCTCTCGTGTAAAATACAGAAATTCTAATTTTATCCAAATCGAAAAAATCTAAATATTATCAAGGCACCTCAATGTTAAAAACAAAATTTCTCTGAATATAAACTCTCAGAAAAAATATACAATGCCATATTCTACTCTGTTTTTGAGTATATACACCAACTATACATACTCTCTCATGTAAAATACAGAAATTCTATATTAAAGCGAATCGAAAAAAATATAAGTATAATCTAGGCACCCCAATGTTAAAAACAAAATTTCTCTGAATATAATCTGTCAGAAACAATATACAATGCCTTTTTCTACTCTGTTTTGGAGTATGTACACGCCCTCAGTATGCTCTCTCATGTAAAATACTGAAATTCTAATTTTACGTGGATCGAAAAAAATGTAAATATTATCTAGGCACCCCAATGGTTAAAGCAAAATTGCTCTGAATATAATCTGTCTGACCAAATGTACAATGTCCTTGTCTACTCTGTTTTGTAGTTTATAAACCAACTCAATATGCTCTCTGATGTAAAATACTGAAATTATTATTTTATGCGAATCAAAAAAAATCTAAATAATATCTAGGCACCACAATGATAAAAGAAAATTGCTCTGAACATAATCTGTCAGAAAAAAATATACAATGCCCTATTCTACTCTGTTTTGGAGTATATACACAAACTTCATATGCTCTTTCATGTAAAATACAGAAATTGTATATTTAAGCAAATCGAAAAAAACGTAAATATTATCTAGGCACCTTAATGTTTAAAGCAAAATTGCTCTGAATATAATCTGTCAGAAAAAATATACAATGCCTTATTCTACTCTGTTTTGGAGGATATACAACAACTCCGTATGCTCTCTTATGTATAATACCGAAATTCTAATTTTACGTGAATCAAAAAAAATCTAAATATTATCGACGCACCCGAATGTTAAAAGCAAAATTGCTCTGAATATAATATGTCAGAAAGTATATACAATGCCATTTTAACTCTGTTTTGGAGTATATACACCAACTAAATATGCTCTCTCATGTAAAACACCGAATTTCTAATTTTACGTGAATCGAAAAAATCTAAATAATATCTAGGCGCCCCAAAGTTAAAAGAAAATGGCCCTGAATATACTCTGTTTGAAAAAATATACAATGCCTGATATTACTCTGTTTTGGAGTATATACACCAACTCAGTATGCTCTCTCATGTAAAATACAGAAATTCAAATTCTACATGAATCGAAAAAAATCTAAATATTATCTAGGCACCCCAATGTTATAAACAAAATTTCTCTGAATATAATCTGTCAGAAAAAATATACAATGCCCTATTCTACTCTGTTTTGGAGTATATACACCAACTCAATATGCTCTGTCATGTAAAATACCAAAATTCTAATTTTACGCAAATTGAAAACAATCTAAATAATATCTAGACACCACAAAGTGAAAAGAAAATGGCTCTGTATATAGTCTGTTAGAAAAAATATACAGGTCCTTATTCTACTCTGTTTTGGAGTATATACACCAACTCAGTATGCTCTCTCATGTAAAATACAGAAATTTTAATTTTACCCGAATCGAAAAAATCTAAATATTATCTAGGCCCACCAATGTTAAAAGCAAAATTGCTCTGATTATAATCTGTCAGAAAAAATATACAATGCCCTTTTCTACTCTGTATTGGTGTATATATACCAACTCAATATGCTCTCTCATGTAAAAAACCCAAATTCTAATTTTACGTGAATCAAAAAAAATCTAAATAATATCTATACGCTCCAAAGTTAAAAGAAAATGCCTCTGAATATAGTCTGTTAGAAACAACATACAATGCCTTATTCTACTCTGTTTTGGAGTAAATACACCAACTCAGTATGCCCTCTCACGTAAAATACAGAAATTCAAATTTTACCAGAATCGAAAAAATCTAAATATTATCTAGGAGCCCCAATGTTAAAAACAAAATTGCTCTGAATATAAACTGTCAGAAAAAATATACAATGCCCTATTCTACTCTTTTTTTGAGTATATACACCAACTCTACATGCTCTCTAATGTAAAATACAGAAATTCTATATTTCAGCGAATCAGAAAAATTCTAAATATTATCTAGGCACCCCAATGCTAATAGAAAAATTACTCTGAATACAATCTGTCAGAAAAAATATACAACATCCTTTTCTACTCTGTTTGGGACTATATACACCAAATCTATATGCTCTCTCATGTAAAATAATGAAATTCTAATTTCACGTGAATCGAAAAAAATCTAAATATTATCTAGGCGCTCCAAAGTAAAAAGAAAATGCCTCTGAATATAGTCTGTTAGAAGAAATACACAATGCCTTATTGTACTCTTTTTTGGAGTAAATAAACCAACTCAGTATGCTCTCTCATGTAAAATACCGAAATTCGAATTTTACGTGAATCAAAAGAAATCTAAATATTATCTAGGCACCCGAATGTTAACAGCAAAGTTGTTGTGAATATAATCTGTCAGAAAAAATATACAATGCTCTTTTCTACTCTGTTCTGTAGTATATACACCAACTCAATATGATCTCTCGTGTGAAATACAAAAATTCTAATTTTACCAGAATCAAAAAATCTAAATATTATCTAGGCACCCCAATGTTAATAGCAAAATTGGTCTGAATACAATCTGTCATAAAAAATATACAAAACCCTTTTCTACTGTGTTTTGGAGTATATACACAAACTCAATATGCTCTCTCATGTAAAATACCGAAATTCAAATTTTATGCGAATCGAAAAACATCTAAATCATATCTGGACGCCCCAAAGTTAAAAGAAAATGGCTGCGAATATAGTGTGTTAGAAAAAAAAATACAATGCCTTATTCTACCCTGTTTTGGAGTATATACACCAACTCAGACTGCTCTCTCATGTAAAATACCGAAATTCAAATTTTACGTGAATCGAAAAAAATCTAAATATTATCTAGGCACCCCAATGTTATAAACAAAATTGCTCTGAATATAATCTGTCAGAAAAAAATATACAATGCCCTATTCTACTATGTTTTGGATTATATACACCAACTCCATATGCTCTCTCATGTAAAATACAGAAATTCTATATTTAACCGAATCGAAAAAAATCTAAATAATATCTAGGCACCCAATGTTAAAAGCAAAATTACTCTGAATATAATCTGTCACAAAAAATATACAATGCCCTTTTCTACTCCGTTTTCGAGTATATACACCAACTCAATATGCTCTCTCAGGTAAAATACGACAATTCTAATTTTACGTGAATTGAAAAAAGTCTAAATAATATCTAGGTGCCCCAAATATTAAAGAAAATGGCTCCTAATATAGTCTGTTAGAGAAAATATACAATGCCTTATTCTACTCTGTTTTGTAGTATATACAGCAACTCAGTGTGCTATCTCATGTAAAATACAGAAATTCTAATTTCACCCGAATCGAAAAAATCTAAATATTATTTAGGCACCCAAATGTCAAAAAGAAAATTTCTCGCAATATAATCTGTCAGAAAACATATGCAATGCCCTATTTTACTCTGTTTTGGAGTATATAAACCAACTCAGTATGCTCTCTCATGTAAAATACCGAAATTCTAATTTTACGTGAATCGAAATAAATCTAAATATTATATAGGCAACCGAATGTTAAAAGCAAAATTGCTCTGAATACAATGTGTCAGAAAAAATATACAATGCCTTTTTCTATTCTTGTTTGGATCAATACACAAACTCAATATGCTCTCTCATGTAAATTAACAAAATTCTAAATTTATGTGAATCGAAAAACATCTAAATATTGTCTCGACACCCCAATGTTAAAAACAAAATTGCTCTGAATATAATCTGTCAGAAAAAATATACAATGCCCTATTCTACTCTGATTTGGAGTATATACACAAACTCCATATGCTCTCTCATGTAAAATACTGAGATTCTATATTTAAGCGAATTGAAATAAATCTAAATATTATCTAGGCATCCCAATGGTAAAAACAAAATTGCTCTGAATATAATCTGTCAGAAAAAATATACAATGCCCTATTCTACCCTTTTTTGTTATATATACACCAACTCCATATGCTCTCTCATATAAAATACAGAAATTCTAATTTTACCCGAATCGAAAAAATCTAAATATTATCTAGGGACCAGAAGCTTAAAGCAAAATTACTCTGAATATAATCTGTTAGAAAAAATATACAATGCCCTATTATATTCTGTTTTAGAGTATATACACCAACTCAGTATGCTCTCTAATGTAATATTCGGAAATTCTAATTTTACGTGAATCGAAAAAAATTTAAATATTATCTAGGCACCCGAAGGTTATTAGCAAAATTACTCTGAATATAATGTGCAATAAGAAATACACAATGTTTTTTTCTACTTTGTTTTGGAGTATATAAACCAACTCCATATGCTCTCTCATGTAAAACACAGAAATTCTCATTTTACCTGAATTGAAAAAATCTAAATATTATCTAGGCACCCAAATGTTAAAAACAAAATTGCTTTAAATATAATCTGTCAGAAAAAATATACAATGCCCTATTCTACTCTGTTTTGGTGTACATACACCAACTCAGTATGCTCTTTCATGTAAAATAAAGAAATTCTAAATTTGCATGGATCTATAAAAATCTAAATATTATGTAGGCACCCCAACATTAAAAGCAAAATTACTCTGAATATAATCTGTCACAAAAAATATACAATGCCCTATTCTACTCTGTTTTGGAGTATATACACCGACTCCATATGCTCTCTCATGTAAAATACAGAAATTCCATATTTAAGCAAATCGAAAAAAATCTATATATTATCTAGGCACCCGAATGTTAAAATCAAAATTCCTCTGAATGTAATTTGTCAGAAAAAATAAACAATTCACTATTCTACTCTGTTTTGGAGTATGTACACCAACTCAGTATGCTCTCTCATGTAAAATAAAGAAATTCTAATTTTACGTGAATCGAAAAATATCTAAATATGATTTACGCACCCCAATGTTATAAATAAATTGCTCTGAATATAGTCTGTCAGAAAAAATATACAATGCGCTATTCTACTCTGTTTTGGAGTATATACACCAACTCCATATGCTCTCACATGTAAAATACAAAATTCTATATTTAACCGAATCGAAACAAATCTAAATAATATCTAGGCACACCAATGTTAAAAGCAAAATGGCCCTGAATATAAAATGTCAGAAACAATATACAATGCCCTTTTCTACTCTTTTTTGTAGTATATACACCACCTCAGTATGCTATCTCATGTAAAATAGCGGAATTTTAATTTTACGCGAATCGAAAATAATCTAAATAATGTCTAGGCGTTCCAAAGTTAAAAGAAAACGGCTATAAATATAATCTGTTAGAAAAAATATACAATGCCTTATTGTACTCTGTTTTGGAGTATATACACCAACTCAGTATGCTCTCTCATGTAGAATACCGAAATTCTAAATTTACGTGAATCGAAAATAATCTAAATATTATCTAGGCACCCGAATGTTAAAAGCAAAATGGCTCTGAATACAATCTGTCAGAAAAAATATACAATGCCCTTTTCTACTCTGTTTTCGAGTATATACACCAACTCAATATGCTCTCTTGGGTAAAATACGGAAATTTCAATTTTACGCGAATCGAAAAAAGTCTAAATTATATCTAGGCGCCCAAATTTAAAAGAAAATGGCTCTGAATATAGTCTGTTAGAGAAAATGTACAATGCCTTATTCTACTATGGTTTGGACTATATACACCAACTCAGTATGCTCTCTCATGTAAAATACAGAAATTCTAATTTCACTCGAATCAAAAAAATCTAAATATTATCTAGGCACCCCAATGTTAAAAGCAAAGTTGCTCTGAATACAATGTGTCAGAAATAATATACAATGCCTTTTCTACTCTTTTTTGTAGTATATACACCAACTCAGTATGCTCTCTCATGTAAAATACAGAAATTCTAATTTAACCCATATCAAATAATTATAAATATTATCAAGATACCCCAATGTCAAAAACAAAATTGCTCTGAATATAATCTGTCAGAAAAAATATACAATGCCCTATTCTACTTTTTTTTGGAGTATATACACCAACTCCATATGCTCTCTCATGTAAAATACAGAGATTCTATATTTAGGCGAATCGAAAACAATCTAAATAATATCTAGGTGCCCCAAAGTTAAAAGAAATTGGCTCTGAATATAGTCTGTTAGAGAAAATGTACAATGCCTTATTCTACTCTGTTTTGGAGTATATACACCAACTCCATAAGCTCTATCATGTAAAATACCGAAATTCTAACTTACCCGAATTGAAAAAATCTAAATATTATCTAGACACCCCTATGTAAAAAGCAAAATTACTGTGAATACAATCTGTCACAAAAAGTATACAAAGCCCTTTTCTACTCTGTTTTGGAGTATATACACCAACTCAGTATGCTATCTCAGTTAAAATACTGAAATTCTAATTTGACGCGAATCGAAAAAAAACCTAAATAATATCTAGGCGCCCCAAAGTTAAAAGAAAATGGCTCTGAATCTAGTCTTTTAGAAAAAATATACAATGCCTTGTTCTACTCTGTTTTGAAGTATATACACCAACTCAGTATGCTCAAATGTAAAATGCAGAAATTATAATTTTACCCAAATCGAAAAAATCTAAATATTATCTAGGCACCCCAATGTTAAAAACAAAGTTGCTCTGAAGGTAATCTGTCAGAAAAAATATACAATACCCTATTCTACTCTGTTTTGGAGTACATAAACCAACTCAATATGCTCTCTCATGTAAAATACAGAAATTCTATATTTAAACGAATTGAAAAAACTCTAAATATTATCTAGGCTCCCCAATGTTAATAGCAAAATTGCTCTGAATATAATCTGTCAGAAAAAATATACAATACCCTTTTCTACCATGTTTTGGAGTATATACACCAACTCAATATGCTCTCTCAGGTAAAATACCGAAATTCTAATTTTACATGAATCGAAAAAAGTCTAAATAATATCTAGGCGCCCCAAAGTTAAAAAAAAATGGCTCTGAATCTATTCTTTTAGAAAAAATATACAATGCCTTATTCTAATGTGTTTTGGAGTATATACACCAACTCAATATGCTCTCTCATGTAAAATACCGAAATTCTAATTTTATGCGAATCGAAATAAATCTAAATAATATCTAGGCGCCTCAAAGTTCAAAGAAAATGGCTCTGAATATAGTCTGTTAAAAAAATATACAATGCCTTATTATAATCTGTTTTAGAGTATATACACCAACTCAGTATGCTCTCTCATGTAAAATATAGAAATTCTAATTTTACCCGTTTTGAAAAAACTAAATATTATCTAGGCAACACAATGTTAAAAACAAAATTGCTCTCAATATAATTTGTCAGAAAAAATATACAATGCCCCATTCTAATCTGTTTTGCAGTATATACACCAACTCAGTATGCTCTCTTATGTAAAATACCGAAATTCTAATTTTACATGAATCGAAAAAAATCTAAATATTATCTAGGCACCCCAAAGTTAAAAACAAAATTGTTCTGAATATAATCAGTCAGAGAAACAATACAATGCCCTATTCTACTCTGTTTTTGAGTATATACACTAACTCCATATGCTCTCTCATGTAAAATACAGAAATTCTACATTTAAGCGAATCAAAAAAAATCTAAATATTATCTAGGCAACTCAATGTTAAAACCAATATTTCTCTGAATATAATCTGTCAGAAAAAATATACAATGCCTTATTCTACTTTGTTTTGGAGTATATACACCAACTCCATATGCTCTCTCATGTAAAATACAGAAATTCAATATTTAAGTGAATTGAAAAAAATTTAAATATTATCTAGGCACCGGAAGGTTATAAGCAAAATTACTCTGAATATAATGTGCAAGAAAAAATATACAATGCTTTTTTGTAATTTGTTTTGGAGTATATACACCAACTCAATATGCTCTCTCTAGTAAAACACAGAAATTCTAATTTTAACTGAATCGAAAAAATCTAAATATTATCTAGGCAACCAAATGTTAAAAACAAAGTTGCTCTAAATACAATCTGTCAGAAAAAATGTACAATGCCCTATTCTACTCTGTTTTGGTGTATATACACCAACTCAGTATGCTCACTCATGTAAAATAAAAAAATTCTAATTTTACATGTATCTAAAAAATCTAAATATTATCTATGCACCCCAAAGTTAAAAGAAAATGGCTCTGAATATAGTCTGTTAGAAAAAATATACAATGCCTTATTCTACTCTGTTTTGGAGCATATACACCAACTCAGTATGATCTCTCATGTAAAATACAGAAATTCTAATTTTACCCGAATCGAAAAAATCTAAATATTATTTAGTCAACCCAATGATATTAACAAAATTGCTCTTAATATAATCTATCAGAGAAAATATACAATGCCCTATTCTACTCTGTTTTGGAGTATATACACCGACTCCATAAGCTCTCTCATCTAAAATACAGAAATTCTATATTTAAGCGAATCCAAAAATATCTAAATATTATCTAGGCACCCCAATGTTAAAAGCAAAAGTTCTCTGAATATAATCTGTCAATAAAAATACACAATACCATTTTCTATTCTGTTTCGTTGTATATACACCGAGTATGCTCTCTAATGTAAAATACCGCAATTCTAATTTAACGTGAACCGAAAAAAATCTATATATTATCTAGGCACCCCAATGTTAAACGCAAAATTGCTCTGAATATAATCTTTCAGAGAAAATACACAATGCCATTTTCTACTCTGTTTTGTATTATATACACAAGCCCAATATGCTTTTTTATGTAAAATACAGAAATTGTAATTTTACCCGAATCGAAAAAATCTAAATATTATGAAGGCACGCCAATGATAAAAACAATATTGCTCTGAATATACTTTGTCAGAATAAATATACAATGCCCTATTCTAATCTGTTTTGTAGTATATACACCAACTCAGTATGCTCTCTCATGTAAAATACCGAAATTCTAATTTTACGTGAATCGAAAAATATCTAAATATTATCTAGGCACCCCAATGTTAAAAACAAAATTGCTCTGAATATTATCTGTCAGAAAAATTATACAATGCCCTATTCTACTCTGTTTTGGAGTATATACAGCAACTCGGTATGCTCTCTCATGTAAAATACAAAAATTCTATATTTAAGCGAATCAAAAAAAATCTAAATATTATCTAGGCACCTCAATGTTAAAAGCAAAATTTCTCTGAATATAATTTGTCAGAAAAAATATACAATGCCTTATTCTACTCTTTTTGGAGTATATACACCAACTCCATATGCTCTCTCATGTGAAATACAGAAATTCTATATTTAAGGAAAACAAAATATATCTAAATAGTATCAAGGCACCCCAATGTAAATAGCAAAATTTCTCTTAATATAATTTGTCAGAAAACATACACAATGCCATTTTCTACTGTGTTTTGTAGTATATACACCAACTCAATATGCTCTCTCATGTAAAATTCCGAAATTATAAGTTTACGCGAATTGAAAAAAATCTAAATAATACCTAGGCGTCCCAAGTTTAAAGAAAATGGCTCTTACTATAGTGTGTAAGAAAAAATATACAATGCCTTATTCTACTCTGTTTTGGAGTATATACACCAACTCAGTATGCTCTCTCATGTAAAATACAGAAATTGTATATTTAAGCGAATCGAAACAAATCTAAATATTATCTAGGCACCCGAATGTTAAAAGCAAAATTCCTCTGAATATAATCTGTCAGAAAAAATATACAATGCCCTTTTCTACTTTGTTTTTAGTATATACACCAACTCAATATGCTCTCTCTTGTAAAATACAGAAATTCTAATTTTACCCGTATCGAAAATATCCAAATATTATGTAGGCACCCCAATATTAAAAACAAAATTTTTCTGAATATAATCTGTCAGAAAAAATATACAATGCTTTTTTCTACTCTTTTTTGGAGTATATACAGAAACTCCATATGCTCTCTCATGTAAAATACCGAAATTCTAATTTTACGCAAATCGAAAAAAATCTTAATTATATCTAGGCGCCCCATCGTTCCAAAAAAATAGCTCTGAATATACTCTGTTATAAAAAATATACAATGCCTTATTCTACTTTGTTTTGGAATATATACACCAACTCCATATGCTCTCTCGTGTAAAATACAAAAATTCTAATTCTACTTGAATCGAAAAAATATAAATATTGTCTAGACACCCCAATGTTAAAAACAAAATTGCTCTGAATATAATCTGTCAGAAAAAATATACAATGCCCTATTCTACTCTGTTTTAAAGTATATACACCAACTCCATATGCTCTCTCATGTAAAATACAGAAATTCTATATTTAACAAAATCGAAAAAAATCTAAATATTATCCTTGCACCCCAATGTGAAAAGCAAAATTGCTCTGAATATAATCTGTCAGTAAAAATATATAATTACTTTTAATACTCTGTTTTGTTGTATATACACCAACTCAGTATGCTCTGTCATGTAAAATACAAAAATTCTAATTTTACCCGAATTGAAAAAATCTAAATATTATTAAGGCAACCCAATGTTAAAAAAAATTTCTCTAAATATAATCTGTCAGAAAAAAATATACAGTACACTATTCTACTTTGTTTTGGAGTATATACACCAACTGTATATGCTCTCTCATGTAAAATAGAGAAATTCTATATTTAAGCGAATCGAAATAAATCTAAATATTATCTAGGTACCCCAAAGTTAAAAGCAAAATTTCTCTGAATATAATCTGTCAGAAAAAATATACAATGCCCATTTCTACTCTGTTTTGGAATATATACACCAACTCAATATGCTCTCTCATGTAAAATATGGAAATTATGATTATACGCGAATTGAAAGAAATCTAAATAATATCTGGGAGCCCCAAAGTTAAAAGAAAATGGATCTTAATATAGACTGTTAGAAAAAATATACAATGCCTTATTCTATTCTGTTTTGCAGTATATACACCAACTCAGTATGCTCTTTCATGTAAAAAAGCGAAATTCTAATTTTACGTGAATCGAAAAAAATCTAAATAATATCTAGGCGCCCCAAAGTTAAAAGAAAATGGCTCTGAATATAGTCTTTTTTTTTTAAGAAGGGGAAAAAAAGAAAAAGAGGGAAAAAGGAATATTACTTCGTTCCTAAAATGGGTTGCAATAATGGCCGATCAATATTTTGAGTGTTTAAAGTGGTTAATGCATATTTTATGTGTTTAAAATGGAGACCTCTATTGTGTTTATTTGTTCTGGCTCTGAGTTCAAGTCCTGGATATCGTTATCAATTTGTTGTCTCGTTGAATCTGAATCTCATTATGTGTCTTATGTATCTGGGTGTTAAGATCTCTTATTGTTGCATTAATCCTTTTACCCTTGCATTTTTGTAGCTTTGAAATCTATTTTATTAAGTGTGAGAATTGCAACTCCTGCTTTTTATTTATTTATTTTTGCTCTCCATTTGGTTGGTGAGTTTTTTTTTATCCCCTTGTTTTGAGTCTTTGTATATCTTTAGATATATCGTTAGATTTTGTGGATAATGTATGTTTTGTGTGTTTAAAATGGAGAGCTCTATTGAGTTTATTTGTTCTGGATCTTAGTTCCAGTCCCGGATATTGTTATCAATTTTCTGTCTCGTTGAATCTAAATCTCATTATGGGTCTTATGTATCTGGGTGTCAAGATCTCTTATTATTACATTAATCCTTTTATCCTTGTAGCTTTGAAATCTATTTTGTCAAATGTGAAAATTGCAACTCCTGCTTTTTATTTATTTATTTTTGCTCTCCATTTGGTTGGTACTTTTTTTCCCCAACCCTTTATTTTGAGTCTATGTATATCTTTGGATATAACGTTAGATTTTGTCTGTATCTTTTGATTGGGAGATTTGGTCGATTTAAATTCAGGGTTGCTGCCATTTGATATTAACTGGCTATTTTGTCCTTTTGTTGATAAAAATTCTTCTTTATGTTAATGCTCTTTACTTTTTGGTGTATTTTTAGAAAGGGTCATACTGGTTGTTCCTTTCTCTGTATAGTGCTTCTTTTAGAAGTTCTTGTAAAGCAGGCCTGGTGGTAATAAAATCTCTGAGTACTTGCTTGTTCCTAAAAGATTTTATTTTTCCTTCAAATGTAAAGCTTAAATTGGCAGGATATGAAATTCTGGGCTGAAAGTTCTGTTGATTAAGTATATTGAATATTGGCCCCCACTCTCTTCTAGCTTGTAGGGTTTCCGTTGAGAGGTCTGCTGTAAGCCTAATAGGCTTACCTTTATGGGTAACTTGATCTTTCTCTCTGGCTGCCCTTAATATTTTCTCCTTCGTTTCGATCTTGGTGAATCTAACGATTATGTGCCTTGGGGTTGGTCTTCTTGAGGAATATCTTTGTGGTGTTCTCTGTATTGCCTGGGGTTGAATAGTGTCCTGCTTTGCTAAATTAGGAAAATTTTCCTGGATAATGTCCTGGAGAGTATTTTCCAGCTTGACTTCATTCTCTCCGTCACATTCAGGTACACCAATCAAGCGTATATTAGGTCTTTTCACATAGTACCATATTGCTTGGAGACTTTGCTCATTCCTTTTTATCCTTTTTTCTCTATTCTTGTCTTGTTGTTTTGTTTCATTAAGTTGATCATCGACCTGATACCCTTTCTTCTGCTTGATCCATTCGGCTGTTTAAGCTTGTACATTTTTCACTAAGTTCTCGTGTTGTATTTTTCAACTCCATAAGTTCATTTGTATTCCTCTCTATATTATCTATTCTTTTCAACATTTCATCTAACCTTTTTTCCAAGTTCTTAGTTTCTTTACATTGGGTTAGAACGAGTTCCTTTAACTCCCAGAAGTTTCTTATCATCCACCTTTTAAAGCCTACTTCAGATAATGGAACACAGTCCTTTTCCATCAGGGCTTGTTCCGTTACTGATGAGTCCTTTTCCATCAGGGCTTGTTCAGTTGCTGATGGGTTCTGACCTTGAGTATACTCGGCCTTCTTAGGCTGTTTTTTTCCCTTCATTGTAGATGAACCACCTTTCTAATTAGTTTTCTGAGTCGACGTCCGACTTATTGATTCCCAGTGTTGGGATCCGAGCAACCCACTGTGGCAGCCTAAATAGCAGCGGTAAGACTGATGGTGCTCTTCTGCCCGGGAATCTCTGGTCTGGCTTCCCTCTTGAGTCTGCAACAAGCGGCTCTGACTTCCCGGAGCTCCAAACTCTGGTCAGTAGGGAAAGCAGTTCCCTTGGCTCTGCATGAAGAGCTGCTGCGCCAAGACGCCAGCAAAACCGCTGTGGCGGCCACAAGAGTCGGGCTGGTGACCCGTGGGGCTCCTCCACTGGGAATCACGTGATCGGTGAGTGACGAAAATTTGTCTAAAACTGTGGCGTCATCTCGTTCTCTGGGCTTTCACTGGGAGCTACAATCCTGAGCTGTTAGTGGTCGGCCATCTTGGATCGATCCAGTTCAAAAGTTAAAAAAAAAATGGCTCTGAATATAGTCTGTTAGAAAAAATATACAATGTTTTTTTCTACTCTGTTTTGGAGTATATACACCAACTTCGTTTACTCTCTCATGTAAAATACTTTAATACTAATTTTACCGGAATACTTAAAATCTAACTATTACTTAGGCACACCAATGTTTAAAACAAAATTGCTCTGAATATAATCTGTCAGAAAAAATGTACAGTTCCCTCTTCTACTCTGTTTTGAAGTATATACACCAACTCAGTATGCTCTCTTATGTAAAATACCGAAATTCTAAGTTTACACGAATCGAAATAAATCTAAATATTATCTAGGCACCTTAATGTTAAAAGCAAAATTTCTCTTAATATAATCTGTCAGAAAAAATATACAATGTCTTATTCTACTCTGTTTTGGAGTATATACACCAACTCAGTATGCTCTCTCATGTAAAATACCGAAATTCTAATTTTACCCGAATCAAAAAAATCTATATATTATATAAGCACCCCAATGTTAAAAACAAAATTTCTCTGCATATAATCTGTCAGAAAAAATATACAATGCTTTATTCTACTCTGTTTTGTAGTATATACACCAACTTTATATGCTCTCTCCTGTAAAATACAGAAATTCTATATTTAAGCGAATCGAAATAAATCTAAATATTATCTAGGCACCCCAATGCTAAAAACAAAATTGATCTGAATATAATCTGTAAGAAAAAATATACAATGCCCTTTTCTTCTTTGTTTTGGAGTATATACACCAACTCCATATGCTCTCTCATGTAAAATACAGAAATTCCATATTTTAGCGAATCAAAAAAATCTAAAAATTATCTAGGCACCCGAATGTTAAAAGCAAAATTGCTCTGAATATAATCTGTAGGAAAAAATACACAATGCCCTTTGCTACTCTGCTGTGTAGTGTATACACGAACTCAATATGCTCTCTCATGTAAAAAACCGAAATTCTAATTTTACGAGACCTGAAAAAAATGTAAATAATATCTAGGCGCCCAAATGTTAAAAGAAAATGGCTCTGAATATAGTCTGTTAGAAAAAATATACAATTCCTTATTCTATTCTGTTTTGCAGTATATACACCAACTCAGTATGCTCTCAAAAGTAAAATACAGAAATTCTTATTTTACCTGAATCGAAGAAATCTCAATATTATCCTGTAACCCCAACGATAAAAACAAAATTGGTCTGAATATAATCTTTCAGAAAAAATATACAATGCCCTATTCTACTCTGTTTTGGAGTATATACACCAACTCAGTATGCTCTCTCATGTAAAATACTGAAATTCTAAATTTACGTGAATCAAAAATAATCTAAATATTATCTAGGCACTCGAGTGTTAAAAGCAAAATTGCTCTGAATATAATCTGTCAGAAACAATATAAAATCTTCTTTTCTACTCTGTTTTCGAGTATATACACCAACTCAATATGCTCTCTCAGGTAAAATACGGAAATTCTTAATTTACACGAATCGAAAATACTCTAAATAATATCTAGGTGCCTTAAATTTAAAAAAAAATGGCTCTAAATATAGTCTCGTAGAGAAAATATACAACGCCTTATTCTACTCTGTTTTGGAGTATATACACCAACTCAGTATGCTCTTCAGGTAAAATATCAAAATTCAAATTTTACGTGAATCGAAAATGATCTAAATATTATCTAGGCACCCAATGTTAAAAACACAGTTGCTCTGAATATAATCTGTCCAAAAAAATATACAATGCCATTTTCTACTCTGTTTTGGAGTATATACACCAACTCCATATGCTCTCTCATGTAAAATACAGAAATTCTATATTTAAATGAATCGAAATAAATCTAAATATTATCTACGCACCCCAATGTTAAAAGCAAAATTGCTCTGAATACAGTCTATCAGAAAAAATATACAATGCCCTTTTCTACTCTGTTTTGTAGTATATACACCAACTCAATATGCTCTCTCATGTAAAATACAGATATTTTAATTTTACCAGAATCGAAAAAATCTAAATATTATCTAAAATCCCCAATGTTAAAAAAAATTGCTCTGAATACAATCTGTCAGAGATAATATACAATGCCCTATTCTACTTTGTTTTGGAGTATATACACCAACTCAGTATGCTCTCGCATGTAAAATACAGAAATTCAAATTCTACGTGAATCGAAAAAAATCTAAATATTATCTAGGCACCCCAATGTTAAAAGCAACATTGTGCTGAATATAATCTGTCAGAAAAAAATATACAATGCTTTATTCTACTTTGTTTTGGAGTATATACACCAACTCAATATGCTCTGTCATGTAAAATACCGAAATTATAATTTTACGCAAATTGAAAACAATCTAAATAATATCTAGGCGCCACAAAGTGAAAAAAAAATGGCTCTGTATATAGTCTGTTACAGAAAATATACAAAGCCTTATTCTACTTTGTTTTGGAGTATATACACCAACTCAGTATGCTCTCTCATGTAAAATACAGAAATTTTAATTTTACCCGAATCGAAAAAATCTAAATATTATCTAGGCACCCCAATGTTAAAAGCAAAATTGCTCCAAATATAATCTGTCAGAAAAGATATACAATGCCCTATTCAACTCTATTTTTGGGTATATACACCAACTTTATATGCTCTC
Source organism: Callithrix jacchus (assembly GCF_049354715.1). NCBI lineage: Eukaryota > Metazoa > Chordata > Mammalia > Primates > Cebidae > Callithrix > Callithrix jacchus. Next base: position 51,114,463 of record NC_133521.1, on the reverse strand, counting down.
TCATGTAAAATACAGAAATTCTATATTTACGTGAATCGAAAAAAATCTAAATATTATCTAGGCACTCCAATGTTAAAAACAATATTGCCCTGAATATAATCTGTAAGAAAAAATATACAATGACCTTTTCTACCCTGTTTTGAAGTATATACACCAACTCGATATGCTCTCTCTTGTAAAATACATAAATTCTATATTTAAGCGAATCGAAAAAAATTTAAATATTATCTAGGCACCTTAATGTTCTAAGAAAAATTGCTCTAAATATAATCTGTCAAAAAAAATATACAATGCACTTTTCCACTCTGTTGTGTAGTATATACACCAACTCAGTATGCTCTCTCATGTAAAATAAAGAAATTCTAAATTTATCAGAATCGAAAAAATCTAAATATTATCTAGGCACCTTAATGTTAAAAGCAAAATTGTTCTGAATATAATCTGTCAGAAAAAAATATACAATGTTCTTTTCTACTCTATTTTGGAATATATACACCAACACCATATGCTCTCTAATTTTAAATACAGAAATTTTAATTTTACGCGAATCAAAGAAAATCTTAATAATATCTAGGCGCCCCAAAGTTAAAAAAAATGATTCTGAATATAGTCTGTTAGATAAAATATACAATGCCTTATTCTATTCTGTTTTGAAGTATATACACCAACTCAGTACGCTCTCTCATGTCAAGTACAGAAATTCTAATTTTACGTGAATCGAAAAAAATCTAAATATTATCTAGGCACCCCAATGTTAAAAAAAAATTGCGCTGAATATAATCTGTCAGAGAAAATATACAATGCTTTATTCTACTCTTTTTTTCGAGTATATACACCAACTGAGTAGGCTCTCTTATGTAAAATACCAGAATTTTAAATTTACCTGAATCGAAAAAAATTTAAATATTATCTAGGCACCCCAATGTTAAAAGCAAAATTGCTCTGAATATTATCTGTCAGAAAATATATACAATACTCTTTTCTACTCTGTTTTGGAGTATATACACCAACTCAATATGCTGTCTCATGGAAAATACCGAAATTCTAATTTTACGCGAATTCAAAAACATATAAATAATATCTAGACGCCCCAACGTTAAAAGAAAATGGCTCTGAATATAGTCTGTTAGAAAAAATATATAATGCCCTATTCTACTCTGTTTTGGAGTATATACATGAACTCCATATGCTCTCTCATATAAAATACAGAAATTTTATATTTAAGCGAATCGAAAAATATCTAAATATTATCTAGGCACCCCAATGTTAAAAACACAATTGCTCTGAATATAATCTGTCAGACACAATATACAATGCCCTATTCTTTTGTGTTTTGGATTATATACACCAACTCAATATGCTCTCTCATGTAAAATACAGAAATTCTATATTTAAGCGAATCGAAAAATATCTAAATATTATCTAGGCACCTCGATGATAAAAACAAAATTGGTCCAAATATAATCTGTCAGAAAAAATATACAATGCCCTATTGTACTCGGTTTTGTAGTATATACACCAACTCCATATGCTCTCTCATGTAAAATGCAGAAATTTTATATTTAAGCGAATCGAAAAATATCTAAATATTATCTAGGCACCCCAATGTTAAAAGCAAAATTGCTCTGAGTATATTCTGTAAAAAAAAATTTACAATGCTCTTTTCTACTCTGTTTTGTAGTATATACAACTACTCAATATGCTCTCTCATGTAAAATACAGAAATTCTAATTCTACCTGAATGAAAAAAACCTAAATATTATCTAGGCACCCCAATGTTAAAAGCAAAACTGCTCTGAATATAATCTGTCAGAAAAGATATACAATGCCCTTTTCTACTCTGTTTTGTAGTATATACACCAACTCAATATGCTCTCTCATGTAAAATACCATAATTCTAAATTTACGTGAATCGAAAAACATCTAAATATTATCTGGGCACCCCAATGTTAAAAGCAAAATTGCTCTGAATATAATCTGTCAGAAAAAATATATAATGCCCTTTTCCACTCTGCTTTGTGGTATGTACACCAACTTAATTGCTCTCTCCTGTAAAATAACGAAATTCTAATTTTACGTGAATCGAAAAAAATCTGAATAATATCTAGGCGCTGCAAAGTTACAGGAAAATGACTCTGAACATAGTCTGTTAGAAAAAATATACAATGCCTTATTCTACTTTGTTTTGGAGTATATACACCAACTAAATATGCTCTCTCATGTAAAATACAGAAATTCTAATTTTACCCGAATCGAAAAAATCTCAAGATTATCAAGGCACCCAAATGTTAAAAGCAAAATTGCTCTGAATATAATCAGTCAGAAAAAATATACAATGTCCTTTTCTACTCTATTTTGGAGTATATACACAGCTCAATTTGCTCTCTCATGTAAAGTACCAAAATTCTAATATTACGTGAACCGTAACAATCTAAATAATATCTACGCGCCCCAAAGTTAAAAGAAAATGGCTCCGAATATAGTCTGTTAGAAAAAATATACCATGCCTTATTCTACTCTGTTTTGGAGTATATACACCAATTCAGTGTGCTCTCTCATGTAAAATACAGAAATTCTAATTTTACCCGAATCGAAAAAATCTAAATATTATCAACCACCCGAATGTTAAAAACAAACTTGCTCTGAATATAATCTGTCAAAAAAATATAAAATGCCCTATTCTACATTGTTTTGGAGTATATACACCAACTCCATTAGCTCTCTCATGTAAAATACAGAAATTCGATATATAAGCGAATCGATAAAAATCAAAATATTATCTAGACACCAGAATGTTAAAAACAAAATTGCTTTGAGTATAGTCTATCAGAGAAAATATACAATGCCCTATTCTACTCTTTTTTGGAGTATATACACCATCTCCATATGCTCTCTAATGTAAAATACAGAAATTATATATTTAAGCGAATCAAAAAAATCTAAATATGATCGAGGCACCCGAATGTTAAAAGCAATATTGCTCTGAATATAATCTGTCAGAGAAAATATACCATGCCCTATTCTACTTTGTTTTGTAGTATATACACCAACTCAATATGCTCTCTCAGGTAAAATACCGAAATTCTAGTTTTACGCAAATCAAAAATAATCTAGGTGCCCCAACGTTAAAAGAAAATGGCTCTGAATATACTCTGTTAGAAAAAATATACAATGCCTTTTTCTACTCTGCTTTGGAGTATATAAATCAACTTATTATGCTCTCTAATATAAAACACATACATTGAAAGGTTACGTGAATCCAAAAAAATCTAAATATTATCTAGGCACCCCAATGCTAAAAACAAAAATGCTCCGAATATGATCTCTCAGAAAAAATATACAATGCCCTATTCTACTCTGTTTTGGAGTATATACACCAATCCCATATGCTCTTTCATGTAAAATACAGAAATTCTATATTTAAGCGAATCGAAAAAAATCTAAATATTGTCTAGGCACCCCAATGTTAATAGAAATATTGCTCTGAATATAATCAGTTAGAAAAAATATACAATGCCCTTTTCTACTCTGTTTTGAAATATATACACAAAATCAATATGCGCTCTCAGCTAAAATATCGAAATTCTAATTTGACGTAAATCATAAAAAATCGAAATAATATCTAGGCACCCCAAAATTAAAAGAAAATGGCTCTGAATATAGTCTGTTAAAATAATATAAAATGCCTTATTCTACTATGTTTTGAAGTATATACACCAACTCAGTTTGCTCTCTCATGTAAAACACCGAAATTCTAATTTGACGTGAAACGAAAAAAAAATATAAATAATATCTAGGCGCTCCAAAGTTAAATGTAAATGGATCTGAATATAGTCTGTTAGAGAAAATATACAAGGCCTTATTTTACTCTGTTTTGGAGTATATACACCAACTCAGTGTGCTCTCTCATGTAAAATAAAGAAATTCAAATTTTACCTTAATTGAAAATATCTAAATATTATCTAGGCACCCCAATGTTAAAAAAAAATTTCTTTGAATGTATTCCGTCATAAAAAATATACAATATCCTATTCTACACTGTTTTGGTGTATATACACACACTCCATATGCTCTATCATGTAAAATACAGAAATTCTATATTTAAGCAAATCGAAAAAAATCTAAATATTATCTAGGCACCACAATGTTAAATGCAAAACTGCTCTGAATATAATCTGTCAGAAAAAATTTACAATGCTTTTTTCTACTCTGTTTTGTAGTATATACACCAACTCAATATCCTGTCTCATGTAAAATACAGAAATTGTAATTTTACGTGAATCGAAAAAAATCTAAATAATATCGAGGCACCCCAAAGTTAAAAGAAAATGGCTCCGAATATAGTCTGTTAGGAAAAATACTCAATGCCTTATTCTACTCTGTTTTGGAGTATATACACCAACTCAATATGCTCTCTGATTTAAAGTACAAAAATTCAAATTTTACGTGAATCAAAAAAATCTAAATATTATCTAGGCACCCCAACGTTAAAAACAATATTGCTCTGAATATAGTCTGTCAGAAAAATATACAATTCCCTATTCTAGTCTGTTTTAAAGTATATACACCAACACCATATATACTCTCATGTAATATACAGAAATTATATATTTAAGCGAATTGAAAAAGATCTAAATATTATCTAGGCGATCCAAAGTTAAAAGAAAATGGCTCCGAATATAGTCTGTGAGAAAAAATACTCAATGCCTTATTCTACTCTGTTTTGGGGTATATACACCAATAGCATATGCGCTCTCATGTAAAACAGAGAAATTCTATATTAAAGGGAATCGAAAAAAATCTAAATATTATCTAGGCAACACAATGTGAAAAGCAAAATTGCTCTTAATATATTCGGTCAGAAAAAATATACAATGCCCTTTTCTATTTTTTTTTTTTGGAGTATATAAACCAACTCAGTATGCTCTCTCATGTAAAATACTGAAATTTTGATTTTACGCGAATCGAAAAAAATCTAAATAATATCTAGGCACTGCAAAGTTCAAAGAATATAGCTCTGAACATAGTCTGTTAGAAAAAATATACAATGTCTTATTCTACTCTTTTATGGAGTATATACACCAACTCAGTATGCTCTCTCTTGTAAAATACAAAAATTCTAATTTTACGTGAAACAAAAAAAATCTAAATATTATCTAGGCACCCCAAGGTTAAAAGCAAAATTGCTTTGAATTTAACCTGTCAGAAAAAATAAACAATGCCCTATTCTACTCGGTTTTGTAGTATATACCCCATCTCACTATGCTCTCTCATGTAAAATACAGAAATTCTATATTTAAGCGAATCAAAAAAAATCGAAATTTTATCTAGGCACCCCAATGATCATTGCAAAATTACTCTGAATATATTCTGTCCGAAAAAATATACAATGCCCTTTTTTACTCTGTTTTTTAGTATATAAACCAACTCAATATGCTCTCTCATGTAAAATACCGAAATTCAAATTTTACCCGATCCTAAAAAAATTGAAATAATATCTAGGTGCCCAAAAGTGAAAAGCAAATAGCTCTTAATATAGTTTTTTTTTAGAAAAAATATAAAATGTTTTATTCTATTCTATTTTGGAGTATATTCACCAACTCAGTATGCTCTCTTATATAAAATACCGAAATTGTAATTTTACCCGAATTGAAAAAATCTAAATATTATCTAGGCACCCCAATGTTAAAAGCAAACGTGCTCTGAATATAATCTCTCACAAAAAGTATACAATGCCCTTTCCTACTCTGTTTTGTAATATATACACCAACTCCATATGCTCTCTCATGTAAAATATAGAAATTCTATATTTAAACAAATTGAAAATAATCTAAATATTATCTAGGCACCCCAATGTGAAAAGCAAAATTGCTCTGAATATAATCTGTCAGAAAATATATACAATGTTCTTTTCTACTCTGTTTTGTAGTATATACACCAACTTAATAGCTCTCTCATGTAAAATACCGAAATTCTGATTTTACGCAAATCGAAAGAAATCTACATAATATCTAGGCGCTCGAAAGTTAAAAGAAAATGGCTCTGAATATAGTCTGTTAGAAAAAATATACAATGCCTTATTCTACTTTGTTTTTGAGTATATTCACCAACTCAGTATGCTATCTGATGTATAATAAAAAATTCAAATTTTACGTGAATCGAATAAAATCTAAAACTTATCTAGGCACCCCAATGTTAAAAAGAAAATTTTTCTGAATATAATCTGTCAGAACAGAGATACAATGCCGTATTCTACTCTGTTTTGGAGTATATACACAAAATCAATATGCTCTCATGTAAAATACCGAAATACTAATTTTACGTGAATAGCCAAAAATCTAAATTATATCTAGGTGAACCAAAGTTAAAAGAAAAAGTCTCTGAATATACTCTGTTGGAAAAAATATACAATGCCTTATTCTACTCTGTTTTCGAGTATATACACCAACTGAGTATGCTCTCTTATGTAAAATACCGAAATTCTAAATTTACGTGAATCAAAAAAATCTAAATATTATCTGGGCACCCCAATGTTAAAAACAAAATTTCTCTGAATATAATCTGTCACAACAGATATACAATGCCGTATTCTACTCTGTTTTGGAGTATATACACAAACTCAGTATGCTCTTTCATTTAAAATACAGAAATTCTAATTTAACTTAAATAGAAATAAATCTAAATATTATCTAGGCACCCCAATGTTAAAAGAAAAAGGCTCTGAAAAAAGTCTGTTAAAGAAAATATACAATGCCTTATTCTACTCGATTTTGGAGTATATACACCAACTAAGAATGCTCTCTCATGTAAAATACAAAAATTCTAATTTTACGTAAATCGAAAGAAATCTAAATAATATCTAGGCACCCCAAAGTTAAAAGAAAATGGCTCTGAATATAGTCTGTTAGAAAAAATATACAATGCCTTATTCTACTCTGTTTTGGAGTATATACATCAATTCACTCTGCTCTTAAATGTAAAATACAGAAATTTTAATTTTACCCGAATCAAAAAAATCTAAATATTATCTACCACCCCAATGTTAAAAACAAAATTGCTCTGAATATAATCTGTCAGAAAAAATATACAATGCCCTATTCCACTCTGTTTTGGAGTATATACACCAACTCTATATGCTCTCCCATGTAAAATACAGAAATTCTATATTTAAGGGAATCGAAAAAAATCTAAATATTTTCTAGGCACCCCAATGTTAAAAGAAAAAGTGCTCTGAATATAATCTGTCAGGAAATACATACAATGCCCTATTCTACTCTGTTTTGGAGTATATACACCAACTGCATATGCTCTCCCATGTAAAATACTGAAATTCTATATTTAAGCGAATCGAAAAAAATCTAAATATTATCTAGGCACCTCAATGTTAAAAGCTAAATGGCTCTGAATAAAATCTGTCAGAATAAATATACAATGCCCATTTCTACCTTGTTTTGTAGTATATAAACCAAAACAATATGCTCTCCCTTGTAAAAGACAGAAATTCTAATTTTAGCCGAATCCAAAAAATCTAAATGTTATCTATGCACGCCAATGTTAAAACTAAAATTGCTGTGAATATAATCTGTCAGAAAAAATATACAATGCCCTTTTTTACTCTGTTTTTGCGTATATACACCAACTTAATATGCTCTCTCATGTAAAATAGCTAAATTCAAATTTCACGTGAATTGAAACAATCTAAATAATATCCAGGCGTCCTAAAGTTAAAAGGAAATGACTCTGAATATAGTCTATTAGAAAAAAAAACAATGCCTTTTTCTACTTTGTTTTGGAGTATATAGACCAACTCAGTATGCTCTCTCATGTAAAATACCGAAATTCTTAATTTACGTGAATGGAAAAAAATCTAAATATTATCTAGGCACCCTACTGTTAAAAGCAAAATTGCTCTGAATATAGTGTGTCAGAAAAAATATACAATGCCCTTTTCTAATCTGTTTTGTAGTATATACACCAACTCAATATGCTCTCTCATATAAAATACAGAAATTCTATATTTAAGCGAATCAAAAAATATCTAAATATTATCAAGGCACCCCAACGTTAAAAGAAAAATTAGTCTGAATATAATCTGTCAGAAAAAATAGACAATGCCCTTTTCTGCTCTGTTTTGTAGTATATACGCCAATTCAATATGCTCTCTCATGTAAAATACCAAAATACTAATATTAAGAGAATCCAAAAAAATCTAAATAATATCTAGGGGCCCCAAATTAAAAGGAAATGGCTGTGAATATAGTCTGTTAAAAAAAATATACAATGCCTTATTCTACTCTTGTTTTGGAGTATATACATCAACTCTGTAGGCTCTCTCATGTAAGATACCGAAATTCTAATTATACGTAAATCGAAAAAAATCTAAATATTATCTAGGCACCCCAATGTTAAAAGCGAAATTGCTCTGAATATAATCTGTCTGAGAAAATATACAATGCCCTATTCTACTCTGTTTTGGAGTATATACACCAACTCAATATTCTCTCTCATGTAAAATACCGAAATTCGAATTTTATGCGAATTGAAAAAATCTAAATAATATCTAGGCGCCCCAAAGTTAAAAGAAAAAGTCTCTGAATATACTCTGTTGGAAAAAATATACAATGCCTTATTCTGTTTTGTTTTGGAGCATATACACAAACTCAATATGCTCTCTCATATAAAATACCGAAATTCTAATTATATGTAAATCGAAAAAAATCTAAATATTATCTAGGCACCCCAATGTTAAAAGCGAAATTGCTCTGAATATAATCTGTCAGAAAAAATATACAATGCCCTTTTCTACTCTGTTTTCGAGTATATACACCAACTCAATATGCTCTCTCATGTAAAATACCGAAATTCTAATTTTACGTGAATCGAAAAAAATCTAAATAATATCTAGGCGTTTCAAAGTTAAAAGAAAATGGCTCTGAATATAGTCTGTTAGATAAAATATACAATGCCCTATTTTACTCTTTTTTAGGGTATATACACCAACTAAGTATGCTCCCTCATGTAAAATACTGAAATTCTAATTTTACGTGAATCGAAAAAAATCTAAATATTATCTAGGCACTCCAATGTTAAAAACATAATTTCTTTGAATATAAGCTGTCAGAATAAATATACAATGCCCTATTTTACTCTTTTTTGGACTATATACAGCAACTCCATATGCTCTCTCATGTTAAATACAATAATTATATATTTAAGCGAATCAAAAAATATAAATATTATGTAGGCACCCCAATGATAAAACAAAATTACTCTGAATATAATCTGTCAGAAAAAATATCCAATTCCCAAATCTACTCTGTTTTGGGGTATATACACCAACTCCATATGCTCTCTCATGTAAAATACAAAAATTCTATATTTATGCGAATTGAATAAAAATCTAAATATAATCTAGGCACCCCAAAGTTAAAAAAAAAATCCCTCTGAATATAATCTTTCAGAAAAAATATACAATTTCCTATTCTACTCTGTTTTGGAGTAAATATACCAACTCAATATGCTATCTCATTTAAAATACAGAAGTTCTATATTTAAGCGAGTCGAAAAAAATCTAAATATTATCTAGGCACCCCTATGTTAAAGGAAAAATTGTTCTGAATATAATTTGTCAGAAAATATAAACAATGCCCTTTTCTACTCTGTTTTGGAGTATATACACAAACTCAGTATGCTCTCTCATGTAAAATACCGAAATTCTAATTTTACGTGAATCGAAAAAAATATAAATAATATCTAGGCCCCCGAAAGTTAAGAGAAAATATCTCTGAATATAGTCTGTTAGAAAAAATAAAAAATGCCTTATTCTACTCAGTTTTGTAGTATACACACAAACTCAATATGCCCTCTCATGTAAAATACAGAAATTCTATATTTAAGCGAATCAAAAAAATATAAATATTATTTAGGCACCCCAATGTTAAAAGCGAAATTGCTCTGAATATAATCTGTCAGAAAAAAATATAAAATGCCCTATTCTACTCTGTTTTGTGGAATATACACCAACTCAGTATGCTCTCTCATGTAAAATACCGAAATTCTACATTTACGTGAATCGAAGAAAATCTTAATAATATCTAGGCGCCCCAAAGTTAAAAGAAAATGGCTCTGAATATAGTCTGTTAGAAAAAATATACAATACCTTATTCTACTCTGTTTTGGAGAATATACACCAACTCAATATGCTATCTCATGTAAAATACCAAAAGTCTAATTTTACGTGAATCGAAAAAAATCTAAATATTATCTAGATACCCAAATTTTAAAAACAAAATTGCTCTGAATATAATCTGTCAGAAAAACTATACAATGCCCTATTCTACTCTGTTTTGGAGTATATACACCAACTCCATATGCTCTCTCATTTAAAATACCGAATATCAATATTTAAGCGAATCGAAAAAAATCTAAATATCATCTAGGAACCCGAATGTTAAAAGAAAAACTGCTGTGAATATAAACTGTCAGAAAAAATATACAATGCCCTTTTTTATGCTGTTTTGTAGTATATAAACCAACTCAATATGCTCTCTCAATTAAAATACCGAAATTACAATTTTACACAAATCGAAAACAATCTAAATATTATCTATGCACCCCAATGTTAAAGAAAAAATTGCTCTAAATAAAATCTGTCAGAAAAAATATACAGTGACCTATTAGACTCTGTTTTTGAGTATATACACCAACTTCATATGCTCTGTCATGTAAAATCAAGAAATTCTATATTTAAGCAAATCGAAAAGAATCTCAATATTATCTAGGCACTTCTATGTTAAAAGCAAAATTGCTCTGAACATAATCTGTCAGTGAAAATATATAATGCCCTTTTCTACTCTGTTTTGTAGTATATACACCAACTCAATATGCTCTCTCATGTACGATACCGAAATTCTAATTTTACACAAATCGATAAATATGTGAATAATATCTCGGTGCCCCAAAAATAAAAAAAAATGACTCTGAATATAGTCTGTTAAAAAAATATACAATGCCTTATTCTACTCTGTTTTGGAATATATACACCAACTCAGTATACTCTCTGATGTAAAATACCGAAATTCTAAATTAACGTGAATAGAAAAAAATTTAAATATTGTCCAGGCACCCCAATGTTTAAAGCAAAATTGCTCTGAATATAATCTGTCAGAAAAATATACAATATCGTATTCTATTCTGTTTTGTAGTATATACACCAACTCAGTATGCTCTCTCATGTAAAATACAGAAATTCTAATTTTACGCAAATTGAAAAAAATCTACATAATATCTAGGCGCTTAAAAGTAAAAAGAAAATGGCTCTAAATATAGTCTGTTAGAAAAAATATACAATCTCTTATTCTACTCTGTTTTAGAGTATATACAGCAACTCCATATGCTCTCTCATGTAAAATAGAATAATTCCATATTTAAGCGAATCGAAAAAAATCTAAATATTATCTAGGCACCCCAATGTCAAGAGCAGAATTGCTCTGAATATATTCTGTCAGAAAAAATATACACTGTTCTTTTCTACTCTGTTTTGGAGTATATAAACCAACTCAATATGCTCTCTTAGGTAAAATACCGAAATTCAAGTTTTACGCGAATCGAAGAAGATCTAAATAATATCTAGGCGCCCCAAAGTTAAAAGTAAATGGCTCTCAATATAGCCTGTTAGAAATAATATACAATGCCTTCTTCTACTCTGTTTTGGAGTATATACACCATCTCAGTATGCTCTCTCAAGTAAAATACCGAAATTCTAATTTTACGTGAATCGAAAAAAATCTAAATATTATCTACGCACCCCAATGTTAAAAGAAAAATTGCTGTAAATATAATCTGTCAGAAAAATATACAATGCCTCTTTCTACTGTTTTGTAGTATATACACTAACTCAATATGCTCTCTCATGTAAAATACCGAAATTCTAATTTTACGTGAATCGAAAAAATCTAAACACTATATAGGCACCCGAATGTTAAAAGCAAAATGTCCCTTATTATAATCTGTCCGACAAATATACAATGCCTTATTCTACTCTGTTTTAGAGTATATACACCAACTCAGTATGCTCTCTCATGTAAAATACCGAAATTCTAATTTTACGTTAATCGACAAAAATCTAAATATTATTTAGGCACGCCAGTTTTAAAAACAAAATTTCTCTGAAAATAATTTGTCAAAAATAATATACAATGCCCTTTTCTACTCTTTTTTGGAGTATATACACCAACTCAGTATGGTCTCTAATGTAAAATACCTTAATTCTTAATTTACATGAATCGACAAATATCTAAATATTATCTAGGCACGCCAATATTAAAAGCAAAATTGCTCTGAATATAATCTGTCCGAAAAAATATACAATGCCTTTTTCTACTCTGTTTTGTAGTAAATACACCAACTCAATATGCTCTCTCATGTAAAATACAGAAATTCTAATTTTACCTGAATCGAAGAAATCTAAATATTATCTAGGCACACCAGTTTTAGAAACAAAAAAATTTACAATGCCCTCTTCTACTCTATTTTACAGTATATACACCGATTCAGTGTGGTCTCTCATGTAAAATACAGAAATTCTAATTTTACGTGAATCGAAAAAAATCTAAATATTATATAAGCACCCTAATGTTAAAAACAAAATTTCTCTGAATTTAATCTGTCAAAAAAAATACAATGCCCTTTTCTACTCTGTTTTAAAGTATATACAAGAACTTAGATGCTCTCTCATGTAAAAAAAACAAAATTATAATTTTACGTGAATCGAAAAAACCTAAATATTGTCTAGGCAACCCAATGTTAAAAACAAAATTTCTCTGAATATAATCTGTCATAAAAAATATACAATGCCCTATTCTACTCTGTTTTGGAGTATATACACCAACTCAATATTCTCTCCCATGTAAAATACTGAAATTATATATATAAGCGAATCGAAAAAAATCTATATATTATATAGGTACCTTAATGTTAAAAGCAAAATTCCTCTAAATATAATCTGTCAGAAAAAATATACAATGCCCTATTCTGCTCTGTTATGGAGTATATAAGCCAACTCAATACGCTCTCTCACGTAAAATACAGAAATTCTAAATTTACCTGAATCGAAAAAATCTAAATATTATCTAGGCACAGCAATTCTAGAAAAAAAATTGCTCTGAACATAATTTGTCAAAAAAAATATAGAATGCCCTATTCTACTCTGCTTGGGAGCATATACACCAACTCCATATTCTCTCTCATGTAAAATACAGAAATTCTATATTTATGTGAATCGAAAAAATCTAAATATTATCTAGGCACCCCAATGTTAAAAGCAAAATTGCTCTGAATATAATCTGTAAGAAAAAATATACAATTCCCTTTTCTATTATGTCTTGGAGTATATAAACCAACTCAATATGCTCTCTCATGTAAAATACCGAAATACTAATTTTATGCGAATCAAAAAAATTCTAAATAATATCAAGGCACGCCAATGTTAAAAGCAATATTGCTCTGAATATAATCTGTCCGAAAATATATACATCGCCCTTTTCTACTCTATTTTGTAGTAAATACACCAACTCAGTATGCTCTCTCATGTAAAATACAGAAATTCTAATTTTACCTGAATCGAAAAAATCTATATATTGTCTAGGCACACCAGTTTTAGAAACAATATTGATCTGAATATAATCTGTCAAAAAATATACAATGCCCTATACTACTCTATTTTAGAGTATATACACCAAATCATTGTGCTCTCTCATGTAAAATACCGAAATTCTAATTTTATGTGAAGTTAAAAAAAATCTAAATACTATCTAGGCGCCCCAATGTTAAAAGAAAAAGGCTCTGAAAACAGTCTGTTATAGAAAATATACAATGTTTTATTCTACTCTGTTTTGGAATATATACACCAACTAAGTGTGCTCTGTCATGTAAAATACCGAAATTCAAATTTTACCCGAATTGAAAAGATCTAAATATTATCTAGGTACCCCAATGTTAAAAACAAAATTGCTCGAAATATAATCTGTCAGAAAAAATATAACATGCCCTATTCTACTCGGTTGTGGAATATATACACCATCTCCATATGCTCTCTCATGTAAAATAAAAAAATTCTCTATTTAAGCGAATCGAAAAAAATCTAAATATTATCTAGGCACCCCAATGTTAAAAGTAAAATTTCTCTGAATATAATCTGTCAGAAAAAATATACAATGCCCTATTCTACTCTGTTTGGTGGTATATACACCAAGTCAGTATGCTCTCTCATGTAAAATATAGAAATTCTAATTTTACCAAAATCGAAAAAATCTAAATACTATATAGGCACCCGAATTTTAAAAGCAAAATTGCTCTGAAAATAATCTTTCAGAAAAAATATACAAAGCCCATTTCTAATCTGTTTTGGTGTATATACACAAACTCAATATGCTCTATCATGTTAACTACCAAAATTTTAATTTTACGTGAATCGAAAAAAATCTAAATAATATATAGGAGCCCAAAAGTTAAAAGAAAATGGCTCTGAATATAGTGAGTTAGAAAAAATATACAATGCCTTATTCTGCTTTGTTTTGGAGTATATACACCAACTCAGTATGCTCTCTCATGTAAAATACGGAAATTCCATATTTAAACAAATTGAAAAAAATCTAAATATTATCTAGGCACCTCAATGTTAAAAGCAAAATTGCTCTGAATATAATCTGTCAGAAAAAATATTCAGGGCCCTTTTCTACTTTGTTTTGTCGTACATACACCAACTCAATATGCTCTCTCATGTAAAATACCGAAATTCTAATTTTCCGCAAATCGAAAAAAATCTAAATATTATCTAGGCGACCCAGAGTTAAAAGAAAATGGCTCTGAATATACTCTGTTAGAAAAAATACACAATACCTTATTCTACTATGTTTTGGAGTATATACACCAACTCAGTATGCTCTCTCATGTAAAATACCAACATTCTAATTTACGTGAATGGAAAAAAATCTAAATATGAACTAGACACCCGAATGTTAAAATCAAAATTGCTCTAAATATAATCTGCCAGAAAAAGTATACAATGCCCTGTTCTACTCTCTTTTGGAGTATATACACCAACTCAATATGCTCTCTCATGTAAAATACCGAAATAGAAAATTTCGCGAATCGAAAAAAATCTAAGTAATATCTAGGCACTCTAAAGTTAAAAGAAAATGGCTCTGAATATAGTCTGTTAGAAAAAATATACAATGTCTTATTCTACTATTTTTTGGAGTATATACACCAACTCAGTATGCTCTCTCATGTAAAATAACAAAATTCAAAATTACGAGAATCAAAATAAATCTAAATATTATCTAGCCACCCGAATGTTAAAAGCAAAATTGATCTGAAAATAATCCGTCTGAATAAATATACAATGCCCATTTGTACTCTGTTTTGGGGTATATACACCAACTCAATATTCTCTCTCATGTAAAATATGAAAATTCTAATGTTACGTGAATCGAAAATAATATCTGGGCGCCCCAAAGTTAAATGACAAGAGCTCTGAATATAGTCTGTTAGAAAAAATATACAATGCCTTATTCTAGACGGTTTTGGAGTTTATACACCAACTCAATATGTTCTCTCATGTAAAATACAGAAATTATATATTTAAGCGAATCTAAAGAAATCTGAATAATATCTAGGCACCCCAATGTTAAAAGCAAAATTTCTCTGAATATAATCTGTCAGATAAAAATATACAATGCCCTATTCTACCATGTTTTCGAGTATATAAACTAACTCAATATGCTCTCCCATGTAAAATATCGAAATTATAAATTTAGGCAAATCGAAAAAATTCTAAATAATATCTAGGCGCCCCTAAGTTAAATGAAAATGGCTGTGAATATAGTCTGTTCGAAAAAATATACAATGCCTTATTCTACGCTGTTTTGGAGTATATACACCAACTCACTATGCTCTCTCATGTAAAATACCGAAATTCAAATTTTACCTAAATAGAGAAAAATTTAAATAATATCTTGGCGCCCCAAAGTTAAAAAAAAATGGCTGTGTATATACTCTGTTAGAATAAATATACAATGCCTTTTTCTACTCTGTTTTGGAGTATATACACCAACTCATTATGCTCTCTCATATAAAATACAGAAATTCTATATTTCAGCGAATCGAAAAAAATCTAAATATTATCTAGGCACCCCAATGTTAAGAGCAAAACTGCTCTGATTATATTCTGTCAGAAAAAATTTACAAGGCCCTATTGTACTCTGTTTTGGAGTATATACACCAACTCAGTATGCTCTTCCTTGTAAAATACCAAAATTCTAATTTTACATGAATCGAAAAATCTAAATATTTTCTAGGCATCCCAATGTTAAAAACAATGTAGCTCTGAATATAATCTGTCAGAAAAAATATACAATGCCCTATTCTACTCTGTTTTGGAGTATATACACCAACTCAGTATGCTCTCTCATGTAAAATTCAAAAGTTCAATTTTTACGTAAATCAAAAAAATCTAAATATTATCTAGGCACCCCAATGTTAAAAACAAAATTTCTCTAAATATAATCTGTCAGAAAAAATATACAATTTTCTATTCTACGTTGTTTTGGAGTATCTTATGTAAAACACAGAAATTGAAAATTTACACGAATTGAAAAGGATCTAAATAATATCTGGGCACCCCAAAGTTAAAAGAAAATGGCTCTGAATAGAGTCTGTTATAAAAAATATACAATGCCTTATTCTACTCTGCTTTGTAGTATATACACCAACTCAATACGCTCTCATGTAAAATAAAATAAATTCTAATTTTACACGAATTGAAAAAATGTAAATATTATCTAGGCACCCCAATGTTAAAAACAAAATTGCTGTGAATATAATCTGTCAGAGAAAATATACAATCCCCTATTCTACTTTGTTTTTTGAGTATATACACCAACTCAGTGTGCTCTCTCATGTAAAATACAGAAATTCTATATTTTAGCAAATCGACAAAAATCTGAATATTATATAGGCACCGCAATGATAAAAACAAAATTTCGCTGAATATAATCTGTTAGTAAAAATATACAGTGCCCTATTCTACTCTGTTTTGGAGTATATTCACCAACTCCATATGCTCTCTCATATAAAATACAGAAATTCTATATATAAGCGAATCAAAAAAAATCTAAATATTATCTAGGCACCCCAATGTTTAAAACAAAATTTCTCTGAATATAATCTGTCATAAAAAATATACAATGCCCTTTTCTACTTTGTTTTGGAGTATATACACCAACTCAATATGCTCTCTCATGTAAAATAGAGAAATTCTAATTTTACGCGAATCGAAAAAAATCTAAGTAATATCTAGGCACTCCAAAATTAAAAGAAAATGGCTCTGAATATAATCTGTTAGAAAAATATACAATGTCTTATTCTACGCTGTTTTGGAGTATGTACACCAACTCAGTATGCTCTCTCATGTAAAATACAGAAATTATATATTTAAGCGAATCGAAAATAATCTGAATATTATCTAGGCACCCCAATGTTAAAAACAATATTGCTCTGAATAGACTCTGTCAGAAAAAAATATACAATGCCCTTTTCTACTTCGTTTTGGGGTATATACACCAACTCCATTTGCTCTCTCATGTAAAATACAGAAATTCTAATTTTACCCCAATAGAAAATATCTAAATATTATCTAGGCACCCCAAAGTTGAAAACAAAATTGCTCAGAATATAATCTGTCATATAAAATATACAATGCCATATTCTAGTCTCTTTTGGAGTATATAAACCAACTGAGTGTGCTTTTTAATGTAAAATACAGAAATTCTAATTTTACGCGAATCGAAATAAATCTAAAGAGTATCTAGGCGCCCCAAAGTTAAAAGAAAATGGCTCTCAATATACTGTGTTAGAAAAAATATACAATTCCTTATTCTACATTTTTTGGAGTATATACACCAACTCAGTATGCTCTCTCAGGTAAAATACCTAAATTCGAAATTTACGTGAATCGAAAAAAATCTAAATATTATCTAGGCACACCAATGTTAAAAACAAAATTGCTCTTAATATAATCTGTCAGCAAAATATACAATGCCCTATTCCACTTTGTTTTGGAGTATATACACCAAACCCATATGCTCTCTCATGTAAAATACAGAAATTCAATATTTAACCGAATCGAAAAAAATCTAATATTATCTAGGCATTCCAATGTTAAAAGAAAAATTGCTCTGAATACAATCTGTCAGAAAGAAATATACAATGTTTTATTCTACTTTGTTTTAAAGTATATAAACCCACTCATTATGCTCTCTCATGTAAAATATCGAAATTATAATTTTACGTGAATCGAGAAAAATCTCAATAATATCTAAGCGCCCCTAAGTTAAACGAAAATGGCTCTGATTATAGTCTGTTAGAAAAAATATACAATGCCTTATTCAACGCTGTTTTGGAGTATGTACACCAACTCAGTATGCTCTCTCATGTAAAATACCGAAATTTTAATATTACGTGAATCGAGATAAATCTAAATAATATCTAGGCGCCTCAAAGTTAAAAGATAATGGCTCTGAATATAGTCTGTTAGAAAAAATATAAAATACCTTATTCTACGCTATTATGGAGTATATACACCAACTCAGTATTCTTTCTCATGTAAAATACAGAAATTCTATATTTCAGCGAATGGAAAAAAATCTAAATATTATCTAGGCAACCCAATGTTAAAAGCAAAATTACTCTGAATATATGCTGTCAGAAAAAATATACAATGCCCTATTCTACTCTGTTTTTGAGTATATACACCAACCCAATATGCTGTTTCATGTAGAATACCAAAATTTTAATTTTACATGAATCGAAGATAATCTAAATAATATCTAGGCGCCCCAAAGTTAAAAGGAAATGGCCCTGAATATACTCTGTTAGAAAAAAAATACAATGCCTTATTCTGCTTTGTTTTGGAGTATTTAAACAAACACAGTATGCTCTCTCATGTAAAATACCGAAATTCAAAATTTACGTGAATCGAAACAAATCTAAATATTATCTAGGCACCCCAATGTTAAAACAAAAATTGCTCTGAATATAATATGTCAGAGAAAATATACAATGCCCTATTTTACTCTGTTTTCGAGTATATACACCCACTCAATATGCTCTGTCATGTAAAATACCGAAATTCTAATTTTACACGAATAAAAAATTCTAAATTATATCTAGGCGCCCCTGAGTTAAATGAAAATGGCTCTGGATATAGTTTGTTAGAAAAAATATACAATGCCATATTCTACTTTACTTTGGAGTATATACAACAACTCATTATGCTCTCTCATGTAAAATACCAAAATTCAAATTTTACGTGAATGCAAAAAAATCTAAAAATTATCTAGGCACACAATGTTACAAACAAAATTGCTCTGAATATAATCTGTGAGAAAAAATATACAATGCCCTCTTCTACTCTGTTTTGCAGTATATAGACCAACTCCATATGCTCTCTCATGTAAAATACCGAAATTCTTAATTTACATGAATCGGGAAATATCTAAATATTATCTAGGCACCCCAATGTTAAAAACAAAATTGCTCTGCATATAATCTGTCAGAAAAATTGTACAATGCCCTATTCTTCTATTTCTGGAGTATATACACCAACTCTGCATGCTCTGTCATGTAAAATAAGGAAATTCTAAATTTATGTGAATCGAAAAATATCTAAATATTATCTAGGCACCTCAATATTAAAAGCAAAATTGCTCTGAATATAATCCGTCAGAAAAAATATACAATGCCTTATTCTACTTTGCTTTAAAGTATATACACCTACTCCATATACTCTCTCATGTAAAATACAGAACTTCTATATTTAAGCAAATAAAAAAAATCTAAATATTATCTAGGAAATTGCTCTGAATATAATCTGCCAGAAAAAATATACAATGCCCTATTCTACATTGTTTCGGAGTATCTAAACCAACTCAATATGCTCTCTCATACAAAATACCGAAATTCTAATTAAACGTGAATCGAAAAAAATCTAAATAATATCTAGGCGCCCCACAGTTAAATGAATATAGCTCTAAATATAGTCTGCTAGAAAAAAATATACAATGCCTTAATCTACGTTGTTGTGGAGTATATACACAAATTCTGTATGCTCTCTCATGTAAAATACAGAAATTCTATATTAAAGCGAATCAAAAAAATCTGAATATTATCCAGTCACTCCAATGTTAAAAACAAAATTTCTCTGAATATAATCTGTCAGAAAAAATATACAATGCCCTATTCTACTCTGTTTTGCAGTATATACACCAACTCCATATGTTCAGACATGTAAAATACAGAAATTCTATATTTAAGAGAATCGAAAAAACTCTAAATATTATCTAGGCACACCAATGTTAAAAGCAATATTGCTGTGTATATAATCTTTCAGAAAAAATATACAATGCCCTTATCTACTCTGTTTGGAGTATATACACCAACTCAATATGCTCTCCCATGTAAATTACCGATATTCTAATTTTACGTGAATCCAAAAAAATCTAAATAAAATCTAGGCGCCCCAAAGTTAAAAGAAAATGGCTCTGAATATAGTCTATTAGAAAAAATATACAATGCTTTTGGAGTATATACACCAACTCAATATGCTCTCTCAAGTAAAATACCGAAAATATAATTTTACGTGAATCGAAAAAAATGTAAATAATATCTAGGCGCCCCAAAGTAAAAAGAAAAGGGCTCAAAATATACTCTTTTAGAAAAAATATACAATGCCTTATTCTACCCGGTTATGGAGTATATACACTCAGTATGCTCTCTCATGTAAAATACCGAAATTTTAATTTTACGTGAATCGAAAAAAATCTAAATATTATCTAGGCACCCCAATGTTAAAGACGAAATTGCTCTGAATACAATCTGTCAGACAAAAAATACAATGACCTATTCGACTCTGTTCTTGAGTATATACACCAACTCCATATGCTCTCTCAAGTCAAATAAAAAAATTCTATATATAAACAAATCGGAAAAAATCTCAATATTATCTAGGCCCCCCTATGTTAAAATCAAAATTGCTCTGAATATAATCTGTCAGTGAAAATATACGATGCCCTTTTCTACTCTGTTTTGTAGTATATACACCAAATCAATATGCTCTCTCATGTAAGATACCGAAATTCTAATTTTACACAAATTGAAAGAAGTCTAAATTATATCTCGGCACCCCAAAGTTAAAAGAAAATGACTCTGAATATAGTCTGTTAGAAAAAATATACAATGCCTTATTCTACTCTGTTTTGTAGTATATACACCAACTCAATATGCTCTCTCATTTAAAATACAAAAATTC
This sequence comes from Callithrix jacchus, assembly GCF_049354715.1. NCBI lineage: Eukaryota > Metazoa > Chordata > Mammalia > Primates > Cebidae > Callithrix > Callithrix jacchus. Next base: position 51,093,096 of record NC_133521.1, on the reverse strand, counting down.
TAATTTTACCAGAATCGAAAAAATATAAATATTATCTAGGCACACCAATGTTAAAAACAAAATTGCTCTGACTATAATCTGTCAGAAAAAATATACAATGCTTTATTCTACTCTGTTTTGTAGTATATAAAACAACTCAATATTCTCTCTTATGTAAAATACAGAAATTCTATATTTAAGCGAATCGAAAAGAATCTGTATATTATCTAGGCACCCCAATGTTAAAAACAAAGTTCCTCTAAATATAATCTGTCAGAAATAATATACAATGCCCTCTTCTAGTCTGTTTTAGAGTATGTACACCAACTCCATATTCTCTCTCATGTAAAATATCGAAATTCTATATTTAAGTGAATCGAAAAAAATCTATATATTATCTAGGCACCCCAATGTTAAAAGCAAAATTGCTCTGAATATAATCTGTCAGATAAAATATACAATGCTTCTTTCTACTCTCTTTCGTAGTATGTACAACAACTCATTACGCCCTCTCATGTAAAATAAAGAAATTATAATTTTATCCGAATCGAAAATATCTAAATATTATCTAGGCATTCCAGTGTTAAAAACAAAGTTACTCTGAATAAAATCTGTCAGAAGAAATATACAATGCCCTATTCTACTCTGTTTTGGAGTATATACACCAACTAAATTCCCTCTCTCATGTAAAATACAGAAATTCTAATTTTACCTGAATTTAAAAAAATCTAAATAATATCTAGGCATCCCAATGGTAAAAACAAAATTTTTCTGAATATAATCTGTCAGAAAAAATATACAATGCCCTATTCTGCTTTGTTTTGGATGATATACACCAACTCCATATGCTCTATCATGTAAAATACAGAAGTTCTATATTTACGTGAATCGAAGGAAATCTAAATATTATCTAGGCACTTCAATGTTAAAAACAAAATTGCTCTGAATATAATCTCTCAGAAAAAATACACAATGCTTCTTTCTACTCTGTTTAAGAGTATATACATCAAGTCAGTATGCTCTCTCATGTTAAATACCGAAATTCTAATTCTATGTGAATCGAAATAAATCTAAATATTATCTAGGCACCCCCATGTAAAAAACAACATTGCTCTGAATATAATCTGTCAGAAAACATATAACATGGCCTATTCTACTCTGTTTTGGAGTATATATACCAACTCAGTATGCTCTCTCATGTAAAATACAGAAATTCTAATTTTACGTGAATTAAAAAAATCTAAATATTATCTAGGCAACCGAAAGTTAAAAACAAAATTGTTCTGAATATAATATTTCAGAAAAAATATACAATGTTCTATTCTACTCTTTTTTGTAGTATATATACCAACTCCATATGCTCTCTCATGTAAAATACAGAAATTCTATATTTACGTGAATCAACAAAAATCTAAATATTATCTATGCACCCCAATGTTAAAAGCAAAATTGCTCTGAATTTAATCTGTAACAAAAAATACACAATGCCCTGTTCTACTATGTTTTAGAGTATATACACCAACTCAATATGCTCTCTCATGTAAAATACCGAAATTCTAATTTTACGCTAATTGAAAAAAATCTAAATAATATCAAGGTGCCCCAAAGTTAAAGCAAAATGGCTCTGAATATAGTCTGTTATAAAAAATATACAGTGCCTCATTCTACTCTGTTTTGGAGTATATAAACCAACTCAGTATGCTCTCTGATATAAAATAAAGAAATTCAAGATTTAAGCGAATCGAAAAACATCTAAATATTATGTAGGCAACCCCATGTTAAAAACAAAATATCTCAGAATATAATTTGTCTGAGAAAATATACAATGCCCTATTCTACTCTGTTTTGGAGTATATACACCAAATCATTATGCTCTGTCATGTAAAATACCGAAATTCTAATTTAACGTGAATCGAAATAAATCTAAATATTATCCATGCACCGCAATGTTAAAAACAAAATCCTCTGAATATAAACTGTCAGAAAAAAATATACAATGCCCTATTCTACTCTTATTTGGAGCATATACACCAACTCCATATGCTGTCTCATATAAAATACAGAAATTCTATATTTAAGCGAATCAAAAATAATCTAAATATTATCTAGGCACCCCAATGTTAAAAGCAAAATTGCTCTGAATATAGTCTGTTAGAAAAAATATACAATGCTTTATTCTACTCTGTTTTGGAGTATATACACCAACTCAGTATGCTCTATCATGTAAAATTTCGAAATTCTAATTTTACGTGTATCAAAAAAGTCTAAATATTATCTAGGCACCCCAATGTAAACAGCAAAATGGCTCTGAATACAGTCTGTCAGAAAAAATATACAATGCCCTTTTCGACTCTGTTTTTGAATATATACACCAACACAATATGCTGTCTCATGTAAAATACCGAAATTCTAATTTTAAGCGAATCGAATAAAATCTAAATAATTTCTAGGCGCCACAAAGTTAAAACAAAATGGCTATGAATATAGTCTGTTAGAAAAAATATGCAATGCCTATTCTCTGATTTGGAGTATATATACGAACTCAGTATGCTCTCTCATGTAGAATACCGAAATTCGAATTTTACGTGAATCGAAAAAAATCTAAATATTATCTAGGTACCTTAATGCTAAAAACAAAATGGCTCTGAATATAATCTGTCAGAAAAAATATACAATGCCCTATTCTACTCTGTTTTGGAGTATATACACCAACTCCATATTCTGTCTCATGTAAAACACAGAAATTCTATATTTAAGCGAATCAAAAAAAATCTATATATTATCTAGGCACTTCAATGTTAAAAGCAAAAGTGCTCTGAATATAATCTGTCAGAAAAAATATCCAATGCCCTTTTCTACTCTTTTTTTAGTATATACACCAACTCAATACGCTCTCTGATGTAAAATACAGAAATCCTAAATTTACTCGAATCGAAAAAATCTAAATATTATCTAGGCACCACAATGTTAAACACAAAATTGCTCTGAATATAATCTATCAGAAAAAATATACAATGCTCTATTCTACTCTGTTTTAGAGTATATTCACCAACTCAGTATGCTCTCTCATGTTAAATACCGAAATTTTAATTTTACGTGAATCGAAAAAAATCTAAATATTATCCAGGCACCCCAATGTTAAAAACCAAATTGCTCTTAATATAATATGTCAAAAAACATATAACGTGCGCTATTCTACTCTGTTTAAAAGTATATACACCAACTCAGTATGATCTCTCATGTAAAATACAAAAATTCTAATTTTACGTGATTCGAAAAAAAATCTAAATATTACCTAGGCACCCCAATGTTTTAAGCAAAATTGCTCTGAATATAATCTGTCAGAAAAAATATACAATGCCCTATTCTACAGTGTTTTGGAGAATATACATTAACTCCATTTGCTCTCTCATGTAAAATACAGAAATTCTACATTTATGTGAATCGAAAAAAATCTAAATATTATCTAGGCACCCCAGTGTTAAAAGAAAAATTTCTCTGAATATAATCTGTCAGAAAAAATATACAATGTCATTTTCTACTCTGTTTTGTAGTATATACACCAAATCAGTATGCTCTCCCATGTAAAATACAGAAATTCAAATTTTACCAGAATTGAAAATATCTAAATATTATATAGGCACCAAAATGTTAAAAACAAAATTACTCTAAATATAATCGGTCAGAAAAAATATACAATGCCCTATTCTACTCTGTTTTAAAGTATATACACCAACTCAGTATGCTCTCTCATATTAAATACCGAAATTCTAAGTTTACCTGAATCGACAAAAATCTAAATATTATCTAGGCACCCAAATGTTGAAAGAAAAATTGCTCTGAATATAATCTGTCAGAAAAAATATACAATGCCCGTTTATACTCTGTTTTGGGGTATATAAACCAACTTCATATGCTCTCTCATGTAAAATACTTAATTCTAATTTTACGCAAATAGAAAAATCTCAATAATATCTAGGAGTCCGTGAGTTAAAAGAAAATGGCTCTGAATATAGTCTGTTAGAAAAAATATACAATGCCTTATTCTACTCTGTTTTGGAGTATATACACCAACTCAGTATGCTCTCTCAAGTAAAATGCAGAAGTTATAATTTTACGTGAATCGAAAAAAATCTAAATATCATCTAGGCACCTCAATGTTAAAAACAAAATTGTTCTGAATATAATCTGTCAGAAAAAATATACAATGCCCTATTCTACTTTGTTTTGGAGTATATACAAAAACTCAATATGCTCTCTCGTGTAAAATATAGATATTCTATATTTAAGCGAATGAATAAAACGTAAATATTATTTAGGCACCCCAATGTTAACAGCAAATTTGCTCTGAATATAATCTGTCAGAAAAAATATACAATGCCCTATTGTACTCTCTTTTGGATTGTATACACTAACTCAGTATGCTCTATCATGTAAAATACCGAAATTCTAATTTTACGTGAATGGAAAAAAATATAAATATCATCTAGGCACCCCAATGTAATAAGCAAAATTGCTCTGAATATAATCTGTCAGAAAAAGTATACAGTGCTTTTTTCTACTCTGTTTTGGAATATATACACACACTCAATTTGCTCTCTCATGTGAAATACAGAAATTCTAATTTTACGCTAATTGAAAAAATCTAAATAATATCTAGACGCCCCAAAGTTAAAAGAAAATGGCTCTAAATATAGTCTGTTAGAAAAAATATACAATGCCTTATTGTACTCTTTTTTGGAGTATATACACCACCTCAGTATGCTCTCTTATGTAAAATAAAGAAATTCTAATTTTACTTGAATTTAAAAAAATCCAAATATTATCTAGAAAACACAATGTTAAAAACAAAATTTTTCTGATTATAATCTGTCAGAAAAAATATACAATGCCCTATTATACTCTGTTTTGGAGGATATACGCCAATTCCATATGCTCTCCCCAGTAAAATACAAAAATTCTATATTTACGTGAATCGAAATAAATCTAAATATTATCTAGGCTCCCCAATGATAAAAGTAAAATTGCTCTGAATATAATCTGTCAGAAAAAATAGACAATGACCTATTCTACTCTGTTTTGGAGTACATACACCAACTCAATATGCTCTGTCATGTAAAATACAGAAATTCTATATTTAAGCAAATCGACAAAAATCTGAATATTATCTAGGCACCCCAATGTTAAAAGCAAAATTGCTCTAATATAATCTCTCAAAAAAATATACAATGTCCCATTCTACTCTGTTTTGGAGTATATACACCAACTCAATTCGCTCTCTCATGTAAAATACAGAAATTCTAATTTTACCGGAATCGAAAAAATCTAAATATTATCTAGGCACCCCAATGTTAAAAAAAAATTGCTCTGAATATCATCTGTCAGAACAAATATACAATGCCCTATTCTACTCTGTTTTAGTGTATATACACCAACTCATTATGCACTCTCTTGTAAAATACCGAAATTCTAATTTTACGTGAATCGAAAAATATCTAAATATTATCTAGGCACCCCCATGTTAAAAACAAAATTGCTCTGAATATAATCTGTGAGACAACATATAACATGACCTATTCAGCTCTGTTTTGGAGTATATACACCGACTCAGTAAGCTCTCTCATGTAAAATACAGAAATTCTAATTTTACGTTAATCGAAAAAATTCTAAATATTATCTAGGTACCTGAATGTTAAAAGCAAAATTTTCTGATTATAATCTGTCTGACAAAATATACAATGCCCTTTTCTCCTCTGTTTTGGAGTATATACACCACCGCAATTTGCTCTCTCATGTAAAATACGGAAATTCTAATTTTACGCCCATCAAAAAAAATCTAAATAATATCTAGTCGCCCCAAAGTTAAAAGAAAATGGCTCTGAATATAGTCTGTTAGAGAAAATATACAATGCCTTATTCTATTCTGTTTTGGAGTATATACACCAAATCAGTGTGCTCTCTCATGTAAAATACAAAAATTCTAAATTTACGTGAATCTAAAAAAATCTAAATATTATCTAGGCACCACAATGTTAAAAACGAAATTGTTCTGAATATAATCTGTCAGAAAAAATATACAATGCCCTATTCTATTCTGTTTAGGAAGATATACCCCAACTCCATATGCTCTCTCATGTAAAATACAGAAATTCTATATTTACGTGAATCGAAAAAAATCTAAATATTATCTATGCACTCATATGTTAAAAACAAAATTGCTCTTATATAATCTCTCAGAAAAAATATACCATGACCTTTTCTACTTTGATTTGGAGTATATACACCACTCAATATGCTCTCTCATGTAAAATACAGAAATTCTATATTTAAGCGAATCGACAAAAATCTAAATATTATCTAGGCACCCCAATATTAAAAGTAAAATTGCTCTGAATATAATCTGTCAGAAAAAATATACAATGCTTTTTTGTACTCTGTTTTGTAGTATATACACCAACTCAGTGTGCTCTCTCGTGTAAAATACAGAAATTCAATTTTACCCGAATTGAAAAATCTAAATATTACCTAGGCACCCCAATGTTAAAAACAAAATTGCTCTGAATATAATCTGTCCGAAAAAATATACAATGCCCTATTCTACTCTGTATTGGAGTATATACACCAACTCCATATGCTCTCTCATGTAAAATACAGAAATTCTATATTTACATGAATCGAAAATAATCCAACTATTATCTGGGCACCCCAAGGTTAACAGCAAAATTGCTCTGAATATAATCTGTCAGAAAAAATATACAATGCCCTTTTATACTTTGTTTTCGAGAATATACAGCAACTCAATATGCTCTCTTATATAAAATACCGAAATTCTTATTTTACGCGAATCACAAACATCTAAATAATATCTAGGAGCCCCAAAGTTAAAGGAAAATGGCTCTGAATATAGTCTGTTAGAGAAAATATACAATGCCTTATTCTACTCTGTTTTGGAGTATATACAACAACTAATTATGCTCTCTCATGTAAAATACCGAAACTCTAATTTTAATCAAATCAAAATATCTAAATATTATCTAGGCACCCCAATGTTAAAAGCAAAATTGCTCAAAATATAATTTGTCAGAAATAATGTAACATGCCCTATTCTACTCTGTGTTGGAATATATACACCATCTCCATATTCTCTCTCATGTAAAATACAAACATTCTATATTTGAGCGAATCAAAAAAAATCTAAATATTATCTAGGCACCTCAATGTGAAAAACAAAATTTCTCTGAATATAACCTGTCAGAAAAAAATTAAAATGCCCTATTCTACTCTGTTTTGGAGTCCATAAACCAACTCCATATGCTCTCTAATGTAAAATACAGAAATTCTATATTAAAGCGAATCGAAAAAAATCTAAATATTCTCTAGGCACCCCAATGTTAAAAGCAAAATTGCACTGAATATAATCTGTCAGAAAAAAATACAATGCCCTATTCAACCCTGTATTGGAGTATATACACCAACTCAATATGCTCTCTCATATAAAATACAGAAATTCAATTTTACCAGAATTGAAAAATCTAAATATTTCCTAGGCACCCCAATGTTAAAAACAAAATTGCTCTGAATATAATCTGTCCGAAAAAATATACAATGTTCTATTCTACTCTGCATTGGAGTATATACACCAACTCCATATGCTCTCTCATGTAAAATACAGAAATTCTATATTTACGCAAATCGAAAAAAACCTAAATATTATCTAGGCACCCCAAGGTTAACAGCAAAATTGCTCTGAATATAATCTGTCAGAAAAAATATACAATGCCCTTTTCTACTCTGTTTTGGAGAATATACAGCAACTCAGTATGCTCTCTTATATAAAATACCGAAATTCTTATTTTACGCGAATCACAAAAATCTAAATAATATCTAGGAGCCCCAAAATTAAAGGAAAATGGCTCTGAATATAGTCTGTTAGAGAAAATATACAATGCCTTATTCTACTCTGTTTTTGAGTATATACAACAACTAATTATGCTCTCTCATGTAAAATACCGAAATTCTAATTTTAACCGAATCAAAATATGTAAATATTATCTAGTCACCCCAATGTTAAAAGCAAAATCGCTCGAAATATAATTTGTCAGAAATAATGTAACATGCCCTATTCTACTCTGTGTTAAAATATATACACCATCTCCATATTCTCTCTCATGTAAAATACAAAAATTCTATATTTAAGCGAATCGAAAAAAATCTAAATATTATCTAGGCACGCCAATGTGAAAGACAAAATTTCTTTGAGTATAACCTGCCAGAAAAAATTTAAAATGCCCTATTCTACTCTGTTTTGGAGTACATACACCAACTCCATATGCCCTCTAATGTAAAATACAGAAATTCTATATTTAAGCGAATCGAAAAAAATCTAAATATTCTCTAGGCACCCCAATGTTAAAAGCAAAATTGCACTGAATATAATCTGTCAGAAAAAAATACAATGCCCTATTCAACCCTGTTTTGGAGTATATACACAAACTCAGTATGCTCTCTCATGTAAAATACCGAAATTCTAATTTTACGTGAATCGAAAGAAATCTAAATATTATATAGGCACCCCAATGTTAAAAGCTAAATTGCTATGAATATAATCTGTCAGAACAAATATACAATGCCCTTTTCTACTTTGTTTTGAAATATATACCCCAACTCCATATGCTCTCTAATGTAAAATACCGAAATTCTAATTTTACACGAATCGAAAAAAATCTATATAATATCTAGGCGCCCCAAAGTTAAACGAAAATGGCTCTGAATATAGTCTGTTAGAAAAAACATACAATGCCTTATTCTACTCTGTTTTGGACTATATACACCAACTCAGTATGCTCTCTCATGTAAAATAGAGAAATTCTAATTATACGTGAATTGAAAAAAATCTAAATATTATCTAGGCACCCCAATGTTAAAAGAAATATTGCTCTGAATATAATCTGTCAGAAACGCTATGCAACGCCCTATTCTACTCTGTTTTCGAGTATATACACCAACTCCATATTCTCTCTTAGGTAAAATACAGAAATTCTATATTTAAGCATATCAAAAAAAATCTATATATTATATAGGCATCCCAATGTTAAAAGCAAAAATGCTCAGAATATAATCTGTCAGAAAAAATAGACAATGCCATTTTCTACTCTGTTTTGTAATATATACACACACTATATTCGCTCTATCTAGTAAAATAGAGAAATTCTAATTTTACCCAAATCAAAAAAATCTAAATATTATCTAGGCACCCCAATGTTAAAAACAAAATTGCTCCGAATGTAATCTGTCAGAAAAAATATAGAATGCCCTAATCTGTTCTGTTTTAGAGTATATACAACAAATTAGTATGCTCTCTCATGTAAAATACCGAAAATCTAATTTTACGTGAATCGAAAAATATCTAAATATTATCTAGGCAACCAAATGTTAAAAACAAAATTGCTCTGAATATAATCTGTGATAATAAATATACAATACCCTATTCTCTCTCTTTTGGAGTATATACACCAACTCAGTATGGTCTCTCATGTAAAATACCGAAATTCAAATTTTACCTGAATTCAAAAATATCGAAATATTATCTAGGCACCCCAATATTAAAAACGTACCTGCTCTGAATATAATCTGCCAGAAAAAATATACAATGCGCTATTCTATTTTGTTTTGGAGTATATACATTAACTCCATATGCTCTCTCATGTAAAATTCAGAAATTCTATATTTAAGTGAATCGAAAGAAATCTAAATATTATCTACGCACCCAAATGCTAAAAGCAAAATTGCTCTGAATATAACCTGTCAGAAAAAATATACATTGCTCTCTTCTACTCTGTTTTGTACTATATACACCAATTCAGTATGCTCTATAATGTAAAATACAGAAATTCAAATTTTACACAAAGAGAAAAAATCAAAATATTATTAAGGCATGCCAATGTTAAAAACAGAATTGCTCTGAATATAATCTGTCACAAAAAATATACAATGCCCTATTCTACTTTGTTTTGAAGTATATACACCAACTCAGTATGCTCTCTCATGTAAAATACCGAAATACTAATTTTCCGTGAATTGTAAAAAATCTAAATATTAACTAGGCACGCGAATGATAAAAGCAAAATTGCTCTGAATATAATCTGTCAGGAACAGTATACAATTCCCTTTTCTACTCTGTTTTGGAGTATATAAACCACCTCAATATGCTTTCTCATGTAAAATACCGAAATCCTAAATTACGCTAATCGAAAAAAATCTAAATAATATCTAGTCGCCCAACAGATAAAAGAAAATGGCTCTGAATATAGTCTGTTAGAAAAAATATACAATGCCTTATTCTACTCTTTTTTGGACTATATACACCAACTCAGCATTGTCTCTCATGTAAAATACCGAAATTCTAATTTAACGTGAATCGAAAATAATCCAAATATTATTGAGGCACCACAATGTTAAAATTAAAATTGCTCTGAATATAATCTGTCAGAAAAAATATACAGTGCCCTTTTCTACTCTGTTTTGTATTATATAAACCAACTCAATATGCTCTGTCATGTAAAATACCAAAATTCAAATTTTACTTGAATCGAAGAAAATCTAAATATTATATAGGGGCCCCAGAGTTAAAAGAAAATGGCTCTGAATATAGTCTGTTAGAAAAAATATATAATGACTTATTCTACTCTGTTTTGGAGTACATACACAAACTCAGTATGCTCTCTCATGTAAAATACCAAAATTCTAAATTTATGTGAATCGAAAAAAATCTAAATATTAACTAGGCACCCAAATGTTAAAAGCAAAATTGCTCTGAAAATAATCTGTAAGAAAAAATATACAATGCCCATTTCTACTCTGTTCTGGAGTTTATACATTAACTCAATATGCTCTCTCATAAAAAATACCGAAATTCTAATGTTACGTGAATCAAAAATAATCTAAATAATATCTAGGCGCCCCAAAGTTAAATGAAAACAGCTGTAAATATAGTCTGTTAAAAAAATATGCAATGCCTAAATCTACGCTGTTTTGCAGTATATACACCAACCCAGTATGCTCTCTCATGTAAAATACAGAAATTCTATATTTAAGCAAATCGAAAAAAATCTGAACATTATCAAGGCACCCCAATGTTAAAGACAAAATTGCTCTGAAAATGATCTGTCAGAAAAAAATATACAATTCCCTATTCTACTATGTTTTGGAGCATATACGCCAACTCCATATGCTCTCTCATGTAAAATACAGAAATTTAAAATTTAAGCGAATCGAAAAAACTCTGAATATTATCTAGGAACCCCAATGTTAAAAACAAAATTTCTCTGAATATAATTTGTTAGAAAAAATATACAATGCCGTTTTCTACTCTGTTTTGTAGTATATACACCAACTGAATATGCTCTCTCATGTAAAATACCGAAATTCTAATTTTAAGTGAATAGAAAAACACCTAAATATTATCTAGGCACACCAATGTTAAAAGCAAAATTTCTCTGAATACAATCTGTCAGAAAAAATATACAATGTTCTATTCTACTCTATTTTGGAGTATATACACCAACTCCATATGCTCTATCATGTAAAATACCAAAATTCCAATTTTACGTGAATCTAAAAAAATCTAAATAATATCGAGGTGCCCCAAAGGTAAAAGTAATTCTCTCTGAATATAGCACGTTAGAAAAAATATACAATGCCTTATTCTAATCTGTTTTGAAGTATATACACCAACACAATATGCTCTCTCATGTAAAATACCGAAATTCAATTTTACACGAATCGAAATAAATCTAAATAATATCAAGGCACCCCAACGGTAAAAGAAAATGGCTCTGAATATAGTCTGTTAGAAAAAATGTACAATGCCTTATTCTACTCTGTCTTGAAGAAATACACCAACTCAGTATGCTCTCTCATGTAAAATACATAAATTCTAATTTTACCCAAATTGAAATAATCTAAATATTGTCTAGGCACTTCAATGTTGAATATAAAATTGCTCTGAATATAATCTGTCAGAAAAAATATACAATGCCTTATTCTACTCTGTTTTGGAGTATATACACCAACTCCATATACACTCTCATGTAAATACAGAAATTCTATATTTAAGCAAATGGAAAAAAAATCTAAATATTATCTAGGCACTCCAACGTTAAAAACAAAATTGCTCTGAATATAGGGTGTCAGAAATAATATACAATGCCCTATTCTACTCTGTTTTGGAGTATATACAGCCACTCAGTATGCTCTCTCATGTAAAATACCGAAATTCTAATTTTACATGATCTGAGAAAAATCTAAATAATATCTAGGTGCACCAAAGGTAAGAGAAAATGGCTCTGAATATACTCTGTTAGAAAAAAATATACAATGCCTTATTCTACGCGGTTTTGGAGTATATACACCAACTCAGTATGCTCTCTCATGTAAAATACAAAAATTCTAATTTTACCCGAATCAAAAAAATCTAAATATTGTCTAGGCACCACAATGTTAAAAACAAAATTGCTCTGAAGATAGTCTGTCAGAAAAAATATACAATCCCATATTCTTCTCTGTTTTGTAGTATATACACAAACTTCCTCGGCTCTCTCATGTAAAATACAGAAATGCTATATTTAAGCGAATCGAAAATTATCTAAATATTTTCTAGGCACCCCAATATTAAAAGCAAAATTGCTCTTAATATAATCTGTCAGAAAAGATATACAATGCCCTATTCTACTCTGTTTTGAAGTATACACACCAACTCCATATGCTCTCTCATTTAAAATAGAGAAATTCTATATTTAAACGAATCGATAAAAATCTAAATATTAACTAGGCACGCCAATGTTAAAAGCAAAATTTCTCTTAATATAGTCTGTCATAAAAAATATACAATGCCCTATTCTACTGTGTTTTAGAATATATACACCAACTCAATATGCTCTCTCATGTAAAATACCGAAATTCTAATTTTATGCTTATCAAAAATTATCTAAATGATATCTAGCCGCCCCAAAGTTAAAAGAAAATTGCTCGGAATATACTCTGTTAGAAGAAATGTACAATGCCTTATGCTACTCTGTTTTGAAGTAGATACACCAACTCAGTATGCTCTGTCATGTAAAATACAGAAATTCTAACTTCACGTGAATCGACAAAGATCTAAATATTATCGAGGCAACCCAATGTTAAAAGCAAAATTACTCTGAATATAATATGTCAGAAAAAGTATACAATGGCCTTTTATACTCTATTTTGGAGTATATACACCAACTCAATATGCTCTCTCATGTAAAATACCGAAATTCAAATTTTACGCGAATTGAGAAAAACCTAAATAATATCTAGGCTTTCCAACGTTAAAAGAAAATGGCTCTGAATATAGTCTGTTAGAACAAATATACAATGCCTTATTCTAGTCTGTTTTGGAGTATATACACCAACTCAGTATGCTCTCTCATGTAAAATATAGAAATCTTATATTTAAAAGAATCGAAAATAATCTGAATATTATCCAGGCACCCCAATGTTAAAAACAAAACTGCTCTGAATATAATCTGCTAGAAAAAATATACAATGCCCTTTCTACTCTTCTTCGAATATATACATTAACTCCATATGCTCTCTCATGTAAAATGCAGAAATTCTATATTTAAGCGAATCGAAAAAAATCTAAATATTATCTAGGCACCCGAATATTAAAAGCAAAATTGCTCTGAATATAATCTGTTTGAAAAAATATACAATGCTCTTTTCTACTCTGTTTTGTAGTATAAACACCAACTCAATATGCTCTCTCATGTAAAATAAAATAACTCTAATTTTACCCGAATTGAAAATATCTAAATATTATATAGGCACCCCAATGGTATAAGCAAAATTGCTCTTAATATAATCTGTCAGAAAAAACATAAAATGCCCGTGTCTACTCTGTTTTCTACTATATAAACCAACTCAATTTGCTCTCTCATGCAAAACACAGAAATTCTAATTTTACGTGAATCGAAAAAAATCTAAATATTATCTAGGCACCCCAATGTTAAAAACAAAATTTCTCTGAATATAATCTGTCAGAAAATATATACAATGCCCTATTCTACTCTGTTTTGGAGTATATACACCAACTCCATATGCTCTCTCATGTAAAATACAGAAATTATACATTTAAGCGAATCGATAAAAATCTAAATATTGCCTAGGCACCCCAATGTTAAAAGCAAAATTGCTCTGAATATAATCTGTCAGAAAAAATATACAATGCCCTATTCGACTCTGTTTTAGAGTATATACACCAACTCAGTATGCTCTCGCATGTAAAATACAGAATTCATAAATTACGTGAATCGAAACTTCTAAATAATATCTAGGCGCCTTAAAGTTAAAAGAAAATGGCTCTGAATATAATTTGTCAAAAAAATATACAATGCCCTTTTTACTGTGTTTTGTAGTATATAAACCAACTCAATATGTTCTCTCATGTTACATACCGAAATTCAAATTTTACACAAATCGAAAAAAATGTAAATAATATCTAGGCACGCCAAAGTTAAAAAAAAATGGCTCTGAATATACTCTGTTAGAAAAAATATACAATGCCTTATTCTACTAACTTTTGGAGTGTATACACCAACTCAGTATACTCTCTCATGTAAAATACAGAAATTCTAATTTTACGTGAATCGAAAAACACCTAAATATTATCTAGGCACCCCAATGTTAAAAGCAATATTGCTCTGAATATAATCTGTCAGAAAAAATATACAATGTCTTATTCTACTTCGTTTTGGAGTATATACACCAACTCCATATGCTCTCTTATTTAAAATACAGAAATTCTAAATTTACGTGAATTGAATAAAATCTAAATAATATCTAGGCGACCCAAATTTAAAAGAAAATTGCTCTGAATACAGTCTGTTAGAAAAAATATATTATGCCCATTTCTACTCTGTTTTGGAGTATATACACCAACTCCATATGCTCTCTTATGTAAAATACCTAAATTCTATATTTAATCGAATCGAAAAAAATCTAAATATTATGTAGGCACCCAAATGTTAAAAGCAAAATTGCTCTGAATATAACCTGTCAGAAAAAATATACAATGCCCTTTTCTACTCTGTTTGGTAGTATATACACAAACTCAATATGCTCTATCATGTAAAATACAGAAATTCAAATTTTACCCGAAGAGAAAAAATCTAAATATTATCTAGGCATGCCGATGCTAAAAACAAAATAGCTGTGAATATAATCTGTCAGAAAAAATATACAATGCCCTATTCTACTCTGTTTTTGTGTATATACAGCAACTCAGTATGCTCTCTCATGTAAAATACCAAAATTCTAATTTTACGTGAATCGAAAAAATGTAAATATTATCTACACACCCCAATGGTAAAAACAAAATTTCTCTGAATATAATCTGTCAGAAAACATATACAATGCTCTATTCTGCTCTGTTCTGGACTATATACACCAAGTCCATATGCTCTCCCATGTAAAATACAGAAATTCTATATTTAAGCGAATCAAAAAAAATCTAAACATTATTTAGGCACCCCAAGGATAAAAGCAAAATTGTTCTGAATACAATCTGTCAGAAAAAATATACAATGTCCTATTCTACTCTGTTTTGGAGTATATACACCAACTCCATATGCTCTCTCATGTAAAATACTGATATGCTAATTTTACGTGAATCGAAAAAAATCTAAATTATATCTAGGTGCCCCAAAATTAAAAGAAAATGGCTCTGAATATATTGTGTTAGAAAAAAATATACAATGCCTTATTCTACTTTGTTTTGGAGTATATACACCAACTCAGTATGCTCTCTTATTTTAAATACCGAAATTCAAATTTTACGCAAATCGAATAAAATCTAAATAATATCTAGGCGCCCCACATCTAAAAGAAAATGGCTGTGAATACAGTCTGTTAGAAAAAAAATATAATCCCTATTTTTACTATGTTTTTGAGTATATACACCAACTCAATATGCGCTCTCAAGTAAAATTTCGAAATTTTAAATTTACGTGAATTGAAAAAAATCTAAATATTAACTAGGCACCCGAATGTTAAAAGCAAAATTGCTCTGAATACAATCTGTTGGAAAAAATATACAATGTCCTATTCTACTCTTTTTTGTAGTATATACACCAACTCAATATCCTCTATCATGTAAAATACAGAAATTCAAATTTTACCCGAATAGAAAAAATCTAAATATTATCTAGGCACCACAATGTTAAAAACAAAATTGTTCTGAATATAGTCTGTCAAAAAAAAATACAATATCCTATTCTACTTTGTTTTGCAGTATATAAAGCTACTCAGTATGCTCTCTCATGTAAAATACTGAAATTCTAATTTTACCCGAATCAAAAAAATCTACATATTATCTAGTCACACCAATGTTAAAAACAAAATTGCTCTGAATATAATCTGTCAGAAAAAAATATACAATGCCCTTTTCTACTCTGTTTTAAAGTATATACACCAACTCAGTATGCTCTATTGTGTAAAATACCGAAATTCATATTTTACGTCTATCGAAAAAATCTTAATATTATATAATCACCCCAATGTTAAAAATAAAATTACTCTGAATATAACCTGTCAGAACAGATATACAATGTTCTATTCTACTCTGTTTTGGAGTATATACACTAACTAAGTATGCTCTCTCATGTAAATTATCGAAATTTTAATTTTATGTAAATCGAAAAAATCTAAATATTATCTAGGCACCCCAATGTTAAAAGCAATATTACTCTGAATATAATCTGTCAAAAAAATATACAATATTTTTTCTACTCTGTTTTGGAGGATATACACCAACTCAGTTGGCTCTATCATGTAAAATACTGAAATTCTAAATTTACGTGAATCGAAAAAAATCTAAATATTATGTAGGCACCCCAAGGTTAAAAGCAAAATTGCTCTCAATATAATCTGTGATTAAAAATATACAATACCCATTTCTACTCTGTTTTGGATTATATACATCACCTCAGTATACTCTCTCATGTAAAATACAGAAATTCCAATTTTACCCGAATCTAAATAATCTAAATATAATCTAGGCACCCCAATGTTAAAAACAAAATTGCTCTGAATATAATCTGTCAGAAAAAATATACAATGCCCTATTGTACTCTGTTGTCGAGTATATACACCAACTCCATATGCTCTCTCATATAAAATACAAAAATTCTATATATAAGCGAATCGAAAAAAATCTAAATATAATATAGGCACCCCAAGGTTAAAACAAAATTGCTCTGAATATAATCTGTCGGAAAGAATATACAATGCCCTTTTTTACTTTGCTTTGGAGTATATACACCAACGTAATATGCTCTCTCATGTAAAATACCGAAATTCTAATTTTACGCAAATCGAAAGAAATATAAATAATATCTAGGCGCCCCAAATGTAAAAGAAAATAGCGCTGAATATAATCTGTTAGAAAAAATATAGAATGCCTTATTCTACTCTGTTTTGGAGTATATACACCGACTCAGTATTCTCTCTCATATAAAATACCGAAATTCTAATTTTACGTTAATTGATAAAAATCTAAATATTATCTAGGCACCGCAATGTTAAAAACAGAATTTCTCTGAATATAGTCTGTCAGAAAAAATATACAATGCCCTATTCTACTCTGTTTTGTAGTATATACACCAACTCAATATGCTCTCTCATGTAAACTACAGAAATTCTAATTTTACGCCAATCAAAAAAAATCTGAAAAATATCTAGAGGCCCGAAAGTTAAAAGAAAATGGCTCTGAATATAGTCTGTTATAAAAAATATACAATGCATTATTCTAATGTGTTTTGGAGTATATACACCAACACAATATGCTCTCTTTTTTTTTTTGAGAGAAGGAAAGAAAAAAATAATAATAAGTAAAGGAGAGGAAGAAAGAGGAAGAGAAAGAGGGAGAGTAAATGGAAATATTGCTTTATTTTGAAAAAAATTGGGTATTAATAATGGCCAATCAATGTTTCATTTAAACTAATGGGTAGGTGTGATGTGGTATTGACAAGAATGTATATTTTGTGTATTTGAAGTGGAGAGCTCTATAAATATTTATTAAGTTTACTTGTTCTGGATCTGAGTTCGAGTCCTTGATATCCTTATTAATTTTCTGTCTCATTGAATCTAAGTCTCATTGAATCTGTCTCATTGATCCTATCTGGGTGTTAGGATCGTTAGCTCTTGCTGTTGCATTGATCCTTTTACCACTATATCTTTGTTGCTTTAAAATCTATTTAATCCGATACGAGAATTGCTACTCCTGCTTTTTATTTATTTATTATTTATTTTGCTCTCCATTTGGTTTCTATCCCTTTGTTTTGAGTCTTTGTGTATCCTTGCATGTGAAATAGGTCTGGATGTAACATGCCGTTGGGTTTTGGCTGTGTCTTTTGATTGGGAATTTAGTCAATTTAAATTTAGGGTTACTGCCATTTGATGTTGACTGGCTGTTTTATCCATTTGTTGGTGTAAATTCTTCTTTATGTTGGTGCTCTCTACTTTTTGGTGTATTTTTAGAAAGGCTAATACTGGTTGTTTCTTTCTGTGTTTAACGCTTCTTTCAGAAGCTCTTGTAAAGCAGGCCTGGTGGTAATAAAATCTCTGAGTTCTTGCTTGTTCATAAAAGATTTTATTTTTCCTTCAGTTGTGAAGCTTAGTTTGGCTGGATATGAAATTCTGGGCTGAAAGTTCTGTTCTTTGAGGATGTTGAATATTGGCCCCCACTCTCTTCTGGCCTGTAGAGTTTCTGCCGAGAGATCTGCTGTAAGTCTGATAGGCTTGCCTTTGTGGGTTATCCGACCTTTCTCTCTGGCCTCCCTTAGTAACCTCTCCTTCGTTTCAACCATGGTGAATCTAACGATTATGTGCCTTGGGGTTGCTCTTCTTGAGGAATATCTTTGTGGTGTTCTCTGTATTACCTGGGGTTGAATGTTGACCTGCTTTGCTAGTTTAGGAAAATTTTCCTGAATAATATCCTGAAGGGTATTTTCCAGCTTGGATTCATTCTCTCCGTCGCATTCAGGTACACCTATCAAACGTAAATTTGGTCTTTTCACATAGTCCCACATTTCTTGGAGACTTTGCTCGTTCCTTTTTATCCTTTTTTCTCTAATCTTTTCTTCATGTTTTATTTCATTAAGTTGGACTTTGACCTCTGATATCCCTTCTTCTGCTTGAACAATTCGAGTGTTTAAACCTGTGTGTACTTCTCGGAGTTCCTGTATTGTATTCTTCAGTTCCATTAATTCACTCATACTCCTCTCTAAGTTGTCTATTCTCAATAGGATTTCATCAAACCTTTTTTCAAAGTTCCTAGTTTCTTTACGTTGGGCTACAACGTGTTCTTTTAACTCACCAAAGTTTGTTATTATCCATTCCTTGAAGAGTGATTCTGTCATCAGGAGACGCTCGTTCTCCATCAAGCCTTGTTCCATTGTTGATGTGGAACTGTGATCATCTTTAGAGGGAGAGGCATTCTGACTTTGAGTATTCTCAGCTTTTTTACACTGGTTTCTTCCCGTCATTGTAAATTTATCCTCCTGTCGTCTTTAAATTTACCAACTTTAAGATTAGGTCTCTTGAGTGGATGTCCAGGTTGTTAGTTCCCAGGACCAGAGCAGCGGCATTAAAACTGAGAGTGTGGCGATTCCTCAAGGCCTTAGAAATAGAAATTCCATTTGACCCAGCAATCCCATTACTGGGTATATATCCAAAAGACTATAAATCGTTCTACTATAAGGACACATGTACACGAATGTTCATTGCAGCACTGTTTACAATAGCAAACACCTGGAATCAACCCAAATGCCCATTGATGATAGACTGGATTGGAAAAATGTGGCACATATACACCATGGAATATTAAGCAGCAATCAGAAATGATGAGTTCGTGTCGTTTGTAGGGACATGGATGAATCTGGAAAACATCATCCTCAGCAAACTGACACAAGAACAGAAAATGAAACACCGCATATTCTCACTCATAGGTGGGTGATGAAAAATGAGAACACATGGACACAGAAAGGGGAGTACTAAACACTGGGGTCTATTGGGGGGAAAAGGGGAGGGCCAGTGGGAGGGGGAGGTGGGGAGGGATAGCCTGCGGAGAAATGCCAAATGTGGGTGAAGGGGAGAAGAAAAGCAAAGCACACTGCCATGTGTGTACCTACGCAACTGTCTTGCATGCTCTGCTCATGTACCCCAAAACCTATAATCCAATAGAAAATTAAAAAAAAAAACAAACTGATGGTGCTTTTCTGCCCAGGATTCTTCTGTCTGGCTTCCTTCTTGTGTCCGTAGTAGGCGACTCTGCCTTCCCGGGGCTCCAAACCTCGGTCAGAAGGGGAACCCGTCCCGTTTACTCTGCGCCGAGCGCTGCCGTGCCAAGGTGCCGGCGGAACCGCTGCGCCGACCACGAGAGTCGCGCTGGCGACTCGTGTGTTTCCACCACTGGGGGATCTTCTGCTCCATGAGCGACCAGACTTTGTCTGAAAGTGTGGCGTCCTCTAGTCCTCCGCGCCTTCCCTGAGAGCTGCAATCCCGGGATGTTAGCAATCGGCCATCTTGGATCGTTCGCAACAATATGATCTCTTATGTAAAATACCGAAATTCCAATTTTACGGGAATCGAAAAAAATCTAAATAATAACTAGGCGCCCCAAAGTTAAAAGAAAATGGCTGTGAATATAGTCCGTTAGAAAAAATGTACAATGCCTTATTCTACTCTGTCGTTAAGTATATACACCAACTCAGTATTCTCTCTCATGTAAAATAGAGAAATTCTAATTTTACCAGAATCGAAAAAATCTAAATATTGTCTAGGCACCCCAATGTTTAAAATAAAATTGCTCTGATTATAATCTGTCAGAAAAAATACACAATGCCTTATTCTACTTTGTTTTGGAGTATATACACCAACTACATATACTCTCTCATGTAAAATACAGAAATTCTATATTTAAGCAAATCGAAAAAAATCTAATAATTAACTAGGCACCCCAATGTTAAAAACGAAATTGCTCTAAATATAGTGTGTCAGAAAAAATATACAATGCCCTATTCTACTCTGCTTTGGAGTATATACAGCAACTCAGTATGCTTTCTCATGTAAAATACAGAAATTCTATATTTAAGCGAAATGAAAAAAATCTAAATATTATCTAGGCATCTCAATGTTAAAAGCAAATATGCTCTAAATATAATTTGTCAGAGGAAATGTACAATGCCCTATCCTACCCTGTTTTGTAGTATGTACACCACCTCAATACGCTCTCTCAGGAAAAATACAGAAATTCTAATTTTACGCGAATCAAAAATAATCTAAATAATTTCTAGGCGCCCCAAAGTTAAAAGAAAATTGCTCTGAACATAGTCTCTTAGAAAAAAAATGTACAATGCCTTATTCTACTCTGTTTTGGAGTAGATACACCAACTCAGTATTCTCTGTCATGTAAAATACAGAAATTCTAACTTCACGTGAATCGAAAAAAATCTAAGTATTATCTAGGCACCCCAATGATAAAAAGAAAATTTCTCTGAATATAATCTGTTAGAAATAATATACAATGCCCTATTCTACTTTGTTTTGGAGTATATACACCAACTCCATATGTTCTCTCCTGTAAAATACAGAAATTGTATATTTAAGCGAATCGAAAAAAATCTAAATATTATCTAGGCACGCCAATGTTACAAGAAAATGGCTCTGAATATAGTCTGTTAGAAAAATAATACAATGCCTTATTCTACTCTATTATGGAGTATATACACCAACTCAGTATGCTCTCTTCT
This sequence comes from Callithrix jacchus, assembly GCF_049354715.1. Lineage (NCBI taxonomy): Eukaryota > Metazoa > Chordata > Mammalia > Primates > Cebidae > Callithrix > Callithrix jacchus. The sequence goes on along the minus strand of NC_133521.1, from coordinate 51,071,284 downwards.
GTAAAATAGAAAAGTTATAATTTTACGTGAATCGAAAAAAATCTAAATATCATCTAGGTACCCCAATGTTGAAAACAAAATTGCTCTAAAGATAATCTGTCAGAAAAAATATACAATACCCTATTCTACTCTGTGTTGGAGTATATACACCAACTCCATATGCTCTCTCATGCAAAATACAGAAATTCTATACTTAAGCAAATCAAAAAAAATCTAAATATTATCTAGGCACCCCAATGTTAAAAGCAAAATTGCTCTCAATATAACCTGTCAGAAAAAATATACAATGCCGTTTTCTACTCTGTTTTGTAGTATATACACCAACTCAATAACCTCTATTATGTAAAATAGAGAAATTCTAATTTTACCAAAATAGAAAAAAATCTAAATATTATCTAGGCACCACAATGTTAAAAGCAAAATTGCTCTGAATATAATCTGTCAGAAAAAATATACAATGCCCTTTTCTACTCTGTTTTGTAGTATATACACCAACTCAATATGCTGTCTCATGTAAAATACCGAGATTCTAATTTTACTTGAATCGAAAAACATCGAAATATTATCTAGGCACCCCAATGTTAAAAGGAAAATTTCTCTGAATATAATCCGTCACAAAAAATATACACTGCCCTGCTCTACTTTTTATTAAAATATATACACCCACACAATATGCTCTCTCATGTAAAATACAGAAATTTAAATTTTACCCGAATCGAAAAGATCTAAATATTATGTAGGCACCCCAATGATAAAAACTAAATTTCTCTGAATATAATCTGTCACAATAAATATACAATGTTTTATGCTACTCTGTTTTGAAGTATATACACCACCTCCAAATGCTCTCTCATGTAAAATACAGAAATTCTATATTTAAGCGAATCGAAAAAAATCTAAATATTATCTAGGCACACCAATGTTAAAAGCAATATTGCTGTGTATATAATCTTTAAGAAAAAATATACAATGCCCTTATCTACTCTGTTTTGGAGTATATAGACCAACTCAATATGCTCTCCCATGTAAATTACCGAAATTCTAATTTTACGTGAATCCAAAAAAATTTAAATAAAATCTAGGAGCCCCAAAGTTAAAAGAAAATGGCTCTGAATATAGTTTCTTAGAAAAAATATACAATGCCTTATTCTACTCTGTTTTGGAGTATATACACCAACTCAGTATGCTCTCTCATTAAAATACTGAAATTCTAATTTAACGTGAATCGAAAAGAATCTAAATATTATCTAGGCACCCCAATGTTAAAAGCAAAATTGCTCTGAATATAATCTGTCAAAAAAAATATACAATGACCTTTTCTACTCTGTTTTGGAGTATATACACATACTCAATATGCTCTCTCATGGAAAATACTGAAATTCTAATTTTAGGCGAATCAAAAAAAATCTAAATAATATCTAGGTTCACCAATGTTAAAACAAAATGGCTCTGAATATAGTCTGTTACAAAAAATATACAATGCCTTATTCTACACTGCTTTGGAGTATGTAGACCAACTCAGTATGTCTCTCATGTAAAACGCAGAAATTCTAATTTTACCCGAATCAGAAAAATGTAAATAATGTCTAGGAACCCCAATGTGAAAAACAAAATTGCTCAGAATATAATCTGTCAGAATAAATTTACAATACTTTATTCTACTCTGTTTTGGAGTATATCCACCAAATCAATATGCTCTCTAATGTAAAATACTGAAATTGTAATTTTAGGCAAATCGAAAAAAATCTAAATATTATCTAGGCACCCCAATGTTAAAACCAAAATTGTTCTGAATATAATCTGTCAGAAAAAATATACAATGCTTTTTTCTACTCTGTTTTGGAGAATAAACACCAACTCAATATGCTCTCTCATGTAAAATACCGAAATTCTAGATTTACGAGAATCGAAAAAAACCTAAATATAATCTAGGCACCCCAATGTTAAAAGCAAAATTGCTCTCAATATAATCTGTCAGAAATTATATACAATGTTCTTTTCTACTCTGTTTTGGAGTATATACACCAACTCAATATGCTCTCTCATGTAAAATATCGAAATTTTAATTTTACATGAATCAAAAAAGTCTAAATAATATCTAGGCACCCCAAAGTTAAAACAAAATGGCTCTGAATATAGTCTGTCAGAAATAGTATACAATGCCTTATTCTACTCTGTTTTGGAGTATATACACCAACTCAGTATGCTCCCTCATGTAAAATACAAAAATTCTAATTTTACGTGAATCGAAAAACATCTAAATATTATCTAGGCACCCCAATGTTAAAAACAAAATTGCTCTGAATATACTATGTCATAATGAATATACAATGCCCTATTCTACTCTGTTTCGAATATATACACCAACACCATATTCTCTCTCATGTAAAATAGAGAAATTCTATATTTATGCAAATCGAAGAAAATCTAAATATTATCTAGGCACCCCAATGTTAAAGGAAAAATTGCTCTGAATATAATCTGTCAGAAATAAATATACAATGTTGTATTCTACTCTATTTTGGAGTATACAAACCCACTCAATATGCTCTCTCATGTAAAATATCGAAATTATAATTTTATGCGAATCGAAAAAAATTTAAATCATATCTAGCTTCCCCAAAGTTAAAAGAAAATGGCTCTTAATATAGTCTGTTAGAAAAAATATGCAATGCCTTATTCTACTTTGTTTTGGAGTATATATACCAACTCAATATGATCTCTCATGTAAAATACCGAAATTCAAATTTTACACGAATAGGATAAAATCTAAATAATATCTAGGCGCCCCAACGTAAAAAGAAACTGGGTCTGAATACAGTCTGTTAGAAAAAATATATAATGCCCATTTCTACTTTGCTTTCGAGTACATACACCAACTCAATGTGCTCTCTCATGTAAAATACAGAAATTCTATATTTAAGTGAATCGAAAAAAATCTAAATATTATCTAGGCACCCAGATGTTAAAAGCAAAATTTCTCTGAATATAACCTGTCAGACAAAATATACAATGCCCTTTTCTACTCTGTTTTGTAGAATATACACCAACTCAATATGCTCTATCATGTAAAATACAGAAATTTTAATTTTACCCGAAGAGACCAAATCTAAATATGTAGGCACCCCAATGCTAAAAAGAAAATTTCTCTGAATATAATCTGTCAGAAAATATATACCATGCCTTATTCTACATTGTTTTGGAGTATCGAAACCAACTGAATATGCTCTCTCATGTAAAATACCGAAATTCTAATGTCACGCGAATCTAAAAGGATCTAAATGATATATAGGCGCCTCAAAGTTAAAAGAAAATGGCTCTGTATATAGTCTGTTAGAAGTAATATACAATGCCTTATTGTACTCTGCTTTGGAGTATATACACCAACTCAGTATGCTCTCCTATGTAAAATAGAGAAATTCTAATTTTACATGAATCGAAACAATCTAAATATTATGTAGGCACCCCAATGTTAATAACAAAATAGCTGTGAATATAATCTGTCAGAAAAAATATACAATGCCCTATTCTACTTTGTTTTGAAATATATACACAAACTCAGTATGATCTCTCATGTAAAATACCAACATTCTAATTTTACGTGAATCGAAAAAATCTAAATATTATCTAGGCATGCCAATGTTAAAAACAAAATTGCTCTGAATATAATCTGTCAATAAAAATATGCAATGCCCTATTCTACTCTGTTTTGGAGTATATACATTAACTCAATATGCTCTCTCATGTAAAACACAGAAATTCTATATTTAAGAAAATCAAAAAAAATCTAAATATTATGTAGGCACCCCAATGTTAAACGCAAAATTTCTCTGAATATAATCTTTTAGAAAAAATATACAATGCCCTTTTCTACTCCGTTTTGTAGTATATACACCAACTCAATATGCTCTCATGTAAAATAAAAAATATTCTAATTTTACCAGAATAGAAAAAATGTAAATATTATCCAGGCACCCCAATTTTATAAACAAAATTGCTCTCAATATAATCTGTCAGAAAAAATATACAATGATTTATTCTACTCTGTCTGGAGTATAGACACCAACTCAGCATGCTCTCTCAAGTAAAATAACAAAATTCTAATTTTACGTGAATCGAAAACGTTCTAAATATTATCTAGGCACCACAATATTAAAAGGAAATTTGCTCTGAATATAATCTGTCAGAAAATATATACAAGGCCTTATTCTACGTTGTTTTGGAGTATCGAAACCAACTGAATAGGCTCTCTCATGTAAAATACCGAAATTCTAATTTTACGCGAATCAAAAAGGATCTAAATGATATCTAGGCGCCTCAAAGTTAAGAGAAAATGGCTCTGAATATAGTCTGTTAGAAATAATATACAATGCCTTATTCTACTGTGCTTTGGAGTATATACACAAACTCAGTATGCTCTCTTAGGTAAAATAACAAAATTCTAATTTTACGTGAATCGAAAACGATCTAAATATTACCTAGGCACCCCAATATTAAAAGCAAAATTGCTCTGAATATAATCTGTCAGAAAAAATATACTATGCCCTATTCTACGTCGTTTTGCAGTATCTAAACCAATTCAATATGCTCTCTCATGCAAAATACCGAAATTCTAATTTTACGTGAATCAATAAAACTCTAAATAATATCTAGGCGTCCCTAAGTTAAATGAAAATGGCTCTGGATATAGTCTCTTAGAAAAAATATGCAATGCCTTATTCTTCTATATTTTGAAGTATATACACCAACTCAGTATGCTCTCTCATGTAAAATACAGAAATTCTAATTCTACGTGAATCGAAAAACACCTATATATTATCTAGGCACCCCAATGTTAAAAGCAAAATTGCTCTGAATACAATCTGTCAGACAAAATATACAATGTTTTATTCTACTCTGTTTTGGAGTATATACACCAACTCCATATGCTCTCTCATAAAAAATACCGAAATTCTAAATTTACGCAAATCGAAAAAAATCTAAATAATATCTAGGTGCCTTAAAGTGAAAAGAAAATGTCTCTGAATATATTCTGTTAGCAAAAACATACAATGCCTTATTCTACTCTGTTTTGGAGTATATACACCAACTCAGTATGCTCTATAATGTAAAATAAAGAAATTATAATATTACCCGAATCGAAAAATATCTTCATATTATCTAATCACCCCAATGTTTAAAATAAAATTACTCTGAATATAAACTGTCAGAAAAAGAATACAATGCCCTATACTACTCTGTTTTGTAGAATATACACCCACTCAATATGCTCTCTCATGCAAAATACTGACATTCTAATTTTACACGAATTGAAAGACATCTAAGTAATATCTAGGCTCCCCTATTTTAAGAGAAAATGGCTCTGGATATAGTCTCTTAGAAAAAATATACAATGCCTTATTCTACTCTGTTTTGGAGTATATACATCAACTCTCTCCGTCTCTCATGTAAAATACCGAAATTTAAATTTTACACAAATGGAAAAAAAATTAAATTATATCTAGGTGCCCCAAAGTTAAAAGAAAATGGCTCTGAAAATAGTCTGTTAGAAAAAATATACAATGCCTCATTCTGCTTTGTTTTGGAGTATATACACCAACTCAGTATGATCTCTCATGTAAAATACCGAAATTCTAATTTTACGTGAATCGAAAAGGATCTAAATAATATCTAGGCGCCCGAAAGTTAAAATAAAATGGCTCTGAATACAGTCTGTTAGAAAAAATATGTAATGCCCATTTCTACTCTTTTTTTGAGTATATACACCAACTCAATATGCTCTCTCAAGTAAAATACCGAAATTCAAATTTACGTGAATTGAAAAAAATCTAAATATTAACTAGGCACCCGAATGTTAAAAGCAAAATATCTCTGAATACAATCTGTCAGAAAAAGTATACAATGTCCTATTCTACTCTGTTTTGTAGTATATACACCAACTCAATATACTCTATCATGTAAAATACAGAAATTTTAATTTTAACCGAATAGAAAAAATCTAAATATTATCTAGGCTCCGCAATGTTAAAAGCAAAATTGCTCTGAATATAATCTGTCAGAAAAAATATACAATGCCCTTTTCTATTCTGTTTTGTGGTACATACAGCAACTCAATATGCTCTCTCATGTAAAATACCGAAATTCTAATTTTACGTGAATCGAAAAAATTCTAAATAATATCTAGGCGCCCCAAAGATAAAAGAAAATTTCTCTGAATATATTCTATTAGATAAAATATACAATGCCTTCTTCTAATTTGTTTTGGAGTATATACACCAACTCAGTATGCTCTCTCATGTAAAATACCACAATTCTAAATTTACGTGAATCGAAATAAATCTAAATGTTACCTAGGCACCCCAACATTAAAAGAAAAATTGCTCTGATTATAATCTGTCAGAAAAAATATACGATGCCTTATTCTACTCTGTTTTGTAATATATAAACCTACTCCATATACTCTCTCATGTAAAATAAAAAATTCTATATTTAAGCAAATCGAAAACAATCTAAATATAATCTAGGAAACGCAATGTTAAAAACAAAATTGATCTGAGTATAATCTGTCAGAAAAAATATACAATGCCCTATTCTACCCTGTTTTGCAGTATATACACCAACTCCATATGCTCTCTCATGTAAAATACAGAAACTCTATATTTTAGCGAATCGAAAAAAATCTAAATATTATCTAGGCAACCCAATGTTAAAAGCAAAATTGTTCTGAATATAATCTGTCAGAAAAAATATACAATGGAATTTTCTGCTATCTTTTGGAGTATATACACCAACTCAATATGCTCTCTGATGTAAAATACAGAAATTCTTAATTTAAAAGAATAGAAAGAAATCCAGATATTATCTAGGCAACCCAATGTTGAAAACAAAATTTTTCTGAATATAATCTGTCAGAAAAAGTATACAGTGACCTTTTCTACTCTTTTTTGTAGTATATACACCAACTCAATATGCTCTCTCATGTAAAATATCGAAATTCTAATTATACGGGAATTGAAAAAAATCTAAATATTATCCAGGCATCCCAATGTTAAAAGCAAAATTGCTCTGAATATAATCTGTCAGAAAAAATATACAATGCCCTACTCTACTCTTTTTTGGAGTATATACGCCAACGCAATATGCACTCTTATGCAAAGTACAGAAATTCTAATTTTACCAGAATCGAAAAAATGTAAATATTAACTTGGCAATCCAATGTTAAAAACAAAATTGTTCTGAATTTAATCTGTCAGAAAAAATATACAATGCCCTATTCTACTCTGTTTTAAAGTATATACAGCAACTCAGTATTCTCTCTCATATAAAATACCGACATTCAGTTTTACATAATCGAAAAAAGTCTAAATATTATCTAGGCACCCCAATGTTAGAAGCAACATTGCTCTGAATATAATCTGTCAGAAAAAATATACAATGCCCTATTCTACTCTGTTTTGGATTATATACACGAACTCCATATGCTCTCTCATGTAAAATACCGAATTTCTAATTTTACGTGAATCAAAAAAAATCTAAATATTATCTAGACACCCGAATGTTAAAAGTAAAATGGCTCTGAATATAATCTGTCAGAAAAAATATACAACGCCCTTTTCTACTCTGTTTTGGAGTATATACACCAACTCAATATGCTCTCTCATGTAAAATTCCGAAATTCTAATTTTAGGGGAATCGAAAAATATCTAAATAATATCTAGGCAAACCAAAGTTAAAAGAAAATGGCTCTGAAGATAGTCTGTTAGAAAAAATATACAATACCTTATTCTACTCTGTTTTGGAGTATATACACCAACTCAGTATGCTCTCTCATGTAAAATACCGAAATTCTAATTTTACGTGAATGGAAAAAATCTAAATATTATCTAGGCACCCTAATGCTAAAAGCAAAATTGCTCTGAATATAATCTGTCAGACAAAATATACAATGCCCTTTTCTACTGTGTTTTGTAGTATATACACCAACTCAATATGCTGTCTCATGTAAACTACCGAAATTCTAAATTTACACGAATCGAAAGAAATCTATATAATATCTAGGCGCCCCAAAATTAAAACAAAATGGCTCTGAGAATAGTCTGTTAGAGAAAATATACAATGCCTTATTCTACCCTGTTTTAGAGTATATAAAACAACTCAGTATGCTCTCTCATGTAAAATATCAAAATTCTAATTTAATGTGAATCAAAAAAAATCTAAACATTATCTAGGCACCTGAATGTTTAAAGTAAAATCGCTCTGAATATAATCTGTCAGACTAAAATATATAATGCCCTTTTCTACTCTGTTTTGCAGTACATACACCCACTAAATATGCTCTGTCATGTAAAATAATGAAATTCTAATTTTACACAAATTGAAAAAATCTAAATAATATCTAGGCACCCCAGAGTTAGAAGAAAATGTCTCTGAATATCCTGTGTTAGAGAAAATATACAATGCCTTATTCTATTCTGTTTTAAAGTATATACAGCAACTCAGTATGCTCTCTCATGTAAAATACAGAAATTATAAATTTAAGCGAATCGAAAAAAATTTAAATATTATCTAGGCTCCCCAATGTAAAGAGCAAAATAGCTCTGAATATAATCTGTGAGAAATAATATACAATGCCCTTTTCTATTCTGTTTTCTAGTATATACAACAACTCAATAGGCTCTCTCATGTAAAATAACGAAATTGTAATTTTACGCGAATTGAAAAAATCTAAATAATATCTAGGCACCCCAAAGTTAAAAGAAAATGTCTCTGAATATACTCTGTTAAAAAAATATACAATGCCTTATTCTACTGTCTTTATAAGTATATACACCAAATCAGTATGCTCTCTCAGGTAAAATACAGAAATTCAAATTTTACCCGAATTGACAAAATCTAAATATTATCTAGGCACCCCAATGTTAAAAACAATACTGTTCTGAATGTAATCTGTCAGAAAATAATATACAATGTTCTATTCTACCCTGTTTTGGAGTATATACACCAAATCAATAAGCTCTATGATGTAAAATACAGAAATTCTATATTTAAGAGAATCGAAAATAATCTAAATTTAATCTAGGCACCCCAATGTTATAAGGAAAATTGCACTAAATATAATCTCTCAGAAAAAATATACAATGCCCTTTTCTACTCTGTTTTGTAGTACATATACCAACTCAATATGCTCTCTCATGTAAAATACAGAAATTCTAATTTTATGTGAATCGAAAAAAATCTAAATATTATCTAGGCACCCCAATGTTAAAAGGAAAGTTGCTCTGAATATAATCTGTCAGAAAATATATACAATGTTCTATTCTACTCTATTTTGGGGTATATACACTAACTCCCAATGCTCTCACATGTAAAATACAGAAATTCTATATTTAATCGAATCGAAAAAAATCTAAATAATATCTAGGCACCCCAATGTTAAAAGAAAAATTGCTCTGAATATAATCTGTCAGACAAAAATATACAATGCAGTTTTCTACTTTGTTTTGTAGCATATACACAAACCCAAGTTTCTCTCTCATGGAAAATACGGAAATTCATGTCTTACCTGAATGGAAAAAATATTAGTATTATGTAGGCACCCCAATGTTAAGAACAAAATTGCTCTGAATATAGTTTGTCGAAAAAATATACAATGTTCTTTTCTACTCTTTTTTGGAGTATATACACCAACTCCCTATGCTCTCTCATTTAAAATACAGAAATTCTATATTTAAGCGAATCGAAAAATATCTAAATATTATCTAGGCACCCGAATGTTAAAAGCAAAATTGCTCTGAATATAATCTGTCAGAAAAAATATACAATGCCTTTTTCTACTCTGTTTTGTAGTATACACACAAACTAAATATGCTCTCTCATGTAAAATACCGAAATTTAAATTTTAAGCAAATAGAAAAACATCTAAATAATATCTATGAGCCCCAAAGTTAAAAGAAAATGGCTCTGAATATAGTCTGCTAAGAAAAATATAAAATGCCTTATTCTACTCTGTTTTACAGTATATACACCAACACAGTATGCCCTATCATTGAAAATACAGAAATTCTAATTTTACCGAAATCGAAAAAATCTAAATATTATTTAGGCAACCCAATGTTAAAAGGAAATTGCTCTGAATATAATGTGTCAGAAACAATACACAATGCCCTTTTCTACTCTCTTTTGTAGTATATACACCAACTCAATATGGTCTGTCATGTAAAATACAGAAATTCTAATTTTACCCGAATCGAAAAAATCTAAATATTATCTAGGCACCCTAATGTTAAAAGCAAAATTCCTCTGACTATAATCTGTCAGAAAAAATATACAATACACTATTCTACTCTCTTTTGGAGTATATACACCTACTCAGTATTCTCTCTCATGTACAATACTGATATTCTAATTTTACGTGAATAGAAAATTATCTAAATATTATCTAGGCACCCCACTGCTAAATGCAAAATTGCTCTGAAAATAATCTGTCAATAAAAATATACAATGCCCTTTTCTACTCTGTTTTGGAGTATATACACCAACTCAATATGCTCTCTCATGTAAAATACCGAAATTCTAATTTTATGTGAATCGAAAAAAATCTAAATAATATCTAGGCGTGTGCAAAAATCACAGGCATTCGTCCACACCAATAAGAGACTTAACGAAAGCCAAATCAAGAGCGAACTGCCATTCGCAATTGCTACAAAAAGAATAAAATACCTTGGAATACAACTCACAAGGAACGTAAGAGACCTCTTCAAGGTGAACTACAAGCCACTGCTCAACAAAATCAGAGAGGACACAAACAGATGGAGAAACATTTCATGTTCATGGTTAGGAGGAATTAATATCGTGAAAATGGCTATACTACCCAAAGTAATTTACAGAATCAATGCTATCCCCATCAAGCTACCATTGACTTTCTTCACAGACCTGGAAAAAACCACCATGAACTTCATATGGAACCAAATGAGAGCATGCATAGCCAAGTCAATTCTAAGCAAAAAGGACACAGCAAGGGGCATCACACTACCGGATTTCGAACTATACTAAAAGGCTACAGTAATCAAAACAGCATGGTACTGGTACCAAAACAGAGATATAGACCAATGGAACAAAACAGAGGCATTGGAGGCAACACAACATACATAAAACTATACAATCTTTGATAAACCTGACAAACACAAGCAATGGGGAAAGGATTCCATGTTTAACAAATGGTGTTGGGAAAACTGGCTAGCCAAGTGCAGAAAGCAGAAACTGGACCCCTTCCTGACACCTTACACTAAAATTAACTCCAGATGGATTAAACACTTAAACATAAGACCTGGCACCATAAAAACTCTAGAAGGAAATCTAGGCAAAACTATCCAGGACATAGGAGTAGGCAAGGACTTCATGAACAAAACACCAAAAGCATTGGCAACAAAAGCCAAAATAGACAAATGGGACCAAAAGAAACAGTCACTAGAGCGGATCGGCAACCAACAGAATGGGAAAAAATTTTCGCAGTCTACCCATCTGACAAAGGGCTGATATCCAGAATTTACAAAGAACTCAAGCAGATTTACAGGAAAAAAACAAACAAGCCCATTCAAAAGTGGGCAAAGGATATGAACAGATACTTTACGAAAGAAGACATATATGAGGCCAACAATCATATGAAAAAATGCTCATCGTCACTGGTCATGAGAGAGATGCAAATCAAAACCACATTGAGATACCATCTCACGCCAGTTAGAATGACAATCATTAAAAAATCTGGAGACAACAGATGCTGGAGAGGATGTGGAGAAAAAGGAACACTTTTACACTGTTGGTGGGAGTGTAAATTAGTTCAACCATTGTGGAAGACGGTGTGGCGATTCCTCAAGGCCTTAGAAATAGAAATTACATTTGACCCAGCAATCCCATTACTGGGTATATATACAAAACACTATAAATCGTTCTACTATAAAAACACATGTACACGAATGTTCATTGCAGCACTGTTTACAATAGCAAACACCTGGAATCAAACCAAATGCCCACTGATAATAGACTGGATTGGAAAAATGTGGCACATATACACCATGGAATATTATGCAGCAATCAGAAATGATGAGTTTGTTTCGTTTGTAGGGACATGGATGAATCTGGAGAACATCATCCTCAGCAAACTGACACAAGAACAGAAAATGAAACACCGCATATTCTCACTCATAGGTGGGTGATGAAAAATGAGAACACATGGACACAGAAAGGGGAGTACTAAACACTGGGGTCTATTTGGAAAAAAAGGGGAGGGCCTGTGGGAGGGGGAGGTGGGGAGGGATAGCCTGGGGAGAAATGCCAAAAGTTGGTGAAAGGAAGAAGAAAAGCAAAGCACACTACCATGTGTGTACCTACGCAACTGAGTTGCATGCTCTGTTCATGTACCCCAAAATATATAATCCAATAAAAATTAAAAAAAAAAAACAAAATGGCTCTGAAAATAGTCTGTTAGAAAAAATATACAATGCCTTAATCTACTCTGTTTTGGAGTATATACACCAACTCAGTATGCTCTCGCATGTAAAATATTGAAATTCTTAATTTACGTGAATCGAAAAATATCTAAATATTATCTAGGCACTTCAATATTTAAAACAAAATTGCTCTGAATATAGTCTGTCAGAAAAAATATAGAATGCCCTATTCTACCCTGTTTTGGAGTATATGCACCAACTCAGTATGCTCTCTCGTGTAAAACACTGAAATTCTAATTTTCAATGAATCGAAAAAAATCTAAATAATATCTAGGCACCCCAATGTAAAAAGCAAAATTGCTCTGAATATAATCTGTCAGAAAAAATATACAAGGCTCTTTTCTATTCTGTTTTGTAGTATATACAACAACTCAATATACTTTGTTATATAAAATAGAGAAATTCAAAATTTACCTGATTCGAAAAAATCTAAATATTATCAAGGCACCCCAATGTTAAAAAAATATTGCTCTGAATATAATCTGTCTGAAAAAATATACAAGGCCCTATTCTATTTTGTTTTGGAGTATGTCCACCAACTCCATATGCTCTCTCTTGTATAATACCGAAATTTTAATATTACGCGAATCGAAGAAAATCTAAATAATATCTAGGCTCCCCAAAGTTAACAGAATATGGCTCTGAATATAGTCTGTTAGAAAAAATATACAATGCCTTATTCTACTCTGTTTTGCAGTTTATACACCAACTCAGTACGCTCTCTCATGTTAAATACAGAAATTCTAATTTTACGTGAATCGAAAAAATTCTAAATATTATTTAGGCACCCCAATGTTAAAAAAAATTGCTCTGAATATAATCTGTCGGAAAAACTATACAAAGCCCTATTCTACTCTGTTTGGGAGTATATACACCAATTCCATATGCTCTCTAATGTAAAATACAGAAATTCAATATTTAAGCGAATCAAAAAAAATCTAAATATTATCTAGGCACCCCAATGTTAAAAGCAGAATTTCTCTGAATATAATCTGTCAGAAAAAATATACAATGCCCTTTTCTACTGTGTTTTGGAGTATAAACACCAACTCAATATGCTCTCTCATGTAAAATTCCGAAATCCTAATTATACACGAATCAAAAATAATCTAAAAATATTGATGCGCCCCAAAGTTAAAATAAAATGGCTCTGAATACACTGTTAGAATAAATATACAATGCTGTATTCTATTTTGTTTTGGAGTATATACACAAACTCAGTATGCTCTCTCATGTAAAATACCGAAATTCTAATTTTACATGAATCAAAAAGAATCTAAATATTATCTAGGCACCCCAATGTTAAAAACAAAATTGCTCTAAATATAATCTGTCAGAAAAAATATACAATGCCATATTCTAGTCTGTTTTGGAGTATATAAACCAACTCCATATTCTCTCACATGAAAAATACAGAAATTCTGTATTTAAGCGAATCGAAAAAAATCTTTATATTATCTAGGCACCCCAATGATAAAAGCAAAATTGCTCTGTATATAATCTGTAAGAAACAATACACAATGCCCTTTTCTACTCTTTTTTGTAGTATATACAACAACTCAATATGCTCTCTCATGTAAAATACAGAAATTTTAATTTTATCCGAATCGAAAAAATCTAAATATTATCTATGCACCCCAATGTTAAAAACAAAATTGCTCTGAATATAATCTGTCAGAAAACATATAACCCCTTTTCTACTATGTTTTGGAGCATATACCCCAACTCAATATGCTATCTCCTTTAAAATACCGAATTTCTAATTTTACGTGAATCGAAAAAAATATAAATATTATCTAGGAACCCCATGTTAAAAACAAAATTGCTCTGAATATAGTCTGTCAGAAAAAATATACAATGCCCTATTCTACTGTGTTTTTGAGTATATACACCAACTCGATATTCTCTCTCATGTAAAATGAGGAATTCCATATTTAGGCGAATCGAAAAAATTCCATATATTATCTAGGCACCCCAATGTTAAAAGGAAAATGGCTCTGAACATAATCTGTCAGAAGACATATACAATGCCATTTTTTTCCCTGTTTTGAAGTATATACACAAACTCAATATGCTCTCTCATGTAAAATACAGAAATCCTAATTTTACCCAAATCGAAAAATTCTAAATATTATCTAGGCACCCCAATGTCAATAGCAAAATTGCTCTGAATATAATGTGTCAGAAGAAATATACAATGCCCTTTTCTACTCTGTTTTGGAGTATATACACCAACTAAGTATGCTCTCTCATATAAAATATCGAAATTCTAATTTTACGCGAATCGAAAAACATCTATAAAATATCTAGGCGCCCCAATATTAAAAGAAAATGGCTGTGAATATAGTCTGTTGGAAAAAAAATACAATGCCTTATTCTACTCTATTTTGGAGTATATACACGAACTCAGTATGCTGTCTCATGTAAAATTCCGAAATTCGAATTTTATGAGAATCGAAATAAATCTAAATATTATCTAGGCACCCCAATGTTAAAAGCAAAATTGCTCTGAATATAATCTATCAGAAAAAATATAGAATGCCCTTTTCTACTCGGTTTTGTAGTATATACACCAAGTCAATATGCTCTTTCATGTAAATTACTGAAATATTAATTTTACCCGAACCGAATAAATCTAAATATTATCTAGGCACCCCAATGTTAAAAACAAAATTGCTCTGAATATAATCTGTCAGAACAAATATAAAATGCCCTATTCTACTCTGTTTTAAAGTATATACACCAACTCATTATGCTCTCTTACGTAAAATACCGAAATTCTAATTTTACGTGAATCGAAAAAAATCTAAATATTATCTAGGCACCCCCATGTTAAAAACAAAATTTCTCTGAATATAATCTGTGAGACAACATATAACATGCCATATTCTACTCTGTTTTGGAGTATATACACCGACTAAGTATGCTGTCTCATATAAAATACAGAAATTCAAATTTTAGGTGAATCGAAAAATATACAAATATTATCTAGGCACCCGAATGTTAAAAGCAAAATTTTCTGATTATAATCTGTCAGACAAAATATACAATGCCCTTTTCTCTTCTGTTTTGGAGTATATACACCACCGCAATCTGCTCTCTCATGTAAAATAACGAAATTCTAATTTTACGCGCATCAAAAAAAATCTAAATAATATCTAGGCGCCCCAAAGTTAAAAAAAAATGGATCTGAATATAGTCTGTTAGAAAAAATATACAATGCCTTATTCTACTTTTTTTCGAGTATATACACCAACTCAGTATGCTCTTTCATGTAAAATACAGGAATTCTAAATATACGTGAATCTAAAAAAAATCTAAATATTATCTAGGCACCCCAATGTTAAAAACAAAATTGTTCTGAATATCATCTGTCAGAAAAAATATACAATGCCCTTTTCTACTCTGTTTTGTAGGATATACCCCAACTCCATATGATCTCTCATGTAAAATACAGAAATTATAAATTTCCGTAAATCTAAAAAAAATCTCAAAATTATCTAGGCACCCCAATGTTAAAAACAAAATTGTTCTGAATATCATCTGTCATAAAAAATATACAATGCCCTATTCTACTCTGTTTTGAGGATATACCCCAACTCCATATGCTCTCTCATGTAAAATACAGAAATTCTATATTTACCTGAATCGAAAAAAATCTAAATATTATCTAGGCACCCATATGTTAAAAACAAAATTGCTCTTAATATGATCTCTCAGAAAAAATATACAATGACCTCTTCTACTTTGATTTGGAGTATATACACCACTCAATAGGCTCTCTCATGTAAAACACAGAAATTCTATATTTAAGCGAATCGACAAAAATCTAAATATTATCTAGGCACCCCAATGTTAAAAGCAAAATTGCTCTGAATATAATCTGTCAGAGAAAATATACAATGCTTTTTTGTACTCTGTTTTGTAGTATATCCACCAACTCAGTATGCTCTCTCGTATAAAATACAGAAATTCTAATTTTACCCGAATCGAAAAATCTAAATATTATCTAGGCACCCCAATGTTAAAAACAAAATTGCTCTGAATATAATCTGTCAGAAAAAATATACAATGCCCTATTCTAGTCTGTATTGGAGTATATACACCAACTCCATATGCTCTCTCATGTAAAATACAGAAATTCTATATTTAAGCGAATCGAAAAAAATCTAAATATTATCTAGGCACCCCAAGGTTAACAGCAAAATTGCTCTTAATACAATCTTTCAGAGAAAATATACAATGCCCTTTTCTACTCTATTTTGAAGAATATACACCAACTCAATATGCTCTCTTATATAAATTACCGAAATTCTTATTTTACGCGAATCACAAAAATCTAAATAATATCTAGGAGCTCCAAAGTTTAAGGAAAACAACTCTGTATATAGTCTGTTAGAGAAAATATACAATGCCTTATTCTACTTTTTTTTTGGAGTATATACACCAACAAATTATGCTCTCTCATGTAAAATAACGAAACTCTAATTTTAACAGAATCGAAAAAATCTAAATATTATCTAGGCACCCCAATGTTAAAAGCAAAATTGCTCGAAATATAATTTGTCAGAAAAAATGTAACATGCCTTATTCTACTCTGTTTTGGAATATTTACACCATCTCCATATGCTCTCTCATGTAAAATACAAAAATTTTATATTTAAGCGAATCGAAAAAATCTACATATTATCTAGGCACCCCAATGTTAAAAACAAAATTGCTCTGAGTATAATCTGTCAGAAAAAATTTAAAATGTTCTATTCTACTCTGTTTTGGAGTACATACACCAACTCCACATGCTCTCTAATGTAAAATACAGAAATTCTATATTTAAGCGAATCGAAAAAAATCTAAATATTCTCTAGGCACCCCAGTGTTAAAAGCAAAATTGCACTGAATATAATCTGTCAGAAAAACTATACAATGTTTTATTCAACTCTGTTTTGGAGTATATACACCAACTCAGTATGCTCTCTCATGTAAAATACCTAATTTCTAATTTTACGTGAATCGAAAGAAATCTAAATATCATATCGGCACCCGAATGTTAAAAGCAAAATTTCTCTGAATATAATCTGTCAGAACAAATATACAATGCCCTATTCTACTTTGTTTTGAAATATACACCACAACTCCATATGCTCTCTAATGTAAAATACCGAAATTCTAATTTTACACGAATCAAAAAAAAATCTATATAATATCTAGGCGCCCCAAAGTTAAACAAAAATGGCTCTAAATATAGTCTGTTAGAAAAAACATACAATGCCTTATTCTACTCTGTTTTGGAGTATATACACCAACTCAGTATGCTCTCTCATGTAAAATACAGAAATTCTAATTATACATGAATCGAAAAAGATCTAAATATTATCTAGGCACCCCAATGTTAAAAGCAAAATTCCTGTGAATATAATCTTTCAAAAGAAATATACAATGCCCTTTTCTACCCTCTTTTGGCGTATATACACCGACTGAATATGCTCTATATTATAAAATAGCTAAATTCTAATTTTACGTGAATTGAAAAAATCTAAATAATATCTAGGCACCCCAAAGTTAAAAGGAATTGACTCTGAATATAGTATGTTAGAAAAAATATACAGTGCTTTATTCTACTCTTTTTTGGAGTGTATACTCCAACTCAGTATGCTCTCTCATGTAAAATACCGAAATTCTAATTTTACGTGAATCGAAATAAATCTAAATATTATCTAGGCACCCCAATGTTAAAAGCAAAATTGCTCTGAATATAATCTGTCAGAAAAAATGTACGATGCCCAATTTTACTCGGTTTTGGAGTATTTACACCAAAACCATATTCTCTTTCATGTGAAATACAGAAATTCTATATTTAAGCGAATCGAAACAAATCTATATATTATTGAGGCACCCCAATGTTATAAGCAAATTGCTCAGAATATAATCTGTCAGTAAAAGTATACAATGCCGTTTTCTACTCTGTTTTGTAATATATACACCAACTCTATACGCTCTCTCAAGTAAAATACAGAAATTCTATTTTTGCCCGAATCGAAAAAATCTAAATATAATCTAGGCACCGCAATGTTAAAAACAAAATTTCTTTGAATATATTCTGTCAGAAAAAATATACAATGTTCTATTCTACTCTGTTTTAGAGTATATACAGCAACTTAGTATGCTCTCTCATGTAAAATAACAAAATTCAAATTTTACGTGAATCAAAGAAAATCTAAATATTATGCAGGCAACCCAATGATAAAAACAAAATTGCTCCGAATATAATCTGTCAGAAAAAATATACAATGCCCTATTCTACTCTGTTTTGGAGTATATACACCAACTCAGTATGCTATCTCATGTAAAATACCTAAATTCTAATTTTAAGTGAATAGAAAGAAATCTAAATATTATCTAGGCACCCGAATGTTAAAAGCAAAATTGCTCTCATTATAATCTGTCAGACAAAATATACAATGTTCTTTTCTCCTCTGTTTTGGGGTATATACACCACCGCAATATGGTCTCTCATATAAAATACTGAAATTCTAAATTTACGCGCATCGAAAAAAATCTAAATAATATGTAGGTGCCCCAAAGTTAAAAGAAAATGGCTCTGAATATAGTCTGTTAGAAAAAATGTACAATGCCTTATTCTACTCTGTTTTGGAGTATATACACCAACTCATTATGCTCTCTCATGTAAAATACAGAAATTCTATATTTACGTGAATCGAGAAAAATCTAAATATTATCTAGGAACCCCAATGTTAAAAACAAAACTGCTTTGAATATAATCTGTCAGAAAAAATATACAATGCCCTATTCTACTGTGTTTTGGAGGATATACACCAACTCCATATGCTCTCTCATGAAAATACAGAAATTCTATATTTACGTGAATCGAGAAAAATGTAAATATTATCTAGGCACCCCAATGTTAAAAACAAAATTGCTCTGAATATAATCTCTCAGAAAAAATATACAATGACATATTCTACTTTGTTTTGGAGTATATACACCACTCAATATGCTCTCTCATGTAAAATACAGAAATTCTGAGGAGAGGACTCAAGATGGCACTGTGAGAACAACCCAGGATTGGAGCTCTTCTCGTTGAATCCGCAAACGGTGAGTCAGAGCAGCATTTCCAGACTGATCTTTGTTGCCCACAGAACGGGGAAACTCCCAAGTATAAAAGAGACACGGGACGCCAGGCAGTAGGTCTGCCTGGTGAAGCCGGCAGCCGGGGTGGCTGCGGCCGGCCCTACACAGCAATACCCACAGGGCGCACTTGTCCGGGTGCCCTGTTGAACTGGCAACCTGAGACTTGAGAGGGCTGGACTTGAGACTGAACGAGACTTGGACCGTAGGCCAACCCAGGGGATTGCAGGGATTGGGATACCCAGTGGGACGAACAAAACCGCGATTTCAAACTATCCCGAGCAGACGGTCTGAGACGCTCGGAGGGGGAGGGGCGCCCACCACTACCGAGGCAACCCGCCCCAACTGAGATACACGCCCACTGCTGACGCAGCCAGCCATTGCCGAGGCATCATGCCCCAACTGAGATACACGCCCACTGCTGACGCAGCCAGCCATTGCCGAGGCAACCCGCCCCAACTGAGATACACGTTCATTGCTGACACAGCCAGCCGTTGCCGAGGCAACCCATCCCTACTGAGATACACGCCCACTGCTGACGCAGCCTGCCATTGCTGAGGCAACACGCTACAATGAAGAGACTCCGCCGCAGGGCGTGGCGGAAACCAAAGCAGAGCTGGCAGGAACAGCACGAATCACACAACATCAGGGCAGAGCCTCGACAGCCAAACAGTGGCTAGTCTGCCTTCTAGCTGGGCAGGACACCTGATCGGACATCCAAAAATAAAGCCCAAACCCCTCAACACAGAGCATTTGAGAAAAAAAAAAAAGGGGTTTTTTTAATGAGCTCTGTTGCAGCACAATAAAACATAGCAGCCTAACAGCCCTGAATGAACATCAGAGTGCACAGCTCAGCAATTAAACCCGTATAAAGTACAAACTGTCTCCACAAGCAGCTCCCTGACCGCTCTATATCCAAAAGACTGGCATTAGGCAGGCATCATCCTGGGACAAAGAGAGCAGAAAAAGAAACTGGTAGCATCCCTTGCTGTGCCACAGCTACTAGAGGTGCACCCCAGACAAGCAGGGTCTGGAGTGGACCTCAGCAGTCATACAGAGAAGGGGCTAGACTGGTAGAAGAAAAGCCAAGCAACAGAAATACTTCATCATCAACATTCTGGGTGTCCACTCAGAGACCCAAACGAAAAGTCAGCAACTATGCAGACGACCAGTGGACAAATCCACAAAGATGGGAAGAAACCAGCGAAAAAAGGAGGAAAACACCCGAAACCAGAACACCTCGCCTCCTAAAAAGGACCAAAACTCCTCACCAGCAAGGGAGCAAAGCTGGACGGAGAATGACTGTGACGAAATGACGGAATTAGACTTCAGAAGATGGATAATGAGAAACTTTTGTGAGATAAAAGATCATGTATTAAATCAATGCAAAGAAACTAAGAACCTTGAAAAAAGATTTGAAAAAAGATTCGAGGAAATGATAACAAGAATGGATACCTTAGAGAGGAATATGAATGAATTAAAGGAGCTGAAAAACACAATACAAGAACTTCGCGAAGCAAACACAAGTTTCAATAGCCGAATTGACCAAGCAGAAGAAAGAATATCTGAAGTCGAAGACCAACTCAATGAAATAAAACGAGAAACCAAGATCAGAGAAAAAAGCGCAAAAAGGAATGAACAAAGTCTCCAAGAAATGTGGGACTATGTGAAAAGACCTAACCTGCGTTTGATAGGTGTACCAGAAGGGGACGAAGAGAATGAATCCAAGCTGGAAAATACTCTTCAGGACATCATCCAGGAAAATTTCCCCCACCTAGCAAGACAAGCCAACACTCAATTGCAGGAAATACAGAGAACACCACAAAGATATTCCGCAAGAAGAGCAACCCCAAGGCACATAATCGTCAGATTCAACAGGGTTGAAATAAAGGAGAGAATACTAAGGGCAGCCAGAGAGAAAGGTCGGGTCACCCACAAAGGGAAGCCCATCAGACTCACGGCAGATCTCTCGGCAGAAACACTACAAGCCAGAAGAGAGTGGGGGCCAATATTCAACATTCTTAAAGAAAAGATCTTTCAACCCAGAATTTCATATCCAGCCAAACTGAGCTTCAGAAGTGAAGGAAGAATAAAATCCTTTGCGAACAAGCAAGTACTCAGAGATTTTGTCACCACCAGGCCTGCTTTACAAGAGCTCCTAAAAGAGGCACTACACATAGAAAGGATCAATCAGTACCAGTCATTCCAAAACCACACTGAATGCTAAAGAGCTTCAACATAATGAAGAATCTACAACTAACAGGCAAAACAGCCACTTAGCATCCAAATGGCAGTATCAAATTCACACATAACAATATTAACCCTAAATGTAAATGGACTAAATGCACCAATCAAAAGACACAGGCTGGCAAATTGGATAAAAATCCAAAACCCATCAGTGTGCTGCATCCAGGAAACCCATCTCACATGCAAGGATACACAAAGGCTCAAAATAAAGGGATGGAGGAAGATTTACCAAGCTAATGGAAAGCAAAATAAAGCAGGAGTTGCAATTCTCATCTCTGATAAAATAGACTTTAAAGCAACAAAGATCAAAAGAGACAAAGAAGGCCATTACATAATGGTAAAAGGATCGATACAACAAGAAGAGCTAACGATCCTAAACATATATGGACCCAACACAGGAGCACCCAGATACATAAGGCAAGTTCTTAATGACTTACAAAAGGACTTAGACTCCCACACAATAATAGTGAGAGACTTTAACACTCCACTCTCAATACTAGACAGATCAACCAGACAGAAAATCAACAAGGATATCCAGGGCTTGAACTCAGACCTGGAGCAAGCAAACCTGGTGGACATTTACAGAACTCTCCACCCCAAATCCACAGAATACACATTCTTCTCAGCACCACATCACACCTACTCTAAAATTGACCACATAATTGGAAGTAAAGCACTGCTCAACAAATGCAAAACAACTGAAATCGTAACAAACAGCCTCTCAGACCATAGTGCAATCAAGTTAGAAATCAGAATTCAAAAACCGACCCAGAACCGCACAGCTTCATGGAAACTGAACAACTGGCTCTTGAATGTTGACTGGGTAAACAACGAAATGAAGGTAGAAATAAAGAAGTTCTTCGAAACCAATGAGAACGAAGACACAACGTGCCAGAATCTCTGGGACACATTTAAAGCAGTCACTAGAGGAAAGTATATAGCAATAAGTGCCCATATGAGGAGAATGGAGAGATCCAAAATTGACACCGTATCTTCAAAATTGAAAGAGCTAGAGGAGCAAGATCAAAAAAACTCAAAACCCAGCAGAAGACAAGAAATTACTAAGATTAGAGCTGAGCTGAAGGAGATTGAGACACGAAAAACCCTTCAAAAAATCAATAAATCCAAGAGATGGTTTTTTGAAAAGATCAACAAAATAGACAGACCACTAGCCAGATTAATTAAAAAGAAAAGAGAGAACAACCAAATAGATGCAATAAAAAATGATAAAGGGGAAATCACCACAGATTCCACAGAAATTCAAACCATCATCAGAGAATATTACAAACAACTATATGCGCATAAACTAGTAAACCTGGAAGAAATGGATAAATTCCTGGACTCCTGTGTCCTCCCAAGCCTAAACCAGGAGGAAGCTGAAACTATGAATAGACCAATAACAAGGTCTGAAGTCGAGGCAGCAATTAAGAGCCTACCTCACAAAAAAAGCCCAGGTCCAGACGGGTTCACAGCCGAATTCTACCAGATACACAAGGAGGAGCTGGTACCATTCCTTCTAAAACTATTTCAAACAATCCAAATAGAGGGAATCCTTCCCAAATCATTTTATGAGACCAACATCATCCTGATACCAAAACCCGGCAGAGACCCAACGAGAAAAGAAAACTTCAGGCCAATATCCATGATGAACATAGATGCAAAAATCTTCAATAAAATATTGGCAAGCCGATTGCAACAGCAAATCAAAAAACTTATTCATCATGATCAAGTAGGATTCATCCCGGGGATGCAAGGCTGGTTCAACATACGCAAGTCTATACACGTAATTCACCACATAAACAGAACCAAAAACAAAACCCACATGATTATCTCAATTGACGCAGAGAAGGCATTTGACAAAATTCAACAGCCCTTTATGCTAAAAACCCTCAATAAACTCGGTATCGATGGAATGTATCTCAAAGTAATAAAAGCTATTTATGACAAACCAACAGCCAATATCATACTGAATGGACAAAAACTGGAAGCATTCCCTTTGAAATCTGGCACTAGAAAGGATGTCCTCTCTCACCACTCCTATTCAATATAGTACTGGAAGTTCTAGCCAGAGCAATCAGGCAAGAAAAAGAAATTAAGTGTATTCAAATAGGAAAGGTGGAAGCCAAATTGTCTCTATTTGCAGACGACATGATAGTATACCTAGAAGACCCCATTGCCTCAGCCCAAAAACTCCTGAAACTGATAAACAACTTCAGCAAAGTCTCAGGATATAAAATCACTGTGCAAAAATCACAAGCATTCGTCTACACCAATAACAGACTTAAAGAAAGCCAAATCAAGAGCGAACTGCCATTCGCAATTGCTACAAAAAGAATAAAATACCTTGGAATACAACTCACAAGGAACGTAAGGGACCTCTACAAGGAGAACTACAAACCACTGCTCAATGAAATCAGAGAGGACACAAAGAGATGGAGAAACATTCCATGTTCATGGTTAGGAAGAATTAATATCATGAAAATGGCTATACTGCCCAAAGTAATTTACATAATCAACGCTATCCCCATCAAGCTACCAGTGAATTTCTTCACAGTACTGGAAAAAACCACCATGAACTTCATATGGAACCAAAAGAGAGCCCGCATAGCCAAGTCAATTCTAAAGAAAAAGAACACAGCAGGGGGCATCACACTACCGAATTTCAAACTATACTACAAGGCTACAGTAATCAAAACAGCATGGTACTAGTACCAAAACAGAGATATAGAACAATGGAACAAAACAGAGGCACCGGAGGCTACACAACATACATAAAACTATACAATCTTTGATAAACCTGACAAAAACAAGCAATGGGGAAAGGATTTCATGTTTAACAAATGGTGTTAAGAAAACTGGCTAGCCATGTGCAGTAAGCAGAAACTGGACCCCTTCCTGACACCTTACACTAAAATTAACTCCAGATGGATTAAACACTTAAACATAAGACCTGGCACCATAAAAACCCTAGAAGGAAATCTAGGCAAAACTATCCAGGACATAGGAGTAGGCAAGGACTTATTGAACAAAACACCAAAAGCATTGGCAACAAAAGCCAAAATAGACAAATGGGACCTAATGAAACTCCACAGCTTCTGCACGGCAAAAGAAACAGTCACTAGAGTGGGTCGGCAACCAACAGAATGGGAAAATATTTTCGCAGTCTACCCATCTGACAAAGGGCTGATATCCAGAATTTACAAAGAACTCAAGCAGATTTACAGGAAAAAAACAAACAAGCCCATTCAAAAGTGGGCAAAGGATATGAACAGATACTTTACGAAAGAAGACATATATGAGGCCAACAATCATATGAAAAAATGCTCATCGTCACTGGTCATCAGAGAGATGCAAATCAAAACCACATTGAGATACCATCTCACGCCAGTTAGAATGACGATCATTAGAAAATCTGGAGACAACAGATGCTGGAGAGGATGTGGAGAAAAAGGAACACTTTTACACTGTTGGTGGGAGTGTAAATTAGTTCAACCATCGTGGAAGACAGTGTGGCGATTCCTCAAGGTCTTAGAAATAGAAATTCCATTTGACCCAGCAATCCCATTACTGGGTATATATCCAAAAGACTATAAATCGTTCCAGTATAAGGACACATGTACACGAATGTTCATTGCAGCACTGTTTACAATAGCAAAGACCTGGAATCAACCCAAATGCCCATTGATAATAGACCGGATTGGAAAAATGTGGCACATATACACCATGGAATATTATGCAGCAATCAGAAATGATGAGTTTGTGTCGTTTGTAGGGACATGGATGAATCTGGAGAACATCATCCTCAGTAAACTGACACAAGAACAAAAAATGAAACACCGCATATTCTCACTCATAGGTGGGTGATGAAAAATGAGAACACATGGACACAGAAAGTGGAGTACTAAACACTAAGGTCTACTGGGGGGGAAAGGGGAGAGCTAGTGGGAGGGGGAGGTGGGGAGGGATAGCCTGGGGAGAAATGTCAAATGTGGGTGAAGGGGAGAAGAAAAGCAAAGCACACTGCCATGTGTATACCTACATCACTGTCTTGCATGCTCTGCTCATGTACCCCAAAACCTATAATCCAATAAAAAATTAAAAAAAATAAAAGAAAATGAGAGAAAAGAAAAAAAAAATACAAAAATTCTATATTTAAGCGAATCGAAATTAATCTAAATATTATCTAGGCACCCCAGTGTTAAAAGCAAAATTGCTCCGAATGTAATCTGTCAGAAAAAAATATACAATGCCCTTTTCTACTGTTTTTTAGTATATACACCAACTCAGTATGCTCTCTTGTGTAAAATACAGAAATTCTAATTTTACCCAAATCGAAATAATCTAAATATTATCGAGGCACCCCAATGTTAAAAACAAAATAGTTCTGAATATAATCTGTACGAAAAAATATACAATGCCCTATTTTACTTTGTTTTAGGGTATATACACCAAATCGGTATGCTCTCTCATGTAGAATAACGAAATTCTAATTTGACGTTAATTGACAAATATCTAAATATTATCTAGGCACGCCAGTGTTAAAAACAACATTTCTCTGAATATAATATGTCAGTAAAAATATACAATGCCCTATTCTACTCTGTTTTGGAGTATATACACCAACCACATATTCTGTGTCATATAAAATACAAAATTCTAATTTTACCTGAATTTCAAAAATTCTAAATATTATCTAGGAACCCCAATGGGAAAAACCAAATCGTTCTGAATATAATCTGTCAGAAAAAATATACACTGCTTTATTCTACTTTGTTTTGGATGATATACACCAACTCCATATGCTCTCTCATGTAAAATACAGAAGTTCTATATTTACGTGAATCGAAAAAAATCTAAACATTATCTAGGCACCCCAATGTTAAAAACAAAATTGCTCTGAATATAATCTGTCAGAAAAAATATACAATGCTCTATTCTACTATGTTTTGGAGTATATACACCAACTCAGTATGCTCTCTCATGTAAAATACTGAAATTCTATAATTTAAGCGAATCGAATAAAATCTAAATATTATCTAGGCACGCCAATGTTAAAGCAAAATTGCTCTGAATATAATCTGTCGGAAAAAATATACAATGGCCTTTTCTACTCTGTTTTGTAGTAAATACAATAACTCAATATGCTCTCTCATGTAAAATACAGAAATTCTAATTTTACCCGAGTCGAAAAAATCTAAATATTATCTAGGCACACCAGTTTTAGAAACAAAATTGCTCTGAATATAATCTGTCAAAAAAAATATACAATGCCCTATTCTACTCTGTTTTAGAGTATATACACCAACTTAGGGTGCTCTCTCATGTAAAATACCGAAATTCTAATTTTACGTGAATCGAAATAATTCTAAATATTATCTAGGCAACACAAAGTTAAAAACAAAATTGCTCTGAATATAACCTGTAAGTAAAAATATACAATACCCTATTCTACTCTGTTTTGGAGTATATACACCAACTCAGTATGCTCTCTCATGTAAAATACCGAAATTCTAATTTTACGTGAATCGAAAAAAATCTAAATATTATCTAAGCACCCGAATGTTAAAAGCAAAACTGCTCTGATTACAATCTGTCTGACAAAATATACAAGGCCGTATTCTACTCTGTTTTGCAGTATATACACCAACTCCATATTCTCTCTCACGTAAAATACAGAAATTCTATATTTAAACGAATCGAAAAAATCTTTATATTATATAGGAACCTTAATGTTAAGAGCAAAATTGCTCTGATTATAATCTGTCAGACAATATATACAATGCCTTATTCTACTTTTTTTTGGGGTATATACACCAACTCAGTATGCTCTCTCATGTAAAATACCGAAATTCTAATTTTATGTGAAGTTGAAAAAAATTTAATATTATCTAGGTGCCCCAATGTTAAAAGAAAAAGTCTCTGAAAACAGTCTGTTAGAGAAAATATACAATGCCTTATTCTATTCTGTTTTGGAGTATATACACAAAGTATGCTCTCTCATGTAAAATACAGAAATTCTATATTTACGTGAATCGAATAAAATCTAAATATTATCTAGGCACCCCCATGTTAAAAACGAAATTGCTCTGAATATAATCTATCAGAAAAAATACACAATGCTTTTTTCTACTCTGTTTTAAAGTATATACACGAACTCAGTATGCTCTCTCATGTAAAATACCGAAATTCAAATTTTACGGGAATCGAAAAAAATCTAAATATTATCTAGGCACCCTAAAGTTAAAAACAAAATTTCTCGGAATATAATCTGTCAGAAAAAATATAACATGCCCTATTCTAGTCTGTTTTGGAATATATACACCATCCCCATATGCTCTGTAATGTAAAATACAGAAATCCTATATTTAAGCAAATCGAAAAAAATCTAAATATTCTCTAGGCACCCCAATATTAAAAGCAAAATTGCTCTGAATATGATCTTTAAGAAAAAATATACAATGCCCTATTCTACTTTGTTGTGGAGTATATACACCAACTCAGTATGCTCTCTCATGTAAAATACCAAAATTCTAAATTTACGTAAATCGACAAAAATCTAAATATTACCTAGGCACCCCAATGTTAAAAGCAAAATTGCTCTGAATGTAATCTGTCATATAAAATATACAATGCCCTTTTCTACTCTGTTTTGGAGTATATACACCAACTCAATATGCTCTCTCATGTAAAAAACCTAAATTATAATTTTACGTGAAACAAAACAATCTAAATAGTATCTAGGCGCCCCAAAGTTCAAAGAAAATGGCTCTGAATATAGTCTGTTAGAGAAAATATACAATGCCTTATTCTACTCTGTTTTGGAGTATATACACCAACTCCATATTCTCTCTCACGTAAAATAGAGAAATTCAAAATTTAAGCGAATCAAAAAAATCTATATATTATATAGGCACCTTAATATTAAAAGCAAAATTGCTCTGAATAAAATCTGTCAGAAAAAATATAAAATGCCCTATTCTATTCTGTTTTCGAGTATATACACCAACTCAATACGCTCTATCATGTAAAATAGAGAAATTCTTATTTTACCCGAATCGAAAAAATCTAAATATTATCTAGGCACCATAATGTTAAAAACAAAATTGCTCTGAATATAATCTGTCATAAAAAATATACAATGCTCTACTCTACTCTCTTTTGGAGTATATACACCAACTCAGTATGCTCTCTCATGTAAAATACCGAAATTTTATATTTTAAGCAAATCGAAAAAAATATAAATATTATCTATGCACGCCAATGTTAAAAGCAAAATTGCTCTGAATATAATCTGTCAGAAAAAATATACAATGCCATTTTCTACTTTGTTTTGAAATATATACACCAACTCCAAATGCCCTCTCATGTAAAATAAATAATTCTAATTCTACACGAATCGAAAAAAATCAAAATAGTATCTAGGCACCCCATAGTTAAAAGAAAATGGCTGTAAATATAATCTGTCAGAAAAAATATACAATGCCCTATTCTATTCTGTTTGGTAGTATATACACCAACTCAGTATGCTCTCTTATGTAAAATACAGAAATTCGAATTTTACCCAAATCGAAAAAATCTAAATATTATACAGGCACCCCAAAGTTAAAAACAAAATTACTCTGAATATAATCTGTCATTAAAAAAAATATACAATGCCCTATTCTACTCTGTTTTGGAGTATATACACCAAATAATTATGGTCTCTCTTGTAAAATATCGAAATTGTAATTTTACGTTAATCGACAAAAATATAAATATTATCTAGGCACGCCAGTGTTAAAAACAAAATTTCTCTGAATAAAGTCTGTCAGAAAATATATACAATGCCCTATTCTACTCTGTTTTGGAGTATATACACCAACTCAGTATGCTCTCTCATGTAAAATACCGAAATTCTAATTTTACGTGAATCGAAAAAAATCTAAATATTATCTAAGCACCCGAAGGTTAAAAGCAAAATTGCTCTGAGTATAATCTGTCAGACAAAATATAAAATGCCCTTTTCTACTCTGTTTTGCAGTATATACACCAACTCCATATTCTCTCTCATGTAAAATACAGAGATTCTATATTTAAGCGAATCGAAAAAAATCTATATATTATATAGGCACCTTAATGTTAAAAGCAAAATTGCTCTGAATAAAATCTGTCAGAAAAAATATACAATGCCCTATTCTACTCTCTTTTGGAGTACATACAGCAACTGAGTATGCTCTCTCATATAAAATACCGAAATTTTAATTTTACGTGAACCGAAAAAAATCTAAATATTAATCCCAATGTTAAAACAAAATTGCTCTGAATATAATCTGTCAGAAAAAATATAAAATGCCCTTTTCTCCTCGGTTTGGTAGTACATACACCAACTCAATATGCTCTCTCATCTCAAATACCGAAATTCTTATTTTAGGCGAATCACAAAAATCCAAATAATATCTAGGAGCCCCAAAGTTAAAGGAAAATGACTCTGAATATAGTCTGTTAGAGAAAATATACAATGCCTTATTCTACTCTGTTTTGGAGTATATAAACCAACTAATTACGCTCTCTCATGTAAAATACAGAAATTCAAATTTTAAATGAATCGAAAAAATCTAAATATTATCTAGGCACCCCAATGTTAAAAGCAAAATTGATCGAAATATAATCTGTCAGAAAAAATGTAACATGCCCTATACTACTCTCTTTTGGAATATATACACCATCTCCATATGCTCTCTCATGTAAAATTCCGAAATTTTAATTTTACGTGAATCCAAGATAATCTAAATATTACTTAGGTACCCCAATGTTAAAAACAAAATTGCTCTGAATATAATCTGTCAGAAAATATATAACGTGCCCTATTCTACTCTGTTTCGCCGTATATACACCAACTCCATATTCTCTCTCACGTAAAATACAGAAATTCTATATTTAAGAGAATCGAAAAAAATCTATATATTATCTAGGCACCCCAATGTTAAAAGCAATGTTCCTCTGAATAGAATCTGTCAGAAAAAATATACAATGCACATTTCTACTCTGTTTTTTAGTATATATACCAACTCAATATGCTCTCTCATATAAAATACAGAAATGCTAATTTTACCCGAGTTGAAAAAACCTAAATATTATCTAGGCACTGCAATGTTAAAAACTAAATTGATCCGAATATTATCTGTCAGAATAAATATACAATGCCCTATTCTACTCTGTTTTGGAGTATATACACCAACTCAGTATGCTCTCTCATATACAATACTGAAATTCTAATTTTACATGAATCGAAAAACATCTAAACATTATCTAGGCACCCCAATGTTAAAAGCAAAACTTCTCTGAATATAATATGTCAGAAAAAATATACAATGCCCTATTCTACTCTGTTTTGGAGTATTTACACCAACTACATATTCTCTCTCATGTAAAATACAACAATTCTATATTTAAGCAAATCGAAACAAATCTATATATTATCTAGGCACCCTAATGTTAAATGCAAAATTGCTCAGAATATAATGTGTCATAAAAAATATACAATGCCCTTTTCTACTTCGTTTTGTAATATATACACAAACTCAATACGCTCTCTCTTGTAAAATACAGAAATTCTAATTTTACCCAAATCGAAAAAATCTAAATATTATTTAGACACCCCAATGTTAAAAACAAAATTTCTCTGAATATAATCTGTCAGAAAAAATATACAATGCCCTATTCTACTCTGTTTTAGAGTATATACATCAACTTTGTATGCTCTCTCATGTAAAATACCGAAATTCTAATTTTACGTCAATCGAAAAAAATCTAAATATTACATAGGCAACCCAATGTTAAAAGCAAAATTGCACTGAATATAATCTGTCAGAAAAAACATACAATTCCTTATTCTACTCTATTTTGGAGTACACACACCAGGTCAGTATGCTCTCTCATGTAAAATACTGAAATTCTAATTTTACGTGAATCGAAAGAAATCTAAATATTATCTACGCACCCGAATGGTAAAAGCAAAATTGCTCTGATTATAATCCGTCAGACAAAATATTCAATGCCCTTTTCTCCTCTTTTTTAAAGTATATACACCACCGCAATGCGTTCTCTCATATAAAATACAAAAATTGTTATTTTACGCACATCGAAATAAAACTAAATAATATCAAGGTGCCCCAAAGTAAAAAGAAAATGGCCCTGAATATAGTCTGTTTAAAAAAATATACAATGCCTTATTCTACTCTGTTTTGTAGTATATACACCAACTCAGTATGCTCTCTCGTGTAAAATACAGAAATTCTAATTTTACTCGAATTGAAAAATCTAAATATTATCTAGGCACCCTAATTTTAAAAACAAAATTTCTCTGAATATAATCTGTCAGAGAAAATATACAATGCCCTATTCTATTCTGTTTTAGAGTATATACACCAACTCCATATGCTCTCTCATGTAAAATACAGATATTATATATTTATGTGAGTCGAAATAAATCTAAATATTATCTAGGCACACTAATTTTAGAAACAAAAGTGCTATGAATATATTCTGTCAGAAAAATATACAATGCCCTATTATACTCTGTTTTGGAGTATATACACCAACTCACTGTGATCTCTCATATAAAATACCGAAATTCTAAATTTACGTGAATCGAAAAAAATCTAAATAT
Organism: Callithrix jacchus; assembly: GCF_049354715.1. Lineage (NCBI taxonomy): Eukaryota > Metazoa > Chordata > Mammalia > Primates > Cebidae > Callithrix > Callithrix jacchus. The sequence goes on along the minus strand of NC_133521.1, from coordinate 51,038,737 downwards.
TATATAGGCACCCCAATGTTAAAACCAAAATTGCTTTGAATATAATCTCTCAGAAAAAATACACAATGCCCTTTTCTACTCTGTTTTAGAGTATATACTCCAACTCAGTATGCTCTCTCATGTGAAATACCAAAAGTCTAATTTTACGTGAATTGAAAGAAATCTAAATATTATCTAGGGACCCCAATGTAATAAGAAAAATTGCACTGAATATAATCTGTCAGAAAAAATATACAATGCCCTTTTCTACAATATTTTGGAATATATAAACCAGCTCAATATGCTCTCTCATGTAAAATACCAAAATTCTAAATTTACGCTAATCGAAAAAAATCTAAATAATATCTAGGCACCCGAAAGTTAAAAGAAAATGGCTCTGAATATAGTCTGTTAGAAAAAATATACAATGCCTTATTCTACTCTATTTTGGAGTATATACACCAACTCAGTATTCTCTCTCATGTAAAATACCGGAATTCTAATTTTACGTCAATTGAAAAAAATCTAAATATTATCTAGGCACCGCAATGTTAAAAACAAAATAGTTCTGAATATAATCTGTCAGAAAAAATATACAATGCCCTATTCTACTCTGTTTTGGAGGATATACACCAACTCCATATGCTCTGTCATGTAAAATACAGAAATTCTATATTTACGTGAATTGAAATAAATCTAAATATTATCAAGGCACCCTAATGTTAAAAACAAAATTGCTCTGAATATAATATGTCGGAAAAAATATACAATGACCTATTCTACTGTGTTTTGGAGTACATACACCAACTCCATATTCTCTCTCACTTAAAATACAGAAATTCTATATTTAAGTGAATCGAAAAAATCTATATATTATATAGGCACCTTAATGTTAAAAGCAAAATTGCTCTGAATATAATATGTTAGAAAAAATATACAATGCCCTATTCTACTCTGTTTTGGAGTATATAAACCAACACAATATGCTCTTTCATGTAAAATACCGATATTCTAATTTTACGTGAAGTGAAAAACATCGAAATGTTATCTAGGCACCCCAATATTAAAAACAAAACTGCTCTGAATACAATCTGCCAGAAGAAATATACAAGGCTTTATTCTACTCTGTTTTGGAGTATATACACCAACTCTATATGCTCGCTCATGTAAAATACAGAAATTATATATTTAAGCAAATCGAAATAAATCTAAATATTATGTTGGCACCCAAATGTTAAAAGCAAAATTGCTCTGAATATAACCGGTTGGAAAAAATATACAATGTTCTTTCCTACTCTGTTTTGTAGTATATACACCAACTCAATACACTCTCATGTAAAATAAAAACAATTCTAATTTTACCCGAATAGAAAAAATGTAAATATTATCTACGCACCCCAATGTTAAAAACAAAATTGCTCTGAATATAACCTGTCAAAAAAATATACAATGCCCTACTCTACCCTTTCTGGAGTATATACACCAACACAGCTTGCTCTCTCAGATAAAATAACAAAATTCTAATTTTACGTGAATCGAAAAAAATCTAAATATTATCTAGGCACCCCAATATTAAAAGCAAAATAGCTCTGAATACAATCTGTCAGAAAAAATATACAAAGCCCTATTCTACGAGATTTTGGGGTATCTAAACCAACTCAATATGCTTTCTCATGTAAAATACCGTAATTCTAATTTTACGCGAATCGAAAAGGATCTAAATGATATCTAGGCACCTCAAAGTTAAGAGAAAATGGCTCTGAATATAGTCTGTTAGTAAAAATATACAATGCCTTATTCTACTCTGTTTTGGAGTATATACACCAACTCAGTATGCTCTCTCATGTAAAATACAGAAATTATAATTTTACCCAAATCGAAAAAAATCTACATATTATCTAGTCACCCCAATGTTAAAAACAAAATTGCTCTGAATATAAACTGTCAGAAAAAATATACAATGCCTTATACTACTCTGTTTTGTAGAATATACACCCACTCAATATGCTCTCTCATGCTAAATACCGAAATTCTAATTTTACACGAATCGAAGAACATCTAAATAATATCTAGGCTCCCCTATTTTAAATGAAAATGGCTCTGGATACAGTCTCTTAGAAATAATATACAATGCCTTATTCTACTCTGTTTTGGAGTACATACCCCAACTCCGAATGGTCTCTCATTTAAAATACCGAAATTCTAATTTTATGCGAATGGAAAAAACTTTAAATTATATCTAGGTGCCCCAAAGTTAAAAGAAAATGGCTCTGAATATAGTCTGTTGGAAAATATATACAATGCCTTATTCTACTGTGTCTTGGAGTATATACACCAACTCAGTATGCTCTCTCATTTAAAATACCGAAATTCAACTTTACGTGAATCGAATAAAATCTAAATAATATCTAGGCACCCCAAAGTTAAAAGAAAATGTCTCTGAATACAGACTGTTAGAAAAAATATATAATGCTTATTTCTACTCTGTTTTTGAGTATATACACCAACTCAATATGCTCTCTCAAGTAAAATACCAAAATTCTAATTTTACGTGAATTCAAAAAAATCTAAATATTACCTAGGCACCCGAATGTTGAAAGAAAATTGCTCTGAATACAATTTTACAGAAAAAAATACAATGTCCTATTCTACTCTGTTTTGTAGTATATACACCAACTCAGTATGCTCTACCATGTAAAATAGAGAAATTCTAATTTTACCCAAATAGAAATAATCTAAATATTATCTAGGCTCTGCAATGTTAAAAGCAAAATTGCTCTGAACATAATCTGTCAGAAAAAATATACAATGCCCTTTTCTATTCTGTTTTGTGCTATATACAGCAACTCAATATGCTCTCTCATGTAAAATACCGAAATTCGTATTTTAAGTGTGTCCTAAAAAATCTAAATATTATATAGGCACCCCAATGTTAAAAAAAATTGCTCTGAATATAACCTGTCAGAAAAAATATACAATGCCCTATTCTACTCTGTTTTGGAGTATATACACCAAGTCAGTATTCCCTCTTATGTAAAATACCGAAATTATAAATTTACGCGAATTGAAAAGAATCTAAATATTACCTAGGCACCTTCATGGTAAACCAAACTATCTCTTAATGTAATCTGTCAGAAAATATATACAATGGCCTATTCTACCCGGTTTTGGAGTTTATACACCAACTCAATATGCTCTCTAATGTAAAATAAAATCATTCTAATTTTAAACGAACCGACACAATCTAAATATTATCTAGGCACCGCAATGTTAAAAGCAAAATTGCTCTTAATATAATTTGTCAGAAAAAATATACAATGCCATTTTCTACTCTGATTTGGATTATATACACCCACTCAATATTCTCGGTCATGTAAAATACAAAAATTCTAAATTTACGTGAATCGAAAGAAATCTAAATATTATCTAGGCTTCCCAATGTTATAAGTAAAATTGCTCTGAATATGTTCTGTCAGAAATAATATACAATGCCTTATTCTACTCTGTTTTGGAGTACATACACCAAATCAATATGCTCTCTCATGTAAAATACGGAAATTATAGTTTTACCTGAATAGAAAAAATTCTAAATAATATCTAGGTACTCCAATGTTAAAAGCAAAATTGCTCTAAATATAATCATTCAAAAAAAATATAATGCCTTATTCTACACAGTTTTGGAGTATATACACTAATTCAATATGCTCTCTTACGTAAATTTCCGAAATTCTAATTTTATGCAAATCGAAAAAATTCTAAATATTATCTAGGTACCCCAATGATAAAGAATAATGCTGCTGAATATAATCTGTCAGAAAAAATATACAATACTCTATTCTACTCTGTTTTGAAGTATATACACAAACTCAGTATGCTCTCTCATGTAAATTACAGAAATTCTAATTTTACCCGAATTGAAAATATCTAAATATAAAAAAAAAAAAGAAAATATCTAAATATTATCTAGGCAACCCAATGTAAAGAACAAAATTACTCTTAATATATTCTGACAGAAAAAATATACAATGCCCTATTCTACCTTGTTTTAAAGTATATAAACCAATTCAGTATGCTCTGTCATGTTAAATACTGAAATTATAATTTTACATTAATCAAAAATAATCTAAATATTATTTAGGCACCCCAATGTTAAAAGCACAATTGCTCCGAATATAATCTGTAAGAAAAAATATACAATGCCCATTTCTACTATGTTTAAAAATTTATACACCTACTCAATATGCTCTCTCATGTAAAATATTGAAATTCTAATTTTACGTGATTCGAAAAAAAGCGAAATAATATCTCGGCGCCCCAAAGTTAAAAGAACATCGCTCTGAATATAGTCTGTTAGATAAAATATACATTGCCTTTTTCTACTCTGTTTTGGAGTATATACACCAACTCAGTATGCTCTCACATGTAAAATACAGAAATTCAAATTTTACCCGAATCGAAAAAATCTAAATATTATCTAGGCACCTTAATGTTAAAAGCAAAATTGCTCTGAATATAATCTGTCAGAAAAAATATACAATGCCCTTTTCTACTCTGTTTTGTGGTATAAACTCCTACTCAATATGCTCTCTCATGCAAAATACTGAAATTCAAATTTTACGAAAATTGAAAAATATCTAAATAATATCTAAGCTCCCTGAAGTTAAAAGAAAATGGCTCTGAATATAGTCTGTTAGAAAAAATATACAATGCCTTATTCTACTCTGTTTTGGAGTATATACACCAACTCAGTATGCTCTCTCATAAAATATACCAAAATTCTAATTTTACGTAAATTGAAAATAATGTAAATATTATCTAGGCACCCAATGTTAAAAACAAAATTGCTCTGAATATAGTCTCTCAGAAAAAATATACAAAGCCCTATTCTATTCTGTTTTTGAGTATATACACCAACTCAATAGGCTGTCTCATGTAAAATACAGAAATTCTAATTTTATGCGAATCGAAAAAATACTAAATAATATCTAGGCGCCCCAAAGTTAAAAGAAAATGGCTCTGAAAATAGTCTGTTAGAGAAAATATACAATTCCTTATTCTTCTCTGTTTAGGAGTATATTCACCAACTCAGTATGCTCTCTCATGTAAAATACAGATATTCAAATTTTACTTGAATCGAAAAGATCTAAATATTATCTAGGCATCCGAATGTTAATAACAAAATTGCTCTGAATATAATCTGTCAGAAAAAATATACAATGCCCTATTCTACTCTGTTTTGGAGTATATACACCAACTCAATATGCTCTCTCATGTAAAATATGAAAATTCTAATTTTGCGCCAATCGAAAAAACCCGTAATAATATCTAGGCTCCCCAAATTTAAAAGAAAATGGCTGTGAATACAGTCTGTTAAAAAATGTACAATGTCTTATTCTACTCTGTTTTAAAGTATATACACCAACTAAGTATGCTCTCTCATGTAAAATAACGAAATTTTAATTTTATCCATATCGATAAAATCTAAATATAATCTAGGCAACCCAATGTTAAAAAATTTGCTGTTAATAAAATCTGTCATAAAAAATATAAAATGCCCTATTCTACTCTGTTTTGGAGTACATACGCAAACTCCACATGCTCCCTTATGTAAAATACAGAAATTCAATATTTAAGTGAATTCAAAAATATCTAAATATTATCTAGGCACCCAATGTTAAAAACAAAATTGCTCTGAGTATAATCTTTCAGAAGAAATATACATTGATTTATTCTACTTTCTTTTGGAGTATATACACCAACACCATATGCTCTCTAATGTAAAATACAGAAACTCTATATTTAGGCGAATCGAAAATAATCTAAATATTATCTAGGCACCCCAATGTTAAAAGCAAAATTCCTCTGAATATAATCTGTGAGAAAAAATATACAATGTTTTTTTCAACTCTGTATTGGAGTATATACACCAACTCAATATGCTCTCTCATGTAAAATACGGAAATTCTAATTTCACGCAAATCAAAAAAAAATCTTAATAATATCTAGGCGTCCCAAAGTTAAAAGAAAATGGCTATGAATATAGTCTTTTAGAAAAAATATACAATGCATTATTCTACTTTTTTTTTGGAGTATATACACCAACTAAGTATGCTCTCTCATGTAAAATAACGAAATTTAAATTCTACCTGAATCGAGAAAATATAAATATAATCTAGGCACCCCAATGTTAAAAACAAAATTGCTCTGAATATAGTCTGTCAGAAAAAATAAAATATGCCCTATTCTACAATGTTTTGGAGGATATACACCAATTCAATATGCTCTCTCATGTAAAATACAGAAATTCTATATTTCAGCGAATCGAAAACAAATCTAAATATTATCTTGGCACCCCAATGTTGAAAGCAAAATTGCTCTGAATATAGTCTGTCTGAATAAAAAATACAATGTTCTTTTCTACTCTGTTTTGTAGTATATAAACCAACTCAAATTGCTCTCTCAAGTAAAATACCGAAATTCTAAATTTACACGAATCGAAAAAATCTAAATAATATCTAGGCCCCAAGAAGTTAGAAAACAATGACTCTGAATATAGTCTGTTGGAAAAAATATACAATGCCTTATTCTACTTTGTTCTGGAGTATATACACGAACTCAGTATGCTCTCTCATGTAAAATATAGAAATTATAATTTTACCCGAATCGAAAAAATTTAAATATTATCTAGGCACAACAATGTTAAAAGCAAAATTTCTCTCAATATAATCTGTCAGAAAAAATATACAATGTTCTTTTATACTCTGTTTTGAAGTATATACACCAACTCAATTTGCTCTCTCATGTAAAATACAGAAATTCTAATTTAACCCGAATCGAAAACATCTAAATATATTCTATGCACCCCAATTTGAAAAGCAAAATTTATCTGAATATAATCTGTCAGAAAAAATACAAAATGCCCTATTCTACTCTGTTTTGGAGTATATACACCAACTCAGTATGCTCTCTCATGTAAAATACCGAAATTCTAACTTTACATGAATCAAAAAATCAAAATATTATCTAGGCACCAAAATGTTAAAAAGAAAATTGCTCTGAATATAATCTGTCAGAGAAAATATACAATGACCTATTCTGCTCTGTTTTGGAGTATATACACCAAGTCCATATGCTCTCTCATGTAAAATACAGAAATTTTAATTTAACCCGAATCGAAAAAAATCTAAATATTATCTAGGCACCCCAATCTTAAAAACAATATTGCTCTGTATATAATCTGTCAGAACAAATATACAATGCCCTATTCTACTCCGTTTTAGAGTATATACACCAACTCATTATGCTTTTCATGTAAAATACAGAAATTCTAATTTTACGTGTATCGAAAAAAATCTAAATATTATCTAGGCACCCCCATGTTAAAAACAAAATTGCTCTGAATATAATCTATGAGACAACATATAACATGCGCTATTCTACTCTGTTTTGGAGTATATACACCAACTAAATATGCTCTCTCATGTAAAATACAGGAATTCTAATTTTACGTGAATCGAAAAAAATCTGAATATTATCTAGGCACCCGAATGTTAAAAGCAAAATTTTCTGATTATAATCTGTCAGACAAAATATACAAAGCCCTTTTCTCCTCTGTTTTGGAGTATATACACCACCGCAATATGCTCTCTCATGTAAAATACCGAAATTCTCATTTTACGTGCCTCAAAAAAAAATCTAAATAATATCTGCGTGCCCCAAAGTTAAAAGAAAATGGCTCTGAATATAGTGTGTTAGAAAAAATATACAATGCCTTATTCTACTCTGTTTTGGAGTATATACACTAACTCAGTATGCTCTCTCATCTAAAATACAGAAATTCTATATTTACGTGAATCTAAAATAAATCTAAATATTACCTAGGCACCCATATGTTAAAAAGAAAATTGCTCTTAATATAATCTCTCAGAAAAAATATACAATGAACTCTTCTAATTTGATTTGGATTATATACACCACTCAATATGCTCTCTCATGTAAAATACAGAAATTCTATATTTAAGTGAATCGACAAAAATCTAAATATTATCTAGGCACACCAATGTGAAAAGCAAAATTGCTCTGAATAAAATCTGTCAGAAAAAATATACAATGCTTTTTTGTACTCTGTTTTGTAGTATATACACCAACTCAGTATGCTCTCCTGTGTAAAATACAGAAATTCTAATTTTACCCGAATCAAAAAATCCAAATATTATCTAGGCACCCCAATGTTAAAAACAAAATTGCTCTGAATATAATCTGTCAGAAAAAATATACAATGCCCTATTCTACTCTGTATTGGAGTATATACACCAACTCCATATGCTCTCTCATGTAAAGTACAGAAATTCTATATTTAAGCGAATCGAAAAAAATCTAAATATTATCGAGGCACCCCAAGGTTAACAGAAAAATTGCTCTGAATATAATCTGTCAGAAAAAATATACAATGCCCTTTTCTACTCTGTTTTAAAGAATATACACCAACTCAATATGCTCTCTTATATAAAATACCGAAATTTTTATTTTACGCAAATCACAAAAATCTAAATAATATCTAGGAGCACCAAAGTTAAAGGAAAATGGCTCTGAATATAGTCTGTTAGAGAAATTATACAATGCCTTATTCTACTCTGTTTTGGAGTATATACACCAACTAATTATTCTCTCTCATGTAAAATACCGAAATTCTAATTTTAACCGAATCGAAAAAATCTAAATATTATCTAGGCACCCCAATGTTAAAAACAAAATTGCTCTAAATATAATCTGTCAGAAAAAATATACAATGCCCGATTCTACACTGTTTTAGAGTATATACACCAACTCAGTATATTCTCTCATGTAAAATACAGAAATTCTATATTTAAGCAAATCGAAAAAAATCTATATATTATCTAGGCACACCAATGTTAAAAGAAAAATTTCTCTGAATATAATATGACAGAGAAAACATACAATGCCCTTTTCTACTCTCTTTTGTACTATATACAACAACTCAATACACTCTCTCATGTAAAATACAGAAATTCTAATTTTATCTGAATCAAAAATATCTAAATATTATCTATGCACCCCAATGTAAATAACAAAATTGCTCTTAATATAATTTGTCAGAAAAAATATACAATGCCCGATTCTACTCTGTTTTAGTGTATATACACCAACTCAGTAGGCTCTATCATGTAAAATACGAAAATTCTACTTTTACGTGAATCGAAAATAATCTAAATATTATCTAGGCACCCCAATGTTAAAAACAAAATTGTTCTGAATATAATCTTTCAGAAAAAATATACAATGCCCTATTTTTCTCTGTTTTGGAGAATATACACCAACTCCATTTGCTCTCTCCTGTAAAATACAAAAATTCTATATTTACGTGAATCAAAAAAAATCTAAAAATTATCTACGCAGTCCAATGTTAAAATCAAAATTTCTCTGAATATCATCTGTAGGAAAAAATATACAATGCCCTTTTCTACTATGTTTTGGAGTGTATACACCAACTCAATATGCTCTCTCCTGTAAAATACCAAAATTCTAATTTTACGTGAATTGAAAGAAATCTAAATATTATCTGGGCACCCCAATGTTAAAAACAAAATTGCTCTGAATATAGTCTGTCAGAAAAAATATACAATGCCCTATTCTATTGTGTTTTGGAATATATACACCAACTCGATATTCTCTCTCATGTAAAATACAGAAATTCCTTATTTAGGCGAATCGAAAAAATTCTATATATTATCTAGGCACCCCAATGTTAAAAGCAAAATGGCTCTGAATATAATCTGTCAGAATACATATACAATGCCATTTTTTACCGTGTTTTGAAGAATATACACCAACTCAATATGCTCTCTCATGTAAAATAATGAAATTCTAATTTTACACGAATCGAAAAATTCTAAATATTAGCTAGGCATCCCAATGTTAAAAACCAAATTGCTCTGAATATAATCTGTAAGAAAAAATATACAATGTCCTATTCTACTCTTTTTTGGAGTATACACACCAACTCAGTGTTCTCTCTCATGTAAACAACCGAAATTCTAATTTTACGTTAATCGAAAAAGATCTAAATATTATCTAGGCACGCCAGTGTTAAAAACAAATTGCTTTGAATATAATCTGTCAGAAAAAATATACAATGCCCTATTCTACTCTATTTTGGAATATATACACCAACTCAGTATGGACTCTCATGTAAAATACCGAAATACTTAATTTACGTGAATTGGTGAATATCTAAATATTATCTAGGCACCCCAATGTTAAAAGCAAAATTGCTCTAAAAATAGTCTGTCAGAAGAAATATACAATGCTTTTTTCTACTCTGTTTTGTAATATATACACCAACTCAATAGACTCTCTCATGTAAAATACAGAAATTCTAATTTTACGCGAATCAAAAAAATCTAAATATTATTTAGTCACCCTAATGTTAGAAACAAAATTTCTCTGAATATAATCTGTCAGAAAAAATACACAATGCCCTATTCTACTCTGTTTTAGAGTATATACATTAACTTAGTATGCTCTCTCATGTAAAATAAAAAAATTCTAATTTTACGTGAATCGAAAAAAATCTAAATATTATCTAGGCAACCCAATGTTGAAAACAAAACTGCTCTGAATATAATCTGTCAGAAAAAATATACATTGCCCTATTCTACTCTGTTTTAGAATATATACACCAACTTAGGATGCTCTCTCATGTAAAATACCGAAATTCAAATTTTACGTGAATCGAAATAAATCTCAATATTATCTAGACAACTTAATGTTAAAAACAAAATTGCTCTGAATATAACCTGTCAGAAAAAATATACAATGAACTATTCTACTCTGTTTTGGAGTATATACACCAACTCTGTACGCTCTCTCATGTAAAATACCTAAATTCTAATTTTACGTGAATCAAAAAAAATCTAAATATTTTCTAAGCATCCGAATGTTAAAAGCAAAATTGCTCTGATTATAATCTGTCAGACAAAATATACAATGTCCTATTCTACTCTGTTTTGCAGTATATACACCAACTCTGTATGCTCTCTCATGTAAAATACCGAAATTATAATTTTACGTGAATCTAAGAAAAATCTAAATATTATCTAGTCTCCCCAAAGTTAAAAGAGAATGGCTCTGAAAATAGTCTGTTAGAGAAAATATACAATGCCTTATTCTACTTTTTTTTGGAGTATATACAACAACTAAGTATGCTATCTCATGTGAAATACCGAAATTCAATTTTACCCGAATTGAAAAAATCTAAATATTATCTAGGAACCCCAATGTTAAAAACAAAATTGCTCGGAATATAATCTGTCAGAAAAAATATAACATGCCCTATTCTACTCTGTTTTGGAATATATACACCATCTCCATAGGCTCTCTCATGTAAAATAAAATAATTCAATATTTAAGCAAATCGAAAAAAATCTAAATATAATCTGGACACACCAGTGTTAAAAACAAAATTGCTCTGAGTATAATCTCTCAGAAAAAATTTAAAATGCCCTATTCTACTCTGTTTTAAAGTCTATACACCAATTCAATATGCTCTCTAATATAAAATACAGAAATTCTATATTTAAGCGAATCGACAAAAATCTAAATATTCTCTAGGCACCCAAATGTCAAAATCCAAATTGCTCTGAATATTATCTGTCAGAAAAAATATACAATGCCCAATTCTACTCTGTTTTGAAGTATATACACCAACTCAGTATGCTCTCTCATGTAAAACACCGAAATTCTATATTTACGTGAATTGTCAAAAATCTAAATATTATCTAGGCAACCTAGTGTTAAAAACAAAATTACTCTGAATATAATCTGTCATAAAAAATATACAATGCCCTATTCTACTCTGTTTTGCAGTATATACACCAATTCTATATTCTCTCTCACATAAAATACAGAAATTCAATATTTAAGTGAATCGAAAAAAATCTAAAGATTATTTAGGCACCCCAATGTTAAAAACAAAATTGCTCTGAATATAATCTCTCAGAAAAAAATTCACAATGTTTTTTTTTTACTCTGTTTTAGACTATATACACCAACTAATTATGCTCTCTCATGTAAAATACCGAAATTCTAATTTTACGTGAATCCAAAAAATCTAAATATTATCTAGGCACCCCAATGTTAAAAACAAAACTGCTCTCAATATTATCTGTCAGAAAACATTTAACATGCTCTATTCTACTTCGTTTTGGAGTATATACAGCAACTCAGTATGCTCTCTCATGTAAAATAAAAAAATTCTAATTTTACCTGAAACGAAAAAAATCTAAATATTATCTAGGCACCCCAATGTTAAAAACAATATTGTTCTGAATATAATATTTCAGAAAAAATATACAATGCCTTATTCTACTCTGTTTTGTAGTATATATACCAACTCCATATGCTCTCTCATGTAAAATACAAAAATTCTATATTTACGTGAATCACCAAAAATCTAAATATTATCTAGATACCCCAATGTTAAAAGCAAAATTGCTCTGAATTTTATCTTTAAGGAAAAATATACAATGCACTTTTCTACTATGTTTTGGAGTATATACACCAACTCTGTATGCTCTCTCATGTAAAATACGGAAATTCTAATTTTACGTGAATTGAAAAAATTCTAAATATTATCTAGGCAACCCAGTGTTAAAAACAAAATTACTCTGAATATAATCTTCCAGAAGAAATATACAATGCCCTATTCGATTCTGTTTTGCAGTATATACACCCATTCCATATTCTCTCTCACATAAAATAAAGAAATTCTATATTTAAGCGAATCGAAAAAAATCTATATACTATATAGGCACCTTAATGTTAAAAGCAAAATTGCTCTGAATAAAATCTGTCAGAAAAAATATACAATGCCCTATTCTATTTTGTTTTGGAGTATATACACCAACTCAATACGCTCTCTCATGTAAAATAGAGAAATTCTAATTTTACCCAAATCGAAAGAATCTAAATATTATCTAGGCACCCCAATGTTAAAAAAAAATTGCTCTGAATATAATCTCTCAGAAAACATACACAATGCCCTTTTCTACTCTGTATTAGACTATATACCCCAAATCCATATGGTCTGATGTAAAATTTCGATATTCTAATTTTACGTGTATCGATAAAAATCTAAATAATATCTAGGCGCCCCAAAGGTAAAAGAAAATGATTCTGAATATAGTCTGTTAGAAAAAATATACAATGCCTTATTCTACTCTGTTTTGGACTATATACACCGACTCAGTATGCTCTCTCATGTAAGATACCGAAATTCTAACTTTACATGAATTGAAAAAAGTCTAAATAGAATCTAGGCACCCCAATTTTCAAAACAAAATAGTTCTGAATATAATCTGTCAGAAAAAATATACAATGCATTATTCTACTCTATTTTGGAGGACATAAACCAACTCAATATGCTCTCTCATGTAAAATACAGAAATTCTATATTTATGTGAATCGAAAAAATCTAAATATTATCTAGGCACCTTAATGTTAAAAACAAAATTGCTCTGAATATAATCTGTCGGAAAATGTATACAATGTCCTATTCTACTCTGTTTTTGAGTACATACACCAACTCAATATGCTCTCTCATGTAAAATACAGAAATTCTATATTTAAGCGAATCGACAAAAATATAAATATTATCTAGACACCCCAATGTTAAAAGCAAAATAGCTCTGAATATAAAATGTCCGAAAAAATATATAATGCCCTTTTCTACTCTGTTTTGTAGTATATACACGAACTCAGTATGCTCTCTCATGTAAAATACAGAAATTCGAATTTTACCCGAATCGAAATCATCTAAATATTATATAGGCACCAGAATGTTAAAAAAAATTACTCTAAATATAATATGTAACAAAAAATATACAATGCCTTATTCTACTCTGTTTTGGAATATATACACCAACTCAGTATGCTCTCTAAAGTAAAATACAGAAATTCTATGCTTACGTGAATAGAAAGAAATCTAAATACTACCTAGGCACCCAATTGTTAAAAGCAAAATTTCTCTGAATAAAATCTGTCGGAAAAAATATACAATGCCTTTTTCTAATTTCAATATGCGAATCAAAAAAATCTAAATATTATCTAGGCACCCCAATTTTAAAAACAAAATTGTTCTGAATATAATCTGTCAAATAAAATATACAATGCCCTATTCTACTCTGTTTTGGGGTATATACACCAACTCCATATGCTCTCTCATTTAAAATACAGAAACTGTATATTAAGCGAATAAAAAAAAACCTAAATATTTAGGCAACCCAATGTTAAAAGCAAAATTGCTCTGAATATAATCTGTCAGAAATAATATACAATATCATTTCTCCTCTGTTGTGTAATATGTAAACCAACTCAAAATGGTCTCATGTAAAATCCCGATATATTAATTTTACGTGAATCGATAAAAATCTAAATAATATCTAGGCGCCCCAAAGTTAAAAGAAAATGGCTCTGAATACAGTCTGTTAGAAAAAATATACAATGCCCTTTTCTACTCTGTTTTGTAGTATATACACCAAAACAATATGCTCTCTCATGTAAAAAAGAGAAATTCTAATTTTAGCCGAATCCAAAATATCTAAAAATTATCTAGGCACGCCAATGTTAAAACCAAAATTGCTCTGAATATAATCTGTCAGAAAAAATATACAATGTTTTTTTTACTCTGTTTTGGCGTATATACACCTACTCAATATGCTCTCTCATGTAAAATAGCTAAATTATAATTTTACGTGAATCGAAAAAATCTAAATAATCTCTAGGCGCCCTAAAGTTAAAAGGAAATGACTCTGAATATAGTCTGTTAGAAAAAATATACAATGCCTTATTCTACTCTGTTTTGGAGTATATACACCAACTCAGTTTGCTCTCTCATGTAAAATACCGAAATTCTTAATTTACGTGAATGGAAAAAAATCTAAATATTAACTGGGCACCTCCATGTTAGAAAAATAATTTCTCTGAATATAATCTGTCAGATAAAATATACAATGCCCTATTCTACTCTGTTTTGGAGTATATACAGCAACTCCATATGCTCTCTCATGTAAAATACAGAAAATCTGTATTTAAGCGAATCGAATAAAATCTAAACATTATCTAGGCACCCTACTGTTAAAAGCAAAATTGCTCTGAATATAATCTGTCAGAAAAAATATACAATGCTTTTTTCTACTCTGTTTTGTAGTATATACACCAACTCAATATGCTCTCCCATGTAAAATAAAGAAATTCTAATTTCACCCGAATCAAAAAAATCTAAATATTATCTAGGAACCCCAATGTTAAAAACAAATCTGTTCTGAAGATAATCTGTCAGAAAAAATATACAATGCCTTATTCTACTCTTTTTTGGAGTATATACACCAACTCAGTATACTCTCTAAAGTAAAATACAGAAATTCTAATTTTACGTGAATCGAAACAATCTATATATTATCTAAACACCCAAATGTTAAAAAAATAGTTTATCTGAATATAAGCTGTCAGAATAAATATACAATGCCCTATTTTACTCTGTTCTGGAGTATATACAGCAACTCCATTTGCTCTCTCATGTAAAATACAATAATTATATATTTAAGCGAATCGAAAAAATCTAAATATTATCTTGGCAACCCAATATTAAAAACAAAATTACTCTTAATATAATCTGTCAGAAAATATATCGAATTCCCAAATCTACTCTGTTTTGGAATATATACACCAACTCAATATGCTCTCTCATGTAAAATAGGAAAATTCTATATTTATGCGAATTGAATAAAAATCAAAATATAATCTAGGCACTTCAAAGTTAAAAACAAAATTGCTCTGAATATAATCTTTCAGAAAAAATATACAATTCCCTATTCTACTCTGTTTTGGATTATATATACCAACTCCATATGCTATCTCATGTAAAATACAGAAGTTCTGTATTTAAGCGAATCGAAAAAAATCTAAATATTATCTAGGTAGCCCAATATTAACGGAAAAATTGCTCTGAATATAATCTGTCATAAAAAATAGACAATGCCCTTTTCTACTCTATTTTGGAGTATATACACAAACTCAATATGCTCTCTCATGTAAAATACCAAAATTCTAATTTTACGCGATTCGAAATAAATCTAAGTAATATCTAGGCACCCGAAAGTTAAGAGAAAATATCTCTGAATATAGTCAGTTAGATAAAATAGAAAATGTTTTATTCTACTCAGTTTTGGAGTATATACACCAACTCAATATGCCCTAGCATGTAAAATACAGAAATTCTATATTTAAGCGAATCGAAAAAAATATAAATATTATTTAGGCACCCCAATGTAAAAAGCAAAGTTGCTCTGGATATAATCTGTCAGAAAAAATATGCAATGCCCTATTCTACTCTGTTTTGGAGTACATACACCAACTCAATATGCTCTCTCATTTAAAATACCGAATATCAATATTTAAGCGAATTGAAAAAAATCTGTATATTATCTGGGCACCCCAATGTTAAAAGAAAAATTTGTCTGAATATAATCTTTCAGATAAAATATACAATGCCCTTTTCTACTCTGTTTTTTAGTATATACACCATAAATATGCTCTCTCATGTAAAATACAGAAAATCTAATTTTACACGAATCGAAAACATCAAAATATTATCGAGGCAGCTCAATAATAATAACAAAATTGCTCTGAATATAATGGGTCAGAAAAAATATACAATGCCCTATTCTACTTTTTTTTGGAGTATATAGACCAGGTCATTATGCTCTCTCAGGTAAAATACCGAAATTCTAATTTTACGTGAATCGAAAATATGTAAATATTCTCCAGGTACCCCAGTGTTAAAAAAAAAGTTGCTCTGAATATAATCTGTCAGAAAAAATATACAATGCCTTATTCTACTTTGTTTTGGAATATATAGTCCAACTCCATATTCTCTCTCATGTAAAATACAGAAATTTTATATTTTATATTTAAGAAAATCGAAAGAAATCTTTATATTATATAGGCACCCCAATATTACAAGCAAAATTTCTCTGAATATAATCTGTCAGAAAAAATATACAATGCCCTTTTCTACTCGGTTTTGTAGTATATACATCCACTGAATATGCTCTATCATGTAAAATACCAAAATTCTAATTTTACACGAATCGATAAAAATCTAAATAATATCTAGGCGCCCCAAAGTTAAAAGAAAATGGCTATGAATATAGTCTGATGGAAAAAATATACAATGCCTTATTCTACTCTGTATTGGAGTATATAAACCAACTCAGTATGCTCTCTCTTGGAAAATACGAAATTCTAAATTTACGTGAATCAAAAAAAATCTAAATATTATCTAGGCACCCCAATGTGAAAAGCAAAATTACTCAAAAAGTAATCTGTCAGAAAAAATATACAATGCCCTTTGCTACTCCGTTTTGGAGTATATACACCAACTTAATATGCTCTCTCATGTAAAATACCGAAATTCTAATTTTACGTGAATCGAAAAAAATCTTAATAATATCTAGGCTCCCCAAAGTTAAAAGAAAATGGCTCTGAATATAGTCTGTTAGAAAAAATATACAATGCCTTATTCTACTCTGTTTTGGAGTATATAAACCAACTATGTATGCTCTCTCATATAAAATACAGAAATTCTAATTTCACCGGAATCGATAAAATCTAAATATTATCTAGGCACCCCAATGTTAAAACCAAAATTTCTCTGAATATAATCTGTCAGAAAAAAATATAAAACGCCCTATTCTACTCTGTTTTCTATTGTATACAGCAACTCCATATGCTGTTTCATGTAAAATACAGAAATTCTATATTTAAGCAAATCGAAAAAAATCTAAATATTATCTAGGAACCCCAATGTTAAAAACAAAAATGCTCTGAATATAATCTGGCAGAAAAAATATACAATGCTTTAATCTACTCTGTTATGAAGTATATAAACCAACTCAGTATGCTCTCTCATGTAAAATAAAAAATTCTAATTTTACGTGAATCGAAAATAATCTAAATACTATCTAGGCACCCCAAAGTTAAAAATAAAATTGCTCTCAATATAATCTGTCAGAAAAAATATACAAAGTTCTATTCTACTCTGTTTTGTAGTATATTCATCAACTCAATATGCTCTCTCATGTAAGATACAGAAATTGTATATTTAAGCGAATCGAAGAAAAACTAAATATTATCTAGGCAACCCAATGTTAAAACCAAAATTCCTCTGATTATAATCTGTCAGAAAAAATATACAATGCCCTTCTCTACTCTGTTTTGGCGTATATATACCAACTCAATATGCTCTCACCTGTAAAATACTGAAATTATAAATTGACGCTTATCGAATGAAATCTAAATATTATTTAGGCACCCCAATTGTTAATAGCAAAATTTCTCTGAGTATGATCTCTCAGAAAAAATATACAATGCCCTTTTCTACTCTTTTTTGGAGTATATACACCAACTCAATATGCTCTCCCATGTAAAATACCGAAATTCTAATTTAACGCAAATCGAAAAAAATCTAAATATAATCTAGGTAACCCAATGTTAAAAGCAAAATTGGACTGAATGTAATCTGTCAAAAAAATATATAATGCCTTGTTCTACTCTATTTCAGAGTATATACACCAACTCAATATGCTCTCCCAGGTAAGTATCAGAAATTCTAGTTTTACACGAACCGATAAAATTCTAAGTACTATCTAGACGTTCCAATGTTATAACCAAAATTGCTCTGAATATAGTCTGTCAGAAAAAATACACAATGCTTTTTTCTACTTTCTTTTGGAGTATATACAGGAACTCAATATACTCTCTCATGTAAAATAATGAAATTCTAAACTTACGCGAATCAAAAAAAATCTAAAGATTATCTAGGCACCCCAATGTTAAAAGCAAAATTGCTCTGAATATAATCTGTCAGAAAAAATATACAATGCCCTTTTCTACTCTGTTTTGGAGTATACAATCGAAGTCAATATGCTCACTCAAGTAAAATAATAAAATTCAAGTTTTACGCGTATCGAAAAAAATCTAAATAATATCTATGTGCCCCAAAGTTAAAAGAAAATGGCTCTGAATATAGTCTGTTAGAAAAAATATACAATGCCTTATTTTACTCTGTTGTGAAGTATATACACCAACTCAGTATGCTCTCTCATGTAAAATACCGAAATTCTAAATTTACGTGAATCGAAAAAAAACTATATATTATCTAAAAACCCTAATGTAATAGCAAAATTGTTCTGCATATAATCTGTCAGAAAACATATACAATGCCCTTTTGTACTCTGTTTGGAGTGTATACACCAACTCAATACGCTCTCTCATGTAAAATACCGAAATTCTAATTTTACCCTAATAAAAAATATCTAAATATTATCTAGGCATTCCAATGTTAAAAACAAAATTACTCTGAATATAATATCTCAGAAAAAATGTATAATTCCCAATTCTACTCTGTTTTGGAGTATATACACAAACTCTATATGCTCTCTCATGTAAAAATACAAAAATTCTATATTGATGCGAATTGAATAAAAATCTAAATATAATCTATGCACCACAATGTTAAAAAACAAAATTGCTCTGAATATAATCTTTCAGAAAAAATATACAATTCCCTTTTCTACTCAGTTTTGGGGTTATACGCCAACTCAGTACGCTCTCTCATATAAAATACAGAAATTACATGTTTAAGCGAATCGAAAAAAATCTAAATATTATCTAGGCACCTTGATGTTAAAAGCAAAGTTGCTCTGAATATAATCTATGAGAAAGAATATACCATGCCCTATTCTACTCTGTTTTGGAATATATATACCAACTCAGTATGCTCTCTCATGTAAAATATCGATATTCTATTTTTACGTGAATCGAAAAAAACCTAAATATTATCTAGGCACCCCAATGTTAAAATCAAAGTTGCTCTGAATTTAATCTGTCAGAAAAAATATACAATGCCCTATTCTACTCTGTTTTGGAGTATATACACCTACTCCATATTCTTTCTCACGTAAAATACAGAAATTCTATATTTAAGCGAATCGAAAAAAATCTATATATTATCTAGGTACCCCAATGTTAAAAGCAAAATTGCTCTGAATAGAATCTGTCAGAAAAATATACAATGCCCTTTTCTATTCTGTTTTTTAGTATATACACCAACTCAACATGCTCTCTTGTGTAAAATAAAAAAATGCTAATTTTACCCGAATTGAAAAAACCTAAATATTATCTAGGCACCGCAATCTTAAAAAAAAAATTGCTCTGAATATAATCTGTCCGAAAAAATATACAATGCACTATTAAACACTGTTTTGGAGTATATACACCAACTAAGTATGCTCTCTTATGTAAAATATAGAAATTATAATTTCCGTTAATCAACAATAATCTAAATATTATCTAGGCACCCCAGTGTTAATATCAAAATTGTTCTGAATATAATCTGTCAGAAACAATATACAATGCCCTATTCTACTCTGTTTTCGAGTATATAAACCAACTCACTATGGTCTCTCATGTAAAATACAGAAATTCTAAATTTACGTGAATCGACAAAAATCTAAATATTATCTAGGCACCCCAATGTTTAAAGCATAATTGCTCTGAATATAATCTGTCAGAAAAATATACAATGCTTTTTTCTACTTTGTTTTGTAATATATACACCAACTCAATACGCTCTTTCTTGTAAAATACAGAAATTCTAATTTTACCCGAATCGAAAAAATCTAAATATTATCTAGGCAACCCAATGTTAAAAACAAAATTTCTTCGAATATAATCTGTCAGAAAAAATATACAATGCCATATTCTACTCTGTTTTAGAGTATATACATCAACGTAGTATGCTCTCTCATGTAAAATACCGAAATTCTAATTTTACGTGTATCGTAGAAAATCTAAATATTATGTAGGCAACACAATGTTAAAAACAAAATTGCTCTGAATATAATATGTCAGAAAAAATATACAATTCCCTATTCTACTCTGTGTTGCAGTATATACACCAAGTCAGTATGCTCTCTCACGTAAAATACCGAAATTCTAATTTTACGTGAATTGAACAAAATCTAAATATTACCTCGGCACCCGAATGTTAAAAGCGAAATTGCTCTGATTATAATCTGTCAGACAAAATATACAATGCCCTTTTCTCCTCTGTTTTGGAGTATATACATCACCGCAATATGATCTCTTATATAAAATACAGAAATTCTAATATTATGCGCATCGAAAAAAACCTAAATAATATCTAGGCGCCCCAAAGTAAAAAGAAAATGGCTCTGAATATAGTCTGTTAGAAAAAATATACAATGCCTTATTCTACTCTGTTTTGTAGTATATACACCAACTCAGTATAATCTCTCGTGTAAAGTACAAAAATTGTAATTTTACCCGAATTGAAAAGTCTAAATATTATCTAGGCACCCCAAAGTTAAAAAAATACTTCTCTGAATATAATCTGTCAGAAAAATATACAATGCCCTATTCTACTCTGTTTTGGAGTATATACACCAGCTCCATATACTCTCTCATGTAAAATACAGAAATCCTAAATTTACGTGAATCAAAAAAAATCTAAATATTATCTAGGCACCCCAATGTTAAAAATAAAATTGTTCTGAATATAATCTGTCAGAAAAAATATACAATGCACTATTCTACTCTGTTTTGGAAGATATACACCAACTCCATATGCTCTCTTATGTAAAATAAACATATTCTATATTTATGTGAATCGAAAAAAATCTAAATGTTATCGAGGCACACCAATTTAAGAAACAAAAGTGCTATGATTATAATCTGTCAGAAAAAAATATAAAATGCCCTATTCTACTCTGTTTTGGAGTATATACACCAACTCAGTATGCTCTCTCATGTAAAATACCGAAATTGTAAATTAAGGTGAATCGAAAAACTTGTAAATATTATCTAGGCACTTCAATGTTAAAAGCAAAATTGTTCTGAATATAATCTGTCAGAAAAAATATACAATGCCATTTTCTACTTTGTTTTTAAATACTTACACCAACTCCATATGCTCTCTCATGTAAAAATTTAAATTATAATTTTTCGTGAATCAAAAAAATCTAAATAAAATCTTGGCGCCCCAAAGTTGAAAGAAAATTGCTCTGAATATAGTCTTATAGAAAAAATAAACAATGCCTTATTCTACTTTCTTTTGGAGTATATACACCAACTCAGTATGGTCTCTCATGTAAAATATCGAAATTCTATTTTTACGTGAATCGAAAAATCCTAAATATTATCTAGGCACCCCAATGTTAAAAACAAAATTGCTCTGAATATAATCTTTCAGAAAGAATACACAATGCCCTTTTCTACTTTGTTTTGGAGTATATACACCAACTCAGTATGCTCTCTCATGTAAAATACTGAAAGTCTAATATTGCGTGAATCGAAAAAAATCTAAATATTATCTAGGGATCCCAATTTAAAAAGCGAAATTGCTCTGAATATAATCTGTCAGAAACAACATACAAAGCTTTTTACTACAATGTTTTGAAATATATAAACCAACTCAATATGCTCTCTCATGTAAAATACCAAAATTATTAATTTACGCTAATCGAAATAAATCTAAATAATATCTAGGTTCCCGAAAGTTAAAAGAAAATGGCTCTAAATATAGTCTGTTATAAAAAATATAAATTCCTTATTCTACTCTGTTTTGGAGTACATACACCAACTCAGTATGCTCTCTCATGTAAAATACAGAAATTCTAATTTAAGTGAATTGAAAAATATTTAATATTATCTAGGCACCCCAATGTTAAAAACAAAATAGTTCTGAATATAATCTGTTAGAAAAAATATACAATGCCCTATTCTACTCTGTTTTGGAGTATATACACCAACTCCATATGCACTCCCTTGTAAAATCCAGAAATTCTATATTTACGTAAATCGAAAATAATCTAAATATTATCTAGGCACCCCAATGTTAAAAACAAAATTGCTCTGCATATAATCTGTCGGAAAAAATATACAATGACCTATTCTACTTTGTTTTTGAGTACATACACCAACTCAATATGCTCTCTCATGTAAAATATAGAAATTCTATATTTAAGCGAATCGACAAAAATCTAAATATTATCTAGGCACCCCAATGTTAAAAGCAAAATTGCTCTGAATATAATATGTCAGAAAAAATATACAATGCTCTTTTCTACTCTGTTTTCGAGTATATACACCAACTCAAAATGCTCTCTCAGGTAAAATACGGAAATTCTAATTTTACCAGAATCGAAAACATCTAAATATTATATAGGCACCCCAATGATAAAAACAAAATAACTCTGCATATAATCTGTAAGAAAAGATACACAATGCCCTGTTCTACTTTGTTGTGGAGTATATATAACACCTCAATATGCTCTCTCATGGAAAATACAGAAATTCAAGTTTTACGTGAATCGAAAAATATCTAAATAATATCTAGGCACCCCAAAGTTAAAAGAAAATGGCTGTGGATATATTCTCTTAGAAAAAATATACAAGGCCTTATTGTACTCTGTTTTGGAGTATACACACCAACTCAGTATCGTCTCTCATGTAAAATACCGAAATTCTAATTTTATGTGTATCGAAAAATATCTAAATATTACCTAGGCACCCCAATTTTAAAAACAAAATTGTTCTGAATATAATCTATCAGATAAAATATACAATGCCCTACTCTACTTTGTTTTGGATTATATACACCAACTCCATATGCTCTCTAATGTAAAATACAGAATTCTATATTTAAGCAAATCAAAAAGAATCTAAATATTATCTAGGCACCCCAATGTTAAAAGAAAAATTGCTCTGAATATAATCTGTCGGAAGAAATATACAATGCCCTATCCTACTCTGTTTTGGGGCATAAACACCAACTCAATATGCTCTCTCATGTCAAATACCGACATTCTAATATTACACAAATCGAAAAAAATCTAAATAATATCTAGGCACCCCAAAGTTAAATGAAAATAACTCTGAATATAGTCTGTTATAAAAAATATACAATGCCATATTCTACTCGGTTTTGGAGTATACACACCAACTCCATATGCTCTCTCATGTAAAATACAGATATTCTATATTTAAGCGAATCGATAAAAATCTAAATATTACCTAGGCACCCCAATGTTAAAAGCAAAATTTCTCTGAATATAATGTGTCAGAAAATATATACAATGCTCTATTCTACTCTGTTTTAGAGTATATACAGCAACTCATTATGCTCTCTCATGTAAAATATCGAAATTCTAATTTTACGTGAATCGAAAAAAATCTAAATATTATCTAGGTACACCAATGATATAAAAAAATTGCTCTGAATTTAGTCTGTCAGAAAAAATTTACAATGTTCTATTCTACTCTGTTTTGAAGTATATACACCAACTAATTATGCTCTCTCATGTAAAATACAGAAATTTTATATTTAAGCGAAACGAAAAAATCTAAATATTGTCTAGGCATCCCAATGTTAATAGCAAAATTGCTCTAAATATAATTTGTCAGAAAAAATATACAATGGCCTATTCTACTTTGTTTTGGTGTATATACACCAACTCAATATGCTCTCTCAGGTAAAATACCGAAATTCTAATTTTACGCGAATCAAAAATAATCTAAATGATATCTAGGCGCCTTAAAGTTAAAAGAAAATGGCTCGGAATATAAACTGTTAGAAAAATTGTAAAATGCCTTATGCTACTCTGTTTTGGAGTAGATAAACCAACTCAGGATGCTCTGTCATGTAAAAAACAAAGATTCTATCTTCACGTGAATCGACAAAAATCTAAATATTATCGTGGCACCCCAATGTTAAAAGCAAAATTGCTCTGAATATAATCTGTCAGAAAAATTATACAATGCCCTTTTATACTCTGTTTTGGAGTATATACACCAACTCAATATGCTCTCTCATGTAAAATACCGAAATTCAAATTTTACGCGAATCGAAAAAAATATAAATAATATCTAGGCCCTCCAACGTTTAAAGAAAATGGCTCTAAATATAGTCTGTTAGAAAAAATATACAATGCCTTATTCTACTCTTTTTTTGAGTATATACACCAACACAGTATGCTCTCTCATGTAAAATATAGAAATCTTATATTTAAGAGAATCGAAAATAATCTGAATAATATCCAGGCACCCTAATGTTAAAAACAAAACTGCTCTAAATATAATCTGCCAGAAAAAATATACAATGCCCTATTCTACTTCTTTTTGGAGTATATACACCAACTCCATATACTCTCTCAGGTAAAACAGAGATATTCTGTATTTAACGAATCGAAAAAAATATAAATATTCTCTAGGCACCCCAATGTTAAAATCAAATTTACTCTGAATATAATCTGTCGGAAAAAATATACAATGCCTTATTATACTCTGTTTTGTAGTATATACACCAAATCAATATGCTCTCTCATGTAAAATAGCGAAATTCTAATTTTACGTGAATTGAAAAAAATATAAATAATATCTATGTGCCCCAAAATAAAAAGAAAATGGTTCTTAATACAGTCTGTTAGAAAAAATAAACAATGCCTTATTCAACTCTATTTTGGAGTATATAAAACTACTCAGTGTGCTCTATCATATAAAATACCGAAATTCTAATTTTACATGAATCGAAAAAAATGTAAATATGATCTAGGCACCCCAATGTCAAAAAAAAATTGGTCTGAATGTAATGTGTCAGAAATAATATACAATGTCCTATTCTACTCTGTTTTGGAGTATATAAACGAACTCCATATGCTCTCTTATGTAAAATACAGAAATTCTATATTTAAGCGAATCAAAGAAAATCTAAATGTTATCTAGGCACCACAAACTAAAAAACAAAATTGCTCTGAATATAATCTGTCAGAGAAAATATACAATGCCTTTTCCTACTCTGTTTTGTAGTATATACACCAACTCATTATGCTCTCTCATTTAACATACAGAAATTCTAATTTTAATCGAATGGAAAAAATCTAAATATTATCTAGGCACCCAAATGTTAAAAACAAAATATCTCTGAATATAATCTGTCAGAAAAAATATACAATGTTCTATTCTACTCTGTTTTTGAGTATATACACCAACTCAGTGTGCCCTCTCATGTAATATTCAGAAATGAAATATTTTAGCAAATCAAAAAAAATCTGAATATTATATAGGCACCGCAATGTTAATAGCAAAATTGCTGTGATTATAATCTTTCAAAAAAATATAGAATGCCATTTTCTACAATGTTATGCAGAATATACACCAATTCAACATGCTCTCTCATGTAAAATACCGAAATTCTAATTTTATGTGTCTCGATAAAAAACTAAATAATATCTAGGCGCCCCAAAGATAAAGAAAATGGCTCTGAATATATTCTGTTTGAAAAAATATACAATGCCTTATTCTACTCTGTTTTGTAGTGTATACACCAGCTCAATATGCTCTCTCATGTAAAATACAGAAATTCTAATTTTACCCGAATCGAAAAAATCTAAATATTATCTAGGCACCCCAATGGTTAAAACAACATTGCTGTGAATATAATCTGTCAGAAAAAATATACAATGCCCTATTCTACACTGTTTTTGGGTATATACACCAACTCCATATGCTCTCTCATATAAAATACAGAAATTCTATATATAAGCGAATCGAAAAAAATCTAAATATTATCTAGGCACCCCAATGTTAAAAACAAAATTGCGCTGAATATAATCTGTCAGAAAAAAAGATACAATGCTTTTTTCTACTGTGTTTTGGAGTATATACACCAACTCAATATGCTCTCTCATGTAAAATACCGAAATTCTAATTTTACGCAAATCGAAAAAAATCTAAATAATATCTAGGCGCTCCAAAATCAAAAGAAAATTGATCTGAATATAGTCCCTTAGAAAAAATATACAATGCCTTATTCTACGCTGTTTTGGAGTATCTACACCAACTCAGTATGCTCTCTCATGTAAAATACCGAAATTCTAATTTTACATGAATCAAGAAAAATCTAAATAATATCTAGTCTCCCCAAAGTTAAAAGAAAATGGCTCTGAATAAAATCTGTTAGAATCAATATACAATGCCTTATTCTACTCTGTTTTGGCATATATACACCAACTCAGTATACTCTCTCTTTTAAAATAAAGAAATTCCATATTTAAGCAAATTGAAAATAAATGAAAAATTATCTAGGCACCCCAATGTTAAAAGCAAAATTGTTCTGAATATATTCTGTCCGAAAGTATATACAATGCCGTATTCTACTCTTTTTTGTAGTATATACATTAACTCATTTTGCTCTCTTCTGTAAAATAACGAAATTTTAAATTTACTTTAATCAAAATAAATCTAAATATTATCTAGGCACCCGAATGTTATAAGCAAAATTGCTCTGAAAATATTCTGTCAGAAAAAATATACAATGCCTTATTCTACTCTGTTTTGAAGTATATACAGCAACTCAGTATGCTGTCTCATGTAAAATACTGAAATTATAAATTTACGCGAATGGGAAAGAATCTACATATCATCTGGGCATCCCAATGTTAAAAGCAAAATTGCCCTAAATATAGTCTGTCAGAAAAAATATACAATGCCCTTTTCTATTTTGTTTTGGAGTATATTCACCAACTCAATATGCTCTCTCAAGTAAAATACCGAAATCATAAATTTACGATTATCGAATGAAATCTAAATATTATCTTGGCAACCCAAGGTTAAAAGAAAATGTCTCTGAATATAATCTGTCAAAAAATTATACAATGCTTTTTGCTACTTTTTTTGGAGTATATACACCCACTCAATATGCTCCCTCATGTAAAATACCGAAATTATAACTTTATGCGAATGAAAAAATCTAAATAATATCTAGGCGCCCCAAAGTTAAAACAAAATGGCAATAAATATAGTGTTTTAGAAAAAATATACAATGCCTTTTTCTACTCTGTTTTGGAGTATATACACCAACACAATAGGCTCTCTCATGTAAAATATCGAAATTCTATATTTACGTGAATCGAAAAAAACCTAAATATTATCTAGGCACCCCAATGTTAAAAACAAAATTACTCTGAATATAATCTGTCAGAAAAAATACACAATGCCCTATTCTACTCTCTTTTATAGTATATACACCAACTCAGTATGCTCTCTCATGTAAAATACAGAAATTCTAATTTTACACGAATCGAAAAAATCTAAATATTGTCTAGGAACCCCATGTTAAAAACAAAATTGCTCCGAATATAGTCTTTCAGAAAAAATACACAATGCCCTATTCTACTCTGTTTTATAGTATATACACCAACTCAGTATGCTCTCTCATGTAAAACACCGAAATTTTAAATTTACATTAATCGAAAAAAATCTAAATATTACCTATGCACCCCAATGTTAACCACAAAATTTCTCTGAATTCAATCTTTTAGAAAAATATACAATGCCCTTTTCTACTCTGTTTTGTAGTATATACACCAACTCAATATGCTCTCTCATGAAAAATACTGAAATTCTAATTTTACGTGAATCGAAAAAAATCTAAGTAATATTAGGAGCCCCAAAGATAAAAGAAAATGCTTCTAAATGTAGTCTGTTAGAAAAAATATACAATGCCGTATTCTAATTTTTTTTGGAGTATATATACCAACTCAGTATGCTCTCTCATGTAAAATACAGAAATTGTAATTTTACTTGAATTGAAACAAACCTAAATATTATATACGCATTCCAATGTTGAAAAAAATTGCTCTGAATATAATCTGTCTGAAAAATTATACAATACTGTATTCTACTCTGTTTAGGAGTATATACACCAACTCAATATGCTCTCTAATGTAAAATAAAGAAATTATAATTTTACGTGAATCGAATAAAATCTAAATAAAATTGAGGACACATAAAGCTAAAAGAAAATGGCTCTAATTATAGGCTGTTAGAAAAAATATACAATGCTTATTCTACTCTTTTTTGGGGTATATACACCAACTCAGTGTGCTCTCTCATGTAAAATACAGAAATTCTATATTTAAGTGAATCGAAAATAATCTAAATATTATCTAGGCACCCCAATGTTAAAAACAAAATTGCTCTGAAAATAATCTTTCAGAAAAAATATACAATGCCCTATTCTAATCTGTTTTGGAGTATATACACCAACTAGATATGCTCTGTCATTTGAAATACAGAAATTCTCTATTTAAGCGAATCGAAAAAAACTAAATATTATCTAGGCACCCCAATATTTAAAGCAAAATTGCTCTTAATATAATCTGTCAGAAAAAATATAGAATGCTCTATTTTAGTCTTTTTTAGAGTATATACACCAACTCAGTATGCTCTCTCATGTAAAATATTGAAATTCTAATTTTACGTGAATCGAAAACAATAGAAATAATATCTAGGCGCTCCAAAGTTAAAAGAAAATGGCTCTGAATATAGTCTCTTAGAAAAAATATACAATGCCTTATTCTACTCTGTTTTGGAGTATATATAGCAACTCAGTATGCTCTCTCATGTAATATACAGAAATCCCATATTTAAGAGAATCGAACAATATCTGAACATTATCTAGGCACACCAATGTTAAAAAAAAACTACTCTTAATATAATCTCCCAGGAAAAATATACAATGCCCTATTCTACTTTTTGTTCGAGTATATACACTAATTCCATAGGCTCTCACATGTAAAATACAGAAATTCTACATTTAAGCGAATCGAAAAAAATCAAATTTATCTAGGCACCCGAGTGTTAAAAGCAAAATTGCTCTGAATATAATCTGTTAGAAAATATATACAATGCCCTTTTCTACTCTGTTTTGTAGTATATACACCAACTCAATATGCTCTCTCATGAAAAATACTGAAATTCTAATTTTACGTGAATCGAAAAAAATCTAAGTAATATTAGGCGCCCCAAAGATAAAAGAAAATGCTTCTAAATGTAGTCTGTTAGAAAAAATATACAATGCCGTATTCTAATTTATTTTGGAGTATATATACCAACTCAGTATGCTCTCTCATGTAAAATACAGAAATTGTAATTTTACTTGAATCGAAACAAACCTAAATATTATATACGCATTCCAATGTTGAAAAAAATTGCTCTGAATATAATCTGTCTGAAAAATTATACAATACTGTATTCTACTCTGTTTAGGAGTATATACACCAACTCAATATGCTCTCTAATGTAAAATAAAGAAATTATAATTTTACGTGAATCGAATAAAATCTAAATAAAATTGAGGACACATAAAGCTAAAAGAAAATGGCTCTAATTATAGGCTGTTAGAAAAAATATACAATGCTTATTCTACTCTTTTTTGGGGTATATACACCAACTCAGTGTGCTCTCTCATGTAAAATACAGAAATTCTATATTTAAGTGAATCGAAAATAATCTAAATATTATCTAGGCACCCCAATGTTAAAAACAAAATTGCTCTGGATATAATCTTTCAGAAAAAATATACAATGGCCTATTCTAATCTGTTTTGGAGTATATACACCAACTAGATATGCTCTGTCATTTGAAATACAGAAATTCTCTATTTAAGCGAATCGAAAAAAACTAAATATTATCTAGGCACCCCAATATTTAAAGCAAAATTGCTCTTAATATAATCTGTCAGAAAAAATATAGAATGCTCTATTTTAGTCTTTTTTAGAGTATATACACCAACTCAGTATGCTCTCTCATGTAAAATATTGAAATTCTAATTTTACGTGAATCGAAAACAATAGAAATAATATCTAGGCGCTCCAAAGTTAAAAGAAAATGGCTCTGAATATAGTCTCTTAGAAAAAATATACAATGCCTTATTCTACTCTGTTTTGGAGTATATATAGCAACTCAGTATGCTCTCTCATGTAATATACAGAAATCCCATATTTAAGAGAATCGAACAATATCTGAACATTATCTAGGCACACCAATGTTAAAAAAAAACTACTCTTAATATAATCTCCCAGGAAAAATATACAATGCCCTATTCTACTTTTTGTTCGAGTATATACACTAATTCCATAGGCTCTCACATGTAAAATACAGAAATTCTACATTTAAGCGAATCGAAAAAAATCAAATTTATCTAGGCACCCGAGTGTTAAAAGCAAAATTGCTCTGAATATAATCTGTTAGAAAATATATACAATGCCCTTTTCTACTCTGTTTTGTAGTATATACACCAACTCAATATGCTCTCTCATGAAAAATACTGAAATTCTAATTTTACGTGAATCGAAAAAAATCTAAGTAATATTAGGCGCCCCAAAGATAAAAGAAAATGCTTCTAAATGTAGTCTGTTAGAAAAAATATACAATGCCGTATTCTAATTTATTTTGGAGTATATATACCAACTCAGTATGCTCTCTCATGTAAAATACAGAAATTGTAATTTTACTTGAATCGAAACAAACCTAAATATTATATACGCATTCCAATGTTGAAAAAATTGCTCTGAATATAATCTGTCTGAAAAATTATACAATACTGTATTCTACTCTGTTTAGGAGTATATACACCAACTCAATATGCTCTCTAATGTAAAATAAAGAAATTATAATTTTACGTGAATCGAATAAAATCTAAATAAAATTGAGGACACATAAAGCTAAAAGAAAATGGCTCTAATTATAGGCTGTTAGAAAAAATATACAATGCTTATTCTACTCTTTTTTGGGGTATATACACCAACTCAGTGTGCTCTCTCATGTAAAATACAGAAATTCTATATTTAAGTGAATCGAAAATAATCTAAATATTATCTAGGCACCCCAATGTTAAAAACAAAATTGCTCTGGATATAATCTTTCAGAAAAAATATACAATGGCCTATTCTAATCTGTTTTGGAGTATATACACCAACTAGATATGCTCTGTCATTTGAAATACAGAAATTCTCTATTTAAGCGAATCGAAAAAAACTAAATATTATCTAGGCACCCCAATATTTAAAGCAAAATTGCTCTTAATATAATCTGTCAGAAAAAATATAGAATGCTCTATTTTAGTCTTTTTTAGAGTATATACACCAACTCAGTATGCTCTCTCATGTAAAATATTGAAATTCTAATTTTACGTGAATCGAAAACAATAGAAATAATATCTAGGCGCTCCAAAGTTAAAAGAAAATGGCTCTGAATATAGTCTCTTAGAAAAAATATACAATGCCTTATTCTACTCTGTTTTGGAGTATATATAGCAACTCAGTATGCTCTCTCATGTAATATACAGAAATCCCATATTTAAGAGAATCGAACAATATCTGAACATTATCTAGGCACACCAATGTTAAAAAAAAACTACTCTTAATATAATCTCCCAGGAAAAATATACAATGCCCTATTCTACTTTTTGTTCGAGTATATACACTAATTCCATAGGCTCTCACATGTAAAATACAGAAATTCTACATTTAAGCGAATCGAAAAAAATCAAATTTATCTAGGCACCCGAGTGTTAAAAGCAAAATTGCTCTGAATATAATCTGTTAGAAAATATATACAATGCCCTTTTCTACTCTGTTTTGTAGTATATACACCAACTCAATATGCTCTCTCATGTAAAATACAGAAATTCTAAATTTACCCGAATCGAAAATATCTAAATATTATCTAGTCACTCCAATATTAAAAGCAAAATTGCTCTGAATATAATCTGTCAGAAAAAATATACAATGCCACTTACTACTCTGTTTTGTAGTATATAAACCAACTCAATATGCTCTCATGCAAAATACAGAAATTCTAATTATACGTGAATCGAAAATAATCTAAATATTGTCTAGGCAACCCAATGTTAAAAACAAAATTCCTCTGAATATAATCTGTCTGAAAAAATATACAATGCCCTATTCTACTCTGTTTTGGAGTATATACACCAGCTCCATATCCTCTCTCATGTAAAATACAGAAATTCTATATTTAAGCGAATCGGTAAATATCTAAATATTACCTAGGCACCCCAATGTTAAAAGAAAAATTGCTCTGAATATATCCTGTCAGAAAATATACAATGTCCTTTTCTACTCTGTTTTGTAGTATATACACCAACTCAATATGCTCTCTCATGTTAAATACCGAAATTCTAATTTTACACAAATCGAAAAGAATGTAAATAATATCTAGGCACGCCAAAATTAAAAAAAATGGCTCTGAATATACTCTGTTAGAAAAAATATACAATGCCTTATTCTACTCTGTTTTGGAGTATATACACCAACTCAGTATACTCTCTCATGTAAAATACAGAAATTCTAAATTTACGTGAGTCGAAAAACACCTAAATATTAACTAGGCACCCAATGTTTAAAGCAAAATTGCTCTGAGTACAATCTGTCAGAAAAAATATACAATGTCTTATTCTACTTCGTTTTGGAGTACATACACCAACTCAGTATGCTTTCTCATGTAAAATACAGAAATTCTAATTTTACGTGAATTGAATAAATTCTAAATAATATCTAGGCTCCCCAAATCAAAGAGAAAATGGCACTGAATACAGTCTGTTAGAAAAAAAGATATAATTCTTATTTCTACTCTGTTTTGGAGTATATACACCAAATCAATATGCTCTCTCATGTAAAATGCCGAAATTCTAATTTTACGTGAATTGAAAAAAATTAAAATGTCATCTAGGCACCCCAATATTAAAAACAAAACTGCTCTGAATATAATCTTCCAGAAAAAATATACAATGCCATATTCTACTCTGTTTTGGAGAATATACATCAACTCACTATGCTCTCTCAAGTAAAATACCAAAATTCTAAATTTACGTGAATTGAAAAAAATAAAAATATTAACCAGGCACCCGAATGTTAAAAGCAAAATTGCTCTGAATTTATTCTTTCAGAAAAAAATATACAATCTCCTATTCTACTCCGTTTTGAAGTATATACACCAAGTCAGTATGCTCTCTCATGTGAAATACAGAAATTCTAAACTACGTGAATCAAAATAAATCTAAATATTATCTAGTCGCCCGAATGTTAAAAGCAAAATTTCTCTGAATACAATCTGTCAGAAAAAATATACAATGCCCTATTCTACTCTGTTTTGTAGTATATACACCAATTCAATATGCTCTCTCATGTAAAATACAGAAATTCTAATTTTAGGCGAATAGAAAAAATCTAAATATTATCTAGTCACCCCAATGTTAAAAACAAAATTGCTCTGTATATAATCTGTCAGAAAAAATATACAATGCCCATTTCTACTCCGTTTTGGAGTATATAAACCAACTCAGTATGCTCTCTCATGTGAAATACAAAAATTCTAAATTTATGTGAATCGCAAAAAATCTAAATATTATCTAGGCACCACAATGTTAAAAACAAAATTGCTCTGAATATAGTCTGTCAGAGAAAATATACAATGCCCTATTCTACTCTGTTTTGGAGTATATACCCCAACTCATTATGCTCTCTCATGTAAAATACCGAAATTCTAATTTTACGTGAATCGAAAAAACCTAAATATTATCTAGGCACCACAATGTTAAAAACAAAATTGCTCTGAATATAGTCTGTCAGAAAAAATATACAATGCCCTATTCTTCTCTGTTTTGGAGTATATACACCAACTCAATATGCTCTCTCATGTAAAATACAGAAATCCTATATTTAAGCAAATCGAAAAAAATCTAAATATAATTTAATCACCCCAATGATAAAAGCAAAATTGCTCTGAATGTAATCTTCTAGAAAAAATCTACAATGCCCTTTTCTACTCCGTTTAGCAGTATATACACCAAGTCAATACGCTCTCATGTAAAATAAAAAAAATTAAAATTTTACAAGAATCGAAAAAATGTAAATATTATCTAGGCACACACCAATGTTAAAAACAAAATTGCTCTGAATACGATCTGTCAGAAAAAATATACAATGCCTTATTCTACTCTGTTTTGGAGTATATACACCAACTCAGTATGCTCTCTCATGTAAAATACCGAAATTCTAACATTACGTGAATCAAAAAAATCTAAATATTATCTAGGCGCCCGAATGTTAAAAGCAAAATCTCTCTGAATACAATCTGTCATAAAAAATATACAATGTCCTATTCTACTCTTTTTTGTAGTATATACACCAACTCAATATGCTCTCTCATCTAAAATACAGAAATTCTAATTTTACGCAAATAGAAAAAATCTAAATATTATCTAGGCACCCCAATGTTAAAAACAACATTACTCTGAATATAATCTGTCAGAAAAAATATACAATGCCCATTTCTACTCTGTTTTGGAGTATATAAACCAACTCAGTATGCTCTCTCATGTAAAATACAGAAAATCTAAATTTATGTGAATCGAAAAAAATCTAAAT
The DNA here is from genome assembly GCF_049354715.1 of Callithrix jacchus. Classification (NCBI taxonomy): domain Eukaryota; kingdom Metazoa; phylum Chordata; class Mammalia; order Primates; family Cebidae; genus Callithrix; species Callithrix jacchus. The sequence goes on along the minus strand of NC_133521.1, from coordinate 51,003,371 downwards.
AATATCTAGGCGCCCCAAAGTTAAAAGAAAATGGCTCTGAATACAGTCTGTTAGATATAATATATATTGCCCATTTCTACTCTGTTTTGGAGAATATACACCAACTCAGTATGCTCTCTCATGTAAAATACAGAAATTCTAATTTTACGTGAATTGAAAGAAATAGAAATGTTATCTAGGCAGCCCAGTATTTAAGAAAAACTGCTCTGAATATAATCTGCCTGAAAAAATATACAATGCCCAATTCTACTCTGTTTTGCGTATATACACCCACTCCATATTCTATCTCATGTAAAATAGAGAAATTCTATATTTAAGCGAATTGAAAAAAATCTAAATTATATCTAGGTGCCCCAAAGTTTAAAGAAAATGGCTCTAAATACAGTCTGTTAGAAATAATATATAATGCACATTTCTATTTTGTTTTGGAGTATATACACCAACTCAGTATGCTCTCTCATGTAAAATAGAAAAATTCTAAATTTACGTGAATCAAAAAAATATAAATATTATCTAGGCACCCAAGTGTTAAAATCAAAATTGCTCTGAATATAAGCTGTCAGAAAAAATCTACAATGCCCTTTTCTACTCCGTTTTGTAGTATATACAACAACTGAATACGCTCTCATGTAAAATAAGAAAAAATTCTATTTTTTCGCGAATCGAATAAAGGTAAATATGCTCTAGGCACCCCAATCTTAAAAATAATATTGCTCTGAATATATTCTGTCAGAAAAAATATACAATGCCCTATTCTACTATTTCTGGAGTATATACACCAACTCAGCATGCTCTCTCATTTAAAATAAAAAAATTCTAAATTTACGTGAATCGAATAAAATCTAAATATTATCTAGGCACCCAAATATTAATAGAAAAATTGCTCTGAATATAATCTGTCAGAAAAAATACACAATGCCCTATTCTACGTTGTTTTGGAGTATCTAAACCTATTCAATACGCTCACTCATGTAAAATACCGAAATTCTAATTTTACGCGAATCCAAAAACATCTAAATAATATCTAGGCGCCTTAAAGTTAAGAGAAAATAGCTCTGAATATAGTCTGTTAGAGAAAATATACAATGCCTTATTCTACTGTGTTTTGAATTATATACACCAACCCAGTATGCTCTCTCATGTAAAATACCGAAATTATAATTTTACCCGAATCGAAAAAATCTCCATATTATCAAGTCACTCCAATGTCAAAAACAAAATTGCTCTGAATATAATCTGTCAGAAAAAATATACAATGCCCTATTCTACTCTGTTTTGGAGAATATACACACCCACTCAATATCCTCTCTCATGAAAAATACCGAAATCCTAATTCTACGTGAATCAAAAATAATCTAAATAATTTCTAGGCACCGCTATGTTAAATGAAAATTGCTCTGAATATATTCTCTTAGAAAAAATATACAATGCCTTATTCTACTCTGTTTTGAAGTATATACACCAACTCAGTATGGTCTCACATGTAAAATACCAAAATTCTAATTTTACGTGAATCGAAAAAAATCTAAATTTTATCTAGGCACCCCAATATTAAAAACAAAATTGCTCTGAATATAATCTGTCAGAAAAATTATACAATGCCCTATTCTACTCTGTTTTGTAGTATATACACCAACTCAATATGCTCTCTCATGTAAAATACGAAAATTATCATTTTACACCAATCGACGAAAGTCTAAATAATATCCAGTCGACCCAGAGTTAAAAGAAATTGGCTCTGAATATAGTCTGTTAAAAAATATGAAATTCCTTTTTCTACTCTGTTTTGGAGTATATACACCAACTCAGTATGCTCTCTCATGTAAAATACCGAAATTCTAATTTTACGTGACTCAAAAAATATCTAAATATTAACTAGGCACGCGAATGTTAAAAGCAAAATTCCTCTGAATATAATCTGTCAGAAAAAGTATACAATGCCCTTTTCTACTCTGATTTGGTGTATATACACCAACTCAATACGGTCTCTCATGTAAAATACCGAAATACTAAATTACGTGAATCGAAAATTCTAAATAATATCTAGGCTCCCGAAAGTTAAAAGAAAATGGCTCTAAATATAGTCTGTTAAAAAAAATATACAATGCCTTATTCTACTTTTTTTTGGAGTATATACACCAACTCAGTATGCTCTCTCATGTAAAAAACCGAAATTCTAAATTACGTGAATCAAAATAAATCTAAATATTATCTAGGCACACGAATGTTAAATGAAAATAGCTCTGAATATAATCTGTCAGAAAAAATATACAATGCCCATTTCTACTCTGTTTTGGAGTATTTACACCAACTCAATATGCTCTCTTATGTAAAATACCGAAATTCTATATTTAAGCGAATCGAAAAAAATCTGATTATCAAGGCACCCCAATGTTAAAGAAAAAATTGCTCTGAATATGATCTGTCAGAAAAAAATATACAATTTCCTATTCTACTCTGTTTTGGAGTATATATGCCAACTCCATATGTTCTCTCATGTAAAATACAGAAATTTAATATTTAAGCAAATCGAAAAATCTCTAAATATTATCTAGGCATCCCAATGTTAAAATAAAAATTGCTCTGAATATAATTTGTCAGAAAAAATATGCAATGCTTTTTTCTACTCTGTTTTGTAGTATATACACCAACTTAATATGCTCTCTGATGTAAAATATCAAAATTCTAACTTTAAGTGAATCGAAAAACTCCTAAATATTATCTAGGCACCCTAATGTTAAAATAAAAATTTTATGAATACAATTTGTAAGAAAAATATACAATGTTCTATTCTACTCTATTTTGGAGTACATACACCAACTCCATACGCTCTCTAATGTAAAATACCGAAATTCTAATTTTACGCGTATCGAAAAAAAATCTAAATAATATCTAGGTGCCCCGAAGGTAAAAGAAAATCGCTCTGAATATAGTCGGTTAGAAAAAATATACAATGCCTTATTCTACTTTGTTTTAAAGTATATATACCAACTCAGTATGCTCTCTCATGTAAAATAACGAAACTCTAATTTTACGTGAATCGAATACAATCTAAATAATATCTAGGCGCCCCAAAGTTAAAAGAAAATCGCTCTGAATACAATGTGTTAAAACAAATATTTAATGCCCATCTCTACTCTGTTTTGGAGTATATACACCAACTCAGTATGCTCTCTCATATAAAATACCGAAATTCAAATTTTATGTTAATCGAAAAAAATCTAAATATTATCTAGGCACCGCAATGTTAAAAACAAAATTTCTCTGAATATAATCTGTCAGAAAAAATATACAATGCCCTATTCTACTCTGTTTTGTACTATATACACCAACTCAATATGCTCTCTCATGTAAAATACCAAAATTCTAATTTTATGCGAATTGAAAATAATCTAAAAAATATCTAGACACTTCAAAGTTAAAAGAAAATGGCTCTGAATATAGTCTGTTAGAAAAAATATACAATGCCTTATTCTAATCTGTTTTGGAGTATATACACGAACACAATATGCTCTCTCATGTAAAATACAGAAATTCTAATTTTCAGCGAATCAAAAAAAATATAAATATTATCTAGGCACCCCAATGTTAAAATCAAACTTGCTCTGCATATAATCTGTCGGAAAAAATATACAATGCCTTATTCTACTCTGTTTTGTAGTATATACACCAACTCAATATGCTCCCTTATGTAAAATAGTGTAATTCTAATTTTTCGCGAATTGAAAAAAATATAAATAATATCTAGGTGCACTAAAATGAAAAAAAATGGCTCTGAATATAGTCTGTTAGTAAAAATAAACAATGCCTTATTCTACTCTATTTTGGCGTATATAAAACTACTCAGTGTGCTCTATCATGTAAAATACCGAAATTCTAATTTTACGTGAATCGAAAAAAATGTAAATATGATCTAGGCACCCAAATGTTAAAAAAAAAATTGCTCTGAATGTAATCTGTCAGAAATAATATACAATGTCTTGTTCTACTCTGTTTTGGAGTATATACACGAACTCCATATGATCTCTCATGTAAAATACAGAAATTCTATATTTAAGTGAATCGAAGAAAATCTAAATATTATCTAGGCACCCCAAAGTTGAAAACAAAATTGCTCTGAATATAATCTGTCTGAAAAAATATATAATGCCTTTTCCTACTCTGTTTTGTATTATATACACCAACTCATTATGCTCTCTCATGTAACATACAGAAATTCTAATTTTAATTGAATCGAAAAAATCTAAATATTATCCAGGCACCCCAATGTTAAACACAAAATATCTCTGAATATAATTTGTCAGAAGAAATATACACTGCCCTATTCTACTTTGTTTTTGAGTATATACACCACTCAGTGTGCTCTTTCAGAAAAATACAGAAATTCAATATTTTAGCAAATCGAAAAAAGTCTGAATATTATATAGGCACCGCAATGTTAATAGAAAAATTGCTGTGATTATAATCTGTCAAAAAAATATACAATGCCCTTTTCTACTATGTTATGGAATATATACACCAATTCAATATGCTCTCTCATTTAAAATACAGAAATTTGAATTTTATGTGAATCGAAATAAATCTAAATAATATCTAGGTGCCCCAAAGATAAAAGAAAATGGCTCTGAATATATTCTGTTAGAAAAAATATACAATGCCTTATTCTACTCTGTTTTGTAGTGTATACACCAGCTCACTATGCTCTCTCATGTAAAATACAGAAATTCTGATTTTACCAAAATCGAAAAAAATCTACATATTATCTAGGCACCCCAATGGTAAAAACAAAATTGCTCTGAAGATAATCTGTCAAAAAAATATACAATGTCCTATTCTACTCTGCGTTGGGGTATATACACCAACTCAATATGCTCTCTCATATAAAATACAGAAATTCAATATATATAAGCGAATTGAACAAAATCTAAATATTACCTAGGCACCCCAATGTTTAAAACAAAATTTCTCTGAATATAATCTGTCATAAAAAATATACAATGCCCTTTTCTACTGTGTTTTGGAGTATATACACCAACTCAATATGCTCTCTCATGTAAAATACCGAAATTCTAATTTTAGGCAAATCGAAAAAAATCTAAATAATATCTAGGCGCTCCAAAATCAAAAGAAAATGGCTCTGAATATAGTCTGTTAGAAAAAATATACAATGCCTTATTCTACGATGTTTTGGAGTATCTACACCAACTCAGTATGCTCTCTCATGTAAAATATTGAAATTCTAATTTTACATGAATAGAGAAAAATCTAAATAATATCTAGTCTCCCCAAATTTAAAAGAAAATGGCTCTGAATAAAATCTGTCAGAATAAATATACAATGCCTTATTCTAATCTGTTTTGGAATATATACACCAACTCAGTATACTCTCTCATTTAAAATACAGAAATTCCATATTTAAGCAAATTGAAAATAAATGAAAAATTATCTAGGCACCCCAATGTTAAAAGCAAAATTGTTCTGAATATATTCTGTCAGAAAGCATATACAATGCCGTATTCTACTCTTTTTTGTAGTATATACACCAACTCAGTATGCTCTCTCATGTAAAATACCGAAATTCTAATTTTACGTGAATCGAAAAAAATCTAAATATTATCTAGGCACCCCAATGTTACAAGCGAAATTGCTCTGAATATAATCTGTCAGGAAAAATATACAATGCCATATTCTACTCTGTTTTGTATTATATACACGAACTCATTATGCTCTCTCATGTAATATACAGAAATTTTAATTTTACGTGAATCGAAATAAATGAAAATAATATCTAGCCTCCCAAAAGATAAAAGGAAATGTCTCTGAATATTATCTGTTAGAAAAAATATACAATGCCTTATTCTACGCTGTTTTGGAGTATATACACCAACTCAGTATGCTCTCCCATGTAAAATACCGAAATTCTAATTTTACGTGAATCAAAAACTCTAAATATTATCTAGGCACACCCGAATGTTAAAAGTAAAATCACTCTTAATATAATCTGTCAGAATAAATATATAATTTCCTTTTATACTCTGTTCTGGATTATATAAACCCACTCAATATGCTCTCTCATGTAAAATAACGAAATTCTAATTTTACATGAATTGAAATCAATCTAAATATTATCTAGGCACCCGAATGTTAAAAGCAAAGTTGCTCTGAAAGTAATCTGTCAGAAAAAATATACAATGCCCATTTCTACTTTTTTTTGGCGTATATACACCAACTCAATATGCTCTCTCATGGAAAATACCGAAATTCAAATTTTACGTGAATCAAAATAACTCTATATAATATGTAGGTGCCCGAAAGTTAAAAGAAAATGGCTCTAAATATAGTCTGTTAGAAAAAATAGACAACGCCTTATTCTACTTTGTTTTGCAGTATATACACCAACTCAGTATACGCTCTCATGTAAAATACCGAAATTCTAAATTTACGTGAATTGAAATAAACCTAAATAATATCTAGGCGCCCCAAAGTTAAAAGAAAATGGCTCTGAATATACTCTGTTAGAAAAAACATACAATGCCTTATTCTAATCTGTTTTGGAGAATATACACCAACTCAGTATGCTCTGTCATGTAAAATATCAAAACTCTAATTTTATGCGAATTGAAAATATTCTAAATACTATCTAGGCGCCTGAAAGTTAAAATAAAATGGCTCTTAATATAGTCTGTTAGAAAAAATATACAATGCCTTATTCTACTCTGTTTTGGAGTATATACAGAAACTCAGTATGCTCTATCATGTAAAATACAGAAATTTTAATTTTACACGAATGAAAAACATCTAAATATTATCTAGGCACCACAATATTAAAAACAAAATTGCTCTGAATATAATCTGTCAGAAAAATATTCAATGTTTAATTCTATTCTGTTTTAGAGTATATACACCAACTCCATATGCTCTCTCACGTAAAATACAGAAATTCTAATTATTTGTGAATCGAAAATAATCTAAATATTATCTAGGCACACCAATGTTAAAAACAAAATTGCTCTGAATATAATCTGTCAGAAAAAATATACAATGCCCTATTCTACTCTGTTTTGGAGTATATACACCGACTCCATATGATCTCTTATGTAAAATACAGAAATTCTATATTTAAGCAAATCAAAATAAATCTAAATATTATTTACGCAACCCAATGTTAAAAGAATAATTTCTCTGAATATAATCTGTCAGAAAACATATACAATGCCCTATTCTACTCGGTTTTGGAGAATATACCCAAACTCAGTATGCTCTCTCATGTAATATACCGAAATTTTTATTTTACATGAATCGTAAATATCTTAATAATATCTAGGCTCCCCAAGGTTAAATGAAAATGGCTCTGAATATAGTCTGTTAGAAAAAATATACAATGCCTTATTGTACTCCGTTTTGGATTATATACACCAACTCAGTATGCTCTCTCATATAAAATATTGAATTTCTAAATTTACGTGGATTGAAAAACACCTAAATATTATATAGGTACCCCAATGTAAAAAGCAATATTGCTCTGAATACAATCTGTCAGAAAAAATATACAATGTCCTATTCTACTCTGTTTTGGAGTATATACACCAACTCAATATGCTCTCTCATTTAAAATACGGAAATTCTAATTTTACGCGAATCGAAAAAAAATCTAAATAATATCTAGGTGCCCCAAAGTTAAAAGAAAATCTTTCTGAATATAGTTTGTTAGAAGAAATACACAATGCCTTATTCTACTTTGTTCTGGAGTATATACACCAACTCAGTATGCTCTCTTATGTAAAATAACGAGATTCTAATTTTACATGAAACGAATAAAATCTAAATAATATCTAGGCACCCCAAACTTAAAAGAAAAGGGCTCTGAATACAATCTGTTAGAAAAAATATATAATGCCCATCTCTACTCTGTTTTGGAGTATATACATCAACTCAATATTCTGTCTCATGTAAAATACCGAAATTCTACTTTTACATGAATTGAAAAAAATCCAAATGTTATATAGGCACCCCAATATTTAAAACAAAACTGCTCTGAAAATAACCTGTCAGAAAAATATACATAGCTTTTTTCTACTCTGTTTTGTAGTATATACACCAACTCAGTACCCTCTATCATGTAAAATACAAAAATTCTAATTTAACCGAAGAGAAAAAACCTAAATATTATCTAGGCACCCCAATGTTAAAAACAAAATTTCTCTGCATATAATCTGTCAGAAAAAAATATACAATGCCCTATTCTACTCTGTTTTGGAATATATACACCAACTCAGTATGCTCTCTCATATAAAATACCGAAATTCTAATATTCCGTGAATCGAAAAAAATCTAAATATTAACTAGGCACCCGAATGTAAAAAGCAAAAATTGCTCTGAAAATAATCTGTCAGAAAAAATATACAATGCCCCTTTCTACTCTGTTCTGGAGTATATACACCAACTCAATATGCTCTCTCATGTAAAACACCGAAATTCTAATTTTACGTGAATCGAAAAAAATTTAAATAATATCTAGGCGCCCCAAAGTTAAATGAAAATATCTGTGAATATACTCTGTAGAAAAAAATATACAATTCCTTAATCTACGCATTTTTGAAGTATATACACCAACTCAGTATGCTCTCTCATGTAAAATATAGTAATTCTATATTTAAGCAAATCGAAAAAAATCTGAATATTATCTCGGCACCCCAATGTTAAAAACAGAATGGCTCATAATACCGTCTGTCAAAAAAAATATACAATGCCCTATTGTACTTTGTTTTGGAGTATATACGCCAACTCCTTATGCTCTCTCATATAAAATACAGAAATTTTATATTTAAGCGAATCGAAAAAATTATAAATATTATCTAGGCACACCAATGTTAAAAACAAAATAGTTCTGAATATAATCTATCAGAAAAAATATACAATGCGCTATTCTACTGTGTTTTGGAATATATAAACCGACTCAGTATGCTCTCTCATGTAAAATATTTAATTCTAAATTTACGCGAATAGAAAAAGTCTCAATAATATCTAGGCGTCTGTAAGTTAAAAGAAAATGGCTCTGAATATAGTCTGTTAGAAAAAATATACAATGCCTTATTCTACTCTGTTTGGGGTATATACACCAACTCAGTATGCTCTCTCACGAAAAATACAGAAGTTATAATTTTACGTGAATCGAAAATAATCTAAATATCATCTAGGCACCCCAATGTTAAAACAAAATTGTTCTGAATATAATCTGTCAGAAAAAATATACAATGCCCTATTCTACTCTCTTTTGGATTATATACACAGACTCAGTATGCTCTCTCATGTAAAATACTGAAATTCTAATTGTACGTGAATCGAAAAAAATCTAAACATTATCTAGGCACCCCAATGTTAAAAGCTAACGTGCTCTGAATATAATCTTTCAGAAAAAATATACAATATAGAAATTCTAATTTTACCAGAATTGAAAAAATCTAAATATTATATAGGCACCTCAATGTTATAAACAAAATTGCTCTGAATATAATCTGTCAGAAAAAACATACAATGCACTGTTCTACTATGTTTTTTAGTATATACACCAACTCAGTATGCTCTCTCATGTAAAATATAGAAATTCTAATTTTACCCGAATCAAAAAAATTTAATACTATCTAGGAACCCCAATGTTAAAAGCAAAATTGCTCTGAATATAATCTGTCAGAAAAAATATACAGTGCCCTTTTCTACTCTGTTTTGTAGTATATACACCAACTCAATATGCTCTCTCATGTAAAATACAGAAATTCTAATTTTACCCAATTCGAAAAAATCTAAATATTTTTTACGCACCCCAATGTTAACAGCAAAATTTCTCTGAATATAATCTGTCAGAAAAAATATACAATGCCCTATTCTACTCTGTTTTGGAGTATATACACCAACTCAGTATGCTCTCGCATGTAAAATACCGAAATTCTAACTTTACATGAATCGATAAAAATCAAAATATTATCTAGGCACCAAAATGTTAAAAAGAAAATTGCTCTGAATATCATCTGTCAGAGAAAATATACAATGACCTATTCTGCTCTGTTTTGGAGTATATACACCAGGTCCATATGCTCTCTCATGTAAAATAAAGAAATTCTATATTTAAATGAATCGCAAATAATCTAAATCATATCTAGGTTCCCGAAAGTTAAAAGAAAATGGCTGTGAATATAATCTGTTGGAAAAAATATACAATTCCTTATTCTACTCTGTTTTGGATTATATACACAAACGAAGTATGCTCTCTCGTGTAAAATACCGAAATTCTAATTTTACGTGAATCGAAAGAAATCTAAATATTATCTAGGCACCCCAATGTTAAAAGCAAAATTGCTCTAAATATAATCTGTCAGAAAAAATATACAATGCCCCTTTCTACTCTGTTTTCTAGTATATACAATAACTAAATATGTTTCCTCCTGTTAAATACGGATATTCAAATTTGACGTGAATTGAAAAATATTTAAATACTGTCTAGGCGCCCCAAATTTAAAAGAAAATGGCTCTGAATATAGTCTGTTAGAAAAAATATACAATGCCTTATTCTACTTTGTTTTCGAATATATACACCATCTCAGTATGCTCTCTCATGTAAAATACAGAAATTCTATATTTAAGCAAATCGAAAAGAATCTAAATATTATCTAGGCACCCCAATGTTAAAAGCAAAATTTCTCTGAATATAATCTATCAGAAAAACTGTAAAATACCCTTTTCTACTTTGTTTTAGAGTATATACACCAACTTCAAATGCTCTCTCATGTAAAATACAGAAATTCTATATTTAATCGAATCGAAATAAATCTAAATATTATCTAGGAACCCCAATGTTAAAAGCAATATTGCTCTGAATATAGCCTGTCAGAAAAAATATACAATGCTTTTTTCTACGCTGTTTTGTAGTATATAAACCAACTCAATATGCTCTCTGATGTAAAATAATGAAATTCTAATATTACATGAATCGAAAAAAATCTAAATAATATCTAGGCGCCTCAAAGTTAAAAGAAAATGGCTCTGAATATAATCTTTTAGAAAAAATATACAATGCCTTATCCTATACTGTTGTGGAATATATACACCAACTCAGTATGCTCTCTCATGTAAAATACCGAAATTCTAATTTTGCGCCAATCGAAAAAAATCTTAATAATATTTAGGCGCCCCAAAGTTAAAAGAAAAGGGCTCTGAATACAGTCTGTTAGAAAAAATTTACAATGCCTTATTCTAATCTTTTTTGGAGTATATACACCAACTAAGTATGCTCTCTCATGTAAAATAACGAAATTTTAATTTTAGCCAAATCGAGAAAATCTAAATATAATCTAGGCACCCCAATGTTAAAAAAAAGTTGCTGTGAATATAATCTGTCAGAAAAAATATAAAATGCCCAATTCTACTTTGTTTGGGAGTATATACACCAACTCCACATGCTCTCTCATGTAAAATACAGAAATTCTATATTTAAGCAAATCGAAAAATATCTAAATGTTATCTAGGCACCCGAACGTTGAAAACAAAATTGCTCTGAGTATAATCTGTCAGAAAAAATATACAATGACCTATTCTAGTTTCTTCTGGAGTATATACACCAACTCCATATGCTCTATAATGTAAAATACAGAAACTCTATATTTACGCAAATAAAAAAAAATCTAAATATTATCTAGGCACCCCAATGTTAAAAGCGAAATTGCTCTGAATATAATCTGTCAGAAAAAATATACAATGCCCTCTTCTGTGTTTTGTTGTATATAAACAAACTCAATATTCTCTCTCATGTATAATACCAAAATTCTAATTTTAGGCGAATCAATTAAAATCTAAATATTATCTAGGCACCCGAATGTTAACAACAAAGTTGCTCTGAATATAATCTGTCAGAAAAAATATACAATGCCCTATTCTCCTCTGTTTTGGAGTATATACACCAATTCCATATGCTCTCTCAGGTAAAATACAGAAATTCATTATTTAAGAGAATCGAAATAAATGTAAATATTATCTAGGCACCCCAATGTTAAAAGCAGAATTGCTCTGAACATGATTTGTCAGAAAAAATATACAATGCCCTTTTCTACTCTGTTTTGGAGTATATACACCAACTCAGTATGGTCTCTCATGTAAAATACAGAAATTCTAATTCTACGTGAATCAAATAAAATCTAAATATTATCTAGGAACCCGATGATAACAGCAAAATTTCTCTGAATATAATCTGTCAGAAAAAATATACAATGCCCTTTTCTACTCTGTTTTGGAGTATATACACCAACTCAGTATCCTCTCTCTTGTAAAATACCGAAATACTGATTTTACGCGAATCAAAAAAAATCTAAATAATATCTAGGATCCCGAAAGTTAAAAGAAAATGTCTCTGAATATAGTCTGTTAAAAATAATATACAATGCCTTATTCTCCTCTGTTTTGGAGTATATAAACCAACTCAGTATGCTCCCTCTTGTAAAATACCGAAATACTAAGGTTACGTGAATCGAAAAAATTCGAAATATTATCGAGACATCCCAATGTTAAAAGCAACATTGCTCTGAATATAATCTGTCAGAAAAAATATACAGTGTCGTTTTCTACTATATTTTGGAGTATATACACAAACTCAATAGGCTCTCTCATTTAAAATACCGAGATTCTAATTTTGCGCCAATAGAAAAAAATCTTAATAATATCGAGGTGCCTTAAAGTTAACATAAAATGGCTCTGAATATAGTCTGTTAGAAAAAATATACAATGCCTTATTCTACTCTGTTTTGGAGTATATACACCAACTCAGTATGCTCTCTCATGTAAAATAACGAAATTTTAATATTAGCCGATGCGAGAAAATCTAAATACAATGTTAAAAAAGTTTGCTGCGAATATAATCTGTCAGAAAAAATAAAAATGCCCTATTCTACTCTGTTTTGGAGTATATACAACAAGTCCATATGCTCTCTTATGTAAAATACAGAAATTCTATATTTAAGCGAATCGAAAAATATCTAAATATTATCTAGGCACCCAATGTTAAAAAGAAAATGGCTCTGAGTATAATCTGTCAGAAGAAATATACAATGACCTATTCTACTTTCCTTTAAAGTATATACACCAACTCCATATGCTCTCTAATGTAAAATACAGAAGCTCTATATTTACGCGAATCGAAAATAATCTAAATATTATCTAGGCACCCCAAAGTTAAAAGCAAAATTGCTCTGAATAAAATATGTCGGAAAAAATACACAATGCCCTCTTCTACTGTGTTTTGTTGTATATAAACCAACTCAATATGCTCTCTCATGTAAAATACCAAAATTCTAATTTTACGCGAATCGATAAAAATCTAAATGATATCTAGGCATTTTAAAGTTAAAAGAAAATGGCTCTGAATATAGTCTGTTAGAAAAAATAACTTTGGGAGGCCGAGGCGTGTGGATCACGAGGTCAACAGATCGAGACCATCCTGGTCAACATGGTGAAACCCGGTCTCTACTAAAAATTAAAAAAATTAGCTGGGCACGTTGGCGCTTGCCTGTAATCCCAGCTACTCTAGAGCCTGAGGCAGGAGAATTGCCTGAACCCAGGAGGCGGAGATTGCGGTGAGCCGAGACTGCGCCATTGCACTCCAGCCTGGGTAACAAGAGCGAAACTCCGTCTCAAAAAAAAAAAAAAAAAAATATACAATGCCCTTTTCTACTCTGTTTTGGAGTATATACACCAACTCAATATGCTCTCTCATATAAAATAACGAAATTATAATTTTAGGCGAATCTTAATAATATCTAGGCGTCCCAAAGTTAAAAGAAAATGGCTATGAATATAGTCTGTTAGAAAAAATATACAATGCATTATTCTACTCTGTTTTGGAGTATATACACAAACTGAGTATGCTCTCTCATGTAAAATAATGAAATTTTAATTTTACCCAAATCGAGAGAATATAAATATAATCTAGGAACCCCAATGTTAAAAACAAAATTGCTCTAAATATAATCTGTCAGAAAAAATATAAAATGCCCTATTCTACTCTGTTTAGGAGGATATACACAAATTTTATATGCTCTCTCATGTAAAATACAGAAATTCTATATTTCAGCGAATCGAAAAAAATCTAAATATTATCTAGGCACCCCAATGTTAAAAGCAAAATTGCTCTTAATATAGTCTGTGAGAATAAAAAATTCAATGCCCTTTTCTACTCTGTTTTGTAGTATATAAACCAACTCAAATTGCTCTCTCATGTACAATACCGAAATTCTAAATTTACGCGAATCAAATAAAATCTAAATAATATCTAGGAACAAAAAAGTTAGAAAAAATGACTCTGAATATAGTCTGTTGAAAAAAATATACAATGCCTTATTCTACTTTGTTTTGGAGTATATACACCAACTCAGTATGCTCTCTCATGTAAAATATAGAAATTCTAATTTTACCCGAGTCGAAAAAATTTATATTATCTAGGCACCCCAATGTTAAAAGCAAAATTGCTCTGAATATAATCTGTCAGAAAAAATATACAATGCCCTTTTCTACTCTGTTTTGTAGTATATACACCAACTCAATATGCTCTCTCATGTAAAATACAGAAATTCTAATTTTACCCGAATCGAAAAAATCTAAATATTTTTTATGCACCCCAATGTCAAAAGCAAAATTTCTCTGAATATAATCTGTCAGAAAAAATATACAATGCCCTATTCTACTCTGTTTTGGAGTATATACACCAACTCAGTATGCTCTCGCATGTAAAATACCGAAATTCTAACTTTACATGAATCGATAAAAATTAAAATATTATCTAGGCACGAAAATTTTAAAAAGAAAATTGCTCTGAATATCATCTGTCAGAGAAAATATACAATGACCTATTCTGCTCTGTTTTGGAGTATATACACCAAGTCCATATGCTCTCTCATGTAAAATACAGAAATTCTATATTTAAATGAATCGCAAATAATCTAAATCATATCTAGGTTCCCGAAAGTTAAAAGAAAATGGCTGTGAATATAATCTGTTGGAAAAAATATACAATTCCTTATTCTACTCTGTTTTGTATTATATACACCAACGAAGTATGCTCTCTCGGGTACAATACCGAAATTCTAATTTTACGTGGATCGAAAAAAATCTAAATATTATTTAGGCACTCCAATTGTTAAAAGCAAAATTGCTCTTAATATAATCTGTAAGAAAAAATATACAATGCCTTTTTCTACTATGTTTTGGAGTATATACACCAACTCAATATGCTCTCTCATGTAAAATACAGAAATTCTAATTTTACCTGAATCAAAAAAATCTAAATATTATCTAGGCACCACAATGTTATAAACAAAATTGCTCTGAATATAGTCTGTCAGAAAAAATATACAATGCCCTATTCTACTGTGTTTTGGAGTATATACACCAACTCGATATTCTCTCTCATGTAAAATAGAGAAATTACCTATATAGGCGAATCAAAAAAATTCTATATATTATCTAGGCACACCAATGTTAAAAGCAAAATGGCTCTGAATATAATCTGTCAGATGAAATATACAATGCCACTTTTTACCCTGTTTTCAAGTATATACAAAAACTCAATATGCTCTCTCAGGTAAAATAGAGAAATTCTAATTTTACCTTAATCGAAAAATTCTAAATATTATCTAGGCACCAATGTTAAAAACAAAATTGCTCTGAATATAATCTGTAAGAAAAAATATACAATATCCTATTCTACTCTCTTTTGGAGTATATACTCCAACTCAGTATGCTCTCTCATGTAAACAACCGAAATTCTAATTTTACGTTAATCGACAAAGATCTAAATATTATCTAGGCACGCCAGTGTTAAAAACAAATTGCTCTGAATATAATCTGTCAGAAAATATATACAATGCCGTATTCTACTCTTTTTTGGACTATATACACCAACTCAGTATGGACTCTCATGTAAAATACCGAAATTTTTATTTACGTGAATTGGCAAATATCTAAATATCTAGGCACCCCAATGTTAAAAGCAAAATTTCTCTGAATATAATCTGTCAGAAAAAATATACAATGCCCTATTCTACTCTGTTTTAGAGTATATACACCAACTTAGCATGCTGTCTCATGTGAAATAACAAAATTCTAATTTTACATGAATCAAAAAAAAATCTAAATATTATCTAGGCAACCCAATGTTAAAAGCAAAATTGCTCTGAATACAATCTGTCAGAGAAAATATACAATGCCCTATTCTACTTCGTTTTAGAATATATACAACAACTTAGGTTGCTCTTTCATGTAAAATACCGAAATTCTAATTTTACGTGAATCGAAATGAATCTAAATATTATCAAGGCAACTTAATGTTAAAAATAAAATTGCTCTGAATATAAGCTGTCTGAAAAAATATACAATGAACTATTCTACACTGTTTTGGAGTACATACACCAACTCAGTATGCTCTCTCATTTAAAATACCGAAGTTCTAATTTTACGTGAATCGAAAAAAATTTAAATATTATCTAAGCATCCGAATGATAAAAGCAAAATTGCTCTGATTATAATCTGTCAGACAAAATATACAATGCCCTATTCTACCCTGTTTTGGAGTATATACACCAACTCAGTATGCTCTCTCATGTAAAATATCGAAATTCTAATTTTACGTGAATCTAAAGAAAATCTAAATATTATCTAGGCTACACAAAGTTAGAAGAAAATGGCTATGAAAATAGTCTGTTAGAGAAAATATACAATGCCTTACTCTACTTTGTTTTGGAGTATATACACCAACTAAGTATGCTCTCTCCTGTAAAATAACGTAATTCCAATTTTACCCGAATCGAAAAAATCTAAATATTATCAAGGAACCCCAATGTTAAAAACAAAATTGCTCGGAATATAATCTGTCAGAAAAAATATAACGCGCCCTATTCTACTCTGTTTTGTAGTATATATACCAACTTTATATGCTCTCTCATGTAAAATACAGAAATTCTATATTTACGTGAATCGACAAAATTCTAAATATTATCTAGGAACCCCAATGTTAAAAGCAAAATTACTCTGAATTTAATCTGTAAGAAAAAATATACAATGCCCTTTTCTAGTATGTTTTAGAGTATATACACAAACTACATATGCTCTCTCATGTAAAATACCGAAATTCTAATTTTACGTGAATCGAAAAAACTCTAGATATTATCTAGGCACCTCAATGTTAAAAACATAATTGCTCTGAATATCATTGTCATAAAACATATAACATGCCCTATTCTACTCTGTTTTGGAGTATATACACCAGCTCAGTATGCTCTCTCATGTAAAATACAGAAATTCTAATTTTACGTGAATCAAAAATATCTAAATATTATCTAGGCACCCCAATGTTAAAAACAAAATTGTTCTGAATATAATCTGTCAGAAAAATTATTCAATGCCCTATTCTTCTCTGTTTTGGAGGATATACACCAACTGTATATGCTCTCTAATGTAAAATATAAAAATTCTATATTTACGTGAATCGAAAAAAATCTAAATATTATCTAGGCACCCCAATGTTAAAAGCAAAATTTCTCTGAATATAATCTGTAAGAAAAAATATACAATGCCCTTTTCTACTATGTTTTGAGTATATACACCAACTCAATATGCTCTCTCCTGTAAAATACCGAAATTCTAATTTTACGTAAATCGAAAAAAACCTAAATATTTTCTAGAAACCCCAATGTTCAAATCAAAATTGCTCTGAATATAATCTGTCATAAAAAATATACAACGACCTATTCTACTCTGTTTCGGACTACATACACCAACTCAATATGCTCTCACATGTAAAATAGAGAAATCCTATATTTAAGCGAATCGACAAAAATCTAAATATTATCTAGGCACCACAATGTTAAAAGCAAAATTCCTCGGAATATAATATGTCAGAAAAAATATACAATGCCCTTTTCTACTCTGTTTTTGAGTATATACAACACCTCAATATGCTCTCTAATGGAAAATACCGAAATTCAAATTTTATGTGAATTGAAAAATATCTTAATAATATCTAGGCGCCCCAAAGTTAAAAGAAAATGGCTCTGAATATAGTCTGTTATAAAAAATATACAATGCCCTATTCTACTCTGTTTTGGAGTATATACACCAACTCAATACGCTCTCTCATGTAAAATACAGAAAATCTAATTTTACCAAAATTGAAAGAATCTAAATATTATCTAGGCACCCCAATGTTAAAAACAAAATTGCTCTAAATATAAACTCTCAGAGAAAATACACAATGCCCTATTCTACTCTCTTTTGGAGTATATACACCAAAAAAGTATGCTTTCTAATGTAAAATACCAAAATTCTAATTATACGTGAATCGAAAAAATTCTAAATATTCTTTAGGCACACCAATGTTAAAAACAAAATTTCCGTGAACATAATCTGTCAGAAAACATAAACAATGCTTTATTCTACTTTGTTTTGGACTATATACACCAATTCAGTATTCTCTCTCAGGTAAAATACTGAAATTCTATATTTTAAGCGAATCGAAAAAAATCTAAATATTATCTAGGCTCATCAATGTTAAAAGCAAAATTTCTCTGAATATAATCTGTCCGAAATAATATACAATGCCCTTTTCTACTCTGTTTTGTAGTAAATACACCAACTCAATATGCTCTTTCATGTAAAATACAGAAATTCTAATTTTACCTGAATCTAATAAATCTAAATATTATCTAGGCACACCAGTTTTAGAAACAAAATTGCTCTGAATGTAATCTGTCAAAAAAATATACAATGCCCTATTCTACTCTATTTTAGAGTATATACACCAACTCCGTATGCTCTCTCATGTAAAATACAGAAATTCTAATTTTACGTGAATCGAAAAAAATCTAAATATTATCTAGGCACACTACTGTTAAAAACAAAATTTCTCTGAATATAATCTGTCAGAAAAAATATACAATGCCCTATTCTACTCTGTTTTAGCGTATATACACAAACTTAATATGCCCTCTCATGTAAAAAAACAAAATTCTAATTTGACGTGAATCGAAAAATATCTAAATATTATCTAGGCGACCCAATGTTAAAAACAAAATTGCTCTGAATATAATCTGTCAGAAAAAATATACAATGCCCTGTTCTACTCTATTTTGAAGTTTATACACCAACTCAGTATGCTCTCTCATGTAAAACACCGAAATTATAATTTTACGTGAATCGATAAAAATCTAAATATTATCTAGGCACCCGAATGTTAAAAGCAAAATTTCTCTGATTATAATCTGTCAGACAAAATATACAATGGCCTATTCTACTCTTTTGGAGTATATACACCCACTCAGTATGCTCTCTCATGTAAAATACCGAAATTCTAATTTTACGTGAAGTTAAAAAAAATCTAAATATTATCTAGGTGCCCCAAAGTTAAAACAAAAAGGCTCTGAAAACAGTCTGTTAGAGAAAATATACAATGCCTTATTCTACTCTGTTTTGGAGTATATACACCAACTCAGTATGCTCTCTCATGTAAAATACCGAAATTCAAATTTTACCCAAATCGAAAAAATGTAAATATTATCTAGGTAACCCAATGTTAAAAACAAAATTGCTCGGAATATAATCTGTCAGAAAAAATATAACATGCCCTATTCTACTCAGTTTTGAATATATACACCATCTCCATATGCTCTCTCACGTAAAATAAAAAAAATTCTATATTTAAGTGAATCGAAAAAAATCTAAATATTATCTAGGCACCCCAATGTTAAAAACAAAATTGCTTTAAATATAATCTGTCAGAAAAAATTTAAAATGCCCTATTCTACTTTGTTTTGGAGTATATACACTACTCAATATGCTCTCTAATGTAAAATACAGAAATTCTATATTTAAGCGAATCGAAAAAAATCTAAATATGAACTAGGCACCCCAACGTTAAAAGCAAAATTGCTCTGAATATAATCTGTCAGAAAAAATATACAATGCCCTATTCTACTCTGTTTTGGAGTATATACACCAACTCAGTGTGCTCTCTCATGTAAAATACCGAAATTCTAAATTTACGTAAATTGACAAAAATCTAAATATTATCTAGGCACCCCAATGTTAAAAGCAAAATTGCTCTGAATGTAATCTGTCACAAAATATATACAATGCCCTTTTCTACTCTGTTTTGGAGTACATACACCAACTCAATATGCTCTCTGAAGTAAAATAAAGAAATTCTAATTTCACCCGAATCAAAAAAATCTAAATATTATCTAGGCACCACAATGTTTAAAACAAATCTGCTCTGAAGATAATCTGTCATAAAACATATACAATGCCCTATTCTACTCTGTTTTGGAGTATATACACCAACTCCATATGCTCTCTCATATAAAATACAGAAATTCTATATTTAAGCGAAACGAAAAATATCTAAATATTATCTCGGCACCCCAACGTTAAAAGCAAAATTGCTCTGAATATAATCTGTCAGAAAATATATACAATGCTCTTTTAAACTCTGTTTTGTAGTATATACACCAACTCAATATACTCTCTCATGTAAAATACCAAAATACTAATTTTATGCGAATCGAAAAAAATCTAAATAATATCTAGGCGCCCCAAAGTTAAAAGGAAATGGCTGTGAATATAATATGTTAGAAAAATTATACAATGCCTTATTCTACTCTGTTTTGGAGTATATACACCAACTCAGTATGCTCTCTCATGTTAAATACTGAAATTCTAATTATACATGAATAGAAAAAAATCTAAATATTATCTAGGCACCCCAGTGTTAAAAGCAAAATTGCTCTGAGTATAATCTGTCAGAAAAAATGTACAATTTTGTTTTCTATTCTGTTTTAAAGTATATACACCAACTCAATATTCTCTCTCATGTAAATTACCTAAATTATAGTTTTATGCGAATCAAAAAAATCTAAATAAAATCTAGGTGCCCCAACATTAAAAGAAAATGGCTCTGAATATTGTCTGTTGGAAAAAATATACAATGCCCTATTCTGTTCTGTTTTGGAGTATATGCACCAATTCTGTAGGCTCTTTCATATAAAATACCGAAATTCTAATTTTACCCGAATTGAAAAAATCTAAATATTATCTAGGAAGCCCAATGTTAAAAGCAACATTGCTCTGAATATAATCTGTCAGAAAAAATATACAATGCCCTATTCTACTTTGTTTTAAAGTATATTCACCAACTCAGTGTGCTCTCTCATATAAAATACAGAAATTCTAATTTTACGTGCATCGAAAAAAATCTAAATATTATCTAGGCATTTTATTGTTATAAACAAAAGTGCTCTAAATATAATCTGTCAGATAAAATATACAATGCTCTATTCTACTGTGTTTTGGAGTATATACACCAACTCCATATGGTCTGTCATGTAAAATAACAAAATTCTAATTTTACACGAATCGAAAAAATCTAAGTAATATCTAGGCGACCCAAATTTAAAAGAAAAAGGCTCTGAATATAGTCTGTTAGAAAAAATATACAATGCCTTTTTCTACTCTGTTTTGGACTATATACACCATCTCAGTATGCTCTCTCACGTAAAATATCGAAATTCAATTTTACCCAAATCGAAAAAATCTAAATATTGCCTAGGCATCCCAATGTTAACAACAAAATTGCTCTGAATATAATCTGTCAGAAAAAATATACAATGCGCTATTCTACTCTGTTTTGGTGTATATACACCAACTTCATTTGCTCTCTCATTTAAAATAGAGAAATTCTATATTTAAGTGAATCGAAAGATATCTAAATATTATGTAGGCACCCCAATGTTAAAAACAAAATTGCTCTGAATATAATCTGTCAGAAAAAATATACAATGCCCTATTCTACTCTTTTATGGAGGATATACACCAACTCAATATGCTCTCACATGTAAAATACTGAAATTATAAATTGACGCTTATCGAATGAAATCTAAATATTATTTAGGCACCCCAATGTTAAAAGAAAAATTTATCTGAGTATGATCTGTCAGAAAATATATACAATGCTCTTTTCTACTCTTTTTTGGAGTATATACACGAACTCAATATACTCTCCCATGGAGAATACCAAAATTCTAATTTAACGTGAATCGAAAAAAATCTAAATATAATCTAGGTAACCCAATGTTAAAAGCAAAATTGGACTGTATGTATTCTGTCAAAAGAAATATATAATGCCTTCTTCTACTCTGTTTTGGAGTATATACACCACCTCTATATGCTCTCCCATGTATCAGAAATTCTAGTTTTACACTAACCGATAGAATTCTAAGTATTATCTAGGCATTCCAATGTTATAACCAAAATTTCTCTGAATATAGTTTGTCAGAAAAAATACACAATGCTTTATTCTACTCTGTTTTGGAGTATATACAGCAAATCAATATGCTCTCTCATTTAAAATACCGAAATTCTAAATTTATGCGAATCAAAATAAATCTAAAGATTTTCTAGGCATCCCAATGTTAATAACAATATTTCGCTGCATATAATCTGTCATAAAAAATATACAATGCCGTTTTCTACTCTGTTTTGGAGTATATACACCAAGTAAATATGCTCTCTCATGTAAAATACCGAAATTATAAATTTACGTGAATCGAAAAAAATCTAAATATCATCTAGGCACCCCAGTGTTAAAAGCAAAATTGCTCTAAATATAATCTGTCAGAAAAAATATACAATGCCCTTTTCTACTTTGTTTTGGAGTATATTCACCAACTCAATATGCTCTCTCATGTAAAATACCGAAATCATAAATTTACGATAATCGAATGAAATCTAAATATTATCTTGGCACCACAAGGTTAAAAGAAAATGTCTCTGAATATAATAGGTCAGAAACAATATACAATGCCTTATTCTACTCTGTTTTGGAGTATATACACCAACTCAATATGCTCTCTCATGTAAAAAAGAGAAATTCTAATTTTACGTCAATCAAAAAAAACTAAATATTATCTAAGCATCGCAATGTAAAACGCAAAATTTATCTGAATATAGTCTGTCAGAAAAATATAAAATGCTTTCTTCTACTCTGTTTTGGAGTATATACACCAACTGAATATGCTCTCTCATGTAAAATACTGAAATTCTAATTTTACACGAACCGAAAAAAATATAAATTTTTTCTAGGCATTCCAATGTTAAAAGCAAAATTTCTCTGAATAAAATCTGTCATAAAAAATATGCAATGCCCTCTTCTACTCTGTTTTGGAGCATATACACCAACGCAATATGCTCTCTCATGTAAAATACTGAAATTATAAATTTACGCTAATTGAATGAAATCTACATATTATCTAGGCACCCCAGTGTTAATAGCAAAATTGCTCTGAATATGATCGCTCAAATGAAATACACAATGCCATTTTCTACTCTGTTTTGTAGTATATACATCAAGTCAATATGCTCTCTCATGTGAAATACAGAAATTCTATTTTTACAGCAATCGAAGTAAATCTAAATATTATCTAGGCACCCCAATGTTAAAAGCAAAATTGCTCTGAATAAATTCTGTCAGAATAAATATACAATGTCATTTTCTACTTTGTTTTGAAGTATATACACCAAATCAATATGCTTTCTCATGTAAAATACCGAAATTCTAAATTTAGTCGAATTGAAAAAAATATAAATATTATCTAGGCACCCCAATGTGAAAAGCAAAATTACTCTGAATATAATCTGTTAGACAAAACATACAACGCACTTTTCTACTGTGTTTTGGGGTATATAAACCAACTCAATATGCTCTCTCATGTAAAATATCAAAATTCTAAATTTACACGAATAGAAAAAAAATTAATATCATTTAGGCACCCCAGTGTTAACAACAAAATTGTTATGAATATAATCTGTCATAAAAAATATACAATGTCCTATTCTACTCTGTTTTGGAGGATTTACACCAACTCAATATGCTCTCTCATGTAAAATACAGAAATTCTATATTTACGTGAGTTGTAAAAAAATCTAAATATTATCTAGGCACCCCAATGTTAAAAGCAAAATTGCTCTGAATATAATCTGTCATTAAAACTATACAATGACCTTCTCTACTCTGTTTTGGACTATATACACCAACTCAATATGCGCTCTCATGTAAAATTCCGAAATTCTAATTTTACGTGAATTGAAAAAAATTTAATGTCATCTAGGCACCCCAATATTAAAAAGAAAACTGCTCTGAATATAATGTGACAGAAAAAAATATACAATGCCCTATTCTACTCTGTTTTGGTGTATATACACCAACTCCATATGCTCTCTCATGTAAAATACAGAAATTCTATATTTAAGCGAATCGAAAAAAATCTAAATATTAACTAGGCACCCCAATGTTAAAAGCAAAATTGCTCTAAATATATTCTGTCAGAAAAAATTTACAATGCCCTATTCTACTTTGTTTTGGAGTATATACACCAACCCAATATGCTCTTTCATGTAAAATATCGAAATTCTAATTGTAAATGAATCGGAGAAAATCTAAATAATATCGAGGTGCCCCAAAGTTAAAAGAAAATGTCTCTGAATATACTCTCTTAGAAAAAATATACAATGCCTTATTCTCCTTTTTTTTGTAGTATATAAACCAACTCAGTATGCTCTCTCATTTAAAATAACGAAATTCTAATTTTACCTGAATCGATATAAATCTAAATATTATCTAGGCACCCGAATGTTAAAAGCAAAGTTGCTCTGAAAATAATCTGTCAGAAAAAATATACAATGCCCATTTTTACTTTGTTTTGGGGTAAATACACACACTCAATATGCTCTCTCATGTAAAATACTGAAATTCTAATTTTACGTGAATCGAAAATAATCTATATAATATATAGGCGCCCCAAAGTTAAATAAAAATAGCTCTGAATACAGTCTGTCAGAATAAATATACAATGCCTTTTTGGAGTATATACACCGACTCAGTATTCTCTCTCATGTAAAATACAGAAATTCTATATGTAAGTGAATCGATAATAATCTGAATATTATCGAGGCACCCCAATATTAAAAACAAAATTGCTCTGAATATAATCTGTCAGAAAAAAATATACAATGCCCTATTCTACCCTGTTTTGGAGGATATACACCAACTCCATATGCTCTCTCATGTAAAATAAAGAAATTTTAATTTTACGTGAATCGAAAGGATCTAAATATTATCTACGCACCCCAATGTTAACAACAAAATTGCTCTGAATATAATCTGTCAGAAAAAAAATACAATGCCCTATTCTACTCTGTTTTTGAGTATAAACACCAACTCAGTATGCTCTCTTATGTAAAATACCAATATTCTAATTTTACTTGAATCGAAAAACACCTAAATATTATATAGGCACCCCAATTTTATAAGTAAAATTGCTCTGAATACAATCTGTCAGAAAAAATATACAATGTCCTATTCTACTCCGTTTAAAAGTATATACAAAAACTCCATATGCTCTCTCATGTAAAATACTGATATGCTAATTTTACGCGAATTGAAATAAATCTAAATTATATCTAGGTGCCCCAAAGTTAAAAAGAAATGGCTCTGAATATAGTGTGTTAGAAAAAATATACAATGCCTTCTTCTACTTAGTTTTGGAGTATATACACCAACTCAATATGCTCTCTCATTTTAAATACCGAAATTCAAATTTTACGCAAATTGAATAAAATCTAAATAATATCTAGGCGCCCCAAATCTAAAATAAAATGGCTCTGAATACAGTCTGTTACAAAAAAAAATAATCCCCATTTCTACTCTGTTTTTGAGTATATACACCAACTCCTTACGCTCTCACATGTAAAATGCCAAAATTCTAATTTTACGCGAATTGAAAAAAAATCTAAATACTATCTAGGCGCACCAAAGTTCAAATAAAATGTCTAGGAATATAGTTTCTTAGAAAAAATATACAGTGCCTTAATCTACTCTGTTTTGGTGTATATACACCAACTCAGTATGCTCCGTCATGTAAAATACCGAAATTCTAATTTTACGTGAATGGAAAAAAATCTAATTATTATTTAGGCACCCAAATGTTAAAAGCAAAATTGCTCTGAATATAATCTGTCAGAAGAAATATACAATGCACTTTTCTACTCTTTTTTGGAGTATATACAACAACACAATATGGTCTCTCATGTAAAATACCAATATTCTAATAGTACGTGAATCGAAAATAATTTAAATAATATCCAGGTGCGTCACAGTTAAAAAAAATGCCTCTGAATATAGTCTGTTAGAGAAAATATAGAATGCCTTATTCTAATCTGTTTTGGAGTATATACACCAACTCAGTATGCTCTCTCATGTAAAATACAGAAATTCTAATTTTACCCGAATCGAAAAATTCTAAATATTATCTAGGCACCCCAATGTTAAAGGCAAAATTGCTCTGAATATAATTTGTCAGAAAAAATATACAATGCCCTATTCTACTCTGTTTTGGAGTATATACACCAACGCATTGTGCTATTTCATGTAAAATACAGAAATTCTATATTTTAGCAAATCAAACAAAATCTGAATATTATATTGGAACCACAATGTTAATAGCAAAATTGCTTTGAATATAAGCTGTCAAAAAATATATACAATGCCCTTTTCTACTATGTTTTGAAGTATGTATGCCAATTCAATATGCTCTCTCATGTAAAATGCGGAAATTCAAATATTACGCGAAATGAAAAAAAACTAAATAATATCTAGGCGCCCCAAAGTTAAAAGAAAATGGCTCTGAATACAATATGTTAGAAAAAATATATAATGCCCATCTCTACTCTATTTTGGAGTATATACACCAACTCAAAATGCTCTCTCATGTAAAATACCGAAATTCTAATATTACTTGAATTGAAAAAAATCGAAATGTTATCTAGGCACCCCAATATTAAAGACAAAACTGCTCTAAATATAGTCTGCCATAAAAAATATGCAATGCCCTATCCTACTCTGTTTTGGAGTATATACACCAACTCCATATGCTCTCTCATGTAAAATTCAGAAATTCTATATTTAATCGAATCGAAAAAAATCTAAATATTATCTAAGCACCCAAATGTTAAAAGCAAAATTGCTCTGAATATAACCTGTCAGAAAAAATATACAATGCACTTTTCTACTCTGTTTTGTTGTATATACACCAAGTCAATATGCTCTATCATGTAAAATACAGAAATTCTAATTTTACCCGAAGAGAAAAAATCTAAATATTATCTAGGCACCCCAATGTAAAAAACAAAATTGCTCTGAATATAATCTGTCAGAAAAAATATACAAGGCCTTATTATACTCTGTTTTGGAGTATATACACCAACTCCATATGCTCTCTCATATAAAATACAGAAATTCTATGTATAAGCTAATCGAAAATAATCTAAATATTATCTAGGCACCCCAATGTTAAAAACAAAATTTCTCTGAATATAATCTGTCAGAAAAAATATACAATGCTCTTTTTTACTCTGTTTTGGAGTATATACACCAACTCAGTATGCTCTCTCATGTAAAATACAGATATTCTAATTTTACCCGAATCGAAAAAATCTAAATATTATCTAGGCACCCCAATGTTAAAAGCAAAATTGCTCTGAATATAATCTGTCAGAAATAATATACAATGCCCTATTCTACTGTGTTTTGGAGTATATACACCAACTCCTTATGCTCTCTAATGTAAAATACAGAAATTCTATATTTAACCGAATCGCAACAGATCTAAATATTATCTAGACACCCCAAAGTTGAAAGCAAAATTGCTCTGAATATAGTCGGTCAGAAAAAATATACAATGCCCTATTCTACTCTGTTTTGCTGTATATAGAAAAACTCATATGCTCTCTCATGTAAAATACCGACATTCTATATTTTAGCGAATCTAAAAATATCTAAATATTATCTAGGCACCCCAATGTTTAAAACAAAATTGCTCTGAATATTATCTGTCAGAAATAATATAGAATGCCCTATTCTACCTTGTTTGGGAGTAGATATACCAACTCAATATGATCTCTCATGTAAAATACCGAAATTCTAATTTTACGCTAATCAAAAATAATCTCAATAATATCTAGGTGTCCCAAAGTTTAAGGAAAATGACTCTGAATATAATCTGTTAGAAAAAATAAACTATGCCTTGTTCTACTCTGTTGTGGAGTGTATACACCAACTCAGTATGCTCTCTCATGTAAAATACAGAAATTCTAATTTTACCTGAATAGAAAATATCTAAATATTATCTAGGCACCCCAATGTAAAAAACAAAATTGCTCTGAATATAATCTGTCAGAAAAAATATACAATGCTTTTTTCTACTCTGTTTTGTAGTATATACACCAACTCAATATGCTCTCTCATGTAAAATACAGAAACTCTAATTTCACCTGAATTGAGAAAATCTAAATATTATCTAGGCACCCCAATGTTAAAAACACAATTGCTTTGAATATAATCTGTTAGAAAAAATATACAAAGCCCTTTTCTACTCTGTTTTGTAGTATATACACCAACTCAATATGCTCTCTCATTTAAAATACAGAAATTCTAAATTAACCAGAATCAAAAATATCTAGATATTATCTAGGCACCCCAATGTTAAAAGCAAAATTGCTCTGAATATAATCTGTCAGAAAAAATATACAATGCCCTATTCTACTCTGTTTTGTAGTATCTAAACCAACTCAATGTGCTCTCTCATGCAAAATACCGAAATTCTATATTAAAGCGAATCGATAAAAATATAAATATTACCTAGGCACCACAATGTTAAAGCAAAATTGCTCTGAATATATTCTGTCAGAAAAAATATACAATGCCCTATTCTACCCTGTTTTGGAGTATATACAGCAACTCAATATGCTCTCTCATGTAAAATACAGAAATTCTATTTTTAAGCGAATCGATAAAATTCTAAATATTACCTAGGCACCCCAGTGTTTAAAGCAAAATTGCTCTGAATATAATTTGTCAGAAAATATATACAATGCCCTATTCTACTATGTTTTATATTATATACACGAACTCATTTTCCTCTCTCATGTAAAATACAGATATTCTAATTTTACGTGAATCAAAAAAAATCTAAATAATATCTAGGCGCTCCAAAGTTAAATGACAATAGCTCTGAATATAGTGTGTTAGAGAAAATATACAATGCCTTATTTTAGGCGGTTTTGGAGTTTATACACCAACTCAATATGCTCTCTTATGTAAAATACAGAAATTATATATTTAAGCGAATCTAAAAAAATCTGAATATTATCTAGGAACCCCAATGTTAAAAACAAAACTGCTCTGAATATAATCTGTCAGAAAAAATATACAATGCCCTGTTCTACTTTGTTTTGGAGTATATAAACCAACTCAATATGCTCTACCATGTAAAATATCGAAATTATAATTTTACGCGAATCGAAAAAAATCTAAATAATATCTAGGCGCCCCTAAGTTAAAATAAAATGGCTATGAATATCGTCTGTTCGAAAAAATATACAATACCTTATTCTACGCTGTTTTAAAGTATATACACCAACTCAGTATGCTGTCTCATGTTAAATACCGAAATTCTAATTTTACGTGAATCGAGAAAAATTTCAATAATATCTAGGCGCCCCAAAGTTAAAAAAAATGGCTCTGTATATACTCTGTTAGAATAAATATACAATGCCTTTTTCTACTCTGTTTTGGAGTACATACACCAACTCATTATGCTCTCTCATAAAAAATACAGTAATTCTATATTTCAGCGAATTGAAAAAAATCTAAAGATTATCTAGGCACCCCAATGTTAAGAGCAAAACTGCTCTGAATATATTTTGTCAGAAAATATTTACAATGCCCTATTGTACTCTGTTTTGGATTATATACACCAACACAGTATGCTCTTTCTTGTAAAATAGCAAAATTCTAATTATACGTGAATCGAAAAATATAAATATTATCTAGGAACCCCAATGTTAAAAACAAAATTACTCTTAATATAATCTGTCGTAAAAAATATACAATGTCGTATTGTACTCTTTTTTGGAGTATATACACCAAGTCAGTATGCTCTCTGATGTAAAATATCGAAATTCAAATTTTACGTGAATCGAACAAAATCTAAATATTATCTCGGCATCCCAATGTTAAAAACCAAGTAGCTCTGAATTAAATCTGTCAGAAAAAATATACAATGCCCTATTCTACTCCGTTTCGGAGTATATACACCAACTCAGTATGCTCTCTCATGTAAAATACCAAAATTCTAATTTTACGTGAATCAAAAAAATCTAAATATTATCTAGGCACCCCACTGTTAAACACAAAATGTCTCTGAATATCATCTGTCAGAAAAAATATACAATGTCTTATTCTACTCTGTTTTGGATTATATACACAAACTCCATATGCTCTGTGATGTAAAATACAGAAATTCTATATTTAAGTGAATCAAAAAAAAGCTAAATATTATCTAGGCACCCCAATGTTAAAAGCAAAATTGCTCTGAATATAATCTTTTAGAATAAATATGCAATGCCCTTTTCTACTCCGCTTTGTAGTACATACACCAACTCAATACACTCTCATGTAAAATAAAATAAATTCTAATTTTACACGAATCGAAAAAATGTAAATAGTGTCTAGGCAACCCAGTGTTATAAAAAAAAATTCTCTGAATATAATCTGTTTGAAAAAATATACAATACCCTATTCTACTCTGTTGTGGAGTATATACACCATCTCAGCATGCTCTCTCATGTAAAATATCGAAATTCTAATTTTACATGAATCGAAAAAAAGCTAAATATTTTCTAGGCACCCCAATATTAAAAGCAAATTTGCTCTGAATATAATCTGTCAGAAAAAATATACAATGCCCTATTCTACTTTGTTTTGGAGTATCTAAACCA
This sequence comes from Callithrix jacchus, assembly GCF_049354715.1. Taxonomy (NCBI): domain Eukaryota; kingdom Metazoa; phylum Chordata; class Mammalia; order Primates; family Cebidae; genus Callithrix; species Callithrix jacchus. Next base: position 50,972,453 of record NC_133521.1, on the reverse strand, counting down.
ACTCAATATGCTCTCTGATGTAAAACACCAAAATTATAAATTTATGTGAATCGAAAAGGATCTAAATAATATGTGGGCGCCTCAAAGTTAAATGAAAATGGCTCTGAATATAGTCTGTTATAAAAAATATACAATGCCTTATTCTACTCTGTTTTGGAGTATATACACCAACTCAGTATGCTCTCTCATGTAAGATAGAGAAATTCTAATTTTACCCGAATTGAAAAATTCTACAAATTATCTAGGCAAGCTATTGTTAAAAGCAAAATTGTTCTGAATATAACCTGTCAAAAAAAATATACAATGCCCTTTTCTACTCTGTTTTGTAGTATATACACCAACTCAATACGCTCTCATGTAAAATAAAATAAATTCTAATTTTACACGAATCAAAAAAATGTAAATATTATCTAGGCACCCCAATGTCAAAAACAAAATTGCTCTGAATATAATCTGTCAGAAAACATATCCAATGTTCTATTCTACTTTGTTTTTGAGTATATACACCAACTCGGTTTGCTCTCTCGTGTAAAATACAGAAATTCTATATTTTAGAATATCGAAAAAAATCTGAATATTATATAGGCACTGCAACGATAAAAACAAAATTGCTCTGAATATAATCTGTCAGAAAAAATATACAATGCCCTTTTCTACTTTGTTTTGGAGTATATACACCAACTCAATATGCTCTCTCATGTAAAATACCGAAATTCTAATTTTATGTGAATCGAAAATAATCTAAATAATATCTAGGCGCTCCAAAACTAAAAGAAAATGGCTCTGAATATAGTCTGTTAGATAAAATATACAATGCCTTATTCTACGCTGTTTTAGAGTATGTACACCAACTCAGTATGCTCTCTCATAAAAAATACCGAAATTATATATTTAAGCAAATCTAAAAAAATCTGAATATTACCTAGGCACCCCAATGTTAAAATCAAAATTGCTCTGAATAAAATCTGTCAGAAAAAAATATACAATGCCCTTTTCTACTTCGTTTTGGAGTATATGCACCAACTCCATATGCTCTCTCATGTAAAATACAGAAATTCTATATATAAGCGAATCGAAAAAAATCTAAATATTATCTAGGCACCCCAACGTTAAAAGCAAAATTCCTCTGAATATAATTTGTTAGAAAAAATATACAATGCCCTATTCTACTCTGTTTTGTAGTATATAAACCAACTCAATATGCTCTCTCATGTAAAATACAGAAATTCAAATTTAACCCGAATAGAAAATATCTAAATATTATCTAGGCACCCCAATGTTGAAAACAAAATTGCTCTGAATATAATCTGTCAGATAAAATATACAATACTCTATTCTAGTCTGTTTTGGAGTATATACACCGAGTGTGAACTTTAATGTAACATACATAAATTCTAGTTCTACGCAAATCGAAATATATCTAAAGAATATCTAGGCGTCCCAAGTTAAAAGAAAATGGCTCTGAATATACTCTGTTAGAAAAAACATACAATTGCTTATTCTAATTTTTTGGAGTATATACACCAACTCACTATGCTCTTGTAAAATACAGAAATTCTAATTTTACGTGAATCGAAAAAAATCTAAATATTATCTAGGCACACCAATGTTAAAAACAAAATCGCTCTAAATATAATCTGTCAAAAAAAATATACAATGCCCTATTCTACTTTCTTTTTGAGTATACACACCAACTCCATATGCTCTCTCATGTAAAATAGAGAAATTCTATATTTAACCGAATTCAAAGAAATCTAAATATTATCTAGGCATTCCAATGTTAAAAGCAAAAATGCTCTGAATATAATCTGTCAGAAAAAATATACAATGTTCTATTCTACTCTGTTTTAAAGTATATAAAGCGACTCAATATGCTCTCTCATGTAAAATATCGAAATTATAATTTTTCGCAAATCAAAAAAAATCTAAATAATATCTAGGCACCCCTAATTTAAATGACAATGACTCTAAATATAGTCTGTTAGAAAATATATACAATGCCTTATTCTACTTTGTTCCGGAGTATTTACACCAACTCAATATTCTCTCTCATGTAAAATACCGAAATTCAAATTTTACGCGAATCAAATGAAATCTAAATAATATCTAGGCGCCACAAAGTTAAAAGAAAATGGCTTTGAATACAGACTGTTAGAAAAAATATACAATGCCCATTTCTACTCTGTTTTGGAGTATATACACTAACTCAATATCCTCTCTCATGTAAAATATCAAAACTCTAATTTTACGTGAATTGAAAACTATCTAAATATTATCTAGGCAAGCCATGTTAATAACAGAATTGCTCTAAGTATAATCTGTCATAAAAAATTTAAAATGTTCTATTCTACTCTGTTTTGGAGTATATACACCAATTAAATATGCTCTCTAATGTAAAATACACAAATTCTATATTCAAGCGAATCAAAAAAAATCTAAATATTCTCTAGGCACACCAATGTTAACAGCAAAATTGCTCTGAATATAATCTGTCAGAAAAAATATACAATGCCCTTTTCTACTCAGTTTTGGAGTATATACACCAACTCAGTATGCTCTCTCATGTAAAATACCGAAAATCTAAATTTACGTGAATCGACAAAATCTAAATATTATCTAGGCACCCCAATGTTAAAAGCAAAATTGCTCTGAATGTAATCTGTCATATAAAATATACAATGCCCATTTTTATTCTTTTTTGGTGTATATACAACAACTCAATATGCTCTCTCATGTAAAAAACCTAAATTATAATTTTACGTGAATCAAAAAAATCTAAATAATATCTAGGCGCCCCAAAGGTAAAAGAAAATGGCTCTGAATACAGTTTGTTAGAGAAAATATACAATGCCTTATTCTACTCTGTTTGGGAGGATATAAAGCAACTCCATATTCTTTCTCATGTAAAATACAGAAATCCTATATTTATGTGAATCAAAAAAAATCTAGATATTATCAAGGCACCCCAATGTTAAAAGCAAAATTTTTCTGAATATAATCTGTAAAAAAAACTATACAATGCCCTTTTCTATTATGTTTTGGAGTATATACACCAACTCAATATGCTCTCTCCTGTAAAATACAGAAATTCTAATTTTACGTGAATCAAAAGAAATCTAAATATTATCTACTCACCCCAATGTTAAAAACAAAATTGCGCTTAATATAATCTGTCACAAAAAATATACAATGCCCTATTCTACTCTGTTTTGGAGTATATACACCAACTCGATATTCTCTCTCTTGTAAAATACAGAAATTCTATATTTAAGCGAATCGAAAATAATCTATATATTATCTAGGCACCCCAATGCTAAAAGCAAAATGGCTCTGAATATAATCTGTCAGAAAAAATATACAATGCACTTTTCTACCCTGTTTGGTAGTATATACACCAAAACAATATGCTCTCTCATGTGAAAGACAGAAATTCTAATTTTAGCCGAATCCAAAAAATATAAATATTATCTAGGCACCACAATGTTAAAACCAAAATTGCTCTGAATATAATCTGTCATAAAAAATATAAAAGGCCCTTTTTTACTCAGTTTTGGCGTATATACACCAACTCAATATGCTCTCTCATGTAAAATAGATAAATTCTAATTTTATGCGAATCGAAAAAATCTAAATAATATCTAGGCACCCCAATGTTAAAAACATAATTTCTCTGAATATACGCTGTCAGAATAAATATACAATGCCCTATTTTACTCTGTTTTAAAGTATGTACAGCAACTCCATATGCTCTCTCATGTAAAATACAATAATTATATATTTAAGCGAATCGAAAAAATCTAAATATTATCTAGGCACCCCAATGTTAAAAAAAATTACTCTGAATAAAATCTGTAAGAAAAATTATCCAATTCCCAAATCTACTCTGTTTTGGAGTATATACACCAACTCCATATGCTCTCTCATGTAAAATACAAAAATTCAATATTTAAGCAAATTAAAAAAAATCTAAATATTATGTAGGCACGCCAATGTTGAAGGAAAAATTGCTCTTAATATAATCTGTCATAAAAAATAGACAATGCCCTTTTCTACTCTATTTTGGAGTATATACACACACTCAATATGCTCTCTCATGTAAAATACCGAAATTCTAATTTTACGTGAATCGAAAAAAATCTAAATAATATCTAGGCCCCCAAAAGTTAAGAGAAAATGGCTCTGAATATAATCTGTTAAAAACAATATACATTGCCTTATTCTACTCTTTTTTGTAGTATATAAAACAACTCAGTGTGCTCCCTCACGTAAAATACCGAAATTCTAATCTTATGCGAATCGAAAAAAACCTAATACTATCAGGCGCCACGAAGTTAAAAGAAAATGTCTCTGAATATAGTCTTTTAGAAAAAATATACAATGCCTTATTCTACTCTGTTTTAAAGTATGTAAACAAACTCAGTATTCTCTCTCATGTAAAATACCGAATTTCTAAATTTACGTGATTCGAAAAAAATCTAAATACTATCTAGGCACCCCAATGTTAAAAACAAAATTGCTCTGAATATAATCTGTCAGAACAAATATACAATTCCCTATTCTACTCTGTTTTGGAGTATATACACCAACTCCATATGCTCTCTCATGTAAAATACCGAAACTCTAATCTTAAGCGAATTGAAAAAAATCTAAATAATATTTAGGTGCCCCAAAGTTAAAAGAAAATTTCTCTGAATATAGTCTGTTAGAAAAAATATACAATGCCTTATTCTACTACGTTTTGGAGTATATACACCAACTCAGAATGCTCTCTTATGTAAAATACCGAAATCTTAATTATAAGTGAATCGAAAAAATTGTAAATATTATCTAGGCACCCCAATGTTAAAAAAAAATTGCTCTGAATATAATCTGTCACAAGAATATACAATGCCCTATTGTACTCTGTTTTGGAGTATATACACCAACTCCATATGCTCTCTCTTGTAAAATACAGAAATTCTATATTTAAGCGAATAGAAAAAATCCAAATATTATCTAGGCACCCCAATGTTAAAAACAAAATTTTTCTGGATATAATCTGTCAGAAAATATATACAACGCGTTTTCTACTCCGTTTTGGAGTATATACACCAACTCAGTTTGCTCTCTCTTGTAAAATACAGAAATTCACATTTTACGTGTTTTGAAAAAATCTAAATATTTTATAGGCACCCCAATGTTAAAAACAAAATTGCTCTTAATATCATTGTCAGAAAAAGTATACAATGCCCTATTCTACTCTGTTTTGGAATATATAAACCAACTCCATATGCTCTCTCATGTAAAATACAGAAATTCTTTTTTTAAGCGACTCGAAAAAAATCTAAATATTATCTAGGCATTCCAATGTTAAAAGCAATATTGCTCTCAATATAATCTCTCAGAAAAAATATACAATGCCCTTTTTTACACTGTTTAAGTGTATATACACCAACTCAATATGCTCTCTTATGTAAAATACATAAGTTCTAATTGTACGTTAATCCAGCAATATCTAAATAATATCTAGGCGACCCAAAGTTAAAGGAAAATGGCTCTGAATATAGTCTGTTAGAAAAAATACACAATGCCGTATTCTACTCTGCTTTGGAGTATATACGCCAACACAATATGCACTCTCATGTAAAATACATAAATTCTAATTTTACCCGAATTGAAAAAATCTAAATATTATCTAGGCAACCCAATGTTGAAAGGAAAATTGCTCTGAATATAATTTGTCAGAGCGAATATACAATGGAGATTTCTACTCTGTTTTGGAGTATATACAGCAACTTCATATGCTCTCTCATGTAAAATACAGAAATTCTATATTTTAGCGAATCGAAAAAATTCTAAATATTATCTAGGCACCCCAATGTTAAAAACAAAATTGCTCTGATTATAATCTTTCAGAAAACATATACAATGCCATATTCTACTCTATTTTGGATTATATACACCAACTCCATATGCTCTCTCATATAAAACTGAGAAATTCTATATTTAAGCGAATCGATAAAAGTCTAAATATTATCTAGGCACCCCAATGTTAAAAGCAAAATTACCCTGAATATAATCTGTCAGAAAAAATATACAATGCCATTATCTACTCTGTTTTGGAGTATATACACCAACTCAATATGCACTATCATGTAAAATACAGAAATTCCAATTTTACCCGAATCGAATAAATCTAAATATTATCTAGGCACCCCAATGTTAAAAGCAAAATTACTCTGAACATAATTTGTCAGAAAGAATATACAATGCCCTTGTCCACTCTGTTTTGTTGTATATACACCAACTCAATATGCTCTCTCACATAAAATACCGAAATTCTAATTTTACGTGAATCGAAAAAAATCTATATAATATCTTTGTGCGCCAAAGTTAAAAGAAAATGTCTCTTAATATAGTCTATTAAAAAAATATACAATGACGTATTCTACTCTGTTTTGGAGTATATACACCAACTCAGTTTGGTCTCTAATGCAAAATACCGAAATTCTAAATTTACGTGAATCAAAAAAAATCTAAATATTATCTAGGCACCCCAATGTTAAAAGCAAAATTGCTCTGAATATAATCTGTCAAGAAAAATATACAATGCCTTATTCTACAATGTTTTGGAGTATATACACCTACTCAATATGCTCTGTCATGTGAAATACAGAAATTCTATTTTTAAGCGAATCGAAAAATATCAAAATATTATCTAGGAAACCCCATGTTACAAACAAATTTGCTCTCAATATAATTTGTCAGAAAAAATATACAATGTTCTTTTCTACTCTGTTTTGTAGTATATACACCAACTCAGTATGCTCTCTCATGTAAAATACCGAAATTCTAATTTTACGTGAATTCAATAAAATCGAAATAATATCTAGGCATCCCAATTCTAAAAGAGAATGGCTCTGAATACAGTCTGTTAGAAAAAGTATATAATGCCCATTTCTACTCTGTTTTGGAGCATATACACCAACTCAATATGCTCTATCATGTAAAATACAGAAATTCTAATTTTACCCGAAGAGAAAAAATCTAAATATTATCTAGGTACCCCAATATTAAAAGCAAAATTGCTCTGAATATAATCTGTCAGAAAAAATATACAATGCAATATTCTACGTTGTTTTGGAGTATCTAAAGCAACTCAGTATGCTCTCTCATGTAAAATAGAGAAATTCTAATTTTACGTGAATCGAAAAGGATCTGAATAATATCTAGGCACCTCAAAGTTAAGAGAAAATGGCTCTGAATATTGGCTGATAGTAAAAATATACAATGCCTTATTCTACTCTGTTTTGGAGTATATACAAAAACTCAGTATGCTCTCTCATGTAAAATACAGAAATTCTCATTTTACCTAAATCGAAAAAATCTACATATTGTCTAGTCACCTCAATGTTAAAAACAAAATTGCTCTGAATATAATCTGTCAGATAAAATATACAATGCCCTATACTACTCTGTTTTATAGAATATACACCCACACAATATGCTCTCTCATGCAAAATACCAAAAATCTAATTTTACACGAATCGAAAAACATCTAAATAATATCCAGGCTCCCCTACGTTAAATAAAAATGGCTCTGAATATAGTCTTTTAGAAAAAATATACAATGCCTTATTCTACTCTGTTTTGGAGTATATATACCAACTCAGTACGGTCTCTCATGTAAAATACTGAAATTCTAAATTTACGCGAATTGAAAAAATCTAAATATTATCTAGGCACCCCAATGTTAAAAGCAAAATTGTTCTGAATATAATCTGTCACATAAAATATACAATGCCCTATTGTACTCTGTTTTGGAGTATATAAACTAACTCAATATGCTCTCTCATGTAAAATACAGAAATTCCATATTTAGGCGAATCAAAAAAAATCTATATATTATCTCGGCACCCCAATGTTAAAAACGAAATTGATCTGAATATAATCTTTACGAAAAAATATACAATGTTCTATTTTATTGTGTTTTGGAGTATATACACCAACTCAGTATGCTCTCTCATGTAAAATACTGAAATTCTAATTTTACGTTAATCGACAAAAATCTAAATATTATCTAGGCACGCTAGTGTTAAAAACAAAATTGTTCTGAATATAATCTGTCAGAAAAAATACACAATGCCCCATTATACTCTTTTTTGGAGTATATACACCAACTCAGTATGGTCTCTCATGTAAAATACTGAAATTCTAAATTTACATGAATCAACAAATATCTGAATATTATCTAGGCACCCCAATGTTAAAAGCAAAATTGCTCTGAACATAATCTGTCAGAAAAAATATAAAATGCCCTATTCTATTTTTTTTTTTTTTTGGAGTATATACACCAACTCAGTTTGCTCTCTCATGTAAAATACCGAAATTCTAACTTTACGTGAATCGAAAAATATCTAAATGTTATCTAGGCACCGCAATGTTAAAAATAAAATTGCTCTGAATATAATCTGTCAGAAAATATATACAATGCTCTATTCTACTCTGTTTTGGAGTATATACACCAACTCAGCATGCTCTCTCATGTAAAATACCGAAATTCTATAGTTTAAGCGAATCAAAAAAAAATTTAAATATTATCTAGGCACGCCAATGTTAAAAGCAAAATTGCTCTAAATATAATCTGTCCAAAAAATATACAATGCCCTTTTCTACTTTGTTTTGCAGTAAATACACCAACTCAATATGCTCTCTCATGTGAAATACAGAAATTCTAATTTTTCCTGAATCGAAAATATCTAAATATTATCTAGGCACACCCATTTTAGAAACAAAATTGCTCTGAATATAATCTGTCAAAAAAAATAAAACGCCCTTTTCTACTCTATTTTAGAGTATATACACCAACTCAGTATGCTCTCTCTTGTAAAATACAGAAATTCTAAATTTATGTGAATCAAAACTATCTAAATATTATCTAGGCACAGGAATGTTATAAGCAAAATTGCTCTGAATATAGTCTGTCAGACAAAATATACAATGCTTTTTTCTACTCTGTTTCAGAGTGCATACAACACCTCAATATCGTCTCTAATGTGAAATACCGAAATTCAAATTTTACTTGAATCGAAAAATATCTAAATAATATCTAGGTGCCCCAAAGTTAAAAGAAAATGGCTCTGAATATAGTCTGTCAGAAGAAATATACAATGTCTTATTCTACTCTGATTTGGAGTATATATACCAACTCAGTATGCTCTCTCATGTAAAATAGTGAAATTCTAAATTTACGCGAATTGATAAAATCTAAATATTATCTAGGCACCCCAATTTTAAAAACGAAATTGTTCTGAATATAATCTGTCAGATAAAATATACAATGACCTATTCTACTCTGTTTTGGAGTATACACACCAACTCAGTATGCTTTCTGAAGTAAAATACCGAAATTCGAAATTTACCTGAATCGACAAAAATCTAAATATATTCTAGGCACCCCAATGTTAAAAGCAAAATTGCTCTGAATTTAATGTGTCATATAAAATATACAATGACCTTTTGTACTCTGTTTTGGAGTATATAACCCAACTCAGTATGCTCTCTCATGTAAAAAAACCCAAATTATAATTTTACGTGAATCTAAAAAATCTATATAATAACTAGGTGCCCCAAAAGGAAAAGAAAATAGCTCTGAATATAGTCTGTTAGAAAAAATATAAAATGCCTTCTTCTACTTTGTTTTGGAGTATATACACCAACTCAGTATGCTCTCTCATGTAAAATACCGAAATTCTAATTTATGTGAATCGAAAAAAAACTAAATATTATCTGGGAACCCCAATGTTAAAAGCAAAGATGCTCTGAATATAATCTGGCAGATAAAATATACAATACCCTATTCTACTCTGTTTGGGAGGATATACACCAACTCCATATTCCCTCTCATGTAAAATACAGAAACTCTATATTTATGTGAATCGAAAAAAATCTAAATATTATCTAGGCACCCCAATGATAAAAGCAAAATTGCTCTGAATATAATGTGTAAGAAAAAATATACAATGTACTTTTCTATTATGTTTTGGAGTATATACACCAACTCAATATGCTCTCTCCTGTAAAATAGAGAAATTCTAATTTTACGTGAATCAAAAGAAATCTAAATATTATCTAGGCACCCCAATGTTAAAAAAAATATTGCGCTTAATATAATCTGTCAGAAAAAATATAAAATGCCCTAATCTACTCTGTCTTGGAGTATATACACCAACTCGATATTTTCTCTCATGTAAAATACAGAAATACTATATTTAAGCGAAATGAAAATAATCTATATATTTTCGAGGCACCTTAATGTTAAAAGCAAAATGGCTCTGAATATAATCTGTCAGAAAAAATATACAATGCCCTATTCAATCCTGTTTTGGAGTATATACACCAACTCAGTATGCTCTCTCATCTAAAATACCGAAATTCTAATTTTACGTGAATCGAAAGAAATCTAAATATTATCTAAGCACCCCAATGCTAAAAGCAAAATTGCTCTGAATATAATCTGTCAGACAAAACATACAATGCTTTCTTCTTCTCCGTTTTGGAGTATATACACAAACTCAGTATGCTCTCTCATGTAAAATACCGAAATTCTAAATTTACGTGAATTTAAAAAAAATCTAAATATTATGTAGGTTCCCCTAAGTTAAAAGAATATGGCTCTGAAAATAGTCTGTTAGAGAAAATATACAATGCCTTATTCTACTTTGTTTTGGAGTATATATACCAACTAAGTTTGCTCTTTCATGTAAAATACCGAAATTTTAATTTTTCACGAATTGAAAATATATAAATATCACCTAGGTATTCCAATGTTAAAAACAAAATTGCTCGGAATATAATCTGTCAGAAAAAATATAACATGCCCTATTCTACTCTGTTTTGGAATATATACACCATCTCCATATGCTCTCTCATGTAAAATACAAAAATTCTATATTTAAGTGAATCGAAAAAAATCTAAATATTATCTAGGCACCCCAATGATAAAAACAAAATTGCTCTGAGTATAATCTGTCAGAAAAAATTTAAAATGCCCTATTCTATGCTGTTTTGGACTACATACACCAACTCCATATGCTCTCTAATGTAAAATACAGAAATTCTATATTTAAGAGAATCGAAAAAAATCTAAATAATCTCTAGGCACCCCAATGTTAAAAGCAAAATTGCACTGAATATAATCTGTCAGAATAAATATACAATGCCCTATTCAATCCTGTTTTGGAGTATATACACCAACTCAGTATGCTCTCTCCTATAGAATACCGAAATTCTAATTTTACGTGAAACGAAAGAAATCTAAATATTATATAGACACCCCAATGTTAAAGCAAAATTGCTCTGAATATAATCTGTCAGAACAAATATACAATGCTTTATTCTACATTGTTTTGAAATATATACCCCAACACTATATGCTCTCTAATGTAAAATATCGAAATTCTAAGTTTACACGAATCAAAAAAAATCTATATAATATCTAGGTGCCCCAAAGTTAAACGAAATTGGCTCTGAATATAGTCTTTTAGAAAAAACATACAATGCCTTATTCTACTCTGTTTTGGAGTATATACACCAACTCCATATGCTCTCTCATGTAAAATACAGGAATTCAAAATTTATGTAGATCGAAAAAAATCTAAATATTATCTAGGCACCCCAATGTTAAAAAGAAAATTTTTCTGAATATAATCTGTCAGAAAAAATATGAAATGCCCTATTCTACTCTGTTTTGGAAGATATACACAAACTCAATATGCTCTCTCATGTAAAATACAGATATTCTATATTTACGTGAATCGAAAAAAATCTAAATATTATGTAGGCACACCAATTTTAGAAACAAAAGTTTTATGATTATAATCTGTCAGAAAATATATACAATGCCCTATTCTATTCTGTTTTGGAGTATATACAGCAACTGAGGATGCTCTCTCATGTAAAATACCGAAATTCTAAATTTGCGTGAATCAAAAAAAATCTAAATATTATATAGGCACCCCAATGTTAAAAGCAAAATTGCTCTGAATATAATCTCTCAGAAAAAATACACAATGCCCTTTCTACTCTCTTTTAGAGTATATACACCAACTCAGTATGCTCTCTCATGTAAATATTATCTAGGGACCCCAATGTAAAAAGCAAAATTGCTCTGAATATAATTTGTCAGAAACAATATACAATGCCCTTTTATAAAATATGTTGGAATATATAAACCAACTCAATATGCTCTTTCATGTAAAACACCTAAATTAAAATTTTACGTGAATCAAAAAAATCAAAATAATATCTAGTCGCCCCAATGTTAAAAGAAAATGGCTTTGAATATAGTCTGTTAGAAAAAATATACTATGCCTTATTCTACTGTGTTTTGGAGTATATACACCAACTCAGTTTACTCTCTCTGTTAAATACCGAAATTCAAATTTTACGAGAATCGAAAAAAGCCTAAATATTATCTAGGCACCCCAATGTTTAAAGCAAAATTGCTCTGAATATAATCTGTCAGAAAAAATATACAATGCCCTTTTCTACTCTCTTTTGGCGTATATACACCAACCCAATATGCTCTATATTATAAAATAGCTAAATTCAATTTATACGTGAATCGAAAAAATTTAAATAATATCTAGGCGCCCCAAAGTTAAAAGGAAATCACTCTGAATATTGTCTGTTAGAAAAAATATACAATGCCTTATTCTACTCTATTTTGAAGTATATACACCAACTCAGTATGCTCTCTTATGTAAAATACCGAAATTCTAATTTTACGTGAATCGAAAAATATCTAAATATCTAGGCACCCCAATGTTAAAAGCAAAATTGCTCTGAATATAATCTGTCAGAAAATATGTACGATGCCCTATTCTACTCGGTTTTGGAGTATTTACACCAACTGCATATTCTCTCTCCTGTAAAATACAGAAATTCTATATTTAGGCGAATCGAAAAAAATCTATATATTATCGAGGCACCCCAATGTTACAAGCAAAATTGCTCAGAATATAATCTGTCAGAAAAAATATACAATGCCGTTTTCTACTCTGTTTTGTAATATATACACCAACTCGATACGCTCTCTCAAGTAAAACACAGAAATTCTAATTTTACCCGAATCGAAAAAATCTAAATATCATCTAGGCACCGTAATGTTAAAAAAAAAAATTTCTCTGAATATATTCTGTCAGAAAAAATATAAAATGCCCTATTGTACTTTGTTTTAGGGTATATACACCAACTTAGTATGCTCTCTCATGTAAAATAACAAAATTCTAATTTTACTTGAATCGAAGGAAATCTAAATATTATTTAGGCAACCCAATGTTAAAAACAAAATTTCTCTGAACATAATCTGTCAAAAAAAATATACAATGCCCTATTCTACTGTGTTTTGGAGTATATATACCAACTCAGTATGCTCTATCATGTAAAATACCGAAAGTCTAATTTTATGTGTATCGAAAGAAATCTAAATATTATCTAGGCACCCGAATGTAAAAAGCAAAATTGCTCTCATTATAATCTGTCAGACAAAATATACAATGCTCAATTCTCCTCGGTTTTGGGGTATATACACCACCGCAATATGCTCTCTCATATAAAATCCTGAAATTCTAATTTTACACGAATTCAAAATTCTAAATATTATCTAGGCATCCCAATGTTAAAAACAAAATTACTCTGAATATAATCTGTCAGAAGAAATATACAATGCTCTATTCTACCCTGTATTGGATTACATACACCATCTCCATATGCTCTCTCATGTAAAATACAGAAATTCTAAATTTACGTGAATCGAAAATAATCTAAATATTATCTAGGCACCACAATGTTAAAAACAAAATTTTTCTGAATATTATCTGTCAGAAAAAATACACAATGCCCTATTATACTCTGTGTTGGAAGATATACACCAGCTCCATTTGCTCTCTCATGTAAAATACAGATATTCTATATTTACGCATATTGAAAAATATCTAAATATTATCTAGGCACACCAATTTTAGAAACAAAAGTGCTATGATTATAATCTCTCAGAAAAAATATAAAATGCCCTATTCTACTCTGTTTTGGAGTATATACACCAACCCAGTATGCTCTCTCATACAAAATACTGAAATTCTAATTTTACGTGAATTGAAACAAATCTAAATAATATATAGGCACCCCAATGTTAATAGCAAAATTTCTCTGAATATAATCTGTCAGAAAAAATATACAGTGCCCTTTTCTACTTTGTTTTGAAATACATACACCAACTCCATATGCTCTCTCATGTAAAAAACCTAAATTCTAATTTTACGTGAATCAAAAAAATCTAAATAATATCAAGTCGCCACAATGTTAAAAGAAATTGGCTCTGAATATAGTCTGTTAGAAAAAATATACTATGCCTTATTCTACTCTGTTTTGGAGTATATACACCAACTCAGTATGCTCTCTCGAGTAAAATACCGCAATTCTATTTTACGTAAATCGAAAAAAACCTAAATATTATCTAGGCACCCCAATGTTAAAAACAAAATTGCTCTGAATATAATCTGTCAGAAAAAATATACAATGCTCTATTCTACTCTGTTTTGGAGTATATACACCAACTCAGTATGCTCTCTCATGTTAAATACCGAAATTCTAATTATACGTGAATAGAAAAAAATCTGAATATTATATAGGCACCCCAATGTTAAAAGCGAAATTGCTCTGGATATAATATGTCACAAAAAATACACAATGCCTTTTTCTACTCTGTTTTGGAGTATATACAGGAACTCAGTATGCTCTCATATGTAAAATAAAGAAATTAAAATTTTACCCGAATCGAAAACATCTAAATATTATATAGGCACCCCAATGATAAAAACAAAATGGCTCTGAATATAATCTGTAAGAAAAAATATACAATGCCCTATTATACTCTGTTTTGGAGTATATACACCAACTCAGTATGCTCTCTAATATCAAATACCGAAATTCTAAATTTACGTGAATAGAAAGAAATCTGGACTATAAATCGTTCTACTATAAGGACAGATGTACACGAATGTTCATTGCAGCACTGTTTACAATAGCAAACACCTGGAATCAACTCAAATGCCCATTGGTAATAGACTGGATTGGAAAAATGTGGCACATATACACCATGGAATATTATGCAGCAATCAGAAATGATGAGTTCGTGTCGTTTGTAGGGACATGGATGAATCTGGAAAACATCATCCTCAGCAAACTGACACAAGAACAGAAAATGAAACACCGCATATTCTCACTCATAGGTGGGTGATGAAAAATGAGAACACATGGACACAGAAAGGGGAGTACTAAACACTGGGGTCTATTGGGGGGAAAAGGGGAGGGCCAGTGGGAGGGGGAGGTAGGGAGGGATAGCCTGGGGAGAAATGCCAAATGTGGGTGAAGGGGAGAAGAAAAGCAAAGCACACTGCCATGTGTGTACCTACGCAACTGTCTTGCATGCTCTGCTCATGTACCCCAAAACCTATAATCCAATAAAAAATTAAAAATAAAAAATAAGCAGTCAATAGTTTACTAAAAAAAAAATAAAATAAATAAAATGTGAAAAAAAAAGAAATCTAAATATTATCTAGGCACCCCAATGTTAAAAGCAACATTGCTCTGAATATAATCTCTCAGAAAAAATATACAATGCCCTTTTCCACTCTGTTGTGGAGTATATACAACACCTCAATAGGCTCTCTAATGGAAAATAATGAAATTCAAATTTTACGTGAATCGAAGAATGTCTAAATAATATCTAGGTGCCCCAAAGTTAAAAGAAAATGGCTCTGAATATAGTCTGTTAGTAATAAAAAACCATGCCTGATTCTACTTTGACTTGGAGTATATATACCAACTCACTATGCTCTCTCATGTAAAATACTGAAATTCTAAATTTACACGAATCAAAATAATCTAAATATTATTTAGGCACCCCAGTTTTAAAAACAAAATTGTTCTGAATATAATCTGTCAGATAAAATATACAATGCCCTATTCTACTTTGTTTTGGAGTATATAAACCAACTCAATATGGTCTCTAATTTAAAATACAAAAATTGGATATTTAAGCGAATCGAAAAAAATCTAAATATTATCTAGGCTCCCCAATATTAAAAGAAAAATTGCTCTGAATATAATCTGTCAGAAGAAATATACAATGCCATTTTCTACTCTGTTTTTTAGTATATACACCAACTCAATATGGTCTCATATAAAATCCCGATATCCTAATTTTACACGAATCGAATAAAATCTAAATAATATCTAGGTGCCCCAAAATTAAAAGAAAATGTCTCTGAATATAGTCTGGTAGAAAAAATATACAATGCCATTTTCTACTCTGTTTTGGAGTATATACACCAACTCAGTATGCTCTCTCATGTAAAATACCGAAATTCTAATTCTACGTGAATCGAAAGAAATCTAAATATTATCTAGGAACCCCAATGTTAAAAGCAAAATTGCTCTGAATATAATCTGTCAGAAAAAATATACAATGTTCTATTCTACACAGTTTTGGAGGATATACACCAACTCCATATGCTCTCTTATGTAAAATACAGAAATTCTATATTTAGGTTAATCGACATAAATCTAAATATTATCTAGGCACCCCAGTGATAAAATCAAAATTGTTCTGAATATAATATGTCAGAAAAAATATACAATGCCCTATTCTACTCAGTTTTGGAGTATATAAACCAACTCACTCTAATCTCTCTTGTAAAATACATAAATTCTAAATTTACGGGAATCGACGAAAATCTAAATATTATCTAGGCACCCCAACGTTAAAAAAAATTGCTCTGAATATAATATGTCGGAAAAAATATACAATGACCTATTCTACTCTGTTTTGGAGAACCTACACCAACTCAATATGCTCTCTCATGGAAAATACCGAAATTCAAATTTTACGTGAATCGAAAAATATCTAAATAATATCTAGGCTCCCCAAAGTTAAAAGAAAATGGCTCTGAATATATTCTGTTAGAAAAAATATACAATGCCTTATTCTACTCTGATTTGGAGTATATATACCAACTCAGTATGCTCTCTCATGTAAAATAGTGAAATTCTAAATTTACGCGAATTGAAAAAATCTAAATATTATCTAGGCACCCCAATTTAAAAAAAAAAGTGTTCTGAATATAATCTGTCAGATAAAATATACAATGCTGTTTTCTTCTTTGTTTTGGTCTATATACAACAACTCCATATGCTCTCTCATATAAAATACAGAAATTGTATATTTAAGCGAATTGAAAAAAATCTAAATATTATCTAGGGAAACCAATGTTAAAAGAAAAATTGCTCTGAATATAATCTGTCAGAAAAAATATAGAATGCCCTTTTGTACTCTGTTTTGTAGTATATAAACCAACTCAATATGGTCTCATGTAAAATCCCGATATACTAATTATATGCGAATCGATAAAATTCTAAATAATATCTAGGTGCCCCAAAGTTAAAAGAAAATGGCTCTGAATATAGTCTGTTAGAATAAATATACAATGCCTTATTCTACTTTGTTTTGGAGTATATACACAATCTCAGTATGCTCTCTCATCTAAAATACCAAAATTCTAAATTTATGTAAATCGAAAAAAATCTAAATGTTATCTAGGCACCCCAATGTTAAAAACAAAATTGCTCTAAATATAATCTGTCATAAAAAATAAACAATGCCCTATTCTAGTCTGTTTTGGAGTATATACACCAACTCCATATTCTCTCTCACGTAAAATACAGAAATTCCATATTTAAGCGAATCGAAAAAAATCTATATATTATCTAGGCTACCCAATGCTAAAAGCAAAATTGCTTTGAATATAATCTGTCAGAGAAAACATACAATTCCCTTTTCTACTCTCTTTTGTAGTATATACAACAATTCAATTCGCTCTCTCATGTAAAATACAGAAATTCTAATTTTATCAGGATTGAAAAAAATCTAAATATTATCTATGCACCCCAATGTTAAAAACAAAATTGCTCTGAATATAATCTGTCATAAAAAATATAAAATGCCCTTTCTACTCTGTTTTAGAGTATATACACCAACTCACCATGCTCTCTCATGTAAAATACAGAAATTCTAAATTTACGTGAATCGAAAATAATCTAAATATTATCTAGGCACCCGAATGTTAAAAGCAAAATTGCTCTCATTATAATCTGTCAGAAAAAATATACAATGCCCTTTTCTCCTCTGTTTTGGAGTATATACATTAACTCAATATGCTCTCTCATGTAAAATACTGAAATTCCCATTTTAGGCCAATAGACGAAAGTCTAAATATTATCCAGTCGCCCCAGAGTAAAAGAAATTGGCTCTGAATATAGTCTGTTAGAAAAAATATAAAATTTTCTTTTCTACTCTGTTTTGTAGTAGATACACCAACTTTATATTCTCTCTCACGTAAAATACAGAAATTCTATATTTAAGTGAATCGAGAAAAATCTATATATTATATAGGCAACTTAATGTTAAACGCAAATTGCTCTGAATAAAATCTGTTAGAAAAAATATACAATGCCCTATTCTACTCTGTTTTGGAGTAAATAAACCAACTCAATATGCTCTCTCATGTAAAATACCGATATTCTAATTTTACGTGAAGTGAAAAACATCGAAATGTTATCTAGGCACCCCAATATTAAAAACAAAACTGCTCTGAATACAATCTGCCAGAAGAAATATACAAGGCCCTATTCTACTTTGTTTTGGAGTATATACACCAACTTCATATGCTCGCTCATGTAAAATACAAAAAATCTATATTTAAGCGAATCGAAAAAAATCTAAATATGATCAAGGCACCCCAAAGTTAAAAGCAAAATTGCTCTGAATATATACTGTTAGGAAAAATATACAATGTTCTTTTCTACTCTGATTTGTAGTATATACACCACTCAATATGCTCTATCATGTAAAATACAGAAATTCTAATTTTACCCGAAGAGAAATAATCTAAATATTATCTAGGTACCCCAATATTAAAAGCAAAATTGCTGTGAATATAATCTCTCAGAAAAAATATACAATGCTTTTTTCTACGTTGTTTTGGAGTATCTAAACAAACTCAATATGCTCTCTCATGTAAAATACGGAAATTCTAATTTTACGTGAATCGAAAAGGATCTAAATAATATCTAGGCCCCTCAAAGTTAAGAGAAAATGGCTCTGAATATTGTCTGTTAGTAAAAATATAAAATGCCTTATTCTACTTTGTTTTGGAGTATATACACCAACTCAGTATGCTCTCTCATGTAAAATACAGAAATTCTAATTTTACTTGAATCGAAAAAATCTACATATTGTCTAGTCACCCCAATGTTAAAAACAAAATTGCTCTGAATATAATCTGTCAGAAAAAAATATACAATGCCCTATACTACTCTGTTTTGTAGATTATACTCCCACTGAATATGCTCTCTCATGCAAAATACCGAAATTCTAATTTTACACGAATCGAGAAACATCTAAATAATATCCAAGGTCCCCTATGTTAAATAAAAATGTCTCTGGATATAGTTTCTTAGAAAAAATATACAATCCCTTATTCTACTCTGTTTTGGAGTATATACACCAACTCTGTATGGTCTCTCATGTAAAATACCGAAATTATAATTTTACACGAATCGAAAAAAATTTAAATTATATCTAGGTGCCCCAAAGTTAAAAGAAAATGGCTCTCAATATAGTCTGTTAGAAAAAATTTACAATGCCTTATTCTACTTTTTTTTAGAGTATATACACCAACTCAGTATGCTCTCTCATGTAAAAAACAGAAATTCTAAATTACGTGAATCAAAATAAATCTAAATATTATCTAGGCACACGAATGTTAAAAGCAAAATTTCTCTGAATACAATCTGTCAGAAAAAATATACAATGCCCATTTCTACTCTGTTTTGGAGTATATACACCAACTCAATATGCTCTCTCATGTAAAATACTGAAATTCTAATTTTATGTGAATCGAAAAATATCTAAATACTATCTAGGCACCCCAAAGTTAAATGAAAATAGCTCTGAATATAGTCTGTTAGAATAAATATACAATGTCCATTTCTACTCTGTTTTGGAGTATATACACCAACTCAATATGCTCTCTCATGTAAAATACTGAAATTCTGATTTTATGTGAATCGAAAAAAATCTAAATACTATCTAGGCGCCCCAAAGTTAAATGAAAATAGCTCTGAATATAGTCTGTTAGAATAAATATACAATGCCTTAATCTACGCTGTTTTGGAGTATATACACCAACTCAATATGCTCTCTCATGGAAAATACAGAAATTATATATTTAATCAAATCTAAAAATATCTGAATATTATCTAGGAACCCCAATGTTAAAAACAAAATTGCTCTAAATATAATCTGTCAGAAAAAAATATACAATGCCCTATTCTACCATGTTTTGGAGGATATACACCAACTCCATATGCTCTCTCATGTAAAATACAGAAATTCTATATTTAAGCAAATCGAAATATCTCTAAATATTATCTAGGCACCCCATTGTTAAAAGCAAAATTGCTCTAAATATAATTTGTAAGAAAAAATATACAATGCCCTTTTCTAATCTGTTTTGTAGTATATACACAAACTCAATATGCTCTCTCATGTAAAATACCGAAATTCTAATTTTACGCGAATTGAAAAAAATCTAAATAATATCTAAGCGTGCCAAAGTTAAAAGAAAATGGCTCTGAATATACTCTGTGAGAAAAAATATACAATGCCTTATTCTACACTGTTTTAAAGTATATACATCAACTCAGTATGCTCTCTCACATAAATTAGCGAAATTCTAATTTTACGTGCATCGAAAAACACCTAAATATTATCTAGGCACCCCCATGTTAAATGCAAAATTGCTCTGAATAAAATCTGTCAGAAAAAATATACAATGTCCTATTCTACTCCGTTTTGGAGTATATACACCAACTCTATATGCTCTCTCATGTAAGATACCAAAATTCTAATTTTATGCGAATCGAAAAGGATCTAAATAATTTCTGGGCGCCTCAAAGTTGAAAGAAAATGGCTCTAAATACAGTGTGTTAGAAAAAAGTATAATCCCCATTTCTACTCTGTTTTTCAGTATATACACCAACTCAATATGCGCTCTCAAGTAAAATACAGAAATTTTAAATTTACGTGATTTGAAAATAATCTAAATATTAACTAGGCACCCGAATGTTAAAAGCAATATTGCTCTGAATATAATCTGTCATAAAAAATATACAATGTCCTATTCTACTCCTTTTTGTAGTATATAATCCTACTGAATATGCTCTATCTTGTAAAATAAAGAAATTCTAATTTTTCCCAAATAGAAAAAATCTAAATATTATCTAGGCACCACAATGTTAAAAACAAAATTGCTCTGAATATAATCTGTCAAAAAAATATACAATGTTCTATTCTACTTCGTCTTGGAGTTTATAAACGAACTCAGTATACTCTCTCATGTAAAATAGAGAAATTCTAATTTTACCGGAATCGAAAAAATCTACATATTATCTAGTCACCCCAATGTTAAAAACAGAATTGCTCTGAATATAATCTATCAGAAAAAATATACAATGCCCTATACTACTTTGTTTTGGAGCATATACACCCACTCAATATGCTCTCTCATGCAAAATACCGAAATTTTAATTTTATGCGAATCGAAAAAAATCTAAATAATATCTATGCACCTTTAAGTTAAATGAAAATGACTCTGGATATAGTCCCTTAGAATAAATATACAATGCCTTATTCTACTTTGTTTTGAAGTATATACACAAACTCAGTATGCTCTCTCATGTAAAATACTGAAATTCTAATTTTACGTGAATCGAAACAATCTATATATTATCTAGGCACCCCAATGTTAAAAACAAAGTTGCTCAATATAATCTGTCAGAAAAAATATACAATGCCCTATTCTACTTTGTTTTGGAGTATATACACCAATTCCATATGCTCTCTCCTGTAAAATACAGAAATTGTATATTTAAGCGAATCGAAAAATATCTAAATATTATCTAGGCAACCCAATGTTAAAAGCAAAATTGCTCTGAATACAATCTGTCAGAAAAAATATACAATGTCCTATTCTACTCCGTTTGAGAGTATATACAGCAATTCAGAGTGCTCTCTAATGTAAAATACAGAAATTCAAATTTATGTGAATCAAAATAAATCTAAATATTATCTAGGTGCCCGAATGTTAAAAGCAAAATTGCTCTGAAAATAATCTATCAGAAAAAATATACAATGCCCATTTCTACTCTGTTTTGGAGTATATGCCCCAACTCCATATTCTCTCTCATGTAAAATACAGAAATTCTATATTTAACTGAATCGAAAAAAATCTGAATATTATCTAGGCACCCCAACGTTAAAACCAAAATTGCTCTGAATATCATCTGTCAGAGAAAAATATACAATGCCATATTCTACTCTGTTTTGGAGTATATACCCCATCCCCATATTTTCTCTTATGTAAAATACAGAAATTCTATATTTAAGCGAATCGAAAAAACTGAAAATATTATCTAGGCACCTTAATGTTAAAAGAAAAATTGCTCTGAACATAATTTTTCAGAAAAAATATACAATGATTTTTTCTAATCTGTTTTGTGGTATATACACCAACTCAATATGCTCTCTCATGTAAAATACCGAAATTCTAATTTTACACGAATCGAAAAATATCTAAATAATATCTAGGTGCACCAAAGTTAAAAGAAAATGGCTCGTAATATACTCTGTTAGAAAAAATATACAATGCCTTAATCTACTCTGTTTTGGAGTATATACACCAACTCAGTATGCTCTCTCATGTAAAATAGGGAAATCCTAATTTTACGTGAATCGAAAAAAATCTAAATATTAACTAGGCACCCGAATGTTAAAAGCAAAATTGCTCTGAATATAATCTGTCAGGAAAAGTATACAATGCCTTATTCTACTCTTTTTTGGAGCATAAACACAAACTGAGCATTGTCTCTCATGTAAAATGTCGAAAATCTAATTTTACGTGAATCGAAAATAATCTAAATAGTATCTAGGCACTTCAATGATAAAAACAAAATTGCTCTGAATATAATCTGTCAGAAAAAATATACAATGCCCTATTCTACTTTGTTTTGGAGTATATAC
The DNA here is from genome assembly GCF_049354715.1 of Callithrix jacchus. NCBI lineage: Eukaryota > Metazoa > Chordata > Mammalia > Primates > Cebidae > Callithrix > Callithrix jacchus. The sequence goes on along the minus strand of NC_133521.1, from coordinate 50,949,271 downwards.
ACCAAATCCATATGCTCTCTCATGTAAAATACAGAAATTCCATATTTAAGCAAATCGAAAAAGATCTAAATATTATCGAGGCACCCCAATGTTAAAAGCAAAATTGTTCTAAATATAATCTGTCAGAAAAAATATACAGTGCTGTTTTCTAATCTGTTTTGTAGTATATAAACCAACTCAATATGCTCTCTCATGTAAAATACCGAAATTTTAATTTTACCGGAATCGAACAAAATCTAAATAATATCTAGGTGCCCCACAGATAAAAGTACATGGATCTAAATATAGTCTATTAGAAAAAATATACAATGCCTTATTCTACTCTGTTTTAAAGTATATACACCAACTCAGTATGCTCTCTCATGTAAAATACAGAAATTCTAATTATAACCGAATCAAATAAATTTACATATTATATAGGAACCCCAATGTTAAAAACAAAATTGCTCTGAATATAATCTGTCAGAAAAAATATACAATGCCCTATTGTATTCTGTTTTGGAGTATATACACCAAATCCATATCCTCTCTCATGTAAAATACAGAAATTCTATATTAAAGCGAATCGAACAAATCTAAATATTATCTAAGCACCCCAATGTTAAGAGCAAAATTGCTCTGAATATAATCTGTCATAAAAAATATTCAATGCAATTTTCTACTTTGTTTTGGAGTATATACACCAACTCAGTATGCTCTCTCATGTAAATTACCGAAATTCAAATTTTACGTGAATCGAGAAAAATCTAAATAATATCTAGGCCCTCCAACGTTAATAGAAACTGGCTCTGAATATAGTCTGTTAGAAAAAATAAACAATGCCTTGTTCTACTCTGTTGTGGAATGTATACACCAACTCAGTGTGATCTCTCATGTAAAATACAAATATTCAAATTTTACCCAAATCGAAAAAATCTAAATATTCTCTAGGCACCCCAATGTAAAAAACAAAATTGCTCTGAATATAATCTGTCAGAAAAAATATACAATGCCCTTTTCTACTCTGATTTGTAGTATATACACCAACTCAATATGCTCTCTCATGTAAAATATAGAAATTCAAATTTTACCCGAATCGAATATAACTAAATATTATCTAGGCACCCCAATGTTAAAAGCAAAACTGCTCTGAATATAATATGTTAGAAAAAATATACAATGCCCTATTCCACTCTGTTTTGGAGTATATAAGCAAACTCCATAAGACCTCTCATGTAAAATACCGAAATTCTAATTTTAAGTGAATCAAAAATAATATAAATAATGTCTAGGTGCCCCACAGTTAAAAAAAATGGCTCTGAATATAATCTGTTAGAATAAATATACAATGCCTTATTCTACTCTGTTTTAATGTATACACACCAAACAAGTGTGCTCTATCATGTAAAATAACGAAATTCTAAACTTATGCGATTTGAAAAAAATCTAAATAATATCTAGGCGCTTCAAAGTTAAAAGAAAATATCTAGGAATATAGTCTGTTATAAAAAATATACAGTGCCTTATTCTACTCTGTTATGGAGTATATACCCCAACTCAGTATTCTCTCTCATGTAAAATACCGAAATTCTAATTTTACGTGAATGGAAAAAATTTAATTATTATCTAGGCACCTCAATGTTAAAAGCAAAATTGCTCTAAATATAATCTGTCAAATAAAATATACAATGCCCATTTCTACTTTTTTGGGGGTTATATACACCAACTCAATATGGTCTCTCATGTAAAATAACAAAATTCTAATTTTACCTGAATCGAAAATAATCTAAATAATATCTAGGTGCCCCAAAGTTAAAACAAAATGGCTCTGAATATAGTCTGTTAGAAAAAATATACAATGGCATATTCTACTCGGTTTTGGAGTATATACACCAACTCAGTGTACTCTCTCATGTAAAATACAGAAATTCTAATTTTACCCAAATCAAAAAAATCTAAATATTATCTAGGATCCTCAATGTTAAAAACAAAATTGCTATGAATATAATCCGTCAGAAAAAATATACAATGCCCTATTCTACTATGTTTTGGAGTATATAAAACAACTCAGTGTGCTCTTTAAAGTAAAATACCGAAATTTTAATTTTACGTGAATCAAAAAAAATCTAAATATAATCTAGGCACCGCACTGTTAAAATCAAAATTGCTCTGAATATAATCTGTTAGAAAAAATATACAATGCCCTATTCTACTCTGTTTTGGAGTATATACACCAACTTCATATGCTCTCTCATGTAAAATACGAACATTCTATATTTAAGCGAATCGAAAAAAATCTACATATGATCTAGGCACCACAAAGTTAAAAGCAAAATTGCTCTGAATATAATCTGTCAGAAAAAATATACAGTGCCCTTTCGCACTCTGTTTTGTAGTATATACACCAACTCAATATGCTCTCTCATGTAACATACAGAAATTATAATTTTACCCAAATTGAAAACATCTAAATATTATACAGGCACCCCAATGATAAAAACAAAATTGCTCTGAATATACTCTGTAAGAAAAATTATTCAATGCCTTATTCTACTCTGTTTTGGAGTATATACACCAACTCAGTATGCTCTCTAATGTAAAATAACGAAATTCTAATTTTACGTGAATAGAAATAAATCTAAATATTATCTAGGCACCCCAATGTTAAAAGCTAAATTGCTATGAATAAAATCTATCAGAAAATATATACAATGCTCTTTTCTACTCTGTTGTGGAGTATATAAAACACCTCAATATGCTCTCTCATGGAAAATACCGAAATTCAAATTTTACGTGAATCGAAGAATAACTAAAAAATATATAAAACCCCCAAAATAAAAGAAAATGGCTCTGAATATAGTCTGTTAGAAAAAAAAAAACAATGCCTGATTCTACTCTGATTTTGAGTACATATACCAACTCAGTATGCTCTCTCATGTAAAATACTGATATTCAAAATTTACACGAATCGAAAAAATCTAAATATTATCTAGGTACCCAAATTTTAAAAACAAAATTGTTCTGAATATAATCTGTCAGATAAAATATACAATGCCCTATTCTACTGTGTTTTGGAGTATATACACCAACTCAGTTTACTCTCTCAGGTAAAATACCGACATTCTATTTTTACGTGAATTGATAAAAACCTAAATATTATCTAGGCACCCCAATGTTAAAAGCAAAATTGCTCTGAATATAATCTGTCAGAAAAAATATACAATGCCCTTTTCTACTCTCTTTTGGCATATATACACCAACACAATATGCTCTATATTATAAAATAGCTAAATTCTATTTTTATGTGAATCGAAAAAATCTAAATAACATCTAGGTGCCCCAAAGTAAAAAGGAAATGACTCTGAATATACTCTGTTATGAAAAATATACAATGCCTTATTCTACTCAATTTTGAAGTATATACACCAACTCAGTATGCTCTCTCATATAAAATACCGAAATTCTAATTGTACGTGAATCAAAAAAAATCTAAATATTATCTAGGCACCCCAATGTTAAAAGCAAAATTGCTCTGAATATAATCTGTAAGAAAAAATATACAATGCCCTTTTCTACTTTGTTTGGAAATACATACACCAACTCCATATGCTCTCTCATGTAAAAAACCTAAATCATAATTTTACGTGAATCAAAAAAATCTAAATAATATCTAGTCACGCCAATGTTAAAAGAAAATGGCTCTGAATATAATCTGTCAATAAAATTATACAATGCTTTTTGCTATTATGTTTTGGAGTATATACACCAACTCAGTATGCTCCCTCATGTAAAATATCGAAATTTTAAATTTATGTGAATGGAAAAAATTCTAAATATTATCTAGGGGCCCCAAAGTTGAAACAAAATGACTCTAAATATAGTGTGTTAGAAAAAATACACAATGCCTTATTCTACTCTGTTTTGGAGTATATACATTACCTCAGTATGCTCTATCATGTAAAATACAGAAATTCTAATTTTATGTGAATCAAAAAAAATCTAAATATTATCGAAGCACCCCAATGTAAAAAGCAAAATTGCTCTGAATATAATCTGACATAAAGAACATACAATGCACTATTCTACTCTGTTTTGGAGTATATACACCAACTCAGTATGCTCTCTAATGTAAAATAACGAAATTCTAATTTTATGTGAATAGAAAGAAATCTAAATATTATCTAGGCACCCCAATGTTAAAAGCTAAATTGCAATGAATAAAATCTATCAGAAAATATATACAATGCCCTTTTCTACTCTGTTGTGTAGTATATAAAACACCTCAATATGCACTCTCTTGGAAAATACCGAAATGCAAATTTTACGTGAATCGAAGAATATCTAAAAAATATCTAGGCCCCCCAAAATATAAGAAAATGGCTCTGAATATAGTCTGTTAGAAAAAAAAAACAATGCCTGATTCTACTCTGATTTGGAGTACATATACCAACTCAATATGCTCTCTCATGTAAAATACTGATATTCTAAATTTACACGAATTGAAAAAATCTAAATATTATCTAGGCACCCCAATTTTAAAAACCAAAATTGTTCTGAATATAATCTGTCAGATAAAATATACAATGCCCTATTCTACTTTGTTTTGGAGTATATACACCAACTCCATATTCTCTCTTATTTAAAATACAGAAATTTTATATTTACGTGAATCAAAAAAAATCTAAATATTATCTAGGCATCCCAATGTTAAAAGCAAAATTGCTCTGAATATAATCTGTCAGAGAAAATATACAATGCCGTATTCTACTCTGTTTTGGAGTATAAACACCAACTCAATATGCTCTTTCATGTAAAATACAGAAATTCTAATTTTACACGAATCGAAAAATATCTAAATAATATCAATGTGCCCCAAAGTTAAAAGATAATGGCTCTGAATATAGTCTGTTAGAAAAAATATACTATACCTTATTCTACTGTGTTTTGGAGTATATACACCAACTCAGTTTACTCTCTCATGTAAAATACCGAAATTCTATTTTTACGTGAATCGATAAAAACCTAAATATTATCTAGGCACCCCAATGTTAAAAGCAAAATTGCTCTGAATATAATCTGTCAGAAAAAATATACAATGCCCTATTCTACTCTGTTATGCAGTATATACACCAACTCCATATACTCTTTCACGTAAAATACAGAAATTCTATATTTAAGCGAATCGAAAAAAATCTATAAATTATATAGGCACATTAATGTTAAAAGCAAAATTGCTCTGAATAAAATCTGTCAGAAAAAATATACAATGCCCTACTCTACTCTGTTTTGGAGTATATACACCAACTCAATAAACTCTCTCATGTAAAATACAGAAAATCTAATGTTACCCAAATCAAAAAAATCTAAATTTATCTAGGCACCCCAATGTAAAAAAAACAAATTTGCTCTGAATATAATCTGTCAGAAAAAATAAGCAATGCTCTATTCTACTCTGTTTTGGAGTATATACACCAACTCAGTATGCTCTCTCATGTAAAATACTGAAATTCTATATTTTAAGCGCATCGATAAAAATGTAAATATTATCTAGGCATGCCAATGTTAAAAGCAAAATTTTTCTGAATATAATCTGTCGGAAAAAATATACAATGCCCTTTTCTACTCTGTTTTGTAGTAAATACAGCAACTCAATATGCTCTCAAATGTAAAATAAAGAAATTGTAATTTTCCCTGAATCAAGAAAATCTAAATATTATCTAGGCACACCAGTTTAAGAAACAAAATTACTCTGAATATAATCTGTCAAAAAAAATATACAATGCTTTATTCTACTCTATTTTAGAGTACATACACAAACTCAGTATGCTGTCTCATGTAAAATACAGTAATCCTAATTTTACGTGAATCAAAAAAGTCTAAATATTATCTAGGCACCCGAATGTTAAAAGCAAAATTGCTCTGAATATAATCTGTCAGACAGAATATACAATGCCCTTTTCTAATCTGTTTTGGAGTATATACAACACCTCAATATGCTCTCTCATGTAAAATACCGAAATTCAAATTTTACGGGAATTGAAAAATATCTAAATAATATTTAGGCACCCCAAAGTTAAAAGAAAATGGCTCTGAATATAGTCTGTTAGAAAAAATATACAATGCCTTATTCTACTCTGTTTTGGAGTATATACACCCACTCAGTATGCTCCCTCATGTATAATACAATAATTCTAATTTTACGTGAATTTAAAAAAATCTAAATATTATCTAGGCACCCCAATGTTAAAAGCAGAATTGCTCTGAATATAATCTGTCAGAAAAAATATACAATGCCCATTTCTACTCTGTTTTGGACTATAAAAACCAACTCAATATGCTTTCTCATGTAAAATACCAAAATCCTAATTATACACGAATCGAAAATAATCTAAATAATATCGATGCGCCCCAAAGTTAAAAGAAAATGGCTCTGAATACAGTCTGTTAGAATAAATATACAATGCCTTATTCTACTTTGTTTTGGAATATATACACAAACTCAGTATGCTCTCTCATGTAAAATACCGAAATTTTACGTGAATCGAAAAAAATCTAAATATTATCTAGGCAACCCAGTGTTTAAAAAAAAATTCCTCTGAATAGAATCTGTCAGAAAAAATATACAATGTCCTATTCTACTCTGTTTTGCAGTATATACACAAACTCCATATTCTCTCTCACGTAAAATACAGAAATTCTATATTTAAGCAAATCCAAAAAAATCTATATATTTTATAGGCACATTAATGTTAAAAGCAAAATTGCTCTGAATAAAATCTGTCAGAAAAAATATACAATGCCCTATTCTACTCTGTTTTGGAGTATATACACCAACTCAATACACTCTCTCATGTAAAATATAGAAAATCTAATTTTACCCAAATCGAAAAAATTTAAATATTATCTAGGCACCCCAATGTAAAAAAAACAAATTTGCTCTGAATATAATCTGTCATAAAAAATAAGCAATGCTCTATTCTACTCTGTTTTGGAGTATATACACCAACTCAGTATGCTCTCTCATGTAAAATACTGAAATTTTATATTTTAAGCGAATCGATAAAAATCTAAATATTATCTAGGCATGCCAATGTTAACAGCAAAATTTCTCTGAATAAAATCTGTCGGAAAAAATATACAATGCCATTTTCTACTCTGTTTTCTAGTAAATACAGCAACTCAATATGCTCTCAAAAGTAAAATAAAGAAATTGTGATTTTACCTGAATCGAAAAAATCTAAATATTATCTAGGCACACCAGTTTTAGAAACAAAATTGCTCTGAATATAATCTGTCAAAAAAAAATACAATGCCCTAACCTACTTTATTTTAGAGTATATACACAAACTCAGTATGCTGTCTCATGTAAAATACAGTAATTCTAATTTTACGTGAATCAAAAAAATCTAAATATAATCTAGGCACCCGAATGTTAAAAGCAAAATTGCTCTGAATATAATCTGTCAGACAGAATATACAATGCCCTTTTCTACTCTGTTTTGGCGTTTATACAACACCTCAATATGCTCTCTCATGTAAAATACCGAAATTCAAATTTTACATGAATCGAAAAATATCTAAATAATATCTAGGTTCCCCAAAATTAAAAGAAAATGGCTCTGAATAAAGTCTGTTAGAAAAAATATACAATGCCTTATTCTACTCTGTTTTGGAGTATATACACCAACTCAGTATGCTCTCTCATGTATAATACAATAATTCTAAATTTACATGAATTAAAAAAAATCTAAATATTATCTAGGCACCCCAATGTTAAAAGCAGAATTGCTCTGAATATAATCTGTCAGAAAAAATATACGATGCCCCCTTCTACTCTGTTTTGGACTATAAAAACCAACTCAATATGCTCTCTCATGTAAAATATTGAAATTCTAATTATACACGAATCGAAAATAATCTAAATAATATCGATGCGCCCCAAAGTTAAAAAAAAATGGCTCTGAATACAGTCTGTTAGAATAAGTATACAATGCCTCATTCTACTTTGTTTTGGAGTATATACACAAACTCAGTATGCTCTCTCATGTAAAATACCGAAATTCTAATTTTACGTGAATCGAAAAAAATCTAAATATTATCTAGGCACCCCAATGTTAAGAACAAAATTGCTCTAAATATAATCTGTCAGAAAAAATATGCAATGCCATATTCTAGTCTTTTTTGCAGTATATAAACCAACTCCATATTTTTTCTTATGAAAAATACATAAATTCTATATTTAAGCGAATCGAAAAAAATCTTTATATTATCTAGGCACCCCAATGTTAAAACAAAATTGCTCTGAATATAATCTGTCAGAGAAAATACACAGTGCCCTTTTCTACTCTCTTTTGTAGTATATACAACAACTCAATACGCTCTCTCATGTAAAATACAGAAATTCTAATTTTATCCAAATCGAAAATATCTAAATATTATCTATCCACCCCAATTTTAAAAACAAAATTGCTCTGAATATAATCTGTCAGAAAACATATAACATGCCCTATTTTACTCTCTTTTGGAGTATATACACCAACTCCTTATGCTCTGTCATGTAAAATACAGAAATTATAATTTTACGTGAATCGAAAAAAATCTAAATATTATCTAGGCACCCAAATGTTAAAAACAATATTATTCTGAATATATTCTGTCAGATAAATTATACAATGCCCTATTCTTCTCTGTTTTGGAGAATATACACCAACCCCATATGTTCTCTCATGTAAAATACAGAAATTCTATATTTTCATGAATCGAAAAAAATCTAAATATTCTCTAGGCACCCCAATGTTAAAAGCAAAATTGCTCTGAATATAATCTGTAATAAAAAATATACAATGCCCTTTTCTATTATGTTTTGGAGTATATACACCAACTCAATATGCTATCTCCTTTAAAACACCAAAATTCTAAATTTAAGTGGATCGAAAAAAATCTAAATATTATCTAGGCACCCCAATGTTAAAAACAAAATTCCTCTGAATATAGTCTGTCAGAGAAAATATACAATGCCGTATTCTACTGTGTTTTGAAGTATATACACCAACTCGATATTCTCTGTCATGTAAAATACAGAAATTCCCTATTTAGGCGATTCGAAAAAATTCTATATATACTCTTGGCACCCCAATGTTAAAAGCAAAATGGCTCTGAATATAATCTGTCAGAAGACATATACAATGCAATTTGTTACCCTGTTTTGAAGTATATACACACACTCAATATGCTCTCTCATGTAAAATAGTGCAATTCTAGTTTTACCCGAATCGAAAAATTCTAAATATTATCTAGCACCCCAATGTTAAAAACCATATTGCTCTGAATACAATCTGTAAGAAAAAATACACAGTGTCTTATTCTACTCTGTTTTGGAGTATATACACCAACTCAATATGCTCTCTCATGTAAACAACCGAAATTCTAATTTTACATTAATCGACAAAGATCTAAATATTATCTGGGCACTCCAATGTTAAAAACAAATTGCTCTTAATATAATCTGTCAGAAAAAATATACAATGCCCTATTCTACTCTTTTATGAAGTATATACACCAACTCAGTATGGACTCTCATGTAAAATACCGAAATACTGAATTTACGTGAATCGGCAAATATTTAAATATTATCTAGGCACCCAAATGTTAAAAGCAAAATTCCTCTGAATATAATCTGTCAGAAGAAATATACAATGCCCTTTTCTACTCTTTTTTGTAATATATACACCAACTCAATACACTCTCTCCTGTAAAATACAGAAATACTAATTTTAAGCGAGTAGAAAAAATCTAAATATTATCTAGGCACCCTAATGGTAGAAACAAAACTTCTCTGAATATAATCTGTCAGAAAAAATATACAATGCCCTATTCTACTCTGTTTTAGGGTATATACACCAACTTAGTATGCTCTCTCATGTAAAATAACAAAATTCTAATTTTACGTGAATCGAAAAGAATCTAAATATTATCTAGGCAACCCAATTGTTAAAAACAAAATTGCTCTGAATATAATCTGACAGAAAAAAATATACAATGCCCTATTCTACTCTGTTTTAGAGTATATACAACAACTTAGGGTGCTCTCTCATGTAAAATACCGAAATTCTAATTTTACGTGAATCAAAATAAATCTAAATATTATCTAGGCAACTTAATGTTAAAAAGAAAATTGCTCTGAATATAACCTGTCAGAAAAAATATGCAATGAACTATTCTACACTGTTTTAGAGTATATACACCAACTCTGTGTGCTCTCTGATGGAAAATATCGAAATTCTAACTTTACGTGAATCGAAAATAATCTAAATATTATCTAAGCATCCGAATGTTAAAAGCAAAATTGCTCTGATTATAATCTGTCAGACAAAATATACAATGCATTATTCCACTCTGTTTTGTTGTATATACACCAACTCAGTATGCTCTCTCAAGTAAAATACCGAAATTCTAATTTTACGTGAATCTAAAAAAAATCTAAATATTATCTAGGCTCCCCAAAGTTAAAAGAAAATGGCTCTGAATATAGTCTGTTAGAAAAATTATACAATGCTTTATTCTACTCTGTTTTCGAGTATATACTTCAACTCAGTATGCTCTCTCATGTAAAATACCGAAATTCTATTTTTACGTGAATCGAAAAAAACCTAAATATTATCTAGAAACCCCAATGTTAAAAGCAAAGTTGTTCTGAATATAATCTGTCAGAAAAAATATACAATGCCCTATTCTATTTTGTTTTGGAGTATATACACCAACTCCATATTCTCTCAAACGTAAAATTCTGAAATTCTATATTTAAGCGAATCGAAAAAAATCTATATATAATATAGGCACCTTAATGCTAACAGCAAAATTCTCTGAATAAAATCTGTCAGAAAAAATATACAATGCCCTATTCTACTATTTTTTGAACTATATACACCAACTCAGTATGGATTCTCATGTAAAATACCGAAATTCTGATTTTACGTGAATTGAAAAAAATCAAAATATTAACCAGGCACCCGAATGTTAAAAAGCAAAATTTCTCTGAATTTATTCTTTCAGAAAAAATATACAATGCCCTATTCTACTCTGTTTTGGAGTATATACACCAACTCAGTATGCTCTCTAAAATAAAATACCAAAATTCTAAATTTACATGAATAGTAAGAAATTTAAATATTATCTAGGCACCCCATTGTTAAAAGCAAAATTTCTCTGAATAAAATCTGTCCGAAAAAATATACAATGCCCTTTACTAATTCGTTTTGGAGTATATACAACACCTCAATATGCTCTCTCATGGAAAATACCGAAATTCAAATTTTATGTGAATCGAAAAATATCTAAATAATATCTAGGCGCCCCAAAGTTAAAAGAGAATGACTCTGAATATAGTCTGTTAGAAAAAATATACAATGCCTTATTCTACTCTGATTTGGAGTATATATACCAGCTCAATATGCTCTCTCATGTAAAATAACGAAATTCTAATTTTAGGCAAATCAAAAATATCTAAATACGATCTGGGCACCCCAATGTAAAAAGCAAAACTTCTCTGAACATAATCTGTCAGAAATAATATAGAATGCACTTTTCTACTATTTTTGCAGTATATACACCAACTCAATATGCTCTCTCATGTAAAATATCGTTATTCTAATTTTACGTGAATCAAAAAAACCTAAATAATATCTAGGCGCCCCAAACTTAAAAGAAAATGGCTCTGAATAAAGTCTGTTAGAAAAAATATACAATGCCTTATTCTACTCTCTGTTCGAGTATATACACTAACTCAGTATGCTCTCTAATGTATAATACAGAAATTCTATATTTAAGCAAATCGAAAGAAAATCTAAATATTATGTAGGCACACCAATGTTAACAGTAAAATTGCCCTGAATATAATCTGTCAGAAAAAATATACAATGCCCTATTTCACTCTGTTTTGTAGTATATACACCAAGTCAATATGCTCTCTCATGTAAAATACAGAAATTCTAATTTTACCCGAATTGAAAAAATCTAAATATTATCTAGGCAACCCAATGTAAAGAACGAAATGGCTCTTAATATATTCTGACAGAAAAAATATACAATGCTTTATTCTACTTTGTTTTGGAGTATATACACCAATTCAGTATGCTCTGTCATGTAAAATATTGAAATTATAATTTTACATTAAACAAAAAAAGTCTAAATATTATCTAGGCACCCCAATGTTTAACGTACAATTGCTCCGAATATAATCTGTGAAAAAAAATATACAATGCCCATTTCTACTATGTTTTAAAGTATATACACCAACTCAATATGCTCTCTCATGTAAAATATCGAAAATCTAATTTTACGAGATTCGAAAAAACGCTAAATAATATCTCGGTGCCCCAAAGTTAAAAGAAAATGGCTCTGAATATAGTCTGTTAGATAAAATATACAATGCCTTATTCTACTCTGTTTTGGAGTATATACACCAACTCAGTTTGCTCTCTCATGTAAAATACCGAAATTATAATGTTACGCAAATCGAAAAAATCTAAATAATATCTAGCCACCAAAAACATATAAGAAAATGGCTCTGAATATTGTCTGTTAGATAAAATATACAATGCCCTTTTCTACTTTGTTTTGGAGTATATACACCAACTCAGTATGCTCTCTCATGTAAAATACAGAAATTCGAATTTTACCCGAATCGAAAAAATCTAAATATTATCTAGGCACCCCAATGTTAAAAAAAAATTCCTCTGATTAAAATCTGTCAGAAAAAATATACAATGCCCTATTCTACTCTATTTTGGAGTATATACACCAACACCATATTCTCTCTCATGTAAAATACAGAAATTCTGTATTTAAGCGAATCGAAAATATCTAAATATTATCTAGGCACCCCAATGTTAAAAGCAAAATTTCTCTGAATATAATCTGTAAAAGAAAATATACAATGCCCTTTTCTACTTTGTTTTGGAGTATATACACCAACTCAATATTCTCTCTCATGTAAAATACCGAATTCTAATTTTACGCAAATCGAAAAAAATCTAAATAATATCTAGGTGCCCCAAAGTTAAAAGAAAACGGCTCTGAATATTGTCTGTTGGAGAAAATATACAATGCGTTATTCTATTCTGTTTTGGAGTATATACACCAACTCTGTTTGCTCTCTCATATAAAATACCGCAATTCTAATTTTACCCAAATCGATGAAATCTAAATATTATCTAGGCACTTCACTGTTAAAAGCAAAATTGTTCTGAATAAAATCTGTCAGAAAAAATATACAATGCGTTTTTCTACTCTGTTTTGGAGTATATACACCAACTCCATATGCTCTCTCATGTAAAATACAGAAATTCTATATTTAAGAGAATCGAAAAAAATTTAAATATTATCTAGGCACCCCAATGATAAAAGCAAAATTTCTCTGAATATTATCTTTCAGAAAAAATATACAATGCCCTTTTCTACTCTGTTTTGTAGTGTATACACCAACTCAGTATGTTCTCTCATGTAAAATACAGAAATTATAATTTTACACGAATCGAACAAATCTAACTATTATCTAGGCACCCAAATGTTAAAAACAAAATTTCTCTGATTATAATCTGTCAGAAAAAATATACAATGCCCTTTTCTATTCTGTTTTGGAGTATATACACCAAGTCAATATGCTCTCTCATGTAAAATACCGAAATTCTACCTTTACGTGAATTAAAAATAATCTAAATAATATCGAGGCAACCCAAAGTTAAAAGAAAATGGCTCTAATTATAGTCTGTAAGAAAATATATACAATGCATTATTCTACTTTGTTTTAGAGTATATACACCAACTCAGTATGCTCTCTTCTGTAAAATACCGAAATTCAAATTTTACCCGAATCGAAAAAACGTAAATATTATCTAGGCACCTTAATGTTAAAAACAAAATTACTCTGAATATAGTCTGTCAGAAAAAATATACAATGCCCTATTGTACTTTGTTTTGGAGTATATACACCAACACAGTATGCTGTCTCATGTAAAATAAAGAAATTATAATTTTACGTGAATCGAAAAAAATCTAAATATTATCTACGCACCCCAATCTTAAAAGCAAAATGGCTCTGAATATAATCTGTCAGAAAAAAATATACAATGCCCCTTTCTACTCTGTTTTCTAGTATATACAAAAACTAAATATGTTCCCTCCTGTTAAATACGAATATTCAAATTTGACGTGAATCAAAAAATATCTAAATAATATCTAGGTGCCCCAAAGTTAAAAGAAAATGGCTCTGAATATAGTCTGTTAGAAAAAATATACAATGCCTTATTCTACTTTGTTTTGGAGTATATACACCATCTCAGTATGCTCTCTCATATAAAATACAGAAATTCTATATTTAAGCGAATCGAAAAGAATCTAAATACTGGCTAGGCACACCAATGTTAAAAGCAAAATTGCTCTGAATATAATCTATCAGAAAAACTGTACAATGCCCTTTTCTACTGTGTTTTGGAGTATATACACCAACTTCAAATGCTCTCTCATGTAAACTACAGAAATTCTATATTAAAGGGAATCGAAATAGATCTAAATATTATCTAGGCACCCCAATGTTAAAAGCAAAATTGCTCTGAATATAATTAGTCAGAGAAAATATACAATGCCATTTTCTACACTGTTTTTTAGTATATACACCAACTAAATATGCTCTCTCATGTAAAATACCGAAATTCAAATTTTACGCGAATAGAAAAAAACTTAACAAATATTTAGGCGCCCCACAGTTAAAAGAAAATGGCTCTGAATATAGTCTGTTAGAAAAAATATACAATGCCTTATTCTACTTTGTTTTGGAGTATATACACCAACTCAGGATGCTCTCTCATGTAAAATACAGAAATTCTATATTTAAGCGAATAGAAAAGAATCTAAATATTATCTACGCACCCCAATGTTAAAAGCAAAATTGCTCTGAATATAGTCTGTCAGATAAAATATACAATGCTTTTTTCTACGCTGTTTTGTAGCATATAACCAACTCAATATGCTCTCTGATGTAAAATACTGAAATTCTAATATTACATGAATCGAAAATAATCTAAATAATATCTAGGTGACTTCAAATTAAAAGAAAATGGCTCTGAATATAGTCTTTTAGAAAAAATATACAATGCCTTATCCTATACTGTTGTGGAATATATACACCAACTCAGTATGCTCCCTCATGTAAAATACCGAAACTCTAATTTTACGTGCATCAAAGAAAATCTAAATATTTTCTAGGCATTCCAATGTTAAAAAGAAAATTTCTCTGAATATAGTCTGTCAGAAAAAATATACAATGCCGTATTCTACTCTATTTTGGAGTATATACACCAACTCCATATGCTCTCTCATGTAAAATACCAAAATTCTACTTTTACGCGAATTGAAAAAATCTAAGTAATATCTAGGGGTCCCAAGTTTAAAAGAAACTGGCTCTGAATATAGTCTGTTAGAAAAAAATATACAATGCCTTATTCTACTCTGTTTTGGAGTATATACACCAACTCAGTATGCTCTCTCATGTAAAATACCGAAATTCTAAATTTCCGTGAATAGAAAAAAATCTAAATATTATCTACGCACCCCAATGTTAAAAGCAAAATGGCTCTGAATATAATCTGTCAGAAAAAATATACAATGCTTCTATCTACTTTGTTTTGTAGTATATACACCAACTCAATATGCTCCCTCCTGTTAAATACCAAAATTCTAATTTGACGCGAATTGCAAAAATCTAAATGATATCTAGGTGCCCCAATGTTAAAAGAAAATGGCTCTAAATATAGTCTGTTAGAAAAAATATACAATGCCTTATTCTACTTTGTTTTGGAGTATATACACCATCTCAGTGTGCTCTCTCATGTAAAATAGCGATATTCTAATTTTATGTGAATCAAGAAAAATCTAAATATTATCTAGGCACCCCAATGTTAAAAAAAAGTTGCTGTGAATATAATCTGTCAAAAAAAATATAAAATACCCTATTCTACTCTGTTTTAGACTATATACACCAACTCCACATGCTCTCTCATGTAAAATACAGATATTCTATATTTAAGCGAATCGAAAAATATCTAAATATTATCTAGGCACCCAAATGATAAAAACAAAATTTCTCTGAGTATAATCTGTCAAAAGAAATATACAATGACCTATTCTAATTTCTTTTGGAGTATATACAGCAACTCAGTATGCTCTCTAATGTAAAATACAGAAACTCTATATTTACGGGATTCAAAAAAAATCTAAATATTATCTAGGCACCCCAATATTAAAAGCAAAATTGCAATGAATATAATTTGTCAAAAAAAATATACAATGCTCTCTTCTACTGTGTTTTGTTGTATATAAACCAACTCAATATGCTCTCTCATGTAAAATAACAAAATTCTAATTTTATGCGAATCGATAAAAATCTAAATGATATCTAGGCATTCCAAAGTTAAAAAAAAATGGCTCTGAATATAGTCTGTTAGAAAAAATATACAATGCCTTTTTCTACTCTGTTTTGGAGTATATACACCAACTCAATATGCTCTCTCATGTAAAATAATGAAATTCTAATTTTACCCGAATCCAAAATATTTAAATATTATCTAGGCACCCCAATGTTAAAAGCAAAATTGCTCTGAATATAGTCTGTCATAAAAAATATACAATGCCCTTTTCTACTCTGTTTTGTAGTATATACACCAACTCAATATGCTCTCTCATGTAACATAAAGAAATTCTAATTTTACCCTAATCAAAAAATCTAAATATTTACTAGGCACCCCAATATTAAAAGCAAAATTTCTCTGAATATAATCTGTCAGAAAAAGTATACAATGCCCTGTTCTACTCTGTTTTAAAGTATATACACCAACTCAGTATGCTCTCTCATGTAAAATACCGAAATTCTAACTTTACATGAATCGAAAACAAATCAAAATAATATCTAGGCACCAAAATGATAAAAAGAAAATTGCTCTGAATATAATCTATCGGAGAAAATATACAATGCCTTATTCTGCTCTGTTTCTTAGTATATACACCAAGACCATATGCTCTCTCATGTAAAACACAGAAATTCTATATTTAAATGAATCGAAAAAAGTCTAAATAATATCTAGGTCCCCGAAAGTTAAAATAAAATGCCTGTGAATATAATCTGTTGGAAAAAATATACAATTCCTTATTCTACTTTGTTTTAGATTATATACACCAACTCAGTATGCTCTCTCATGTAAAATACCGAAATTCTAATTTTACGTGAATCGAAAAAAATCTAAATATTATGTAGGCACACCAATGTTAAAAACAAAATTGTTCTGCATATAATCTGTCAGAAAAAATATACAATGCCCTATTCTACTGTGTTTTTCAGTATATAGAACAACTCCATATGCTCTCTCATATAAAATACAGAAATTCTATATTTAAGCGAATCGAAAAAAATGTAAATATTATCTAGGCACCCCAATGTTTTAAGCAAAATTGCTCTGAACATAATGTGTAAGAAAAAATATACAATGTTCTTTTCTACTCTGTTTTGGAATATATATACCAACACAGTATGCTCTCTCATGTAAAATACAGAAATTCTAATTTTACGTGAATCAAAAAAAAATCTAAATATTATCTAGGCGTCCAATGTTAATAGCAAAATTGCTCTGAATATAAACTGTCAGAAGAAATATACAATGCCCTTTACTACTCTGTTTTGGTGTATATACACCAACTCAATATGCTCTCTCATGTAAAATACCGAAATTCTAATGTAACGCAAATCGAAAAAGTTTAATAATATCTAC
The DNA here is from genome assembly GCF_049354715.1 of Callithrix jacchus. Lineage (NCBI taxonomy): Eukaryota > Metazoa > Chordata > Mammalia > Primates > Cebidae > Callithrix > Callithrix jacchus. Next base: position 50,931,476 of record NC_133521.1, on the reverse strand, counting down.
GCGACCGAAAGTTAAAAGAAAATGGCTCTGAATATATTCTGTTAGAAAAAATATACAATGCCTTATTCTACTCTGTTTTGAAGTATATACATCCACTCAGTATGCTCTCTAATATAAAATACCGAAATTGAAATTTTACCCGAATCGAAAAAATCTAAATATTATCTAGGCACGCCAATGTTAAAAACAAAATTGCTCTGAAAATAGTCTGACTGAAAAAATATAAAATGCCCTATTCTACTTTGTTTTGGAGTATATACATCAACTCGATATGCTCTCTCATGTAAAATAGAAAATTCTATATTTAAGCGAACTGAAAAAAATCTAAATCTTATCTAGGCACCCCAATATTAAAAGAATAATTGCTCTGAATATTAGTCTGTCAGAAAATATATACAATGCCCTTTGTACTCTGTTTTGTATTTTATACACCAACTCAATATGCTCTCTCATGTAAAATACCGAAATTCTAATTTAACGCGAATCGAAAAAATCTAAATAATATCTACGCAACCGAAAGTTAAAAGAAAATGGCTCTGAATATAGTCTGTTAGAAAAGATATAGAATATCTTATTCTACTCTGTTTTTGAGTATATACACCAACTCTGTATGCTCTCTAATGTAAAATACAGAAATTCTAAATTTACGTGAATCGAAAAAAATCCAAATATTATCTAGGCACCCCAATGTTAAAAAAAAAATTGCTCTGAATACAGTCTGTTTGAAAAAATATAAAATGCCCTATTCTACTTTGTTTTGGATTATATACATCAACTCGATCTGCTCTCTCATGTAAAATACAGAAATTCCATATTTAAGCGAACTGAAAAAAATCTAAATATTATCTATGCACCCCAATGTTGAAAACAATATTGCTATAAATATATTCTGTCAGAAAAAAATATACAATGCCGTATTCTACTTTGTTTTGGGGTATATACACCAACTCCATATGCTCTCTCTTGTAAAATTCAGAAATTCTAATTTTACGTGAATCGAAAAAAATCTAAATATTATCAAGGCACACGAATGTTAATAGCAAAATTGCTCTGAATATAATCTGTCAGAAAAAATATACAATGCCCCTTTCTACTCTCTTTAGTATTATATACACCAACTCAATATGCTCTCTCATGTAAAATACAGAAATTCTAATTTTACCCCATTCGAAAAATTCTAAATATTATCTAGGGACCCCAATACTAAAAGCAAAATTGCACTGAGTATAATCTGTCAGAAAAAATATACAATGCTCTATTCTACTCTGTTTTAGAATATATAAAACAACTCCATATGCTCTCTCATATAAAATACAGAAATTATTATTTTACCCGAATCAAAAATATCTAAATATTATCTAGGCACCCCAATGTTCAAAACTAAATTGCTCTGAATACAATCTGTCAGAAAAAATATACAATGCCCTTTTCTACTCCGTTTTGCAGTATATACACCAACTCAATATGCTCTCTCATGTAAAATACAGAAATTTAAATTTTACCTGAATCGAAAAAATCTAAATATTATCTAGGCACCCGAATGTTAAAAGCAAAATTTTCTGATTATAATCTGTCAGACAAAATATACAATGCCCTTTTCTACTCTGTTTTGAAGTATATACACCACCGCAATATGCTCTCTCATGTAAAATACCGAAATTCTAAATATACACGAATCGAAAGATATCTATATAATATCTAGGCGCCCCAAAGTTAAAAGAAAATGGCTCTGAATATAGTCTGTTAGAGAAAATATACAATGCCTTATTCTACCCTGTTTTAGAGTATATACAACAACTCAGTATGCTCTCTTATGTAAAATAAAGAGATTCTAATTTAATGTGAATCAAAAAAATCCAAACATTATCTAGGCACTTGAATGTCAAAAGTAAAATTGCTCTAAATATAATCTGTCAGAAAAAATATACAATGCCCTCTTCTACTCTGCTTTGGAGTATATACACCAACTCTTTATGCTCTCTCATGTAAAATACCGAAATTCTAATTTTTCACGAATTGAAAAAAATCTAAATAATATCTAGGCGCCCCAAAGTTAAAAGAAAATGGCTCTGAATATAGTCTGTTAGAAAAAATATACATTGCCTTATTCTATTCTGTTTTAAAGTATATACAGCAACTCAGTATGCTCTCTCAGGTAAAATACAGAAATTCTATATTTAAGCAAATCGAAAAAAATCTAAATATTATCTAGGCACCACAATGTTAAAAGCAAAATTGCTCTGATATAGTCTGTCAGAGAAAATACACAATGAACGTTTCTACTTTTTTTGGAGTATATACACCAAATCAATATAATCGCTCATGTAAAATACGGAAATTTTAATTTTACCTGAATTGAAAAAAATCTAAATATCATCTAGGCACCCCAATGTTAAAAGAAATATTTCTCTGAATTTAATCTTTCAGAAAAAATATTCAATGCCCTATTCTACTCGGTTCTGGAGTATATACACCAACTCAATATTATCTCTCATGTAAAATACCGAAATACAATATTTACGTGAATCAAAAATAATCTAAATATTATCTAGGACACCAAATGTTAAAAGCAAAATTGCTCTGAACGTAGTCTCTCAGAAAAAATATAAAATGCTTTTTTCTACTTTGTTTTGGAGTATATACACCAACTCAATATACTCTCTCATGTAAAATACCTGAGTTCTAAATTTACGCAAATTGAAAAGAATCTAAATATTGTCTAGGTACCCCACGTTTAAAAACAAAATTGCTCGGAATATAGTTTGTCGGAAAAAATATACAATGATCTTTTCTACCCTCTTTTTGAGCATATACACCAACCCAATATGCTCTCTCATGTAAAATACCGAAATTCTATATACACGCCTATCGAAAAAATTATTAATATTATCTAGGCACACCTATGTTAAAAGTAAAATTGCTCTGAATATAATCTGTCTGAAAAAATATACAATTTCTTCTTCTACTCTGTTTTGGATTATATAGACCAAATCAATACACTCTCTCTTTTAAAATACCGAAATTCTAATATAATGTGAATCGAAAAAAATCTAAATAATATCTAGGCGCCCCACAGTTGAAATAAAACGGCTCTGAATATATTCTGTTAAAAAATATACAATTTTTTATTCTATTCTGTTTTGTAGTATATACACCAACTCAGTATGCTCTCTCATGTAAAATACCGAAATTCTAATTTTACCCGAATCGAAAAAAGCTAAATATTGTCTAGGCACCCCAATGTTAAAAGCAAAATTGCTCTGAATATAATCTGTCAGAAACAATATAGAAAGCCCATTTCTACTCTGTTTTGTAGTATATACACCTACTCAATATCCTCTCTCATGTAAAATACAGAAATTCTTATTTTACCCGAATCGAAAAAATGTAAATATTATCTAGGCACCCCAAGGTTAAAGACGAAATTACTCTGAATACAATCTGTCAGAAAAAATATACAATAACCTATTCTACTCTGTTTTGGGGTATATACACCAAATCAGTTTTCTCTCTTATATAAAATACCGAAATTCTAATTTTACGTGAATCGAAAAAAATCTAAATATTATCTAGGCACCCCAATGTTAAAATGAAAGTTGCTCTGAATATAATCTGTCAGAAATATATACAATGCCCTATTCTACTCTGTTTTGAGGTATATACACCAACTCCCAATGCTCTCACATGTAAAATACAGAAATTCTATATTTAAGCGAATCGAAAAAAATCTAAATATTATCTAGGCACCCCAATGTTAAAAGCAAAATTGCTCTGAATATAATCGGTCAGAAAAAATATCCAATGCAATTTTCTATTCTGTTTTGTAGCATATACACAAACCCAAGTTTCTCTATCATGGAAAATACGGAAATTCTAGTCTTACCTCAATCGACAAAATCTCAATATTATGTAGGCACCCCAATGTTAAAAATAAAATTGCTCTGAATATAATCTGTCAAAAAATATACAATGCCGTTTTCTACTCTGTTTTGGAGTATATACACCAACTCCCTATGCTCTCTCATTTAAAATACAGAAATTCTATATTTAAGTGAATCAAAAAAAATCTAAATATTATCTTGGCACCCCAATGTTAAAAGCAAAATTGCTCTGAATATAATCTGTCAGAAAAAATGTACAATGCCTTTTTCTACTCTGTTTTGTAGTATACACACAAACAAAATATGCTCTCTAAGGTAAAATACCGATATTTTAAATTTAAGCGAATAGAAAAACATCTAAATGATATCTAGGCGCCCCAAAGTTAAAAGAAAATGGCTCTTAATACAGTCTGCTAAGAAAAATATAAAATGCCTTATTCTACTCTATTTTGCAGTATATACACCAACACAGTATGCCCTCCCATTGAAAACACAGAAATTCTCATTTTACCGAAATCGATAAAATCTAAATATTATCTATGCACCCCAATGTTAAAAGCAAAATTGCTGTGAATATAATGTGTCAGAAACAATATATAATGCCATTTTCTACTCTCTTTTGTAGTATATACACCAACTAAATATGGTCTATCATGTAAAATACAGAAATTCTAATTTTATCCGAATCGAAATAATCCAAATATTATCTAGGCACCGTAATGTTAAAAACAAAATTGCTCTGAATATAATCTGTCAGAAAAAATATACAATACACTATTCTACTCTGTTTTGGAGTATATACACCAACTCAGTACTCTCTCTCATGTAAAATACAGATATTCTAATTTTACGTGAATCGAAAAATATCTAAATATTATCTAGGCAGCCCAATGTTAAAAGCAAAATTACTCTAAATATAATCTGTAAGAAAAAATATACAATGCCCTTTTCTACTCTGTTTTGGAGTATATACACCAACTCTTTATGCTCTCTCATGTAAAATAACGAAATTCTAATTTTATGCGAATAGAAAAAAATCTAAATAATATCTAGGCACCACAAAGTTAAAAGAAAATGGCTCTGAATATAGTCTCTTAGAAAAAATATACAGTGCCTTATTCTACTCTGTTTTTGAGTATAAACAACAACTCAGTATGTTCTCTCATTTAAAATACAGAAATTCTAATTTTACACGAATTGAAAAAATCTAAATAATATCTAGACACCCCGATGTTAAAAGCAAAACTGTTCTAAATATAATCTGTCAGAAAAAAAAACAATGCGCTTTTCTACTCTGTTTTGTAGTATATACACCAACTCAATATGCTCTCTCATGTAAAATACAGAAATTCTGTTTTTACCTGAATCGAAAAAATAGAAATATTATCTAGGCACCCCAATGATAAAAACAAAATTTCTCTGAATATAATATGTCAGAAAAAATATACAATCCCCTATTCTACTCTGTCTTGAATTATATACACCAACTCTATATGCTCTCTCATTTAAAATACAGAAATTCTATATTTAAGTGAATCGAAAAAAATCTAAATATTATCTAGGTACCCGAATGTTAAAAACAAAATTGCTCTGAATATAATGTGTCAGAAAAAATATACAATGCTCTTTTCTACTTTGTTTTGTAGTATATACACAAACTCCATATGCTCTCCATGTAAAATACAGAAATTCTAATTTTAACTGAATCGAAAAATTCTAAATATTATCTAGGCACCACAATGTTAAAAGCAAAATTTCTCTGAATATAATCTGTCAGAAAATATATACAATGCCATATTCTACTATGTTTTTGAGTATATAAACCAACTCTTTATGCTCTCTGATATAAAATACTGAAATTCAAATTTTTCGTGAATCGAAAAAAATCTAAATAATATCAAGGCGCCCCAATGTTAAAACAAAAATGGCTCAGAATATAGTCTGTTAGAAAAAAAAAACAATGCCTTTTTCTACTCGATTTTTGAGTGTATACACCAACTCAGTATGCTCTCTCATGTAAAATACAGAAATTCTAATTTTACCCGAATCGAAAAAATCTAAATATAATCTAGGCACCCTGTGTTAAAAACAAAATTGCTCTTAATATAATTTGTCAGAAAAAATAAACAATGCCCTATTCTACTTTGTTTTGGAATATATACACCAACTCAGTTTGCTCTCTCAAGTAAAATACCGAAATTCAAATTTTATGTGAATCGATAAAAATGTAAATATTATCTAGGCACCCCAATGTTAAAAGCAAAGTTGCTCTGAATATAATCTTTCAGAAAAAATACACAATGCCCTTTTCTAATCTGTTTTAGAGAATATAAACCAACTCAATATGCTCTCACTTTTAAAATACAGAAATTCAGTATTTAAGCGAATCGAAAAAAATATAAATATTATCTAGGCACCCCAATGTTAAAAGCAAATTTGCTCTGAATATAATCTGTCAGAGAAAATATACAATGCCATTTTCTACTCTGTTTTGGAGTATATACACCAACTCAATATGCTCTCTCATGTAAAATAACAAAATTCTAATTTTACCCTAATCGAAAAAATCTAAATATTATCAAGGCACCCCAATGTTTAAAACAAAATTTCTCTGAATATAATCTGTCAGAAAAAATATACAATGCCCTATTCTACTCTGCTTTGGAGTATATATAGCAACTCCATATGCTCTCTCATCTAAAATACAAAAATTCTATATTTAAATGAATAGAAAAGAATCTAAATATTATCTAGGCACCCCAATGTTAAAAGCAAAATTGCTCTGAATATAATCTGTCAGAGAAAATATACAATGCCCTTTCTACTCTGTTTTGTAATATATACACCAACTCTGTATGCTCTCTCATGTAAAATACCAAAATTCTAATTTTACGTGAATCGAAAAAATCTAAATATTATCTAGGCACCCCAATGTTAAAAACAAAACTGCTCTGAATATAATCTGTCAGAAAAAAAATACAAGGCCCTATTCTAATTTGTTTTGGAGTATATCCACCAACTCAATATGCTCTCTCATGTAAAATACATAAATTCTATATTTAAGAGAATCGAAAAAAATCTAAATATCAACTAGGCACCCCAATGTTAAAAGAAAAATTCCACTAAATATAATCTGTCAAATATATATACAATGCCCTTTTCTATATTGTTTTGGAGTATATACACCCACTCAATATGCTCTCTCACGTAAAATACCCAAATTCTAATTTTACGTGAATCGAAAAACTCTAAATGATATCTAGGTGCCCTAAAGTTAAAAGAAAATGGCTCTCAATATAATCTGTCACAAAAAATATACAAGGCTCTTTTCTACTCTGTTTTGTACTATGTACACCAACTCAATATACTTTCATAAGTAAAATACAGAAATTCTAATTTTACCCGATTCGAAAAAATCTAAATATGATTTAGGCACCCGAATATTAAAAAAAAATTTCTCTGAATATAATCTGTCTGAAAAATTATACAAGGCCCTATTCATTTTGTTTTGGAGTATATCCACCAACTCCATATGCTCTCTCATGTAAAATACAGAAATTCTAATATTACGTGAATCGAAGAAAATCTAAATAATATCTAGGCTCCCCAAAGTTAACAGAAAATGGCTCTGAATATAGTCTGTTAGAAAAAAGTATACAATGCCTTATTCTACTCTGTTTTGGAGTTTATACAACAACTCAGTATACTCTCTCATGTTAAATAGCGAAATTCTAATTTTACGTGAATCGAAAAAAATCTAAATATTATCGAGGCACCCCAATGTTAAAAAAAAATTGCTCTGAATATAATCTGTCGGAAAAACTCTACAAAGCCCTATTCTACTCTGTTTGGGAGTATATACACCAATTCCATATGCTCTCTAATGTAAAATACTGAAATTCAATATTTAAGCGAATCGAAAAAAATCTAAATATTATCTAGGCACCCCAATGTTAAAAGCAGAATTGCTCTGAATATAATCTGTCATAAAAAATATACAATGCCCTTTTCTACTCTGTTTTGGAGTATAAACACCAACTCAATATTCTCTCTCATGTAAATTACTGAAATTCTAATTTTCCATTAATCGACAAAAATCTAAATATTATCTAGGCACGCCAGTGTTAAAAACAAAATTTCTCTGAATATAATCTCTCATAAAAAATATACAATGCCCTATTCTACTCTTTTTTGGAGTATATACACCAACTCAGTATGGTCTCTCATGTAAAATACCGAAATTCTTAATTTACGTGAATCGACAAATATCTAAATATTATCTAGGCACCTCAATGTTAAAAGCAAAACTGCTCTGAATATAATCTCTCAGAAAAAATATACAAAGCCATATTCTACTTTGTTTTTGAGTATATACACCAACTCATTATGCTCTCTCATGTAAAATACCGAAATTCTAATTTTACGTGAATCTAAAGAAAACGAACTATTATCTAGGCTCCCCAAAGTTAAAAGAAAAAGTCTCTGAAAATAGTCTGTTAGAGAAAATATACAATGTCTTATTCTATTTTGTTTTGGAATATATACAACAACTAAGTATGCTATCTCATGTAAAATACCGAAATTCATATATTACCCGAATCGAAAAAATCTAAATATTATCTAGGTACCCCAATGTTGAAAACAAAATTTCTAGGAATATAATCTGTCAGAAAAAATATAACATGCCCTATTCTACTCTGTTTTGGAATATATAAACCATCTCCATATGCTCTCTCATGTAAAATAAAAAAATTCAATATTTAAGCGAATTGAAAAAAATCTAAATATTCTCTAAGCACCCCAATGTTAAAAGCAAAATTGCCCTGAATATAATCTGTCTGAAAATATATACAATGCCCAATTCTACTCTTTTGTGAGGTATGTACACCAACTCAGTTTGCTCTCTCATTTAAAATACCGAAATTCTAAATTTACGTGAATCGAAAGAAATCTAAATATTATATAGGCACCCCAATGTTAAAAGCAAAATTTCTCTGAATGCAATCTGTCATATAAAATATAAAATGCCCTTTTCTACTCTGTTTTGGAGTATATACACCAACTCAATATGCTCTCCCATGCAAAAAACCTAAATTATAATTTTACGTGAATCGAAAAAATCTAAATAATATCTAGGCGCCCCAAAGCTAAAAGAAAATGGCTCTGAATATAGTCTGTTAGAAAAAATATACAATGCTTTATTCAACTCTGTTTTGGAGTATATACTTCAACTCAGTATGCTCTCTCATGTAAAATACCAAAATTTTAATTTACGTGAATCGAAAAAACACTAAATATTATCTAGGCACCCCAATGTTAAAAGCAAAGTTGCTCTGAATATAATCTGTCATAAAAAATATACAATGCTTTATTCTACTCTGTTTTGGAGTATATACACCAATTCAATATTCTCTCTCACGTAAAATACAGAAATTCTATATTTAAGCGAATCGAAAAAAATCTATATATTATATAGGCACCTAAATGATAAAAGCATAACTGCTCTGAATAAAATCTGTCAGAAAAAATATACAATGCCCTATTCTACTCTGTTTTGGAGTATATAAACCAACTCAATACGGTCTTCCTTGAAAAATACAGAAATTCTAATTTTACCTGAATTTTAAAAAATCTAAATATAATCTAGGCACCCCCATGTTAAAAACAAAATTGTTCTCAATATAATCTGTCAGAAAAAATATACAATGCCTTATTCTACTTTGTTTTGGAGGATATACACGAACTCAATATGCTCTCTCATGTAAAAACAGAAGTTCTATATTTACGTGAATCGAAAAAAATCTAAATATTATCTAGGCACCCCAATGTTAAAAACAAAAATTCTCTGACTATAATCTCTCAGAAAACATTCACAATGTTTTTTTCTACTTTGTTTTAGAGTATATACACCAACTCAGTATGCTCTCTCATGTAAAATACAGAAATTCTAAATTTACGTACATCGAAAAAAATCTAAATATTATCTAGGCACCCCAATGTTAAAAACAAAATTGCTCTGAATATAATCTCTCAGAAAAAATTCACAATGCTTTTTACTACTCTGTTTTAGAGTATATACACCAACTCAGTATGCTCTCTCATGTAAAATACCGAAATTCTAATTTTACTTGAATCGAAAAAAATATAAATATTATCTAGACACCCCCATGTTAAAAACAACATTGCTCTGATTATAATCTGTCAGAAAACATATAACATGCCCTATTCTACTCTGTTTTGGAGTATATACACCAAGTCAGTATGCTCTCTCATGTAAAATATTGAAATTCTAATTTTACGTGAATCGAATAAAATCTAAATATTATCTAGGAAGCCTAATGTTGAAAACAAAATTTTTCTGAATATAATATTTCAGAAAAAATATACAATGCCCTACTCTACTCTGTTTTGTAGAATATATACCAACTCCATATGCTCTCTCATGTAAAATGCAGAAATTCTATATTTAAGCGAATCGAAAAAAATCTATATATTATATAGGCACCTTAATGGTAAAAGCAAAATTGCTCTGAATAAAACCTGTCAAAAAAAATAAACAATGCCCTATACTACTCTGTTTTGGAGTATATACACCAACTCAATACGCTCTCTCATGTAAAATACACAAATTCTAATTTTACCCAAATCGAAAAAATCTAAAGGTTATCTAGGAATCCCAATGTTAAAATCAAAATTGCTTTGAATATAATCTCTCAGAAAAAATACACAATCCCCTTTTCTACTCTGTTATAGAGTATATAACCCAAATCAATATGGTCTCATGTAAAATTCGGATATTCTGATTTTACGCGAATCTATGAATATCTAAATAATATCTAGGCGCCCCAAAGTTAAAAGAAAATGGCTCTGAATATACCCTGTTTGAAAAAATATACAATGCCTTTTTCTACTCTGTTTTGGAGTATATACACCAACTCAGTATGCTCTGTCATGTAAAATACCGAAATTCTAATTTTACGTGAATCGAAAAAAATCTAAATATTATCTAGTCACCCCAATGTTAAAATCAAAATTGCTCTGAATATAATCTGTCAGAAAAAATATACAATGCTCTTTTCTACTCTGTTTTGGAGTATAAACACCAACTCAATATGCTCTCTCATGTAAAATACGGAAATTATAATTTTACAAGAATCAAAAAAGATCTAAATAATATCGATGTGCCCCAAAGTTAAAAGAAAATAACTCTGAAGACAGTTTGTTCGAATAAATATACAATGCCTTATTCTACTTTGTTTTGGATTATATACACAAACTCAGTATGCTCTCTCATGTAAAATACAGAAATTCAAATTTTACCCGAATCGAAAACATCTAAATATTATATAGGCACACAAATGATAAAAAAAATGGCTCTGAATATAATCTGTCAGAAAAAAATATACAATGCCCTTTTATACAATGTTTTGGAATATATAAACCAAGTCAGTATGCTCTCTCATGTAAAATACCGAAATTCTAATTTTATGTGAATAGAAAGAAACGTAAATATTATCTAGGCACCCCAATGTTAAAAGAAAATGTCTCTGAAAATAGTCTGCTAGAGAAAATATACAATGTCTTATTCTATTTTATTTTGGAATACATACACCAACTAAATATGCCCTCTCATGTAAAATACCGAAATTCAAATATTACCCGAATCGAAAAAATCTAAATATTACCTTGGTACCCCAATGTTAAAAAAAAATTGCTCGGAATACAGTCTGTCAGAAAAAATATAACAGGCCCTATTCTACTCTGTTTTGGAATATATACTCCATCTGCATATGTTCTCTAATGTAAAATAAAAAAATTCAATATTTAAGCGAATCGAAAAAAATCTAAATATAATCTAGGCACCCCAATGTTAAAAGCAAAATTGCTCTGAATATAATATGTCAGAAAATATATACAATGCTTAATTCTACTCTTTTTGAAGTATGTACACCAACTCAGTATGGTCTCTCATGTAAAATACCGAAATTCTAAATTTACGTGAATCGAAAGAAATCTAAATATTATATAGGCACCCCGATGTTAAAAGCAAAATCGCTCTGAATGTAATCTGTCAGAGAAAATATACAATGCCCTATTCTTCTTTGTTTTGGAGTATATACACCAACTCAGTATGCTCTCTCATGTAAAATATATAAATTTTAATTTTACCCGAATCGAAAACATCTATATATTATATAGGCACCCCAACGATAAAAAAAAAATTGCTCTGAATATAATCTGTCAGAGAAAATATACAATGCCCTATTCTTCTTTGTTTTGGAGTATATACACAAACTCGGTATGCTCTCTAAAGTAAAATACCGAAATTCTAATTTTACGTGAATAGAAAAAAATCTAATTATTATCTAGGTACCCCATTGTTAATAGCAAAATTGCTCTGAATAAAATCTGTCAGAATAAATATACAATGCCCTTTTCTAATCTGTTTTGGAGTATATACAACACCTCAGTATGCTCTCTCATGGAAAATACCGAAATTCAAATTTTACATGAATCGAAGAATATCTAAATAATATCTAGAATCGCCAAAGTTAAAAGAAAATGGCTCTAAATATATTCTGTTAAAAAAAATATACAATGCCTTATTCTACTCTAATTTGGAGTATATATACCAACTCAGTATGCTCTCTCATGTAAAATAGTGAAATTCTAAGTATACGGGAATCGAAAAATCTAAATATTAACTAGGCACCCCAATTAAAAAAAAAAGTGTTCTGAATATAATTTGTCAGATAAAATATAAAATACCATATTCTACTTTGTTTTGGAGTATATACACCAACTCCATATGCTCTCTCATTTAAAATACAGAAATTGTATATTTACGTGAATTGAAAAAAATCTAAATATTATCTAGGCACCCCAGTGTGAAAAACAAAATTACTCTGAATATAATCTGTCGGAAAAAAAAAACAATGAGCTATTCTAGTCTGTTTTGGAGTACATAGACGAACTCAATATGCTCTCTCATGTAAAATACAGATATTCTATATTTAAGCAAATCGACAAAAATCAAAATATTATCTAGGCACCCCAATGTTAAAAGCAATATTGCTCTGAATATAATATGTCAGAAAAAATATACAATGCCCTTTTCTACTTTGTTTTGTAGTATATACACGAACTCAGTATGCTCTCTCATGTAAAATACAAAAATTCAAATTTTACCCGAATCGAAAACATGTAAATATTATAGAGGCACCCCAATGATATAAACAAAATTGCTCTGAATATAATCTGTCAGAAAAAATATACAATGCCCTATTCTACTGTGTTTTGGAGTATATACACCAACTCAGAATGCTCTCTAAAGTAAAATACAGAAATTCTAATTTTATGTGAATAGAAAAAAATCTAAATATTATCTAGGCACCCCAATGATAAAAGCAAAATTGCTCTGAATATAATCTGTCAGAAAAAATATACAATGCCCTATTCTACTCTGTTTTGGAGTATAAACACCAACTCAATATGCTCTCTCATGTAAAATAACGAAATTCTAATTTTACGCGAATCAAAAAAAATCAAATAATATCGATGCGCCCCAAAGTTAAAAGAAAATGGCTCTGAATATAGTCTGTTAGAATAAATATACAATGCCTTATTCTACTTTGTATTGGAGTATATACACCAACTCAGTATGCTCTCTCATGTAAAATACCAAAATTCTAATTTTACGTGAATCGAAAAAAATCTAAATATTATCTAGGCAACCCAATGTTAAAAACAAAACTGCTCTAAATATAATCTGTCAGAAAAAATAAACAATGCCCTATTCTAGTCTGTTTTGGAGTATATACACCAACTCAATATGCTCTCCCATGTAAAAATCTAAATTATAATTTTCCGTGAATTGAAAAAATCTAAATAATATCTAGGCGCCCCAAAGTTAAAAGAAAATGTCTCTAAATATATTCTATTAGAAAATATAAACAATGCCTTATTCTACTCTGTTTTGGAGTATATACACCAACTCAGTATGCTCTCTCATGTAAAATAACAAAATTCTAGTTTACATGAATCAAAAAAAAACTAAATATTATCTACGCACCCCAATGTTAAAAACAAAATTGCTCTGAATATAATCTCTCAGACAAAATAAACAATGCCCTTTTCTATTCTGTTTTAGAGTATATACACCAACTCAGTATGCTCTCTCATGTAAAATACCGAAAGTCTAATTTTACGTGAATCGAAAAAAATCTAAATATTATCTAGAGACCCCAATGTAAAAAGAAAAATTGCTCTGAATATAATCTGTCAGAAAAAATACACAATGCCCTTTTCTACAATGTTTTGGAATATATAAACCAACTCTATATGCTCTCTCATGTAAAATAACAAAATTCTAATTTTACGCTAATCCAAAAAATCTAAATAATATCTAGACACCCAAAAGTTAAAAGAAAATGGCTCTGAATATAGTCTGTTAGAGAAAATATACAATGCCTTATTTTACTCTGTTTTGGAGTATATACACCAACTCAGTATGCTCTCTCATATAAAATACAGAAATTCTAATTTTACGTGAATTGAAAAAAATCTAAATATTATCTAGGCACCCCAATGTTATAAACAAAATAGTTCTGAATATAATCTGTTAGAAAACATATACAATGCCCTATTCTACTCTGTTTTGGAGGATATACACCAACTCCATATGCTCTCTTATGTAAAATACAGAAATTCTATATTTATGTGAATCGAAAAAAATCTAAATATTATCTAGGCTCCCCAATGTTAAAAACAAAATTGCTCTGAATATAATCTTTTGGAAAAAATATACAATGACATATTCTACTATGTTTTTTAGTTCATAAACCAACTCGATTTGCTATCTCATGTAAAATACAGAAATTGTATATTTAAGCAAATCGACAAAAATCTAAATATTATCTAGGCACCCCAATGTTAAAAGCAAAATTGCTCTGAATATAATATGTCAGAAAATATATACAATGCCCTTTTCTATTCGGTTTTGTAGTATATACACGAACTCAGTATGCTCTCTCATGTAAAATACAGAAATTCAAATTTTACCCAAATCGAAAACATCTAAATATTATATGGGCACCCCAATGATAAAAACAGAATTGCTCTGAATATAATCTGTAAGAGAAAATATACAATGCCTTATTCTACTCTGTTTTGGAGTATATACACCAACTCAGTGTGCTCTCTAATGTAAAATACCGAAATTCTAATTTTACGTGAATAGAAAGAAATCTAAATATTATTTAGGCACCCCAATGTTAAAAGCAAAACTGCTCTGAATAAAATATATCAGAAAATATATACAATGCCCTTTTATACTCTTTTGTGGAGTATATAAAACACCTCAATATACTCTCTCATGAAAAATACCGAAATTCAAATTTTACATGAATCGAAGAATATCTAAGTAATATCTAGGCCCACCAAAGTTAAACGAAAATGGCTCTGAATATAGTCTGTTAGAGAAAAAAAACAATGTCTGATTCTACTCCGATTTGGAGTACATATACAAACTCAGTATGCTTTCTCATGTAAAATACTGATATTTTAAATTTACGCGAATCGAAAAAATCAAAATATTATCTATGCACCCCAATTTTAAAAACAAAATTGTTCTGAATATAATCTGTCAGATAAAATATACAATGCCCTATTCTACTTTGTTTTGGAGTATATACACCAACTAAGTATGCTCTCTCATGTTAAATAACGAAATTTCAATTTTACCAGAATCGAAAAAATCTAAATATTACCTAGGTACCCCAATGTTAAAAAGAAATTTTCTCGGAATATAATCTGTCAGAAAAAATATAAAATGCCCTATTCTACTGTGTTTTGGAATATATACACAATCTCCATATGCTCTCTCATGTAAAATGAAAAAATTCAATATTTATCGAATCGAAAAAAATCTAAATATTATCTAGGCACACCAATGTTAACAACAAAATTGGCCTGAGTATAGTCTGTCAGAAAAAATTTAAAATGCTCTATTCTACTCTGTTTTGGATTATATACACCAACTCAATATGCTCTCTAATGTAAAATACAGAAAGTCTATATTTAAGCGAATTGAATAAAATCTAAATATTCTCTAGGCTCCCCAATGTTAAAATAAAAATTGCTCTGAAGATAATCTGTCAGAAAAAATACACAATGCCCTATTCTACTCTGTTTTGGAGTATATACACCAACTCAATACGATCTCTCATGTAAAATACAGAAATTCTAATTGTACCTGAATTTAAAAAAATCTAAATATTATCTAGGCACCCCCATGTTAAAAACCAAATTGTTCTGAGTATAATCTGTCAGAATAAATATACAATGCCTTATTCTACTTTGTTTTGGAGGATATACACCAACTCCATATGCTCTCTCATGTAAAACAGAAGTTCTATATTTACATGAATCGAAAAAAATCTAAATATTATCTAGGCACCCCAATGTTAAAAAGAAAATTGCTCTGAATATAATCTCTCAGAAAAAATTCACAATGCTTTTTTCAACTCTGTTTTAGAGTATATACACCAACTCAGTATGCTCTCTCATGTAAAATAACGAAATTCTAATTTTACGTTAATTGAAATAAATCTAAATATTATCTAGGCACCCCCATGTTAAAGACAACATTGCTTTGTATATAATCTGTCAGAAAACATAGAACATGCCCTATTCTACTTTGTTTTGGAGTATATACAGCAACTCAGTACGCTCTCATGTAAAATACCGAAATTCTAATTTTACGTGAATCGAAAAAAATCTAAATATTATCTAGGCACGCCAGTGTTAAAAACAAAATTGCTCTGAATATAGTCTGTCAGACGAAATATACAATGCACTTTTCTACTCTGTTTTGGAGTATATAAACCAACTCAGTATGCTCCCTCATGTGAAATACCGAAATTTTAACTTTATGCGAATGGAAATTAATCTAAATAATATCTACGGGCTCCAAAGTTAAAACAAAATGGCTCTAAATATAGTGTGTTAGAAAAAATATACAATGCCTTATTCTACTCTGTTTTGGAGTATATACATTAACTTAGTGTGCTCTCTCATGTAAAATACAGAAATTCTAATGTTACGTGAATCGAAAAAATCTAAATATTATCGAAGCACCCCAATGTAAAAAGCAAAATTGCTATGAATATAATCTGACAGAAAGAATAAACAATGCCCTATCCTACTCTGTTTTGAACTGTATACTCCAACTCAATATGCTCTCTAATGTAAAATACCGAAATTCAAATTGACACGAATCAAAAAAAATCTAAATAATATCTAGTCGCCCCAATGTTAAAAGAAAATGGCTCTGAATATAGTCTGTTAGAAAAAATATAGTATGCCTTATTCTACTGTGTTTTGGAGTATATACGCCAACTCAGTTTACTCTCTCAGGTAAAATTCTGAAATTCTATTTTTACGTGAATTGAAAAAAACATAAATATTATCTAGACACCCCAATGTTAAAAGCAAAATTGCTCTGAATATAATCTGTCATATAAAATATACAATGCCCTTTTCTACTCTCTTTTGGCATATATACACCAACTCAATATGCTCTATATTATAAAATAGCTAAATTCTGTTTTTACGTGAATTGAAAATATCTAAATAATATCTAGGCGCCCCAAAGTTAAAAGGAAATGATTCTGAATATAGTCTGTTAGAAAAAATATACAATGCCTTATTCTACTCGGTTTTGAAGTATATATACCAACTCAGTATGCTCTCTCATGTAAAATACCGAAATTATAATTTTACGTGAATTGAAAAAAATCTAAATATTATCTAGGCACCCCAATGTTAAAAGCAAAATTGCTCTGAATATAATCTGTCAGAAAAAATGTATGATGCCCTATTCTACTCAATTTTGGAGTATTTACACCAACTCCAAATTCTCACTCATGTAAAATACAGAAATTCTATATTTAAGCAAATCGAAACAAATCTATGTATTATCGAGACTCCCCAATGTTAAAAGCAAAATTGCTCAGAATATAATCTGTCAGAAAAAATATACAATGCCGTTTTATACTCTGTTTTGTAATGTATACACCAACTCAATACACTCTCTCAAGTAAAACACAGAAATTCTAATTTTCCCCGAATGGAAAAAATCTAAATATCATCTAGGCACCCCAATGTTGAAAACAAAATTTCTCTGAATATATCCTGTCCGAAAAAATATACAATGCCCTTTTCTACTGTGTTTTGTAATATATACACCAACTCAATACGCTCTCTCATGTAATATCCAGGAATTCTAATTTTACCCAAATCAAAAAAATCTAAATATTATCTAGGCACCCCAATGTTATAAACAAAATTTCTCTGAATATAAACTGCCAGAAAAAATACACAACGACCTATTCTCCTCTGTTCGGGAATATATACACAAACTCCATATGCTCTCTCATGTAAAATACAGAAATTCTAATTTTACCTGAATTTAAAAAAATCTAAATATTATCTACTTACCCCAATGTTAAAAGCAAAATTTCTTTGAATATAATCTGTCAGAAAAACTATACAATACCCTTTTCTACTCTGTTTTGTAGTATATACACCAACTCAATATGCTCTCTCCTGTAAAATACAGAAATTCTAATTTTACACAAATGGAAAAAATCTAAATATTATCTAGGCACCTCAATGTTGAAAACAAAATTGCTCTGAATATAATCTGTCTGAAAAAATATACAATACCCTATTCCACTTCGTTTCGGAGTATATACACCAACTCAATATGCTCTCTCCTGTAAAATACGGGAAGTCTAATTTTACGTGAATCGAAAATAATCTAAATATTCTCTAGGTACCCCAATGTTAAATCCAAATTGCTCTGAATATAATCTGTCAAAAAAAATATAGAATGCCCAATTCTACTCTGTTTTGAAGTATATACACCAACTCAGTATGCTCTATCATGTAAAATACCGAAATTCTAAATTTATGTGATTCGACAAAAATCTAAATATTATCTAGGCACGCCAATCTTAAAATCAAAATTGCTCTGAATTTAATTTGTCATATAAAATATACAATGCCCTTTTCTACTCTGTTTTGGAGTATATACACCAACTCAATATGCTCTCTCTTGCAAAATACCTAAATTATAATTTTACATAAATTGAATAAATCTAAATAATATCTAGGCACCCCAAAGTTAAAAGAAAATGTCTCGGAATATAGTCTGTTAAAAAATTATACAATGCTTTATTCTACTCTGTTTCGGAGTTTATACTCCAACTCAGTATGCTCTCTCATGTAAAATACCGAAATTCTGATTTTACGTGAATCGAAAAAACCTAAATATTATCTAGGCACTCCAATGTTAAAAGCAAAGTTGCTCTAAATATAATCTGACAGAAAAAATATACAATGCCCTATTCTACTCTGTTTTGGAGTATATACACCAACTCCATATTTTCTCTCACGTAAAATACAGAAATTCTATATTTAAGTGAATCGAAAAAAATCTATATATAATATAGGCACCTTAATGTTAAAAGCAAAATTGCTCTGAATAAAATCTGTCATAAAAAATATACAATGCCCTATTCTACTCTCTTTTGGAGTATATACACCAACTCAATACGCTCTCTCATGTAAAATACAGAAATACTAATTTTACTCAAATTGAAAAAATCTAAATATTATCTAGGCACCCCAATGTTAAAAACAAAATTGCTCTGAATATAAACTGTCAGAGAAAATATACAATGCCCTATTCTACTCTTTTTGGAGTATATACACCAAATAAGTAAGCTCTCTAATGTAAAATACCGAAATTCTAATTTTACGTGATTCGACAAAAATCTAAATATTATCTAGGCACCCCAATGTTACAAAAAAAATTACTTTGAATATACTCTGTCAAAAAAAAAAACAATGCTATATTCTACTCTGTCTTGGAGTATATACACCAACTCATTATGCTATCCCATGTAAAATACTAAAATTCTATATTTTAAGCAAATCGAAATAAATATAAATATTATCAAGGCATGCCAATGTTAAAAGCAAATTTGCTCTGAATATAATCTGTCCGAAAAAATATACAATGCCCTTTTCCACTCCGTTTTAGAGTATATACACCAACTCAATATGCTCTCTCATGTAAAATACAGAAATTCTAATGTTACGTGATTCAAAAAAAATCTAAATTATATCTAGGTGCCCCAAACATAAAAGAAAATGGCTCTGAATATAGTCTGTTAGAAAAAATATACAAAGCCTTATTTTACTTTGTTTTAAAGTATATACACCAACTCAGTATGCTCTCTCATAAAAAATACCGAAATTCTAATTTTCCGTAAATTGAAAATAATCTAAATGTTATCTAGGCAACCCAATGTTATAAACAAAACTGCTCTGAATATAATCTGCCAGAAATTATATATAATGCCCTATTCTACTCTTTTTCGGAGTATATACAACTCCATATGCTCTCTCTTGAATAATACCGAAATTCTAATTTTACGCGAATCGAAAAACATCTAGATAATATTTATTTGCCCCAAACGTAAAAGAAAATGTCTCTGATTATATTCTGTTAGAAAAAATATACAATGTTATTCTACTTTGTTTTGAAGTATATACACCAACTCAGTATGCTTTCTCATGTAAAATACCGAAATCCTAATTTTACACGAATCGAATAAAATCTAAATAATATCTAGGCGCCCCAATGTTAAAGGAAAATGTCTCTTAATGCAGTCTGTTAGAAAAAATATATAATGACCATTTATACTCTGTTTTTGAGTATATACACCAACTCAATATGCTCTCTCATGTAAAATACCAAAATTCTAATTTTACGCGAATCGAAAAAGATCTAAATAATTTCTGGGCGCCTCAAAGTTAAAAGAAAATGGCTCTGAATATAGTCTGTTAGAAAAAATATACAATGTTTTATTCGACACTGTTTTGGAGCATATACACCAACTCAGTATGCTCTCTAATGTAAGATACAGAAATTTTAATTTTACATGAATTGAAAAAATCTAAATATTATCTAGGCACCCCAATGTTAAAAACAAAATTGTTCTGAATATAATCTGTCAGAAGAAATATACAATGCCCTATTCTACTCTGTTTTTGAGTATAAACACCAACTCAGTATGCTCTCTCATGTAAAATAACGATATTCTAATTTTACTTAAATCGAAAAACACTTAAATATTATCTAGGCACTGCAATGTTATAAGCAAAATTTCTCTGAATACAATCTGTCAGAAAAAATATACAATGTCCTATTCTACTTTGTTCTGGAGTATATACACCAACTCAGTATGCTCTCTCATTTTAAATATCGAAATTCAAATTTTATGCAAATCGAATAAAATCTAGATAGTATCTAGGCGCCCCAAATTTAAAAAAAAATGGCTCTGAATACAGTCTGTTAGAAAAAAATGTAACGCCCATTTCTACTCTGTTTCTGAGTATATACACCAACTCAATATGCCCTCTCAAATAAAATACCGAAATTTTAAATTTACATGAATTGAAAAAATCTAAATAGTAACTAGGCACCCGAATGTTAAAAGCAAAATTGCTCTGAATACAATCTATCAGAAAAAATATACAATGTCCTATTCTACTCTTTTTTGTAGTATATACACACACTCAATATGCTCTATCACGTAAGATACAGAAATTCTAATTTTACCCAAATAGAAAAAATCTAAACATTATCAAGGCACCACAATGTTAAAAACAAAATTGCTCTGAATATAGTCTGTCAGAAGAAATATACAATGTCCTATTCTACTCTGTTTTGGAGTATATAAACAAACTCAGTATGCTCTCTCATGTAAAATACCGAAATTCTAATTTTACGTGAATCGAAAAAATTCTAAATAATATGTAGGCACCCCAATGTTAAAAAAGAAATAGCTCTGAATATAATCTTTAATAAAAAATATAAAATGCCCTATTCTACTCTGTTTTGGAGTATATACACCAACTCAGTGTGCTCTCTCATGTAAAATACCGAAATTCTAATTTTACGTGAATCAAAAAAACCTAAATATCATCTAGGCACCCCAATGTTAAAACAGAATTGCTCTGAATATAAAGTGTCAGAAAAAACATACAATGCCCTTTTCTACTCCGTTTTGTAGTATATAAACCAATTCAATATGCTCTCCTGTAAAATGAAAAAAAATTCTAATGTTACCCGAATCGAAAAAATGTAAATATTATCTAGGCACCCCAATGTTAACAACAAAATTGGTCTGAATATAATATGTCTGAAAAAATATACAATGCCCTATTCTAATCTTTCTGGAGTATATACACCAACTCAGCATGCTCTCTCATGTAAAATAAAGAAATTCTAATTTTACGTGAATCGAGAAAAATCTAAATATTATCTAGGCACCTCAATATTAAAAGCAAAATTGCTCTGAATATAATCTGTCAGAAAAAATATACAATGCCCTATTCTACGTTGTTTTGGAGTATCTAAACCAACTCAATATGCTCTCTCATGTAAAATATCGAAATTCTAATTTTACGCAAATCGAACATAATCTAAATAATATCTAGGCACCTCAAAGTTAAAACAAAATGGCTCTGAATATATTCTGTTAGAAAAAATATACAATGCCTAATTCTACTCTGTTTTGGAGTATATACACCAACTCAGTATGCTCTCTCATGTAAAATACAGAAATTCTAATTTTACCCGAATCGAAAAAATCTACATATTTTCTAGTCACCCCAATGTTAAAAACAGAATTGCTCTGAATATAATCTGTCAGAAAAAAATATACAATGCCCTATTCTACTCTGTTTTTGAGCATATACACCCACTAAATATGCTCTCTTATGCAAAATACCAAGATTATTATTTTATGTGAATCAAAAAAATTTAAATAATATCTAGACGCCCCTAAGTTAAATGAAAATGGCTCTGGATATAGTCTCTTAGAAAAAATATACAATGCCTTATTCTACTTTGTTTTGGAGTATATACACCAACTCAATATTGTCTCTCATGTAAAATACTGAAATTCTAATTTTACGTGAATCAAAAAAAATCTAAATATTATCTAGGCACCCCAATGTTGAAAACAAAATTGCTCTGAATGTAATCTGTCAGAAAAAATATACAATGCGCTATTCTACTCTGTTTTCGAGTATATACACCAACTCTATATTCTCTCTCCAGTAAAATACAGAAATTATATATTTAAGCGAATCGAAAAACTCTAAATATTATCTAGGCACCCCAATGATAAAAGCAAAATTGCTCTGAATACCATCGGTCAGAAAAAGTATACAATGTCCTATTCTACTCCGTTTTGGAGTATATACAGCAACTCAGTATGCTCTCTCATGTAAAATACAGAAATTCAAAATTATTTGAATCAAAATAAATCTAAATATTATCTACGCGCCCGAATGTTAAAAGCAAAATTGTTCTGAAAATAATCTGTCAGAAAAAATATACAATGCCCATTTATAATCTGTCAGAAAAAATATACAGTGCCCTATTCTACTCTTTCTGGAATTTATAAACCAACTCAGCATGCTCTGTCATGTAAAATACAGAAATTCTAATTTTACGTGAATCGGAAAATATCTAAATATTATCCAGGCACCCCAATGTTAACAACAAAATTGATCTGAATATAATCTGTCAGAAAACATATAACGTGCCCTATTCTACTCTGTTTTGGAGTATATACACCAACTCATTATGCTCTCTCATTTAAAATACAGAAATTATAATTTTACGAGATTAGAAAAAAACTAAATATTATCTAGGCACCCGAATGTTAAAAGCAAAATTGCTCTGATTATAATCTGTCAGACAAAATATACAATGCCCTTTTCTAAATTTTTTGGAGTATATACACCAACTCAATATTCTCTATCATGTAAAATATCGAAATTATAATTTTACGCAAATCGAAAAAAATCTAAATAATATATAGGCGTCCCAAAGTCAAAAGAAAATTGCTCTGAATGTAGTCTGTTAGAGAAAATACACAATGCCTTATTTTAATTTGTTTCGAAGTATATACACCAACTCAGTATGCTCTCTTCTGTAAAATACTGAAATTCTAATTTTACGTGAATTGAAAATAATCTAAATATTATCTACACACCCCAATGTTAAAAGCAAAATGGATCTGAATATAATCTGTCAGAAAAAATATACAATGCTCTTTTCTACTCTGTTTTGTAGTATATACACCAATTCAATATGCTCTCTCATGTAAAATACAGGAATTCCAATTCTACCCAAATTGAAAAAAATCTAAATATTATCTAGGCACCCCAATGTTGAAAACAAAACTGCTCTAAATATAATCTGTTATAAAAAATATACAATGCCCTATTCTACTCTGTTTTGGAGTATATACACCAACTCAGCATGCTCTCTCATGTAAAATACCGAAATTCTATATTTAAGTGAATCGAAAAAAAATCTAAATATGATCTAGGCACCCCAATGATAAAAGCAAAATTGCTCTGAATATAAACTGTCAGAAAAAATATACAATGCCCTATTCTAATCTGTTTTGATATATATACACCAACTCACTATGCTCTCTCATGTAAAATATTGAAATTCTAATTTTACGCAAATCGAAAAAAATCTAAATATTTTCTGGGCACCCGAATGTTAAAAGCAAAATTACTCTGAATATAATTGGTAAGAAGAAATATACAATGCCCGTTTCTACTTTGTTTTGGTGCATATACACCAACTGAATATGCCCTCTCATGTAAAATACCGAAATTCAAATTTTACGTCGATCAATAAAATCTAAATAATATCTAGGTGCCCCAAAATTAAAGGAAAATGGCTCTGAATATAGTCTGTTAGAAAAAATATACAATGCCTTATTCTACTCTCTTTTGGGGTATATACATTAACTCAGTATGCGCTCTCATATAAAATAACGAAACTAATTTTTCGTGAATCGAAGAAAATCTAAATATTATCTAGGCACCCCAATGTTAAAAGCAAAATTTCTCTGAATATAACCTGTCAGAAAAAATATGCAATGCCCTTTTCTACTCTTTTTTGGAGTATATACAATGCCTTATTCTACCCTGTTTTAAAGTATATACACCAACCCCATATGCCCTCTTATGTAAAATACAGAAATTCTATAATTAAGTGAATCAAAAAAAATCTAAATATTATTTATGCACCCCAATGTTAAAAGATAAATTGCTCTGAATATAATCTGTCAGAAAAAATATACAATGCCCTATTCTATTTTTTTTTGGAGTATATACACCAACTCAGTATGCTCTCTCATGTAAAATACAGAAATTCTAATTTTACGCGAATCGAAAAAAATCTAAATAATATCTAGGCTTTCCAAAGCTAAAGGAAATGGATCTGAATATAGTCTGTTAGAGAAAATATACAATGCATTATTCTACTCTATTTTGGTGTATATATACTAACTTACTATGCTCTCTTATGTAAAATACAGAAATTAGAATTCTACGTGCATCAAAAAAAATTTAAATATCATCTAGGCACCCCAATGTTAAAAACAAAATTGCTCTGAAGATAATCTGTCCGAAAAAAATATACAATGCCTTATTCTACTTAGTTTTGGAGTATATACTTCAACTCAATATGCTCTCTCATGTAAAATACAGAAATTCTATATTTAAGCGAATTGAAAAAATCTAAATATTATCTAGGCACCCCAATGTTAAAAGCAAAATTGCTCTGAATATAATCTGTCAAAAAAATATATACAATGCCCTTTTTTACTCTGTTTTGGAGTATATACACCAACTCAATATGCTCTCCCATGTAAATTACTGAAATTCTAAATTTACGTCAATCGAAAAAAACCTAAATATTATCTAGGCACCCGAATGTTAAAATTAAAATTGCTCTGAATATAATGTAATAAAAAATATACAATGCCCATTTCTACTCTGTTTTGGATGACATAAACAAACTCAAAATGCTCTCTCATGTAAAATACCGAAATTCTAATTTTACGTGGATCATCAAAAATCGAAATATTATCTAGGCACCCGAATGTTAAAAGAAAAATTGCTCTGAATATAATCTGTCAGAAAAAAGATACAATGCTTTTTTCTACACTGTATTGGAGTATATACACCAATTCAATATTCTCTCTCACGTAAAAGACCGAAATTCTAATTTTATGTGAATCGAAACAAATTAAATAATATCTAGTTGCCTTAAAGTTTAAAAGAAATGGCTCTGAATATAGTCTGTTTAAAAAATATACAACGCCTTATTCTACTCTGTTTTGGTGTATATACACCAACTCCATATTCTCTCTCATGTAAAATACATAAATTCTATATTTAAGTGAATCAAAAAAATCTAAATATGATCTAGGCACCCCAATGTTAAAAGAAAAATTGCTATGAATATAATCTGTCAGAAAAAATATACAATGCTGTTTTCTAAACTGTTTTGGAGTATATACACCAATTCAATTAGGTCTCTCATTAAAATACAGAAATTCTAATTTTACATGAATCGAAAAAAATTTAAATAATATCTAGGCGCCCCAAAGTTAAAAGATAATGGCTCTGAATATAGTCTGTTAGAAAAAATATACCATACCTTATTCTACGCTGTTTTTGTGTTTATATACCTACTCAGTATGCTCTCACATGTAAAATATCGAAATTCTATATTTAAGAGAATGGAAGAAAATCTAAATATTATTTAGGCACTCCAATGTTACAAGCAAAATTGTTCTGAATATAATCTGTCAGAAAATGTGTACAATGCCCTTTTCTACTCTATTTTCGAATATATACACCAACTCAATATGCTCTCTCATGTAAAACACTGAAATTCCAATTTTACGCTAATCGAAAAAAATCTAAATAATATCTAGGTTCCCCAAAGTTAAAAGAAAATTACTCTCAGTATAGTCTGTTAGAAAAAATATTCAATGCCTTATTCTACTCTGTTTTGGAGTATATACACCAACTGAGGATGCTCTCTCATGTAAAATATCAAAATTCTAATTTTACGTGAATCGAAAATGATCTAAATATTATCTAGGCACCACAATGTTAAAAGCAAAATAGCTCTAAATATAATCTGTCATAGAAAATATTCAATCCCCTTTTCTACTTTGTGTTGGAGTATATACACCAACTCCATATGCTCTCTCATGTAAAATACCAAAATTCTAATTTTATGCGAATCGAAAAAAATCTAAATAATATCTAGGCGCCACAAAGTTAAAAGAAAATGGCTCTGAATATACTCTGTTAGAAAAAATATTCAATGCCTTATTCTACTCTGTTTTGGAGTATATACACCAACTAAGTATGCATTCTCATGTAAAATAACGAAAATCTAATTTTACATGAATCGATAAAAATCTAAATAATATCTAGGCGCCGCAAAGTTAACAGAAAATGGCTGTGAATATAGTCTGTTAGAAAAAAACCAATGCCTTATTCTACTCTGTTTTGGAGTATATACACCAACTCAGTATGCACTCTCAACTAAAATACAGAAATTCTAGTTTTACATGAACCCAAAAAATTTAAATATTATCTAGGCACCACAATGTTAAAATTCCTCGGAATATAATCTGTCAGAATAAAAATACAATGCCATATTCTACTCTGTTTTGGAGTATATACCCCAAATCCATATGCTCTCTCCTGTAAAATACAGAAATTCTATATTTAAGCGAATCAAAAAAAATCTAAAAATTATCTAGGCACCCCAATATTAAAAAAAAAATTGCTCTGAATATAGTCTGTCAGAGAAAATATATGATTCCCGTTTCTACTCTGTTTTGGTGTATATACACCAACTCAATATGCTCTCTCATGTAAAATAACGAAATTCAAATTTTATGCGAATGGAAAAACATCTAAATAAAATGTAGGCGCCACAAAGTTAAAAAAAAATGGCTCTGAATATAGTCTATAAGAAAAAATATACAATGCCTTAATCTGCTCTGTTTTTGAGTATATACACCAACTCCATATGCTAGTTCATGTAAAATGCAGAAATTCTATATTTAAGCGAATTGAAACAAATCTAAACATTATCTAGGCACCCCGATGTTAAAAACAAAATTGCTCTGAATACAATCTGCAAGCAAAATATACAATGGCTTATTCTACCCTGTTTTGGAGTATATACACTAACTCTATGCTGTCTCATATAAAATACAGAAATTCTATATTTAAGGGAATCGAAAAAAATCTAAATATTATCTAGGCACCCAATATTAAAAGCAAAACTGCTCTGAATATAATCTTTCAGAAAAAATATACAATGCCCTTTTCTACTCTCTTTTGTAGTATATACACCAACTCAATATGGTCTCTCATGTCAAATGCGGAAATTATAATTTTACGCGAACCAAAACAAATCTAAATAATATCTAGGCACCCCAAAGTAAAAATAAAATGGCTCTGAATATAGTCTGTGAGAAAATATATACAATGCCTTATTCTACTTTTTTTTTGGAGTATATACACCAACACAGTATGCTCTCTCATGTAAAATACCAAAACTATAATTTTACCCGAATCGAAAAAATCTAAATATTATCTAGGCACCCCAATGTTAAAAACAAAACTGCTCTGAATATAATTTGTCAGAAAAAATATACAATGACCTATTCTCCTCTGTTCGGGAATATATACACCAACTCCATATGCTCCCTCCTGTAAAATACAGAAATTCTAATTTTACACAAATCGAAAAAATCTAAATATTATCTAGGCACCCCAATGTTGAAAACAAAATTGCTCTGAATATAATCTGTCTGAAACAATATACAATGCCATATTGCACTTCGTTTTGGAGTATATAAACCAACTCAGTATGCTCTCTCATGTAAAATACAGAAATTCTAATTTTACGTGAATCGAAAAAAATCTAAATACTATCTAGGCACCCCAATGTTATAAGCAAAATTGCTCTGAATATAATCTGTCAGAAAAAATATACAATGCCCTATTCTACTCTGTTTTGATGTATATACACCAACTCACTATGCTCTCTCACGTAAAATATAGAAATTCAGATTTTACACAAATCGAAAAATATCTAAATATTATCTGGGCACCCAAATGTTAAAAGCAAAATTACTCTGAATATAATTTGTAAGAAAAAATATACAATGCCCGTTTCTCCTTTTTTTGGTACATATACACAAACTGAATATGCCCTCTCTTGTAAAATACCGAAATTCAAATTTTAGGTGAATCAAAAAAATCTAAATAATATCTAGGCGCCCCAAAATTAAAAGAAAATGGCTCTGAATATAGTCCGTTAGAAAAATATACAATGCCTAATTCTACTCTCTTTTGGGGTATATACATTAACTCAGTATGTGCTGTCATATAAAATAAGGAAACTCTAATTTTACGTGAATCGAAGAAAATCTAAATATTATCTAGACATCCCAATGTTAAAAGCAAAATTGCTCTAAATATAAACTTTCAGAAAAAATATACAATGCCCTTTTCTACTCTGTTTGTAGTATATACACGAACTCAATATTCTCTCTCATGTAAACTACAGGAATTTCAATTTTACCAAAATCGAAAACATCTAAATATAATCTAGGCACCCCAATGTTAAAAACAAAATTGCTCTGAATATAATCTGTCAGAAAATGTGTACAATGCCCTTTTCTACTTTGTTCTCGAATATATACACCAACTCAATATGCTCTCTCATGTAAAATACCGAAATTCTAATTTTACCCGAATCGAAAAAAATCTAAATAATATCTAAGTTTCCCAAAGTTAAAAAAAAAATGACTCTCAATATAGTCTGTTAGAAAAAATATTCAATGCATTATTCTACTCTGTTTTGGAGCATATACACCAACTGAGGATGTTCTCTCATGTAAAATATCGAAATTCTAATTTTACGTGAATCGAAAATAATCTAAATATTATTTAGGCACCACAACGTTAAAAGCAAAATAGCTCTAAATATAATCTGTCAGAGAAAATATTCAATCCCCTTTTCTACTGTGTTTTCGAGTATATACATCAACACCATATGCTCTCTCATGTAAAATACAGAAATTCTATATTTAAGCGAATCGAAAAAAATCTAAATATTATCTAGCCACCGCAATGTTAAAAGCAAAATAGCGCCAAATATAATCTGTCAGAAAAAATATACAATGGTCTTTTCGACTCTGTTTTTGAGTATATACACCAACTCAATATGCTCTCTAATGTACAATACCGAAATTCTAATTTTAAGCGAATCGAAAATAATCTAAATAATATCTAGGCACCCCAAAGTTAAAAGAAAATGGCTCTGAATATACTCTGTTGGAAAAATATACAATGCCTTATTCTACTCTGTTTTGGAGTATATACACCAACTTAGTATGCATTCTCAGGTAAAATACCGAAATTCTATTTTTACGCGAATCGAAAAAAATCTAAATAATAACCAGGCGCCACAAAGTTAAAAGAAAATGGCTCTGAATATAGTCTGTTAGAAAAAAACCAATGCCTTATTCTACTCTGTTTTGGAGTATATACACCAACTCAGTATGCACTCTCATGCAAAATACAGAAATTCTAGATTTACATTAATCCAAAAAAATCTAAATATTATCTAGGCCCCACAATGTTCAAATTCCTCTGAATATAATCTGTCAGAATAAAAATACACTGCCATATTCTACTCTGTTTTGGAGTATATACACCAACTCCATATGCTCTCTCCTGTAAAATACAGAAACTCTATATTTAAGCGAATCGAAAAAAATCTAAAAATTATCTAGGCACTCCAATGTTAAAAACAAAATTGCTCTGAATATAGTCTCTCAGAGAAAATATATAATTCCCGTTTCTACTCTGTTTTGGAGTATATACACCAACTCAATATGCTCTCTCATGTAAAATACCAAAATTCAAATTTTATGCAAATGGAAATAAATCTAAATAAATTCTAGGCGCCCCAAAGTTAAAAGAAAATGGCTCTGAATATAGTCTATAAGAAAAAATAAACAATGCCTTAATCTATTCTGTTTTTGAGTATATACACCAACTCCATAGGCTAGCTCATGTAAAATACAGAAATTCTATATTTAAGCGAATCGAAAAAAATCTAAATATTATCTAGGCACCCAATATTATAAGCAAAACTGCTCTGAATATAATCTTTAAGAAAAAATATACAATGTCCTCTTCTACTCTGTTTTGTAGTAAATACACCAACTCAATATGGTCTCTCAAGTAAAATGCGGAAATTATAATTTTACGCGAACCAAAAAAAGTCTAAATAATATCTAGGCACCCAAAAGTTAAAAGAAAATGGCTCTGAATATAGTCTCTGAGAAAATATATACAATGCCTTATTCTACTCTTTTTTGGAGTATATACACTAACTCAGCATGCTCTCTCATGTAAAATATTGAAATTCTAATTTTACCCAAATCAAAAAAATCTAAATATTATCTAGGCACCCCAATGGTAAAAAAAAATTGCTCTGAATATAATTTGCCAGAAAAAATATACAATGACCTATTCTCCTCTGTTCGGGAATATATACACCAACTCTATATGCTCTCTCATGTAAAATACAGAAATTCTATATTTAAGCGAATCCAAAAAAATCTAAATATTATCTAGTTACCCCAATGTAAAAAGCAAAATTTCTCTGAATATAATTTGTCAGAAAAAGTATACAATGCCCTTTTCTACTCTGTTTTGTAGTATATACACCAACTCAATATGCTCTCTCCTGTAAAATACAGAAATTCTAATTTTACACAAATCGAAAAAATCTAAATATTATCTAGGCACCCCAATGGTGAAAACAAAGTTGCTCTGAATATAAAGTGTCTGAAAAAATATACAATGCCCTCTTCCATTTCGTTTTGGAGTATATAAACCAACTCAGTATGCTCTCTCATGTAAAAAGCAGAAATTCTAATTTTACGTGAATCAAAAAAAATCTAAATACTATCTAGGCACCCCAATGTTAAAAGCAAAATTGCTATGAATATAATCTGTCAGAAAAAATATACAATGCCCTTTTCTACTATGTTTTGTAGCATATACAACAACTCAATATGCTCTCATGTAAAATATAAAAATTCAAAATTTAAGCGAATCGAAAAAAATCTAAATATTATCTAGGCACCCCAATGTTAAAAGAAAAATTGCTCTGAATATAATCTTTTAGAAAAAATATACAATGCCCTTTTCTACTCTGTTTTGTAGTATATACACCAGCCCAATACGCTCTCTCATGTAAAATAAAAAATTCTAATTTTACCCATATCGAAAAAATGTAAATATTATCTAGGCACCCAAATGTTAAAAGCAGAATTGCTCTGAATATAATCTGTTAGAAATAATATACAATGTCATTTTCTACTCTGTTTTGTAGTATATACACCAACCCAATATGCTCTCTAATGTAAAATACCGAAATTCTATATTTACGTGAATCTAAAAAAAACCTAATTAATATTTCAGTGCCCCAAAGTTAAAAGAAAATAACTCTGAATATAGTATGTTAGAGATAAAATACAATGAGTCATTCTACTCTGTTTTGGAGTATATACACCAACTCACTATGCTCTCTCATGTTAAATACAGAAATTCTAAATTTACGTGAATCAAAAAAAAATCTAAATATTATCTAGGCACCCGAATGTTAAAAGCAAAATGGATCTGAATACAATCTGTCAGAAAAAAATAGATAGTGCCCTTTTCTACCCTGTTTTGGAGTATATACAGCAACTCAATATGCTCTCTCATGTAAAATACTGAAATTCTAATTTTAAGCGAATCGAAAAAAATCTAAATAATATCTAGGCTCTCCAAAATTAATAGAAAATGGCTCTGAATATAGTCTGTTAGAAAAAATATACAATGCCTAATTCTCCTTTATTTTAAAGTATATACACCAACTCAGTATGCTCTCTCTTGTAAAATTCAATAATTCTATGTTTAAGCGAATCGAAAAAAATCTAAATGTTATCTAGGCAACCCAATGTTAAAAGCAAAATGGCTCTAAATATAATCTGTCAGAAAAAATATACAATGCCATTTTCTACATTGTTTTGGAGTATATACACCAACCCAATATGCTCTCTCATGTAAAATACCGGAATTCTAATTTTACATGAATCGAAAAAAATCTAAATAACATCTAGGCGCCCGAAATTTAAAAGAAAATGGCTCTGAATATAGTCTGTTATAAAAAATATACAATGCCTTATTCTACTTTGTTTTGGAGTATATACACCAACTCAGTATGCTCTCTCATGTAAAATACCGAAATTATAAATTTACGTGAATCGAAATAAATCTAAATATTATCTAGGCATTCCAATGTTAAAAACAGAATTGCTCTGAATATAATCTGTTAGAGAAAATATACAATGCCCTATCTTACTCTGTTTAGGAGTATATACATCAACTCAGTATGCTCTCTCATATAAAATAACGAAATTCTAATTTTACCTGAATCGATAAAAATCTAAACAATATCTAGGCGCCCGAAAGGTAAAAGAAAATGGCTCCGAATATAGTCTGTTAGAAAAAATATGAAATGCCTTATTCTACTCTTGTTGGTAGTACATACACCAACTCAGTATGCTCTTTCATGTAAAATACATAAATTATAATTTTACCCAAATTGAAAAAATCTAAATATTATCTAGGCACCACAATGTGAAAAACAAAATGGGTCTGAATATAATCTGTCATAAAAATTTACAATGCCCTATTCTACTGTGTTTTAGAGTATATACAACAACTCTATATGCTCTCTCATGTAAAATACCAAAATTGTAATTTTACACGAAACGAAAAACATCTATATAATATCTAGGCGCCCCAAAGTTAAAAGAAAATGGCTCTGAATATAGTCTGCTAGAAAAAATATACAATGCCTAATTCTACTCTTTTTTGGAGTACATACACAAACTCAGTATGCTCTGTCATGTAAAATAAAGAAATTATAATTTTACCTGAATCGAAAAAATCTAAATATTATCTAGGCAACCAAATGTTAAAAGCAAAATTTCTCTGAATATAATCTGTCAGAAGAAATATACAATGCCCTTTTCTACTCTGTTTTTGAGTATATACACCAACTCAATATGCTCTCTCATGTAAAATACCGAAATTCTAATTTAACGAGAATCGAAAAAATCTAAAAAATATCTAGGCACCCGAAAGATAAAACAAAATGGCTCTGAATATAGTCTGATAGAAAAAATATACAATGCCTTATTCTACTCTGTTTTGGAGTATATACACAAACTCAGTATGCTCTCTCATGGAGAATACCGAAATTCTAATTTTACGCTAATCGAAAAAAATTTAAATATAATCTAGGCAACCGAATGTTAAAGGGAAAATTGCTCTGAATATATTCAGTCAAAAAAAATATACAATGCACTTTTCTACTTTGTTTTGGGGTATATACACCAACTCAATATGCTCTGTCATGTAAAATAACGAAATTCTAATTTTACATGAAACGAAAAATTGTAAATAATATCTAGGTGTTTGAAATTTAAAAGAAAATGGCTCTAAATATAGTCTGTTAGAAGAAATGTACAATGCCTTATTCTACTTTGTTTTGGAGTATATACACCAACTCAGTATGCTCTCTCATGTAAAATACCGAAATTCTAGATTTACATGAATCGAAAATAATCTAAATATAATCTATGCACCCCAATGGTAAAAACAAAATTTCTCTGAATATTATCTGTCAAAAAAAATATACAATGCCTTATTCTACTCTTTTTTGGAGTATATACAGGAACTCAGTATGCTCTCTCATATAAAATACCGAAATTCAAATTTTACACGAAACGAAAGAAATCTAAATAATATCTAGGCGCCCCAAAGTTAAAAAAAATTGGCTCTGAATATAGTCTGTTAGAAAAAATATACAATGCCTCATTCTACTCTGTTTTGGAGTACATACACCAACTCAGTATGCTCTCTCATGTAAAATACAGAAATTCTTATTTTACCCGAATTGAAATAATCTAAATATTATCTAGGAAACCCAATGTTATAAACAAAATTGCTGTGAATATAATCTGTCAAAAAAAATATACAATGCAATTTTCTTCTCTGCTTTGGAGTATATACACCAACTCCATATGCTCTCTCTTGTAAAATACAGAAATTCTATATTTAAGCTAATCAAAAAAATCTAAATATTATCTAGGCACCGCAATGTTAAAAAAAATTGCTTTGAATATAATCTGTCAGAAAATATATACAATGTTCTATTCTAATTTGTTTTCAGTTTACACAGCAACTCAGTATGCTCTCTCATATAAAATACTGAAATTCTAATTTTACCTAAATCGAAAAAATCTAAATAATATCTAGGCGACCCAAAGTCAATAGAAAATGGCTCTGAAAATAGTATGTTAGAAAATATATACGGTGCCTTATTCTACTCCTTTTTTGAGTACATACACCAAATCAGTATGCTCTTTCATGTCAAATACAGAAATTCTAATTTTACCCGAATCAAGGAAATAAAAATATTATCTAGGCACCCCAATGTTAAAAACAAAATTGCTCTGAATGTAATTTGTCAGAAAAAATATACAATGCCCTTTTCTACTCTGTTTTGTAGTATATACACCAACTCAATATGCGCTCTCCTGTAAAATACAGAAAATCTAGTTTTACCTGAATCGAAAAAATCTAAATATTATCTAAGCACCCCAATGTTAAAAACAAAATTTCTCCTAATATAATCTGTCATAAAAAATATACAATGCTGTATTCTACTCATTTTTAGGGTATATACACCAACTCAGTATGCTCTCTCATGTAAAATTTTGAAATTCTAATTTTACGTAAATAAAAAAAAATCTAAATAATATCTAGGCGCCCCAAAGTTAAAAGAAAATGGCTCTGAATATAGTCTGTTAGAAAGAATATACAATGTCTTATTCTACTTTGCTTAGGAGTATATACCTTAACTGACTATGCTCTCTCATGTAAAATACCGAAATTCAAATTTTACGTGAATCGAAATAAATGTAAATAATATCTAGGCGCCCCAAAGTTAAAAGAAAATGGCTCTGAATACAGTCTGTTAGAAAAAATATATAATGCTCATTTCTACTCTGTTTTGGAGTATATACACCAACTCAATATGCTCTCTCATGTAAAATACAGAAATTCTAAATTTACGTGAATTGAGAAAAATCTAAATGTTATCTAGGCACACCAATGTTAAAAAGAAAACTGCTCTGAATATAATCTGCCAGAAAAAATATACAATGCCTTATTCTAGTCTTTTTTGGAGTATATACACTACCTCCATATGTTCCCTCATGTAAAATTCAGAAATTCTATATTTAAGCTAATCGAAAAAAATCTAAATGTTATCTAGCACCCAAATATTAAAAGCAAAATTGCTATGAACATAACCTGTCAGAAAAATATACATTGCTTTTTTCTACTCTGTTTTGTAGTATATACACCAACTCAGTACGCTCTATCATGTAAAATACCGAAATTATAATTTTACGTGAATCGAAAAAAATCTAAATGTTCTCTAGGCACCCCAATGTTAAAATAAAAATTGATCTGAATATAATCTGTCAGAAAAAATATACAATGCCCAATTCTACCCTATTTTGAAGTATATACACCAACTCAGTATGCTCTCTCATGTAAAATACCGAAATTCTAAATTTACGTGAATAGACAAAAATCTAAATATTATCTAGGCACCCAAATGTTAAAAGCAAAATTACTCTGAATGTAATCTGTCATATAAAGGATACAATGCCCTTTTCTACTCTGTTTTGGAGTATATACACCAACTCAATATGCTCTCTCATGGAAAAAACCTAAATTATAATTTTACGTGAATCGAATAAATCTAAATAATATCTAGGTGCCCCAAAGTTAAAAGAAAATGGCTCTGAATATAGTCGGTTAAAAAAAATATACAATGTTTTATTCTACTCTGTTTTAAAGTGTTTACTCCAACTCAGTATGCTCTCTCATGTAAAATACGGACATTCTATTTTTACGTGAATCGAAAAAAACCTAAATATTATCTAGGCACCCCAATGTTAAAAGTAAGGTTTCTCTGAATATAATCTGTCAGAAAAATTATACAATGCCCTATTCTACTCTGTTTTGGAGTATATACACCAACTCGATATTTTCTCTCACGTAAAATACAGAAATTCTAGATTTAAGCGAATCGAAAAAAAATCTATATATTATATAGGCACCTTAATTTTAAAAGTAAAATTGCTCTGAATAAAATATGTCAGAAAAAACATACAATGCCCTATTCTACTCTTTTTTGGAGTATATACACTAAGTCAATAAGCTCTCTCATGTAAAATACAGAAATTCTAATTTTACCTGAATTTAAGAAAATCTAAATATTATCTAGGCACCCCCATGTTAAAAACTAAATTGTTCTGAATATAATCTGTCAGAAAAAATATACAGTGCCCTATTCTAATTTGTTTTCGATGATATACACCAACTCCAGATGCTCTCTCATGTAAAATACAGAAGTTCTATATTTACATGAATCAAAAGAAATCTAAATATTATCTAGGCACCCCCATGTTAACAATAAAATTGCTCTTAATATAATCTCTCAAAAAAATACACAATGATTTTTTCTACTCTGTTTTAGGGTATATACACCAACTCAGTATGCTCTCTTATGTAAAATACCGAAATTCTAATTTTACGTGAATCGAAAAAATCTAAATATTATCTAGGCACCCCCATGTTAAAAACAACATTGCTCTGGATATAATCTGTCAGAAAACATATAACATGGCCTATTCTACTCTGTTTTAGATTACATACACCAACTCAGTATGCTGTCTCATGTAAAATAAAGAAATTTTAATTTTACGTGAATCGAAAAAAATCTAAATATCATCTAGGCACCACAATGTTAAAAACAAAATTGTTCTGAATATAATATTTCAGTAAAAATATACAATGCCCTATTCTACTCTGTTTTGTAGTATATATACCAACTCCATATGCTCTCTCATGTAAAATACAAAAATTCTGTATTTACGTGAAGTTAAATAAAATCTAAATATTATCTATGCGCCCCAATGTTAAAAGAAAAAGGCTCTGAAAAAAGTCTTTAGAGAAAATATACAATGCCTTATTCTACTCGATTTTGGAGTATATACATCAACTAAGAATGCTCTCTCATGTAAAATATTGAAATTCAAATTTTACCCGAATCGAAAAAATCTAAATATTATCTAGATACCCCAATGTTGAAAACAAAATTGCTCGGAATATAATCTGTCAGAAAAAATATAACATGCCCTATTCTACTCAGTTTTGGAATATATACACCATCTCCATATGCTCTCTCATGTAAAATAAAAAAATTCTATATTTAAGCGAATCAAATAAAATCTAAATATTATCTAGGCACCACAATGTTAAAAACAAAATTGCTCTGAATATAATCTGTCAGAAAAAATTTAAAATGTTCTATTCTACTCTGTTTTGGAGTATATACACCAACTCAATATACTCTCTAATGTAAAATACAGAAATTCTATATTTAGGGAATCGAAAAAAATCTAAATATTCTCTAGGCACCCCAATGTTAAAAGAAAAATTGCACTGAAAATAATCTGTCAGAAAAAATATACAATGCCCTATTCTACTTTGTTTTGGAGTATATACCCCAACTCAGTATGCTCTCTCACGTAAAATACCGAAATTCTAAATTTCCGTAAATCGACAAAAATCTAAATATTATCTAGGCATCCCAATGTTAAAAACCTAATTTCATTGAATATAAGCTGTCAGAATAAATATACAATGCCCTATTTTTCTCTTTTTTGGAGTATATACAGCAACTCCATATGCTCTCTCATGTAAAACACAATAATTATATATTTAAGCGAATAGAACAAATCTAAATATTATCTAGGCACTTCAATGATAAAACAAAATTACTCTGAATATAATCTGTCAGAAAAAATATCCAATTCCCAAATCTACTCTGTTTTGGGGTATATACACCAACTCCATATGCTCTCTCATGTAAAATACCAAAATTCTATATTTATGCGAATTAAATAAAAATCTAAATATAATCTAGGCACCCCAAAGTTAAAAACAAAATTGCTCTGAATATAATCTTTAAGAAAAAATATACAATTCCCTATTCTACTCTGTTTTGGAGTAAATATACCAACTCAATATGCTATCTCATTTAAAGTACAGAAGTTCTATGTTTAAGCGAGTCGAAAAAAATATAAATATTATCGAGGCACCCCAATGTTAAAGGAAAAATTGTACTGAATATAATCTGTCAGAAAAAATAAACAATGTTCTTTTCTACCCTTCTTTTGGAGTATATACACAAACTCAATACGCTCTCTCATGTAAAATACCAAAATTCTAATTTTACATGAATCGAAAATAATATAAATAATATCTAGGCCCCCCGAAAGTTAAGAGAACATATCTCTGAATATAGTCTGTTAGAAAAAATAAAAAATGCCTTATTCTACTCAGTTTTGGAATATATACACCAAGTCAACATGCCCTCTCATGTAAAATACAGAAATTCTATATTTAAGCAAATCAAAAAATATATAAATATTATTTAGGCACCCCAATGTTAAAAGCAAAATTTCTCTGGATATTATCTGTCAGAAAAAATATACAATGCCCTATTCTACTCTGTTTTGTGGAATATACACCAACTCAGTATGCTGTCTCACGTAAAATACCAAAACTCTAATTTTACGTGAATCGAAAAAAATCTGAATATTATCTAGATACCCAAATTTTAAAAACAAAATTGCTCTGAATATAATCTGTCACAAAAAAACTAAACAATGGCCTATTCAACTCTGTTTTGGAGTATATACACCAACTCCATATGCTCTCTCATGTAAAATACAAAAATTCTATATTTATGCAAATTGAATAAATATCTAAATATAATCTAGGCACCCCAAAGTTAAAAACAAAATTGCTCGGAATATAATCTTTCAGAAAAAATATACAATTCCCTATTCTACTCTGTTTTTGAGGATATATACCAACTCCATATGCTATCTCATGTAAAATACAGAAGTTCTATATTTAAGCGAATCGAAAAAAATCTAAATATTATCTAGGCACCCCAATGTTAAAAGCAAAATTGCGCTGGATATAATCTGTCAGAATAAATATACAATGCCCTATTCTACGCTGTTTTGTAGTATATACACCAACTCAGTATGCTCTCTCATGTAAAATACCGAAATTCTACATTTACACGAATCGAAGAAAATATTAATAATATCTAGGCGCCCCAAAGCTAAAAGAAAATGGATCTGAATACAGTCTGATAGAAAAAATATACACTACCTTATTCTATTCTGTTTTGGAGAATATACACCAACTCCATATGCTCTCTCATTTAAAACACAGAATATCAATTTTTAAGCGAATCGAAAAAATATAAATATCATCTAGGAACCCCAATGTTAAAAGAAAAATTGCTGTGAATATAAACTGTCAGAAAAAATATACAATGCCCTTTTCTACGCTGTTTTCAAGTATATAAACCAACTCAATATGCTCTCTCAAGTAAAATACCGAAATTCTAATTTTGCGTGAATCGAAAACAATCTAAATATTATCTAGGCACCTCAATGTTAAAGACAAAATTGCTCTAAATACAATCTGTCAGAAAAAATATACTGTGACCTATTCGACTCTGTTTCTGAGTATATACACCAACTCCATATGCTCTGTCATGTAAAATAAAGAAATTCTATATTTAAGCAAATCGAAGAAAATCCCAATATTATCTAGGCACATCTATGTTAAAAGCAAAATTGCTCTGAATATAATCTGTCAGTGAAAATATACAACGCACTTTTCTACTCTGTTTTGTAGTATATACACCAACTCAATATGCTCTCTCATGTACAATACCGAAATTCTAATTTTACGCAAATCGAAAAAAATCTAAATAATATCTCGGCGCCCCAAAGTTAAAAGAAAATGACTCTGAATACAGTCGGTTAGAAAAAATATACAATGCCTTATTCTACTCTGTTTTGGAGTATATACACCAACTCAGTATGCTCTCTGATGTAAAATACCGAAATTCTAAATTAACCTGAATCGAAAAAAATCTAAATATTGTCCAGGCACCCCAATGTTAAAAACAAAATTGCTCTGAATATAATCTGTCAGAAAAATATACAATGCCCTATTCTACTCTGTCTTATTTTTATTGCATTTTAGGTTTTGGGGTACATGTGCAGAGCATGCAATACAGTTGTATAGGTACACACAGGGCAGTGTGTTTTGTTTGCTTTCTCCCCTTCACCCACTTTTGGTATTTCTCTTCTGGCAATCCCTCCCCAACTCCCCCTCCCACTGGCCCTCCCCTTTTCCCCCTATAAACCCCAGTGTTTAGTACTCCCCTCTCTGTGTCCATATGTTCTCATTTTTCATCACCCGCCTATGAGTGAGAATATGTGGTGTTTCATATTCTGTTCTTGTGTCAGTTTGCTGAGAATGATGTTCTCCAGATTCATCCATGTCCCTATAAACGACACGAACTCATCATTTCTGATTGCTGCATAATATTCCATGGTGTATATGTGCCACATTTTCCCAATCCAGTCTATCATTGATGGGCATTTGGGTTGATTCCAGTTCTTTGCTATTGTAAACAGTGCTGCAATGAACATTCGTGTGCATGTGTCCTTGTAGTAGAACGATTTATAGTCCTTTGGATATATACCCAGTAATGGGATTGCTGGGTCAAATGGGATTTCTATTTCTAAGGCCTTGAAGAATCGCCACACCGTCTTCCACAATGGTTGGACTAATTTACACTCCCACCAACAGTGTAAAAGTGTTCCTTTTTCTCCACATCCTCTCCAGCATCTGTTGTCTCCAGATATTTTAATAATCGCCATTCTAACTGGCGTGAGATGGTATCTCAATATGGTTTTGATTTGCATCTCTCTGATGACCAGTGACGATGAGCATTTTTTCATAAGATTGTTGGCCTCATATATGTCTTCTTTCGTAAAGTGTCTGTTCATATCCTTTGACCACTTTTGAATGGGCTTGTTTGTTTTTTTCCTGTAAATCTGAACTGATAAGCAACTTCAGCAAAGTCTCAGGATATAAAATCAATGTGCAAAAATCACAAGCCTTCCTCTACACCAATAACAGACTTAAAGAGAGCCAAATCAAGAATGAACTGCCATTCACAATTGCTACAAAAAGAATAAAATACCTTGGAATACAACTCACAAGGAACGTAAGGGACCTCTTCAGGGAAAACTACAAACCACTGCTCAACGAAATCAGAGAGGACACAAACAGATGGAGAAACATTCCATGTTCATGGTTAGGAAGAATTAATATCGTGAAAATGGCTATACTGCTTAAAGTAATTTACAGAATCAACGCTATCCCCATCAAGCTACCATTGACTTTCTTCACAGAACTGGAAAAAACCACCATGAACTTCATATGGAACCAAAAGAGAGCCCGCATAGCCAAGTCAATTCTAAGCAAAAAGAACACAGCGGGGGGCATCACACTACCGGATTTCAAACTATACTATAAGGCTACAGTAATCAAAACAGCATGGTACTGGTACCAAAACAGAGATATAGATCAATGGAACAGAACAGAGGCATGAGAGGCAACGCAACATAGCTACAACCATACAATCTTTGTTAAACCTGACAAAAACAAGCAATGGGGAAAGGACTCCCTGTTCAACAAATGGTGTTGGGAAAACTGGCTAGCCATGTGTAGAAAGCAGAAACTGGACCCCTTCCTGACACCTTACACTAAAATTAACTCCAGATGGATTAAAGACTTAAACATAAGACCCGACACCATAAAAACCCTAGAAGGAAATCTAGGCAAAACCATCCAGGACATAGGAGTAGGCAAGGACTTCATGAACAAAACACCAAAAGCATTGGCAACAAAAGCCAAAATAGAGAAATGGTACCTAATCAAACTCCACAGCTTCCGCAGAGCAAAAGAAACAGTCTCTAGTGTGAATCGGCAAACAACAGAATGGGAAAAAATTTTTGCAGTTTACCCATCTGACAAAGGGCTGATATCCAGAATATACAAAGAACTCTACTCTGTTTTGCAGTATAAACACCAACTCAGTATGCTCTCTCATGTAAAATACCGAAATTCTAATTTTACGTGAATCGAAAAAAATCTAAATAATATCTAGGCGCCCCAAAGTTAAAAGAAAATGGCTCTGAATATAGTCTGTTAGAAAAAATATACAATGTCTTATTCTACTCTGTTTTGGAGTATATACAGCAACTCCATATGCTCTCTCATGTAAAATAGAATAATTCTATATTTAAGCGAATCAAAATAAATCTAAATATTATCTGGGAATTCCAATGTTAAAAGCAAAATTGCTGTGAATACAATCTGTCAGAAAAAATATACAATGCCCTTTTCTACGCTGTTTTGTAGTATATAAACCAACACAATATGCTCTCTCAAGTAAAATACCGAAATTATAATTTTAGGCGAATCTAAAAAAACCTAAATAATATCTAGGTGCCCCATAGTAAAAAGAAAATGGCTCAAAATATACTCTTTTAGAAAAAATATACAATGCCTTATCCTACTCGGTTTTGGAGTATATACACCAACTCAGTATGCACTCTCAGGTAAAATACCGAAATTCTAATTTTACGTGAATCCAAAACAATCTAAATATTATGTAGGCACCCCAATGTTAAAGGCAAAATGTCTCGGAATACAATCTGTCAGAAAAAATTATAAAACGCCCTATTCTACTCTGTTTTCTAGTGTATACAGCAACTCCATATGCTCTCTCATGTAAAATACAGAAATTCTATATTTAAGCAAATCGAAAAAAATCTAAATATTATCTAGGAACCCCAATGTTAAAAAAAAAAACTGCTCTGAATATAGTCTGTGATAAAAAATATACAATGACCTATTCTATTCTGTTTTGGAGTATATAAACCAACTCAGTATTCTCTCTCATGTAAAATAACAAAATTCTAACTTTACGTGAATCGAAAAAAATCTAAATACTATCTAAGCACTCCAAAGGTAAAAACAAAATTGTTCTTAATATAATCTGTCATAAAAAATATACAATGCCCTATTCTACTCTGTTTTGGAGTATATACATCAACTCAATATGCTCTCTCATGTAAAATACAGAAATTCTATATTTAAGCGAATCGAAAAAAAACTAAATATTATCTAGGCAACCCAATGTTAAAACCAAAATTCCACTGATTATAATCTGTCAGAGAAAAATATACAATGCACTATTCTACTCTGTATTGGAGTATATACACCAATTCCATATGCTCCATCATGTAAAATACAGAAATTCTATATTTAAGCGAATCGAAAACGATTTAAATATTATCTAGGCACCCCAGTGTTAAAAACAAATTTACTCTGAATATAATCTGGGAGAAAAAATATACAATGCCCTATTCTACTCTGTTTTGGAGTATATACACCAACTCAGTATGCCATCTCATGTTAAATACAGAAATTCTAATTTTACATGAATCGAAAAAAATCTAAATATTATCTAGGCAATTCAATGATAAAAACAAAATTGCTCTGAATATAATCTGTCAGAAAAAATATACAATGCCCTATTCTACTCTGTTTTGGAGTATATACAGCAACTCTATATGCTCTCTCATGTAATATACAGAAATTGAAATTTTACGCAAATCGAAAAAAATCTAAATAATATATAGGCGCCCCAACGTTCAACAAATTGGCTCTGAATATAGTCTGTTAGAAAAAATATACAATGCCTTAGTCGACTTTGTTTTGGAGTATATACACCAACCCCATATGCTCTCTCATGTAAAATAGAGAAATGTTAACTCTATCAGAATCGAATAAATATAAATACTCTCTACGC
Source organism: Callithrix jacchus (assembly GCF_049354715.1). Classification (NCBI taxonomy): domain Eukaryota; kingdom Metazoa; phylum Chordata; class Mammalia; order Primates; family Cebidae; genus Callithrix; species Callithrix jacchus. The sequence continues at coordinate 50,886,626 of NC_133521.1, read as the reverse complement.
ACCCCAATGTTGAAAACAAAATTGCTCTGAATATAATCTATCCTAAAAAATATACAATGCCCTATTCTACTCTGTGTTAAAGTATATACACCAACTCCATATGCTCTCTCATGTAAAATACAGAAATTCTATATTTAAGGGAATCGAAAAAAATCTAAATATTATCTAGGCACGCCAATGTTAAAAGCAAAATTGCTCTGAATAAAATATGTCAGAAAAAATATACAATGCCCTTTTCTACTTTGTTTTGTAGTATATACACCAACTCAATATGCTCTCTCATGTAAAATACAGAAACTCAAATTTTACCCCAATCGAATAAATGTAAATATTATCTCGGCACCCCAATGTTAAAATCAAAATTCCTCTAAATATAATTTGTCAGAAAAAATATACAATGCCCTATTCTACTCTATTTTTGAGTATGTACATCAACTCAGTATGCTCTCTCATGTAAAATACCGTAATTCAAATTTTACGTGATTCAAAAAATCTCTAAATATTATCTAGGCACCCCAATATTAAAAGCAAAATTGCTCTGAATATAATCTGTCAGAAAAATATACAGTGTCCTATTCTACTCTGTTTTGGAGTATATACACCAACTCAGTATGCTCTCTCATGTAAAATACAGAAATTCTAATTTTACAAGAATCGAAAGAATCGAAATAATATCTAGGCGCCTCGAAGTTAAAAGACAATGTCTCTTAATATAGTCTCTTCGAAAAAATACACAATGCCTTATTCTACTCTGTTCTGGAGTATATACACCAACTCAGTATGCTCTCTCATGTAAAATACCGATATTCTAATTTTACGTGAATCGAAAATAATATAAATATTATCTAGGCACCCCAATGTTAAAAACAAAATTGCTCTTAATATAATCAGTCAGAAAAAATATACAATGCACTATTCTACTCTGTTTTAAAGTATATACACCAACTCCATATGCTCTCTAATGTAAAATACAGATATTCTATATTTAAGTGAATCGAAAAATATCTAAATATTACCTAGGCACCCCAATGATAAAAGCAAAATTGCTCTGAATATAATCTGTCAGAAAAAATACACAATGCCATTTTCTACTGTGTTTTGTAGTATATACACCAACTAAATATGCTCTAATATGTAAAATACAGAAATTCAAATTTTATATGAAGCGAAATAGTCTAAATATTATGTAGGCACGTCAATGTTAAAAACAAAATTGCTCTGAATATAATCTTTCAGAAAAAATATACAATGCCCTATTCTACTCTGTTTTGGAGTATATATACCAACTCAGCATTCTCTCTCATGTAAAATACCGAAATTCTAATTTTACCCGAATCGAAAAAATCAAAATATTATGTAGGCAACGCAATGTTACAAACAAAATTGCTCTGAATATAATCTGTCAGAAAAAATATTCAATTCCCTATTCTACTCTGTTTTGGAGTATATACACCAACTCACTATGCTCTCTCATGTAAAATACCGAAATTCTAATTATACGTGTATCGAAAAAAATCTAAATATTATCTAGGCACTTCAATGTTAAAAACAAAATTGCTCTGAATATAAGCTTTCAGAAAAAATATACAATGCCCTATTCTACTCCGTTTTGGAGTATATACAGCAACTCCATATGCTCTCTCATATAAAATACCGAAATTCCAATTTTACGCAAATCGAAATAAATCTAAATAATATCTAGGCGCCGCAAAGTAAAAAGAAAATGGCTCTAAATATAGTCTGTGAGAAGAAATATACAATGTTTTATTCTCCTCTGTTTTCGAGTATATACACCAACTCCATATGGTCTCTCGAGTAAAATACAGAAATTCTATATTTAAGCGAATTGAAAAAATTCTAGATAGTATCTAGGCACCACAATGTAAAAAGCAAAATTGCTCCTAATATAATCTGTCAGATAAAATATACAATGCCCTTTACTTCTCTGTTTTGTAGTATATACACAAATTCAATATGCTCTCTCACGTAAAATACAAAAATTCTAATTCTACAAAAATCGAAAAAATCTAAATATTATCTAGGCAACCCAGTGTTAATAAAAAATTGCTCTGAATATTATCCGTCAGAAAAAATATACAATGCCCTATTCTACTCTGTTTTGGAGTATATACACCAACTCCCTATGCTCTCTCATGTAAAATACAAAAATTCTATGTTTAAGCGAATCGAAAAAAATCTAAATATTATCTAGGCACCGCAATGTTAAAAACAAAATCGCTCTAAATATAATCTGTCAGAAAAAATACACAATGCTCTATTCTACTCTGTTTTGGAGTATATACACCAACTCAGTATGCTCTCTCATGTAAAATACAGAAATTATTTATGGGAATTGAAAAAAATCTAAATATAATCTAGGCACCCCAATGTTAAAAGCAAACTTGCTCTGAATATAATCTGTTAGAAAAAATATACAATGCCTTTTTCTACTCTGTTTTGGAGTATATACACCAACTTAGTACGGTCTCTTATGTTAAATACAGAAATTCTACTTTTACCCGATTCGAAGAAATCTAAATATTATTTAGTCAACCCAATGTTAAAAACAAAATTGCTCTGAATATAGTCTGTCAGAAAAAATATAGAATGCCCTATTCTACTCTGTTCTGGAGTATATACACCGGCTCCATATGCTCTCTCATCTAAAATACAGAAATTCTATATTTAAGTGCATTGTAAAATATCTAAATATTACCTAGGCACCCCAATGTTAAAAGCAAAATTGCTCTGAATATAATCTGTCAGAAAAAAAACACAATGCCATTTTCTACTGTGCTTTGTAGTATATACACCAACTCAATATGCTCTGATATGTAAAATACAGAAATTCAAATTTTATCCGAATCGAAATAATCTAAATATTATTTAGGCACGTTAATGTTAAAAACAAAATTGCTCGGAATATAATTTTTCAGAAAAAGTATGCAATGCCCTATTCTACTCTGTTTTGGAGTATATACACCAACTCAGTATGCTCTCTCATGTAAAATACCGAAATTCTAATTTTACCCGAATCGAAAAAATCTAAATATTATCTAGGCACCTCAGTGTTAAAAAAAATTGCTCTGAATATAATATCTCAGAGAAAATATACAATGCACTATTATACTCTGTTTTGGAGTGTATACACCAACTCCACATTCCTTCTCATTTAAAATACAGAAATTCTATATTTAAGCGAATCGAAAAAAATATAAATATTATCTAGGCACCCCAAAGTTAAAAAAAAATCGATCTGAATATAATCTGTCAGAGAAAATATACAATGCCCTATTCTACTCTGTTTTGGAGTGTATACACCTACTCCATATGCTCTCTCATGTAAAATACAGAAATTCTATATTTAAGCAAATCGAAAATAATCGAAATATTATCTAGGCAACCCAATGTTAAAAAAAAATTGCTCTGATAGTAATCTGTCAGAAAAAATATAAAATGATTTTTTCTACTCTGTTTTGTAGTATATACACCAACTCAGTGTGCTCTCTCATGTAAATTACAGAAATTCTAATTTTACGTGAATCAAAATAATCTCAATATTAGCTAAGCACCCCAATGGTAAAAAAAAATTGCTCTAATATATAATCTGTCAGAAAAAATATACAATGCCCTATTCTACTCTGTTTTAAAGTATATACACCAACTCCATATGCTCTCTCAAGTAAAATAGAGAAATTGTATATTTAACCGAATCGAAAAAATTCTAGATAGTATCTAGGCACCACAATGTGAAAAGCAAAATTGCTCCTAATATAATCTGTCATATAAAATATACAATGCCCTTTACTTCTCTGTTTTGTAGTATATACACGAACTCAATATACTCTCACATGTAAAATACAGAAATTCTAATTCTACCCGAATCAAAAAAATCAAAATATTATGTAGGCACCCCAATGTTTAAAACAAATTTGCTCTGAATACAATCTGTCAGAAATAATATAAAATGCCCTATTCTACTCTGTTTTGGAGTATATACACCAATTCAATATGCTCTCTCATAGAAAATACCGAAATTCTAATTTTAGGTGAATCAAAGAAAATCTAAATAATATCTAGGCGCCCAAAACTTAAAAGAAAATGGCTCTGAATATAGTCTGTTAGAAAAAATATACAATGCCTTATTCTACTCTTTTTTGAAGTATATACACCAACTCAGTATCCTCTCTCATGTAAATCACATAAATTCTAATTTTACGTGAACCAAAAGGAATCTAAATATTATCTAGGCACCCCAATGTTAAAAAAAAATTGCTCTGAATATAATCTGTCAGAAAAAATATACAATGCCCTATTCTACTCTGTTTTAAAGTATATACACCAACTCCATATGCTCTCTCATGTAAAATACAGAAATTCTATATTTAAGTGAATCAAATAAATTCTAGATATTATCTATGCACCCCAATGTTAAAAGCAAAATTTATCTTAATATAATCTGTCAGAGAAAATATACAATGCCCTTTACTTCTCTGTTTTGTAGTATATACACCAACTCAATAAGCTCTCTTATGTAAAATTCAGAAATTCTAATTTTACCCAAATCGATAAAATCTCAATATTATCTAGGCACCCCAATGTTAAAAAATAAATTGCTCTAAACATAGTCTGTTAGAAAAAATATACAATGCCATATTCTACTCTGTTTTGGAGTATATACAACAACTCAGTATGCTCTCTCATGTAAAATACCGAAATTCTAATTTTAAGTGGATCGATAAATTTCTAAATATTATCTAGGCACCGCAATGTAAAAAACAAAATTGCTCTGAAAAAAATCTGTCAGAAAGAAGGTACAATGCCCTTTTCAACTCTGTTTTGTAGTATATACACCAACACAATATGCTCTGTCATGTAAAATACAGAAATTATAATTCTACCCGAATCGAAAAATCTAAATATTATTTAGACAACCCAATGTTAAAAACAAAATTGCTCTGAATATAATCTGTCAGAAATAATATACAATGCCCTATTCTTTTCTGTTTTATATTATATACACCAACTGAATATGCTCTGTCATGTAAAATACAGAAATTCTAATTTTACCCGAATCGAAAAAATCTAAATATTATGAAGGCACGCCAATGTTAAAAACAAAATTGCTCTGAATATAATCTGTCAGAGAAAATATACAATACCCTATTCTACTCTGTTTTGGGGTATATACAACAACTGCATATGCTCTCTCAGGTAAAATACAGAAATTCTATATTTAAGCGAATCGAAAAATATCTAAATAATATATAGGCACCCCAATGTTAAAAACGAAATTGCTCTGAATATAATCTGTCAGAGAAAATACATAATGCCATTTTCTACTCTATTTTGTATTATATAAACAACTCAATATGCTCTTTCATGTAAAATACAGAAACTCTAATTTTACACGAATCGAAAAAATCTAAATATTTTTTAGTCACGCCAATGTTAAAAACAAAATTGCTCTGCATAAAATCTGTCAGAAAAAATGTACAATGCTTTTTTCTACTTCGTTTTGGGGTATATACACCAACTCTATATATTCTCTCATGTAAAATACAGAAATCCTAATTTTACGCAAATCGAAAAAAATGTAAATGATATCTAGACACCCCGAAGTTAAAAGTTAATGGCTCGAAATATAGTCTGTTAAAAAAAAATACAATGCCTTATTCTACTCTGTTTTGGAGTATATAAACCAGCTCAGTATGCTCTCTCATGTAAAATAGAAAAATTCTATATTTAAGCGAATCAAAAAAAATTTAAATATTATCTAGGCAGCCGAATGTTAAAAGAAAAATAACTCTGCATATAATCAGTCAGAAACAATATACAATGCCATATTCAACTTTGTTTTTAGTAAATACACCAACACAATATGCTCTCTCATGTAAAATACAGAAATTCTAATTTTACCCGAATCGAAAAAATCAAAATATTATCTAGGCACCCCAATGTTAAAAGTAAAATTTCTCTGAATATAATCTGTCAGAAAAAATATACAATGCCGTATTCTACTATGTTTTGGAGTATATACACCAATTCAGTATGCTCTCTCAAGTAAAATAGAGAAATTCTATATTTAAGTGAATCGAAAAAAATTTAAATATTATCCAGGCACCACAATGTTAAAAGCAAAATTGCTCTGAATATAATCTTTCAGAAAAAATATACAATGCCCTTTTCTACTCTGTTTTGTAGTGTATACACCAACTCAATATGCTCTCTCATGTAAAATACAGAAATTTTAATTTTACGTGAATCGAAAAAAATCTAAATAACACCTAGGTGCCTCGAGGTTAAAATAATATGGCTCTTAATATAGTCTTCTAGAAAAAATATAGAATGACTTATTCTACTTTGTTTTGGAGTATATACACAAACTCAGTATGCTATCTCATGTAAAATACAGAAATTCTAATTTTACCAGAATCGAAAAAATCTAAATATTATTTAGGCAACCCAATGTTAAAAACAAAATTGCTCTGAATATAACCAGTCAGAAAAAATATACAATGCACTATTCTACTCTGTTTTGGAGTATATACACCAACTCCATATGCTCTATCATGTAAAATACAGAAATTCTATATTTAAGCGAATCGTGAACAATTTAAATATTATCTAGGCACCTTAATTTTAAAAACAAAATTGCTCTGAATATAATCTGTCAGAAAGAATATACAATGCCCTATCCTACTCTGTTTTGGAGTATATACACCAACTCCATATGCTCTCTCATCTAAAATACAGAAATTCTATATTTAAGCGAATTGAAAAATATCTAAATATTATTTAGGCACCCCAATGTTAAAAACAAAATTGCTCTGAATATAATCTTTCAGAAAAAAAATACAATGCCCTATTCTACTTTGTTTTGGAGTATATACAGCAACTCTATATGCTCTCTCATGTAAAATACGGAAATTCTAATTTTACGCGAATCGAAAAAAATCTAAATAATATGTAGGCGCCCCAACGACCAACAAAAATGGCTCTTAATATAGTCTGTTAGAAAAAATATACAATGCCTTATTCTACTTTGTTTTAAAGTATATACACAACTCCATATGCTCTCTCATGTAAAATACAGGAATTCTAATTCTACCCTAATCGAAAAAATATACATATTGTCTAGGCACCTGAATGTTAAAAACAAAATTGCTCTGAATATGATCTGACAGAAAAAATATACAATACCCTATTTTACTCTGTTTTGGAGTATATACACCAACTCCATATGCTCGCTCCTGTAAAATACAGAAATTCTATATTTAAGGGAATCGAAAAAAATCTAAATATTTTATAGGCACCCCAATATTAAAATCAAAATTACTCTGAATATAATTTGTCATAAAAATATAAATGCCCTTTTCTACTTTGTTTTGTAGTATATACACCAACTCAATATTCTCTCTTATGTAAAATACAGACATTCTAACTTTACCCGAACCAAAAAAATCTAAATATTATGTAGGCACCCCAATGTTAAAAACAAAAATTCTCTGAATATAATCTGTTAGAGAAAATATACAATGCCCTATTCTACTCTGTTTTGGAGTTTGTACACCAACTCAGGATGCTCTCTCATGTTAAATACCGAAATTATAATTTTACGTGAATCGAAAAAAATATAAATATTATCTAGGCACTTCAATGATAAAAACAAATTGCTCTGAATATAATCTGTCAGAAAAAATATACAATGCCCTATTGTAGTCTATTCTCGAGTATATACAGCAAGTCAATATGCTCTCTCATGTAAAATACAGAAATTCTAATATTAAATGTATCGAAAAAAATCTAAATAATATCTAGGTGCCCCGAAGTTAAAAGAAAATGGCTCTGAATATAGTCTGTTAGAAATAAGATACAATGCCTTATGCTACTCTGTTTTGGAGTATATACACAAACTCAGTATGCTCTCACATGTAAAATACAGAAATTCTATATTTAGGCGAATCAAAAAAAATCTAAATATTATCTAGGAACCCCAATGTTAAAAGCAAAATTGGTCCCAATATAATGTGTCAGAAAAAATATACAATGCCCTTTTCTACTCTGTTTTGGAGTATATACACCAACTCCATATGCTCTCTCATATAAAATACGGAAATTCTATATTTAAGCGAATCGAAAAAAATCTAAATATTATCCAGGCACGCCAATGTTAAAGCAAAATTGCTCTGAATATAATCTGTCAGAGAAAAATATATAATGCCCTTTTCTACCCTGTTTTGTAGTATATAAATCAACTCAATATGCTCTCCCATGTAAAATACAGAGATTCTAATTTTACCCGAATCAAAAATATCTAAATAGTATTTAGGCACCACAATGTTAAAAACAAAATTGCTCTGAATATACTCTGTCAGAGAAAATATACAATGCCCTATTCTACTCTGTTTTACAGTATATACACCAACTCATTATGCTATCCCATGTAAAATACTAAAATTCTATATTTTAAGCAAATCGAAATAAATATAAATATTATCAAGGCATGCCAATGTTAAAAGCAAATTTGCTCTGAATATAATCTGTCCAAAAAAATATACAATGCCCTTTTCCACTCCGTTTTAGAGTATATACACCAACTCAATATGCTCTCTCATGTAAAATACAGAAATTCTAATGTTACGTGATTCAAAAAAAATCTAAATTATATCTAGGTGCCCCAAACATAAAAGAAAATGGCTCTGAATATAGTCTGTTAGAAAAAATATACAAAGCCTTATTTTACTTTGTTTTAAAGTATATACACCAACTCAGTATGCTCTCTCATAAAAAATACCGAAATTCTAATTTTCCGTAAATTGAAAATAATCTAAATGTTATCTAGGCAACCCAATGTTATAAACAAAACTGCTCTGAATATAATCTGCCAGAAATTATATATAATGCCCTATTCTACTCTTTTTCGGAGTATATACAACTCCATATGCTCTCTCTTGAATAATACCGAAATTCTAATTTTACGCGAATCGAAAAACATCTAGATAATATTTATTTGCCCCAAACGTAAAAGAAAATGTCTCTGATTATATTCTGTTAGAAAAAATATACAATGTGTTATTCTACTTTGTTTTGAAGTATATACACCAACTCAGTATGCTTTCTCATGTAAAATACCGAAATCCTAATTTTACACGAATCGAATAAAATCTAAATAATATCTAGGCGCCCCAATGTTAAAGGAAAATGTCTCTTAATGCAGTCTGTTAGAAAAAATATATAATGACCATTTATACTCTGTTTTTGAGTATATACACCAACTCAATATGCTCTCTCATGTAAAATACCAAAATTCTAATTTTACGCGAATCGAAAAAGATCTAAATAATTTCTGGGCGCCTCAAAGTTAAAAGAAAATGGCTCTGAATATAGTCTGTTAGAAAAAATATACAATGTTTTATTCGACACTGTTTTGGAGCATATACACCAACTCAGTATGCTCTCTAATGTAAGATACAGAAATTTTAATTTTACATGAATTGAAAAAATCTAAATATTATCTAGGCACCCCAATGTTAAAAACAAAATTGTTCTGAATATAATCTGTCAGAAGAAATATACAATGCCCTATTCTACTCTGTTTTTGAGTATAAACACCAACTCAGTATGCTCTCTCATGTAAAATAACGATATTCTAATTTTACTTAAATCGAAAAACACTTAAATATTATCTAGGCACTGCAATGTTATAAGCAAAATTTCTCTGAATACAATCTGTCAGAAAAAATATACAATGTCCTATTCTACTTTGTTCTGGAGTATATACACCAACTCAGTATGCTCTCTCATTTTAAATATCGAAATTCAAATTTTATGCAAATCGAATAAAATCTAGATAGTATCTAGGCGCCCCAAATTTAAAAAAAAATGGCTCTGAATACAGTCTGTTAGAAAAAAATGTAACGCCCATTTCTACTCTGTTTCTGAGTATATACACCAACTCAATATGCCCTCTCAAATAAAATACCGAAATTTTAAATTTACATGAATTGAAAAAATCTAAATAGTAACTAGGCACCCGAATGTTAAAAGCAAAATTGCTCTGAATACAATCTATCAGAAAAAATATACAATGTCCTATTCTACTCTTTTTTGTAGTATATACACACACTCAATATGCTCTATCACGTAAGATACAGAAATTCTAATTTTACCCAAATAGAAAAAATCTAAACATTATCAAGGCACCACAATGTTAAAAACAAAATTGCTCTGAATATAGTCTGTCAGAAGAAATATACAATGTCCTATTCTACTCTGTTTTGGAGTATATAAACAAACTCAGTATGCTCTCTCATGTAAAATACCGAAATTCTAATTTTACGTGAATCGAAAAAATTCTAAATAATATGTAGGCACCCCAATGTTAAAAAAGAAATAGCTCTGAATATAATCTTTAATAAAAAATATAAAATGCCCTATTCTACTCTGTTTTGGAGTATATACACCAACTCAGTGTGCTCTCTCATGTAAAATACCGAAATTCTAATTTTACGTGAATCAAAAAAACCTAAATATCATCTAGGCACCCCAATGTTAAAACAGAATTGCTCTGAATATAAAGTGTCAGAAAAAACATACAATGCCCTTTTCTACTCCGTTTTGTAGTATATAAACCAATTCAATATGCTCTCCTGTAAAATGAAAAAAAATTCTAATGTTACCCGAATCGAAAAAATGTAAATATTATCTAGGCACCCCAATGTTAACAACAAAATTGGTCTGAATATAATATGTCTGAAAAAATATACAATGCCCTATTCTAATCTTTCTGGAGTATATACACCAACTCAGCATGCTCTCTCATGTAAAATAAAGAAATTCTAATTTTACGTGAATCGAGAAAAATCTAAATATTATCTAGGCACCTCAATATTAAAAGCAAAATTGCTCTGAATATAATCTGTCAGAAAAAATATACAATGCCCTATTCTACGTTGTTTTGGAGTATCTAAACCAACTCAATATGCTCTCTCATGTAAAATATCGAAATTCTAATTTTACGCAAATCGAACATAATCTAAATAATATCTAGGCACCTCAAAGTTAAAACAAAATGGCTCTGAATATATTCTGTTAGAAAAAATATACAATGCCTAATTCTACTCTGTTTTGGAGTATATACACCAACTCAGTATGCTCTCTCATGTAAAATACAGAAATTCTAATTTTACCCGAATCGAAAAAATCTACATATTTTCTAGTCACCCCAATGTTAAAAACAGAATTGCTCTGAATATAATCTGTCAGAAAAAAATATACAATGCCCTATTCTACTCTGTTTTTGAGCATATACACCCACTAAATATGCTCTCTTATGCAAAATACCAAGATTATTATTTTATGTGAATCAAAAAAATTTAAATAATATCTAGACGCCCCTAAGTTAAATGAAAATGGCTCTGGATATAGTCTCTTAGAAAAAATATACAATGCCTTATTCTACTTTGTTTTGGAGTATATACACCAACTCAATATTGTCTCTCATGTAAAATACTGAAATTCTAATTTTACGTGAATCAAAAAAAATCTAAATATTATCTAGGCACCCCAATGTTGAAAACAAAATTGCTCTGAATGTAATCTGTCAGAAAAAATATACAATGCGCTATTCTACTCTGTTTTCGAGTATATACACCAACTCTATATTCTCTCTCCAGTAAAATACAGAAATTATATATTTAAGCGAATCGAAAAACTCTAAATATTATCTAGGCACCCCAATGATAAAAGCAAAATTGCTCTGAATACCATCGGTCAGAAAAAGTATACAATGTCCTATTCTACTCCGTTTTGGAGTATATACAGCAACTCAGTATGCTCTCTCATGTAAAATACAGAAATTCAAAATTATTTGAATCAAAATAAATCTAAATATTATCTACGCGCCCGAATGTTAAAAGCAAAATTGTTCTGAAAATAATCTGTCAGAAAAAATATACAATGCCCATTTATAATCTGTCAGAAAAAATATACAGTGCCCTATTCTACTCTTTCTGGAATTTATAAACCAACTCAGCATGCTCTGTCATGTAAAATACAGAAATTCTAATTTTACGTGAATCGGAAAATATCTAAATATTATCCAGGCACCCCAATGTTAACAACAAAATTGATCTGAATATAATCTGTCAGAAAACATATAACGTGCCCTATTCTACTCTGTTTTGGAGTATATACACCAACTCATTATGCTCTCTCATTTAAAATACAGAAATTATAATTTTACGAGATTAGAAAAAAACTAAATATTATCTAGGCACCCGAATGTTAAAAGCAAAATTGCTCTGATTATAATCTGTCAGACAAAATATACAATGCCCTTTTCTAAATTTTTTGGAGTATATACACCAACTCAATATTCTCTATCATGTAAAATATCGAAATTATAATTTTACGCAAATCGAAAAAAATCTAAATAATATATAGGCGTCCCAAAGTCAAAAGAAAATTGCTCTGAATGTAGTCTGTTAGAGAAAATACACAATGCCTTATTTTAATTTGTTTCGAAGTATATACACCAACTCAGTATGCTCTCTTCTGTAAAATACTGAAATTCTAATTTTACGTGAATTGAAAATAATCTAAATATTATCTACACACCCCAATGTTAAAAGCAAAATGGATCTGAATATAATCTGTCAGAAAAAATATACAATGCTCTTTTCTACTCTGTTTTGTAGTATATACACCAATTCAATATGCTCTCTCATGTAAAATACAGGAATTCCAATTCTACCCAAATTGAAAAAAATCTAAATATTATCTAGGCACCCCAATGTTGAAAACAAAACTGCTCTAAATATAATCTGTTATAAAAAATATACAATGCCCTATTCTACTCTGTTTTGGAGTATATACACCAACTCAGCATGCTCTCTCATGTAAAATACCGAAATTCTATATTTAAGTGAATCGAAAAAAAATCTAAATATGATCTAGGCACCCCAATGATAAAAGCAAAATTGCTCTGAATATAAACTGTCAGAAAAAATATACAATGCCCTATTCTAATCTGTTTTGATATATATACACCAACTCACTATGCTCTCTCATGTAAAATATTGAAATTCTAATTTTACGCAAATCGAAAAAAATCTAAATATTTTCTGGGCACCCGAATGTTAAAAGCAAAATTACTCTGAATATAATTGGTAAGAAGAAATATACAATGCCCGTTTCTACTTTGTTTTGGTGCATATACACCAACTGAATATGCCCTCTCATGTAAAATACCGAAATTCAAATTTTACGTCGATCAATAAAATCTAAATAATATCTAGGTGCCCCAAAATTAAAGGAAAATGGCTCTGAATATAGTCTGTTAGAAAAAATATACAATGCCTTATTCTACTCTCTTTTGGGGTATATACATTAACTCAGTATGCGCTCTCATATAAAATAACGAAACTAATTTTTCGTGAATCGAAGAAAATCTAAATATTATCTAGGCACCCCAATGTTAAAAGCAAAATTTCTCTGAATATAACCTGTCAGAAAAAATATGCAATGCCCTTTTCTACTCTTTTTTGGAGTATATACAATGCCTTATTCTACCCTGTTTTAAAGTATATACACCAACCCCATATGCCCTCTTATGTAAAATACAGAAATTCTATAATTAAGTGAATCAAAAAAAATCTAAATATTATTTATGCACCCCAATGTTAAAAGATAAATTGCTCTGAATATAATCTGTCAGAAAAAATATACAATGCCCTATTCTATTTTTTTTTGGAGTATATACACCAACTCAGTATGCTCTCTCATGTAAAATACAGAAATTCTAATTTTACGCGAATCGAAAAAAATCTAAATAATATCTAGGCTTTCCAAAGCTAAAGGAAATGGATCTGAATATAGTCTGTTAGAGAAAATATACAATGCATTATTCTACTCTATTTTGGTGTATATATACTAACTTACTATGCTCTCTTATGTAAAATACAGAAATTAGAATTCTACGTGCATCAAAAAAAATTTAAATATCATCTAGGCACCCCAATGTTAAAAACAAAATTGCTCTGAAGATAATCTGTCCGAAAAAAATATACAATGCCTTATTCTACTTAGTTTTGGAGTATATACTTCAACTCAATATGCTCTCTCATGTAAAATACAGAAATTCTATATTTAAGCGAATTGAAAAAATCTAAATATTATCTAGGCACCCCAATGTTAAAAGCAAAATTGCTCTGAATATAATCTGTCAAAAAAATATATACAATGCCCTTTTTTACTCTGTTTTGGAGTATATACACCAACTCAATATGCTCTCCCATGTAAATTACTGAAATTCTAAATTTACGTCAATCGAAAAAAACCTAAATATTATCTAGGCACCCGAATGTTAAAATTAAAATTGCTCTGAATATAATGTAATAAAAAATATACAATGCCCATTTCTACTCTGTTTTGGATGACATAAACAAACTCAAAATGCTCTCTCATGTAAAATACCGAAATTCTAATTTTACGTGGATCATCAAAAATCGAAATATTATCTAGGCACCCGAATGTTAAAAGAAAAATTGCTCTGAATATAATCTGTCAGAAAAAAGATACAATGCTTTTTTCTACACTGTATTGGAGTATATACACCAATTCAATATTCTCTCTCACGTAAAAGACCGAAATTCTAATTTTATGTGAATCGAAACAAATTAAATAATATCTAGTTGCCTTAAAGTTTAAAAGAAATGGCTCTGAATATAGTCTGTTTAAAAAATATACAACGCCTTATTCTACTCTGTTTTGGTGTATATACACCAACTCCATATTCTCTCTCATGTAAAATACATAAATTCTATATTTAAGTGAATCAAAAAAATCTAAATATGATCTAGGCACCCCAATGTTAAAAGAAAAATTGCTATGAATATAATCTGTCAGAAAAAATATACAATGCTGTTTTCTAAACTGTTTTGGAGTATATACACCAATTCAATTAGGTCTCTCATTAAAATACAGAAATTCTAATTTTACATGAATCGAAAAAAATTTAAATAATATCTAGGCGCCCCAAAGTTAAAAGATAATGGCTCTGAATATAGTCTGTTAGAAAAAATATACCATACCTTATTCTACGCTGTTTTTGTGTTTATATACCTACTCAGTATGCTCTCACATGTAAAATATCGAAATTCTATATTTAAGAGAATGGAAGAAAATCTAAATATTATTTAGGCACTCCAATGTTACAAGCAAAATTGTTCTGAATATAATCTGTCAGAAAATGTGTACAATGCCCTTTTCTACTCTATTTTCGAATATATACACCAACTCAATATGCTCTCTCATGTAAAACACTGAAATTCCAATTTTACGCTAATCGAAAAAAATCTAAATAATATCTAGGTTCCCCAAAGTTAAAAGAAAATTACTCTCAGTATAGTCTGTTAGAAAAAATATTCAATGCCTTATTCTACTCTGTTTTGGAGTATATACACCAACTGAGGATGCTCTCTCATGTAAAATATCAAAATTCTAATTTTACGTGAATCGAAAATGATCTAAATATTATCTAGGCACCACAATGTTAAAAGCAAAATAGCTCTAAATATAATCTGTCATAGAAAATATTCAATCCCCTTTTCTACTTTGTGTTGGAGTATATACACCAACTCCATATGCTCTCTCATGTAAAATACCAAAATTCTAATTTTATGCGAATCGAAAAAAATCTAAATAATATCTAGGCGCCACAAAGTTAAAAGAAAATGGCTCTGAATATACTCTGTTAGAAAAAATATTCAATGCCTTATTCTACTCTGTTTTGGAGTATATACACCAACTAAGTATGCATTCTCATGTAAAATAACGAAAATCTAATTTTACATGAATCGATAAAAATCTAAATAATATCTAGGCGCCGCAAAGTTAACAGAAAATGGCTGTGAATATAGTCTGTTAGAAAAAAACCAATGCCTTATTCTACTCTGTTTTGGAGTATATACACCAACTCAGTATGCACTCTCAACTAAAATACAGAAATTCTAGTTTTACATGAACCCAAAAAATTTAAATATTATCTAGGCACCACAATGTTAAAATTCCTCGGAATATAATCTGTCAGAATAAAAATACAATGCCATATTCTACTCTGTTTTGGAGTATATACCCCAAATCCATATGCTCTCTCCTGTAAAATACAGAAATTCTATATTTAAGCGAATCAAAAAAAATCTAAAAATTATCTAGGCACCCCAATATTAAAAAAAAAATTGCTCTGAATATAGTCTGTCAGAGAAAATATATGATTCCCGTTTCTACTCTGTTTTGGTGTATATACACCAACTCAATATGCTCTCTCATGTAAAATAACGAAATTCAAATTTTATGCGAATGGAAAAACATCTAAATAAAATGTAGGCGCCACAAAGTTAAAAAAAAATGGCTCTGAATATAGTCTATAAGAAAAAATATACAATGCCTTAATCTGCTCTGTTTTTGAGTATATACACCAACTCCATATGCTAGTTCATGTAAAATGCAGAAATTCTATATTTAAGCGAATTGAAACAAATCTAAACATTATCTAGGCACCCCGATGTTAAAAACAAAATTGCTCTGAATACAATCTGCAAGCAAAATATACAATGGCTTATTCTACCCTGTTTTGGAGTATATACACTAACTCTATGCTGTCTCATATAAAATACAGAAATTCTATATTTAAGGGAATCGAAAAAAATCTAAATATTATCTAGGCACCCAATATTAAAAGCAAAACTGCTCTGAATATAATCTTTCAGAAAAAATATACAATGCCCTTTTCTACTCTCTTTTGTAGTATATACACCAACTCAATATGGTCTCTCATGTCAAATGCGGAAATTATAATTTTACGCGAACCAAAACAAATCTAAATAATATCTAGGCACCCCAAAGTAAAAATAAAATGGCTCTGAATATAGTCTGTGAGAAAATATATACAATGCCTTATTCTACTTTTTTTTTGGAGTATATACACCAACACAGTATGCTCTCTCATGTAAAATACCAAAACTATAATTTTACCCGAATCGAAAAAATCTAAATATTATCTAGGCACCCCAATGTTAAAAACAAAACTGCTCTGAATATAATTTGTCAGAAAAAATATACAATGACCTATTCTCCTCTGTTCGGGAATATATACACCAACTCCATATGCTCCCTCCTGTAAAATACAGAAATTCTAATTTTACACAAATCGAAAAAATCTAAATATTATCTAGGCACCCCAATGTTGAAAACAAAATTGCTCTGAATATAATCTGTCTGAAACAATATACAATGCCATATTGCACTTCGTTTTGGAGTATATAAACCAACTCAGTATGCTCTCTCATGTAAAATACAGAAATTCTAATTTTACGTGAATCGAAAAAAATCTAAATACTATCTAGGCACCCCAATGTTATAAGCAAAATTGCTCTGAATATAATCTGTCAGAAAAAATATACAATGCCCTATTCTACTCTGTTTTGATGTATATACACCAACTCACTATGCTCTCTCACGTAAAATATAGAAATTCAGATTTTACACAAATCGAAAAATATCTAAATATTATCTGGGCACCCAAATGTTAAAAGCAAAATTACTCTGAATATAATTTGTAAGAAAAAATATACAATGCCCGTTTCTCCTTTTTTTGGTACATATACACAAACTGAATATGCCCTCTCTTGTAAAATACCGAAATTCAAATTTTAGGTGAATCAAAAAAATCTAAATAATATCTAGGCGCCCCAAAATTAAAAGAAAATGGCTCTGAATATAGTCCGTTAGAAAAATATACAATGCCTAATTCTACTCTCTTTTGGGGTATATACATTAACTCAGTATGTGCTGTCATATAAAATAAGGAAACTCTAATTTTACGTGAATCGAAGAAAATCTAAATATTATCTAGACATCCCAATGTTAAAAGCAAAATTGCTCTAAATATAAACTTTCAGAAAAAATATACAATGCCCTTTTCTACTCTGTTTGTAGTATATACACGAACTCAATATTCTCTCTCATGTAAACTACAGGAATTTCAATTTTACCAAAATCGAAAACATCTAAATATAATCTAGGCACCCCAATGTTAAAAACAAAATTGCTCTGAATATAATCTGTCAGAAAATGTGTACAATGCCCTTTTCTACTTTGTTCTCGAATATATACACCAACTCAATATGCTCTCTCATGTAAAATACCGAAATTCTAATTTTACCCGAATCGAAAAAAATCTAAATAATATCTAAGTTTCCCAAAGTTAAAAAAAAAATGACTCTCAATATAGTCTGTTAGAAAAAATATTCAATGCATTATTCTACTCTGTTTTGGAGCATATACACCAACTGAGGATGTTCTCTCATGTAAAATATCGAAATTCTAATTTTACGTGAATCGAAAATAATCTAAATATTATTTAGGCACCACAACGTTAAAAGCAAAATAGCTCTAAATATAATCTGTCAGAGAAAATATTCAATCCCCTTTTCTACTGTGTTTTCGAGTATATACATCAACACCATATGCTCTCTCATGTAAAATACAGAAATTCTATATTTAAGCGAATCGAAAAAAATCTAAATATTATCTAGCCACCGCAATGTTAAAAGCAAAATAGCGCCAAATATAATCTGTCAGAAAAAATATACAATGGTCTTTTCGACTCTGTTTTTGAGTATATACACCAACTCAATATGCTCTCTAATGTACAATACCGAAATTCTAATTTTAAGCGAATCGAAAATAATCTAAATAATATCTAGGCACCCCAAAGTTAAAAGAAAATGGCTCTGAATATACTCTGTTGGAAAAATATACAATGCCTTATTCTACTCTGTTTTGGAGTATATACACCAACTTAGTATGCATTCTCAGGTAAAATACCGAAATTCTATTTTTACGCGAATCGAAAAAAATCTAAATAATAACCAGGCGCCACAAAGTTAAAAGAAAATGGCTCTGAATATAGTCTGTTAGAAAAAAACCAATGCCTTATTCTACTCTGTTTTGGAGTATATACACCAACTCAGTATGCACTCTCATGCAAAATACAGAAATTCTAGATTTACATTAATCCAAAAAAATCTAAATATTATCTAGGCCCCACAATGTTCAAATTCCTCTGAATATAATCTGTCAGAATAAAAATACACTGCCATATTCTACTCTGTTTTGGAGTATATACACCAACTCCATATGCTCTCTCCTGTAAAATACAGAAACTCTATATTTAAGCGAATCGAAAAAAATCTAAAAATTATCTAGGCACTCCAATGTTAAAAACAAAATTGCTCTGAATATAGTCTCTCAGAGAAAATATATAATTCCCGTTTCTACTCTGTTTTGGAGTATATACACCAACTCAATATGCTCTCTCATGTAAAATACCAAAATTCAAATTTTATGCAAATGGAAATAAATCTAAATAAATTCTAGGCGCCCCAAAGTTAAAAGAAAATGGCTCTGAATATAGTCTATAAGAAAAAATAAACAATGCCTTAATCTATTCTGTTTTTGAGTATATACACCAACTCCATAGGCTAGCTCATGTAAAATACAGAAATTCTATATTTAAGCGAATCGAAAAAAATCTAAATATTATCTAGGCACCCAATATTATAAGCAAAACTGCTCTGAATATAATCTTTAAGAAAAAATATACAATGTCCTCTTCTACTCTGTTTTGTAGTAAATACACCAACTCAATATGGTCTCTCAAGTAAAATGCGGAAATTATAATTTTACGCGAACCAAAAAAAGTCTAAATAATATCTAGGCACCCAAAAGTTAAAAGAAAATGGCTCTGAATATAGTCTCTGAGAAAATATATACAATGCCTTATTCTACTCTTTTTTGGAGTATATACACTAACTCAGCATGCTCTCTCATGTAAAATATTGAAATTCTAATTTTACCCAAATCAAAAAAATCTAAATATTATCTAGGCACCCCAATGGTAAAAAAAAATTGCTCTGAATATAATTTGCCAGAAAAAATATACAATGACCTATTCTCCTCTGTTCGGGAATATATACACCAACTCTATATGCTCTCTCATGTAAAATACAGAAATTCTATATTTAAGCGAATCCAAAAAAATCTAAATATTATCTAGTTACCCCAATGTAAAAAGCAAAATTTCTCTGAATATAATTTGTCAGAAAAAGTATACAATGCCCTTTTCTACTCTGTTTTGTAGTATATACACCAACTCAATATGCTCTCTCCTGTAAAATACAGAAATTCTAATTTTACACAAATCGAAAAAATCTAAATATTATCTAGGCACCCCAATGGTGAAAACAAAGTTGCTCTGAATATAAAGTGTCTGAAAAAATATACAATGCCCTCTTCCATTTCGTTTTGGAGTATATAAACCAACTCAGTATGCTCTCTCATGTAAAAAGCAGAAATTCTAATTTTACGTGAATCAAAAAAAATCTAAATACTATCTAGGCACCCCAATGTTAAAAGCAAAATTGCTATGAATATAATCTGTCAGAAAAAATATACAATGCCCTTTTCTACTATGTTTTGTAGCATATACAACAACTCAATATGCTCTCATGTAAAATATAAAAATTCAAAATTTAAGCGAATCGAAAAAAATCTAAATATTATCTAGGCACCCCAATGTTAAAAGAAAAATTGCTCTGAATATAATCTTTTAGAAAAAATATACAATGCCCTTTTCTACTCTGTTTTGTAGTATATACACCAGCCCAATACGCTCTCTCATGTAAAATAAAAAATTCTAATTTTACCCATATCGAAAAAATGTAAATATTATCTAGGCACCCAAATGTTAAAAGCAGAATTGCTCTGAATATAATCTGTTAGAAATAATATACAATGTCATTTTCTACTCTGTTTTGTAGTATATACACCAACCCAATATGCTCTCTAATGTAAAATACCGAAATTCTATATTTACGTGAATCTAAAAAAAACCTAATTAATATTTCAGTGCCCCAAAGTTAAAAGAAAATAACTCTGAATATAGTATGTTAGAGATAAAATACAATGAGTCATTCTACTCTGTTTTGGAGTATATACACCAACTCACTATGCTCTCTCATGTTAAATACAGAAATTCTAAATTTACGTGAATCAAAAAAAAATCTAAATATTATCTAGGCACCCGAATGTTAAAAGCAAAATGGATCTGAATACAATCTGTCAGAAAAAAATAGATAGTGCCCTTTTCTACCCTGTTTTGGAGTATATACAGCAACTCAATATGCTCTCTCATGTAAAATACTGAAATTCTAATTTTAAGCGAATCGAAAAAAATCTAAATAATATCTAGGCTCTCCAAAATTAATAGAAAATGGCTCTGAATATAGTCTGTTAGAAAAAATATACAATGCCTAATTCTCCTTTATTTTAAAGTATATACACCAACTCAGTATGCTCTCTCTTGTAAAATTCAATAATTCTATGTTTAAGCGAATCGAAAAAAATCTAAATGTTATCTAGGCAACCCAATGTTAAAAGCAAAATGGCTCTAAATATAATCTGTCAGAAAAAATATACAATGCCATTTTCTACATTGTTTTGGAGTATATACACCAACCCAATATGCTCTCTCATGTAAAATACCGGAATTCTAATTTTACATGAATCGAAAAAAATCTAAATAACATCTAGGCGCCCGAAATTTAAAAGAAAATGGCTCTGAATATAGTCTGTTATAAAAAATATACAATGCCTTATTCTACTTTGTTTTGGAGTATATACACCAACTCAGTATGCTCTCTCATGTAAAATACCGAAATTATAAATTTACGTGAATCGAAATAAATCTAAATATTATCTAGGCATTCCAATGTTAAAAACAGAATTGCTCTGAATATAATCTGTTAGAGAAAATATACAATGCCCTATCTTACTCTGTTTAGGAGTATATACATCAACTCAGTATGCTCTCTCATATAAAATAACGAAATTCTAATTTTACCTGAATCGATAAAAATCTAAACAATATCTAGGCGCCCGAAAGGTAAAAGAAAATGGCTCCGAATATAGTCTGTTAGAAAAAATATGAAATGCCTTATTCTACTCTTGTTGGTAGTACATACACCAACTCAGTATGCTCTTTCATGTAAAATACATAAATTATAATTTTACCCAAATTGAAAAAATCTAAATATTATCTAGGCACCACAATGTGAAAAACAAAATGGGTCTGAATATAATCTGTCATAAAAATTTACAATGCCCTATTCTACTGTGTTTTAGAGTATATACAACAACTCTATATGCTCTCTCATGTAAAATACCAAAATTGTAATTTTACACGAAACGAAAAACATCTATATAATATCTAGGCGCCCCAAAGTTAAAAGAAAATGGCTCTGAATATAGTCTGCTAGAAAAAATATACAATGCCTAATTCTACTCTTTTTTGGAGTACATACACAAACTCAGTATGCTCTGTCATGTAAAATAAAGAAATTATAATTTTACCTGAATCGAAAAAATCTAAATATTATCTAGGCAACCAAATGTTAAAAGCAAAATTTCTCTGAATATAATCTGTCAGAAGAAATATACAATGCCCTTTTCTACTCTGTTTTTGAGTATATACACCAACTCAATATGCTCTCTCATGTAAAATACCGAAATTCTAATTTAACGAGAATCGAAAAAATCTAAAAAATATCTAGGCACCCGAAAGATAAAACAAAATGGCTCTGAATATAGTCTGATAGAAAAAATATACAATGCCTTATTCTACTCTGTTTTGGAGTATATACACAAACTCAGTATGCTCTCTCATGGAGAATACCGAAATTCTAATTTTACGCTAATCGAAAAAAATTTAAATATAATCTAGGCAACCGAATGTTAAAGGGAAAATTGCTCTGAATATATTCAGTCAAAAAAAATATACAATGCACTTTTCTACTTTGTTTTGGGGTATATACACCAACTCAATATGCTCTGTCATGTAAAATAACGAAATTCTAATTTTACATGAAACGAAAAATTGTAAATAATATCTAGGTGTTTGAAATTTAAAAGAAAATGGCTCTAAATATAGTCTGTTAGAAGAAATGTACAATGCCTTATTCTACTTTGTTTTGGAGTATATACACCAACTCAGTATGCTCTCTCATGTAAAATACCGAAATTCTAGATTTACATGAATCGAAAATAATCTAAATATAATCTATGCACCCCAATGGTAAAAACAAAATTTCTCTGAATATTATCTGTCAAAAAAAATATACAATGCCTTATTCTACTCTTTTTTGGAGTATATACAGGAACTCAGTATGCTCTCTCATATAAAATACCGAAATTCAAATTTTACACGAAACGAAAGAAATCTAAATAATATCTAGGCGCCCCAAAGTTAAAAAAAATTGGCTCTGAATATAGTCTGTTAGAAAAAATATACAATGCCTCATTCTACTCTGTTTTGGAGTACATACACCAACTCAGTATGCTCTCTCATGTAAAATACAGAAATTCTTATTTTACCCGAATTGAAATAATCTAAATATTATCTAGGAAACCCAATGTTATAAACAAAATTGCTGTGAATATAATCTGTCAAAAAAAATATACAATGCAATTTTCTTCTCTGCTTTGGAGTATATACACCAACTCCATATGCTCTCTCTTGTAAAATACAGAAATTCTATATTTAAGCTAATCAAAAAAATCTAAATATTATCTAGGCACCGCAATGTTAAAAAAAATTGCTTTGAATATAATCTGTCAGAAAATATATACAATGTTCTATTCTAATTTGTTTTCAGTTTACACAGCAACTCAGTATGCTCTCTCATATAAAATACTGAAATTCTAATTTTACCTAAATCGAAAAAATCTAAATAATATCTAGGCGACCCAAAGTCAATAGAAAATGGCTCTGAAAATAGTATGTTAGAAAATATATACGGTGCCTTATTCTACTCCTTTTTTGAGTACATACACCAAATCAGTATGCTCTTTCATGTCAAATACAGAAATTCTAATTTTACCCGAATCAAGGAAATAAAAATATTATCTAGGCACCCCAATGTTAAAAACAAAATTGCTCTGAATGTAATTTGTCAGAAAAAATATACAATGCCCTTTTCTACTCTGTTTTGTAGTATATACACCAACTCAATATGCGCTCTCCTGTAAAATACAGAAAATCTAGTTTTACCTGAATCGAAAAAATCTAAATATTATCTAAGCACCCCAATGTTAAAAACAAAATTTCTCCTAATATAATCTGTCATAAAAAATATACAATGCTGTATTCTACTCATTTTTAGGGTATATACACCAACTCAGTATGCTCTCTCATGTAAAATTTTGAAATTCTAATTTTACGTAAATAAAAAAAAATCTAAATAATATCTAGGCGCCCCAAAGTTAAAAGAAAATGGCTCTGAATATAGTCTGTTAGAAAGAATATACAATGTCTTATTCTACTTTGCTTAGGAGTATATACCTTAACTGACTATGCTCTCTCATGTAAAATACCGAAATTCAAATTTTACGTGAATCGAAATAAATGTAAATAATATCTAGGCGCCCCAAAGTTAAAAGAAAATGGCTCTGAATACAGTCTGTTAGAAAAAATATATAATGCTCATTTCTACTCTGTTTTGGAGTATATACACCAACTCAATATGCTCTCTCATGTAAAATACAGAAATTCTAAATTTACGTGAATTGAGAAAAATCTAAATGTTATCTAGGCACACCAATGTTAAAAAGAAAACTGCTCTGAATATAATCTGCCAGAAAAAATATACAATGCCTTATTCTAGTCTTTTTTGGAGTATATACACTACCTCCATATGTTCCCTCATGTAAAATTCAGAAATTCTATATTTAAGCTAATCGAAAAAAATCTAAATGTTATCTAGCACCCAAATATTAAAAGCAAAATTGCTATGAACATAACCTGTCAGAAAAATATACATTGCTTTTTTCTACTCTGTTTTGTAGTATATACACCAACTCAGTACGCTCTATCATGTAAAATACCGAAATTATAATTTTACGTGAATCGAAAAAAATCTAAATGTTCTCTAGGCACCCCAATGTTAAAATAAAAATTGATCTGAATATAATCTGTCAGAAAAAATATACAATGCCCAATTCTACCCTATTTTGAAGTATATACACCAACTCAGTATGCTCTCTCATGTAAAATACCGAAATTCTAAATTTACGTGAATAGACAAAAATCTAAATATTATCTAGGCACCCAAATGTTAAAAGCAAAATTACTCTGAATGTAATCTGTCATATAAAGGATACAATGCCCTTTTCTACTCTGTTTTGGAGTATATACACCAACTCAATATGCTCTCTCATGGAAAAAACCTAAATTATAATTTTACGTGAATCGAATAAATCTAAATAATATCTAGGTGCCCCAAAGTTAAAAGAAAATGGCTCTGAATATAGTCGGTTAAAAAAAATATACAATGTTTTATTCTACTCTGTTTTAAAGTGTTTACTCCAACTCAGTATGCTCTCTCATGTAAAATACGGACATTCTATTTTTACGTGAATCGAAAAAAACCTAAATATTATCTAGGCACCCCAATGTTAAAAGTAAGGTTTCTCTGAATATAATCTGTCAGAAAAATTATACAATGCCCTA
The DNA here is from genome assembly GCF_049354715.1 of Callithrix jacchus. NCBI lineage: Eukaryota > Metazoa > Chordata > Mammalia > Primates > Cebidae > Callithrix > Callithrix jacchus. The sequence continues at coordinate 50,860,996 of NC_133521.1, read as the reverse complement.
TTCTACTCTGTTTTGGAGTATATACACCAACTCGATATTTTCTCTCACGTAAAATACAGAAATTCTAGATTTAAGCGAATCGAAAAAAAATCTATATATTATATAGGCACCTTAATTTTAAAAGTAAAATTGCTCTGAATAAAATATGTCAGAAAAAACATACAATGCCCTATTCTACTCTTTTTTGGAGTATATACACTAAGTCAATAAGCTCTCTCATGTAAAATACAGAAATTCTAATTTTACCTGAATTTAAGAAAATCTAAATATTATCTAGGCACCCCCATGTTAAAAACTAAATTGTTCTGAATATAATCTGTCAGAAAAAATATACAGTGCCCTATTCTAATTTGTTTTCGATGATATACACCAACTCCAGATGCTCTCTCATGTAAAATACAGAAGTTCTATATTTACATGAATCAAAAGAAATCTAAATATTATCTAGGCACCCCCATGTTAACAATAAAATTGCTCTTAATATAATCTCTCAAAAAAATACACAATGATTTTTTCTACTCTGTTTTAGGGTATATACACCAACTCAGTATGCTCTCTTATGTAAAATACCGAAATTCTAATTTTACGTGAATCGAAAAAATCTAAATATTATCTAGGCACCCCCATGTTAAAAACAACATTGCTCTGGATATAATCTGTCAGAAAACATATAACATGGCCTATTCTACTCTGTTTTAGATTACATACACCAACTCAGTATGCTGTCTCATGTAAAATAAAGAAATTTTAATTTTACGTGAATCGAAAAAAATCTAAATATCATCTAGGCACCACAATGTTAAAAACAAAATTGTTCTGAATATAATATTTCAGTAAAAATATACAATGCCCTATTCTACTCTGTTTTGTAGTATATATACCAACTCCATATGCTCTCTCATGTAAAATACAAAAATTCTGTATTTACGTGAAGTTAAATAAAATCTAAATATTATCTATGCGCCCCAATGTTAAAAGAAAAAGGCTCTGAAAAAAGTCTTTAGAGAAAATATACAATGCCTTATTCTACTCGATTTTGGAGTATATACATCAACTAAGAATGCTCTCTCATGTAAAATATTGAAATTCAAATTTTACCCGAATCGAAAAAATCTAAATATTATCTAGATACCCCAATGTTGAAAACAAAATTGCTCGGAATATAATCTGTCAGAAAAAATATAACATGCCCTATTCTACTCAGTTTTGGAATATATACACCATCTCCATATGCTCTCTCATGTAAAATAAAAAAATTCTATATTTAAGCGAATCAAATAAAATCTAAATATTATCTAGGCACCACAATGTTAAAAACAAAATTGCTCTGAATATAATCTGTCAGAAAAAATTTAAAATGTTCTATTCTACTCTGTTTTGGAGTATATACACCAACTCAATATACTCTCTAATGTAAAATACAGAAATTCTATATTTAGGGAATCGAAAAAAATCTAAATATTCTCTAGGCACCCCAATGTTAAAAGAAAAATTGCACTGAAAATAATCTGTCAGAAAAAATATACAATGCCCTATTCTACTTTGTTTTGGAGTATATACCCCAACTCAGTATGCTCTCTCACGTAAAATACCGAAATTCTAAATTTCCGTAAATCGACAAAAATCTAAATATTATCTAGGCATCCCAATGTTAAAAACCTAATTTCATTGAATATAAGCTGTCAGAATAAATATACAATGCCCTATTTTTCTCTTTTTTGGAGTATATACAGCAACTCCATATGCTCTCTCATGTAAAACACAATAATTATATATTTAAGCGAATAGAACAAATCTAAATATTATCTAGGCACTTCAATGATAAAACAAAATTACTCTGAATATAATCTGTCAGAAAAAATATCCAATTCCCAAATCTACTCTGTTTTGGGGTATATACACCAACTCCATATGCTCTCTCATGTAAAATACCAAAATTCTATATTTATGCGAATTAAATAAAAATCTAAATATAATCTAGGCACCCCAAAGTTAAAAACAAAATTGCTCTGAATATAATCTTTAAGAAAAAATATACAATTCCCTATTCTACTCTGTTTTGGAGTAAATATACCAACTCAATATGCTATCTCATTTAAAGTACAGAAGTTCTATGTTTAAGCGAGTCGAAAAAAATATAAATATTATCGAGGCACCCCAATGTTAAAGGAAAAATTGTACTGAATATAATCTGTCAGAAAAAATAAACAATGTTCTTTTCTACCCTTCTTTTGGAGTATATACACAAACTCAATACGCTCTCTCATGTAAAATACCAAAATTCTAATTTTACATGAATCGAAAATAATATAAATAATATCTAGGCCCCCCGAAAGTTAAGAGAACATATCTCTGAATATAGTCTGTTAGAAAAAATAAAAAATGCCTTATTCTACTCAGTTTTGGAATATATACACCAAGTCAACATGCCCTCTCATGTAAAATACAGAAATTCTATATTTAAGCAAATCAAAAAATATATAAATATTATTTAGGCACCCCAATGTTAAAAGCAAAATTTCTCTGGATATTATCTGTCAGAAAAAATATACAATGCCCTATTCTACTCTGTTTTGTGGAATATACACCAACTCAGTATGCTGTCTCACGTAAAATACCAAAACTCTAATTTTACGTGAATCGAAAAAAATCTGAATATTATCTAGATACCCAAATTTTAAAAACAAAATTGCTCTGAATATAATCTGTCACAAAAAAACTAAACAATGGCCTATTCAACTCTGTTTTGGAGTATATACACCAACTCCATATGCTCTCTCATGTAAAATACAAAAATTCTATATTTATGCAAATTGAATAAATATCTAAATATAATCTAGGCACCCCAAAGTTAAAAACAAAATTGCTCGGAATATAATCTTTCAGAAAAAATATACAATTCCCTATTCTACTCTGTTTTTGAGGATATATACCAACTCCATATGCTATCTCATGTAAAATACAGAAGTTCTATATTTAAGCGAATCGAAAAAAATCTAAATATTATCTAGGCACCCCAATGTTAAAAGCAAAATTGCGCTGGATATAATCTGTCAGAATAAATATACAATGCCCTATTCTACGCTGTTTTGTAGTATATACACCAACTCAGTATGCTCTCTCATGTAAAATACCGAAATTCTACATTTACACGAATCGAAGAAAATATTAATAATATCTAGGCGCCCCAAAGCTAAAAGAAAATGGATCTGAATACAGTCTGATAGAAAAAATATACACTACCTTATTCTATTCTGTTTTGGAGAATATACACCAACTCCATATGCTCTCTCATTTAAAACACAGAATATCAATTTTTAAGCGAATCGAAAAAATATAAATATCATCTAGGAACCCCAATGTTAAAAGAAAAATTGCTGTGAATATAAACTGTCAGAAAAAATATACAATGCCCTTTTCTACGCTGTTTTCAAGTATATAAACCAACTCAATATGCTCTCTCAAGTAAAATACCGAAATTCTAATTTTGCGTGAATCGAAAACAATCTAAATATTATCTAGGCACCTCAATGTTAAAGACAAAATTGCTCTAAATACAATCTGTCAGAAAAAATATACTGTGACCTATTCGACTCTGTTTCTGAGTATATACACCAACTCCATATGCTCTGTCATGTAAAATAAAGAAATTCTATATTTAAGCAAATCGAAGAAAATCCCAATATTATCTAGGCACATCTATGTTAAAAGCAAAATTGCTCTGAATATAATCTGTCAGTGAAAATATACAACGCACTTTTCTACTCTGTTTTGTAGTATATACACCAACTCAATATGCTCTCTCATGTACAATACCGAAATTCTAATTTTACGCAAATCGAAAAAAATCTAAATAATATCTCGGCGCCCCAAAGTTAAAAGAAAATGACTCTGAATACAGTCGGTTAGAAAAAATATACAATGCCTTATTCTACTCTGTTTTGGAGTATATACACCAACTCAGTATGCTCTCTGATGTAAAATACCGAAATTCTAAATTAACCTGAATCGAAAAAAATCTAAATATTGTCCAGGCACCCCAATGTTAAAAACAAAATTGCTCTGAATATAATCTGTCAGAAAAATATACAATGCCCTATTCTACTCTGTCTTATTTTTATTGCATTTTAGGTTTTGGGGTACATGTGCAGAGCATGCAATACAGTTGTATAGGTACACACAGGGCAGTGTGTTTTGTTTGCTTTCTCCCCTTCACCCACTTTTGGTATTTCTCTTCTGGCAATCCCTCCCCAACTCCCCCTCCCACTGGCCCTCCCCTTTTCCCCCTATAAACCCCAGTGTTTAGTACTCCCCTCTCTGTGTCCATATGTTCTCATTTTTCATCACCCGCCTATGAGTGAGAATATGTGGTGTTTCATATTCTGTTCTTGTGTCAGTTTGCTGAGAATGATGTTCTCCAGATTCATCCATGTCCCTATAAACGACACGAACTCATCATTTCTGATTGCTGCATAATATTCCATGGTGTATATGTGCCACATTTTCCCAATCCAGTCTATCATTGATGGGCATTTGGGTTGATTCCAGTTCTTTGCTATTGTAAACAGTGCTGCAATGAACATTCGTGTGCATGTGTCCTTGTAGTAGAACGATTTATAGTCCTTTGGATATATACCCAGTAATGGGATTGCTGGGTCAAATGGGATTTCTATTTCTAAGGCCTTGAAGAATCGCCACACCGTCTTCCACAATGGTTGGACTAATTTACACTCCCACCAACAGTGTAAAAGTGTTCCTTTTTCTCCACATCCTCTCCAGCATCTGTTGTCTCCAGATATTTTAATAATCGCCATTCTAACTGGCGTGAGATGGTATCTCAATATGGTTTTGATTTGCATCTCTCTGATGACCAGTGACGATGAGCATTTTTTCATAAGATTGTTGGCCTCATATATGTCTTCTTTCGTAAAGTGTCTGTTCATATCCTTTGACCACTTTTGAATGGGCTTGTTTGTTTTTTTCCTGTAAATCTGAACTGATAAGCAACTTCAGCAAAGTCTCAGGATATAAAATCAATGTGCAAAAATCACAAGCCTTCCTCTACACCAATAACAGACTTAAAGAGAGCCAAATCAAGAATGAACTGCCATTCACAATTGCTACAAAAAGAATAAAATACCTTGGAATACAACTCACAAGGAACGTAAGGGACCTCTTCAGGGAAAACTACAAACCACTGCTCAACGAAATCAGAGAGGACACAAACAGATGGAGAAACATTCCATGTTCATGGTTAGGAAGAATTAATATCGTGAAAATGGCTATACTGCTTAAAGTAATTTACAGAATCAACGCTATCCCCATCAAGCTACCATTGACTTTCTTCACAGAACTGGAAAAAACCACCATGAACTTCATATGGAACCAAAAGAGAGCCCGCATAGCCAAGTCAATTCTAAGCAAAAAGAACACAGCGGGGGGCATCACACTACCGGATTTCAAACTATACTATAAGGCTACAGTAATCAAAACAGCATGGTACTGGTACCAAAACAGAGATATAGATCAATGGAACAGAACAGAGGCATGAGAGGCAACGCAACATAGCTACAACCATACAATCTTTGTTAAACCTGACAAAAACAAGCAATGGGGAAAGGACTCCCTGTTCAACAAATGGTGTTGGGAAAACTGGCTAGCCATGTGTAGAAAGCAGAAACTGGACCCCTTCCTGACACCTTACACTAAAATTAACTCCAGATGGATTAAAGACTTAAACATAAGACCCGACACCATAAAAACCCTAGAAGGAAATCTAGGCAAAACCATCCAGGACATAGGAGTAGGCAAGGACTTCATGAACAAAACACCAAAAGCATTGGCAACAAAAGCCAAAATAGAGAAATGGTACCTAATCAAACTCCACAGCTTCCGCAGAGCAAAAGAAACAGTCTCTAGTGTGAATCGGCAAACAACAGAATGGGAAAAAATTTTTGCAGTTTACCCATCTGACAAAGGGCTGATATCCAGAATATACAAAGAACTCTACTCTGTTTTGCAGTATAAACACCAACTCAGTATGCTCTCTCATGTAAAATACCGAAATTCTAATTTTACGTGAATCGAAAAAAATCTAAATAATATCTAGGCGCCCCAAAGTTAAAAGAAAATGGCTCTGAATATAGTCTGTTAGAAAAAATATACAATGTCTTATTCTACTCTGTTTTGGAGTATATACAGCAACTCCATATGCTCTCTCATGTAAAATAGAATAATTCTATATTTAAGCGAATCAAAATAAATCTAAATATTATCTGGGAATTCCAATGTTAAAAGCAAAATTGCTGTGAATACAATCTGTCAGAAAAAATATACAATGCCCTTTTCTACGCTGTTTTGTAGTATATAAACCAACACAATATGCTCTCTCAAGTAAAATACCGAAATTATAATTTTAGGCGAATCTAAAAAAACCTAAATAATATCTAGGTGCCCCATAGTAAAAAGAAAATGGCTCAAAATATACTCTTTTAGAAAAAATATACAATGCCTTATCCTACTCGGTTTTGGAGTATATACACCAACTCAGTATGCACTCTCAGGTAAAATACCGAAATTCTAATTTTACGTGAATCCAAAACAATCTAAATATTATGTAGGCACCCCAATGTTAAAGGCAAAATGTCTCGGAATACAATCTGTCAGAAAAAATTATAAAACGCCCTATTCTACTCTGTTTTCTAGTGTATACAGCAACTCCATATGCTCTCTCATGTAAAATACAGAAATTCTATATTTAAGCAAATCGAAAAAAATCTAAATATTATCTAGGAACCCCAATGTTAAAAAAAAAAACTGCTCTGAATATAGTCTGTGATAAAAAATATACAATGACCTATTCTATTCTGTTTTGGAGTATATAAACCAACTCAGTATTCTCTCTCATGTAAAATAACAAAATTCTAACTTTACGTGAATCGAAAAAAATCTAAATACTATCTAAGCACTCCAAAGGTAAAAACAAAATTGTTCTTAATATAATCTGTCATAAAAAATATACAATGCCCTATTCTACTCTGTTTTGGAGTATATACATCAACTCAATATGCTCTCTCATGTAAAATACAGAAATTCTATATTTAAGCGAATCGAAAAAAAACTAAATATTATCTAGGCAACCCAATGTTAAAACCAAAATTCCACTGATTATAATCTGTCAGAGAAAAATATACAATGCACTATTCTACTCTGTATTGGAGTATATACACCAATTCCATATGCTCCATCATGTAAAATACAGAAATTCTATATTTAAGCGAATCGAAAACGATTTAAATATTATCTAGGCACCCCAGTGTTAAAAACAAATTTACTCTGAATATAATCTGGGAGAAAAAATATACAATGCCCTATTCTACTCTGTTTTGGAGTATATACACCAACTCAGTATGCCATCTCATGTTAAATACAGAAATTCTAATTTTACATGAATCGAAAAAAATCTAAATATTATCTAGGCAATTCAATGATAAAAACAAAATTGCTCTGAATATAATCTGTCAGAAAAAATATACAATGCCCTATTCTACTCTGTTTTGGAGTATATACAGCAACTCTATATGCTCTCTCATGTAATATACAGAAATTGAAATTTTACGCAAATCGAAAAAAATCTAAATAATATATAGGCGCCCCAACGTTCAACAAATTGGCTCTGAATATAGTCTGTTAGAAAAAATATACAATGCCTTAGTCGACTTTGTTTTGGAGTATATACACCAACCCCATATGCTCTCTCATGTAAAATAGAGAAATGTTAACTCTATCAGAATCGAATAAATATAAATACTCTCTACGCACCCCAATGTTGAAAACAAAATTGCTCTGAATATAATCTATCCTAAAAAATATACAATGCCCTATTCTACTCTGTGTTAAAGTATATACACCAACTCCATATGCTCTCTCATGTAAAATACAGAAATTCTATATTTAAGGGAATCGAAAAAAATCTAAATATTATCTAGGCACGCCAATGTTAAAAGCAAAATTGCTCTGAATAAAATATGTCAGAAAAAATATACAATGCCCTTTTCTACTTTGTTTTGTAGTATATACACCAACTCAATATGCTCTCTCATGTAAAATACAGAAACTCAAATTTTACCCCAATCGAATAAATGTAAATATTATCTCGGCACCCCAATGTTAAAATCAAAATTCCTCTAAATATAATTTGTCAGAAAAAATATACAATGCCCTATTCTACTCTATTTTTGAGTATGTACATCAACTCAGTATGCTCTCTCATGTAAAATACCGTAATTCAAATTTTACGTGATTCAAAAAATCTCTAAATATTATCTAGGCACCCCAATATTAAAAGCAAAATTGCTCTGAATATAATCTGTCAGAAAAATATACAGTGTCCTATTCTACTCTGTTTTGGAGTATATACACCAACTCAGTATGCTCTCTCATGTAAAATACAGAAATTCTAATTTTACAAGAATCGAAAGAATCGAAATAATATCTAGGCGCCTCGAAGTTAAAAGACAATGTCTCTTAATATAGTCTCTTCGAAAAAATACACAATGCCTTATTCTACTCTGTTCTGGAGTATATACACCAACTCAGTATGCTCTCTCATGTAAAATACCGATATTCTAATTTTACGTGAATCGAAAATAATATAAATATTATCTAGGCACCCCAATGTTAAAAACAAAATTGCTCTTAATATAATCAGTCAGAAAAAATATACAATGCACTATTCTACTCTGTTTTAAAGTATATACACCAACTCCATATGCTCTCTAATGTAAAATACAGATATTCTATATTTAAGTGAATCGAAAAATATCTAAATATTACCTAGGCACCCCAATGATAAAAGCAAAATTGCTCTGAATATAATCTGTCAGAAAAAATACACAATGCCATTTTCTACTGTGTTTTGTAGTATATACACCAACTAAATATGCTCTAATATGTAAAATACAGAAATTCAAATTTTATATGAAGCGAAATAGTCTAAATATTATGTAGGCACGTCAATGTTAAAAACAAAATTGCTCTGAATATAATCTTTCAGAAAAAATATACAATGCCCTATTCTACTCTGTTTTGGAGTATATATACCAACTCAGCATTCTCTCTCATGTAAAATACCGAAATTCTAATTTTACCCGAATCGAAAAAATCAAAATATTATGTAGGCAACGCAATGTTACAAACAAAATTGCTCTGAATATAATCTGTCAGAAAAAATATTCAATTCCCTATTCTACTCTGTTTTGGAGTATATACACCAACTCACTATGCTCTCTCATGTAAAATACCGAAATTCTAATTATACGTGTATCGAAAAAAATCTAAATATTATCTAGGCACTTCAATGTTAAAAACAAAATTGCTCTGAATATAAGCTTTCAGAAAAAATATACAATGCCCTATTCTACTCCGTTTTGGAGTATATACAGCAACTCCATATGCTCTCTCATATAAAATACCGAAATTCCAATTTTACGCAAATCGAAATAAATCTAAATAATATCTAGGCGCCGCAAAGTAAAAAGAAAATGGCTCTAAATATAGTCTGTGAGAAGAAATATACAATGTTTTATTCTCCTCTGTTTTCGAGTATATACACCAACTCCATATGGTCTCTCGAGTAAAATACAGAAATTCTATATTTAAGCGAATTGAAAAAATTCTAGATAGTATCTAGGCACCACAATGTAAAAAGCAAAATTGCTCCTAATATAATCTGTCAGATAAAATATACAATGCCCTTTACTTCTCTGTTTTGTAGTATATACACAAATTCAATATGCTCTCTCACGTAAAATACAAAAATTCTAATTCTACAAAAATCGAAAAAATCTAAATATTATCTAGGCAACCCAGTGTTAATAAAAAATTGCTCTGAATATTATCCGTCAGAAAAAATATACAATGCCCTATTCTACTCTGTTTTGGAGTATATACACCAACTCCCTATGCTCTCTCATGTAAAATACAAAAATTCTATGTTTAAGCGAATCGAAAAAAATCTAAATATTATCTAGGCACCGCAATGTTAAAAACAAAATCGCTCTAAATATAATCTGTCAGAAAAAATACACAATGCTCTATTCTACTCTGTTTTGGAGTATATACACCAACTCAGTATGCTCTCTCATGTAAAATACAGAAATTATTTATGGGAATTGAAAAAAATCTAAATATAATCTAGGCACCCCAATGTTAAAAGCAAACTTGCTCTGAATATAATCTGTTAGAAAAAATATACAATGCCTTTTTCTACTCTGTTTTGGAGTATATACACCAACTTAGTACGGTCTCTTATGTTAAATACAGAAATTCTACTTTTACCCGATTCGAAGAAATCTAAATATTATTTAGTCAACCCAATGTTAAAAACAAAATTGCTCTGAATATAGTCTGTCAGAAAAAATATAGAATGCCCTATTCTACTCTGTTCTGGAGTATATACACCGGCTCCATATGCTCTCTCATCTAAAATACAGAAATTCTATATTTAAGTGCATTGTAAAATATCTAAATATTACCTAGGCACCCCAATGTTAAAAGCAAAATTGCTCTGAATATAATCTGTCAGAAAAAAAACACAATGCCATTTTCTACTGTGCTTTGTAGTATATACACCAACTCAATATGCTCTGATATGTAAAATACAGAAATTCAAATTTTATCCGAATCGAAATAATCTAAATATTATTTAGGCACGTTAATGTTAAAAACAAAATTGCTCGGAATATAATTTTTCAGAAAAAGTATGCAATGCCCTATTCTACTCTGTTTTGGAGTATATACACCAACTCAGTATGCTCTCTCATGTAAAATACCGAAATTCTAATTTTACCCGAATCGAAAAAATCTAAATATTATCTAGGCACCTCAGTGTTAAAAAAAATTGCTCTGAATATAATATCTCAGAGAAAATATACAATGCACTATTATACTCTGTTTTGGAGTGTATACACCAACTCCACATTCCTTCTCATTTAAAATACAGAAATTCTATATTTAAGCGAATCGAAAAAAATATAAATATTATCTAGGCACCCCAAAGTTAAAAAAAAATCGATCTGAATATAATCTGTCAGAGAAAATATACAATGCCCTATTCTACTCTGTTTTGGAGTGTATACACCTACTCCATATGCTCTCTCATGTAAAATACAGAAATTCTATATTTAAGCAAATCGAAAATAATCGAAATATTATCTAGGCAACCCAATGTTAAAAAAAAATTGCTCTGATAGTAATCTGTCAGAAAAAATATAAAATGATTTTTTCTACTCTGTTTTGTAGTATATACACCAACTCAGTGTGCTCTCTCATGTAAATTACAGAAATTCTAATTTTACGTGAATCAAAATAATCTCAATATTAGCTAAGCACCCCAATGGTAAAAAAAAATTGCTCTAATATATAATCTGTCAGAAAAAATATACAATGCCCTATTCTACTCTGTTTTAAAGTATATACACCAACTCCATATGCTCTCTCAAGTAAAATAGAGAAATTGTATATTTAACCGAATCGAAAAAATTCTAGATAGTATCTAGGCACCACAATGTGAAAAGCAAAATTGCTCCTAATATAATCTGTCATATAAAATATACAATGCCCTTTACTTCTCTGTTTTGTAGTATATACACGAACTCAATATACTCTCACATGTAAAATACAGAAATTCTAATTCTACCCGAATCAAAAAAATCAAAATATTATGTAGGCACCCCAATGTTTAAAACAAATTTGCTCTGAATACAATCTGTCAGAAATAATATAAAATGCCCTATTCTACTCTGTTTTGGAGTATATACACCAATTCAATATGCTCTCTCATAGAAAATACCGAAATTCTAATTTTAGGTGAATCAAAGAAAATCTAAATAATATCTAGGCGCCCAAAACTTAAAAGAAAATGGCTCTGAATATAGTCTGTTAGAAAAAATATACAATGCCTTATTCTACTCTTTTTTGAAGTATATACACCAACTCAGTATCCTCTCTCATGTAAATCACATAAATTCTAATTTTACGTGAACCAAAAGGAATCTAAATATTATCTAGGCACCCCAATGTTAAAAAAAAATTGCTCTGAATATAATCTGTCAGAAAAAATATACAATGCCCTATTCTACTCTGTTTTAAAGTATATACACCAACTCCATATGCTCTCTCATGTAAAATACAGAAATTCTATATTTAAGTGAATCAAATAAATTCTAGATATTATCTATGCACCCCAATGTTAAAAGCAAAATTTATCTTAATATAATCTGTCAGAGAAAATATACAATGCCCTTTACTTCTCTGTTTTGTAGTATATACACCAACTCAATAAGCTCTCTTATGTAAAATTCAGAAATTCTAATTTTACCCAAATCGATAAAATCTCAATATTATCTAGGCACCCCAATGTTAAAAAATAAATTGCTCTAAACATAGTCTGTTAGAAAAAATATACAATGCCATATTCTACTCTGTTTTGGAGTATATACAACAACTCAGTATGCTCTCTCATGTAAAATACCGAAATTCTAATTTTAAGTGGATCGATAAATTTCTAAATATTATCTAGGCACCGCAATGTAAAAAACAAAATTGCTCTGAAAAAAATCTGTCAGAAAGAAGGTACAATGCCCTTTTCAACTCTGTTTTGTAGTATATACACCAACACAATATGCTCTGTCATGTAAAATACAGAAATTATAATTCTACCCGAATCGAAAAATCTAAATATTATTTAGACAACCCAATGTTAAAAACAAAATTGCTCTGAATATAATCTGTCAGAAATAATATACAATGCCCTATTCTTTTCTGTTTTATATTATATACACCAACTGAATATGCTCTGTCATGTAAAATACAGAAATTCTAATTTTACCCGAATCGAAAAAATCTAAATATTATGAAGGCACGCCAATGTTAAAAACAAAATTGCTCTGAATATAATCTGTCAGAGAAAATATACAATACCCTATTCTACTCTGTTTTGGGGTATATACAACAACTGCATATGCTCTCTCAGGTAAAATACAGAAATTCTATATTTAAGCGAATCGAAAAATATCTAAATAATATATAGGCACCCCAATGTTAAAAACGAAATTGCTCTGAATATAATCTGTCAGAGAAAATACATAATGCCATTTTCTACTCTATTTTGTATTATATAAACAACTCAATATGCTCTTTCATGTAAAATACAGAAACTCTAATTTTACACGAATCGAAAAAATCTAAATATTTTTTAGTCACGCCAATGTTAAAAACAAAATTGCTCTGCATAAAATCTGTCAGAAAAAATGTACAATGCTTTTTTCTACTTCGTTTTGGGGTATATACACCAACTCTATATATTCTCTCATGTAAAATACAGAAATCCTAATTTTACGCAAATCGAAAAAAATGTAAATGATATCTAGACACCCCGAAGTTAAAAGTTAATGGCTCGAAATATAGTCTGTTAAAAAAAAATACAATGCCTTATTCTACTCTGTTTTGGAGTATATAAACCAGCTCAGTATGCTCTCTCATGTAAAATAGAAAAATTCTATATTTAAGCGAATCAAAAAAAATTTAAATATTATCTAGGCAGCCGAATGTTAAAAGAAAAATAACTCTGCATATAATCAGTCAGAAACAATATACAATGCCATATTCAACTTTGTTTTTAGTAAATACACCAACACAATATGCTCTCTCATGTAAAATACAGAAATTCTAATTTTACCCGAATCGAAAAAATCAAAATATTATCTAGGCACCCCAATGTTAAAAGTAAAATTTCTCTGAATATAATCTGTCAGAAAAAATATACAATGCCGTATTCTACTATGTTTTGGAGTATATACACCAATTCAGTATGCTCTCTCAAGTAAAATAGAGAAATTCTATATTTAAGTGAATCGAAAAAAATTTAAATATTATCCAGGCACCACAATGTTAAAAGCAAAATTGCTCTGAATATAATCTTTCAGAAAAAATATACAATGCCCTTTTCTACTCTGTTTTGTAGTGTATACACCAACTCAATATGCTCTCTCATGTAAAATACAGAAATTTTAATTTTACGTGAATCGAAAAAAATCTAAATAACACCTAGGTGCCTCGAGGTTAAAATAATATGGCTCTTAATATAGTCTTCTAGAAAAAATATAGAATGACTTATTCTACTTTGTTTTGGAGTATATACACAAACTCAGTATGCTATCTCATGTAAAATACAGAAATTCTAATTTTACCAGAATCGAAAAAATCTAAATATTATTTAGGCAACCCAATGTTAAAAACAAAATTGCTCTGAATATAACCAGTCAGAAAAAATATACAATGCACTATTCTACTCTGTTTTGGAGTATATACACCAACTCCATATGCTCTATCATGTAAAATACAGAAATTCTATATTTAAGCGAATCGTGAACAATTTAAATATTATCTAGGCACCTTAATTTTAAAAACAAAATTGCTCTGAATATAATCTGTCAGAAAGAATATACAATGCCCTATCCTACTCTGTTTTGGAGTATATACACCAACTCCATATGCTCTCTCATCTAAAATACAGAAATTCTATATTTAAGCGAATTGAAAAATATCTAAATATTATTTAGGCACCCCAATGTTAAAAACAAAATTGCTCTGAATATAATCTTTCAGAAAAAAAATACAATGCCCTATTCTACTTTGTTTTGGAGTATATACAGCAACTCTATATGCTCTCTCATGTAAAATACGGAAATTCTAATTTTACGCGAATCGAAAAAAATCTAAATAATATGTAGGCGCCCCAACGACCAACAAAAATGGCTCTTAATATAGTCTGTTAGAAAAAATATACAATGCCTTATTCTACTTTGTTTTAAAGTATATACACAACTCCATATGCTCTCTCATGTAAAATACAGGAATTCTAATTCTACCCTAATCGAAAAAATATACATATTGTCTAGGCACCTGAATGTTAAAAACAAAATTGCTCTGAATATGATCTGACAGAAAAAATATACAATACCCTATTTTACTCTGTTTTGGAGTATATACACCAACTCCATATGCTCGCTCCTGTAAAATACAGAAATTCTATATTTAAGGGAATCGAAAAAAATCTAAATATTTTATAGGCACCCCAATATTAAAATCAAAATTACTCTGAATATAATTTGTCATAAAAATATAAATGCCCTTTTCTACTTTGTTTTGTAGTATATACACCAACTCAATATTCTCTCTTATGTAAAATACAGACATTCTAACTTTACCCGAACCAAAAAAATCTAAATATTATGTAGGCACCCCAATGTTAAAAACAAAAATTCTCTGAATATAATCTGTTAGAGAAAATATACAATGCCCTATTCTACTCTGTTTTGGAGTTTGTACACCAACTCAGGATGCTCTCTCATGTTAAATACCGAAATTATAATTTTACGTGAATCGAAAAAAATATAAATATTATCTAGGCACTTCAATGATAAAAACAAATTGCTCTGAATATAATCTGTCAGAAAAAATATACAATGCCCTATTGTAGTCTATTCTCGAGTATATACAGCAAGTCAATATGCTCTCTCATGTAAAATACAGAAATTCTAATATTAAATGTATCGAAAAAAATCTAAATAATATCTAGGTGCCCCGAAGTTAAAAGAAAATGGCTCTGAATATAGTCTGTTAGAAATAAGATACAATGCCTTATGCTACTCTGTTTTGGAGTATATACACAAACTCAGTATGCTCTCACATGTAAAATACAGAAATTCTATATTTAGGCGAATCAAAAAAAATCTAAATATTATCTAGGAACCCCAATGTTAAAAGCAAAATTGGTCCCAATATAATGTGTCAGAAAAAATATACAATGCCCTTTTCTACTCTGTTTTGGAGTATATACACCAACTCCATATGCTCTCTCATATAAAATACGGAAATTCTATATTTAAGCGAATCGAAAAAAATCTAAATATTATCCAGGCACGCCAATGTTAAAGCAAAATTGCTCTGAATATAATCTGTCAGAGAAAAATATATAATGCCCTTTTCTACCCTGTTTTGTAGTATATAAATCAACTCAATATGCTCTCCCATGTAAAATACAGAGATTCTAATTTTACCCGAATCAAAAATATCTAAATAGTATTTAGGCACCACAATGTTAAAAACAAAATTGCTCTGAATATACTCTGTCAGAGAAAATATACAATGCCCTATTCTACTCTGTTTTACAGTATATACACCAACTACATATGCCCTCTCATGTAAAATACAGAAAATCTATATTTAAGCGAATTTAAAAAAATCTAAATATTATCTAGGCACCCCAATGTTAAACGCAAAATTTCTCTGAATATAATCTGTCAGAAAAAATATACAATGCTCTTTTCTACTCTGTTTTTGAGTATACACACCAACTCCATATGCTCTCTCATGTAAATAAGCGAAATTCTAATTTTACGCTAATCGAAAAAAATCTAAATAATACCTAGGCATTCCAAAATTAAAAGAAAATGGCTCTCAATGTAGTGTGTTAGAAAAAATATACAATGCCTTATTCTACTTTGTTTTGGAGTATATACACCAACTAATTATACTCTCATATGTACAATAAGGAAATTCAAATTTTACATGAATTGAAGAATTCTAAATATTATTTAGGCACCCGAATGGCAAAAGGAAAATTGTGCTGAATATATTCTGTGAGAAAAAATATACACTGTCCTTTGCTACTCTTTTTTGGAGTATATACACCAACTCAATATGCTCTCTCATGTCAAATACCGAAATTCTAATTTTACCCGAATCTAAAAAAATCTAAATAATATGTAGGCGCCCCAAAGTTAAAAGAAAATGGCTCTGAATATAGTCTGTCAGAAAAAACATACAGTGCCTTTTTCTACCCTGTTTTGGAGTATATACACCAACTCAGTATGCTCTCTCATGTAAAATACCAAAATTCTAATTTTACGGGAATCGAATAATATCCAAATATTATGTAGGCACCCCAACGTTAAAAACATAATTGCTCTTAATGTAATCTGTCATAAAAAATATACAATGCCCTATTCTACTGTATTTTAAAGTATATACACCAACTCCATATGCTCTCTCATGTAAAATACAGAAATTCTATATTTAAGTGAATCGAAAAAAATCTAAATATTATCTAGGGACCACAATGTTAAAAGCAAAATTACCCTGTATATAATGTCAGAAAAAATATACAATGCCATTTTCTACTCTGTTTTAAAGTATATACACCAACTCAATATGCTCTCTCTTGTAAAATACAGAAATTCTAATTTTAGTCAAGTCAAAAAATCTAAATATTATCTAGGCACCCGAATGTTAAAAGTAAAATTTCTCTGATTAGAAACTGTCGAAAAAATATACAATGCCCTTTTCTACTCTGTTTTGGAGTATATACACCAACTCAATTTGCTGTCTCACGTAAAATACCGAAATTCTAATCTTACGTGAATCAAAAAAAATCTAAATATTATCTATGAACCCGAATGTTAAAAGCAAAATTGCTCTGAATATAATCTGTCAGAAAAAATATACAATTCCTTATTCTACTGTTTTGGAGTATATACACCAACTCAGTATGCTCTCTTATTTAAAATACCCAAATTCTAATTTTACGTGAATCAAAAAAATCTAAATATTATCTATGCACCCCAATGTTAAAAAGAAAATTGCTCTGAATATAATCTGTCAGAAAAAATGTACAAAGCCCTATTCTACTCTGTTTTGGAGTATATACACCAACTCCATATATTCTCTCATGTAAAATCCGGAATTTCCATATTTAAGCGAATCGAAAAGAATCTAAATATTATCTAGGCACCCCAATGGTAAAAGCAAAATTGCTCTGATTATAATCTGTCAGAAAAAATATACAATGCCCTTTTCTACTCTGTTTTGGAGTATATACACCAACTCAATATGCTCTCTCATGTAAAATGCAGAAATTCTAATTTTATGCGAATCTAAAAAAATCTAAATAATATCTAGGTGCCTCAAAGTTAAAAGAAAATGGCTATGAATATAGAGTGTTAGAAATAATAAAAAATGCCTTATTCTACTCTTTTTTGGAGTATATACAAAAGCTCATTATGCACTCACATGTAAAATACAAAAATTCAAATTTTGCCCGAATAAAAAAAATCTAAATATTATCTAGGCACCCAATGTTAGAAACAATATTGCTCTGAATATAACCTGTCAGAAAAAATATACAATGCCCTTTTCTACTCTGTTTTGCAGTATATACACCAAATCAATATGCGCTCTCGTGTTAAATAAAGAAATTCTAATTTTACCCGAATCGAAAAAATCTAAATATTAATTCAGCACCCCAATGTTAATAACAAAATTTCTCTGAATATAAAGTGTCAGAAAAAAATAAAATGCCCTATTCTACTCTGTTTTTGAGTATAAACACCAACTCTACCTGCTCTCTCATGTAAAATATAGAAATTCTATATTTAAGCAAATCGAAAAAAATCTAAATATTATCTAGGCACCCCAATGTTAAAAGCAAAATTGCTCTTAATATAATCAGTCAGAAAAAATATAGAAATCCCTTTTCAACTCTGTTTTGGAGTATATACACCAAATCAATACGCTCTTTCATGTAAAATACAAAAATTGTAATTTTACACGAATCGAAAAAAATCTAAATAATATCTAGGCGCCCCAAAGTTAAAAGAAAATGGCTCTGAATATAGTCTGTTAAAGAAAATATACAATGCCTTATTGTACTCTGTTTTGGAGTATATACACCAACAAAATATGTTCTCTCATGTAAAATATAGAAATTCTATATTTAAGCAAATTGAAAAAAATCTAAATATTATCTAGGCACCCCAATGTTAAAAGCAAAATTTCTCTGAATATAATCTGTCAGAAAAAATATACAATGTTCTTTTCTACTCTGTTTTGGAGTTTATACACCAACTCAATATGCTCTCTCACGTAAAATAACGAAATTCTTAATTTCCGCGAAACAAAAAAAAATCTAAATAATATCTAGGCACCCCAAAGCTACAAGAACAGGGATCTGAATATAATCTGCTAGAAAAAATATACAATGCCTTATTCTACTCTGTTATTGGGTAAATACACCAACTCAGAATGATCTCTCATGTAGATAGAGAAATTCTACTTTTACCCGAATCAAAAAATCTAAATATTATCTCGGCACCCGAATGTTAAAAACAAAATTGCTCTGAATATAATCTGTCAGAGAAAATATACAATGCCCTATTCTCTGTTTTGTAGTATATACACCAACTCAACTCAATATGCTCTCTCATGTAAAATACAGAAATTCTAATTTTACCCGAATCAAAAAAATCTAAATATTATCTAGGCTTCCCAATGTTAAAAACAAGATTGCTCTAAATATATTCTTTAAGAGAAAATATACAATGCCGTATTCTACTCTGTTTTGGAGTATATACACCAACTCAATATGCTGTCTCATGTAAGATATCGAAATTCTAAATTTATGCGAATCAAAGAAAATCTAAATAATATCTATGCGCCCCAAAGGTAAAAGAAAATGGCTCTAAATATAGTCTGTTAGAAAAAATAAACAAGGCCTTATTCTGTTTTTTTTTTGGAGTATATAAACTAACTCAGTATCCTCTCTCATGTAAAATACAGAAATACAAATTTTACCCGAATCAAAAATATCTAAATATTATCTGGGCACCACAATGTTAAAAAAAAAATTGCTCTGAATATAATCTGTCAGAAAAAATATACAATGCCCTATTCTACTCTGTTTTGGAGTATATACACCCACACAGTTTGCTCTCTCATATAAAATACAGAAATTCAAATTTTACCCAAATTGATAAAATCTAAATATACTGTAGGCACCCCAATGCTAAATACAAAATTGCTCTGAATATAATCTGTCAGAAAAAATATACAATGCCGTATTCTACTCTTTTTATATACACTAACTCCATATGCTCTCTCATGTAAAATACAGAAATTCTATATTTAGGTAAATCAAAAAAAAAACCTAAATATTATCTAGGCACCCCAATGTTAAAAGCAAAATTGCTCTGAATATTATCTGCCAGAAAACATATACAGTGCCCTTTTCTACTCTGTTTTAGAGTATATACACCAACTCACTATGCTCTCTCATGTAAAATACCGTAATTCTAATTTTACGTGAATTGAAAGAAATCTAAATATTATGTAGGCACACCAGTGTTAAAAACAAAATCGCTCTTAATATAATATGTCATAAAAAATATGCAATGCCCTTTCTACTCTGTTTTGGATTATATACACCAACGAAATATGCTCTCTCATGTATTTTTATTTTACGCAAAAAGAAAAAAATCTAAATACTATCGAGGCGCTCCAAAGTTAAAAGAAAATGGCTCTGACTATAGTCTGTTAGAAAAAATACACAATGCCTTATTCTACTCTGTTTTGGAGTACATACACCAACTCAGTATGCTCTCTCATGTAAAATACAGGAATTCTAACTTTACGTGAATTGAAAAAAATCTAAATATTATCTAGGCACCGCAATGTTAAAAGTAAAATTGCTCTGAATATAATCTGTCAGAAAAAATATACAATGCCCTTTTCTACTCTGTTTTGGAGTATATATACCAACTCAATATGCTCTCTCACGTAAAATGCAGAAATTCTAATTTTACCCAAATCGAAAATATTTAAATATTATCTAGGCAACCCAATGTTAAAAACAAATTAGCTATAAATATTATCTGTCAGAAAAAATGTACAATGCCCTCTTCTACTCTTTTTTGGAGTATATACACCAACTCAGTATGCTCTCTCATGTAAAATACAAAAATTCTAATTTTACGTGAATCGAAAAAAATCTAAATATTATCTAGGCACCCCAATGTTAAAAGAATAATTTCTCTGAATATAATATGTCAGAAAATATATACAATGCCCTTTTCTACTCTGTTTTGTAGTATATACACCACCTCAATATGCTCTCTCATGTAAAATACCGAAATTTTAATATTATGTGAATCGAAAAAATCTAAATAATATCCAGGCACCCAAAAATTAACAGAAAATGGCTCTGAATATAGTGTGTTAGAAAAAATATACAATGTTTTCTTCTAATCTGTTTTGGAGTATATAAACCAACTCAGTATGCTCTCTCATGTAAACTACCGAAATTCGAATTTTACATGAATCGAAAAATAACTAAATATTATCTATGCACGCCAATGTTAAAAACCAAATTGCTCTGAATATTATCTGTCAGAAAAAATATACAATGCCTGATTCTACTGTGTTTTGAATTATACACACGAACTCCATATGCTCTCTCAAGAAAAATACAGAAATTCTATATTTGAGCGAATTGAAAAAAAATCTAAATATTATCTAGGCACCTCAATGTTAAAAGAAAAATTGCTCTGAATATAATCTGCCAGAGAAAATATACAATCCGCTATTCTACTCTGTTTTGGAGTATATACACCAACTCCATATGCTCTCTCATGTAACATACCGAAATTCTAATTTTACGTGAATCGATAAAAATATAAAAAATATCTAGGAGCCCCCAAGTTAACAAAAAATGGCTTTGAATATAGTCTGTTAGAAAAAATATACAATGCCTTACTCTACTCTTTTTTGGAGTATATACACCAACTCAGTATGCTCTCTCATGTAAAATACCGAAATTCAAATTTTACGTGATTCAAAAAAAATCTAAATATTATCTAAGCATCTCAATCTTAAAAGCAAAATTGCTTTGAATATAATCTGTCAGAAAAAATATACAATGCCCCTTTCTATTCTGTTTTGTAATATATACTACAACTAAATATGCTCTCTCATGTAAACTACCGAAATTCTAATTTTACGCAAATCGAAGAAAATATAAAAAATATCTGAGCGCCTTAAAGTTAAAATAAACTGGCTGTGAATATAGTTTGTTAGAAAAATATACAATGCATAATTCTACTCTCTTTGGAGTATATACACCCACTCAGTATGCTGTCTCATGTAAAATACAGAAATTCGATATTTACGTGAATAGAAAAAATTTAAATATTATCTAGGCACCCCAATGTTAAAAGCAATATTGCTCTGAATATTATCTCTCAGAAAAAAAATACAATGTCCTATTCTACTCTATTTTGGAGTATATACCCTAACTCCCTATGCTCTCTCATGTAAAATACAGAAATTCTATATTTAAGAGAATTGAAAAACATCTAAATATTATCTAAGCACCCCAATGTAAAAATATAAATTGCTCTGAATATGATCTGTCAGAAAATATATACAATGCCCTTTTCTACTCTGTTTTGGAGTATATACACCAACTGAGCATGCTCTCTCATGTAAAATACCGAAATTCTAATTTTACGGGAATCGAAAAAAACCGAAGTAATATCTAGGCACCCCATAGCTAATCGAAAATGGCTCTGAATATAGTGTTTTAGAAAAAATATACAATGCCTTCTTCTATTGTGTTTTGGAGTATATATACGAACTCAGTATGCTCTCTCATGTAAGATACCGAAATTCTAAATTTACATGAATCGAAAAAAATATAAATATTATCTAGGCACCCCAATGTTAAAAGCAAAATTGCTCTAAATGTAATCTGTCAGAAAAAATATACACTTCTTTTTTCTACACTGTTTTCGAGTACATAGACCAACTCAATATGCTCTCTCATGTAAAATACCGAAATTCTAATTTTACGAGAATCAAAAAAAATCTAAATAGTATCTAGGCGCCCCAAAGTTAAAAGAGAATGGCTCTGAATATAGTCTGTTAGAAAAAATATAAAATGCCTTACTCTACTATGTTTTGGAGTATATACACCAACTCAGTACGCTCTCTCATGTAAAATCCAGAAATTCTAATTTTATGTGAATCGATAAAAATCTAAAGAATATCTAGGAGCCCCAAAGTTAAGAGAAAAGGGCTCAGAATATAGTCTGTTAGAAATAATATACAATGCCTTATTCTACTCTGTTTCGGAGAATATATACCAACTCTGTATGCTCTCTTATGTAAAATACCGAAATTGTAATTTCACGTGAATCGAAAAAAATCTAAATATTATTTAGGCACCCTAATATTAAAAACAAAATTGCTCTGAATGTAATCTGTCATAAAAAATATACAATGCCCTATTCTACTCTGTTTTGGAGTATATAAACCAACACAATATGCTCTCTCATGTAAAATACAGAAATTCTGTATTTATGCGAATCAAAAAAATCTAAATATTATCTAGGCACCCCAATGTTAAAAGCAAAATTGCTCTGAATATAATCTGTCAGAAAAAATACACAATGCCTTTTTCGACTCTGTTTTGTAGTATATTAACCAACAAAATATGCTCTCTCATGTAAAATAAAAAAATTCTAATTTTACCTGAATCCAAAAAATCTAAATATAATCTAGGCACCATAATGGTAAAAACAAAATTGCTCTGAATATAATCTGTCAGAAAAAATATACAATGCCCTATTCTACTCTATTTTGGAGTATATACACCAACTCAATATGCTCACTCATATAAAATACAGAAATTCTAATTTACGTGAATCGAATAAAATCTAAATATTATCTAGGCACCCCAATGTGAAAAACAAAATTGCTCAGAACGTAATCTGTTGAAAAAATATACAATAACGTATTCTACTCTGTTTTTGAGTATATACACCAACTCCATATGTTCTCTCCTGTAAAATACAGAAATTCTATATTTAAATGAATGGAAATAAATCTAAATATTATCTAGGCACCCCAATGTTAACAGGAAAATTGCTCTGAATATAATCTGTCAGAAAAAATATACAACCTTGTTTTCTACTCTGTTTTGTAGTATATACACCAACTGAATATGCTCTCTCATATAAAATACTGAAATTCTAATTTTACGTGAATCGAAAAAAATCTAAATACTATCTAGGAGCCCCAAAGTTAAAAGAAAATGGTTCTGAATATAGTCTCTTAGAGAAAATATACAATGCCTTATTCTACTGTGTTTTGGAGTATATATACGAACTCAGTATGCTCTCTCATGTAAAATACCAAAATTCTAATTTTACGTGAAATGAAAAAAATATAAATATTATCTAGGCACCCCAATGTTAAAATATAATTGCTCTGAATATAATCTGTCAGAAAAAATATACAATGCCCTTTTCTACTCTGTTTTATGCTATATACACCAACTCAATATGCCCTCTCATGTAAAACACCAATATTCAAATTTTACGTGAATCAAAAAACATCTAAATAATATCTAGGCTCCCCAAAATTAAAAGAAAATGGCTCTGAATATAGTCTCTTAGAAGAAATTTACACTGCCTTATTCTAT
Organism: Callithrix jacchus; assembly: GCF_049354715.1. Taxonomy (NCBI): domain Eukaryota; kingdom Metazoa; phylum Chordata; class Mammalia; order Primates; family Cebidae; genus Callithrix; species Callithrix jacchus. Next base: position 50,836,620 of record NC_133521.1, on the reverse strand, counting down.
TCTGTTTTGGAGTATATAAACCAACTCAGTATGCTCTCTCATTTAAAATACAGAAATTACAATTTTACATGAATCGAAAAAAATCTAAATATTATCTAGGCACCCCAATGTTAAAAACAAAATTGTTCTGAATATAATCTGTCAGAAAAAATATACAATGCTTTATTCTACTTTGTTTTGGAGCATAGACACCAATTCCATATGCTCTCTCATGTAAAATACAGAAATTCTATATTTACGTGAATAAAAAAAATTGAAATATTATCTAGGCACCCCAATGTTAAAAACAATTTTGCTCTGAATATAATCTCTCAGAAAAAAAATACAATACCTTATTCTACTCTGTTTTGGAGTATATACCCCAACCCCATATGCTCTCTCATGTAAAATAGAGAAATTCTATATTTAAGCGAATCGAAAAACATCTAAATATTATCTAGGCACCCCAATGTTAAGGGAAAAATTTCTCTGAATATAATCTGTCAGAAGATATTTACAATGCCCTTTTCCACTCTGTTTTGGAGTATACACACCAATTCAATATGCTCTCTCATGTAAAATACCAAAATATTAATATTATGCGAATCGAAAAAAATCTAAATAATATCTAGGTGCACCAAAGTTAAAAGAAAATGGCTCTCAATATAGTCTGTTAGAGAAAATATACAATGCCTTATTCTACTCTGTTTTGGAGTATATACACCAACTCAGTACACTCTCTCATGAAAATCCAGAAATTCAAATTTTACGCGAATCGATAAAATTCTAAAAAATATCTAGGTTTCCGAAAGATAACAGAAAAGAGCTCTGAAAATAGTCTGTTAGAAATAATATACAATGCCTTATTCTACTCTGTTTCGGAGCATATACACCAACTCAGTATGCTCTCTTATGTAAAATACCGAAATTGTAATTTTACATGAATCGAAAAAAAATCTAAATATTATTTAGGCACACTAATGTTAAAAACAAAATTGCTCTGAATGTAATCTGTCATAAAAAATATACAATGCCCTATTCTACCTTGTTTTGGAGTATATACACCAACACAGTAGGCTCGCTCATGTAAAATACAGAAATTCTAATTTTACCTGAATCGAAAAAATCTAAACATAATCTAGGCAACCCAATGTTAAAAACGAAATTGCTTTGAATATAATCTGTCAGGAAAAATATACAATGCCCTATTCTCTTTGTTTTGGAGTATATACACCAACTCAATATGCTCACTCATGTAAAATACAGAAATTCTAATTTTCCGTGAATCGAAAAAAATCTAAATATTATCTAGGCACCTCAATGTTAAAAACAAAATTGCTCGGAACATAATCTGTCGAAAAATATACAATGACGTATTCTACTCTGTTTTTGAGTATATACACCAACTCCATATGCTCTCATGTAAAATACAGAAATTCTATATTTAAACGAATCAAAATAAATCTAAATATTATCTAGGCACCCCAGTGTTAACATCAAAACGGCTCTGAATAGAATCTGTCATAAAAAATATACAACGTTGTTTTCTACTCTGTTTTGTAGTATATACACCAACTCAATATGCTCTCTCATATAAAATACCAAAATTCTAATTTTACGCAAATCGAAAAAATCTAAATATTATCTAGGCACCCCATGTTAAAAGCAATATTGCTCTGAATATAATCTCTCAGAAAAAATGTACAGTGCAATTTACTACTCTCTTTTGAAGTATATACACCAACTCAATATGCTCTCTCATATAAAATACCGAAATTTTAATATTACGGGAATTGAAATAATCTAAATAATATCTAGGCAACCCAAAGTTAAAAAAAAATGGCTCTGAATATAGTCTGTTAATAAAAATACACAATGCTTTATTCTACTCTGTTTTAAAGTATATACACCAACTAATTTTGCTCTCTCATGTAAAATACCGAAATTCTAATTTACCCGAATCGAAAAAATCTAAATATTATCTAGGCACCCTAATGTTAAAAACCAAATAGCTCTGAATATAGTCTGTCAGAAAAAAGTATACAATACCCTATTATACACTGTTTTCGAGTATATACACCAATTCAATATGCTCTCTCATGTAAAATACAGAAATTCTATATTTAAGGGTATCGAATAAAATCTAAATATTATCTAGGCACCCCAACGTTAAAAGAAAAATTGCTCTGAATATAGTCTGTCAGAGAAAATATTCAATGCCCTTTTCTAGTTTGTTTTGCAGTATATACACCAACTCAATATGCTCTCTCATGTAAAAAAGAGAAACCTTAATTTTACGCGAATCGAAAAAATCTAAATATTATCTAGGCACCTAAATGTTAAAAACAAAATTGCTCTGAATATAATCTCTCAGAAAAAATATACAATGCCCTATTCTACTCTTTTTTGGAGTATATACACCAACTCCATATGCTCTCTCATGCAAAATACAGAAATTCGTATTTTACCCGAATCGAAAATATCTAAATATTATGTAGGCACCACAATGTTAAAAACAAAACTGGTCTGAATATAATCTCTCAGATAAAATATACAATGCCCTATTCTCCTCTGTTTTGGAGTATATACACAAACTCCATATGCTCTCTCATGTAAAATACAGAAATTCTATATTTAAGTGAATCGAAAAATTCTAAATATTATCTAGGTTCCCCAAAGGTAAAAGAAAATGTCTCAGAATATACTCTGTTAGAAAAAATATACAATGCCTTATTCTACTCTGATTTCAAGTATATACACCAACTCGGTATGCTCTCTCATGTAAAATACCGAAATTCTAATTTTACGCAAATCAACAAAAATCTAAATAATATCTAGGTGCCCCAAAGTTAAAAGAAAATGGCTCTGAATACAGTCTGTTAGAAAAAATATACAATGCCTTATTCTACTCTGTTTTGCAGTATATACACCAACTCAGTATGCTCTCTCATATAAAATAACGAAATTCTAATTTTACGTGAATCGAAAAAAATCTAAATGTTATCTAGGCACCCCAATGTTAAAAGCAAAATTGCTCTGAATATAATCAATCAGAATAAATATACAATGTCCTTTCCTACTCTGTTTTGGAGTATATACACCAACTCAAAATGCTGTCTCATGTAAAATATTGAAATTCAAATTTTACGCGAATCGAAAAAAATGTAAAGAATATCTAGGCACCCCAAAGTTAAAAGAAAATGGCTCTTAATATAGCCTGTTAGAAAAAATATACAATGCCTTATTCTACTCTGTTTTAAAGTATATTCACCAACTCACTATGCTCTCTCATGTAAAATATCAAATTCTAATTATACCCGAATCAAAAACATTTAAATATTATCTAGGCACCCCAATGTTAAAAACAAAATTGCTCTGAATATAATCTGTCAGATAAAATATACAATGCCCTATTCTACTCTGTTTTCGAGTATATACACAAAATCCATATGGTCTCTAATAGAAAATACATAAATTCTATATTTAAGCATATCGAAAAAAATCTAAATATAATCTAGGCATTTTTATGTTAAAAGCAAAATTGCCTAGAATATAATCTGTTATAAAAAATAAACGATGCCCTTTTCTACTCTGTTTTGGAGTATATACACCAACTCAATATGCACTCTAATGTAAAATACCGCAATTCTAATTTTACGTGACTCGAAAAAAAATCTACATTATATCCAGGGGGCCCAAAGTTAAAAGAAATTGGCTCTGAATATACTCTGTTAGAAAAATTATACAATGCCTTATTCTACTTTGTTTTAGAGTATATACACCAACTCAGTATGCTCTCTTAAGAAAAATACCAAAATTCTAAATTTACGTGAATCGAAAAAAATCTAAATAGTATCTAGGCACCCGAATGCTAAAAGCAAAATTTCTCTGAATATAATCTTTTATAAAAAATATACAATGACCTAATCTAGTCTGTTTTGGAGTATATACACCAACTCAATATGTTCTCTCATGTAAAATACTGAAATTCTAATTTTACGCGGATCGAAAAAAAATCTAAAGGATATCTAGGCGCCCCAAAGTTAAAAGAAAATGGCTCTGAATATAGTCTGTTAGAAAAAATATACAATGCCTTATTCTACTCTGTTTTGGAGTATACACGCCAAAACAGTATGCTCTCTCATGTGAAATACAGAAATTCTAATTTTACCAGAATCGTAAAAATCTAAATATTATCTAGGCAGCCCAATGTTAAAAACAAAATTGCTCGTAATATAATCTGTCAGAACAAATATACAATGCCCTCTTTTACTTTGTTTTAAAGTATATACACCAGCTCCATATGCTCTCTTATGTAAAATACAGAAATTCTATATTTAAGCGAATCGAAAAAAATCTAAATATTATCTAGGCACACCAATGTTAGAAGCAAAATTGCTATGAATATAATCTGTCAGAGAAAATATACAATGCCCTTTTCTACTTTGTTTTGTAGAATATACACCAACTCAATATGCTCTCTCATGTAAAATACCGAAATTCTAACTTTATGCGAATCGAAAAGAATCTGAATAATAACTAGGCGCACCAAAGTTTAAAGAAAATGGCTCTAAATATAGTCTAGTACAAAAAATATACAATGTCTTATTCTACTGTGTTTTGGAGTATATACACCAACTCAGTATGCTCTCTCATGTAAAATACAGAAATTAGATATTTAAGCAAATCGAAAAAAATCTAAATATTATCTAGGCACCAAAATGTTAAAATCAAAACTGCTATGAATATAATCTGTCAGAAAAGATATACAATGCCCTTTTCTACTCTGTTTTCTAGTATGTACACCAAATCAATGTGCTCTCTCATATAAAATACAGAAATTCTAATTTCACCCGAATCAAAAAAATCTAAATATTATCTAGGCAACCAAATGTGAAAAACAAAATTGCTCTGAATATAGTCTTTTAGAAAAAATATACAATGCCCTATTCTACTTTGTTTTGGAGAAGGTACACCAACTCCATATGCTCTCTCATGTAAAATAAAATGTTCTATATTTAAGCGATTCAAAGAAAATATAAGTATAATCTAGGTACCCCAATGTTAAAAACAAAATTGCTCTGAATATAATCTGTCAGAAAAAATATACAATGCCCTGTTCTACTCTGTTTTGGTGTATCTACACCAACTCAATATGCTCTCTCATGTAAAATACAGAAATTCTATATTTGAGCGAATCTAAAAAAATATCAATATTATCTAGGCACCCCAAGGTAAAAAGCAAAATTGCTGTGAATAAAACCCGTAAGAAAAAATAAACAATTCCCTTTTCTACTCTGTTTTGGAGTATATACAACAACTCAATATGCTCTCTCATGTAAAATACGGAAATTCTAATTTTACGCGAATCGTAACAAATCTAAATATTATCTAGGCATCCCAATGTTAAAGGAAAAATTGCTCGAAATATAATCTGTCAGAAAAAATATACAATTCCTTATTCTACTCCGTTTTGGAGTATATAAACCAACTCAGTATGCCCTCTCATGTAAAATACAGAAATTCTAATTTTACACGAATCGAAAAAATCCAAGTATTACCTAGACACCCCAATGTTAAAAATAAATTGCTCTTAATATAATCAGTCAGAAAAAGTTTTCCATGCCCTATTCTACTTTTTTTTGGAGTATATACACCAACTCCATATGTTCTCTCATGAAAAATACAGAAATTCTATATTTAAGCGAATCGAAATAAATGTAAATATGATCTAGGCACCCAAATGTTAAAAACAATATTGATCTGAATATAATCTGTCAGAAAAAATATAAAATGCCTTATTCTACTTTGTGTTGGAGTATATACACCAACTCCATATGCTCTCTCATATAAAATACAGAAATTCTATATTTAAGCGAATCGAAAAATATCTAAATATTATCTAGACACCCCAATGTAAAAAGCAAAATTGCCCTGAATATAATCTGTCAGAAAAAATATACAATGCTTTTTTCTACTCGGTTTTGTAGTATATACACCAACTCATTATGCTTTCTCATGTAAAATAGAGAAATTCTAATTTTACCCAAATAGAAAAAAATCTAAATATTATCTAGGCACAACAATGTTAACAACAAAATTCCTCTGAATATAATCTGTCAGAAAAAATATACAATGCCCTATTCTACTCTGTTTTGGAATATATAAACCAATTCATTATGCTCTATGATGTAAAATACCGAAATTCTAATTTGACGTGAATCAAAAAAAATCTAAATAGTATCTAGGCGCTCCAAAGTTAAAAGAAAATGGTTCTCAATATAGTCTATTAGAAAAAATATAGAATACCTTATTCTATTCTGTTTTGGAGTATATACACCAACTAAGTATGCTCTCTTATTTAAAATACCGAAATTCTAAATTTACGTAAATCGAAAAAAATATAAATATCATCTGGGCACCTCAATGTTAAAAGCAAAATTGCTCTGAATATAATCTGTCATAAAAAATATACAATGCTTTTTTCTACTCTGTTTTGGAGTATATACACCAACACAATATGCTCTCTCATGTAAAACACCGAAATTCTAATTTTACGTGAATCGAAAAAAATCTAAATATTATGTAGGCACCCCAATGGTAACAGCAAAATTGCTTTGAATAAATTCTGTCAGAAAAAATATGCAATCCCCTTTTGAACTCTGTTTTGGAGTATATACACCAACTCAATCTGCTCTCTCATATAAAATACCGAAATTCTAATTTTACGCAAATTGATAAAAATCTAAATAAAAGCTAGGCGCCCCAAAGTTATAAGAAAATGGCTCTGAATAAAGTCTATTAGGGAAAATACACAACGCCTTATTCTACTCTGTTTTGGAGTATATAAACCAACTCAGTATGCTCTCTCATGTAAAATACAGAAATTCTAATTTTACCTGAATCGAAAAAATCTAAATATTATCTAGGCAACCCAATGTTAAACACAAAATTGCTCTGAATATAATCTGTCAGAAAAAATATACAAAGCCCTATTCTACTCTGTTTTGGAGTATATACACCAATTCCATATGCTCTCTCATGTAAAATACAGAAATTGTATATTTAAGCAAATCGAAAATAATCTAAATATTATCTAGGCACCCCAATGTTCAAAGCAAAATGGTTCTGAATATAATCTGTCACAAAAAATATACAATGCTTTTTTCTACTCTGTTTTGTAGTATATACAGCAACTCAATATGGTCTCTCATGTAAAATACAGAAATTCAAATTTTACCCGAATAGAAAAAATCTAAATATTATCTAGGCACCCCGATATTAAAAACAAAATTTCTCTGAATATAGTTTGTCAGAAAAAATATACAATGCCCTATTCTACTCTGTTATAAAGTATGTAAACCAATTCAATTAGTTCTCTCATGTAAAATACCGAAATTCTTATTTTACACGAATCGAAAAAATTCTAAATAATATCTAGTCGCCTGAAAGTTAAAAGAAAATGGCTCTGAATATAGTCTGTTAGAGAAGATGTACAATGCCTTATTGTACTATGTTTTGGAGTATATACACCCACTCTGTATGCTCTCTAATGTAAAATAGCGAAATACAAATTTTACGTGAATCGAAAAAAATCTAAATATTATATAGGCACCCCAATGTTGAAAACAAAATTGCTCTGAATATAATCTGTCAGAAAATATATACAATGCCGTATTCTACGCTGTTTTGGAATATATATTCCAACTCCATAAGCTCTCTCATGTAATATACAGAAATTCTATATTTAAGTGAATCGAAAAAAATCTAAATATTATCTAGGAACCTTAATGGTAAAAGCAAAATTGCTCTTAATATAATCTGTCAGAAAAAATAAACAATGCCATTTTCTACTTTGTTTTGTAGTATATACACCAACTCTATATGCTCTCTCATGTAAAATACCGAAATTCTAATTTTACGCGAATCAAAAAAAATCTAAAAAATATCTAGGCGCCCCAAAGTTAAAAGAAAATGACTCTGAATATAGTCTGTTATAAAATATATACAATGTTTTATTCTACTCTGTTTTTGAGTTTATACACCAACTCATTATGCTCTTTCATGTAAAATAGAGAAATTTTAATTTTACCCGAATCTGAAAAATCTAAATATTATCTAGGCACAGCAATTTTAAAAACAAAATTGCTATGATTATAATCTGTCAGAAAAAATATACAATTCTCAATTCTACTCTGTTTTGGACTATATACACCAACTCCATATGCTCTCTAATGTAAAATACAGAAATTCAATATTTAAGGAAATCGAAAAAATTCTAAATATTATCTAGGCACCCCAATGTTAAAAGCAAAATTTCTCTGAATATAGTCTGTCAAAAAAAATATACAATGCCCTTTTCTACTCCGTTGTGTAGTATATACAACAACTCAGTATGCTCTCATGTAAAATACCGAAATTCTAATTTTACTTGAATCGAAAAAAATCTAAGTATTATCTAGGCACCCAAATGCTAACAGTAAAATTGGTCTGAATATAATCTGTCAGAAAAAACATACAATGCACTTTTCTACTCTGGGTTGGAGTATATACACCAACTCAATATGTTCTCTCATGTAAAATTACAAAATTTTAATTTTAGGCGGATCGAAAAAATCTAAATAATATCTAGGAGCCCCAAAGATAAAAGAATATGGCTCTGAATATAGTCTGTTAGAAAAAATATACAATGCCTTATTCTACTCTGTTTTGGAGTATATAAACAAACTCAATATGCTCTCTCATTTAAAATACAGAAATTCTAATTTTACCCGAATCGAAAAAATCTAAATATTATCTAGGCTCCCCAATGTTAAAAACAAAATTAATTTGAATATAATCTGTCAGAAAAAATATACAATGCCCTATTCTACTCTGTTTTGGAATATATACACCAACTCCATATGCTCTCTCATGTAAAATACAGAAATTATATATTTAAGCGAATTTAAAAAATCTAAATATTATCTAGGCACCCCAATATCAAAAGAAAAAGTACTCTGAAATATTCTGTCAGAAAAAATATACAATTCCTTATTCTACACGTTTTCGGATTATATACACCAACTCAGTATGCTCTCTCATGTAAAATACAGAAATTCTTATTTTACTTTTCTTAAAAAAAATCTAAATATTATCTAGGCACCCCAATGTTAAAAAGAAAAGTGCTCTGAATATAATCTGTCAGAAATAATATACAAGGCCCTTTTCTACTCTGTTTTGGAATATATAAACCAACTCAATATGCTCTCTTACGTAAAATACCGAAATTCTAATTTGACGAAAATCAAAAATAATCTAAATAATATCTAGGCGCTCCAAAGTTAAAAGAAAACGGTTCTCAAAATAGTCTGTTAGAAAAAATATACAATACCTTATTCTACTCTGTTTTGGAGTATATACACCAACTGAGTATGCTCTCTCATGTAAAATACTGAAATTCTAAATTTACGTAAATCGAAAAAAATCTAAATATTATCTAGGCAGCCCAATGTTAAAAGCAAAATTGCTCTGAAAATAATCTGTCAGAAAAAATATACAATGCCCTTTTCTACTCTGTTTTGTGGTATATACACCAACTCCATATTCTGTGTCATGTAAAATACAGAAATTTTAATTTTACCAATATCGAATAAATCTAAATACTATCTAGGCACCCCAATGTTAAAAACAAAATTGCTCTGAATATAATCTGTCAGAGAAAATATACAATGCCGTATTCTATGCTGTTTTGGAGTATATACACCACCTCCATTAGCTCTCTCATGTAAAATACAGGAATTCTATATTTAAGCAAATCGAAAAAAATCTAAATATTATCTACGCATCCAAATGTTGAAAGGAAAATTGTACTGAATATAATCTGTCAGAAAAAATAAACAATGCCCTTTTCTACTGTGTTATGTATTATATACACCAACTCAATATGCTCTCTCATGTAAAATACTGAAATTCTAATTTTTCTCAAAATGAAAAAAATTTAAATAATACCTAGGCACCCGAAAGTTCAAAAGAAGACTCTGAATATAGTCTGATAGAAAAGATAAACAATGCCTTATTCTACTCTGTTTTTAGGTATACACACCAATTCAGTATGCTCTCTCATGTAAAATATAGAAATTCTAATTTTACGTGAATCGAAAAAAATCTAAATATTATCTAGGCACCGCAATGATAAAAGAAAATTGCTCTGAATATAATCTGTCAGAAAAAATATACAATGCCCTTTTCTACTCTTTTTTCGAGTATATACACCAACTCAATACGCTCTCTCATGTAAAATACCAAAATTCTTATTTTACGTGAGTCGAAAAAAATCTAATTAATACCTAGGCTACCCAAAGTTAAAAGAAAATGGCTCTGAATATAGTCTGTTAGAAAAGATATAAAATGTCTTATTCTACACTGTTTTGGAGTTTATACAACAACTCTGTATGCTCTTTCATGTTAAATACCGAAATTCTAATTTTACGTGAATTGAAAAAATCTAAATATTATCTAGGCACTGCAATGTTAAAAACAAAATTGCTCTGAATATAGTCTGTCAGAAAATATATACAATGGCGTACTCTACGCTGTTTTGGAATATATATTCCAACTCCATAAGCTCTCTCATGTAATATACAAAAATTCTATATTTAAGCGAATCGAAAAAAATCTAAATACTATCTAGGCACCCCAATGTTAAAAGCAAAATTGCTCTGAATGTAATCTGTCAGAAAAAGAAAACAATGCCCTTTTCTACTCGGTTTTGTAGTATATACACCAACTCTATATGCTCTCTCATATAAAATACCGAAATTCTAATTTTACGCGTATCGAAAAAAATCTAAATAATATCTAGGCACCCCAAATTTAAAAGAAAATTTCTCTGAATATAGTCTGTTACAGAAAATATACAATGCTTTATTCTACTCTGTTTTGGAGTATATACACCAAATGAATATATTCTCTCATGTAAAATACAGAAATTTTAATTTTACCTAAATCGAAAAAATCTAAATATTATCTAGGCACCCCAATGTTAAAAACAAAATTGCTATGATTATAATCTGTCAGAAAAAATATACAATTCTCAATTCTACTCTGTTTTGGAGTATATACACCAACTCCACATGCTCTCTAATTTAAAATACAGAAATTCGAAATTTAAGAAAAACGAAAAAAATCTAAATATTATCTAGGCACCCCAATGTTAAAAGCAAAATTGCTCTGAATATAGTCTGTAAGAAAAAATATACAATGCCCTTTTCTACTCCGTTGTGTAGTATATACAACAACTCAGTATGCTCTCTCATGTAAAATACTGAAATTCTAATTTTACGTGAATCAAAAAATGTCGAAATATTATCTAGGCACCCGAATGTTAAAAGCAGAATTGCTCTGAATATAATCAGTCAGAAAATATATACAATGCCCTTTTCTACTTTGTTTTGGCGTATATACACTAACTCAATATGCTCTCTCACCTAAAATACCGAAATTCTAATTGTACGAGAATGGAAAAAAATCTAAATAATATCTAGGTGCCCAAAAGTTAAAAGAAAATGGCTCTGAATATAGTCTGTTACAAAAAATATACAATGCTTTATTCTACTCTGTTCTGGAGTATATACACCAACTCAATATGCTCTCTCATGTA